>NC_090447.1:1413148629-1414441571 GCF_031143425.1 Pleurodeles waltl | reverse complement strand
GATTCCAGAACTTTCTGCCACAGAAATGTGAGGAACATGTGTTTTTTAGCCAAATTTTGAGGTTTGCAAAGGATTCTGGGTAACAGAACCTGGTCCGAGCCCCGCAAGTCACCCCTCCTTGGATTCCCCTAGGTCTCTAGTTTTCAGAAATGCACAGGTTTGGTAGGTTTCCGTAGGTGCCGGCTGAGCTAGAGGCCAAAATCTACAGGTAGGCACTTCGCAAAAAACACCTCTGTTTTCTTCCAAAATTTTGGATGTGTCCACGTTGCGCTTTGGGGTGTTTCCTGTCGCCGGCGCTAGGCCTACCCACACAAGTTGGTATCATTTTTATCGGGAGACTTGGGGGAACGCTGGGTGGAAGGAAATTTGTGGCTCCTCTCAGATTCCAGAACTTTCTGCCACAGAAATGTGAGGAACATGTGTTTTTTTAGCCAAATTTTGAGGTTTGCAAAGGATTCTGGGTAACAGAACCTGGTCCGAGCCCCGCAAGTCACCCCATCTTGGATTCCCCTAGGTCTCTAGTTTTCAGAAATGCACAGGTTTGGTAGGTTTCCCTAGGTGCCGGCTGAGGTAGAGGCCAAAATCTACAGGTAGGCACTTCGCAAAAAACACCTCTGTTTTCTTCCAAAATTTTGGATGTGGCCACGTTGCGCTTTGGGGTGTTTCCTGTCGCCGGCGCTAGGCCTACCCACACAAGTGAGGTATCATTTTTATCGGGAGACTTGGGGGAACGCTGGGTGGAAGGAAATTTGTAGCTCCTCTTAGATTCCAGAACTTTCTGCCACAGAAATGTGAGGAACATGTGTTTTTTTAAGCCAAATTTTGAGGTTTGCAAAGGATTCTGGGTAACAGAACCTGGTCCGAGCCCCGCAAGTCACCCCATCTTGGATTCCCCTAGGTCTCTAGTTTTCAGAAATGCACAGGTTTGGTAGGTTTCCTTAGGTGCCGGCTGAGCTAGAGGCCAAAATCTACAGGTAGGCACTTCGCAAAAAACACCTCTGTTTTCTTCCAAAATTTTGGATGTGTCCATGTTGCGCTTTGGGGTGTTTCCTGTCGCCGGCGCTAGGCCTACCCACACAAGCGAGGTATCATTTTTATCGGGAGACTTGGGGGAACGCTGGGTGGAAGGAAATTTGAGGCTCCTCTCAGATTCCAGAACTTTCTGCCACAGAAATGTGAGGAACATGTGTTTTTTTAGCCAAATTTTGAGGTTTGCAAAGGATTCTGGGTAACAGAACCTGGTCCGAGCCCCGCAAGTCACCCCTCCTTGGATTCCCCTAGGTCTCTAGTTTACAGAAATGCACAGGTTTGGTAGGTTTCACTAGGTGCCGGCTGAGCTAGAGGCCAAATTCTACAGGTAGGCACTTCGCAAAAAACACCTCTGTTTTCTTCCAAAATTTTGGATGTGTCCACGTTGCGCTTTGGGGTGTTTCCTGTCGCCGGCGCTAGGCCTACCCACGCAAGTGAGGTATAATTTTTATCGGGAGACTTGGGGGAACGCTGGGTGGAAGGAAATTTGTGGCTCCTCTCAGATTCCAGAACTTTCTGCCACAGAAATGTGAGGAACATGTGTTTTTTTAAGCCAAATTTTGAGGTTTGCAAAGGATTCTGGGTAACAGAACCTGGTCCGAGCCCCGCAAGTCACCCCATCTTGGATTCCCCTAGGTCTCTAGTTTTCAGAAATGCACAGGTTTGGTAGGTTTCCTTAGGTGCCGGCTGAGCTAGAGGCCAAAATCTACAGGTAGGCACTTCGCAAAAAACACCTCTGTTTTCTTCCAAAATTTTGGATGTGTCCATGTTGCGCTTTGGGGTGTTTCCTGTCGCCGGCGCTAGGCCTACCCACACAAGTGAGGTATCATTTTTATCGGGAGACTTGGGGGAACGCTGGGTGGAAGGAAATTTGTGGCTCCTCTCAGATTCCAGAACTTTCTGCCACAGAAATGTGAGGAACATGTGTTTTTTAGCCAAATTTTGAGGTTTGCAAAGGATTCTGGGTAACAGAACCTGGTCCGAGCCCCGCAAGTCACCCCTCCTTGGATTCCCCTAGGTCTCTATTTTTCAGAAATGCACAGGTTTGGTAGGTTTCCCTAGGTGCCGGCTGAGCTAGAGGCCAAAATCTACAGGTAGGCACTTCGCAAAAAACACCTCTGTTTTCTTCCAAAATTTTGGATGTGTCCACGTTGCGCTTTGGGGTGTTTCCTGTCGCGGGCGCTAGGCCTACCCACGCAAGTGAGGTATAATTTTTATCGGGAGACTTGGGGGAACGCTGGGTGGAAGGAAATTTGTGGCTCCTCTCAGATTCCAGAACTTTCTGCCACAGAAATGTGAGGAACATGTGTTTTTTTAGCCAAATTTTGAGGTTTGCAAAGGATTCTGGGTAACAGAACCTGGTCCGAGCCCCGCAAGTCACCCCATCTTGGATTCCCCTAGGTCTCTAGTTTTCAGAAATGCACAGGTTTGGTAGGTTTCCGTAGGTGCCGGCTGAGCTAGAGGCCAAAATCTACAGGTAGGCACTTCGCAAAAAACACCTCTGTTTTCTTCCAAAATTTTGGATGTGTCCACGTTGCGCTTTGGGGTGTTTCCTGTCGCCGGCGCTAGGCCTACCCACACAAGTGAGGTATCATTTTTATCGGGAGACTTGGGGGAACGCTGGGTGGAAGGAAATTTGTGGCTCCTCTCAGATTCCAGAACTTTCTGCCACAGAAATGTGAGGAACATGTGTTTTTTTAGCCAAATTTTGAGGTTTGCAAAGGATTCTGGGTAACAGAACCTGGTCCGAGCCCCCGCAAGTCACCCCATCTTGGATTCCCCTAGGTCTCTAGTTTTCAGAAATGCACAGGTTTGGTAGGTTTCCCTAGGTGCCGGCTGAGCTAGAGGCCAAAATCTACAGGTAGGCACTTCGCAAAAAACACCTCTGTTTTCTTCCAAAATTTTGGATGTGTCCACGTTGCGCTTTGCGGTGTTTCCTGTCGCCGGGGCTAGGCCTACCCACACAAGTGAGGTATCATTTTTATCGGGAGACTTGGGGGAACGCTGGTTGGAAGGAAATTTGTGGCTCCTCTCAGATTCCAGAACTTTCTGCCACAGAAATGTGAGGAACATGTGTTTTTTAGCCAAATTTTGAGGTTTGCAAAGGATTCTGGGTAACAGAACCTGGTCCGAGCCCCGCAAGTCACCCCATCTTGGATTCCCCTAGGTCTCTAGTTTTCAGAAATGCACAGGTTTGGTAGGTTTCCCTAGGTGCCGGCTGAGGTAGAGGCCAAAATCTACAGGTAGGCACTTCGCAAAAAACACCTGTGTTTTCTTCCAAAATTTTGGATGTGGCCACGTTGCGCTTTGGGGTGTTTCCTGTCGCCGGCGCTAGGCCTACCCACACAAGTGAGGTATCATTTTTATCGGGAGACTTGGGGGAACGCTGGGTGGAAGGAAATTTGTAGCTCCTCTTAGATTCCAGAACTTTCTGCCACAGAAATGTGAGGAACATGTGTTTTTTTAAGCCAAATTTTGAGGTTTGCAAAGGATTCTGGGTAACAGAACCTGGTCCGAGCCCCGCAAGTCACCCCATCTTGGATTCCCCTAGGTCTCTAGTTTTCAGAAATGCACAGGTTTGGTAGGTTTCCTTAGGTGCCGGCTGAGCTAGAGGCCAAAATCTACAGGTAATCACTTCGCAAAAAACACCTCTGTTTTCTTCCAAAATTTTGGATGTGTCCATGTTGCGCTTTGGGGTGTTTCCTGTCGCCGGCGCTAGGCCTACCCACACAAGTGAGGTATCATTTTTATCGGGAGACTTGGGGGAACGCTGGGTGGAAGGAAATTTGTGGCTCCTCTCAGATTCCAGAACTTTCTGCCACAGAAATGTGAGGAACATGTGTTTTTTTTAGCCAAATTTTGAGGTTTGCAAAGGATTCTGGGTAACAGAACCTGGTCCGAGCCCCGCAAGTCACCCCTCCTTGGATTCCCCTAGGTCTCTAGTTTTCAGAAATGCACAGGTTTGGTAGGTTTCCCTAGGTGCCGGCTGAGCTAGAGGCCAAAATCTACAGGTAGGCACTTCGCAAAAAACACCTCTGTTTTCTTCCAAAATTTTGGATGTGTCCACGTTGCGCTTTGGGGTGTTTCCTGTCGCCGGCGCTAGGCCTACCCACACAAGTGAGGTATCATTTTTATCGGGAGACTTGGGGGGAACGCTGGGTGGAAGGAAATTTGTGGCTCCTCTCAGATTCCAGAACTTTCTGCCACAGAAATGTGAGGAACATGTGTTTTTTAGCCAAATTTTGAGGTTTGCAAAGGATTCTGGGTAACAGAACCTGGTCCGAGCCAAGCAAGTCACCCCTCCTTGGATTCCCCTAGGTCTCTAGTTTTCAGAAATGCACAGGTTTGGTAGGTTTCCCTAGGTGCCGGCTGAGCTAGAGGCCAAAATCTACAGGTAGGCACTTCGCAAAAAACACCTCTGTTTTCTTCCAAAATTTTGGATGTGTCCACGTTGCGCTTTGGGGTGTTTCCTGTCGCCGGCGCTAGGCCTACCCACACAAGTTGGTATCATTTTTATCGGGAGACTTGGGGGAACGCTGGGTGGAAGGAAATTTGTGGCTCCTGTCAGATTCCAGAACTTTCTGCCACAGAAATGTGAGGAACATGTGTTTTTTTAGCCAAATTTTGAGGTTTGCAAAGGATTCTGGGTAACAGAACCTGGTCCGAGCCCCGCAAGTCACCCCTCCTTGGATTCCCCTAGGTCTCTAGTTTTCAGAAATGCACAGGTTTGGTAGGTTTCCCTAGGTGCCGGCTGAGGTAGAGGCCAAAATCTACAGGTAGGCACTTCGCAAAAAACACCTGTGTTTTCTTCCAAAATTTTGGATGTGGCCACGTTGCGCTTTGGGGTGTTTCCTGTCGCCGGCGCTAGGCCTACCCACACAAGTGAGGTATCATTTTTATCGGGAGACTTGGGGGAACGCTGGGTGGAAGGAAATTTGTAGCTCCTCTTAGATTCCAGAACTTTCTGCCACAGAAATGTGAGGAACATGTGTTTTTTTAAGCCAAATTTTGAGGTTTGCAAAGGATTCTGGGTAACAGAACCTGGTCCGAGCCCCGCAAGTCACCCCATCTTGGATTCCCCTAGGTCTCTAGTTTTCAGAAATGCACAGGTTTGGTAGGTTTCCTTAGGTGCCGGCTGAGCTAGAGGCCAAAATCTACAGGTAATCACTTCGCAAAAAACACCTCTGTTTTCTTCCAAAATTTTGGATGTGTCCATGTTGCGCTTTGGGGTGTTTCCTGTCGCCGGCGCTAGGCCTACCCACACAAGTGAGGTATCATTTTTATCGGGAGACTTGGGGGAACGCTGGGTGGAAGGAAATTTGTGTCTCCTCTCAGATTCCAGAACTTTCTGCCACAGAAATGTGAGGAACATGTGTTTTTTTTAGCCAAATTTTGAGGTTTGCAAAGGATTCTGGGTAACAGAACCTGGTCCGAGCCCCGCAAGTCACCCCTCCTTGGATTCCCCTAGGTCTCTAGTTTTCAGAAATGCACAGGTTTGGTAGGTTTCCCTAGGTGCCGGCTGAGCTAGAGGCCAAAATCTACAGGTAGGCACTTCGCAAAAAACACCTCTGTTTTCTTCCAAAATTTTGGATGTGTCCACGTTGCGCTTTGGGGTGTTTCCTGTCGCCGGCGCTAGGCCTACCCACACAAGTGAGGTATCATTTTTATCGGGAGACTTGGGGGGAACGCTGGGTGGAAGGAAATTTGTGGCTCCTCTCAGATTCCAGAACTTTCTGCCACAGAAATGTGAGGAACATGTGTTTTTTAGCCAAATTTTGAGGTTTGCAAAGGATTCTGGGTAACAGAACCTGGTCCGAGCCAAGCAAGTCACCCCTCCTTGGATTCCCCTAGGTCTCTAGTTTTCAGAAATGCACAGGTTTGGTAGGTTTCCCTAGGTGCCGGCTGAGCTAGAGGCCAAAATCTACAGGTAGGCACTTCGCAAAAAACACCTCTGTTTTCTTCCAAAATTTTGGATGTGTCCACGTTGCGCTTTGGGGTGTTTCCTGTCGCCGGCGCTAGGCCTACCCACACAAGTTGGTATCATTTTTATCGGGAGACTTGGGGGAACGCTGGGTGGAAGGAAATTTGTGGCTCCTGTCAGATTCCAGAACTTTCTGCCACAGAAATGTGAGGAACATGTGTTTTTTTAGCCAAATTTTGAGGTTTGCAAAGGATTCTGGGTAACAGAACCTGGTCCGAGCCCCGCAAATCACCCCATCTTGGATTCCCCTAGGTCTCTAGTTTTCAGAAATGCACAGGTTTGGTAGGTTTCCCTAGGTGCCGGCTGAGCTAGAGGCCAAAATCTACAGGTAGGCACTTCGCAAAAAACACCTCTGTTTTCTTCCAAAATTTTGGATGTGTCCACGTTGTGCTTTGGGGTGTTTCCTGTCGCCGGCGCTAGGCCTACCCACACAAGTGAGGTATCATTTTTATCGGGAGACTTGGGGGAACGCTGGGTGGAAGGAAATTTGTGGCTCCTCTCAGATTCCAGAACTTTCTGCCACAGAAATGTGAGGAACATGTGTTTTTTAGCCAAATTTTGAGGTTTGCAAAGGATTCTGGGTAACAGAACCTGGTCCAAGCCCGCAAGTCACCCCTCCTTGGATTCCCCTAGGTCTCTAGTTTTCAGAAATGCACAGGTTTGGTAGGGTTCCCTAGGTGCCGGCTGAGCTAGAGGCCAAAATCTACAGGTAGGCACTTCGCAAAAAACACCTCTGTTTTCTTCCAAAATTTTGGATGTGTCCACGTTGCGCTTTGGGGTGTTTCCTGTCGCCGGCGCTAGGCCTACCCACACAAGTTGGTATCATTTTTATCGGGAGACTTGGGGGAACGCTGGGTGGAAGGAAATTTGTGGCTCCTCTCAGATTCCAGAACTTTCTGCCACAGAAATGTGAGGAACATGTGTTTTTTTAGCCAAATTTTGAGGTTTGCAAAGGATTCTGGGTAACAGAACCTGGTCTGAGCCCCGCAAGTCACCCCATCTTGGATTCCCCTAGGTCTCTACTTTTCAGAAATGCACAGGTTTGGTAGGTTTCCCTAGGTGCCGGCTGAGGTAGAGGCCAAAATCTACAGGTAGGCACTTCGCAAAAAACACCTCTGTTTTCTTCCAAAATTTTGGATGTGTCCACGTTGCGCTTTGGAGTGTTTCCTCTCGCCGGCGCTAGGCCTACCCACACAAGTGAGGTATCATTTTTATCGGGAGACTTGGGGGAACGCTGGGTGGAAGGAAATTTGTAGCTCCTCTTAGATTCCAGAACTTTCTGCCACAGAAATGTGAGGAACATGTGTTTTTTTAAGCCAAATTTTGAGGTTTGCAAAGGATTCTGGGTAACAGAACCTGGTCCGAGCCCCGCAAGTCACCCCTCCTTGGATTCCCCTAGGTCTCTAGCTTTCAGAAATGCACAGGTTTGGTAGGTTTCCCTAGGTGCCGGCTGAGCTACAGGCCAAAATCTACAGGTAGGCACTTCGCAAAAAACACCTCTGTTTTCTTCCAAAATTTTGGATGTGTCCACGTTGCGCTTTGCGGTGTTTCCTGTCGCCGGGGCTAGGCCTACCCACACAAGTGAGGTATCATTTTTATCGGGAGACTTGGGGGAACGCTGGGTGGAAGGAAATTTGTGGCTCCTCTCAGATTCCAGAACTTTCTGCCACAGAAATGTGAGGAACATGTGTTTTTTTAGCCAAATTTTGAGGTTTGCAAAGGATTCTGGGTAACAGAACCTGGTCCGAGCCCCGCAAGTCACCCCATCTTGGATTCCCCTAGGTCTCTAGTTTTCAGAAATGCACAGGTTTGGTAGGTTTCCCTAGGTGCCGGCTGAGCTAGAGGCCAAAATCTACAGGTAGGCACTTCGCAAAAAACACCTCTGTTTTCTTCCAAAATTTTGGATGTGTCCACGTTGCGCTTTGCGGTGTTTCCTGTCGCCGGGGCTAGGCCTACCCACACAAGTGAGGTATCATTTTTATCGGGAGACTTGGGGGAACGCTGGGTGGAAGGAAATTTGTGGCTCCTCTCAGATTCCAGAACTTTCTGCCACAGAAATGTGAGGAACATGTGTTTTTTTAGCCAAATTTTGAGGTTTGCAAAGGATTCTGGGTAACAGAACCTGGTCCGAGCCCCGCAAGTCACCCCATCTTGGATTCCCCTAGGTCTCTAGTTTTCAGAAATGCACAGGTTTGGTAGGTTTCCCTAGGTGCCGGCTGAGCTAGAGGCCAAAATCTACAGGTAGGCACTTCGCAAAAAACACCTCTGTTTTCTTCCAAAATTTTGGATGTGTCCACGTTGCGCTTTGCGGTGTTTCCTGTCGCCGGGGCTAGGCCTACCCACACAAGTGAGGTATCATTTTTATCGGGAGACTTGGGGGAACGCTGGGTGGAAGGAAATTTGTGGCTCCTCTCAGATTCCAGAACTTTCTGCCACAGAAATGTGAGGAACATGTGTTTTTTTAGCCAAATTTTGAGGTTTGCAAAGGATTCTGGGTAACAGAACCTGGTCCGAGCCCCGCAAGTCACCCCATCTTGGATTCCCCTAGGTCTCTAGTTTTCAGAAATGCACAGGTTTGGTAGGTTTCCCTAGGTGCCGGCTGAGCTAGAGGCCAAAATCTACAGGTAGGCACTTCGCAAAAAACACCTCTGTTTTCTTCCAAAATTTTGGATGTGTCCACGTTGCGCTTTGCGGTGTTTCCTGTCGCCGGGGCTAGGCCTACCCACACAAGTGAGGTATCATTTTTATCGGGAGACTTGGGGGAACGCTGGGTGGAAGGAAATTTGTGGCTCCTCTCAGATTCCAGAACTTTCTGCCACAGAAATGTGAGGAACATGTGTTTTTTTAGCCAAATTTTGAGGTTTGCAAAGGATTCTGGGTAACAGAACCTGGTCCGAGCCCCGCAAGTCACCCCATCTTGGATTCCCCTAGGTCTCTAGTTTTCAGAAATGCACAGGTTTGGTAGGTTTCCCTAGGTGCCGGCTGAGGTAGAGGCCAAAATCTACAGGTAGGCACTTCGCAAAAAACACCTGTGTTTTCTTCCAAAATTTTGGATGTGGCCACGTTGCGCTTTGGGGTGTTTCCTGTCGCCGGCGCTAGGCCTACCCACACAAGTGAGGTATCATTTTTATCGGGAGACTTGGGGGAACGCTGGGTGGAAGGAAATTTGTAGCTCCTCTTAGATTCCAGAACTTTCTGCCACAGAAATGTGAGGAACATGTGTTTTTTTAAGCCAAATTTTGAGGTTTGCAAAGGATTCTGGGTAACAGAACCTGGTCCGAGCCCCGCAAGTCACCCCATCT
This sequence comes from Pleurodeles waltl, assembly GCF_031143425.1. Classification (NCBI taxonomy): domain Eukaryota; kingdom Metazoa; phylum Chordata; class Amphibia; order Caudata; family Salamandridae; genus Pleurodeles; species Pleurodeles waltl. The sequence continues at coordinate 1,414,432,259 of NC_090447.1, read as the reverse complement.
TGGATTCCCCTAGGTCTCTAGTTTTCAGAAATGCACAGGTTTGGTAGGTTTCCTTAGGTGCCGGCTGAGCTAGAGGCCAAAATCTACAGGTAATCACTTCGCAAAAAACACCTCTGTTTTCTTCCAAAATTTTGGATGTGTCCATGTTGCGCTTTGGGGTGTTTCCTGTCGCCGGCGCTAGGCCTACCCACACAAGTGAGGTATCATTTTTATCGGGAGACTTGGGGGAACGCTGGGTGGAAGGAAATTTGTGGCTCCTCTCAGATTCCAGAACTTTCTGCCACAGAAATGTGAGGAACATGTGTTTTTTTTAGCCAAATTTTGAGGTTTGCAAAGGATTCTGGGTAACAGAACCTGGTCCGAGCCCCGCAAGTCACCCCTCCTTGGATTCCCCTAGGTCTCTAGTTTTCAGAAATGCACAGGTTTGGTAGGTTTCCCTAGGTGCCGGCTGAGCTAGAGGCCAAAATCTACAGGTAGGCACTTCGCAAAAAACACCTCTGTTTTCTTCCAAAATTTTGGATGTGTCCACGTTGCGCTTTGGGGTGTTTCCTGTCGCCGGCGCTAGGCCTACCCACACAAGTGAGGTATCATTTTTATCGGGAGACTTGGGGGGAACGCTGGGTGGAAGGAAATTTGTGGCTCCTCTCAGATTCCAGAACTTTCTGCCACAGAAATGTGAGGAACATGTGTTTTTTAGCCAAATTTTGAGGTTTGCAAAGGATTCTGGGTAACAGAACCTGGTCCGAGCCAAGCAAGTCACCCCTCCTTGGATTCCCCTAGGTCTCTAGTTTTCAGAAATGCACAGGTTTGGTAGGTTTCCCTAGGTGCCGGCTGAGCTAGAGGCCAAAATCTACAGGTAGGCACTTCGCAAAAAACACCTCTGTTTTCTTCCAAAATTTTGGATGTGTCCACGTTGCGCTTTGGGGTGTTTCCTGTCGCCGGCGCTAGGCCTACCCACACAAGTTGGTATCATTTTTATCGGGAGACTTGGGGGAACGCTGGGTGGAAGGAAATTTGTGGCTCCTGTCAGATTCCAGAACTTTCTGCCACAGAAATGTGAGGAACATGTGTTTTTTTAGCCAAATTTTGAGGTTTGCAAAGGATTCTGGGTAACAGAACCTGGTCCGAGCCCCGCAAATCACCCCATCTTGGATTCCCCTAGGTCTCTAGTTTTCAGAAATGCACAGGTTTGGTAGGTTTCCCTAGGTGCCGGCTGAGCTAGAGGCCAAAATCTACAGGTAGGCACTTCGCAAAAAACACCTCTGTTTTCTTCCAAAATTTTGGATGTGTCCACGTTGTGCTTTGGGGTGTTTCCTGTCGCCGGCGCTAGGCCTACCCACACAAGTGAGGTATCATTTTTATCGGGAGACTTGGGGGAACGCTGGGTGGAAGGAAATTTGTGGCTCCTCTCAGATTCCAGAACTTTCTGCCACAGAAATGTGAGGAACATGTGTTTTTTAGCCAAATTTTGAGGTTTGCAAAGGATTCTGGGTAACAGAACCTGGTCCAAGCCCGCAAGTCACCCCTCCTTGGATTCCCCTAGGTCTCTAGTTTTCAGAAATGCACAGGTTTGGTAGGTTTCCCTAGGTGCCGGCTGAGCTAGAGGCCAAAATCTACAGGTAGGCACTTCGCAAAAAACACCTCTGTTTTCTTCCAAAATTTTGGATGTGTCCACGTTGCGCTTTGGGGTGTTTCCTGTCGCCGGCGCTAGGCCTACCCACACAAGTTGGTATCATTTTTATCGGGAGACTTGGGGGAACGCTGGGTGGAAGGAAATTTGTGGCTCCTCTCAGATTCCAGAACTTTCTGCCACAGAAATGTGAGGAACATGTGTTTTTTTAGCCAAATTTTGAGGTTTGCAAAGGATTCTGGGTAACAGAACCTGGTCTGAGCCCCGCAAGTCACCCCATCTTGGATTCCCCTAGGTCTCTACTTTTCAGAAATGCACAGGTTTGGTAGGTTTCCCTAGGTGCCGGCTGAGGTAGAGGCCAAAATCTACAGGTAGGCACTTCGCAAAAAACACCTCTGTTTTCTTCCAAAATTTTGGATGTGTCCACGTTGCGCTTTGGAGTGTTTCCTCTCGCCGGCGCTAGGCCTACCCACACAAGTGAGGTATCATTTTTATCGGGAGACTTGGGGGAACGCTGGGTGGAAGGAAATTTGTAGCTCCTCTTAGATTCCAGAACTTTCTGCCACAGAAATGTGAGGAACATGTGTTTTTTTAAGCCAAATTTTGAGGTTTGCAAAGGATTCTGGGTAACAGAACCTGGTCCGAGCCCCGCAAGTCACCCCTCCTTGGATTCCCCTAGGTCTCTAGCTTTCAGAAATGCACAGGTTTGGTAGGTTTCCCTAGGTGCCGGCTGAGCTACAGGCCAAAATCTACAGGTAGGCACTTCGCAAAAAACACCTCTGTTTTCTTCCAAAATTTTGGATGTGTCCACGTTGCGCTTTGGGGTGTTTCCTGTCGCCGGCGCTAGGCCTACCCACACAAGTGAGGTATCATTTTTATCGGCAGACTTGGGGGAACGCTGGGTGGAAGGAAATTTGTGGCTCCTCTCAGATTCCAGAACTTTCTGCCACAGAAATGTGAGGAACATGTGTTTTTTTAGCCAAATTTTGAGGCTTGCAAAGGATTCTGTGTAACAGAACCTGGTCCGAGCCCCGCAAGTCACCCCATCTTGGATTCCCCTAGGTCTCTAGTGTTCAGAAATGCACAGGTTTGGTAGGTTTCCCTAGGTGCCGGCTGAGCTAGAGGCCAAAATCTACAGGTAGGCACTTCGCAAAAAACACCTCTGTTTTCTTCCAAAATTTTGGATGTGTCCACGTTGCGCTTTGGGGTGTTTCCTGTCGCCGGCCCTAGGCCTACCCACACAAGTGAGGTATCATTTTTATCGGGAGACTTGGGGGAACGCTGGGTGGCAGGAAATTTGTGGCTCCTCTCAGATTCCAGAACTTTCTGCCACAGAAATGTGAGGAACATGTGTTTTTTTAGCCAAATTTTGAGGTTTGCAAAGGATTCTGGGTAACAGAACCTGGTCCGAGCCCCGCAAGTCACCCCTCCTTGGATTCCCCTAGGTCTCTAGTTCTCAGAAATGCACAGGTTTGGTAGGTTTCCCTAGGTTCCGGCTGAGCTAGAGGCCAAAATCTACAGGTAGGCACTTCGCAAAAAACACCTCTGTTTTCTTCCAAAATTTTGGATGTGTCCACGTTGCGCTTTGGGGTGTTTCCTGTCGCCGGCGCTAGGCCTACCCACACAAGTGAGGTATCATTTTTATCGGGAGACTTGGGGGAACGCTGGGTGGAAGAAAATTTGTGGCTCCTCTCAGATTCCGTAACTTTCTGCCACAGAAATGTGAGGAACATGTGTTTTTTAGCCAAATTTTGAGGTTTGCAAAGGATTCTGGGTAACAGAACCTGGTCCGAGCCCCGCAAGTCACCCCTCCTTGGATTCCCCTAGGTCTCTAGTTTTCAGAAATGCACAGGTTTGGTAGGTTTCCCTAGGTGCCGGCTGAGCTAGAGGCCAAAATCTACAGATAGGCACTTCGCAAAAAACACCTCTGTTTTCTTCCAAAATTTTGGATGTGGCCACGTTGCGCTTTGGGGTGTTTCCTGTCGCCGGCGCTAGGCCTACCCACACAAGTGAGGTATCATTTTTATCGGGAGACTTGGGGGAACGCTGGGTGGAAGGAAATTTGTGGCTCCTCTCAGATTCCAGAACTTTCTGCCACAGAAATGTGAGGAACATGTGTTTTTTTAGCCAAATTTTGAGGTTTGCAAAGGATTCTGGGTAACAGAACCTGGTCCGAGCCCCACAAGTCACCCCATCTTGGATTCCCCTAGGTCTCTAGTTTACAGAAATGCACAGGTTTGGTAGGTTTCCCTAGGTGCCGGCTGAGCTAGAGGCCAAATTCTACAGGTAGGCACTTCGCAAAAAACACCTCTGTTTTCTTCCAAAATTTTGGATGTGTCCACGTTGCGCTTTGGGGTGTTTCCTGTCGCCGGCGCTAGGCCTACCCACACAAGCGAGGTATCATTTTTATCGGGAGACTTGGGGGAACGCTGGGTGGAAGGAAATTTGTGGCTCCTCTCAGATTCCAGAACTTTCTGCCACAGAAATGTGAGGAACATGTGTTTTTTTAGCCAAATTTTGAGGTTTGCAAAGGATTCTGGGTAACAGAACCTGGTCCGAGCCCCGCAAGTCACCCCTCCTTGGATTCCCCTAGGTATCTAGTTTTCAGAAATGCTAAGGTTTGGTAGGTTTCCCTAGGTGCCGGCTGAGCTAGAGGCCAAAATCTACAGGTAGGCACTTCGCAAAAAACACCTCTGTTTTCTTCCAAAATTTTGGATGTGTCCACGTTGCGCTTTGGGGTGTTTCCTGTCGCCGGCGCTAGGCCTACCCACACAAGCGAGGTATCATTTTTATCGGGAGACTTGGGGGAACGCTGGGTGGAAGGAAATTTGAGGCTCCTCTCAGATTCCAGAACTTTCTGCCACAGAAATGTGAGGAACATGTGTTTTTTTAGCCAAATTTTGAGGTTTGCAAAGGATTCTGGGTAACAGAACCTGGTCCGAGCCCCGCAAGTCACCCCTCCTTGGATTCCCCTAGGTCTCTAGTTTACAGAAATGCACAGGTTTGGTAGGTTTCACTAGGTGCCGGCTGAGCTAGAGGCCAAATTCTACAGGTAGGCACTTCGCAAAAAACACCTCTGTTTTCTTCCAAAATTTTGGATGTGTCCACGTTGCGCTTTGGGGTGTTTCCTGTCGCGGGCGCTAGGCCTACCCACGCAAGTGAGGTATAATTTTTATCGGGAGACTTGGGGGAACGCTGGGTGGAAGGAAATTTGTGGCTCCTCTCAGATTCCAGAACTTTCTGCACAGAAATGTGAGGAACATGTGTTTTTTTAGCCAAATTTTGAGGTTTGCAAAGGATTCTGGGTAACAGAACCTGGTCCGAGCCCCGCAAGTCACCCCATCTTGGATTCCCCTAGGTCTCTAGTTTTCAGAAATGCACAGGTTTGGTAGGTTTCCGTAGGTGCCGGCTGAGCTAGAGGCCAAAATCTACAGGTAGGCACTTCGCAAAAAACACCTCTGTTTTCTTCCAAAATTTTGGATGTGTCCACGTTGCGCTTTGGGGTGTTTCCTGTCGCCGGCGCTAGGCCTACCCACACAAGTGAGGTATCATTTTTATCGGGAGACTTGGGGGAACGCTGGGTGGAAGGAAATTTGTGGCTCCTCTCAGATTCCAGAACTTTCTGCCACAGAAATGTGAGGAACATGTGTTTTTTTAGCCAAATTTTGAGGTTTGCAAAGGATTCTGGGTAACAGAACCTGGTCCGAGCCCCGCAAGTCACCCCTCCTTGGATTCCCCTAGGTCTCTAGTTTTCAGAAATGGACAGGTTTGGTAGGTTTCCCTAGGTGCCGGCTGAGCTAGAGGCCAAAATCTACAGGTAGGCACTTCGCAAAAAACACCTCTGTTTTCTTCCAAAATTTTGGATGTGTCCACGTTGCGCTTTGGGGTGTTTCCTGTCGCCGGCGCTAGGCCTACCCACACAAGTGAGGTATCATTTTTATCGGGAGACTTGGGGGAACGCTGGGTGGAAGGAAATTTGTGGCTCCTCTCAGATTCCAGAACTTTCTGCCACAGAAATGTGAGGAACATGTGTTTTTTTAGCCAAATTTTGAGGCTTGCAAAGGATTCTGGGTAACAGAACCTGGTCCGAGCCCCCGCAAGTCACCCCATCTTGGATTCCCCTAGGTCTCTAGTTTTCAGAAATGCACAGGTTTGGTAGGTTTCCCTAGGTGCCGGCTGAGCTAGAGGCCAAAATCTACAGGTAGGCACTTCGCAAAAAACACCTCTGTTTTCTTCCAAAATTTTGGATGTGTCCACGTTGCGCTTTGCGGTGTTTCCTGTCGCCGGGGCTAGGCCTACCCACACAAGTGAGGTATCATTTTTATCGGGAGACTTGGGGGAACGCTGGGTGGCAGGAAATTTGTGGCTCCTCTCAGATTCCAGAACTTTCTGCCACAGAAATGTGAGGAACATGTGTTTTTTTAGCCAAATTTTGAGGTTTGCAAAGGATTCTGGGTAACAGAACCTGGTCCGAGCCCCCGCAAGTCACCCCATCTTGGATTCCCCTAGGTCTCTAGTTTTCAGAAATGCACAGGTTTGGTAGGTTTCCCTAGGTTCCGGCTGAGCTAGAGGCCAAAATCTACAGGTAGGCACTTCGCAAAAAACACCTCTGTTTTCTTCCAAAATTTTGGATGTGTCCACGTTGCGCTTTGCGGTGTTTCCTGTCGCCGGGGCTAGGCCTACCCACACAAGTGAGGTATCATTTTTATCGGGAGACTTGGGGGAACGCTGGGTGGCAGGAAATTTGTGGCTCCTCTCAGATTCCAGAACTTTCTGCCACAGAAATGTGAGGAACATGTGTTTTTTTAGCCAAATTTTGAGGTTTGCAAAGGATTCTGGGTAACAGAACCTGGTCCGAGCCCCGCAAGTCACCCCTCCTTGGATTCCCCTAGGTCTCTAGTTTTCAGAAATGCACAGGTTTGGTGGGTTTCCCTAGGTGCCGGCTGAGCTAGAGGCCAAAATCTACAGGTAGGCACTTCGCAAAAAACACCTCAGTTTTCTTCCAAAATTTTGGATGTGTCCACGTTGCGCTTTGGGGTGTTTCCTGTCGCCGGCGCTAGGCCTACCCACACAAGTGAGGTATCATTTTTATCGGGAGACTTGGGGGAACACTGGGTGGAAGGAAATTTGTGGCTCCTCTCAGATTCCAGAACTTTCTGCCACAGAAATGTGAGGAACATGTGTTTTTTAGCCAAATTTTGAGGTTTGCAAAGGATTCTGGGTAACAGAACCTGGTCCGAGCCCCGCAAGTCACCCCTCCTTGGATTCCCCTAGGTCTCTAGTTTTCAGAAATGCACAGGTTTGGTAGGTTTCCCTAGGTGCCGGCTGAGCTAGAGGCCAAAATCTACAGGTAGGCACTTCGCAAAAAACACCTCTGTTTTCTTCCAAAATTTTGGATGTGTCCACGTTGCGCTTTGGGGTGTTTCCTGTCGCCGGCGCTAGGCCTACCCACACAAGTTGGTATCATTTTTATCGGGAGACTTGGGGGAACGCTGGGTGGAAGGAAATTTGTGGCTCCTCTCAGATTCCAGAACTTTCTGCCACAGAAATGTGAGGAACATGTGTTTTTTTAGCCAAATTTTGAGGTTTGCAAAGGATTCTGGGTAACAGAACCTGGTCCGAGCCCCGCAAGTCACCCCATCTTGGATTCCCCTAGGTCTCTAGTTTTCAGAAATGCACAGGTTTGGTAGGTTTCCCTAGGTGCCGGCTGAGGTAGAGGCCAAAATCTACAGGTAGGCACTTCGCAAAAAACACCTCTGTTTTCTTCCAAAATTTTGGATGTGGCCACGTTGCGCTTTGGGGTGTTTCCTGTCGCCGGCGCTAGGCCTACCCACACAAGTGAGGTATCATTTTTATCGGGAGACTTGGGGGAACGCTGGGTGGAAGGAAATTTGTAGCTCCTCTTAGATTCCAGAACTTTCTGCCACAGAAATGTGAGGAACATGTGTTTTTTTAAGCCAAATTTTGAGGTTTGCAAAGGATTCTGGGTAACAGAACCTGGTCCGAGCCCCGCAAGTCACCCCATCTTGGATTCCCCTAGGTCTCTAGTTTTCAGAAATGCACAGGTTTGGTAGGTTTCCTTAGGTGCCGGCTGAGCTAGAGGCCAAAATCTACAGGTAGGCACTTCGCAAAAAACACCTCTGTTTTCTTCCAAAATTTTGGATGTGTCCATGTTGCGCTTTGGGGTGTTTCCTGTCGCCGGCGCTAGGCCTACCCACACAAGTGAGGTATCATTTTTATCGGGAGACTTGGGGGAACGCTGGGTGGAAGGAAATTTGTGGCTCCTCTCAGATTCCAGAACTTTCTGCCACAGAAATGTGAGGAACATGTGTTTTTTTTAGCCAAATTTTGAGGTTTGCAAAGGATTCTGGGTAACAGAACCTGGTCCGAGCCCCGCAAGTCACCCCTCCTTGGATTCCCCTAGGTCTCTAGTTTTCAGAAATGCACAGGTTTGGTAGGTTTCCCTAGGTGCCGGCTGAGCTAGAGGCCAAAATCTACAGGTAGGCACTTCGCAAAAAACACCTCTGTTTTCTTCCAAAATTTTGGATGTGTCCACGTTGCGCTTTGGGGTGTTTCCTGTCGCCGGCGCTAGGCCTACCCACACAAGTGAGGTATCATTTTTATCGGGAGACTTGGGGGGAACGCTGGGTGGAAGGAAATTTGTGGCTCCTCTCAGATTCCAGAACTTTCTGCCACAGAAATGTGTGGAACATGTGTTTTTTAGCCAAATTTTGAGGTTTGCAAAGGATTCTGGGTAACAGAACCTGGTCCGAGCCCCGCAAGTCACCCCTCCTTGGATTCCCCTAGGTCTCTAGTTCTCAGAAATGCACAGGTTTGGTAGGTTTCCCTAGGTTCCGGCTGAGCTAGAGGCCAAAATCTACAGGTAGGCACTTCGCAAAAAACACCTCTGTTTTCTTCCAAAATTTTGGATGTGTCCACGTTGCGCTTTGGGGTGTTTCCTGTCGCCGGCGCTAGGCCTACCCACACAAGTGAGGTATCATTTTTATCGGGAGACTTGGGGGAACGCTGGGTGGAAGAAAATTTGTGGCTCCTCTCAGATTCCAGAACTTTCTGCCACAGAAATGTGAGGAACATGTGTTTTTTAGCCAAATTTTGAGGTTTGCAAAGGATTCTGGGTAACAGAACCTGGTCCGAGCCCCGCAAGTCACCCCTCCTTGGATTCCCCTAGGTCTCTAGTTTTCAGAAATGCACAGGTTTGGTAGGTTTCCCTAGGTGCCGGCTGAGCTAGAGGCCAAAATCTACAGATAGGCACTTCGCAAAAAACACCTCTGTTTTCTTCCAAAATTTTGGATGTGGCCACGTTGCGCTTTGGGGTGTTTCCTGTCGCCGGCGCTAGGCCTACCCACACAAGTGAGGTATCATTTTTATCGGGAGACTTGGGGGAACGCTGGGTGGAAGGAAATTTGTGGCTCCTCTCAGATTCCAGAACTTTCTGCCACAGAAATGTGAGGAACATGTGTTTTTTTAGCCAAATTTTGAGGTTTGCAAAGGATTCTGGGTAACAGAACCTGGTCCGAGCCCCGCAAGTCACCCCATCTTGGATTCCCCTAAGTCTCTAGTTTACAGAAATGCACAGGTTTGGTAGGTTTCCCTAGGTGCCGGCTGAGCTAGAGGCCAAATTCTACAGGTAGGCACTTCGCAAAAAACACCTCTGTTTTCTTCCAAAATTTTGGATGTGTCCACGTTGCGCTTTGGGGTGTTTCCTGTCGCCGGCGCTAGGCCTACCCACACAAGCGAGGTATCATTTTTATCGGGAGACTTGGGGGAACGCTGGGTGGAAGGAAATTTGTGGCTCCTCTCAGATTCCAGAACTTTCTGCCACAGAAATGTGAGGAACATGTGTTTTTTTAGCCAAATTTTGAGGTTTGCAAAGGATTCTGGGTAACAGAACCTGGTCCGAGCCCCGCAAGTCACCCCTCCTTGGATTCCCCTAGGTATCTAGTTTTCAGAAATGCTAAGGTTTGGTAGGTTTCCCTAGGTGCCGGCTGAGCTAGAGGCCAAAATCTACAGGTAGGCACTTCGCAAAAAACACCTCTGTTTTCTTCCAAAATTTTGGATGTGTCCACGTTGCGCTTTGGGGTGTTTCCTGTCGCCGGCGCTAGGCCTACCCACACAAGCGAGGTATCATTTTTATCGGGAGACTTGGGGGAACGCTGGGTGGAAGGAAATTTGAGGCTCCTCTCAGATTCCAGAACTTTCTGCCACAGAAATGTGAGGAACATGTGTTTTTTTTAGCCAAATTTTGAGGTTTGCAAAGGATTCTGGGTAACAGAACCTGGTCCGAGCCCCGCAAGTCACCCCTCCTTGGATTCCCCTAGGTCTCTAGTTTACAGAAATGCACAGGTTTGGTAGGTTTCACTAGGTGCCGGCTGAGCTAGAGGCCAAATTCTACAGGTAGGCACTTCGCAAAAAACACCTCTGTTTTCTTCCAAAATTTTGGATGTGTCCACGTTGCGCTTTGGGGTGTTTCCTGTCGCGGGCGCTAGGCCTACCCACGCAAGTGAGGTATAATTTTTATCGGGAGACTTGGGGGAACGCTGGGTGGAAGGAAATTTGTGGCTCCTCTCAGATTCCAGAACTTTCTGCCACAGAAATGTGAGGAACATGTGTTTTTTTAGCCAAATTTTGAGGTTTGCAAAGGATTCTGGGTAACAGAACCTGGTCCGAGCCCCGCAAGTCACCCCATCTTGGATTCCCCTAGGTCTCTAGTTTTCAGAAATGCACAGGTTTGGTAGGTTTCCGTAGGTGCCGGCTGAGCTAGAGGCCAAAATCTACAGGTAGGCACTTCGCAAAAAACACCTCTGTTTTCTTCCAAAATTTTGGATGTGTCCACGTTGCGCTTTGGGGTGTTTCCTGTCGCCGGCGCTAGGCCTACCCACACAAGTGAGGTATCATTTTTATCGGGAGACTTGGGGGAACGCTGGGTGGAAGGAAATTTGTGGCTCCTCTCAGATTCCAGAACTTTCTGCCACAGAAATGTGAGGAACATGTGTTTTTTTAGCCAAATTTTGAGGTTTGCAAAGGATTCTGGGTAACAGAACCTGGTCCGAGCCCCGCAAGTCACCCCTCCTTGGATTCCCCTAGGTCTCTAGTTTTCAGAAATGGACAGGTTTGGTAGGTTTCCCTAGGTGCCGGCTGAGCTAGAGGCCAAAATCTACAGGTAGGCACTTCGCAAAAAACACCTCTGTTTTCTTCCAAAATTTTGGATGTGTCCACGTTGCGCTTTGGGGTGTTTCCTGTCGCCGGCGCTAGGCCTACCCACACAAGTGAGGTATCATTTTTATTGGGAGACTTGGGGGAACGCTGGGTGGAAGGAAATTTGTGGCTCCTCTCAGATTCCAGAACTTTCTGCCACAGAAATGTGAGGAACATGTGTTTTTTTAGCCAAATTTTGAGGCTTGCAAAGGATTTTGGGTAACAGAACCTGGTCCGAGCCCCCGCAAGTCACCCCATCTTGGATTCCCCTAGGTCTCTAGTTTTCAGAAATGCACAGGTTTGGTAGGTTTCCCTAGGTGCCGGCTGAGCTAGAGGCCAAAATCTACAGGTAGGCACTTCGCAAAAAACACCTCTGTTTTCTTCCAAAATTTTGGATGTGTCCACGTTGCGCTTTGCGGTGTTTCCTGTCGCCGGGGCTAGGCCTACCCACACAAGTGAGGTATCATTTTTATCGGGAGACTTGGGGGAACGCTGGGTGGCAGGAAATTTGTGGCTCCTCTCAGATTCCAGAACTTTCTGCCACAGAAATGTGAGGAACATGTGTTTTTTTAGCCAAATTTTGAGGTTTGCAAAGGATTCTGGGTAACAGAACCTGGTCCGAGCCCCCGCAAGTCACCCCATCTTGGATTCCCCTAGGTCTCTAGTTTTCAGAAATGCACAGGTTTGGTAGGTTTCCCTAGGTTCCGGCTGAGCTAGAGGCCAAAATCTACAGGTAGGCACTTCGCAAAAAACACCTCTGTTTTCTTCCAAAATTTTGGATGTGTCCACGTTGCGCTTTGCGGTGTTTCCTGTCGCCGGGGCTAGGCCTACCCACACAAGTGAGGTATCATTTTTATCGGGAGACTTGGGGGAACGCTGGGTGGCAGGAAATTTGTGGCTCCTCTCAGATTCCAGAACTTTCTGCCACAGAAATATGAGGAACATGTGTTTTTTTAGCCAAATTTTGAGGTTTGCAAAGGATTCTGGGTAACAGAACCTGGTCCGAGCCCCGCAAGTCACCCCTCCTTGGATTCCCCTAGGTCTCTAGTTTTCAGAAATGCACAGGTTTGGTGGGTTTCCCTAGGTGCCGGCTGAGCTAGAGGCCAAAATCTACAGGTAGGCACTTCGCAAAAAACACCTCAGTTTTCTTCCAAAATTTTGGATGTGTCCACGTTGCGCTTTGGGGTGTTTCCTGTCGCCGGCGCTAGGCCTACCCACACAAGTGAGGTATCATTTTTATCGGGAGACTTGGGGGAACACTGGGTGGAAGGAAATTTGTGGCTCCTCTCAGATTCCAGAACTTTCTGCCACAGAAATGTGAGGAACATGTGTTTTTTAGCCAAATTTTGAGGTTTGCAAAGGATTCTGGGTAACAGAACCTGGTCCGAGCCCCGCAAGTCACCCCTCCTTGGATTCCCCTAGGTCTCTAGTTTTCAGAAATGCACAGGTTTGGTAGGTTTCCCTAGGTGCCGGCTGAGCTAGAGGCCAAAATCTACAGGTAGGCACTTCGCAAAAAACACCTCTGTTTTCTTCCAAAATTTTGGATGTGTCCACGTTGCGCTTTGGGGTGTTTCCTGTCGCCGGCGCTAGGCCTACCCACACAAGTTGGTATCATTTTTATCGGGAGACTTGGGGGAACGCTGGGTGGAAGGAAATTTGTGGCTCCTCTCAGATTCCAGAACTTTCTGCCACAGAAATGTGAGGAACATGTGTTTTTTTAGCCAAATTTTGAGGTTTGCAAAGGATTCTGGGTAACAGAACCTGGTCCGAGCCCCGCAAGTCACCCCATCTTGGATTCCCCTAGGTCTCTAGTTTTCAGAAATGCACAGGTTTGGTAGGTTTCCCTAGGTGCCGGCTGAGGTAGAGGCCAAAATCTACAGGTAGGCACTTCGCAAAAAACACCTCTGTTTTCTTCCAAAATTTTGGATGTGGCCACGTTGCGCTTTGGGGTGTTTCCTGTCGCCGGCGCTAGGCCTACCCACACAAGTGAGGTATCATTTTTATCGGGAGACTTGGGGGAACGCTGGGTGGAAGGAAATTTGTAGCTCCTCTTAGATTCCAGAACTTTCTGCCACAGAAATGTGAGGAACATGTGTTTTTTTAAGCCAAATTTTGAGGTTTGCAAAGGATTCTGGGTAACAGAACCTGGTCCGAGCCCCGCAAGTCACCCCATCTTGGATTCCCCTAGGTCTCTAGTTTTCAGAAATGCACAGGTTTGGTAGGTTTCCTTAGGTGCCGGCTGAGCTAGAGGCCAAAATCTACAGGTAGGCACTTCGCTAAAAACACCTCTGTTTTCTTCCAAAATTTTGGATGTGTCCATGTTGCGCTTTGGGGTGTTTCCTGTCGCCGGCGCTAGGCCTACCCACACAAGTGAGGTATCATTTTTATCGGGAGACTTGGGGGAACGCTGGGTGGAAGGAAATTTGTGGCTCCTCTCAGATTCCAGAACTTTCTGCCACAGAAATGTGAGGAACATGTGTTTTTTTTAGCCAAATTTTGAGGTTTGCAAAGGATTCTGGGTAACAGAACCTGGTCCGAGCCCCGCAAGTCACCCCTCCTTGGATTCCCCTAGGTCTCTAGTTTTCAGAAATGCACAGGTTTGGTAGGTTTCCCTAGGTGCCGGCTGAGCTAGAGGCCAAAATCTACAGGTAGGCACTTCGCAAAAAACACCTCTGTTTTCTTCCAAAATTTTGGATGTGTCCACGTTGCGCTTTGGGGTGTTTCCTGTCGCCGGCGCTAGGCCTACCCACACAAGTGAGGTATCATTTTTATCGGGAGACTTGGGGGGAACGCTGGGTGGAAGGAAATTTGTGGCTCCTCTCAGATTCCAGAACTTTCTGCCACAGAAATGTGTGGAACATGTGTTTTTTAGCCAAATTTTGAGGTTTGCAAAGGATTCTGGGTAACAGAACCTGGTCCGAGCCCCGCAAGTCACCCCTCCTTGGATTCCCCTAGGTCTCTAGTTTTCAGAAATGCACAGGTTTGGTAGGTTTCCCTAGGTGCCGGCTGAGCTAGAGGCCAAAATCTACAGGTAGGCACTTCGCAAAAAACACGTCTGTTTTCTTCCAAAATTTTGGATGTGTCCACGTTGCGCTTTGGGGTGTTTCCTGTCGCCGGCGCTAGGCCTACCCACACAAGTTGGTATCATTTTTATCGGGAGACTTGGGGGAACGCTGGGTGGAAGGAAATTTGTGGCTCCTCTCAGATTCCAGAACTTTCTGCCACAGAAATGTGAGGAACATGTGTTTTTTTAGCCAAATTTTGAGGTTTGCAAAGGATTCTGGGTAACAGAACCTGGTCCGAGCCCCGCAAGTCACCCCTCCTTGGATTCCCCTAGGTCTCTAGTTTACAGAAATGCACAGGTTTGGTAGGTTTCACTAGGTGCCGGCTGAGCTAGAGGCCAAATTCTACAGGTAGGCACTTCGCAAAAAACACCTCTGTTTTCTTCCAAAATTTTGGATGTGTCCACGTTGCGCTTTGGGGTGTTTCCTGTCGCGGGCGCTAGGCCTACCCACGCAAGTGAGGTATAATTTTTATCGGGAGACTTGGGGGAACGCTGGGTGGAAGGAAATTTGTGGCTCCTCTCAGATTCCAGAACTTTCTGCCACAGAAATGTGAGGAACATGTGTTTTTTTAGCCAAATTTTGAGGTTTGCAAAGGATTCTGGGTAACAGAACCTGGTCCGAGCCCCGCAAGTCACCCCATCTTGGATTCCCCTAGGTCTCTAGTTTTCAGAAATGCACAGGTTTGGTAGGTTTCCGTAGGTGCCGGCTGAGCTAGAGGCCAAAATCTACAGGTAGGCACTTCGCAAAAAACACCTCTGTTTTCTTCCAAAATTTTGGATGTGTCCACGTTGCGCTTTGGGGTGTTTCCTGTCGCCGGCGCTAGGCCTACCCACACAAGTGAGGTATCATTTTTATCGGGAGACTTGGGGGAACGCTGGGTGGAAGGAAATTTGTGGCTCCTCTCAGATTCCAGAACTTTCTGCCACAGAAATGTGAGGAACATGTGTTTTTTTAGCCAAATTTTGAGGTTTGCAAAGGATTCTGGGTAACAGAACCTGGTCCGAGCCCCGCAAGTCACCCCTCCTTGGATTCCCCTAGGTCTCTAGTTTTCAGAAATGGACAGGTTTGGTAGGTTTCCCTAGGTGCCGGCTGAGCTAGAGGCCAAAATCTACAGGTAGGCACTTCGCAAAAAACACCTCTGTTTTCTTCCAAAATTTTGGATGTGTCCACGTTGCGCTTTGGGGTGTTTCCTGTCGCCGGCGCTAGGCCTACCCACACAAGTGAGGTATCATTTTTATCGGGAGACTTGGGGGAACGCTGGGTGGAAGGAAATTTGTGGCTCCTCTCAGATTCCAGAACTTTCTGCCACAGAAATGTGAGGAACATGTGTTTTTTTAGCCAAATTTTGAGGCTTGCAAAGGATTCTGGGTAACAGAACCTGGTCCGAGCCCCCGCAAGTCACCCCATCTTGGATTCCCCTAGGTCTCTAGTTTTCAGAAATGCACAGGTTTGGTAGGTTTCCCTAGGTGCCGGCTGAGCTAGAGGCCAAAATCTACAGGTAGGCACTTCGCAAAAAACACCTCTGTTTTCTTCCAAAATTTTGGATGTGTCCACGTTGCGCTTTGCGGTGTTTCCTGTCGCCGGGGCTAGGCCTACCCACACAAGTGAGGTATCATTTTTATCGGGAGACTTGGGGGAACGCTGGGTGGCAGGAAATTTGTGGCTCCTCTCAGATTCCAGAACTTTCTGCCACAGAAATGTGAGGAACATGTGTTTTTTTAGCCAAATTTTGAGGTTTGCAAAGGATTCTGGGTAACAGAACCTGGTCCGAGCCCCCGCAAGTCACCCCATCTTGGATTCCCCTAGGTCTCTAGTTTTCAGAAATGCACAGGTTTGGTAGGTTTCCCTAGGTTCCGGCTGAGCTAGAGGCCAAAATCTACAGGTAGGCACTTCGCAAAAAACACCTCTGTTTTCTTCCAAAATTTTGGATGTGTCCACGTTGCGCTTTGCGGTGTTTCCTGTCGCCGGGGCTAGGCCTACCCACACAAGTGAGGTATCATTTTTATCGGGAGACTTGGGGGAACGCTGGGTGGCAGGAAATTTGTGGCTCCTCTCAGATTCCAGAACTTTCTGCCACAGAAATGTGAGGAACATGTGTTTTTTTAGCCAAATTTTGAGGTTTGCAAAGGATTCTGGGTAACAGAACCTGGTCCGAGCCCCGCAAGTCACCCCTCCTTGGATTCCCCTAGGTCTCTAGTTTTCAGAAATGCACAGGTTTGGTGGGTTTCCCTAGGTGCCGGCTGAGCTAGAGGCCAAAATCTACAGGTAGGCACTTCGCAAAAAACACCTCAGTTTTCTTCCAAAATTTTGGATGTGTCCACGTTGCGCTTTGGGGTGTTTCCTGTCGCCGGCGCTAGGCCTACCCACACAAGTGAGGTATCATTTTTATCGGGAGACTTGGGGGAACACTGGGTGGAAGGAAATTTGTGGCTCCTCTCAGATTCCAGAACTTTCTGCCACAGAAATGTGAGGAACATGTGTTTTTTAGCCAAATTTTGAGGTTTGCAAAGGATTCTGGGTAACAGAACCTGGTCCGAGCCCCGCAAGTCACCCCTCCTTGGATTCCCCTAGGTCTCTAGTTTTCAGAAATGCACAGGTTTGGTAGGTTTCCCTAGGTGCCGGCTGAGCTAGAGGCCAAAATCTACAGGTAGGCACTTCGCAAAAAACACCTCTGTTTTCTTCCAAAATTTTGGATGTGTCCACGTTGCGCTTTGGGGTGTTTCCTGTCGCCGGCGCTAGGCCTACCCACACAAGTTGGTATCATTTTTATCGGGAGACTTGGGGGAACGCTGGGTGGAAGGAAATTTGTGGCTCCTCTCAGATTCCAGAACTTTCTGCCACAGAAATGTGAGGAACATGTGTTTTTTTAGCCAAATTTTGAGGTTTGCAAAGGATTCTGGGTAACAGAACCTGGTCCGAGCCCCGCAAGTCACCCCATCTTGGATTCCCCTAGGTCTCTAGTTTTCAGAAATGCACAGGTTTGGTAGGTTTCCCTAGGTGCCGGCTGAGGTAGAGGCCAAAATCTACAGGTAGGCACTTCGCAAAAAACACCTCTGTTTTCTTCCAAAATTTTGGATGTGGCCACGTTGCGCTTTGGGGTGTTTCCTGTCGCCGGCGCTAGGCCTACCCACACAAGTGAGGTATCATTTTTATCGGGAGACTTGGGGGAACGCTGGGTGGAAGGAAATTTGTAGCTCCTCTTAGATTCCAGAACTTTCTGCCACAGAAATGTGAGGAACATGTGTTTTTTTAAGCCAAATTTTGAGGTTTGCAAAGGATTCTGGGTAACAGAACCTGGTCCGAGCCCCGCAAGTCACCCCATCTTGGATTCCCCTAGGTCTCTAGTTTTCAGAAATGCACAGGTTTGGTAGGTTTCCTTAGGTGCCGGCTGAGCTAGAGGCCAAAATCTACAGGTAGGCACTTCGCAAAAAACACCTCTGTTTTCTTCCAAAATTTTGGATGTGTCCATGTTGCGCTTTGGGGTGTTTCCTGTCGCCGGCGCTAGGCCTACCCACACAAGTGAGGTATCATTTTTATCGGGAGACTTGGGGGAACGCTGGGTGGAAGGAAATTTGTGGCTCCTCTCAGATTCCAGAACTTTCTGCCACAGAAATGTGAGGAACATGTGTTTTTTTTAGCCAAATTTTGAGGTTTGCAAAGGATTCTGGGTAACAGAACCTGGTCCGAGCCCCGCAAGTCACCCCTCCTTGGATTCCCCTAGGTCTCTAGTTTTCAGAAATGCACAGGTTTGGTAGGTTTCCCTAGGTGCCGGCTGAGCTAGAGGCCAAAATCTACAGGTAGGCACTTCGCAAAAAACACCTCTGTTTTCTTCCAAAATTTTGGATGTGTCCACGTTGCGCTTTGGGGTGTTTCCTGTCGCCGGCGCTAGGCCTACCCACACAAGTGAGGTATCATTTTTATCGGGAGACTTGGGGGGAACGCTGGGTGGAAGGAAATTTGTGGCTCCTCTCAGATTCCAGAACTTTCTGCCACAGAAATGTGTGGAACATGTGTTTTTTAGCCAAATTTTGAGGTTTGCAAAGGATTCTGGGTAACAGAACCTGGTCCGAGCCCCGCAAGTCACCCCTCCTTGGATTCCCCTAGGTCTCTAGTTCTCAGAAATGCACAGGTTTGGTAGGTTTCCCTAGGTTCCGGCTGAGCTAGAGGCCAAAATCTACAGGTAGGCACTTCGCAAAAAACACCTCTGTTTTCTTCCAAAATTTTGGATGTGTCCACGTTGCGCTTTGGGGTGTTTCCTGTCGCCGGCGCTAGGCCTACCCACACAAGTGAGGTATCATTTTTATCGGGAGACTTGGGGGAACGCTGGGTGGAAGAAAATTTGTGGCTCCTCTCAGATTCCAGAACTTTCTGCCACAGAAATGTGAGGAACATGTGTTTTTTAGCCAAATTTTGAGGTTTGCAAAGGATTCTGGGTAACAGAACCTGGTCCGAGCCCCGCAAGTCACCCCTCCTTGGATTCCCCTAGGTCTCTAGTTTTCAGAAATGCACAGGTTTGGTAGGTTTCCCTAGGTGCCGGCTGAGCTAGAGGCCAAAATCTACAGATAGGCACTTCGCAAAAAACACCTCTGTTTTCTTCCAAAATTTTGGATGTGGCCACGTTGCGCTTTGGGGTGTTTCCTGTCGCCGGCGCTAGGCCTACCCACACAAGTGAGGTATCATTTTTATCGGGAGACTTGGGGGAACGCTGGGTGGAAGGAAATTTGTGGCTCCTCTCAGATTCCAGAACTTTCTGCCACAGAAATGTGAGGAACATGTGTTTTTTTAGCCAAATTTTGAGGTTTGCA
Source organism: Pleurodeles waltl (assembly GCF_031143425.1). NCBI lineage: Eukaryota > Metazoa > Chordata > Amphibia > Caudata > Salamandridae > Pleurodeles > Pleurodeles waltl. The sequence continues at coordinate 1,414,413,543 of NC_090447.1, read as the reverse complement.
AAGGATTCTGGGTAACAGAACCTGGTCCGAGCCCCGCAAGTCACCCCATCTTGGATTCCCCTAAGTCTCTAGTTTACAGAAATGCACAGGTTTGGTAGGTTTCCCTAGGTGCCGGCTGAGCTAGAGGCCAAATTCTACAGGTAGGCACTTCGCAAAAAACACCTCTGTTTTCTTCCAAAATTTTGGATGTGTCCACGTTGCGCTTTGGGGTGTTTCCTGTCGCCGGCGCTAGGCCTACCCACACAAGCGAGGTATCATTTTTATCGGGAGACTTGGGGGAACGCTGGGTGGAAGGAAATTTGTGGCTCCTCTCAGATTCCAGAACTTTCTGCCACAGAAATGTGAGGAACATGTGTTTTTTTAGCCAAATTTTGAGGTTTGCAAAGGATTCTGGGTAACAGAACCTGGTCCGAGCCCCGCAAGTCACCCCTCCTTGGATTCCCCTAGGTATCTAGTTTTCAGAAATGCTAAGGTTTGGTAGGTTTCCCTAGGTGCCGGCTGAGCTAGAGGCCAAAATCTACAGGTAGGCACTTCGCAAAAAACACCTCTGTTTTCTTCCAAAATTTTGGATGTGTCCACGTTGCGCTTTGGGGTGTTTCCTGTCGCCGGCGCTAGGCCTACCCACACAAGCGAGGTATCATTTTTATCGGGAGACTTGGGGGAACGCTGGGTGGAAGGAAATTTGAGGCTCCTCTCAGATTCCAGAACTTTCTGCCACAGAAATGTGAGGAACATGTGTTTTTTTAGCCAAATTTTGAGGTTTGCAAAGGATTCTGGGTAACAGAACCTGGTCCGAGCCCCGCAAGTCACCCCTCCTTGGATTCCCCTAGGTCTCTAGTTTACAGAAATGCACAGGTTTGGTAGGTTTCACTAGGTGCCGGCTGAGCTAGAGGCCAAATTCTACAGGTAGGCACTTCGCAAAAAACACCTCTGTTTTCTTCCAAAATTTTGGATGTGTCCACGTTGCGCTTTGGGGTGTTTCCTGTCGCGGGCGCTAGGCCTACCCACGCAAGTGAGGTATAATTTTTATCGGGAGACTTGGGGGAACGCTGGGTGGAAGGAAATTTGTGGCTCCTCTCAGATTCCAGAACTTTCTGCCACAGAAATGTGAGGAACATGTGTTTTTTTAGCCAAATTTTGAGGTTTGCAAAGGATTCTGGGTAACAGAACCTGGTCCGAGCCCCGCAAGTCACCCCATCTTGGATTCCCCTAGGTCTCTAGTTTTCAGAAATGCACAGGTTTGGTAGGTTTCCGTAGGTGCCGGCTGAGCTAGAGGCCAAAATCTACAGGTAGGCACTTCGCAAAAAACACCTCTGTTTTCTTCCAAAATTTTGGATGTGTCCACGTTGCGCTTTGGGGTGTTTCCTGTCGCCGGCGCTAGGCCTACCCACACAAGTGAGGTATCATTTTTATCGGGAGACTTGGGGGAACGCTGGGTGGAAGGAAATTTGTGGCTCCTCTCAGATTCCAGAACTTTCTGCCACAGAAATGTGAGGAACATGTGTTTTTTTAGCCAAATTTTGAGGTTTGCAAAGGATTCTGGGTAACAGAACCTGGTCCGAGCCCCGCAAGTCACCCCTCCTTGGATTCCCCTAGGTCTCTAGTTTTCAGAAATGGACAGGTTTGGTAGGTTTCCCTAGGTGCCGGCTGAGCTAGAGGCCAAAATCTACAGGTAGGCACTTCGCAAAAAACACCTCTGTTTTCTTCCAAAATTTTGGATGTGTCCACGTTGCGCTTTGGGGTGTTTCCTGTCGCCGGCGCTAGGCCTACCCACACAAGTGAGGTATCATTTTTATCGGGAGACTTGGGGGAACGCTGGGTGGAAGGAAATTTGTGGCTCCTCTCAGATTCCAGAACTTTCTGCCACAGAAATGTGAGGAACATGTGTTTTTTTAGCCAAATTTTGAGGCTTGCAAAGGATTTTGGGTAACAGAACCTGGTCCGAGCCCCCGCAAGTCACCCCATCTTGGATTCCCCTAGGTCTCTAGTTTTCAGAAATGCACAGGTTTGGTAGGTTTCCCTAGGTGCCGGCTGAGCTAGAGGCCAAAATCTACAGGTAGGCACTTCGCAAAAAACACCTCTGTTTTCTTCCAAAATTTTGGATGTGTCCACGTTGCGCTTTGCGGTGTTTCCTGTCGCCGGGGCTAGGCCTACCCACACAAGTGAGGTATCATTTTTATCGGGAGACTTGGGGGAACGCTGGGTGGCAGGAAATTTGTGGCTCCTCTCAGATTCCAGAACTTTCTGCCACAGAAATGTGAGGAACATGTGTTTTTTTAGCCAAATTTTGAGGTTTGCAAAGGATTCTGGGTAACAGAACCTGGTCCGAGCCCCCGCAAGTCACCCCATCTTGGATTCCCCTAGGTCTCTAGTTTTCAGAAATGCACAGGTTTGGTAGGTTTCCCTAGGTTCCGGCTGAGCTAGAGGCCAAAATCTACAGGTAGGCACTTCGCAAAAAACACCTCTGTTTTCTTCCAAAATTTTGGATGTGTCCACGTTGCGCTTTGCGGTGTTTCCTGTCGCCGGGGCTAGGCCTACCCACACAAGTGAGGTATCATTTTTATCGGGAGACTTGGGGGAACGCTGGGTGGCAGGAAATTTGTGGCTCCTCTCAGATTCCAGAACTTTCTGCCACAGAAATATGAGGAACATGTGTTTTTTTAGCCAAATTTTGAGGTTTGCAAAGGATTCTGGGTAACAGAACCTGGTCCGAGCCCCGCAAGTCACCCCTCCTTGGATTCCCCTAGGTCTCTAGTTTTCAGAAATGCACAGGTTTGGTGGGTTTCCCTAGGTGCCGGCTGAGCTAGAGGCCAAAATCTACAGGTAGGCACTTCGCAAAAAACACCTCAGTTTTCTTCCAAAATTTTGGATGTGTCCACGTTGCGCTTTGGGGTGTTTCCTGTCGCCGGCGCTAGGCCTACCCACACAAGTGAGGTATCATTTTTATCGGGAGACTTGGGGGAACACTGGGTGGAAGGAAATTTGTGGCTCCTCTCAGATTCCAGAACTTTCTGCCACAGAAATGTGAGGAACATGTGTTTTTTAGCCAAATTTTGAGGTTTGCAAAGGATTCTGGGTAACAGAACCTGGTCCGAGCCCCGCAAGTCACCCCTCCTTGGATTCCCCTAGGTCTCTAGTTTTCAGAAATGCACAGGTTTGGTAGGTTTCCCTAGGTGCCGGCTGAGCTAGAGGCCAAAATCTACAGGTAGGCACTTCGCAAAAAACACCTCTGTTTTCTTCCAAAATTTTGGATGTGTCCACGTTGCGCTTTGGGGTGTTTCCTGTCGCCGGCGCTAGGCCTACCCACACAAGTTGGTATCATTTTTATCGGGAGACTTGGGGGAACGCTGGGTGGAAGGAAATTTGTGGCTCCTCTCAGATTCCAGAACTTTCTGCCACAGAAATGTGAGGAACATGTGTTTTTTTAGCCAAATTTTGAGGTTTGCAAAGGATTCTGGGTAACAGAACCTGGTCCGAGCCCCGCAAGTCACCCCATCTTGGATTCCCCTAGGTCTCTAGTTTTCAGAAATGCACAGGTTTGGTAGGTTTCCCTAGGTGCCGGCTGAGGTAGAGGCCAAAATCTACAGGTAGGCACTTCGCAAAAAACACCTCTGTTTTCTTCCAAAATTTTGGATGTGGCCACGTTGCGCTTTGGGGTGTTTCCTGTCGCCGGCGCTAGGCCTACCCACACAAGTGAGGTATCATTTTTATCGGGAGACTTGGGGGAACGCTGGGTGGAAGGAAATTTGTAGCTCCTCTTAGATTCCAGAACTTTCTGCCACAGAAATGTGAGGAACATGTGTTTTTTTAAGCCAAATTTTGAGGTTTGCAAAGGATTCTGGGTAACAGAACCTGGTCCGAGCCCCGCAAGTCACCCCATCTTGGATTCCCCTAGGTCTCTAGTTTTCAGAAATGCACAGGTTTGGTAGGTTTCCTTAGGTGCCGGCTGAGCTAGAGGCCAAAATCTACAGGTAGGCACTTCGCTAAAAACACCTCTGTTTTCTTCCAAAATTTTGGATGTGTCCATGTTGCGCTTTGGGGTGTTTCCTGTCGCCGGCGCTAGGCCTACCCACACAAGTGAGGTATCATTTTTATCGGGAGACTTGGGGGAACGCTGGGTGGAAGGAAATTTGTGGCTCCTCTCAGATTCCAGAACTTTCTGCCACAGAAATGTGAGGAACATGTGTTTTTTTTAGCCAAATTTTGAGGTTTGCAAAGGATTCTGGGTAACAGAACCTGGTCCGAGCCCCGCAAGTCACCCCTCCTTGGATTCCCCTAGGTCTCTAGTTTTCAGAAATGCACAGGTTTGGTAGGTTTCCCTAGGTGCCGGCTGAGCTAGAGGCCAAAATCTACAGGTAGGCACTTCGCAAAAAACACCTCTGTTTTCTTCCAAAATTTTGGATGTGTCCACGTTGCGCTTTGGGGTGTTTCCTGTCGCCGGCGCTAGGCCTACCCACACAAGTGAGGTATCATTTTTATCGGGAGACTTGGGGGGAACGCTGGGTGGAAGGAAATTTGTGGCTCCTCTCAGATTCCAGAACTTTCTGCCACAGAAATGTGTGGAACATGTGTTTTTTAGCCAAATTTTGAGGTTTGCAAAGGATTCTGGGTAACAGAACCTGGTCCGAGCCCCGCAAGTCACCCCTCCTTGGATTCCCCTAGGTCTCTAGTTTTCAGAAATGCACAGGTTTGGTAGGTTTCCCTAGGTGCCGGCTGAGCTAGAGGCCAAAATCTACAGGTAGGCACTTCGCAAAAAACACGTCTGTTTTCTTCCAAAATTTTGGATGTGTCCACGTTGCGCTTTGGGGTGTTTCCTGTCGCCGGCGCTAGGCCTACCCACACAAGTTGGTATCATTTTTATCGGGAGACTTGGGGGAACGCTGGGTGGAAGGAAATTTGTGGCTCCTCTCAGATTCCAGAACTTTCTGCCACAGAAATGTGAGGAACATGTGTTTTTTTAGCCAAATTTTGAGGTTTGCAAAGGATTCTGGGTAACAGAACCTGGTCCGAGCCCCGCAAATCACCCCATCTTGGATTCCCCTAGGTCTCTAGTTTTCAGAAATGCACAGGTTTGGTAGGTTTCCCTAGGTGCCGGCTGAGCTAGAGGCCAAAATCTACAGGTAGGCACTTCGCAAAAAACACCTCTGTTTTCTTCCAAACTTTTGGATGTGTCCACGTTGTGCTTTGGGGTGTTTCCTGTCGCCGGCGCTAGGCCTACCCACACAAGTGAGGTATCATTTTTATCGGGAGACTTGGGGGAACGCTGGGTGGAAGGAAATTTGTGGCTCCTCTCAGATTCCAGAACTTTCTGCCACAGAAATGTGAGGAACATGTGTTTTTTAGCCAAATTTTGAGGTTTGCAAAGGATTCTGGGTAACAGAACCTGGTCCGAGCCCGCAAGTCACCCCTCCTTGGATTCCCCTAGGTCTCTAGTTTTCAGAAATGCACAGGTTTGGTAGGTTTCCCTAGGTGCCGGCTGAGCTAGAGGCCAAAATCTACAGGTAGGCACTTCGCAAAAAACACCTCTGTTTTCTTCCAAAATTTTGGATGTGTCCACGTTGCACTTTGGGGTGTTTCCTGTCGCCGGCGCTAGGCCTACCCACACAAGTTGGTATCATTTTTATCGGGAGACTTGGGGGAACGCTGGGTGGAAGGAAATTTGTGGCTCCTCTCAGATTCCAGAACTTTCTGCCACAGAAATGTGAGGAACATGTGTTTTTTTAGCCAAATTTTGAGGTTTGCAAAGGATTCTGGGTAACAGAACCTGGTCCGAGCCCCGCAAGTCACCCCATCTTGGATTCCCCTAGGTCTCTAGTTTTCAGAAATGCACAGGTTTGGTAGGTTTCCCTAGGTGCCGGCTGAGGTAGAGGCCAAAATCTACAGGTAGGCACTTCGCAAAAAACACCTCTGTTTTCTTCCAAAATTTTGGATGTGTCCACGTTGCGCTTTGGGGTGTTTCCTCTCGCCGGCGCTAGGCCTACCCACACAAGTGAGGTATCATTTTTATCGGGAGACTTGGGGGAACGCTGGGTGGAAGGAAATTTGTAGCTCCTCTTAGATTCCAGAACTTTCTGCCACAGAAATGTGAGGAACATGTGTTTTTTTAAGCCAAATTTTGAGGTTTGCAAAGGATTCTGGGTAACAGAACCTGGTCCGAGCCCCGCAAGTCACCCCTCCTTGGATTCCCCTAGGTCTCTAGCTTTCAGAAATGCACAGGTTTGGTAGGTTTCCCTAGGTGCCGGCTGAGCTAGAGGCCAAAATCTACAGGTAGGCACTTCGCAAAAAACACCTCTGTTTTCTTCCAAAATTTTGGATGTGTCCACGTTGCGCTTTGGGGTGTTTCCTGTCGCCGGCGCTAGGCCTACCCACACAAGTTGGTATCATTTTTATCGGCAGACTTGGGGGAATGCTGGGTGGAAGGAAATTTGTGGCTCCTCTCAGATTCCAGAACTTTCTGCCACAGAAATGTGAGGAACATGTGTTTTTTTAGCCAAATTTTGAGGTTTGCAAAGGATTCTGGGTAACAGAACCTGGTCCGAGCCCCGCAAGTCACCCCATCTTGGATTCCCCTAGGTCTCTAGTTTTCAGAAATGCACAGGTTTGGTAGGTTTCCCTAGGTGCTGGCTGAGGTAGAGGCCAAAATCTACAGGTAGGCACTTCGCAAAAAACACCTCTGTTTTCTTCCAAAATTTTGGATGTGTCCACGTTGCGCTTTGGGGTGTTTCCTCTCGCCGGCGCTAGGCCTACCCACACAAGTGAGGTATCATTTTTATCGGGAGACTTGGGGGAACGCTGGGTGGAAGGAAATTTGTGGCTCCTCTTAGATTCCAGAACTTTCTGCCACAGAAATGTGAGGAACATGTGTTTTTTTAAGCCAAATTTTGAGGTTTGCAAAGGATTCTGGGTAACAGAACCTGGTCCGAGCCCCGCAAGTCACCCCTCCTTGGATTCCCCTAGGTCTCTAGCTTTCAGAAATGCACAGGTTTGGTAGGTTTCCCTAGGTGCCGGCTGAGCTAGAGGCCAAAATCTACAGGTAGGCACTTCGCAAAAAACACCTCTGTTTTCTTCCAAAATTTTGGATGTGTCCACGTTGCGCTTTGGGGTGTTTCCTGTCGCCGGCGCTAGGCCTACCCACACAAGTGAGGTAGCATTTTTATCGGCAGACTTGGGGGAACGCTGGGTGGAAGGAAATTTGTGGCTCCTCTCAGATTCCAGAACTTTCTGCCACAGAAATGTGAGGAACATGTGTTTTTTTAGCCAAATTTTGAGGCTTGCAAAGCATTCTGGGTAACAGAACCTGGTCCGAGCCCCGCAAGTCACCCCATCTTGGATTCCCCTAGGTCTCTAGTGTTCAGAAATGCACAGGTTTGGTAGGTTTCCCTAGGTGCCGGCTGAGCTAGAGGCCAAAATCTACAGGTAGGCACTTCGCAAAAAACACCTCTGTTTTCTTCCAAAATTTTGGATGTGTCCACGTTGCGCTTTGGGGTGTTTTCTGTCGCCGGCGCTAGGCCTACCCACACAAGTGAGGTATCATTTTTATCGGGAGACTTGGGGGAACGCTGGGTGGAAGGAAATTTGTAGCTCCTCTTAGATTCCAGAACTTTCTGCCACAGAAATGTGAGGAACATGTGTTTTTTTAAGCCAAATTTTGAGGTTTGCAAAGGATTCTGGGTAACAGAACCTGGTCCGAGCCCCGCAAGTCACCCCTCCTTGGATTCCCCTAGGTCTCTAGTTTTCAGAAATGCACAGGTTTGGTAGGTTTCCCTAGGTGCCGGCTGAGGTAGAGGCCAAAATCTACAGGTAGGCACTTCGCAAAAAACACCTCTGTTTTCTTCCAAAATTTTGGATGTGTCCACGTTGCGCTTTGGGGTGTTTCCTCTCGCCGGCGCTAGGCCTACCCACACAAGTGAGGTATCATTTTTATCGGGAGACTTGGGGGAACGCTGGGTGGAAGGAAATTTGTAGCTCCTCTTAGATTCCAGAACTTTCTGCCACAGAAATGTGAGGAACATGTGTTTTTTTAAGCCAAATTTTGAGGTTTGCAAAGGATTCTGGGTAACAGAACCTGGTCCGAGCCCCGCAAGTCACCCCTCCTTGGATTCCCCTAGGTCTCTAGCTTTCAGAAATGCACAGGTTTGGTAGGTTTCCCTAGGTGCCGGCTGAGCTAGAGGCCAAAATCTACAGGTAGGCACTTCGCAAAAAACACCTCTGTTTTCTTCCAAAATTTTGGATGTGTCCACGTTGCGCTTTGGGGTGTTTCCTGTCGCCGGCGCTAGGCCTACCCACACAAGTTGGTATCATTTTTATCGGCAGACTTGGGGGAACGCTGGGTGGAAGGAAATTTGTGGCTCCTCTCAGATTCCAGAACTTTCTGCCACAGAAATGTGAGGAACATGTGTTTTTTTAGCCAAATTTTGAGGTTTGCAAAGGATTCTGGGTAACAGAACCTGGTCCGAGCCCCGCAAGTCACCCCATCTTGGATTCCCCTAGGTCTCTAGTTTTCAGAAATGCACAGGTTTGGTAGGTTTCCCTAGGTGCCGGCTGAGGTAGAGGCCAAAATCTACAGGTAGGCACTTCGCAAAAAACACCTCTGTTTTCTTCCAAAATTTTGGATGTGTCCACGTTGCGCTTTGGGGTGTTTCCTCTCGCCGGCGCTAGGCCTACCCACACAAGTGAGGTATCATTTTTATCGGGAGACTTGGGGGAACGCTGGGTGGAAGGAAATTTGTGGCTCCTCTCAGATTCCAGAACTTTCTGCCACAGAAATGTGAGGAACATGTGTTTTTTTAGCCAAATTTTGAGGCTTGCAAAGCATTCTGGGTAACAGAACCTGGTCCGAGCCCCGCAAGTCACCCCTCCTTGGATTCCCCTAGGTCTCTAGCTTTCAGAAATGCACAGGTTTGGTAGGTTTCCCTAGGTGCCGGCTGAGCTAGAGGCCAAAATCTACAGGTAGGCACTTCGCAAAAAACACCTCTGTTTTCTTCCAAAATTTTGGATGTGTCCACGTTGCGCTTTGGGGTGTTTCCTGTCGCCGGCGCTAGGCCTACCCACACAAGTGAGGTAGCATTTTTATCGGCAGACTTGGGGGAACGCTGGGTGGAAGGAAATTTGTGGCTCCTCTCAGATTCCAGAACTTTCTGCCACAGAAATGTGAGGAACATGTGTTTTTTTAGCCAAATTTTGAGGTTTGCAAAGGATTCTGGGTAACAGAACCTGGTCCGAGCCCCGCAAGTCACCCCTCCTTGGATTCCCCTAGGTCTCTAGTTTTCAGAAATGCACAGGTTTGGTAGGTTTCCCTAGGTGCCGGCTGAGCTAGAGGCCAAAATCTACAGGTAGGAACTTCGCAAAAAACACCTCAGTTTTCTTCCAAAATTTTGGATGTGTCCACGTTGCGCTTTGGGGTGTTTCCTGTCGCCGGCGCTAGGCCTACCCACACAAGTGAGGTATCATTTTTATCGGGAGACTTGGGGGAACACTGGGTGGAAGGAAATTTGTGGCTCCTCTCAGATTCCAGAACTTTCTGCCACAGAAATGTGAGGAACATGTGTTTTTTAGCCAAATTTTGAGGTTTGCAAAGGATTCTGGGTAACAGAACCTGGTCCGAGCCCCGCAAGTCACCCCTCCTTGGATTCCCCTAGGTCTCTAGTTTTCAGAAATGCACAGGTTTGGTAGGTTTCCCTAGGTGCTGGCTGAGCTAGAGGCCAAAATCTACAGGTAGGCACTTCGCAAAAAACACCTCTGTTTTCTTCCAAAATTTTGGATGTGTCCACGTTGCGCTTTGGGGTGTTTCCTGTCGCCGGCGCTAGGCCTACCCACACAAGTTGGTATCATTTTTATCGGGAGACTTGGGGGAACGCTGGGTGGCAGGAAATTTGTGGCTCCTCTCAGATTCCAGAACTTTCTGCCACAGAAATGAGAGGAACATGTGTTTTTTTAGCCAAATTTTGAGGTTTGCAAAGGATTCTGGGTAACAGAACCTGGTCCGAGCCCCACAAGTCACCCCTCCTTGGATTCCCCTAGGTCTCTAGTTCTCAGAAATGCACAGGTTTGGTAGGTTTCCCTAGGTTCCGGCTGAGCTAGAGGCCAAAATCTACAGGTAGGCACTTCGCAAAAAACACCTCTGTTTTCTTCAAAAATTTTGGATGTGTCCACGTTGCACTTTGGGGTGTTTCCTGTCGCCGGCGCTAGGCCTACCCACACAAGTTGGTATCATTTTTATCGGGAGACTTGGGGGAACGCTGGGTGGAAGGAAATTTGTGGCTCCTCTCAGATTCCAGAACTTTCTGCCACAGAAATGTGAGGAACATGTGTTTTTTAAGCCAAATTTTGAGGTTTGCAAAGGATTCTGGGTAACAGAACCTGGTCCGAGCCCCGCAAGTCACCCCATCTTGGATTCCCCTAGGTCTCTAGTTTTCAGAAATGCACAGGTTTGGTAGGTTTCCCTAGGTGCCGGCTGAGGTAGAGGCCAAAATCTACAGGTAGGCACTTCGCAAAAAACACCTCTGTTTTCTTCCAAAATTTTGGATGTGTCCACGTTGCGCTTTGGGGTGTTTCCTCTCGCCGGCGCTAGGCCTACCCACACAAGTGAGGTATCATTTTTATCGGGAGACTTGGGGGAACGCTGGGTGGAAGGAAATTTGTAGCTCCTCTTAGATTCCAGAACTTTCTGCCTCAGAAATGTGAGGAACATGTGTTTTTTTAAGCCAAATTTTGAGGTTTGCAAAGTATTCTGGGTAACAGAACCTGGTCCGAGCCCCGCAAGTCACCCCTCCTTGGATTCCCCTAGGTCTCTAGCTTTCAGAAATGCACAGGTTTGGTAGGTTTCCCTAGGTGCCGGCTGAGCTAGAGGCCAAAATCTACAGGTAGGCACTTCGCAAAAAACACCTCTGTTTTCTTCCAAAATTTTGGATGTGTCCACGTTGCGCTTTGGGGTGTTTCCTGTCGCCGGCGCTAGGCCTACCCACAGAAGTTGGTATCATTTTTATCGGCAGACTTGGGGGAACGCTGGGTGGAAGGAAATTTGTGGCTCCTCTCAGATTCCATAACTTTCTGCCACAGAAATGTGAGGAACATGTGTTTTTTTAGCCAAATTTTGAGGTTTGCAAAGGATTCTGGGTAACAGAACCTGGTCCGAGCCCCGCAAGTCACCCCATCTTGGATTCCCCTAGGTCTCTAGTTTTCAGAAATGCACAGGTTTGGTAGGTTTCCCTAGGTGCTGGCTGAGGTAGAGGCCAAAATCTACAGGTAGGCACTTCGCAAAAAACACCTCTGTTTTCTTCCAAAATTTTGGATGTGTCCACGTTGCGCTTTGGGGTGTTTCCTCTCGCCGGCGCTAGGCCTACCCACACAAGTGAGGTATCATTTTTATCGGGAGACTTGGGGGAACGCTGGGTGGAAGGAAATTTGTAGCTCCTCTTAGATTCCAGAACTTTCTGCCACAGAAATGTGAGGAACATGTGTTTTTTTAAGCCAAATTTTGAGGTTTGCAAAGGATTCTGGGTAACAGAACCTGGTCCGAGCCCCGCAAGTCACCCCTCCTTGGATTCCCCTAGGTCTCTAGCTTTCAGAAATGCACAGGTTTGGTAGGTTTCCCTAGGTGCCGGCTGAGCTAGAGGCCAAAATCTACAGGTAGGCACTTCGCAAAAAACACCTCTGTTTTCTTCCAAAATTTTGGATGTGTCCACGTTGCGCTTTGGGGTGTTTCCTGTCGCCGGCGCTAGGCCTACCCACACAAGTGAGGTAGCATTTTTATCGGCAGACTTGGGGGAACGCTGGGTGGAAGGAAATTTGTGGCTCCTCTCAGATTCCAGAACTTTCTGCCACAGAAATGTGAGGAACATGTGTTTTTTTAGCCAAATTTTGAGGCTTGCAAAGCATTCTGGGTAACAGAACCTGGTCCGAGCCCCGCAAGTCACCCCATCTTGGATTCCCCTAGGTCTCTAGTGTTCAGAAATGCACAGGTTTGGTAGGTTTCCCTAGGTGCCGGCTGAGCTAGAGGCCAAAATCTACAGGTAGGCACTTCGCAAAAAACACCTCTGTTTTCTTCCAAAATTTTGGATGTGTCCACGTTGCGCTTTGGGGTGTTTCCTGTCGCCGGCGCTAGGCCTACCCACACAAGTGAGGTATCATTTTTATCGGGAGACTTGGGGGAACGCTGGGTGGAAGGAAATTTGTAGCTCCTCTTAGATTCCAGAACTTTCTGCCACAGAAATGTGAGGAACATGTGTTTTTTTAAGCCAAATTTTGAGGTTTGCAAAGGATTCTGGGTAACAGAACCTGGTCCGAGCCCCGCAAGTCACCCCTCCTTGGATTCCCCTAGGTCTCTAGTTTTCAGAAATGCACAGGTTTGGTAGGTTTCCCTAGGTGCCGGCTGAGGTAGAGGCCAAAATCTACAGGTAGGCACTTCGCAAAAAACACCTCTGTTTTCTTCCAAAATTTTGGATGTGTCCACGTTGCGCTTTGGGGTGTTTCCTCTCGCCGGCGCTAGGCCTACCCACACAAGTGAGGTATCATTTTTATCGGGAGACTTGGGGGAACGCTGGGTGGAAGGAAATTTGTAGCTCCTCTTAGATTCCAGAACTTTCTGCCACAGAAATGTGAGGAACATGTGTTTTTTTAAGCCAAATTTTGAGGTTTGCAAAGGATTCTGGGTAACAGAACCTGGTCCGAGCCCCGCAAGTCACCCCTCCTTGGATTCCCCTAGGTCTCTAGCTTTCAGAAATGCACAGGTTTGGTAGGTTTCCCTAGGTGCCGGCTGAGCTAGAGGCCAAAATCTACAGGTAGGCACTTCGCAAAAAACACCTCTGTTTTCTTCCAAAATTTTGGATGTGTCCACGTTGCGCTTTGGGGTGTTTCCTGTCGCCGGCGCTAGGCCTACCCACACAAGTTGGTATCATTTTTATCGGCAGACTTGGGGGAACGCTGGGTGGAAGGAAATTTGTGGCTCCTCTCAGATTCCAGAACTTTCTGCCACAGAAATGTGAGGAACATGTGTTTTTTTAGCCAAATTTTGAGGTTTGCAAAGGATTCTGGGTAACAGAACCTGGTCCGAGCCCCGCAAGTCACCCCATCTTGGATTCCCCTAGGTCTCTAGTTTTCAGAAATGCACAGGTTTGGTAGGTTTCCCTAGGTGCCGGCTGAGGTAGAGGCCAAAATCTACAGGTAGGCACTTCGCAAAAAACACCTCTGTCTTCTTCCAAAATTTTGGATGTGTCCACGTTGCGCTTTGGGGTGTTTCCTCTCGCCGGCGCTAGGCCTACCCACACAAGTGAGGTATCATTTTTATCGGGAGACTTGGGGGAACGCTGGGTGGAAGGAAATTTGTGGCTCCTCTCAGATTCCAGAACTTTCTTCCACAGAAATGTGAGGAACATGTGTTTTTTTAGCCAAATTTTGAGGCTTGCAAAGCATTCTGGGTAACAGAACCTGGTCCGAGCCCCGCAAGTCACCCCTCCTTGGATTCCCCTAGGTCTCTAGCTTTCAGAAATGCACAGGTTTGGTAGGTTTCCCTAGGTGCCGGCTGAGCTAGAGGCCAAAATCTACAGGTAGGCACTTCGCAAAAAACACCTCTGTTTTCTTCCAAAATTTTGGATGTGTCCACGTTGCGCTTTGGGGTGTTTCCTGTCGCCGGCGCTAGGCCTACCCACACAAGTGAGGTAGCATTTTTATCGGCAGACTTGGGGGAACGCTGGGTGGAAGGAAATTTGTGGCTCCTCTCAGATTCCAGAACTTTCTGCCACAGAAATGTGAGGAACATGTGTTTTTTTAGCCAAATTTTGAGGTTTGCAAAGGATTCTGGGTAACAGAACCTGGTCCGAGCCCCGCAAGTCACCCCTCCTTGGATTCCCCTAGGTCTCTAGTTTTCAGAAATGCAGAGGTTTGGTAGGTTTCCCTAGGTGCCGGCTGAGCTAGAGGCCAAAATCTACAGGTAGGAACTTCGCAAAAAACACCTCAGTTTTCTTCCAAAATTTTGGATGTGTCCACGTTGCGCTTTGGGGTGTTTCCTGTCGCCGGCGCTAGGCCTACCCACACAAGTGAGGTATCATTTTTATCGGGAGACTTGGGGGAACACTGGGTGGAAGGAAATTTGTGGCTCCTCTCAGATTCCAGAACTTTCTGCCACAGAAATGTGAGGAACATGTGTTTTTTAGCCAAATTTTGAGGTTTGCAAAGGATTCTGGGTAACAGAACCTGGTCCGAGCCCCGCAAGTCACCCCTCCTTGGATTCCCCTAGGTCTCTAGTTTTCAGAAATGCACAGGTTTGGTAGGTTTCCCTAGGTGCCGGCTGAGCTAGAGGCCAAAATCTACAGGTAGGCACTTCGCAAAAAACACCTCTGTTTTCTTTCAAAATTTTGGATGTGTCCACGTTGCGCTTTGGGGTGTTTCCTGTCGCCGGCGCTAGGCCTACCCACACAAGTTGGTATCATTTTTATCGGGAGACTTGGGGGAACGCTGGGTGGAAGGAAATTTGTGGCTCCTCTCAGATTCCAGAACTTTCTGCCACAGAAATGTGAGGAACATGTGTTTTTTTAGCCAAATTTTGAGGTTTGCAAAGGATTCTGGGTAACAGAACCTGGTCCGAGCCCCGCAAGTCACCCCATCTTGGATTCCCCTAGGTCTCTAGTTTTCAGAAATGCACAGGTTTGGTAGGTTTCCCTAGGTGCCGGCTGAGGTAGAGGCCAAAATCTACAGGTAGGCACTTCGCAAAAAACACCTCTGTCTTCTTCCAAAATTTTGGATGTGTCCACGTTGCGCTTTGGGGTGTTTCCTCTCGCCGGCGCTAGGCCTACCCACACAAGTGAGGTATCATTTTTATCGGGAGACTTGGGGGAACGCTGGGTGGAAGGAAATTTGTGGCTCCTCTCAGATTCCAGAACTTTCTGCCACAGAAATGTGAGGAACATGTGTTTTTTTAGCCAAATTTTGAGGCTTGCAAAGCATTCTGGGTAACAGAACCTGGTCCGAGCCCCGCAAGTCACCCCTCCTTGGATTCCCCTAGGTCTCTAGCTTTCAGAAATGCACAGGTTTGGTAGGTTTCCCTAGGTGCCGGCTGAGCTAGAGGCCAAAATCTACAGGTAGGCACTTCGCAAAAAACACCTCTGTTTTCTTCCAAAATTTTGGATGTGTCCACGTTGCGCTTTGGGGTGTTTCCTGTCGCCGGCGCTAGGCCTACCCACACAAGTGAGGTAGCATTTTTATCGGCAGACTTGGGGGAACGCTGGGTGGAAGGAAATTTGTGGCTCCTCTCAGATTCCAGAACTTTCTGCCACAGAAATGTGAGGAACATGTGTTTTTTTAGCCAAATTTTGAGGTTTGCAAAGGATTCTGGGTAACAGAACCTGGTCCGAGCCCCGCAAGTCACCCCTCCTTGGATTCCCCTAGGTCTCTAGTTTTCAGAAATGCACAGGTTTGGTAGGTTTCCCTAGGTGCCGGCTGAGCTAGAGGCCAAAATCTACAGGTAGGAACTTCGCAAAAAACACCTCAGTTTTCTTCCAAAATTTTGGATGTGTCCACGTTGCGCTTTGGGGTGTTTCCTGTCGCCGGCGCTAGGCCTACCCACACAAGTGAGGTATCATTTTTATCGGGAGACTTGGGGGAACACTGGGAGGAAGGAAATTTGTGGCTCCTCTCAGATTCCAGAACTTTCTGCCACAGAAATGTGAGGAACATGTGTTTTTTAGCCAAATTTTGAGGTTTGCAAAGGATTCTGGGTAACAGAACCTGGTCCGAGCACCGCAAGTCACCCCTCCTTGGATTCCCCTAGGTCTCTAGTTTTCAGAAATGCACAGGTTTGGTAGGTTTCCCTAGGTGCCGGCTGAGCTAGAGGCCAAAATCTACAGGTAGGCACTTCGCAAAAAACACCTCTGTTTTCTTCCAAAATTTTGGATGTGTCCACGTTGCGCTTTGGGGTGTTTCCTGTCGCCGGCGCTAGGCCTACCCACACAAGTTGGTATCATTTTTATCGGGAGACTTGGGGGAACGCTGGGTGGAAGGAAATTTGTGGCTCCTCTCAGATTCCAGAACTTTCTGCCACAGAAATGTGAGGAACATGTGTTTTTTTAGCCAAATTTTGAGGTTTGCAAAGGATTCTGGGTAACAGAACCTGGTCCGAGCCCCGCAAGTCACCCCATCTTGGATTCCCCTAGGTCTCTAGTTTTCAGAAATGCACAGGTTTGGTAGGTTTCCCTAGGTGCCGGCTGAGGTAGAGGCCAAAATCTACAGGTAGGCACTTCGCAAAAAACACCTCTGTTTTCTTCCAAAATTTTGGATGTGGCCACATTGCGCTTTGGGGTGTTTCCTGTCGCCGGCGCTAGGCCTACCCACACAAGTGAGGTATCATTTTTATCGGGAGACTTGGGGGAACGCTGGGTGGAAGGAAATTTGTAGCTCCTCTTAGATTCCAGAACTTTCTGCCACAGAAATGTGAGGAACATGTGTTTTTTTAAGCCAAATTTTGAGGTTTGCAAAGGATTCTGGGTAACAGAACCTGGTCCGAGCCCCGCAAGTCACCCCATCTTGGATTCCCCTAGGTCTCTAGTTTTCAGAAATGCACAGGTTTGGTAGGTTTCCTTAGGTGCCGGCTGAGCTAGAGGCCAAAATCTACAGGTAGGCACTTCGCAAAAAACACCTCTGTTTTCTTCCAAAATTTTGGATGTGTCCATGTTGCGCTTTGGGGTGTTTCCTGTCGCCGGCGCTAGGCCTACCCACACAAGTGAGGTATCATTTTTATCGGGAGACTTGGGGGAACGCTGGGTGGAAGGAAATTTGTGGCTCCTCTCAGATTCCAGAACTTTCTGCCACAGAAATGTGAGGAACATGTGTTTTTTTTAGCCAAATTTTGAGGTTTGCAAAGGATTCTGGGTAACAGAACCTGGTCCGAGCCCCGCAAGTCACCCCTCCTTGGATTCCCCTAGGTCTCTAGTTTTCAGAAATGCACAGGTTTGGTAGGTTTCCCTAGGTGCCGGCTGAGCTAGAGGCCAAAATCTACAGGTAGGCACTTCGCAAAAAACACCTCTGTTTTCTTCCAAAATTTTGGATGTGTCCACGTTGCGCTTTGGGGTGTTTCCTGTCGCCGGCCCTAGGCCTACCCACACAAGTGAGGTATCATTTTTATCGGGAGACTTGGGGGAACGCTGGGTGGCAGGAAATTTGTGGCTCCTCTCAGATTCCAGAACTTTCTGCCACAGAAATGTGAGGAACATGTGTTTTTTTAGCCAAATTTTGAGGTTTGCAAAGGATTCTGGGTAACAGAACCTGGTCCGAGCCCCGCAAGTCACCCCTCCTTGGATTCCCCTAGGTCTCTAGTTCTCAGAAATGCACAGGTTTGGTATGTTTCCCTAGGTTCCGGCTGAGCTAGAGGCCAAAATCTACAGGTAGGCACTTCACAAAAAACACCTCTGTTTTCTTCCAAAATTTTGGATGTGTCCACGTTGCGCTTTGGGGTGTTTCCTGTCGCCGGCGCTAGGCCTACCCACACAAGTGAGGTATCATTTTTATCGGGAGACTTGGGGGAACGCTGGGTGGAAGAAAATTTGTGGCTCCTCTCAGATTCCAGAACTTTCTGCCACAGAAATGTGAGGAACATGTGTTTTTTAGCCAAATTTTGAGGTTTGCAAAGGATTCTGGGTAACAGAACCTGGTCCGAGCCCCGCAAGTCACCCCTCCTTGGATTCCCCTAGGTCTCTAGTTTTCAGAAATGCACAGGTTTGGTAGGTTTCCCTAGGTGCCGGCTGAGCTAGAGGCCAAAATCTACAGGTAGGAACTTCGCAAAAAACACCTCAGTTTTCTTCCAAAATTTTGGATGTGTCCACGTTGCGCTTTGGGGTGTTTCCTGTCGCCGGCGCTAGGCCTACCCACACAAGTGAGGTATCATTTTTATCGGGAGACTTGGGGGAACACTCGGTGGAAGGAAATTTGTGGCTCCTCTCAGATTCCAGAACTTTCTGCCACAGAAATGTGAGGAACATGTGTTTTTTAGCCAAATTTTGAGGATTGCAAAGGATTCTGGGTAACAGAACCTGGTCCGAGCCCCGCAAGTCACCCCTCCTTGGATTCCCCTAGGTCTCTAGTTTTCAGAAATGCACAGGTTTGGTAGGTTTCCCTAGGTGCCGGCTGAGCTAGAGGCCAAAATCTACAGGTAGGCACTTCGCAAAAAACACCTCTGTTTTCTTCCAAAATTTTGGATGTGTCCACGTTGCGCTTTGGGGTGTTTCCTGTCGCCGGCGCTAGGCCTACCCACACAAGTTGGTATCATTTTTATCGGGAGACTTGGGGGAACGCTGGATGGAAGGAAATTTGTGGCTCCTCTCAGATTCCAGAACTTTCTGCCACAGAAATGTGAGGAACATGTGTTTTTTTAGCCAAATTTTGAGGTTTGCAAAGGATTCTGGGTAACAGAACCTGGTCCGAGCCCCGCAAGTCACCCCATCTTGGATTCCCCTAGGTCTCTAGTTTTCAGAAATGCACAGGTTTGGTAGGTTTCCCTAGGTGCCGGCTGAGGTAGAGGCCAAAATCTACAGGTAGGCACTTCGCAAAAAACACCTCTGTTTTCTTCCAAAATTTTGGATGTGGCCACGTTGCGCTTTGGGGTGTTTCCTGTCGCCGGCGCTAGGCCTACCCACACAAGTGAGGTATCATTTTTATCGGGAGACTTGGGGGAACGCTGGGTGGAAGGAAATTTGTAGCTCCTCTTAGATTCCAGAACTTTCTGCCACAGAAATGTGAGGAACATGTGTTTTTTTAAGCCAAATTTTGAGGTTTGCAAAGGATTCTGGGTAACAGAACCTGGTCCGAGCCCCGCAAGTCACCCCATCTTGGATTCCCCTAGGTCTCTAGTTTTCAGAAATGCACAGGTTTGGTAGGTTTCCTTAGGTGCCGGCTGAGCTAGAGGCCAAAATCTACAGGTAGGCACTTCGCAAAAAACACCTCTGTTTTCTTCCAAAATTTTGGATGTGTCCATGTTGCGCTTTGGGGTGTTTCCTGTCGCCGGCGCTAGGCCTACCCACACAAGTGAGGTATCATTTTTATCGGGAGACTTGGGGGAACGCTGGGTGGAAGGAAATTTGTGGCTCCTCTCAGATTCCAGAACTTTCTGCCACAGAAATGTGAGGAACATGTGTTTTTTTTAGCCAAATTTTGAGGTTTGCAAAGGATTCTGGGTAACAGAACCTGGTCCGAGCCCCGCAAGTCACCCCTCCTTGGATTCCCCTAGGTCTCTAGTTTTCAGAAATGCACAGGTTTGGTAGGTTTCCCTAGGTGCCGGCTGAGCTAGAGGCCAAAATCTACAGGTAGGCACTTCGCAAAAAACACCTCTGTTTTCTTCCAAAATTTTGGATGTGTCCACGTTGCGCTTTGGGGTGTTTCCTGTCGCCGGCGCTAGGCCTACCCACACAAGTTGGTATCATTTTTATCGGCAGACTTGGGGGAACGCTGGGTGGAAGGAAATTTGTGGCTCCTCTCAGATTCCAGAACTTTCTGCCACAGAAATGTGAGGAACATGTGTTTTTTTAGCCAAATTTTGAGGTTTGCAAAGGATTCTGGGTAACAGAACCTGGTCCGAGCCCCGCAAGTCACCCCATCTTGGATTCCCCTAGGTCTCTACTTTTCAGAAATGCACAGGTTTGGTAGGTTTCCCTAGGTGCCGGCTGAGGTAGAGGCCAAAATCTACAGGTAGGCACTTCGCAAAAAACACCTCTGTTTTCTTCCAAAATTTTGGATGTGTCCACGTTGCGCTTTGGGGTGTTTCCTCTCGCCGGCGCTAGGCCTACCCACACAAGTGAGGTATCATTTTTATCGGCAGACTTGGGGGAACGCTGGGTGGAAGGAAATTTGTGGCTCCTCTCAGATTCCAGAACTTTCTGCCACAGAAATGTGAGGAACATGTGTTTTTTTTGCCAAATTTTGAGGTTTGCAAAGGATTCTGGGTAACGGAACCTGGTCCGAGCCCCGCAAGTCACCCCATCTTGGATTCCCCTAGGTCTCTAGTTTTCAGAAATGCACAGATTTGGTAGGTTTCCCTAGGTGCCGGCTGAGGTAGAGGCCAAAATCTACATGTAGGCACTTCGCAAAAAACACCTCTGTTTTCTTCCAAAATTTTGGATGTGTCCACGTTGCGCTTTGGGGTGTTTCCTGTCGCCGGCGCTAGGCCTACCCACACAAGTGAGGTATCATTTTTATCGGGAGACTTGGGGGAACGCTGGGTGGAAGGAAATTTGTGGCTCCTCTCAGATTCCAGAACTTTCTGCCACAGAAATGTGAGGAACATGTGTTTTTTAGCCAAATTTTGAGGTTTGCAAAGGATTCTGGGTAACAGAACCTGGTCCAAGCCCGCAAGTCACCCCTCCTTGGATTCCCCTATGTCTCTAGTTTTCAGAAATGCACAGGTTTGGTAGGTTTCCCTAGGTGCCGGCTGAGCTAGAGGCCAAAATCTACAGGTAGGCACTTCGCAAAAAACACCTCTGTTTTCTTCCAAAATTTTGGATGTGTCCACGTTGCGCTTTGGGGTGTTTCCTGTCGCCGGCGCTAGGCCTACCCACACAAGTTGGTATCATTTTTATCGGGAGACTTGGGGGAACGCTGGGTGGAAGGAAATTTGTGGCTCCTCTCAGATTCCAGAACTTTCTGCCACAGAAATGTGAGGAACATGTGTTTTTTTAGCCAAATTTTGAGGTTTGCAAAGGATTCTGGGTAACAGAACCTGGTCCGAGCCCCGCAAGTCACCCCATCTTGGATTCCCCTAGGTCTCTACTTTTCAGAAATGCACAGGTTTGGTAGGTTTCCCTAGGTGCCGGCTGAGGTAGAGGCCAAAATCTACAGGTAGGCACTTCGCAAAAAACACCTCTGTTTTCTTCCAAAATTTTGGATGTGTCCACGTTGCGCTTTGGGGTGTTTCCTCTCGCCGGCGCTAGGCCTACCCACACAAGTGAGGTATCATTTTTATCGGGAGACTTGGGGGAACACTGGGTGGAAGGAAATTTGTGGCTCCTCTCAGATTCCAGAACTTTCTGCCACAGAAATGTGAGGAACATGTGTTTTTTAGCCAAATTTTGAGGTTTGCAAAGGATTCTGGGTAACAGAACCTGGTCCGAGCCCCGCAAGTCACCCCTCCTTGGATTCCCCTAGGTCTCTAGTTTTCAGAAATGCACAGGTTTGGTAGGTTTCCCTAGGTGCCGGCTGAGCTAGAGGCCAAAATCTACAGGTAGGCACTTCGCAAAAAACACCTCTGTTTTCTTCCAAAATTTTGGATGTGTCCACGTTGCGCTTTGGGGTGTTTCCTGTCGCCGGCGCTAGGCCTACCCACACAAGTTGGTATCATTTTTATCGGGAGACTTGGGGGAACGCTGGATGGAAGGAAATTTGTGGCTCCTCTCAGATTCCAGAACTTTCTGCCACAGAAATGTGAGGAACATGTGTTTTTTTAGCCAAATTTTGAGGTTTGCAAAGGATTCTGGGTAACAGAACCTGGTCCGAGCCCCGCAAGTCACCCCATCTTGGATTCCCCTAGGTCTCTAGTTTTCAGAAATGCACAGGTTTGGTAGGTTTCCCTAGGTGCCGGCTGAGGTAGAGGCCAAAATCTACAGGTAGGCACTTCGCAAAAAACACCTCTGTTTTCTTCCAAAATTTTGGATGTGGCCACGTTGCGCTTTGGGGTGTTTCCTGTCGCCGGCGCTAGGCCTACCCACACAAGTGAGGTATCATTTTTATCGGGAGACTTGGGGGAACGCTGGGTGGAAGGAAATTTGTAGCTCCTCTTAGATTCCAGAACTTTCTGCCACAGAAATGTGAGGAACATGTGTTTTTTTAAGCCAAATTTTGAGGTTTGCAAAGGATTCTGGGTAACAGAACCTGGTCCGAGCCCCGCAAGTCACCCCATCTTGGATTCCCCTAGGTCTCTAGTTTTCAGAAATGCACAGGTTTGGTAGGTTTCCTTAGGTGCCGGCTGAGCTAGAGGCCAAAATCTACAGGTAGGCACTTCGCAAAAAACACCTCTGTTTTCTTCCAAAATTTTGGATGTGTCCATGTTGCGCTTTGGGGTGTTTCCTGTCGCCGGCGCTAAGCCTACCCACACAAGTGAGGTATCATTTTTATCGGGAGACTTGGGGGAACGCTGGGTGGAAGGAAATTTGTGGCTCCTCTCAGATTCCAGAACTTTCTGCCACAGAAATGTGAGGAACATGTGTTTTTTTTAGCCAAATTTTAAGGTTTGCAAAGGATTCTGGGTAACAGAACCTGGTCCGAGCCCCGCAAGTCACCCCTCCTTGGATTCCCCTAGGTCTCTAGTTTTCAGAAATGCACAGGTTTGGTAGGTTTCCCTAGGTGCCGGCTGAGCTAGAGGCCAAAATCTACAGGTAGGCACTTCGCAAAAAACACCTCTGTTTTCTTCCAAAATTTTGGATGTGTCCACGTTGCGCTTTGGGGTGTTTCCTGTCGCCGGCGCTAGGCCTACCCACACAAGTGAGGTATCATTTTTATCGGGAGACTTGGGGGGAACGCTGGGTGGAAGGAAATTTGTGGCTCCTCTCAGATTCCAGAACTTTCTGCCCCAGAAATGTGAGGAACATGTGTTTTTTAGCCAAATTTTGAGGTTTGCAAAGGATTCTGGGTAACAGAACCTGGTCCGAGCCCCGCAAGTCACCCCTCCTTGGATTCCCCTAGGTCTCTAGTTTTCAGAAATGCACAGGTTTGGTAGGTTTCCCTAGGTGCCGGCTGAGCTAGAGGCCAAAATCTACAGGTAGGCACTTCGCAAAAAACACCTCTGTTTTCTTCCAAAATTTTGGATGTGTCCACGTTGCGCTTTGGGGTGTTTCCTGTCGCCGGCGCTAGGCCTACCCACACAAGTTGGTATCATTTTTATCGGGAGACTTGGGGGAACGCTGGGTGGAAGGAAATTTGTGGCTCCTGTCAGATTCCAGAACTTTCTGCCACAGAAATGTGAGGAACATGTGTTTTTTTAGCCAAATTTTGAGGTTTGCAAAGGATTCTGGGTAACAGAACCTGGTCCGAGCCCCGCAAATCACCCCATCTTGGATTCCCCTAGGTCTCTAGTTTTCAGAAATGCACAGGTTTGGTAGGTTTCCCTAGGTGCCGGCTGAGCTAGAGGCCAAAATCTACAGGTAGGCACTTCGCAAAAAACACCTCTGTTTTCTTCCAAAATTTTGGATGTGTCCACGTTGTGCTTTGGGGTGTTTCCTGTCGCCGGCGCTAGGCCTACCCACACAAGTGAGGTATCATTTTTATCGGGAGACTTGGGGGAACGCTGGGTGGAAGGAAATTTGTGGCTCCTCTCAGATTCCAGAACTTTCTGCCACAGAAATGTGAGGAACATGTGTTTTTTAGCCAAATTTTGAGGTTTGCAAAGGATTCTGGGTAACAGAACCTGGTCCAAGCCCGCAAGTCACCCCTCCTTGGATTCCCCTAGGTCTCTAGTTTTCAGAAATGCACAGGTTTGGTAGGTTTCCCTAGGTGCCGGCTGAGCTAGAGGCCAAAATCTACAGGTAGGCACTTCGCAAAAAACACCTCTGTTTTCTTCCAAAATTTTGGATGTGTCCACGTTGCGCTTTGGGGTGTTTCCTGTCGCCGGCGCTAGGCCTACCCACACAAGTTGGTATCATTTTTATCGGGAGACTTGGGGGAACGCTGGGTGGAAGGAAATTTGTGGCTCCTCTCAGATTCCAGAACTTTCTGCCACAGAAATGTGAGGAACATGTGTTTTTTTAGCCAAATTTTGAGGTTTGCAAAGGATTCTGGGTAACAGAACCTGGTCCGAGCCCCGCAAGTCACCCCATCTTGGATTCCCCTAGGTCTCTACTTTTCAGAAATGCACAGGTTTGGTAGGTTTCCCTAGGTGCCGGCTGAGGTAGAGGCCAAAATCTACAGGTAGGCACTTCGCAAAAAACACCTCTGTTTTCTTCCAAAATTTTGGATGTGTCCACGTTGCGCTTTGGGGTGTTTCCTCTCGCCGGCGCTAGGCCTACCCACACAAGTGAGGTATCATTTTTATCGGGAGACTTGGGGGAACGCTGGGTGGAAGGAAATTTGTAGCTCCTCTTAGATTCCAGAACTTTCTGCCACAGAAATGTGAGGAACATGTGTTTTTTTAAGCCAAATTTTGAGGTTTGCAAAGGATTCTGGGTAACAGAACCTGGTCCGAGCCCCGCAAGTCACCCCTCCTTGGATTCCCCTAGGTCTCTAGCTTTCAGAAATGCACAGGTTTGGTAGGTTTCCCTAGGTGCCGGCTGAGCTACAGGCCAAAATCTACAGGTAGGCACTTCGCAAAAAACACCTCTGTTTTCTTCCAAAATTTTGGATGTGTCCACGTTGCGCTTTGGGGTGTTTCCTGTCGCCGGCGCTAGGCCTACCCACACAAGTGAGGTATCATTTTTATCGGCAGACTTGGGGGAACGCTGGGTGGAAGGAAATTTGTGGCTCCTCTCAGATTCCAGAACTTTCTGCCACAGAAATGTGAGGAACATGTGTTTTTTTAGCCAAATTTTGAGGCTTGCAAAGGATTCTGTGTAACAGAACCTGGTCCGAGCCCCGCAAGTCACCCCATCTTGGATTCCCCTAGGTCTCTAGTGTTCAGAAATGCACAGGTTTGGTAGGTTTCCCTAGGTGCCGGCTGAGCTAGAGGCCAAAATCTACAGGTAGGCACTTCGCAAAAAACACCTCTGTTTTCTTCCAAAATTTTGGATGTGTCCACGTTGCGCTTTGGGGTGTTTCCTGTCGCCGGCCCTAGGCCTACCCACACAAGTGAGGTATCATTTTTATCGGGAGACTTGGGGGAACGCTGGGTGGCAGGAAATTTGTGGCTCCTCTCAGATTCCAGAACTTTCTGCCACAGAAATGTGAGGAACATGTGTTTTTTTAGCCAAATTTTGAGGTTTGCAAAGGATTCTGGGTAACAGAACCTGGTCCGAGCCCCGCAAGTCACCCCTCCTTGGATTCCCCTAGGTCTCTAGTTCTCAGAAATGCACAGGTTTGGTAGGTTTCCCTAGGTTCCGGCTGAGCTAGAGGCCAAAATCTACAGGTAGGCACTTCGCAAAAAACACCTCTGTTTTCTTCCAAAATTTTGGATGTGTCCACGTTGCGCTTTGGGGTGTTTCCTGTCGCCGGCGCTAGGCCTACCCACACAAGTGAGGTATCATTTTTATCGGGAGACTTGGGGGAACGCTGGGTGGAAGAAAATTTGTGGCTCCTCTCAGATTCCAGAACTTTCTGCCACAGAAATGTGAGGAACATGTGTTTTTTAGCCAAATTTTGAGGTTTGCAAAGGATTCTGGGTAACAGAACCTGGTCCGAGCCCCGCAAGTCACCCCTCCTTGGATTCCCCTAGGTCTCTAGTTTTCAGAAATGCACAGGTTTGGTAGGTTTCCCTAGGTGCCGGCTGAGCTAGAGGCCAAAATCTACAGATAGGCACTTCGCAAAAAACACCTCTGTTTTCTTCCAAAATTTTGGATGTGGCCACGTTGCGCTTTGGGGTGTTTCCTGTCGCCGGCGCTAGGCCTACCCACACAAGTGAGGTATCATTTTTATCGGGAGACTTGGGGGAACGCTGGGTGGAAGGAAATTTGTGGCTCCTCTCAGATTCCAGAACTTTCTGCCACAGAAATGTGAGGAACATGTGTTTTTTTAGCCAAATTTTGAGGTTTGCAAAGGATTCTGGGTAACAGAACCTGGTCCGAGCCCCGCAAGTCACCCCATCTTGGATTCCCCTATGTCTCTAGTTTACAGAAATGCACAGGTTTGGTAGGTTTCCCTAGGTGCCGGCTGAGCTAGAGGCCAAATTCTACAGGTAGGCACTTCGCAAAAAAAACCTCTGTTTTCTTCCAAAATTTTGGATGTGTCCACGTTGCGCTTTGGGGTGTTTCCTGTCGCCGGCGCTAGGCCTACCCACACAAGCGAGGTATCATTTTTATCGGGAGACTTGGGGGAACGCTGGGTGGAAGGAAATTTGTGGCTCCTCTCAGATTCCAGAACTTTCTGCCACAGAAATGTGAGGAACATGTGTTTTTTTAGCCAAATTTTGAGGTTTGCAAAGGATTCTGGGTAACAGAACCTGGTCCGAGCCCCGCAAGTCACCCCTCCTTGGATTCCCCTAGGTATCTAGTTTTCAGAAATGCTAAGGTTTGGTAGGTTTCCCTAGGTGCCGGCTGAGCTAGAGGCCAAAATCTACAGGTAGGCACTTCGCAAAAAACACCTCTGTTTTCTTCCAAAATTTTGGATGTGTCCACGTTGCGCTTTGGGGTGTTTCCTGTCGCCGGCGCTAGGCCTACCCACACAAGCGAGGTATCATTTTTATCGGGAGACTTGGGGGAACGCTGGGTGGAAGGAAATTTGAGGCTCCTCTCAGATTCCAGAACTTTCTGCCACAGAAATGTGAGGAACATGTGTTTTTTTAGCCAAATTTTGAGGTTTGCAAAGGATTCTGGGTAACAGAACCTGGTCCGAGCCCCGCAAGTCACCCCTCCTTGGATTCCCCTAGGTCTCTAGTTTACAGAAATGCACAGGTTTGGTAGGTTTCACTAGGTGCCGGCTGAGCTAGAGGCCAAATTCTACAGGTAGGCACTTCGCAAAAAACACCTCTGTTTTCTTCCAAAATTTTGGATGTGTCCACGTTGCGCTTTGGGGTGTTTCCTGTCGCGGGCGCTAGGCCTACCCACGCAAGTGAGGTATAATTTTTATCGGGAGACTTGGGGGAACGCTGGGTGGAAGGAAATTTGTGGCTCCTCTCAGATTCCAGAACTTTCTGCCACAGAAATGTGAGGAACATGTGTTTTTTTAGCCAAATTTTGAGGTTTGCAAAGGATTCTGGGTAACAGAACCTGGTCCGAGCCCCGCAAGTCACCCCATCTTGGATTCCCCTAGGTCTCTAGTTTTCAGAAATGCACAGGTTTGGTAGGTTTCCGTAGGTGCCGGCTGAGCTAGAGGCCAAAATCTACAGGTAGGCACTTCGCAAAAAACACCTCTGTTTTCTTCCAAAATTTTGGATGTGTCCACGTTGCGCTTTGGGGTGTTTCCTGTCGCCGGCGCTAGGCCTACCCACACAAGTGAGGTATCATTTTTATCGGGAGACTTGGGGGAACGCTGGGTGGAAGGAAATTTGTGGCTCCTCTCAGATTCCAGAACTTTCTGCCACAGAAATGTGAGGAACATGTGTTTTTTTAGCCAAATTTTGAGGTTTGCAAAGGATTCTGGGTAACAGAACCTGGTCCGAGCCCCGCAAGTCACCCCTCCTTGGATTCCCCTAGGTCTCTAGTTTTCAGAAATGGACAGGTTTGGTAGGTTTCCCTAGGTGCCGGCTGAGCTAGAGGCCAAAATCTACAGGTAGGCACTTCGCAAAAAACACCTCTGTTTTCTTCCAAAATTTTGGATGTGTCCACGTTGCGCTTTGGGGTGTTTCCTGTCGCCGGCGCTAGGCCTACCCACACAAGTGAGGTATCATTTTTATCGGGAGACTTGGGGGAACGCTGGGTGGAAGGAAATTTGTGGCTCCTCTCAGATTCCAGAACTTTCTGCCACAGAAATGTGAGGAACATGTGTTTTTTTAGCCAAATTTTGAGGCTTGCAAAGGATTCTGGGTAACAGAACCTGGTCCGAGCCCCCGCAAGTCACCCCATCTTGGATTCCCCTAGGTCTCTAGTTTTCAGAAATGCACAGGTTTGGTAGGTTTCCCTAGGTGCCGGCTGAGCTAGAGGCCAAAATCTACAGGTAGGCACTTCGCAAAAAACACCTCTGTTTTCTTCCAAAATTTTGGATGTGTCCACGTTGCGCTTTGCGGTGTTTCCTGTCGCCGGGGCTAGGCCTACCCACACAAGTGAGGTATCATTTTTATCGGGAGACTTGGGGGAGCGCTGGGTGGCAGGAAATTTGTGGCTCCTCTCAGATTCCAGAACTTTCTGCCACAGAAATGTGAGGAACATGTGTTTTTTTAGCCAAATTTTGAGGTTTGCAAAGGATTCTGGGTAACAGAACCTGGTCCGAGCCCCCGCAAGTCACCCCATCTTGGATTCCCCTAGGTCTCTAGTTTTCAGAAATGCACAGGTTTGGTAGGTTTCCCTAGGTTCCGGCTGAGCTAGAGGCCAAAATCTACAGGTAGGCACTTCGCAAAAAACACCTCTGTTTTCTTCCAAAATTTTGGATGTGTCCACGTTGCGCTTTGCGGTGTTTCCTGTCGCCGGGGCTAGGCCTACCCACACAAGTGAGGTATCATTTTTATCGGGAGACTTGGGGGAACGCTGGGTGGCAGGAAATTTGTGGCTCCTCTCAGATTCCAGAACTTTCTGCCACAGAAATGTGAGGAACATGTGTTTTTTTAGCCAAATTTTGAGGTTTGCAAAGGATTCTGGGTAACAGAACCTGGTCCGAGCCCCGCAAGTCACCCCTCCTTGGATTCCCCTAGGTCTCTAGTTTTCAGAAATGCACAGGTTTGGTGGGTTTCCCTAGGTGCCGGCTGAGCTAGAGGCCAAAATCTACAGGTAGGCACTTCGCAAAAAACACCTCAGTTTTCTTCCAAAATTTTGGATGTGTCCACGTTGCGCTTTGGGGTGTTTCCTGTCGCCGGCGCTAGGCCTACCCACACAAGTGAGGTATCATTTTTATCGGGAGACTTGGGGGAACACTGGGTGGAAGGAAATTTGTGGCTCCTCTCAGATTCCAGAACTTTCTGCCACAGAAATGTGAGGAACATGTGTTTTTTAGCCAAATTTTGAGGTTTGCAAAGGATTCTGGGTAACAGAACCTGGTCCGAGCCCCGCAAGTCACCCCTCCTTGGATTCCCCTAGGTCTCTAGTTTTCAGAAATGCACAGGTTTGGTAGGTTTCCCTAGGTGCCGGCTGAGCTAGAGGCCAAAATCTACAGGTAGGCACTTCGCAAAAAACACCTCTGTTTTCTTCCAAAATTTTGGATGTGTCCACGTTGCGCTTTGGGGTGTTTCCTGTCGCCGGCGCTAGGCCTACCCACACAAGTTGGTATCATTTTTATCGGGAGACTTGGGGGAACGCTGGGTGGAAGGAAATTTGTGGCTCCTCTCAGATTCCAGAACTTTCTGCCACAGAAATGTGAGGAACATGTGTTTTTTTAGCCAAATTTTGAGGTTTGCAAAGGATTCTGGGTAACAGAACCTGGTCCGAGCCCCGCAAGTCACCCCATCTTGGATTCCCCTATGTCTCTAGTTTACAGAAATGCACAGGTTTGGTAGGTTTCCCTAGGTGCCGGCTGAGCTAGAGGCCAAATTCTACAGGTAGGCACTTCGCAAAAAACACCTCTGTTTTCTTCCAAAATTTTGGATGTGTCCACGTTGCGCTTTGGGGTGTTTCCTGTCGCCGGCGCTAGGCCTACCCACACAAGCGAGGTATCATTTTTATCGGGAGACTTGGGGGAACGCTGGGTGGAAGGAAATTTGTGGCTCCTCTCAGATTCCAGAACTTTCTGCCACAGAAATGTGAGGAACATGTGTTTTTTTAGCCAAATTTTGAGGTTTGCAAAGGATTCTGGGTAACAGAACCTGGTCCGAGCCCCGCAAGTCACCCCTCCTTGGATTCCCCTAGGTATCTAGTTTTCAGAAATGCTAAGGTTTGGTAGGTTTCCCTAGGTGCCGGCTGAGCTAGAGGCCAAAATCTACAGGTAGGCACTTCGCAAAAAACACCTCTGTTTTCTTCCAAAATTTTGGATGTGTCCACGTTGCGCTTTGGGGTGTTTCCTGTCGCCGGCGCTAGGCCTACCCACACAAGCGAGGTATCATTTTTATCGGGAGACTTGGGGGAACGCTGGGTGGAAGGAAATTTGAGGCTCCTCTCAGATTCCAGAACTTTCTGCCACAGAAATGTGAGGAACATGTGTTTTTTTAGCCAAATTTTGAGGTTTGCAAAGGATTCTGGGTAACAGAACCTGGTCCGAGCCCCGCAAGTCACCCCTCCTTGGATTCCCCTAGGTCTCTAGTTTACAGAAATGCACAGGTTTGGTAGGTTTCACTAGGTGCCGGCTGAGCTAGAGGCCAAATTCTACAGGTAGGCACTTCGCAAAAAACACCTCTGTTTTCTTCCAAAATTTTGGATGTGTCCACGTTGCGCTTTGGGGTGTTTCCTGTCGCGGGCGCTAGGCCTACCCACGCAAGTGAGGTATAATTTTTATCGGGAGACTTGGGGGAACGCTGGGTGGAAGGAAATTTGTGGCTCCTCTCAGATTCCAGAACTTTCTGCCACAGAAATGTGAGGAACATGTGTTTTTTTAGCCAAATTTTGAGGTTTGCAAAGGATTCTGGGTAACAGAACCTGGTCCGAGCCCCGCAAGTCACCCCATCTTGGATTCCCCTAGGTCTCTAGTTTTCAGAAATGCACAGGTTTGGTAGGTTTCCGTAGGTGCCGGCTGAGCTAGAGGCCAAAATCTACAGGTAGGCACTTCGCAAAAAACACCTCTGTTTTCTTCCAAAATTTTGGATGTGTCCAC
The DNA here is from genome assembly GCF_031143425.1 of Pleurodeles waltl. Classification (NCBI taxonomy): domain Eukaryota; kingdom Metazoa; phylum Chordata; class Amphibia; order Caudata; family Salamandridae; genus Pleurodeles; species Pleurodeles waltl. The sequence continues at coordinate 1,414,383,102 of NC_090447.1, read as the reverse complement.
GTTGCGCTTTGGGGTGTTTCCTGTCGCCGGCGCTAGGCCTACCCACACAAGTGAGGTATCATTTTTATCGGGAGACTTGGGGGAACGCTGGGTGGAAGGAAATTTGTGGCTCCTCTCAGATTCCAGAACTTTCTGCCACAGAAATGTGAGGAACATGTGTTTTTTTAGCCAAATTTTGAGGCTTGCAAAGGATTCTGGGTAACAGAACCTGGTCCGAGCCCCCGCAAGTCACCCCATCTTGGATTCCCCTAGGTCTCTAGTTTTCAGAAATGCACAGGTTTGGTAGGTTTCCCTAGGTGCCGGCTGAGCTAGAGGCCAAAATCTACAGGTAGGCACTTCGCAAAAAACACCTCTGTTTTCTTCCAAAATTTTGGATGTGTCCACGTTGCGCTTTGCGGTGTTTCCTGTCGCCGGGGCTAGGCCTACCCACACAAGTGAGGTATCATTTTTATCGGGAGACTTGGGGGAGCGCTGGGTGGCAGGAAATTTGTGGCTCCTCTCAGATTCCAGAACTTTCTGCCACAGAAATGTGAGGAACATGTGTTTTTTTAGCCAAATTTTGAGGTTTGCAAAGGATTCTGGGTAACAGAACCTGGTCCGAGCCCCCGCAAGTCACCCCATCTTGGATTCCCCTAGGTCTCTAGTTTTCAGAAATGCACAGGTTTGGTAGGTTTCCCTAGGTTCCGGCTGAGCTAGAGGCCAAAATCTACAGGTAGGCACTTCGCAAAAAACACCTCTGTTTTCTTCCAAAATTTTGGATGTGTCCACGTTGCGCTTTGCGGTGTTTCCTGTCGCCGGGGCTAGGCCTACCCACACAAGTGAGGTATCATTTTTATCGGGAGACTTGGGGGAACGCTGGGTGGCAGGAAATTTGTGGCTCCTCTCAGATTCCAGAACTTTCTGCCACAGAAATGTGAGGAACATGTGTTTTTTTAGCCAAATTTTGAGGTTTGCAAAGGATTCTGGGTAACAGAACCTGGTCCGAGCCCCGCAAGTCACCCCTCCTTGGATTCCCCTAGGTCTCTAGTTTTCAGAAATGCACAGGTTTGGTGGGTTTCCCTAGGTGCCGGCTGAGCTAGAGGCCAAAATCTACAGGTAGGCACTTCGCAAAAAACACCTCAGTTTTCTTCCAAAATTTTGGATGTGTCCACGTTGCGCTTTGGGGTGTTTCCTGTCGCCGGCGCTAGGCCTACCCACACAAGTGAGGTATCATTTTTATCGGGAGACTTGGGGGAACACTGGGTGGAAGGAAATTTGTGGCTCCTCTCAGATTCCAGAACTTTCTGCCACAGAAATGTGAGGAACATGTGTTTTTTAGCCAAATTTTGAGGTTTGCAAAGGATTCTGGGTAACAGAACCTGGTCCGAGCCCCGCAAGTCACCCCTCCTTGGATTCCCCTAGGTCTCTAGTTTTCAGAAATGCACAGGTTTGGTAGGTTTCCCTAGGTGCCGGCTGAGCTAGAGGCCAAAATCTACAGGTAGGCACTTCGCAAAAAACACCTCTGTTTTCTTCCAAAATTTTGGATGTGTCCACGTTGCGCTTTGGGGTGTTTCCTGTCGCCGGCGCTAGGCCTACCCACACAAGTTGGTATCATTTTTATCGGGAGACTTGGGGGAACGCTGGGTGGAAGGAAATTTGTGGCTCCTCTCAGATTCCAGAACTTTCTGCCACAGAAATGTGAGGAACATGTGTTTTTTTAGCCAAATTTTGAGGTTTGCAAAGGATTCTGGGTAACAGAACCTGGTCCGAGCCCCGCAAGTCACCCCATCTTGGATTCCCCTAGGTCTCTAGTTTTCAGAAATGCACAGGTTTGGTAGGTTTCCCTAGGTGCCGGCTGAGGTAGAGGCCAAAATCTACAGGTAGGCACTTCGCAAAAAACACCTCTGTTTTCTTCCAAAATTTTGGATGTGTCCACGTTGCGCTTTGGGGTGTTTCCTGTCGCCGGCGCTAGGCCTACCCACACAAGTGAGGTATCATTTTTATCGGGAGACTTGGGGGAACGCTGGGTGGAAGGAAATTTGTAGCTCCTCTTAGATTCCAGAACTTTCTGCCACAGAAATGTGAGGAACATGTGTTTTTTTAAGCCAAATTTTGAGGTTTGCAAAGGATTCTGGGTAACAGAACCTGGTCCGAGCCCCGCAAGTCACCCCATCTTGGATTCCCCTAGGTCTCTAGTTTTCAGAAATGCACAGGTTTGGTAGGTTTCCTTAGGTGCCGGCTGAGCTAGAGGCCAAAATCTACAGGTAGGCACTTCGCAAAAAACACCTCTGTTTTCTTCCAAAATTTTGGATGTGTCCATGTTGCGCTTTGGGGTGTTTCCTGTCGCCGGCGCTAGGCCTACCCACACAAGTGAGGTATCATTTTTATCGGGAGACTTGGGGGAACGCTGGGTGGAAGGAAATTTGTGGCTCCTCTCAGATTCCAGAACTTTCTGCCACAGAAATGTGTGGAACATGTGTTTTTTAGCCAAATTTTGAGGTTTGCAAAGGATTCTGGGTAACAGAACCTGGTCCGAGCCCCGCAAGTCACCCCTCCTTGGATTCCCCTAGGTCTCTAGTTTTCAGAAATGCACAGGTTTGGTAGGTTTCCCTAGGTGCCGGCTGAGCTAGAGGCCAAAATCTACAGGTAGGCACTTCGCAAAAAACACGTCTGTTTTCTTCCAAAATTTTGGATGTGTCCACGTTGCGCTTTGGGGTGTTTCCTGTCGCCGGCGCTAGGCCTACCCACACAAGTTGGTATCATTTTTATCGGGAGACTTGGGGGAACGCTGGGTGGAAGGAAATTTGTGGCTCCTCTCAGATTCCAGAACTTTCTGCAACAGAAATGTGAGGAACATGTGTTTTTTTAGCCAAATTTTGAGGTTTGCAAAGGATTCTGGGTAACAGAACCTGGTCCGAGCCCCGCAAATCACCCCATCTTGGATTCCCCTAGGTCTCTAGTTTTCAGAAATGCACAGGTTTGGTAGGTTTCCCTAGGTGCCGGCTGAGCTAGAGGCCAAAATCTACAGGTAGGCACTTCGCAAAAAACACCTCTGTTTTCTTCCAAACTTTTGGATGTGTCCACGTTGTGCTTTGGGGTGTTTCCTGTCGCCGGCGCTAGGCCTACCCACACAAGTGAGGTATCATTTTTATCGGGAGACTTGGGGGAACGCTGGGTGGAAGGAAATTTGTGGCTCCTCTCAGATTCCAGAACTTTCTGCCACAGAAATGTGAGGAACATGTGTTTTTTAGCCAAATTTTGAGGTTTGCAAAGGATTCTGGGTAACAGAACCTGGTCCGAGCCCGCAAGTCACCCCTCCTTGGATTCCCCTAGGTCTCTAGTTTTCAGAAATGCACAGGTTTGGTAGGTTTCCCTAGGTGCCGGCTGAGCTAGAGGCCAAAATCTACAGGTAGGCACTTCGCAAAAAACACCTCTGTTTTCTTCCAAAATTTTGGATGTGTCCACGTTGCACTTTGGGGTGTTTCCTGTCGCCGGCGCTAGGCCTACCCACACAAGTTGGTATCATTTTTATCGGGAGACTTGGGGGAACGCTGGGTGGAAGGAAATTTGTGGCTCCTCTCAGATTCCAGAACTTTCTGCCACAGAAATGTGAGGAACATGTGTTTTTTTTAGCCAAATTTTGAGGTTTGCAAAGGATTCTGGGTAACAGAACCTGGTCCGAGCCCCGCAAGTCACCCCATCTTGGATTCCCCTAGGTCTCTAGTTTTCAGAAATGCACAGGTTTGGTAGGTTTCCCTAGGTGCCGGCTGAGGTAGAGGCCAAAATCTACAGGTAGGCACTTCGCAAAAAACACCTCTGTTTTCTTCCAAAATTTTGGATGTGTCCACGTTGCGCTTTGGGGTGTTTCCTCTCGCCGGCGCTAGGCCTACCCACACAAGTGAGGTATCATTTTTATCGGGAGACTTGGGGGAACGCTGGGTGGAAGGAAATTTGTAGCTCCTCTTAGATTCCAGAACTTTCTGCCACAGAAATGTGAGGAACATGTGTTTTTTTAAGCCAAATTTTGAGGTTTGCAAAGGATTCTGGGTAACAGAACCTGGTCCGAGCCCCGCAAGTCACCCCTCCTTGGATTCCCCTAGGTCTCTAGCTTTCAGAAATGCACAGGTTTGGTAGGTTTCCCTAGGTGCCGGCTGAGCTAGAGGCCAAAATCTACAGGTAGGCACTTCGCAAAAAACACCTCTGTTTTCTTCCAAAATTTTGGATGTGTCCACGTTGCGCTTTGGGGTGTTTCCTGTCGCCGGCGCTAGGCCTACCCACACAAGTTGGTATCATTTTTATCGGCAGACTTGGGGGAACGCTGGGTGGAAGGAAATTTGTGGCTCCTCTCAGATTCCAGAACTTTCTGCCACAGAAATGTGAGGAACATGTGTTTTTTTTAGCCAAATTTTGAGGTTTGCAAAGGATTCTGGGTAACAGAACCTGGTCCGAGCCCCGCAAGTCACCCCATCTTGGATTCCCCTAGGTCTCTAGTTTTCAGAAATGCACAGGTTTGGTAGGTTTCCCTAGGTGCCGGCTGAGGTAGAGGCCAAAATCTACAGGTAGGCACTTCGCAAAAAACACCTCTGTTTTCTTCCAAAATTTTGGATGTGTCCACGTTGCGCTTTGGGGTGTTTCCTCTCGCCGGCGCTAGGCCTACCCACACAAGTGAGGTATCATTTTTATCGGGAGACTTGGGGGAACGCTGGGTGGAAGGAAATTTGTAGCTCCTCTTAGATTCCAGAACTTTCTGCCACAGAAATGTGAGGAACATGTGTTTTTTTAAGCCAAATTTTGAGGTTTGCAAAGGATTCTGGGTAACAGAACCTGGTCCGAGCCCCGCAAGTCACCCCTCCTTGGATTCCCCTAGGTCTCTAGCTTTCAGAAATGCACAGGTTTGGTAGGTTTCCCTAGGTGCCGGCTGAGCTAGAGGCCAAAATCTACAGGTAGGCACTTCGCAAAAAACACCTCTGTTTTCTTCCAAAATTTTGGATGTGTCCACGTTGCACTTTGGGGTGTTTCCTGTCGCCGGCGCTAGGCCTACCCACACAAGTTGGTATCATTTTTATCGGGAGACTTGGGGGAACGCTGGGTGGAAGGAAATTTGTGGCTCCTCTCAGATTCCAGAACTTTCTGCCACAGAAATGTGAGGAACATGTGTTTTTTTAGCCAAATTTTGAGGCTTGCAAAGCATTCTGGGTAACAGAACCTGGTCCGAGCCCCGCAAGTCACCCCATCTTGGATTCCCCTAGGTCTCTAGTGTTCAGAAATGCACAGGTTTGGTAGGTTTCCCTAGGTGCCGGCTGAGCTAGAGGCCAAAATCTACAGGTAGGCACTTCGCAAAAAACACCTCTGTTTTCTTCCAAAATTTTGGATGTGTCCACGTTGCGCTTTGGGGTGTTTCCTCTCGCCGGCGCTAGGCCTACCCACACAAGTGAGGTATCATTTTTATCGGGAGACTTGGGGGAACGCTGGGTGGAAGGAAATTTGTAGCTCCTCTTAGATTCCAGAACTTTCTGCCACAGAAATGTGAGGAACATGTGTTTTTTTAAGCCAAATTTTGAGGTTTGCAAAGGATTCTGGGTAACAGAACCTGGTCCGAGCCCCGCAAGTCACCCCTCCTTGGATTCCCCTAGGTCTCTAGCTTTCAGAAATGCACAGGTTTGGTAGGTTTCCCTAGGTGCCGGCTGAGCTAGAGGCCAAAATCTACAGGTAGGCACTTCGCAAAAAACACCTCTGTTTTCTTCCAAAATTTTGGATGTGTCCACGTTGCGCTTTGGGGTGTTTCCTGTCGCCGGCGCTAGGCCTACCCACACAAGTTGGTATCATTTTTATCGGCAGACTTGGGGGAACGCTGGGTGGAAGGAAATTTGTGGCTCCTCTCAGATTCCAGAACTTTCTGCCACAGAAATGTGAGGAACATGTGTTTTTTTAGCCAAATTTTGAGGTTTGCAAAGGATTCTGGGTAACAGAACCTGGTCCGAGCCCCGCAAGTCACCCCATCTTGGATTCCCCTAGGTCTCTAGTTTTCAGAAATGCACAGGTTTGGTAGGTTTCCCTAGGTGCCGGCTGAGGTAGAGGCCAAAATCTACAGGTAGGCACTTCGCAAAAAACACCTCTGTTTTCTTCCAAAATTTTGGATGTGTCCACGTTGCGCTTTGGGGTGTTTCCTCTCGCCGGCGCTAGGCCTACCCACACAAGTGAGGTATCATTTTTATCGGGAGACTTGGGGGAACGCTGGGTGGAAGGAAATTTGTAGCTCCTCTTAGATTCCAGAACTTTCTGCCACAGAAATGTGAGGAACATGTGTTTTTTTAAGCCAAATTTTGAGGTTTGCAAAGGATTCTGGGTAACAGAACCTGGTCCGAGCCCCGCAAGTCACCCCTCCTTGGATTCCCCTAGGTCTCTAGCTTTCAGAAATGCACAGGTTTGGTAGGTTTCCCTAGGTGCCGGCTGAGCTAGAGGCCAAAATCTACAGGTAGGCACTTCGCAAAAAACACCTCTGTTTTCTTCCAAAATTTTGGATGTGTCCACGTTGCGCTTTGGGGTGTTTCCTGTCGCCGGCGCTAGGCCTACCCACACAAGTGAGGTAGCATTTTTATCGGCAGACTTGGGGGAACGCTGGGTGGAAGGAAATTTGTGGCTCCTCTCAGATTCCAGAACTTTCTGCCACAGAAATGTGAGGAACATGTGTTTTTTTAGCCAAATTTTGAGGCTTGCAAAGCATTCTGGGTAACAGAACCTGGTCCGAGCCCCGCAAGTCACCCCATCTTGGATTCCCCTAGGTCTCTAGTGTTCAGAAATGCACAGGTTTGGTAGGTTTCCCTAGGTGCCGGCTGAGGTAGAGGCCAAAATCTACAGGTAGGCACTTCGCAAAAAACACCTCTGTTTTCTTCCAAAATTTTGGATGTGTCCACGTTGCGCTTTGGGGTGTTTCCTCTCGCCGGCGCTAGGCCTACCCACACAAGTGAGGTATCATTTTTATCGGGAGACTTGGGGGAACGCTGGGTGGAAGGAAATTTGTAGCTCCTCTTAGATTCCAGAACTTTCTGCCACAGAAATGTGAGGAACATGTGTTTTTTTAAGCCAAATTTTGAGGTTTGCAAAGGATTCTGGGTAACAGAACCTGGTCCGAGCCCCGCAAGTCACCCCTCCTTGGATTCCCCTAGGTCTCTAGCTTTCAGAAATGCACAGGTTTGGTAGGTTTCCCTAGGTGCCGGCTGAGCTAGAGGCCAAAATCTACAGGTAGGCACTTCGCAAAAAACACCTCTGTTTTCTTCCAAAATTTTGGATGTGTCCACGTTGCGCTTTGGGGTGTTTCCTGTCGCCGGCGCTAGGCCTACCCACACAAGTTGGTATCATTTTTATCTGCAGACTTGGGGGAACGCTGGGTGGAAGGAAATTTGTGGCTCCTCTCAGATTCCAGAACTTTCTGCCACAGAAATGTGAGGAACATGTGTTTTTTTAGCCAAATTTTGAGGTTTGCAAAGGATTCTGGGTAACAGAACCTGGTCCGAGCCCCGCAAGTCACCCCATCTTGGATTCCCCTAGGTCTCTAGTTTTCAGAAATGCACAGGTTTGGTAGGTTTCCCTAGGTGCCGGCTGAGGTAGAGGCCAAAATCTACAGGTAGGCACTTCGCAAAAAACACCTCTGTTTTCTTCCAAAATTTTGGATGTGTCCACGTTGCGCTTTGGGGTGTTTCCTCTCGCCGGCGCTAGGCCTACCCACACAAGTGAGGTATCATTTTTATCGGGAGACTTGGGGGAACGCTGGGTGGAAGGAAATTTGTGGCTCCTCTCAGATTCCAGAACTTTCTGCCACAGAAATGTGAGGAACATGTGTTTTTTTAGCCAAATTTTGAGGCTTGCAAAGCATTCTGGGTAACAGAACCTGGTCCGAGCCCCGCAAGTCACCCCTCCTTGGATTCCCCTAGGTCTCTAGCTTTCAGAAATGCACAGGTTTGGTAGGTTTCCCTAGGTGCCGGCTGAGCTAGAGGCCAAAATCTACAGGTAGGCACTTCGCAAAAAACACCTCTGTTTTCTTCCAAAATTTTGGATGTGTCCACGTTGCGCTTTGGGGTGTTTCCTGTCGCCGGCGCTAGGCCTACCCACACAAGTGAGGTAGCATTTTTATCGGCAGACTTGGGGGAACGCTGGGTGGAAGGAAATTTGTGGCTCCTCTCAGATTCCAGAACTTTCTGCCACAGAAATGTGAGGAACATGTGTTTTTTTAGCCAAATTTTGAGGCTTGCAAAGCATTCTGGGTAACAGAACCTGGTCCGAGCCCCGCAAGTCACCCCATCTTGGATTCCCCTAGGTCTCTAGTGTTCAGAAATGCACAGGTTTGGTAGGTTTCCCTAGGTGCCGGCTGAGCTAGAGGCCAAAATCTACAGGTAGGCACTTCGCAAAAAACACCTCTGTTTTCTTCCAAAATTTTGGATGTGTCCACGTTGCGCTTTGGGGTGTTTCCTGTCGCCGGCGCTAGGCCTACCCACACAAGTGAGGTATCATTTTTATCGGGAGACTTGGGGGAACGCTGGGTGGAAGGAAATTTGTAGCTCCTCTTAGATTCCAGAACTTTCTGCCACAGAAATGTGAGGAACATGTGTTTTTTTAAGCCAAATTTTGAGGTTTGCAAAGGATTCTGGGTAACAGAACCTGGTCCGAGCCCCGCAAGTCACCCCTCCTTGGATTCCCCTAGGTCTCTAGTTTTCAGAAATGCACAGGTTTGGTAGGTTTCCCTAGGTGCCGGCTGAGCTAGAGGCCAAAATCTACAGGTAGGCACTTCGCAAAAAACACCTCTGTTTTCTTCCAAAATTTTGGATGTGTCCACGTTGCGCTTTGGGGTGTTTCCTGTCGCGGGCGCTAGGCCTACCCACGCAAGTGAGGTATCATTTTTATCGGGAGACTTGGGGGAACGCTGGGTGGAAGGAAATTTGTGGCTCCTCTCAGATTCCAGAACTTTCTGCCACAGAAATGTGAGGAACATGTGTTTTTTAGCCAAATTTTGAGGTTTGCAAAGGATTCTGGGTAACAGAACCTGGTCCGAGCCCCGCAAGTCACCCCATCTTGGATTCCCCTAGGTCTCTAGTTTTCAGAAATGCACAGGTTTGGTAGGTTTCCTTAGGTGCCGGCTGAGCTAGAGGCCAAAATCTACAGGTAGGCACTTCGCAAAAAACCCCTCTGTTTTCTTCCAAAATTTTGGATGTGTCCACGTTGCGCTTTGGGGTGTTTCCTGTCGCCGGCGCTAGGCCTACCCACACAAGTGAGGTATCATTTTTATCGGGAGACTTGGGGGAACGCTGGGTGGAAGGAAATTTGTGGCTCCTCTCAGATTCCAGAACTTTCTGCCACAGAAATGTGAGGAACATGTGTTTTTTTTAGCCAAATTTTGAGGTTTGCAAAGGATTCTGGGTAACAGAACCTGGTCCGAGCCCCGCAAGTCACCCCTCCTTGGATTCCCCTAGGTCTCTAGTTTTCAGAAATGCACAGGTTTGGTAGGTTTCCCTATGTGCCGGCTGAGCTAGAGGCCAAAATCTACAGGTAGGCACTTCGCAAAAAACACCTCTGTTTTCTTCCAAAATTTTGGATGTGTCCACGTTGCGCTTTGGGGTGTTTCCTGTCGCCGGCGCTAGGCCTACCCACACAAGTTGGTATCATTTTTATCGGGAGACTTGGGGGGAACGCTGGGTGGAAGGAAATTTGTGGCTCCTCTCAGATTCCAGAACTTTCTGCCACAGAAATGTGAGGAACATGTGTTTTTTTAGCCAAATTTTGAGGTTTGCAAAGGATTCTGGGTAACAGAACCTGGTCCGAGCCCCGCAAGTCACCCCATCTTGGATTCCCCTAGGTCTCTAGTTTTCAGAAATGCACAGGTTTGGTAGGTTTCCCTAGGTGCCGGCTGAGGTAGAGGCCAAAATCTACAGGTAGGCACTTCGCAAAAAACACCTCTGTTTTCTTCCAAAATTTTGGATGTGGCCACGTTGCGCTTTGGGGTGTTTCCTGTCGCCGGCGCTAGGCCTACCCACACAAGTGAGGTATCATTTTTATCGGGAGACTTGGGGGAACGCTGGGTGGAAGGAAATTTGTAGCTCCTCTTAGATTCCAGAACTTTCTGCCACAGAAATGTGAGGAACATGTGTTTTTTTAAGCCAAATTTTGAGGTTTGCAAAGGATTCTGGGTAACAGAACCTGGTCCGAGCCCCGCAAGTCACCCCATCTTGGATTCCCCTAGGTCTCTAGTTTTCAGAAATGCACAGGTTTGGTAGGTTTCCTTAGGTGCCGGCTGAGCTAGAGGCCAAAATCTACAGGTAGGCACTTCGCAAAAAACACCTCTGTTTTCTTCCAAAATTTTGGATGTGTCCACGTTGCGCTTTGGGGTGTTTCCTGTCGCCGGCGCTAGGCCTACCCACACAAGTGAGGTAGCATTTTTATCGGCAGACTTGGGGGAACGCTGGGTGGAAGGAAATTTGTGGCTCCTCTCAGATTCCAGAACTTTCTGCCACAGAAATGTGAGGAACATGTGTTTTTTTAGCCAAATTTTGAGGCTTGCAAAGCATTCTGGGTAACAGAACCTGGTCCGAGCCCCGCAAGTCACCCCATCTTGGATTCCCCTAGGTCTCTAGTGTTCAGAAATGCACAGGTTTGGTAGGTTTCCCTAGGTGCCGGCTGAGCTAGAGGCCAAAATCTACAGGTAGGCACTTCGCAAAAAACACCTCTGTTTTCTTCCAAAATTTTGGATGTGTCCACGTTGCGCTTTGGGGTGTTTCCTGTCGCCGGCGCTAGGCCTACCCACACAAGTGAGGTATCATTTTTATCGGGAGACTTGGGGGAACGCTGGGTGGAAGGAAATTTGTAGCTCCTCTTAGATTCCAGAACTTTCTGCCACAGAAATGTGAGGAACATGTGTTTTTTTAAGCCAAATTTTGAGGTTTGCAAAGGATTCTGGGTAACAGAACCTGGTCCGAGCCCCGCAAGTCACCCCTCCTTGGATTCCCCTAGGTCTCTAGTTTTCAGAAATGCACAGGTTTGGTAGGTTTCCCTAGGTGCCGGCTGAGCTAGAGGCCAAAATCTACAGGTAGGCACTTCGCAAAAAACACCTCTGTTTTCTTCCAAAATTTTGGATGTGTCCACGTTGCGCTTTGGGGTGTTTCCTGTCGCGGGCGCTAGGCCTACCCACGCAAGTGAGGTATCATTTTTATCGGGAGACTTGGGGGAACGCTGGGTGGAAGGAAATTTGTGGCTCCTCTCAGATTCCAGAACTTTCTGCCACAGAAATGTGAGGAACATGTGTTTTTTAGCCAAATTTTGAGGTTTGCAAAGGATTCTGGGTAACAGAACCTGGTCCGAGCCCCGCAAGTCACCCCATCTTGGATTCCCCTAGGTCTCTAGTTTTCAGAAATGCACAGGTTTGGTAGGTTTCCTTAGGTGCCGGCTGAGCTAGAGGCCAAAATCTACAGGTAGGCACTTCGCAAAAAACCCCTCTGTTTTCTTCCAAAATTTTGGATGTGTCCACGTTGCGCTTTGGGGTGTTTCCTGTCGCCGGCGCTAGGCCTACCCACACAAGTGAGGTATCATTTTTATCGGGAGACTTGGGGGAACGCTGGGTGGAAGGAAATTTGTGGCTCCTCTCAGATTCCAGAACTTTCTGCCACAGAAATGTGAGGAACATGTGTTTTTTTTAGCCAAATTTTGAGGTTTGCAAAGGATTCTGGGTAACAGAACCTGGTCCGAGCCCCGCAAGTCACCCCTCCTTGGATTCCCCTAGGTCTCTAGTTTTCAGAAATGCACAGGTTTGGTAGGTTTCCCTATGTGCCGGCTGAGCTAGAGGCCAAAATCTACAGGTAGGCACTTCGCAAAAAACACCTCTGTTTTCTTCCAAAATTTTGGATGTGTCCACGTTGCGCTTTGGGGTGTTTCCTGTCGCCGGCGCTAGGCCTACCCACACAAGTTGGTATCATTTTTATCGGGAGACTTGGGGGAACGCTGGGTGGAAGGAAATTTGTGGCTCCTCTCAGATTCCAGAACTTTCTGCCACAGAAATGTGAGGAACATGTGTTTTTTTAGCCAAATTTTGAGGTTTGCAAAGGATTCTGGGTAACAGAACCTGGTCCGAGCCCCGCAAGTCACCCCATCTTGGATTCCCCTAGGTCTCTAGTTTTCAGAAATGCACAGGTTTGGTAGGTTTCCCTAGGTGCCGGCTGAGGTAGAGGCCAAAATCTACAGGTAGGCACTTCGCAAAAAACACCTCTGTTTTCTTCCAAAATTTTGGATGTGGCCACGTTGCGCTTTGGGGTGTTTCCTGTCGCCGGCGCTAGGCCTACCCACACAAGTGAGGTATCATTTTTATCGGGAGACTTGGGGGAACGCTGGGTGGAAGGAAATTTGTAGCTCCTCTTAGATTCCAGAACTTTCTGCCACAGAAATGTGAGGAACATGTGTTTTTTTAAGCCAAATTTTGAGGTTTGCAAAGGATTCTGGGTAACAGAACCTGGTCCGAGCCCCGCAAGTCACCCCATCTTGGATTCCCCTAGGTCTCTAGTTTTCAGAAATGCACAGGTTTGGTAGGTTTCCTTAGGTGCCGGCTGAGCTAGAGGCCAAAATCTACAGGTAGGCACTTCGCAAAAAACACCTCTGTTTTCTTCCAAAATTTTGGATGTGTCCATGTTGCGCTTTGGGGTGTTTCCTGTCGCCGGCGCTAGGCCTACCCACACAAGTGAGGTATCATTTTTATCGGGAGACTTGGGGGAACGCTGGGTGGAAGGAAATTTGTGGCTCCTCTCAGATTCCAGAACTTTCTGCCACAGAAATGTGAGGAACATGTGTTTTTTTTAGCCAAATTTTGAGGTTTGCAAAGGATTCTGGGTAACAGAACCTGGTCCGAGCCCCGCAAGTCACCCCTCCTTGGATTCCCCTAGGTCTCTAGTTTTCAGAAATGCACAGGTTTGGTAGGTTTCCCTAGGTGCCGGCTGAGCTAGAGGCCAAAATCTACAGGTAGGCACTTCGCAAAAAACACCTCTGTTTTCTTCCAAAATTTTGGATGTGTCCACGTTGCGCTTTGGGGTGTTTCCTGTCGCCGGCGCTAGGCCTACCCACACAAGTTGGTATCATTTTTATCGGGAGACTTGGGGGAACGCTGGGTGGAAGGAAATTTGTGGCTCCTCTCAGATTCCAGAACTTTCTGCCACAGAAATGTGAGGAACATGTGTTTTTTTAGCCAAATTTTGAGGTTTGCAAAGGATTCTGGGTAACAGAACCTGGTCCGAGCCCCGCAAATCACCCCATCTTGGATTCCCCTAGGTCTCTAGTTTTCAGAAATGCACAGGTTTGGTAGGTTTCCTTAGGTGCCGGCTGAGCTAGAGGCCAAAATCTACAGGTAGGCACTTCGCAAAAAACACCTCTGTTTTCTTCCAACATTTTGGATGTGTCCATGTTGCGCTTTGGGGTGTTTCCTGTCGCCGGCGCTAGGCCTACCCACACAAGTGAGGTATCATTTTTATCGGGAGACTTGGGGGAACGCTGGGTGGAAGGAAATTTGTGGCTCCTCTCAGATTCCAGAACTTTCTGCCACAGAAATGTGAGGAACATGTGTTTTTTTTAGCCAAATTTTGAGGTTTGCAAAGGATTCTGTGTAACAGAACCTGGTCCGAGCCCCGCAAGTCACCCCATCTTGAATTCCCCTAGGTCTCTAGTTTTCAGAAATGCACAGGTTTGGTAGGTTTCCCTAGGTGCCGGCTGAGGTAGAGGCCAAAATCTACAGGTAGGCACTTCGCAAAAAACACCTCTGTTTTCTTCCAAAATTTTGGATGTGTCCACGTTGCGCTTTGGGGTGTTTCCTGTCGCCGGCGCTAGGCCTACCCACACAAGTGAGGTATCATTTTTATCGGGAGACTTGGGGGAACGCTGGGTGGAAGGAAATTTGTAGCTCCTCTTAGATTCCAGAACTTTCTGCCACAGAAATGTGAGGAACATGTGTTTTTTTAAGCCAAATTTTGAGGTTTGCAAAGGATTCTGGGTAACAGAACCTGGTCCGAGCCCCGCAAGTCACTCCTCCTTGGATTCCCCTAGGTCTCTAGTTTTCAGAAATGCACAGGTTTGGTAGGTTTCCCTAGGTGCCGGCTGAGCTAGAGGCCAAAATCTACAGGTAGGCACTTCGCAAAAAACACCTCTGTTTTCTTCCAAAATTTTGGATGTGTCCACGTTGTGCTTTGGGGTGTTTCCTGTCGCCGGCGCTAGGCCTACCCACACAAGTGAGGTATCATTTTTATCGGGAGACTTGGGGGAACGCTGGGTGGAAGGAAATTTGTGGCTCCTCTCAGATTCCAGAACTTTCTGCCACAGAAATGTGAGGAACATGTGTTTTTTAGCCAAATTTTGAGGTTTGCAAAGGATTCTGGGTAACAGAACCTGGTCCGAGCCCGCAAGTCACCCCTCCTTGGATTCCCCTAGGTCTCTAGTTTTCAGAAATGCACAGGTTTGGTAGGTTTCCCTAGGTGCCGGCTGAGCTAGAGGCCAAAATCTACAGGTAGGCACTTCGCAAAAAACACCTCTGTTTTCTTCCAAAATTTTGGATGTGTCCACGTTGCGCTTTGGGGTGTTTCCTGTCGCCGGCGCTAGGCCTACCCACACAAGTTGGTATCATTTTTATCGGGAGACTTGGGGGAACGCTGGGTGGAAGGAAATTTGTGGCTCCTCTCAGATTCCAGAACTTTCTGCCACAGAAATGTGAGGAACATGTGTTTTTTTAGCCAAATTTTGAGGTTTGCAAAGGATTCTGGGTAACAGAACCTGGTCCGAGCCCCGCAAGTCACCCCATCTTGGATTCCCCTAGGTCTCTAGTTTTCAGAAATGCACAGGTTTGGTAGGTTTCCCTAGGTGCCGGCTGAGGTAAAGGCCAAAATCTACAGGTAGGCACTTCGCAAAAAACACCTCTGTTTTCTTCCAAAATTTTGGATGTGTCCACGTTGCGCTTTGGGGTGTTTCCTCTCGCCGGCGCTAGGCCTACCCACACAAGTGAGGTATCATTTTTATCGGGAGACTTGGGGGAACCCTGGGTGGAAGGAAATTCGTAGCTCCTCTAAGATTCCAGAACTTTCTGCCACAGAAATGTGAGGAACATGTGTTTTTTTAAGCCAAATTTTGAGGTTTGCAAAGGATTCTGGGTAACAGAACCTGGTCCGAGCCCCGCAAGTCACCCCTCCTTGGATTCCCCTAGGTCTCTAGCTTTCAGAAATGCACAGGTTTGGTAGGTTTCCCTAGGTGCCGGCTGAGCTAGAGGCCAAAATCTACAGGTAGGCACTTCGCAAAAAACACCTCTGTTTTCTTCCAAAATTTTGGATGTGTCCACGTTGCGCTTTGGGGTGTTTCCTGTCGCCGGCGCTAGGCCTACCCACACAAGTGAGGTATCATTTTTATCGGCAGACTTGGGGGAACGCTGGGTGGAAGGAAATTTGTGGCTCCTCTCAGATTCCAGAACTTTCTGCCACAGAAATGTGAGGAACATGTGTTTTTTTAGCCAAAATTTGAGGCTTGCAAAGGATTCTGGGTAACAGAACCTGGTCCGAGCCCCGCAAGTCACCCCATCTTGGATTCCCCTAGGTCTCTAGTGTTCAGAAATGCACAGGTTTGGTAGGTTTCCCTAGGTGCCGGCTGAGCTAGAGGCCAAAATCTACAGGTAGGCACTTCGCAAAAAACACCTCTGTTTTCTTCCAAAATTTTGGATGTGTCCACGTTGCGCTTTGGGGTGTTTCCTGTCGCCGGCCCTAGGCCTACCCACACAAGTGAGGTATCATTTTTATCGGGAGACTTGGGGGAACGCTGGGTGGCAGGAAATTTGTGGCTCCTCTCAGATTCCAGAACTTTCTGCCACAGAAATGTGAGGAACATGTGTTTTTTTTAGCCAAATTTTGAGGTTTGTAAAGGATTCTGGGTAACAGAACCTGGTCCGAGCCCCGCAAGTCACCCCTCCTTGGATTCCCCTAGGTCTCTAGTTCTCAGAAATGCACAGGTTTGGTAGGTTTCCCTAGGTTCCGGCTGAGCTAGAGGCCAAAATCTACAGGTAGGCACTTCGCAAAAAACACCTCTGTTTTCTTCCAAAATTTTGGATGTGTCCACGTTGCGCTTTGGGGTGTTTCCTGTCGCCGGCGCTAGGCCTACCCACACAAGTGAGGTATCATTTTTATCGGGAGACTTGGGGGAACGCTGGGTGGAAGGAAATTTGTAGCTCCTCTTAGATTCCAGAACTTTCTGCCACAGAAATGTGAGGAACATGTGTTTTTTTAAGCCAAATTTTGAGGTTTGCAAAGGATTCTGGGTAACAGAACCTGGTCCGAGCCCCGCAAGTCACTCCTCCTTGGATTCCCCTAGGTCTCTAGTTTTCAGAAATGCACAGGTTTGGTAGGTTTCCCTAGGTGCCGGCTGAGCTAGAGGCCAAAATCTACAGGTAGGCACTTCGCAAAAAACACCTCTGTTTTCTTCCAAAATTTTGGATGTGTCCACGTTGTGCTTTGGGGTGTTTCCTGTCGCCGGCGCTAGGCCTACCCACACAAGTGAGGTATCATTTTTATCGGGAGACTTGGGGGAACGCTGGGTGGAAGGAAATTTGTGGCTCCTCTCAGATTCCAGAACTTTCTGCCACAGAAATGTGAGGAACATGTGTTTTTTAGCCAAATTTTGAGGTTTGCAAAGGATTCTGGGTAACAGAACCTGGTCCGAGCCCGCAAGTCACCCCTCCTTGGATTCCCCTAGGTCTCTAGTTTTCAGAAATGCACAGGTTTGGTAGGTTTCCCTAGGTGCCGGCTGAGCTAGAGGCCAAAATCTACAGGTAGGCACTTCGCAAAAAACACCTCTGTTTTCTTCCAAAATTTTGGATGTGTCCACGTTGCGCTTTGGGGTGTTTCCTGTCGCCGGCGCTAGGCCTACCCACACAAGTTGGTATCATTTTTATCGGGAGACTTGGGGGAACGCTGGGTGGAAGGAAATTTGTGGCTCCTCTCAGATTCCAGAACTTTCTGCCACAGAAATGTGAGGAACATGTGTTTTTTTAGCCAAATTTTGAGGTTTGCAAAGGATTCTGGGTAACAGAACCTGGTCCGAGCCCCGCAAGTCACCCCATCTTGGATTCCCCTAGGTCTCTAGTTTTCAGAAATGCACAGGTTTGGTAGGTTTCCCTAGGTGCCGGCTGAGGTAGAGGCCAAAATCTACAGGTAGGCACTTCGCAAAAAACACCTCTGTTTTCTTCCAAAATTTTGGATGTGTCCACGTTGCGCTTTGGGGTGTTTCCTCTCGCCGGCGCTAGGCCTACCCACACAAGTGAGGTATCATTTTTATCGGGAGACTTGGGGGAACCCTGGGTGGAAGGAAATTCGTAGCTCCTCTTAGATTCCAGAACTTTCTGCCACAGAAATGTGAGGAACATGTGTTTTTTTAAGCCAAATTTTGAGGTTTGCAAAGGATTCTGGGTAACAGAACCTGGTCCGAGCCCCGCAAGTCACCCCTCCTTGGATTCCCCTAGGTCTCTAGCTTTCAGAAATGCACAGGTTTGGTAGGTTTCCCTAGGTGCCGGCTGAGCTAGAGGCCAAAATCTACAGGTAGGCACTTCGCAAAAAACACCTCTGTTTTCTTCCAAAATTTTGGATGTGTCCACGTTGCGCTTTGGGGTGTTTCCTGTCGCCGGCGCTAGGCCTACCCACACAAGTGAGGTATCATTTTTATCGGCAGACTTGGGGGAACGCTGGGTGGAAGGAAATTTGTGGCTCCTCTCAGATTCCAGAACTTTCTGCCACAGAAATGTGAGGAACATGTGTTTTTTTAGCCAAAATTTGAGGCTTGCAAAGGATTCTGGGTAACAGAACCTGGTCCGAGCCCCGCAAGTCACCCCATCTTGGATTCCCCTAGGTCTCTAGTGTTCAGAAATGCACAGGTTTGGTAGGTTTCCCTAGGTGCCGGCTGAGCTAGAGGCCAAAATCTACAGGTAGGCACTTCGCAAAAAACACCTCTGTTTTCTTCCAAAATTTTGGATGTGTCCACGTTGCGCTTTGGGGTGTTTCCTGTCGCCGGCCCTAGGCCTACCCACACAAGTGAGGTATCATTTTTATCGGGAGACTTGGGGGAACGCTGGGTGGCAGGAAATTTGTGGCTCCTCTCAGATTCCAGAACTTTCTGCCACAGAAATGTGAGGAACATGTGTTTTTTTAGCCAAATTTTGAGGTTTGTAAAGGATTCTGGGTAACAGAACCTGGTCCGAGCCCCGCAAGTCACCCCTCCTTGGATTCCCCTAGGTCTCTAGTTCTCAGAAATGCACAGGTTTGGTAGGTTTCCCTAGGTTCCGGCTGAGCTAGAGGCCAAAATCTACAGGTAGGCACTTCGCAAAAAACACCTCTGTTTTCTTCCAAAATTTTGGATGTGTCCACGTTGCGCTTTGGGGTGTTTCCTGTCGCCGGCGCTAGGCCTACCCACACAAGTGAGGTATCATTTTTATCGGGAGACTTGGGGGAACGCTGGGTGGAAGAAAATTTGTGGCTCCTCTCAGATTCCAGAACTTTCTGCCACAGAAATGTGAGGAACATGTGTTTTTTAGCCAAATTTTGAGGTTTGCAAAGGATTCTGGGTAACAGAACCTGGTCCGAGCCCCGCAAGTCACCCCTCCTTGGATTCCCCTAGGTCTCTAGTTTTCAGAAATGCACAGGTTTGGTAGGTTTCCCTAGGTGCCGGCTGAGCTAGAGGCCAAAATGTACAGATAGGCACTTCGCAAAAAACACCTCTGTTTTCTTCCAAAATTTTGGATGTGGCCACGTTGCGCTTTGGGGTGTTTCCTGTCGCCGGCGCTAGGCCTACCCACACAAGTGAGGTATCATTTTTATCGGGAGACTTGGGGGAACGCTGGGTGGAAGGAAATTTGTAGCTCCTCTTAGATTCCAGAACTTTCTGCCACAGAAATGTGAGGAACATGTGTTTTTTTAAGCCAAATTTTGAGGTTTGCAAAGGATTCTGGGTAACAGAACCTGGTCCGAGCCCCGCAAGTCACCCCTCCTTGGATTCCCCTAGGTCTCTAGTTTTCAGAAATGCACAGGTTTGGTAGGTTTCCCTAGGTGCCGGCTGAGCTAGAGGCCAAAATCTACAGGTAGGCAGTTCGCAAAAAACACCTCTGTTTTCTTCCAAAATTTTGGATGTGTCCACGTTGCGCTTTGGGGTGTTTCCTGTCGCGGGCGCTAGGCCTACCCATGCAAGTGAGGTATCATTTTTATCGGGAGACTTGGGGGAACGCTGGGTGGAAGGAAATTTGTGGCTCCTCTCAGATTCCAGAACTTTCTGCCACAGAAATGTGAGGAACATGTGTTTTTTAGCCAAATTTTGAGGTTTGCAAAGGATTCTGGGTAACAGAACCTGGTCCGAGCCCCGCAAGTCACCCCATCTTGGATTCCCCTAGGTCTCTAGTTTTCAGAAATGCACAGGTTTGGTAGGTTTCCTTAGGTGCCGGCTGAGCTAGAGGCCAAAATCTACAGGTAGGCACTTCGCAAAAAACACCTCTGTTTTCTTCCAAAATTTTGGATGTGTCCACGTTGCGCTTTGGGGTGTTTCCTGTCGCCGGCTCTAGGCCTACCCACACAAGTGAGGTATCATTTTTATCGGGAGACTTGGGGGAACGCTGTGTGGAAGGAAATTTGTGGCTCCTCTCAGATTCCAGAACTTTCTGCCACAGAAATGTGAGGAACATGTGTTTTTTTTAGCCAAATTTTGAGGTTTGCAAAGGATTCTGGGTAACAGAACCTGGTCCGAGCCCCGCAAGTCACCCCTCCTTGGATTCCCCTAGGTCTCTAGTTTTCAGAAATGCACAGGTTTGGTAGGTTTCCCTAGGTGCCGGCTGAGCTAGAGGCCAAAATCTACAGGTAGGCACTTCGCAAAAAACACCTCTGTTTTCTTCCAAAATTATGGATGTGTCCACGTTGCGCTTTGCGGTGTTTCCTGTCACCGGCGCTAGGCCTACCCACACAAGTGAGGTATCATTTTTATCGGGAGACTTGGGGGAACGCTGGGTGGAAGGAAATTTGTGGCTCCTCTCAGATTCCAGAACTTTCTGCCACAGAAATGTGAGGAACATGTGTTTTTTTAAGCCAAATTTTGAGGTTTGCAAAGGATTCTGGGTAACAGAACCTGGTCCGAGCCCCGCAAGTCACCCCTCCTTGGATTCCCCTAGGTCTCTAGTTTTCAGAAATGCACAGGTTTGGTAGGTTTCCCTAGGTGCCGGCTGAGCTAGAGGCCAAAATCTACAGGTAGGCACTTCGCAAAAAACACCTCTGTTTTCTTCCAAAATTTTGGGTGTGTCCACGTTGCGCTTTGGGGTGTTTCCTGTCGCCGGCGCTAGGCCTACCCACACAAGTGAGGTATCATTTTTATCGGGAGACTTGGGGGAACGCTGGGTGGAAGGAAATTTGTGGCTCCTCTCAGATTCCAGAACTTTCTGCCACAGAAATGTGAGGAACATGTGTTTTTTAGCCAAATTTTGAGGTTTGCAAAGGATTCTGGGTAACAGAACCTGGTCCGAGCCCCGCAAGTCACCCCATCTTGGATTCCCCTAGGTCTCTAGTTTTCAGAAATGCACAGGTTTGGTAGGTTTCCTTAGGTGCCGGCTGAGCTAGAGGCCAAAATCTACAGGTAGGCACTTCGCAAAAAACACCTCTGTTTTCTTCCAAAATTTTGGATGTGTCCACGTTGCGCTTTGGGGTGTTTCCTGTCGCCGGCGCTAGGCCTACCCACACAAGTGAGGTATCATTTTTATCGGGAGACTTGGGGGAACGCTGGGTGGAAGGAAATTTTTGTCTTCTCTCAGATTCCAGAACTTTCTGCCACAGAAATGTGAGGAACATGTGTATTTTTTAGCCAAATTTTGAGGTTTGCAAAGGATTCTGGGTAACAGAACCTGGTCCGAGCCCCGCAAGTCACCCCTCCTTGGATTCCCCTAGGTCTCTAGTTTTCAGAAATGCACAGGTTTGGTAGGTTTCCCTAGGTGCCGGCTGAGCTAGAGGCCAAAATCTACAGGTAGGCACTTCGCAAAAAACACCTCTGTTTTCTTCCAAAATTTTGGATGTGTCCACGTTGCGCTTTGGGGTGTTTCCTGTCGCCGGCGCTAGGCCTACCCACACAAGTGAGGTATCATTTTTATCGGGAGACTTGGGGGAACGCTGGGTGGAAGGAAATTTGTGGCTCCTCTCAGATTCCAGAACTTTCTGCCACAGAAATGTGAGGAACATGTGTTTTTTAGCCAAATTTTGAGGTTTGCAAAGGATTCTGGGTAACAGAACCTGGTCCGAGCCCCGCAAGTCACCCCTCCTTGGATTCCCCTAGGTCTCTAGTTTTCAGAAATGCACAGGTTTGGTAGGTTTCCCTAGGTGCCGGCTGAGCTAGAGGCCAAAATCTACAGGTAGGCACTTCGCAAAAAACACCTCTGTTTTCTTCCAAAATTTTGGATGTGTCCACGTTGCGCTTTGGGGTGTTTCCTGTCGCCGGCGCTAGGCCTACCCACACAAGTGAGGTATCATTTTTATCGGGAGACTTGGGGGGAACGCTGGGTGGAAGGAAATTTGTGGCTCCTCTCAGATTCCAGAACTTTCTGCCACAGAAATGTGAGGAACATGTGTTTTTTAGCCAAATTTTGAGGTTTGCAAAGGATTCTGGGTAACAGAACCTGGTCCGAGCCCCGCAAGTCACCCCTCCTTGGATTCCCCTAGGTCTCTAGTTTTCAGAAATGCACAGGTTTGGTAGGTTTCCCTAGGTGCCGGCTGAGCTACAGGCCAAAATCTACAGGTAGGCACTTCGCAAAAAACACCTCTGTTTTCTTCCAAAAT
Source organism: Pleurodeles waltl (assembly GCF_031143425.1). Lineage (NCBI taxonomy): Eukaryota > Metazoa > Chordata > Amphibia > Caudata > Salamandridae > Pleurodeles > Pleurodeles waltl. Next base: position 1,414,361,284 of record NC_090447.1, on the reverse strand, counting down.
TTTGGATGTGTCCACGTTGCGCTTTGGGGTGTTTCCTGTCGCCGGCGCTAGGCCTACCCACACAAGTGAGGTATCATTTTTATCGGGAGACTTGGGGGGAACGCTGGGTGGAAGGAAATTTGTGGCTCCTCTCAGATTCCAGAACTTTCTGCCACAGAAATGTGAGGAACATGTGTTTTTTAGCCAAATTTTGAGGTTTGCAAAGGATTCTGGGTAACAGAACCTGGTCCGAGCCCCGCAAGTCACCCCTCCTTGGATTCCCCTAGGTCTCTAGTTTTCAGAAATGCACAGGTTTGGTAGGTTTCCCTAGGTGCCGGCTGAGCTAGAGGCCAAAATCTACAGGTAGGCACTTCGCAAAAAACACCTCTGTTTTCTTCCAAAATTTTGGATGTGTCCACGTTGCGCTTTGGGGTGTTTCCTGTCGCCGGCGCTAGGCCTACCCACACAAGTTGGTATCATTTTTATCGGGAGACTTGGGGGAACGCTGGGTGGAAGGAAATTTGTGGCTCCTCTCAGATTCCAGAACTTTCTGCCACAGAAATGTGAGGAACATGTGTTTTTTTTGCCAAATTTTGAGGTTTGCAAAGGATTCTGGGTAACGGAACCTGGTCCGAGCCCCGCAAGTCACCCCATCTTGGATTCCCCTAGGTCTCTAGTTTTCAGAAATGCACAGGTTTGGTAGGTTTCCCTAGGTGCCGGCTGAGGTAGAGGCCAAAATCTACAGGTAGGCACTTCGCAAAAAACACCTCTGTTTTCTTCCAAAATTTTGGATGTGTCCACGTTGCGCTTTGGGGTGTTTCCTGTCGCCGGCGCTAGGCCTACCCACACAAGTGAGGTATCATTTTTATCGGGAGACTTGGGGGGAACGCTGGGTGGAAGGAAATTTGTGGCTCCTCTCAGATTCCAGAACTTTCTGCCACAGAAATGTGAGGAACATGTGTTTTTTAGCCAACTTTTGAGGTTTGCAAAGGATTCTGGGTAACAGAACCTGGTCCGAGCCCCGCAAGTCACCCCTCCTTGGATTCCCCTAGGTCTCTAGTTTTCAGAAATGCACAGGTTTGGTAGGTTTCCCTAGGGGCCGGCTGAGCTAGAGGCCAAAATCTACAGGTAGGCACTTCGCAAAAAACACCTCTGTTTTCTTCCAAAATTTTGGATGTGTCCACGTTGCGCTTTGGGGTGTTTCCTGTCGCCGGCGCTAGGCCTACCCACACAAGTTGGTATCATTTTTATCGGGAGACTTGGGGGAACGCTGGGTGGAAGGAAATTTGTGGCTCCTCTCAGATTCCAGAACTTTCTGCCACAGAAATGTGAGGAACATGTGTTTTTTTAGCCAAATTTTGAGGTTTGCAAAGGATTCTGGGTAACAGAACCTGGTCCGAGCCCCGCAAGTCACCCCATCTTGGATTCCCCTAGGTCTCTAGTTTTCAGAAATGCACAGGTTTGGTAGGTTTCCCTAGGTGCCGGCTGAGCTAGAGGCCAAAATCTACAGGTAGGCACTTCGCAAAAAACACCTCTGTTTTCTTCCAAAATTTTGGATGTGTCCACGTTGTGCTTTGGGGTGTTTCCTGTCGCCGGCGCTAGGCCTACCCACACAAGTGAGGTATCATTTTTATCGGGAGACTTGGGGGAACGCTGGGTGGAAGGAAATTTGTGGCTCCTCTCAGATTCCAGAACTTTCTGCCACAGAAATGTGAGGAACATGTGTTTTTTAGCCAAATTTTGAGGTTTGCAAAGGATTCTGGGTAACAGAACCTGGTGCGAGCCCCGCAAGTCACCCCTCCTTGGATTCCCCTAGGTCTCTAGTTTTCAGAAATGCACAGGTTTGGTAGGTTTCCCTAGGTGCCGGCTGAGCTAGAGGCCAAAATCTACAGGTAGGCACTTCGCAAAAAACACCTCTGTTTTCTTCCAAAATTTTGGATGTGTCCACGTTGCGCTTTGGGGTGTTTCCTGTCGCCGGCGCTAGGCCTACCCACACAAGTTGGTATCATTTTTATCGGGAGACTTGGGGGAACGCTGGGTGGAAGGAAATTTGTGGCTCCTCTCAGATTCCAGAACTTTCTGCCACAGAAATGTGAGGAACATGTGTTTTTTTAGCCAAATTTTGAGGTTTGCAAAGGATTCTGGGTAACAGAACCTGGTCCGAGCCCCGCAAGTCACCCCATCTTGGATTCCCCTAGGTCTCTAGTTTTCAGAAATGCACAGGTTTGGTAGGTTTCCCTAGGTGCCGGCTGAGGTAGAGGCCAAAATCTACAGGTAGGCACTTCGCAAAAAACACCTCTGTTTTCTTCCAAAATTTTGGATGTGTCCACGTTGCGCTTTGGGGTGTTTCCTGTCGCCGGCGCTAGGCCTACCCACACAAGTGAGGTATCATTTTTATCGGGAGACTTGGGGGAACGCTGGGTGGCAGGAAATTTGTGGCTCCTCTCAGATTCCAGAACTTTCTGCCACAGAAATGTGAGGAACATGTGTTTTTTTAGCCAAATTTTGAGGCTTGCAAAGGATTCTGGGTAACAGAACCTGGTCCGAGCCCCGCAAGTCACCCCATCTTGGATTCCCCTAGGTCTCTAGTTTTCAGAAATGCACAGGTTTGGTAGGTTTCCCTAGGTGCCGGCTGAGCTAGAGGCCAAAATCTACAGGTAGGCACTTCGCAAAAAACACCTCTGTTTTCTTCCAAAATTTTGGATGTGTCCACGTTGCGCTTTGGGGTGTTTCCTGTCGCCGGCCCTAGGCCTACCCACACAAGTGAGGTATCATTTTTATCGGGAGACTTGGGGGAACGCTGGGTGGAAGGAAATTTGTGGCTCCTCTCAGATTCCAGAACTTTGTGCCACAGAAATGTGAGGAACATGTGTTTTTTAGCCAAATTTTGAGGTTTGCAAAGGATTCTGGGTAACAAAACCTGGTCCGAGCCCCGCAAGTCACCCCTCCTTGGATTCCCCTAGGTCTCTAGTTTGCAGAAATGCACAGGTTTGGTAGGTTTCCCTAGGTGCCGGCTGAGCTAGAGGCCAAAATCTACAGGTAGGCACTTCGCAAAAAACACCTCTGTTTTCTTCCAAATTTTGGATGTGTCCACGTTGCGCTTTGGGGTGTTTCCTGTCGCCGGCGCTAGGCCTACCCACACAAGTTGGTATCATTTTTATCGGGAGACTTGGGGGAACGCTGGGTGGAAGGAAATTTGTGGCTCCTCTCAGATTCCAGAACTTTCTGCCACAGAAATGTGAGGAACATGTGTTTTTTTAGCCAAATTTTGAGGTTTGCAAAGGATTCTGGGTAACAGAACCTGGTCCGAGCCCCGCAAGTCACCCCATCTTGGATTCCCCTAGGTCTCTAGTTTTCAGAAATGCACAGGTTTGGTAGGTTTCCCTAGGTGCCGGCTGAGCTAGAGGCCAAAATCTACAGGTAGGCACTTCGCAAAAAACACCTCTGTTTTCTTCCAAAATTTTGGATGTGTCCACGTTGCGCTTTGGGGTGTTTCCTGTCGCCGGCGCTAGGCCTACCCACACAAGTGAGGTATCATTTTTATCGGCAGACTTGGGGGAACGCTGGGTGGAAGGAAATTTGTGGCTCCTCTCAGATTCCAGAACTTTCTGCCACAGAAATGTGAGGAACATGTGTTTTTTTAGCCAAATTTTGAGGCTTGCAAAGGATTCTGGGTAACAGAACCTGGTCCGAGCCCCGCAAGTCACCCCCATCTTGGATTCCCCTAGGTCTCTAGTTTTCAGAAATGCACAGGTTTGGTAGGTTTCCCTAGGTGCCGGCTGAGCTAGAGGCCAAAATCTACAGGTAGGCACTTCGCAAAAAACACCTCTGTTTTCTTCCAAAATTTTGGATGTGTCCACGTTGCGCTTTGGGGTGTTTCCTGTCGCCGGCCCTAGGCCTACCCACACAAGTGAGGTATCATTTTTATCGGGAGACTTGGGGGAACGCTGGGTGGCAGGAAATTTGTGGCTCCTCTCAGATTCCAGAACTTTGTGCCACAGAAATGTGAGGAACATGTGTTTTTTAGCCAAATTTTGAGGTTTGCAAAGGATTCTGGGTAACAAAACCTGGTCCGAGCCCCGCAAGTCACCCCTCCTTGGATTCCCCTAGGTCTCTAGTTTGCAGAAATGCACAGGTTTGGTAGGTTTCCCTAGGTGCCGGCTGAGCTAGAGGCCAAAATCTACAGGTAGGCACTTCGCAAAAAACACCTCTGTTTTCTTCCAAAATTTTGGATGTGTCCACGTTGCGCTTTGGGGTGTTTCCTGTCGCCGGCGCTAGGCCTACCCACACAAGTTGGTATCATTTTTATCGGGAGACTTGGGGGAACGCTGGGTGGAAGGAAATTTGTGGCTCCTCTCAGATTCCAGAACTTTCTGCCACAGAAATGTGAGGAACATGTGTTTTTTTAGCCAAATTTTGAGGTTTGCAAAGGATTCTGGGTAACAGAACCTGGTCCGAGCCCCGCAAGTCACCCCTCCTTGGATTCCCCTAGGTCTCTAGTTTTCAGAAATGCACAGGTTTGGTAGGTTTCCCTAGGTGCCGGCTGAGCTAGAGGCCAAAATCTACAGGTAGGCACTTCGCAAAAAACACCTCTGTTTTCTTCCAAAATTTTGGGTGTGTCCACGTTGCGCTTTGGGGTGTTTCCTCTCGCCGGCGCTAGGCCTACCCACACAAGTGAGGTATCATTTTTATCGGGAGACTTGGGGGAACGCTGGGTGGAAGGAAATTTGTGGCTCCTCTCAGATTCCAGAACTTTCTGCCACAGAAATGTGAGGAACATGTGTTTTTTAGCCAAATTTTGAGGTTTGCAAAGGATTCTGGGTAACAGAACCTGGTCCGAGCCCCGCAAGTCACCCCATCTTGGATTCCCCTAGGTCTCTAGTTTTCAGAAATGCACAGGTTTGGTAGGTTTCCTTAGGTGCCGGCTGAGCTAGAGGCCAAAATCTACAGGTAGGCACTTCGCAAAAAACACCTCTGTTTTCTTCCAAAATTTTGGATGTGTCCACGTTGCGCTTTGGGGTGTTTCCTGTCGCCGGCGCTAGGCCTACCCACACAAGTGAGGTATCATTTTTATCGGGAGACTTGGGGGAACGCTGGGTGGAAGGAAATTTGTGGCTTCTCTCAGATTCCAGAACTTTCTGCCACAGAAATGTGAGGAACATGTGTATTTTTTAGCCAAATTTTGAGGTTTGCAAAGGATTCTGGGTAACAGAACCTGGTCCGAGCCCCGCAAGTCACCCCTCCTTGGATTCCCCTAGGTCTCTAGTTTTCAGAAATGCACAGGTTTGGTAGGTTTCCCTAGGTGCCGGCTGAGCTAGAGGCCAAAATCTACAGGTAGGCACTTCGCAAAAAACACCTCTGTTTTCTTCCAAAATTTTGGATGTGTCCACGTTGCGCTTTGGGGTGTTTCCTGTCGCCGGCGCTAGGCCTACCCACACAAGTGAGGTATCATTTTTATCGGGAGACTTGGGGGAACGCTGGGTGGAAGGAAATTTGTGGCTCCTCTCAGATTCCAGAACTTTCTGCCACAGAAATGTGAGGAACATGTGTTTTTTAGCCAAATTTTGAGGTTTGCAAAGGATTCTGGGTAACAGAACCTGGTCCGAGCCCCGCAAGTCACCCCTCCTTGGATTCCCCTAGGTCTCTAGTTTTCAGAAATGCACAGGTTTGGTAGGTTTCCCTAGGTGCCGGCTGAGCTAGAGGCCAAAATCTACAGGTAGGCACTTCGCAAAAAACACCTCTGTTTTCTTCCAAAATTTTGGATGTGTCCACGTTGCGCTTTGGGGTGTTTCCTGTCGCCGGCGCTAGGCCTACCCACACAAGTGAGGTATCATTTTTATCGGGAGACTTGGGGGGAACGCTGGGTGGAAGGAAATTTGTGGCTCCTCTCAGATTCCAGAACTTTCTGCCACAGAAATGTGAGGAACATGTGTTTTTTAGCCAAATTTTGAGGTTTGCAAAGGATTCTGGGTAACAGAACCTGGTCCGAGCCCCGCAAGTCACCCCTCCTTGGATTCCCCTAGGTCTCTAGTTTTCAGAAATGCACAGGTTTGGTAGGTTTCCCTAGGTGCCGGCTGAGCTACAGGCCAAAATCTACAGGTAGGCACTTCGCAAAAAACACCTCTGTTTTCTTCCAAAATTTTGGATGTGTCCACGTTGCGCTTTGGGGTGTTTCCTGTCGCCGGCGCTAGGCCTACCCACACAAGTGAGGTATCATTTTTATCGGGAGACTTGGGGGGAACGCTGGGTGGAAGGAAATTTGTGGCTCCTCTCAGATTCCAGAACTTTCTGCCACAGAAATGTGAGGAACATGTGTTTTTTAGCCAAATTTTGAGGTTTGCAAAGGATTCTGGGTAACAGAACCTGGTCCGAGCCCCGCAAGTCACCCCTCCTTGGATTCCCCTAGGTCTCTAGTTTTCAGAAATGCACAGGTTTGGTAGGTTTCCCTAGGTGCCGGCTGAGCTAGAGGCCAAAATCTACAGGTAGGCACTTCGCAAAAAACACCTCTGTTTTCTTCCAAAATTTTGGATGTGTCCACGTTGCGCTTTGGGGTGTTTCCTGTCGCCGGCGCTAGGCCTACCCACACAAGTTGGTATCATTTTTATCGGGAGACTTGGGGGAACGCTGGGTGGAAGGAAATTTGTGGCTCCTCTCAGATTCCAGAACTTTCTGCCACAGAAATGTGAGGAACATGTGTTTTTTTTGCCAAATTTTGAGGTTTGCAAAGGATTCTGGGTAACGGAACCTGGTCCGAGCCCCGCAAGTCACCCCATCTTGGATTCCCCTAGGTCTCTAGTTTTCAGAAATGCACAGGTTTGGTAGGTTTCCCTAGGTGCCGGCTGAGGTAGAGGCCAAAATCTACAGGTAGGCACTTCGCAAAAAACACCTCTGTTTTCTTCCAAAATTTTGGATGTGTCCACGTTGCGCTTTGGGGTGTTTCCTGTCGCCGGCGCTAGGCCTACCCACACAAGTGAGGTATCATTTTTATCGGGAGACTTGGGGGGAACGCTGGGTGGAAGGAAATTTGTGGCTCCTCTCAGATTCCAGAACTTTCTGCCACAGAAATGTGAGGAACATGTGTTTTTTAGCCAACTTTTGAGGTTTGCAAAGGATTCTGGGTAACAGAACCTGGTCCGAGCCCCGCAAGTCACCCCTCCTTGGATTCCCCTAGGTCTCTAGTTTTCAGAAATGCACAGGTTTGGTAGGTTTCCCTAGGGGCCGGCTGAGCTAGAGGCCAAAATCTACAGGTAGGCACTTCGCAAAAAACACCTCTGTTTTCTTCCAAAATTTTGGATGTGTCCACGTTGCGCTTTGGGGTGTTTCCTGTCGCCGGCGCTAGGCCTACCCACACAAGTTGGTATCATTTTTATCGGGAGACTTGGGGGAACGCTGGGTGGAAGGAAATTTGTGGCTCCTCTCAGATTCCAGAACTTTCTGCCACAGAAATGTGAGGAACATGTGTTTTTTTAGCCAAATTTTGAGGTTTGCAAAGGATTCTGGGTAACAGAACCTGGTCCGAGCCCCGCAAGTCACCCCATCTTGGATTCCCCTAGGTCTCTAGTTTTCAGAAATGCACAGGTTTGGTAGGTTTCCCTAGGTGCCGGCTGAGCTAGAGGCCAAAATCTACAGGTAGGCACTTCGCAAAAAACACCTCTGTTTTCTTCCAAAATTTTGGATGTGTCCACGTTGTGCTTTGGGGTGTTTCCTGTCGCCGGCGCTAGGCCTACCCACACAAGTGAGGTATCATTTTTATCGGGAGACTTGGGGGAACGCTGGGTGGAAGGAAATTTGTGGCTCCTCTCAGATTCCAGAACTTTCTGCCACAGAAATGTGAGGAACATGTGTTTTTTAGCCAAATTTTGAGGTTTGCAAAGGATTCTGGGTAACAGAACCTGGTGCGAGCCCCGCAAGTCACCCCTCCTTGGATTCCCCTAGGTCTCTAGTTTTCAGAAATGCACAGGTTTGGTAGGTTTCCCTAGGTGCCGGCTGAGCTAGAGGCCAAAATCTACAGGTAGGCACTTCGCAAAAAACACCTCTGTTTTCTTCCAAAATTTTGGATGTGTCCACGTTGCGCTTTGGGGTGTTTCCTGTCGCCGGCGCTAGGCCTACCCACACAAGTTGGTATCATTTTTATCGGGAGACTTGGGGGAACGCTGGGTGGAAGGAAATTTGTGGCTCCTCTCAGATTCCAGAACTTTCTGCCACAGAAATGTGAGGAACATGTGTTTTTTTAGCCAAATTTTGAGGTTTGCAAAGGATTCTGGGTAACAGAACCTGGTCCGAGCCCCGCAAGTCACCCCATCTTGGATTCCCCTAGGTCTCTAGTTTTCAGAAATGCACAGGTTTGGTAGGTTTCCCTAGGTGCCGGCTGAGGTAGAGGCCAAAATCTACAGGTAGGTACTTCGCAAAAAACACCTCTGTTTTCTTCCAAAATTTTGGATGTGTCCACGTTGCGCTTTGGGGTGATTCCTGTCGCCGGCGCTAGGCCTACCCACACAAGTGAGGTATCATTTTTATCGGGAGACTTGGGGGAACGCTGGGTGGAAGGAAATTTGTAGCTCCTCTTAGATTCCAGAACTTTCTGCCACAGAAATGTGAGGAACATGTGTTTTTTTAAGCCAAATTTTGAGGTTTGCAAAGGATTCTGGGTAACAGAACCTGGTCCGAGCCCCGCAAGTCACCCCTCCTTGGATTCCCCTAGGTCTCTAGTTTTCAGAAATGCACAGGTTTGGTAGGTTTCCCTAGGTGCCGGCTGAGCTAGAGGCCAAAATCTACAGGTAGGCACTTCGCAAAAAACACCTCTGTTTTCTTCCAAAATTTTGGATGTGTCCACGTTGCGCTTTGGGGTGTTTCCTGTCGCCGGCGCTAGGCCTACCCACACAAGTGAGGTATCATTTTTATCGGCAGACTTGGGGGAACGCTGGGTGGAAGGAAATTTGTGGCTCCTCTCAGATTCCAGAACTTTCTGCCACAGAAATGTGAGGAACATGTGTTTTTTTTAGCCAAATTTTGAGGCTTGCAAAGGATTCTGGGTAACAGAACCTGGTCCGAGCCCCGCAAGTCACCCCATCTTGGATTCCCCTAGGTCTCTAGTTTTCAGAAATGCACAGGTTTGGTAGGTTTCCCTAGGTGCCGGCTGAGCTAGAGGCCAAAATCTACAGGTAGGCACTTCGCAAAAAACACCTCTGTTTTCTTCCAAAATTTTGGATGTGTCCACGTTGCGCTTTGGGGTGTTTCCTGTCGCCGGCCCTAGGCCTACCCACACAAGTGAGGTATCATTTTTATCGGGAGACTTGGGGGAACGCTGGGTGGAAGGAAATTTGTGGCTCCTCTCAGATTCCAGAACTTTGTGCCACAGAAATGTGAGGAACATGTGTTTTTTAGCCAAATTTTGAGGTTTGCAAAGGATTCTGGGTAACAAAACCTGGTCCGAGCCCCGCAAGTCACCCCTCCTTGGATTCCCCTAGGTCTCTAGTTTGCAGAAATGCACAGGTTTGGTAGGTTTCCCTAGGTGCCGGCTGAGCTAGAGGCCAAAATCTACAGGTAGGCACTTCGCAAAAAACACCTCTGTTTTCTTCCAAAATTTTGGATGTGTCCACGTTGCGCTTTGGGGTGTTTCCTGTCGCCGGCGCTAGGCCTACCCACACAAGTTGGTATCATTTTTATCGGGAGACTTGGGGGAACGCTGGGTGGAAGGAAATTTGTGGCTCCTCTCAGATTCCAGAACTTTCTGCCACAGAAATGTGAGGAACATGTGTTTTTTTAGCCAAATTTTGAGGTTTGCAAAGGATTCTGGGTAACAGAACCTGGTCCGAGCCCCGCAAGTCACCCCATCTTGGATTCCCCTAGGTCTCTAGTTTTCAGAAATGCACAGGTTTGGTAGGTTTCCCTAGGTGCCGGCTGAGCTAGAGGCCAAAATCTACAGGTAGGCACTTCGCAAAAAACACCTGTTTTCTTCCAAAATTTTGGATGTGTCCACGTTGCGCTTTGGGGTGTTTCCTGTCGCCGGCGCTAGGCCTACCCACACAAGTGAGGTATCATTTTTATCGGCAGACTTGGGGGAACGCTGGGTGGAAGGAAATTTGTGGCTCCTCTCAGATTCCAGAACTTTCTGCCACAGAAATGTGAGGAACATGTGTTTTTTTAGCCAAATTTTGAGGCTTGCAAAGGATTCTGGGTAACAGAACCTGGTCCGAGCCCCGCAAGTCACCCCATCTTGGATTCCCCTAGGTCTCTAGTTTTCAGAAATGCACAGGTTTGGTAGGTTTCCCTAGGTGCCGGCTGAGCTAGAGGCCAAAATCTACAGGTAGGCACTTCGCAAAAAACACCTCTGTTTTCTTCCAAAATTTTGGATGTGTCCACGTTGCGCTTTGGGGTGTTTCCTGTCGCCGGCCCTAGGCCTACCCACACAAGTGAGGTATCATTTTTATCGGGAGACTTGGGGGAACGCTGGGTGGAAGGAAATTTGTGGCTCCTCTCAGATTCCAGAACTTTGTGCCACAGAAATGTGAGGAACATGTGTTTTTTAGCCAAATTTTGAGGTTTGCAAAGGATTCTGGGTAACAAAACCTGGTCCGAGCCCCGCAAGTCACCCCTCCTTGGATTCCCCTAGGTCTCTAGTTTGCAGAAATGCACAGGTTTGGTAGGTTTCCCTAGGTGCCGGCTGAGCTAGAGGCCAAAATCTACAGGTAGGCACTTCGCAAAAAACACCTCTGTTTTCTTCCAAAATTTTGGATGTGTCCACGTTGCGCTTTGGGGTGTTTCCTGTCGCCGGCGCTAGGCCTACCCACACAAGTTGGTATCATTTTTATCGGGAGACTTGGGGGAACGCTGGGTGGAAGGAAATTTGTGGCTCCTCTCAGATTCCAGAACTTTCTGCCACAGAAATGTGAGGAACATGTGTTTTTTTAGCCAAATTTTGAGGTTTGCAAAGGATTCTGGGTAACAGAACCTGGTCCGAGCCCCGCAAGTCACCCCATCTTGGATTCCCCTAGGTCTCTAGTTTTCAGAAATGCACAGGTTTGGTAGGTTTCCCTAGGTGCCGGCTGAGGTAGAGGCCAAAATCTACAGGTAGGCACTTCGCAAAAAACACCTCTGTTTTCTTCCAAAACTTTGGATGTGTCCACGTTGCGCTTTGGGGTGTTTCCTCTCGCCGGCGCTAGGCCTACCCACACAAGTGAGGTATCATTTTTATCGGGAGACTTGGGGGAACGCTGGGTGGAAGGGAATTTGTAGCTCCTCTTAGATTCCAGAACTTTCTGCCACAGAAATGTGAGGAACATGTGTTTTTTTAAGCCAAATTTTGAGGTTTGCAAAGGATTCTGGGTAACAGAACCTGGTCCGAGCCCCGCAAGTCACCCCTCCTTGGATTCCCCTAGGTCTCTAGCTTTCAGAAATGCACAGGTTTGGTAGGTTTCCCTAGGTGCCGGCTGAGCTAGAGGCCAAAATCTACAGGTAGGCACTTCGCAAAAAACACCTCTGTTTTCTTCCAAAATTTTGGATGTGTCCACGTTGCGCTTTGGGGTGTTTCCTGTCGCCGGCGCTAGGTCTACCCACACAAGTGAGGTATCATTTTTATCGGCAGACTTGGGGGAACGCTGGGTGGAAGGAAATTTGTGGCTCCTCTCAGATTCCTGAACTTTCTGCCACAGAAATGTGAGGAACATGTGTTTTTTTAGCCAAATTTTGAGGCTTGCAAAGGATTCTGGGTAACAGAACCTGGTCCGAGCCCCGCAAGTCACCCCATCTTGGATTCCCCTAGGTCTCTAGTGTTCAGAAATGCACAGGTTTGGTAGGATTCCCTAGGTGCCGGCTGAGCTAGAGGCCAAAATCTACAGGTAGGCACTTCGCAAAAAACACCTCTGTTTTCTTCCAAAATTTTGGATGTGTCCACGTTGCGCTTTGGGGTGTTTACTGTCGCCGGCCCTAGGCCTACCCACACAAGTGAGGTATCATTTTTATCGGGAGACTTGGGGGAACGCTGGGTGGCAGGAAATTTGTGGCTCCTCTCAGATTCCAGAACTTTCTGCCACAGAAATGTGAGGAACATGTGTTTTTTTAGCCAAATTTTGAGGTTTGCAAAGGATTCTGGGTAACAGAACCTGGTCCGAGCCCCGCAAGTCACCCCTCCTTGGATTCCCCTAGGTCTCTAGTTTTCAGAAATGCACAGGTTTGGTAGGTTTCCCTAGGTGCCGGCTGAGCTAGAGGCCAAAATCTACAGATAGGCACTTCGCAAAAAACACCTCTGTTTTCTTCCAAAATTTTGGATGTGGCCACGTTGCGCTTTGGGGTGTTTCCTGTCGCCGGCGCTAGGCCTACCCACACAAGTGAGGTATCATTTTTATCGGGAGACTTGGGGGAACGCTGGGTGGAAGGAAATTTGTAGCTCCTCTTAGATTCCAGAACTTTCTGCCACAGAAATGTGAGGAACATGTGTTTTTTTAAGCCAAATTTTGAGGTTTGCAAAGGATTCTGGGTAACAGAACCTGGTCCGAGCCCCGCAAGTCACCCCTCCTTGGATTCCCCTAGGTCTCTAGTTTTCAGAAATGCACAGGTTTGGTAGGTTTCCCTAGGTGCCGGCTGAGCTAGAGGCCAAAATCTACAGGTAGGCACTTCGCAAAAAACACCTCTGTTTTCTTCCAAAATTTTGGATGTGTCGACGTTGCGCTTTGGGGTGTTTCCTGTCGCGGGCGCTAGGCCTACCCACGCAAGTGAGGTATCATTTTTATCGGGAGACTTGGGGGAACGCTGGGTGGAAGGAAATTTGTGGCTCCTCTCAGATTCCAGAACTTTCTGCCACAGAAATGTGAGGAACATGTGTTTTTTAGCCAAATTTTGAGGTTTGCAAAGGATTCTGGGTAACAGAACCTGGTCCGAGCCCCGCAAGTCACCCCATCTTGGATTCCCCTAGGTCTCTAGTTTTCAGAAATGCACAGGTTTGGTAGGTTTCCTTAGGTGCCGGCTGAGCTAGAGGCCAAAATCTACAGGTAGGCACTTCGCAAAAAACACCTCTGTTTTCTTCCAAAATTTTGGATGTGTCCATGTTGCGCTTTGGGGTGTTTCCTGTCGCCGGCGCTAGGCCTACCCACACAAGTGAGGTATCATTTTTATCGGGAGACTTGGGGGAACGCTGGGTGGAAGGAAATTTGTGGCTCCTCTCAGATTCCAGAACTTTCTGCCACAGAAATGTGAGGAACATGTGTTTTTTTTAGCCAAATTTTGAGGTTTGCAAAGGATTCTGGGTAACAGAACCTGGTCCGAGCCCCGCAAGTCACCCCTCCTTGGATTCCCCTAGGTCTCTAGTTTTCAGAAATGCACAGGTTTGGTAGGTTTCCCTAGGTGCCGGCTGAGCTAGAGGCCAAAATCTACAGGTAGGCACTTCGCAAAATACACCTCTGTTTTCTTCCAAAATTTTGGATGTGTCCACGTTGCGCTTTGGGGTGTTTCCTGTCGCCGGCGCTAGGCCTACCCACACAAGTGAGGTATCATTTTTATCGGGAGACTTGGGGGAACGCTGGGTGGAAGGAAATTTGTGGCTCCTCTCAGATTCCAGAACTTTCTGCCACAGAAATGTGAGGAACATGTGTTTTTTTAAGCCAAATTTTGAGGTTTGCAAAGGATTCTGGGTAACAGAACCTGGTCCGAGCCCCGCAAGTCACCCCTCCTTGGATTCCCCTAGGTCTCTAGTTTTCAGAAATGCACAGGTTTGGTACGTTTCCCTAGGTGCCGGCTGAGCTAGAGGCCAAAATCTACAGGTAGGCACTTCGCAAAAAACACCTCTGTTTTCTTCCAAAATTTTGGATGTGTCCACGTTGCGCTTTGGGGTGTTTCCTGTCGCCGGCGCTAGGCCTACCCACACAAGTGAGGTATCATTTTTATCGGGAGACTTGGGGGAACGCTGGGTGGAAGGAAATTTGTGGCTCCTCTCAGATTCCAGAACTTTCTGCCACAGAAATGTGAGGAACATGTGTTTTTTAGCCAAATTTTGAGGTTTGCAAAGGATTCTGGGTAACAGAACCTGGTCCGAGCCCCGCAAGTCACCCCATCTTGGATTCCCCTAGGTCTCTAGTTTTCAGAAATGCACAGGTTTGGTAGGTTTCCTTAGGTGCCGGCTGAGCTAGAGGCCAAAATCTACAGGTAGGCACTTCGCAAAAAACACCTCTGTTTTCTTCCAAAATTTTGTATGTGTCCACGTTGCGCTTTGGGGTGTTTCCTGTCGCCGGCGCTAGGCCTACCCACACAAGTGAGGTATCATTTTTATCGGGAGACTTGGGGGAACGCTGGGTGGAAGGAAATTTGTGGCTTCTCTCAGATTCCAGAACTTTCTGCCACCGAAATGTGAGGAACATTTGTTTTTTTAAGCCAAATTTTGAGGTTTGCAAAGGATTCTGGGTAACAGAACCTGGTCCGAGCCCCGCAAGTCACCCCTCCTTGGATTCCCCTAGGTCTCTAGTTTTCAGAAATGCACAGGTTTGGTAGGTTTCCCTAGGTGCCGGCTGAGCTACAGGCCAAAATCTACAGGTAGGCACTTCGCAAAAAACACCTCTGTTTTCTTCCAAAATTTTGGACGTGTCCACGTTGCGCTTTGGGGTGTTTCCTGTCGCCGGCGCTAGGCCTACCCACACAAGTGAGGTATCATTTTTATCGGGAGACTTGGGGGAACGCTGGGTGGAAGGAAATTTGTGGCTCCTCTCAGATTCCAGAACTTTCTGCCACAGAAATGTGAGGAACATGTGTTTTTTTGCCAAATTTTGAGGTTTGCAAAGGATTCTGGGTAACAGAACCTGGTCCGAGCCCCGCAAGTCACCCCTCCTTGGATTCCCCTAGGTCTCTAGTTTTCAGAAATGCACAGGTTTGGTAGGTTTCCCTAGGTGCCGGCTGAGCTAGAGGCCAAAATCTACAGGTAGGCACTTCGCAAAATACACCTCTGTTTTCTTCCAAAATTTTGGATGTGTCCACGTTGCGCTTTGGGGTGTTTCCTGTCGCCGGCGCTAGGCCTACCCACACAAGTGAGGTATCATTTTTATCGGGAGACTTGGGGGAACGCTGGGTGGAAGGAAATTTGTGGCTCCTCTCAGATTCCAGAACTTTCTGCCACAGAAATGTGAGGAACATGTGTTTTCTTAAGCCAAATTTTGAGGTTTGCAAAGGATTCTGGGTAACAGAACCTGGTCCGAGCCCCGCAAGTCACCCCTCCTTGGATTCCCCTAGGTCTCTAGTTTTCAGAAATGCACAGGTTTGGTACGTTTCCCTAGGTGCCGGCTGAGCTAGAGGCCAAAATCTACAGGTAGGCACTTCGCAAAAAACACCTCTGTTTTCTTCCAAAATTTTGGATGTGTCCACGTTGCGCTTTGGGGTGTTTCCTGTCGCCGGCGCTAGGCCTACCCACACAAGTGAGGTATCATTTTTATCGGGAGACTTGGGGGAACGCTGGGTGGAAGGAAATTTGTGGCTCCTCTCAGATTCCAGAACTTTCTGCCACAGAAATGTGAGGAACATGTGTTTTTTAGCCAAATTTTGAGGTTTGCAAAGGATTCTGGGTAACAGAACCTGGTCCGAGCCCCGCAAGTCACCCCATCTTGGATTCCCCTAGGTCTCTAGTTTTCAGAAATGCACAGGTTTGGTAGGTTTCCTTAGGTGCCGGCTGAGCTAGAGGCCAAAATCTACAGGTAGGCACTTCGCAAAAAACACCTCTGTTTTCTTCCAAAATTTTGTATGTGTCCACGTTGCGCTTTGGGGTGTTTCCTGTCGCCGGCGCTAGGCCTACCCACACAAGTGAGGTATCATTTTTATCGGGAGACTTGGGGGAACGCTGGGTGGAAGGAAATTTGTGGCTTCTCTCAGATTCCAGAACTTTCTGCCACCGAAATGTGAGGAACATGTGTTTTTTTAAGCCAAATTTTGAGGTTTGCAAAGGATTCTGGGTAACAGAACCTGGTCCGAGCCCCGCAAGTCACCCCTCCTTGGATTCCCCTAGGTCTCTAGTTTTCAGAAATGCACAGGTTTGGTAGGTTTCCCTAGGTGCCGGCTGAGCTACAGGCCAAAATCTACAGGTAGGCACTTCGCAAAAAACACCTCTGTTTTCTTCCAAAATTTTGGACGTGTCCACGTTGCGCTTTGGGGTGTTTCCTGTCGCCGGCGCTAGGCCTACCCACACAAGTGAGGTATCATTTTTATCGGGAGACTTGGGGGAACGCTGGGTGGAAGGAAATTTGTGGCTCCTCTCAGATTCCAGAACTTTCTGCCACAGAAATGTGAGGAACATGTGTTTTTTTGCCAAATTTTGAGGTTTGCAAAGGATTCTGGGTAACAGAACCTGGTCCGAGCCCCACAAGTCACCCCTCCTTGGATTCCCCTAGGTCTCTAGTTTTCAGAAATGCACAGGTTTGGTAGGTTTCCCTAGGTGCCGGCTGAGGTAGAGGCCAAAATCTACAGGTAGGCACTTCGCAAAAAACACCTCTGTTTTCTTCCAAAATTTTGGATGTGTCCACGTTGCGCTTTGGGGTGTTTCCTGTCGCCGGCGCTAGGCCTACCCACACAAGTTGGTATCATTTTTATCGGGAGACTTGGGGGAACGCTGGGTGGAAGGAAATTTGTGGCTCCTCTCAGATTCCAGAACTTTCTGCCACAGAAATGTGAGGAACATGTGTTTTTTTTGCCAAATTTTGAGGTTTGCAAAGGATTCTGGGTAACGGAACCTGGTCCGAGCCCCGCAAGTCACCCCATCATGGATTCCCCTAGGTCTCTAGTTTTCAGAAATGCACAGGTTTGGTAGGTTTCCCTAGGTGCCGGCTGAGCTAGAGGCCAAAATCTACAGGTAGGCACTTCGCAAAAAACACCTCTGTTTTCTTCCAAAATTTTGAATGTGTCCACGTTGTGCTTTGGGGTGTTTCCTGTCGCCGGCGCTAGGCCTACCCACACAAGTGAGGTATCATTTTTATCGGGAGACTTGGGGGAACGCTGGGTGGAAGGAAATTTGTGGCTCCTCTCAGATTCCAGAACTTTCTGCCACAGAAATGTGAGGAACATGTGTTTTTTAGCCAAATTTTGAGGTTTGCAAAGGATTCTGGGTAACAGAACCTGGTCCGAGCCCCGCAAGTCACCCCTCCTTGGATTCCCCTAGGTCTCTAGTTTTCAGAAATGCACAGGTTTGTTAGGTTTCCCTAGGTGCCGGCTGAGCTAGAGGCCAAAATCTACAGGTAGGCACTTCGCAAAAAACACCTCTGTTTTCTTCCAAAATTTTGGATGTGTCCACGTTGCGCTTTGGGGTGTTTCCTGTCGCCGGCGCTAGGCCTACCCACACAAGTTGGTATCATTTTTATCGGGAGACTTGGGGGAACGCTGGGTGGAAGGGAATTTGTGGCTCCTCTCAGATTCCAGAACTTTCTGCCACAGAAATGTGAGGAACATGTGTTTTTTAGCCAAATTTTGAGGTTTGCAAAGGATTCTGGGTAACAGAACCTGGTCCGAGCCCCGCAAGTCACCCCTCCTTGGATTCCCCTAGGTCTCTAGTTTTCAGAAATGCACAGGTTTGTTAGGTTTCCCTAGGTGCCGGCTGAGCTAGAGGCCAAAATCTACAGGTAGGCACTTCGCAAAAAACACCTCTGTTTTCTTCCAAAATTTTGGATGTGTCCACGTTGCGCTTTGGGGTGTTTCCTGTCGCCGGCGCTAGGCCTACCCACACAAGTTGGTATCATTTTTATCGGGAGACTTGGGGGAACGCTGGGTGGAAGGGAATTTGTGGCTCCTCTCAGATTCCAGAACTTTCTGCCACAGAAATGTGAGGAACATGTGTTTTTTTAACCAAATTTTGAGGTTTGCAAAGGATTCTGGGTAACAGAACCTGGTCCGAGCCCCGCAAGTCACCCCTCCTTGGATTCCCCTAGGTCTCTAGTTTTCAGAAATGCACAGGTTTGGTAGGTTTCCCTAGGTGCCGGCTGAGCTAGAGGCCAAAATCTACAGGTAGGCACTTCGCAAAATACACCTCTGTTTTCTTCCAAAATTTTGGATGTGTCCACGTTGCGCTTTGGGGTGTTTCCTGTCGCCGGCGCTAGGCCTACCCACACAAGTGAGGTATCATTTTTATCGGGAGACTTGGGGGAACGCTGGGTGGAAGGAAATTTGTGGCTCCTCTCAGATTCCAGAACTTTCTGCCACAGAAATGTGAGGAACATGTGTTTTTTTAAGCCAAATTTTGAGGTTTGCAAAGGATTCTGGGTAACAGAACCTGGTCCGAGCCCCGCAAGTCACCCCTCCTTGGATTCCCCTAGGTCTCTAGTTTTCAGAAATGCACAGGTTTGGTACGTTTCCCTAGGTGCCGGCTGAGCTAGAGGCCAAAATCTACAGGTAGGCACTTCGCAAAAAACACCTCTGTTTTCTTCCAAAATTTTGGATGTGTCCACGTTGCGCTTTGGGGTGTTTCCTGTCGCCGGCGCTAGGCCTACCCACACAAGTGAGGTATCATTTTTATCGGGAGACTTGGGGGAACGCTGGGTGGAAGGAAATTTGTGGCTCCTCTCAGATTCCAGAACTTTCTGCCACAGAAATGTGAGGAACATGTGTTTTTTAGCCAAATTTTGAGGTTTGCAAAGGATTCTGGGTAACAGAACCTGGTCCGAGCCCCGCAAGTCACCCCATCTTGGATTCCCCTAGGTCTCTAGTTTTCAGAAATGCACAGGTTTGGTAGGTTTCCTTAGGTGCCGGCTGAGCTAGAGGCCAAAATCTACAGGTAGGCACTTCGCAAAAAACACCTCTGTTTTCTTCCAAAATTTTGTATGTGTCCACGTTGCGCTTTGGGGTGTTTCCTGTCGCCGGCGCTAGGCCTACCCACACAAGTGAGGTATCATTTTTATCGGGAGACTTGGGGGAACGCTGGGTGGAAGGAAATTTGTGGCTTCTCTCAGATTCCAGAACTTTCTGCCACCGAAATGTGAGGAACATGTGTTTTTTTAAGCCAAATTTTGAGGTTTGCAAAGGATTCTGGGTAACAGAACCTGGTCCGAGCCCCGCAAGTCACCCCTCCTTGGATTCCCCTAGGTCTCTAGTTTTCAGAAATGCACAGGTTTGGTAGGTTTCCCTAGGTGCCGGCTGAGCTACAGGCCAAAATCTACAGGTAGGCACTTCGCAAAAAACACCTCTGTTTTCTTCCAAAATTTTGGACGTGTCCACGTTGCGCTTTGGGGTGTTTCCTGTCGCCGGCGCTAGGCCTACCCACACAAGTGAGGTATCATTTTTATCGGGAGACTTGGGGGAACGCTGGGTGGAAGGAAATTTGTGGCTCCTCTCAGATTCCAGAACTTTCTGCCACAGAAATGTGAGGAACATGTGTTTTTTTGCCAAATTTTGAGGTTTGCAAAGGATTCTGGGTAACAGAACCTGGTCCGAGCCCCACAAGTCACCCCTCCTTGGATTCCCCTAGGTCTCTAGTTTTCAGAAATGCACAGGTTTGGTAGGTTTCCCTAGGTGCCGGCTGAGGTAGAGGCCAAAATCTACAGGTAGGCACTTCGCAAAAAACACCTCTGTTTTCTTCCAAAATTTTGGATGTGTCCACGTTGCGCTTTGGGGTGTTTCCTGTCGCCGGCGCTAGGCCTACCCACACAAGTTGGTATCATTTTTATCGGGAGACTTGGGGGAACGCTGGGTGGAAGGAAATTTGTGGCTCCTCTCAGATTCCAGAACTTTCTGCCACAGAAATGTGAGGAACATGTGTTTTTTTTGCCAAATTTTGAGGTTTGCAAAGGATTCTGGGTAACGGAACCTGGTCCGAGCCCCGCAAGTCACCCCATCATGGATTCCCCTAGGTCTCTAGTTTTCAGAAATGCACAGGTTTGGTAGGTTTCCCTAGGTGCCGGCTGAGCTAGAGGCCAAAATCTACAGGTAGGCACTTCGCAAAAAACACCTCTGTTTTCTTCCAAAATTTTGAATGTGTCCACGTTGTGCTTTGGGGTGTTTCCTGTCGCCGGCGCTAGGCCTACCCACACAAGTGAGGTATCATTTTTATCGGGAGACTTGGGGGAACGCTGGGTGGAAGGAAATTTGTGGCTCCTCTCAGATTCCAGAACTTTCTGCCACAGAAATGTGAGGAACATGTGTTTTTTAGCCAAATTTTGAGGTTTGCAAAGGATTCTGGGTAACAGAACCTGGTCCGAGCCCCGCAAGTCACCCCTCCTTGGATTCCCCTAGGTCTCTAGTTTTCAGAAATGCACAGGTTTGTTAGGTTTCCCTAGGTGCCGGCTGAGCTAGAGGCCAAAATCTACAGGTAGGCACTTCGCAAAAAACACCTCTGTTTTCTTCCAAAATTTTGGATGTGTCCACGTTGCGCTTTGGGGTGTTTCCTGTCGCCGGCGCTAGGCCTACCCACACAAGTTGGTATCATTTTTATCGGGAGACTTGGGGGAACGCTGGGTGGAAGGGAATTTGTGGCTCCTCTCAGATTCCAGAACTTTCTGCCACAGAAATGTGAGGAACATGTGTTTTTTTAACCAAATTTTGAGGTTTGCAAAGGATTCTGGGTAACAGAACCTGGTCCGAGCCCCGCAAGTCACCCCATCTTGGATTCCCCTAGGTCTCTAGTTTTCAGAAATGCACAGGTTTGGTAGGTTTCCCTAGGTGCCGGCTGAGGTAGAGGCCAAAATCTACAGGTAGGCACTTCGCAAAAAACACCTCTGTTTTCTTCCAAAATTTTGGATGTGTCCACGTTGCGCTTTGGGGTGTTTCCTGTCGCAGGCGCTAGGCCTACCCACACAAGTGAGGTATCATTTTTATCGGGAGACTTGGGGGAACGCTGGGTGGAAGGAAATTTGTAGCTCCTCCTAGATTCCAGAACTTTCTGCCACAGAAATGTGAGGAACATGTGTTTTTTTAAGCCAAATTTTGAGGTTTGCAAAGGATTCTGGGTAACAGAACCTGGTCCGAGCCCCGCAAGTCACCCCTCCTTGGATTCCCCTAGGTCTCTAGTTTTCAGAAATGCACAGGTTTGGTAGGTTTCCCTAGGTGCCGGCTGAGCTAGAGGCCAAAACCTACAGGTAGGCACTTCGCAAAAAACACCTCTGTTTTCTTCCAAAATTTTGGATGTGTCCACGTTGCGCTTTGGGGTGTTTCCTGTCGCCGGCGCTAGGCCTACCCACACAAGTGAGGTATCATTTTTATCGGCAGACTTGGGGGAACGCTGGGTGGAAGGAAATTTGTGGCTCCTCTCAGATTCCAGAACTTTCTGCCACAGAAATGTGAGGAACATGTGTTTTTTTAGCCGAATTTTGAGGCTTGCAAAGGATTCTGGGTAACAGAACCTGGTCCGAGCCCCGCAAGTCACCCCATCTTGGATTCCCCTAGGTCTCTAGTTTTCAGAAATGCACAGGTTTGGTAGGTTTCCCTAGGTGCCGGCTGAGCTAGAGGCCAAAATCTACAGGTAGGCACTTCGCAAAAAACACCTCTGTTTTCTTCCAAAATGTTGGATGTGTCCACGTTGCGCTTCGTGGTGTTTCCTGTCGCCGGCCCTAGGCCTACCCACACAAGTGAGGTATCATTTTTATCGGGAGACTTGGGGGAACGCTGGGTGGAAGGAAATTTGTGGCTCCTCTCAGATTCCAGAACTTTCTGCCACAGAAATGTGAGGAACATGTGTTTTTTAGCCAAATTTTGAGGTTTGCAAAGGATTCTGGGTAACAGAACCTGGTCCGAGCCCCGCAAGTCACCCCTCCTTGGATTCCCCTAGGTCTCTAGTTTTCAGAAATGCACAGGTTTGGTAGGTTTCCCTAGGTGCCGGCTGAGCTAGAGGCCAAAATCTACAGGTAGGCACTTCGCAAAAAACACCTCTGTTTTCTTCCAAAATTTTGGATGTGTCCACGTTGCGCTTTGGGGTGTTTCCTGTCGCCGGCGCTAGGCCTACCCACACAAGTTGGTATCATTTTTATCGGGAGACTTGGGGGAACGCTGGGTGGAAGGAAATTTGTGGCTCCTCTCAGATTCCAGAACTTTCTGCCACAGAAATGTGAGGAACATGTGTTTTTTTAGCCAAATTTTGAGGTTTGCAAAGGATTCTGGGTAACAGAACCTGGTCCGAGCCCCGCAAGTCACCCCATCTTGGATTCCCCTAGGTCTCTAGTTTTCAGAAATGCACAGGTTTGGTAGGTTTCCCTAGGTGCCGGCTGAGGTAGAGGCCAAAATCTACAGGTAGGCACTTCGCAAAAAACACCTCTGTTTTCTTCCAAAATTTTGGATGTGGCCACGTTGCGCTTTGGGGTGTTTCCTGTCGCCGGCGCTAGGCCTACCCACACAAGTGAGGTATCATTTTTATCGGGAGACTTGGGGGAACGCTGGGTGGAAGGAAATTTGTAGCTCCTCTTAGATTCCAGAACTTTCTGCCACAGAAATGTGAGGAACATGTGTTTTTTAGCCAAATTTTGAGGTTTGCAAAGGATTCTGGGTAACAGAACCTGGTCCGAGCCCCGCAAGTCACCCCATCTTGGATTCCCCTAGGTCTCTAGTTTTCAGAAATGCACAGGTTTGGTAGGTTTCCTTAGGTGCCGGCTGAGCTAGAGGCCAAAATCTACAGGTAGGCACTTCGCAAAAAACACCTCTGTTTTCTTCCAAAATTTTGGATGTGTCCACGTTGCGCTTTGGGGTGTTTCCTGTCGCTGGCGCTAGGCCTACCCACACAAGTGAGGTATCATTTTTATCGGGAGACTTGGGGGAACGCTGGGTGGAAGGAAATTTGTGGCTTCTCTCAGATTCCAGAACTTTCTGCCACAGAAATGTGAGGAACATGTGTTTTTTTTAGCCAAATTTTGAGGTTTGCAAAGGATTCTGGGTAACAGAACCTTGTCCGAGCCCCGCAAGTCACCCCTCCTTGGATTCCCCTAGGTCTCTAGTTTTCAGAAATGCACAGGTTTGGTAGGTTTCCCTAGGTGCCGGCTGAGCTAGAGGCCAAAATCTACAGGTAGGCACTTCGCAAAAAACACCTCTGTTTTCTTCCAAAATTTTGGATGTGTCCACGTTGCGCTTTGGGGTGTTTCCTGTCGCCGGCGCTAGGCCTACCCACACAAGTGAGGTATCATTTTTATCGGGAGACTTGGGGGAACGCTGGGTGGAAGGAAATTTGTGGCTCCTCTCAGATTCCAGAACTTTCTGCCACAGAAATGTGAGGAACATGTGTTTTTTTTGCCAAATTTTGAGGTTTGCAAAGGATTCTGGGTAACGGAACCTGGTCCGAGCCCCGCAAGTCACCCCATCTTGGATTCCCCTAGGTCTCTAGTTTTCAGAAATGCACAGATTTGGTAGGTTTCCCTAGGTGCCGGCTGAGGTAGAGGCCAAAATCTACATGTAGGCACTTCGCAAAAAACACCTCTGTTTTCTTCCAAAATTTTGGATGTGTCCACGTTGCGCTTTGGGGTGTTTCCTGTCGCCGGCGCTAGGCCTACCCACACAAGTGAGGTATCATTTTTATCGGGAGACTTGGGGGAACGCTGGGTGGAAGGAAATTTGTGGCTCCTCTCAGATTCCAGAACTTTCTGCCACAGAAATGTGAGGAACATGTGTTTTTTTAGCCAAATTTTGAGGTTTGCAAAGGATTCTGGGTAACAGAACCTGGTCCGAGCCCCGCAAGTCACCCCATCTTGGATTCCCCTAGGTCTCTAGTTTTCAGAAATGCACAGGTTTGGTAGGTTTCCCTAGGTGCCGGCTGAGGTAGAGGCCAAAATCTACAGGTAGGCACTTCGCAAAAAACACCTCTGTTTTCTTCCAAAATTTTGGATGTGGCCACGTTGCGCTTTGGGGTGTTTCCTGTCGCCGGCGCTAGGCCTACCCACACAAGTGAGGTATCATTTTTATCGGGAGACTTGGGGGAACGCTGGGTGGAAGGAAATTTGTAGCTCCTCTTAGATTCCAGAACTTTCTGCCACAGAAATGTGAGGAACATGTGTTTTTTAGCCAAATTTTGAGGTTTGCAAAGGATTCTGGGTAACAGAACCTGGTCCGAGCCCCGCAAGTCACCCCATCTTGGATTCCCCTAGGTCTCTAGTTTTCAGAAATGCACAGGTTTGGTAGGTTTCCTTAGGTGCCGGCTGAGCTAGAGGCCAAAATCTACAGGTAGGCACTTCGCAAAAAACACCTCTGTTTTCTTCCAAAATTTTGGATGTGTCCACGTTGCGCTTTGGGGTGTTTCCTGTCGCTGGCGCTAGGCCTACCCACACAAGTGAGGTATCATTTTTATCGGGAGACTTGGGGGAACGCTGGGTGGAAGGAAATTTGTGGCTTCTCTCAGATTCCAGAACTTTCTGCCACAGAAATGTGAGGAACATGTGTTTTTTTTAGCCAAATTTTGAGGTTTGCAAAGGATTCTGGGTAACAGAACCTGGTCCGAGCCCCGCAAGTCACCCCTCCTTGGATTCCCCTAGGTCTCTAGTTTTCAGAAATGCACAGGTTTGGTAGGTTTCCCTAGGTGCCGGCTGAGCTAGAGGCCAAAATCTACAGGTAGGCACTTCGCAAAAAACACCTCTGTTTTCTTCCAAAATTTTGGATGTGTCCACGTTGCGCTTTGGGGTGTTTCCTGTCGCCGGCGCTAGGCCTACCCACACAAGTGAGGTATCATTTTTATCGGGAGACTTGGGGGAACGCTGGGTGGAAGGAAATTTGTGGCTCCTCTCAGATTCCAGAACTTTCTGCCACAGAAATGTGAGGAACATGTGTTTTTTTTGCCAAATTTTGAGGTTTGCAAAGGATTCTGGGTAACGGAACCTGGTCCGAGCCCCGCAAGTCACCCCATCTTGGATTCCCCTAGGTCTCTAGTTTTCAGAAATGCACAGATTTGGTAGGTTTCCCTAGGTGCCGGCTGAGGTAGAGGCCAAAATCTACATGTAGGCACTTCGCAAAAAACACCTCTGTTTTCTTCCAAAATTTTGGATGTGTCCACGTTGCGCTTTGGGGTGTTTCCTGTCGCCGGCGCTAGGCCTACCCACACAAGTGAGGTATCATTTTTATCGGGAGACTTGGGGGAACGCTGGGTGGAAGGAAATTTGTGGCTCCTCTCAGATTCCAGAACTTTCTGCCACAGAAATGTGAGGAACATGTGTTTTTTAGCCAAATTTTGAGGTTTGCAAAGGATTCTGGGTAACAGAACCTGGTCCGAGCCCCGCAAGTCACCCCTCCTTGGATTCCCCTAGGTCTCTAGTTTTCAGAAATGCACAGGTTTGGTAGGTTTCCCTAGGTGCCGGCTGAGCTAGAGGCCAAAATCTACAGGTAGGCACTTCGCAAAAAACACCTCTGTTTTCTTCCAAAATTTTGGATGTGTCCACGTTGCGCTTTGGGGTGTTTCCTGTCGCCGGCGCTAGGCCTACCCACACAAGTTGGTATCATTTTTATCGGGAGACTTGGGGGAACGCTGGGTGGAAGGAAATTTGTGGCTCCTCTCAGATTCCAGAACTTTCTGCCACAGAAATGTGAGGAACATGTGTTTTTTTAGCCAATTTTTGAGGTTTGCAAAGGATTCTGGGTAACAGAACCTGGTCCGAGCCCCGCAAGTCACCCCATCTTGAATTCCCCTAGGTCTCTAGTTTTCAGAAATGCACAGGTTTGGTAGGTTTCCCTAGGTGCCGGCTGAGGTAGAGGCCAAAATCTACAGGTAGGCACTTCGCAAAAAACACCTCTGTTTTCTTCCAAAATTTTGGATGTGTCCACGTTGCGCTTTGGGGTGTTTCCTGTCGCCGGCGCTAGGCCTACCCACACAAGTGAGGTATCATTTTTATCGGGAGACTTGGGGGAACGCTGGGTGGAAGGAAATTTGTAGCTCCTCTTAGATTCCAGAACTTTCTGCCACAGAAATGTGAGGAACATGTGTTTTTTTAAGCCAAATTTTGAGGTTTGCAAAGGATTCTGGGTAACAGAACCTGGTCCGAGCCACGCAAGTCACCCCTCCTTGGATTCCCCTAGGTCTCTAGTTTTCAGAAATGCACAGGTTTGGTAGGTTTCCCTAGGTGCCGGCTGAGCTAGAGGCCAAAATCTACAGGTAGGCACTTCGCAAAAAACACCTCTGTTTTCTTCCAAAATTTTGGATGTGTCCACGTTGCGCTTTGGGGTGTTTCCTGTCGCGGGCGCTAGGCCTACCCACGCAAGTGAGGTATCATTTTTATCGGGAGACTTGGGGGAACGCTGGGTGGAAGGAAATTTGTGGCTCCTCTCAGATTCCAGAACTTTCTGCCACAGAAATGTGAGGAACATGTGTTTTTTAGCCAAATTTTGAGGTTTGCAAAGGATTCTGGGTAACAGAACCTGGTCCGAGCCCCGCAAGTCACCCCTCCTTGGATTCCCCTAGGTCTCTAGTTTTCAGAAATGCACAGGTTTGGTAGGTTTCCCTAGGTGCCGGCTGAGCTAGAGGCCAAAATCTACAGGTAGGCACTTCGCAAAAAACACCTCTGTTTTCTTCCAAAATTTTGGATGTGTCCACGTTGCGCTTTGGGGTGTTTCCTGTCGCCGGCGCTAGGCCTACCCACACAAGCGAGGTATCATTTTTATCGGGAGACTTGGGGGAACGCTGGGTGGAAGGAAATTTGTGGCTCCTCTCAGATTCCAGAACTTTCTGCCACAGAAATGTGAGGAACATGTGTTTTTTTAGCCAAATTTTGAGGTTTGCAAAGGATTCTGGGTAACAGAACCTGGTCCGAGCCCCGCAAGTCACCCCTCCTTGGATTCCCCTAGGTCTCTAGTTTTCAGAAATGCACAGGTTTGGTAGGTTTCCCTAGGTGCCGGCTGAGCTAGAGGCCAAAATCTACAGGTAGGCACTTCGCAAAAAACACCTCTGTTTTCTTCCAAAATTTTGGATGTGTCCACGTTGCGCTTTGGGGTGTTTCCTCTTCGCCGGCGCTAGGCCTACCCACGCAAGTGAGGTATAATTTTTATCGGGAGACTTGGGGGAACGCTGGGTGGAAGGAAATTTGTGGCTCCTCTCAGATTCCAGAACTTTCTGCCACAGAAATGTGAGGAACATGTGTTTTTTTAGCCAAATTTTGAGGTTTGCAAAGGATTCTGGGTAACAGAACCTGGTCCGAGCCCCGCAAGTCACCCCATCTTGGATTCCCCTAGGTCTCTAGTTTTCAGAAATGCACAGGTTTGGTAGGTTTCCCTAGGTGCCGGCTGAGCTAGAGGCCAAAATCTACAGGTAGGCACTTCGCAAAAAACACCTCTGTTTTCTTCCAAAATTTTGGATGTGTCCACGTTGCGCTTTGGGGTGTTTCCTGTCGCGGGCGCTAGGCCTACCCACGCAAGTGAGGTATCATTTTTATCGGGAGACTTGGGGGAACGCTGGGTGGAAGGAAATGTGTGGCTCCTCTCAGATTACAGAACTTTCTGCCACAGAAATGTGAGGAACATGTGTTTTTTAGCCAAATTTTGAGGTTTGCAAAGGATTCTGGGTAACAGAACCTGGTCCGAGCCCCGCAAGTCACCCCATCTTGGATTCCCCTAGGTCTCTAGTTTTCAGAAATGCACAGGTTTGGTAGGTTTCCCTAGGTGCCGGCTGAGCTAGAGGCCAAAATCTACAGGTAGGCACTTCGCAAAAAACACCTCTGTTTTCTTCCAAAATTTTGGATGTGTCCACGTTGCGCTTTGGGGTGTTTCCTGTCGCCGGCGCTAGGCCTACCCACACAAGTGAGGTATCATTTTTATCGGGAGACTTGGGGGAACGCTGGGTGGAAGGAAATTTGTGGCTCCTCTCAGATTCCAGAACTTTCTGCCACAGAAATGTGAGGAACATGTGTTTTTTTAAGCCAAATTTTGAGGTTTGCAAAGGATTCTGGGTAACAGAACCTGGTCCGAGCCCCGCAAGTCACCCCTCCTTGGATTCCCCTAGGTCTCTAGTTTTCAGAAATGCACAGGTTTGGTAGGTTTCCCTAGGTGCCGGCTGAGCTAGAGGCCAAAATCTACAGGTAGGCACTTCGCAAAAAACACCTCTGTTTTCTTCCAAAATTTTGGATGTGTCCACGTTGCGCTTTGGGGTGTTTCCTGTCGCCGGCGCTAGGCCTACCCACACAAGTGAGGTATCATTTTTATCGGGAGACTTGGGGGAACGCTGGGTGGAAGGAAATTTGTGGCTCCTCTCAGATTCCAGAACTTTCTGCCACAGAAATGTGAGGAACATGTGTTTTTTAGCCAAATTTTGAGGTTTGCAAAGGATTCTGGGTAACAGAACCTGGTCCGAGCCCCGCAAGTCACCCCTCCTTCGATTCCCCTAGGTCTCTAGTTTTCAGAAATGCACAGGTTTGGTAGGTTTCCCTAGGTGCCGGCTGAGCTAGAGGCCTAAATCTACAGGTAGGCACTTCGCAAAAAACACCTCTGTTTTCTTCCAAAATTTTGGATGTGTCCACGTTGCGCTTTGGGGTGTTTCCTGTCGCCGGCGCTAGGCCTACCCACACAAGTGAGGTATCATTTTTATCGGGAGACTTGGGGGAACGCTGGGTGGAAGGAAATTTGTGGCTCCTCTCAGATTCCAGAACTTTCTGCCACAGAAATGTGAGGAACATGTGTTTTTTAGCCAAATTTTGAGGTTTGCAAAGGATTCTGGGTAACAGAACCTGGTCCGAGCCCCGCAAGTCACCCCATCTTGGATTCCCCTAGGTCTCTAGTTTTCAGAAATGCACAGGTTTGGTAGGTTTCCTTAGGTGCCGGCTGAGCTAGAGGCCAAAATCTACAGGTAGGCACTTCGCAAAAAACACCTCTGTTTTCTTCCAAAATTTTGGATGTGTCCACGTTGCGCTTTGGGGTGTTTCCTGTCGCCGGCGCTAGGCCTACCCACACAAGTGAGGTATCATTTTTATCGGGAGACTTGGGGGAACGCTGGGTGGAAGGAAATTTGTGGCTTCTCTCAGATTCCAGAACTTTCTGCCACAGAAATGTGAGGAACATGTGTTTTTTTTAGCCAAATTTTGAGGTTTGCAATGGATTCTGGGTAACAGAACCTGGTCCGAGCCCCGCAAGTCACCCCTCCTTGGATTCCCCTAGGTCTCTAGTTTTCAGAAATGCACAGGTTTGGTAGGTTTCCCTAGGTGCCGGCTGAGCTAGAGGCCAAAATCTACAGGTAGGCACTTCGCAAAAAACACCTCTGTTTTCTTCCAAAATTTTGGATGTGTCCACGTTGCGCTTTGGGGTGTTGCCTGTCGCCGGCGCTAGGCCTACCCACACAAGTGAGGTATCATTTTTATCGGGAGACTTGGGGGAACGCTGGGTGGAAGGAAATTTGTGGCTCCTCTCAGATTCCAGAACTTTCTGCCACAGAAATGTGAGGAACATGTGTTTTTTTAAGCCAAATTTTGAGGTTTGCAAAGGATTCTGGGTAACAGAACCTGGTCCGAGCCCCGCAAGTCACCCCTCCTTGGATTCCCCTAGGTCTCTAGTTTTCAGAAATGCACAGGTTTGGTAGGTTTCCCTAGGTGCCGGCTGAGCTAGAGGCCAAAATCTACAGGTAGGCACTTCGCAAAAAACACCTCTGTTTTCTTCCAAAATTTTGGATGTGTCCACGTTGCGCTTTGGGGTGTTTCCTGTCGCCGGCGCTAGGCCTACCCACACAAGCGAGGTATCATTTTTATCGGGAGACTTGGGGGAACGCTGGGTGGAAGGAAATTTGTGGCTCCTCTCAGATTCCAGAACTTTCTGCCACAGAAATGTGAGGAACATGTGTTTTTTTAGCCAAATTTTGAGGTTTGCAAAGGATTCTGGGTAACAGAACCTGGTCCGAGCCCCGCAAGTCACCCCTCCTTGGATTCCCCTAGGTCTCTAGTTTTCAGAAATGCACAGGTTTGGTAGGTTTCCCTAGGTGCCGGCTGAGCTAGAGGCCAAAATCTACAGGTAGGCACTTCGCAAAAAACACCTCTGTTTTCTTCCAAAATTTTGGATGTGTCCACGTTGCGCTTTGGGGTGTTTCCTGTCGCCGGCGCTAGGCCTACCCACGCAAGTGAGGTATAATTTTTATCGGGAGACTTGGGGGAACGCTGGGTGGAAGGAAATTTGTGGCTCCTCTCAGATTCCAGAACTTTCTGCCACAGAAATGTGAGGAACATGTGTTTTTTTAGCCAAATTTTGAGGTTTGCAAAGGATTCTGGGTAACAGAACCTGGTCCGAGCCCCGCAAGTCACCCCATCTTGGATTCCCCTAGGTCTCTAGTTTTCAGAAATGCACAGGTTTGGTAGGTTTCCCTAGGTGCCGGCTGAGCTAGAGGCCAAAATCTACAGGTAGGCACTTCGCAAAAAACACCTCTGTTTTCTTCCAAAATTTTGGATGTGTCCACGTTGCGCTTTGGGGTGTTTCCTGTCGCGGGCGCTAGGCCTACCCACGCAAGTGAGGTATCATTTTTATCGGGAGACTTGGGGGAACGCTGGGTGGAAGGAAATTTGTGGCTCCTCTCAGATTACAGAACTTTCTGCCACAGAAATGTGAGGAACATGTGTTTTTTAGCCAAATTTTGAGGTTTGCAAAGGATTCTGGGTAACAGAACCTGGTCCGAGCCCCGCAAGTCACCCTATCTTGGATTCCCCTAGGTCTCTAGTTTTCAGAAATGCACAGGTTTGGTAGGTTTCCTTAGGTGCCGGCTGAGCTAGAGGCCAAAATCTACAGGTAGGCACTTCGCAAAAAACACCTCTGTTTTCTTCCAAAATTTTGGATGTGTCCACGTTGCGCTTTGGGGTGTTTCCTGTCGCCGGCGCTAGGCCTACCCACACAAGTGAGGTATCATTTTTATCGGGAGACTTGGGGGAACGCTGGGTGGAAGGAAATTTGTGGCTCCTCTCAGATTCCAGAACTTTCTGCCACAGAAATGTGAGGAACATGTGTTTTTTTTAGCCAAATTTTGAGGTTTGCAATGGATTCTGGGTAACAGAACCTGGTCCGAGCCCCGCAAGTCACCCCTCCTTGGATTCCCCTAGGTCTCTAGTTTTCAGAAATGCACAGGTTTGGTAGGTTTCCCTAGGTGCCGGCTGAGCTAGAGGCCAAAATCTACAGGTAGGCACTTCTCAAAAAACACCTCTGTTTTCTTCCAAAATTTTGGATGTGTCCACGTTGCGCTTTGGGGTGTTTCCTGTCGCCGGCGCTAGGCCTACCCACACAAGTGAGGTATCATTTTTATCGGGAGACTTGGGGGAACGCTGGGTGGAAGGAAATTTGTGGCTCCTCTCAGATTCCAGAACTTTCTGCCACAGAAATGTGAGGAACATGTGTTTTTTTAAGCCAAATTTTGAGGTTTGCAAAGGATTCTGGGTAACAGAACCTGGTCCGAGCCCCGCAAGTCACCCCTCCTTGGATTCCCCTAGGTCTCTAGTTTTCAGAAATGCACAGGTTTGGTAGGTTTCCCTAGGTGCCGGCTGAGCTAGAGGCCAAAATCTACAGGTAGGCACTTCGCAAAAAACACCTCTGTTTTCTTCCAAAATTTTGGATGTGTCCACGTTGCGCTTTGGGGTGTTTTCTGTCGCCGGCGCTAGGCCTACCCACACAAGTGAGGTATCATTTTTATCGGGAGACTTGGGGGAACGCTGGGTGGAAGGAAATTTGTGGCTCCTCTCAGATTCCAGAACTTTCTGCCACAGAAATGTGAGGAACATGTGTTTTTTAGCCAAATTTTGAGGTTTGCAAAGGATTCTGGGTAACAGAACCTGGTCCGAGCCCCGCAAGTCACCCCTCCTTCGATTCCCCTAGGTCTCTAGTTTTCAGAAATGCACAGGTTTGGTAGGTTTCCCTAGGTGCCGGCTGAGCTAGAGGCCTAAATCTACAGGTAGGCACTTCGCAAAAAACACCTCTGTTTTCTTCCAAAATTTTGGATGTGTCCACGTTGCGCTTTGGGGTGTTTCCTGTCGCCGGCGCTAGGCCTACCCACACAAGTGAGGTATCATTTTTATCGGGAGACTTGGGGGAACGCTGGGTGGAAGGAAATTTGTGGCTCCTCTCAGATTCCAGAACTTTCTGCCACAGAAATGTGAGGAACATGTGTTTTTTAGCCAAATTTTGAGGTTTGCAAAGGATTCTGGGTAACAGAACCTGGTCCGAGCCCCGCAAGTCACCCCATCTTGGATTCCCCTAGGTCTCTAGTTTTCAGAAATGCACAGGTTTGGTAGGTTTCCTTAGGTGCCGGCTGAGCTAGAGGCCAAAATCTACAGGTAGGCACTTCGCAAAAAACACCTCTGTTTTCTTCCAAAATTTTGGATGTGTCCACGTTGCGCTTTGGGGTGTTTCCTGTCGCCGGCGCTAGGCCTACCCACACAAGTGAGGTATCATTTTTATCGGGAGACTTGGGGGAACGCTGGGTGGAAGGAAATTTGTGGCTTCTCTCAGATTCCAGAACTTTCTGCCACAGAAATGTGAGGAACATGTGTTTTTTTTAGCCAAATTTTGAGGTTTGCAATGGATTCTGGGCAACAGAACCTGGTCCGAGCCCCGCAAGTCACCCCTCCTTGGATTCCCCTAGGTCTCTAGTTTTCAGAAATGCACAGGTTTGGTAGGTTTCCCTAGGTGCCGGCTGAGCTAGAGGCCTAAATCTACAGGTAGGCACTTCGCAAAAAACACCTCTGTTTTCTTCCAAAATTTTGGATGTGTCCACGTTGCGCTTTGGGGTGTTTCCTGTCGCCGGCGCTAGGCCTACCCACACAAGTGAGGTATCATTTTTATCGGGAGACTTGGGGGAACGCTGGGTGGAAGGAAATTTGTGGCTCCTCTCAGATTCCAGAACTTTCTGCCACAGAAATGTGAGGAACATGTGTTTTTTAGCCAAATTTTGAGGTTTGCAAAGGATTCTGGGTAACAGAACCAGGTCCGAGCCCCGCAAGTCACCCCATCTTGGATTCCCCTAGGTCTCTAGTTTTCAGAAATGCACAGGTTTGGTAGGTTTCCTTAGGTGCCGGCTGAGCTAGAGGCCAAAATCTACAGGTAGGCACTTCGCAAAAAACACCTCTGTTTTCTTCCAAAATTTTGGATGTGTCCACGTTGCGCTTTGGGGTGTTTCCTGTCGCCGGCGCTAGGCCTACCCACACAAGTGAGGTATCATTTTTATCGGGAGACTTGGGGGAACGCTGGGTGGAAGGAAATTTGTGGCTTCTCTCAGATTCCAGAACTTTCTGCCACAGAAATGTGAGGAACATGTGTTTTTTTTAGGCAAATTTTGAGGTTTGCAATGGATTCTGGGTAACAGAACCTGGTCCGAGCCCCGCAAGTCACCCCTCCTTGGATTCCCCTAGGTCTCTAGTTTTCAGAAATGCATAGGTTTGGTAGGTTTCCCTAGGTGCCGGCTGAGCTAGAGGCCAAAATCTACAGATAGGCACTTCGCAAAAAACACCTCTGTTTTCTTCCAAAATTTTGGATGTGTCCACGTTGCGCTTTGGGGTGTTTCCTGTCGCCGGCGCTAGGCCTACCCACACAAGTGAGGTATCATTTTTATCGGGAGACTTGGGGGAACGCTGGGTGGAAGGAAATTTGTGGCTCCTCTCAGATTCCAGAACTTTCTGCCACAGAAATGTGAGGAACATGTGTTTTTTTAAGCCAAATTTTGAGGTTTGCAAAGGATTCTGGGTAACAGAACCTGGTCCGAGCCCCGCAAGTCACCCCTCCTTGGATTCCCCTAGGTCTCTAGTTTTCAGAAATGCACAGGTTTGGTAGGTTTCCCTAGGTGCCGGCTGAGCTAGAGGCCAAAATCTACAGGTAGGCACTTTGCAAAAAACACCTCTGTTTTCTTCCAAAATTTTGGATGTGTCCACGTTGCGCTTTGGGGTGTTTCCTGTCGCCGGCGCTAGGCCTACCCACACAAGTGAGGTATCATTTTTATCGGGAGACTTGGGGGAACGCTGGGTGGAAGGAAATTTGTGGCTCCTCTCAGATTCCAGAACTTTCTGCCACAGAAATGTGAGGAACATGTGTTTTTTAGCCAAATTTTGAGGTTTGCAAAGGATTCTGGGTAACAGAACCTGGTCCGAGCCCCGCAAGTCACCCCATCTTTGATTCCCCTAGGTCTCTAGTTTTCAGAAATGCACAGGTTTGGTGGGTTTCCTTAGGTGCCGGCTGAGCTAGAGGCCAAAATCTACAGGTAGGCACTTCGCAAAAAACACCTCTGTTTTCTTCCAAAATTTTGGATGTGTCCACGTTGCGCTTTGGGGTGTTTCCTGTCGCCGGCGCTAGGCCTACCCACACAAGTGAGGTATCATTTTTATCGGGAGACTTGGGGGAACGCTGGGTGGAAGGAAATTTGTGGCTTCTCTCAGATTCCAGAACTTTCTGCCACAGAAATGTGAGGAACATGTGTTTTTTTTAGCCAAATTTTGAGGTTTGCAAAGGATTCTGGGTAACAGAACCTGGTCCGAGCCCCGCAAGTCACCCCTCCTTGGATTCCCCTAGGTCTCTAGTTTTCAGAAATGCACAGGTTTGGTAGGTTTCCCTAGGTGCCGGCTGAGCTAGAGGCCAAAATCTACAGGTAGGCACTTCGCAAAAAACACCTCTGTTTTCTTCCAAAATTTTGGATGTGTCCACGTTGCGCTTTGGGGTGTTTCCTGTCGCCGGCGCTAGGCCTACCCACACAAGTGAGGTATCATTTTTATCGGGAGACTTGGGGGAACGCTGGGTGGAAGGAAATTTGTGGCTCCTCTCAGATTCCAGAACTTTCTGCCACAGAAATGTGAGGAACATGTGTTTTTTAGCCAAATTTTGAGGTTTGCAAAGGATTCTTGGTAACAGAACCTGGTCCGAGCCCCGCAAGTCACCCCTCCTTGGATTCCCCTAGGTCTCTAGTTTTCAGAAATGCACAGGTTTGGTACGTTTCCCTAGGTGCCGGCTGAGCTAG
Organism: Pleurodeles waltl; assembly: GCF_031143425.1. Taxonomy (NCBI): domain Eukaryota; kingdom Metazoa; phylum Chordata; class Amphibia; order Caudata; family Salamandridae; genus Pleurodeles; species Pleurodeles waltl. The sequence continues at coordinate 1,414,326,513 of NC_090447.1, read as the reverse complement.
AGGCCAAAATCTACAGGTAGGCACTTCGCAAAAAACACCTCTGTTTTCTTCCAAAATTTTGGATGTGTCCACGTTGCGCTTTGGGGTGTTTCCTGTCGCCGGCGCTAGGCCTACCCACACAAGTTGGTATCATTTTTATCGGGAGACTTGGGGGAACGCTGGGTGGAAGGAAATTTGTGGCTCCTCTCAGATTCCAGAACTTTCTGCCACAGAAATGTGAGGAACATGTGTTTTTTTTGCCAAATTTTGAGGTTTGCAAAGGATTCTGGGTAACGGAACCTGGTCCGAGCCCCGCAAGTCACCCCATCTTGGATTCCCCTAGGTCTCTAGTTTTCAGAAATGCACAGGTTTGGTAGGTTTCCCTAGGTGCCGGCTGAGGTAGAGGCCAAAATCTACAGGTAGGCACTTCGCAAAAAACACCTCTGTTTTCTTCCAAAATTTTGGATGTGTCCACGTTGCGCTTTGGGGTGTTTCCTGTCGCCGGCGCTAGGCCTACCCACACAAGTGAGGTATCATTTTTATCGGGAGACTTGGGGGAACGCTGGGTGGAAGGAAATTCGTGGCTCCTCTCAGATTCCAGAACTTTCTGCCACAGAAATGTGAGGAACATGTGTTTTTTAGCCAAATTTTGAGGTTTGCAAAGGATTCTGGGTAACAGAACCTGGTCCGAGCCCCGCAAGTCACCCCTCCTTGGATTCCCCTAGGTCTCTAGTTTTCAGAAATGCACAGGTTTGGTAGGTTTCCCTAGGTGCCGGCTGAGCTAGAGGCCAAAATCTACAGGTAGGCACTTCGCAAAAAACACCTCTGTTTTCTTCCAAAATTTTGGATGTGTCCACGTTGCGCTTTGGGGTGTTTCCTGTCGCCGGCGCTAGGCCTACCCACACAAGTTGGTATCATTTTTATCGGGAGACTTGGGGGAACGCTGGGTGGAAGGAAATTTGTGGCTCCTCTCAGATTCCAGAACTTTCTGCCACAGAAATGTGAGGAACATGTGTTTTTTTAGCCAATTTTTGAGGTTTGCAAAGGATTCTGGGTAACAGAACCTGGTCCGAGCCCCGCAAGTCCCCCCATCTTGGATTCCCCTAGGTCTCTAGTTTTCAGAAATGCACAGGTTTGGTAGGTTTCCCTAGGTGCCGGCTGAGGTAGAGGCCAAAATCTACAGGTAGGCACTTCGGAAAAAACACCTCTGTTTTCTTCCAAAATTTTGGATGTGTCCACGTTGCGCTTTGGGGTGTTTCCTGTCGCCGGCGCTAGGCCTACCCACACAAGTGAGGTATCATTTTTATCGGGAGACTTGGGGGAACGCTGGGTGGAAGGAAATTTGTAGCTCCTCTTAGATTCCAGAACTTTCTGCCACAGAAATGTGAGGAACATGTGTTTTTTTAAGCCAAATTTTGAGGTTTGCAAAGGATTCTGGGTAACAGAACCTGGTCCGAGCCCCGCAAGTCACCCCTCCTTGGATTCCCCTAGGTCTCTAGTTTTCAGAAATGCACAGGTTTGGTAGGTTTCCCTAGGTGCCGGCTGAGCTAGAGGCCAAAATCTACAGGTAGGCACTTCGCAAAAAACACCTCTGTTTTCTTCCAAAATTTTGGATGTGTCCACATTGCGCTTTGGGGTGTTTCCTGTCGCGGGCGCTAGGCCTACCCACGCAAGTGAGGTATCATTTTTATCGGGAGACTTGGGGGAACGCTGGGTGGAAGGAAATTTGTGGCTCCTCTCAGATTCCAGAACTTTCTGCCACAGAAATGTGAGGAACATGTGTTTTTTAGCCAAATTTTGAGGTTTGCAAAGGATTCTGGGTAACAGAACCTGGTCCGAGCCCCGCAAGTCACCCCTCCTTGGATTCCCCTAGGTCTCTAGTTTTCAGAAATGCACAGGTTTGGTAGGTTTCCCTAGGTGCCGGCTGAGCTAGAGGCCAAAATCTACAGGTAGGCACTTCGCAAAAAACACCTCAGTTTTCTTCCAAAATTTTGGATGTGTCCACGTTGCGCTTTGGGGTGTTTCCTGTCGCCGGCGCTAGGCCTACCCACACAAGCGAGGTATCATTTTTATCGGGAGATTTGGGGGAACGCTGGGTGGAAGGAAATTTGTGGCTCCTCTCAGATTCCAGAACTTTCTGCCACAGAAATGTGAGGAACATGTGTTTTTTTAGCCAAATTTTGAGGTTTGCAAAGGATTCTGGGTTACAGAACCTGGTCCGAGCCCCGCAAGTCACCCCTCCTTGGATTCCCCTAGGTCTCTGATTTTCAGAAATGCACAGGTTTGGTAGGTTTCCCTAGGTGCCGGCTGAGCTAGAGGCCAAAATCTACAGGTAGGCACTTCGCAAAAAACACCTCTGTTTTCTTCCAAAATTTTGGATGTGTCCACGTTGCGCTTTGGGGTGTTTCCTGTCGCCAGCGCTAGGCCTACCCACGCAAGTGAGGTATAATTTTTATCGGGAGACTTGGGGGAACGCTGGGTGGAAGGAAATTTGTGGCTCCTCTCAGATTCCAGAACTTTCTGCCACAGAAATGTGAGGAACATGTGTTTTTTAGCCAAATTTTGAGGTTTGCAAAGGATTCTGGGTAACAGAACCTGGTCCGAGCCCCGCAAGTCACCCCATCTTGGATTCCCCTAGGTCTCTAGTTTTCAGAAATGCACAGGTTTGGTAGGTTTCCTTAGGTGCCGGCTGAGCTAGAGGCCAAAATCTGCAGGTAGGCACTTCGCAAAAAACACCTCTGTTTTCTTCCAAAATTTTGGATGTGTCCACGTTGCGCTTTGGGGTGTTTCCTGTCGCCGGCGCTAGGCCTACCCACACAAGTGAGGTATCATTTTTATCGGGAGACTTGGGGGAACGCTGGGTGGAAGGAAATTTGTGGCTTCTCTCAGATTCCAGAACTTTCTGCCACAGAAATGTGAGGAACATGTGTTTTTTTTAGCCAAATTTTGAGGTTTGCAATGGATTCTGGGTAACAGAACCTGGTCCGAGCCCCGCAAGTCACCCCTCCTTGGATTCCCCTAGGTCTCTAGTTTTCAGAAATTCACAGGTTTGGTAGGTTTCCCTAGGTGCCGGCTGAGCTAGAGGCCTAAATCTACAGGTAGGCACTTCGCAAAAAACACCTCTGTTTTCTTCCAAAATTTTGGATGTGTCCACGTTGCGCTTTGGGGTGTTTCCTGTCGCCGGCGCTAGGCCTACCCACACAAGTGAGGTATCATTTTTATCGGGAGACTTGGGGGAACGCTGGGTGGAAGGAAATTTGTGGCTCCTCTCAGATTCCAGAACTTTCTGCCACAGAAATGTGAGGAACATGTGTTTTTTAGCCAAATTTTGAGGTTTGCAAAGGATTCTGGGTAACAGAACCTGGTCCGAGCCCCGCAAGTCACCCCATCTTGGATTCCCCTAGGTCTCTAGTTTTCAGAAATGCACAGGTTTGGTAGGTTTCCTTAGGTGCCGGCTGAGCTAGAGGCCAAAATCTACAGGTAGGCACTTCGCAAAAAACACCTCTGTTTTCTTCCAAAATTTTGGATGTGTCCACGTTGCGCTTTGGGGTGTTTCCTGTCGCCGGCGCTAGGCCTACCCACACAAGTGAGGTATCATTTTTATCGGGAGACTTGGGGGAACGCTGGGTGGAAGGAAATTTGTGGCTTCTCTCAGATTCCAGAACTTTCTGCCACAGAAATGTGAGGAACATGTGTTTTTTTTAGCCAAATTTTGAGGTTTGCAATGGATTCTGGGTAACAGAACCTGGTCCGAGCCCCGCAAGTCACCCCTCCTTGGATTCCCCTAGGTCTCTAGTTTTCAGAAATGCACAGGTTTGGTAGGTTTCCCTAGGTGCCGGCTGAGCTAGAGGCCAAAATCTACAGGTAGGCACTTCGCAAAAAACACCTCTGTTTTCTTCCAAAATTTTGGATGTGTCCACGTTGCGCTTTGGGGTGTTTCCTGTCGCCGGCGCTAGGCCTACCCACACAAGTGAGGTATCATTTTTATCGGGAGACTTGGGGGAACGCTGGGTGGAAGGAAATTTGTGGCTCCTCTCAGATTCCAGAACTTTCTGCCACAGAAATGTGAGGAACATGTGTTTTTTTAAGCCAAATTTTGAGGTTTGCAAAGGATTCTGGGTAACAGAACCTGGTCCGAGCCCCGCAAGTCACCCCTCCTTGGATTCCCCTAGGTCTCTAGTTTTCAGAAATGCACAGGTTTGGTAGGTTTCCCTAGGTGCCGGCTGAGCTAGAGGCCAAAATCTACAGGTAGGCACTTTGCAAAAAACACCTCTGTTTTCTTCCAAAATTTTGGATGTGTCCACGTTGCGCTTTGGGGTGTTTCCTGTCGCCGGCGCTAGGCCTACCCACACAAGTGAGGTATCATTTTTATCGGGAGACTTGGGGGAACGCTGGGTGGAAGGAAATTTGTGGCTCCTCTCAGATTCCAGAACTTTCTGCCACAGAAATGTGAGGAACATGTGTTTTTTAGCCAAATTTTGAGGTTTGCAAAGGATTCTGGGTAACAGAACCTGGTCCGAGCCCCGCAAGTCACCCCTCCTTCGATTCCCCTAGGTCTCTAGTTTTCAGAAATGCACAGGTTTGGTAGGTTTCCCTAGGTGCCGGCTGAGCTAGAGGCCTAAATCTACAGGTAGGCACTTCGCAAAAAACACCTCTGTTTTCTTCCAAAATTTTGGATGTGTCCACGTTGCGCTTTGGGGTGTTTCCTGTCGCCGGCGCTAGGCCTACCCACACAAGTGAGGTATCATTTTTATCGGGAGACTTGGGGGAACGCTGGGTGGAAGGAAATTTGTGGCTCCTCTCAGATTCCAGAACTTTCTGCCACAGAAATGTGAGGAACATGTGTTTTTTAGCCAAATTTTGAGGTTTGCAAAGGATTCTGGGTAACAGAACCTGGTCCGAGCCCCGCAAGTCACCCCATCTTGGATTCCCCTAGGTCTCTAGTTTTCAGAAATGCACAGGTTTGGTAGGTTTCCTTAGGTGCCGGCTGAGCTAGAGGCCAAAATCTACAGGTAGGCACTTCGCAAAAAACACCTCTGTTTTCTTCCAAAATTTTGGATGTGTCCACGTTGCGCTTTGGGGTGTTTCCTGTCGCCGGCGCTAGGCCTACCCACACAAGTGAGGTATCATTTTTATCGGGAGACTTGGGGGAACGCTGGGTGGAAGGAAATTTGTGGCTTCTCTCAGATTCCAGAACTTTCTGCCACAGAAATGTGAGGAACATGTGTTTTTTAGCCAAATTTTGAGGTTTGCAAAGGATTCTGGGTAACAGAACCTGGTCCGAGCCCCGCAAGTCACCCCTCCTTGGATTCCCCTAGGTCTCTAGTTTTCAGAAATGCACAGGTTTGGTAGGTTTCCCTAGGTGCCGGCTGAGCTAGAGGCCAAAATCTACAGGTAGGCACTTCGCAAAAAACACCTCTGTTTTCTTCCAAAATTTTGGATGTGTCCACGTTGCGCTTTGGGGTGTTTCCTGTCGCCGGCGCTAGGCCTACCCACACAAGTTAGGTATCATTTTTATCGGGAGACTTGGGGGAACGCTGGGTGGAAGGAAATTTGTGGCTCCTCTCAGATTCCAGAACTTTCTGCCACAGAAATGTGAGGAACATGTGTTTTTTAGCCAAATTTTGAGGTTTGCAAAGGATTCTTGGTAACAGAACCTGGTCCGAGCCCCGCAAGTCACCCCTCCTTGGATTCCCCTAGGTCTCTAGTTTTCAGAAATGCACAGGTTTGGTAGGTTTCCCTAGGTGCCGGCTGAGCTAGAGGCCAAAATCTACAGGTAGGCACTTCGCAAAAAATACCTCTGTTTTCTTCCAAAATTTTGGATGTGTCCACGTTGCGCTTTGGGGTGTTTCCTGTCGCCGGCGCTAGGCCTACCCACACAAGTTGGTATCATTTTTATCGGGAGACTTGGGGGAACGCTGGGTGGAAGGAAATTTGTGGCTCCTCTCAGATTCCAGAACTTTCTGCCACAGAAATGTGAGGAACATGTGTTTTTTTTGCCAAATTTTGAGGTTTGCAAAGGATTCTGGGTAACGGAACCTGGTCCGAGCCCCGCAAGTCACCCCATCTTGGATTCCCCTAGGTCTCTAGTTTTCAGAAATGCACAGGTTTGGTAGGTTTCCCTAGGTGCCGGCTGAGGTAGAGGCCAAAATCTACAGGTAGGCACTTCGCAAAAAACACCTCTGTTTTCTTCCAAAATTTTGGATGTGTCCACGTTGCGCTTTGGGGTGTTTCCTGTCGCCGGCGCTAGGCCTACCCACACAAGTGAGGTATCATTTTTATCGGGAGACTTGGGGGAACGCTGGGTGGAAGGAAATTCGTGGCTCCTCTCAGATTCCAGAACTTTCTGCCACAGAAATGTGAGGAACAAGTGTTTTTTAGCCAAATTTTGAGGTTTGCAAAGGATTCTGGGTAACAGAACCTGGTCCGAGCCCCGCAAGTCACCCCTCCTTGGATTCCCCTAGGTCTCTAGTTTTCAGAAATGCACAAGTTTGGTAGGTTTCCCTAGGTGCCGGCTGAGCTAGAGGCCAAAATCTACAGGTAGGCACTTCGCAAAAAACACCTCTGTTTTCTTCCAAAATTTTGGATGTGTCCACGTTGCGCTTTGGGGTGTTTCCTGTTGCCGGCGCTAGGCCTACCCACACAAGTTGGTATCATTTTTATCGGGAGACTTGGGGGAACGCTGGGTGGAAGGAAATTTGTGGCTCCTCTCAGATTCCAGAACTTTCTGCCACAGAAATGTGAGGAACATGTGTTTATTTAGCCAATTTTTGAGGTTTGCAAAGGATTCTGGGTAACAGAACCTGGTCCGAGCCCCGCAAGTCACCCCATCTTGGATTCCCCTAGGTCTCTAGTTTTCAGAAATGCACAGGTTTGGTAGGTTTCCCTAGGTGCCGGCTGAGGTAGAGGCCAAAATCTACAGGTAGGCACTTCGCAAAAAACACCTCTGTTTTCTTCCCAAATTTTGGATGTGTCCACGTTGTGCTTTGGGGTGTTTCCTGTCGCCGGCGCTAGGCCTACCCACACAAGTGAGGTATCATTTTTATCGGGAGACTTGGGGGAACGCTGGGTGGAAGGAAATTTGTAGCTCCTCTTAGATTCCAGAACTTTCTGCCACAGAAATGTGAGGAACATGTGTTTTTTTAAGCCAAATTTTGAGGTTTGCAAAGGATTCTGGGTAACAGAACCTGGTCCGAGCCCCGCAAGTCACCCCTCCTTGGATTCCCCTAGGTCTCTAGTTTTCAGAAATGCACAGGTTTGGTAGGTTTCCCTAGGTGCCGGCTGAGCTAGAGGCCAAAATCTACAGGTAGGCACTTCGCAAAAAACACCTCTGTTTTCTTCCAAAATTTTGGATGTGTCCACATTGCGCTTTGGGGTGTTTCCTGTCGCGGGCGCTAGGCCTACCCACGCAAGTGAGGTATCATTTTTATCGGGAGACTTGGGGGAACGCTGGGTGGAAGGAAATTTGTGGCTCCTCTCAGATTCCAGAACTTTCTGCCACAGAAATGTGAGGAACATGTGTTTTTTAGCCAAATTTTGAGGTTTGCAAAGGATTCTGGGTAACAGAACCTGGTCCGAGCCCCGCAAGTCACCCCTCCTTGGATTCCCCTAGGTCTCTAGTTTTCAGAAATGCACAGGTTTGGTAGGTTTCCCTAGGTGCCGGCTGAGCTAGAGGCCAAAATCTACAGGTAGGCACTTCGCAAAAAACACCTCAGTTTTCTTCCAAAATTTTGGATGTGTCCACGTTGCGCTTTGGGGTGTTTCCTGTCGCCGGCGCTAGGCCTACCCACACAAGCGAGGTATCATTTTTATCGGGAGATTTGGGGGAACGCTGGGTGGAAGGAAATTTGTGGCTCCTCTCAGATTCCAGAACTTTCTGCCACAGAAATGTGAGGAACATGTGTTTTTTTAGCCAAATTTTGAGGTTTGCAAAGGATTCTGGGTTACAGAACCTGGTCCGAGCCCCGCAAGTCACCCCTCCTTGGATTCCCCTAGGTCTCTAGTTTTCAGAAATGCACAGGTTTGGTAGGTTTCCCTAGGTGCCGGCTGAGCTAGAGGCCAAAATCTACAGGTAGGCACTTCGCAAAAAACACCTCTGTTTTCTTCCAAAATTTTGGATGTGTCCACGTTGCGCTTTGGGGTGTTTCCTGTCGCCAGCGCTAGGCCTACCCACGCAAGTGAGGTATAATTTTTATCGGGAGACTTGGGGGAACGCTGGGTGGAAGGAAATTTGTGGCTCCTCTCAGATTCCAGAACTTTCTGCCACAGAAATGTGAGGAACATGTGTTTTTTTAGCCAAATTTTGAGGTTTGCAAAGGATTCTGGGAAACAGAACCTGGTCCGAGCCCCGCAAGTCACCCCATCTTGGATTCCCCTAGGTCTCTATTTTTCAGAAATGCACAGGTTTGGTAGGTTTCCCTAGGTGCCGGCTGAGCTAGAGGCCAAAATCTACAGGTAGGCACTTCGCAAAAAACACCTCTGTTTTCTTCCAAAATTTTGGATGTGTCCACGTTGCGCTTTGGGGGGTTTCCTGTCGCGGGCGCTAGGCCTACCCACACAAGTGAGGTATCATTTTTATCGGGAGACTTGGGGGAACACGGGGTGGAAGGAAATTTGTGGCTCCTCTCAGATTCCAGAACTTTCTGCCACAGAAATGTGAGGAACATGTGTTTTTTTAGGCAAATTTTGAGGTTTGCAAAGGATTCTGGGTAACAGAACCTGGTCCGAGCCCCGCAAGTCACCCCTCCTTGGATTCCCCTAGGTCTCTAGTTTTCAGAAATGCACAGGTTTGGTAGGTTTCCCTAGGTGCCGGCTGAGCTAGAGGCCAAAATCTGCAGGTAGGCACTTCGCAAAAAACACCTCTGTTTTCTTTAAAAAAAATGGGATGTGTCCACGTTGCGTTTTGGGGCGTTTCCTGTCGCGGGCGCTAGGCCTACCCACACAAGTGAGGTATCATTTTTATCGGGAGACTTGGGGGAACGCGGGGTGGAAGGAAATTTGTGGCTCCTCTCAGATTCCAGAACTTTCTGCCACAGAAATGTGAGGAACATGTGTTTTTTTAGGCAATTTTTGAGGTTTGCAAAGGATTCTGGGTAACAGAACCTGGTCCGAGCCCCGCAAGTCACCCCTCCTTGGATTCCCCTAGGTCTCTAGTTTTCAGAAATGCACAGGTTTGGTAGGTTTCCCTAGGTGCCGGCTGAGCTAGAGGCCAAAATCTACAGGTAGGCACTTCGCAAAAAACACCTCTGTTTTCTTCCAAAATTTTGGATGTGTCCACGTTGCGCTTTGGGGTGTTTCCTGTCGCCGGCGCTAGGCCTACCCACACAAGTGAGGTATCATTTTTATCGGGAGACTTGGGGGAACGCTGGGTGGAAGGAAATTTGTGGCTCCTCTCAGATTCCAGAACTTTCTGCCACAGAAATGTGAGGAACATGTGTTTTTTAGCCAAATTTTGAGGTTTGCAAAGGATTCTGGGTAACAGAACCTGGTCCGAGCCCCGCAAGTCACCCCATCTTGGATTCCCCTAGGTCTCTAGTTTTCAGAAATGCACAGGTTTGGTAGGTTTCCTTAGGTGCCGGCTGAGCTAGAGGCCAAAATCTACAGGTAGGCACTTCGCAAAAAACACCTCTGTTTTCTTCCAAAATTTTGGATGTGTCCACGTTGCGCTTTGGGGTGTTTCCTGTCGCCGGCGCTAGGCCTACCCACACAAGTGAGGTATCATTTTTATCGGGAGACTTGGGGGAACGCTGGGTGGAAGGAAATTTGTGGCTCCTCTCAGATTCCAGAACTTTCTGCCACAGAAATGTGAGGAACATGTGTTTTTTAGCCAAATTTTGAGGTTTGCAAAGGATTCTGGGTAACAGAACCTGGTCCGAGCCACGCAAGTCACCCCTCCTTGGATTCCCCTAGGTCTCTAGTTTTCAGAAATGCACAGGTTTGGTAGGTTTCCCTAGGTGCCGGCTGAGCTAGAGGCCAAAATCTACAGGTAGGCACTTCGCAAAAAACACCTCTGTTTTCTTCCAAAATTTTGGATGTGTCCACGTTGCGCTTTGGGGTGTTTCCTGTCGCCGGCGCTAGGCCTACCCACACAAGTTGGTATCATTTTTATCGGGAGACTTGGGGGAACGCTGGGTGGAAGGAAATTTGTGGCTCCTCTCAGATTCCAGAACTTTCTGCCACAGAAATGTGAGGAACATGTGTTTTTTTTGCCAAATTTTGAGGTTTGCAAAGGATTCTGGGTAACGGAACCTGGTCCGAGCCCCGCAAGTCACCCCATCTTGGATTCCCCTAGGTCTCTAGTTTTCAGAAATGCACAGGTTTGGTAGGTTTCCCTAGGTGCCGGCTGAGGTAGAGGCCAAAATCTACAGGTAGGCACTTCGCAAAAAACACCTCTGTTTTCTTCCAAAATTTTGGATGTGTCCACGTTGCGCTTTGGGGTGTTTCCTGTCGCCGGCGCTAGGCCTACCCACACAAGTGAGGTATCATTTTTATCGGGAGACGTGGGGGAACGCTGGGTGGAAGGACATTTGTGGCTCCTCTCAGATTCCAGAACTTTTTGCCACAGAAATGTGAGGAACATGTGTTTTTTAGCCAAATTTTGAGGTTTGCAAAGGATTCTGGGTAACAGAACCTGGTCCGAGCCCCGCAAGTCACCCCTCCTTGGATTCCCCTAGGTCTCTAGTTTTCAGAAATGCACAGGTTTGGTAGGTTTCCCTAGGTGCCGGCTGAGCTAGAGGCCAAAATCTACAGGTAGGCACTTCGCAAAAAACACCTCTGTTTTCTTCCAAAATTTTGGATGTGTCCACGTTGCGCTTTGGGGTGTTTCCTGTCGCCGGCGCTAGGCCTACCCACACAAGTTGGTATCATTTTTATCGGGAGACTTGGGGGAACGCTGGGTGGAAGGAAATTTGTGGCTCCTCTCAGATTCCAGAACTTTCTGCCACAGAAATGTGAGGAACATGTGTTTTTTTAGCCAATTTTTGAGGTTTGCAAAGGATTCTGGGTAACAGAACCTGGTCCGAGCCCCGCAAGTCACCCCATCTTGGATTCCCCTAGGTCTCTAGTTTTCAGAAATGCACAGGTTTGGTAGGTTTCCCTAGGTGCCGGCTGAGGTAGAGGCCAAAATCTACAGGTAGGCACTTCGCAAAAAACACCTCTGTTTTCTTCCAAAATTTTGGATGTGTCCACGTTGCGCTTTGGGGTGTTTCCTGTCGCGGGCGCTAGGCCTACCCACGCAAGTGAGGTATCATTTTTATCGGGAGACTTGGGGGAACGCTGGGTGGAAGGAAATTTGTGGCTCCTCTCAGATTCCAGAACTTTCTGCCACAGAAATGTGAGGAACATGTGTTTTTTAGCCAAATTTTGAGGTTTGCAAAGGATTCTGGGTAACAGAACCTGGTCCGAGCCCCGCAAGTCACCCCTCCTTGGATTCCCCTAGGTCTCTAGTTTTCAGAAATGCACAGGTTTGGTAGGTTTCCCTAGGTGCCGGCTGAGCTAGAGGCCAAAATCTACAGGTAGGCACTTTGCAAAAAACACCTCTGTTTTCTTCCAAAATTTTGGATGTGTCCACGTTGCGCTTTGGGGTGTTTCCTGTCGCCGGCGCTAGGCCTACCCACACAAGCGAGGTATCATTTTTATCGGGAGACTTGGGGGAACGCTGGGTGGAAGGAAATTTGTGGCTCCTCTCAGATTCCAGAACTTTCTGCCACAGAAATGTGAGGAACATGTGTTTTTTTAGCCAACTTTTGAGGTTTGCAAAGGATTCTGGGTAACAGAACCTGGTCCGAGCCCCGCAAGTCACCCCTCCTTGGATTCCCCTAGGTCTCTAGTTTTCAGAAATGCACAGGTTTGGTAGGTTTCCCTAGGTGCCGGCTGAGCTAGAGGCCAAAATCTACAGGTAGGCACTTCGCAAAAAACACCTCTGTTTTCTTCCAAAATTTTGGATGTGTCCACGTTGCGCTTTGGGGGGATTCCTGTCGCGGGCGCTAGGCCTACCCACACAAGTGAGGTATCATTTTTATCGGGAGACTTGGGGGAACGCGGGGTGGAAGGAAATTTGTGGCTCCTCTCAGATTCCAGAACTTTCTGCCACAGAAATGTGAGGAACATGTGTTTTTTTAGGCAAATTTTGAGGTTTGCAAAGGATTCTGGGTAACAGAACCTGCTCCGAGCCCCGCAAGTCACCCCTCCTTGGATTCCCCTAGGTCTCTAGTTTTCAGAAATGCACAGGTTTGGTAGGTTTCCCTAGGTGCCGGCTGAGCTAGAGGCCAAAATCTGCAGGTAGGCACTTCGCAAAAAACACCTCTGTTTTCTTTCAAAAAAATGGGATGTGTCCACGTTGCGTTTTGGGGCGTTTCCTGTCGCGGGCGCTAGGCCTACCCACACAAGTGAGGTATCATTTTTATTGGGAGACTTGGGGGAACATAGATTAGCAAAACAAGTGCTATTGCCCCTTGTCTTTCTCTACATTTTTTCCTTCCAAATAAAGGAGAGTGTGTAAAAAAGACATCTATTTGAGAAATTCCCTATAATTCACATGCTAGTATGGTCACCCCGGAATTCAGAGATGTGCAAATAACCACTGCTCCTCAGCACCTTATCTTGTGCCCTTTTTGGAAATGCAAAGGTTTTCTTGATAGCAATTTTTTACTCTTTATATTTCAGCAAATGAATTGCTGTATACCCGGTATAGAATGAAAACGCACTGCAGGGTGCAGCTCATTTATTGGCTCTGGGTTCCTCGGGTTCTTGATGAACCTACAAGCCCTATATATCCCCGCAACCAGAGGAGTCCAGCAGACGTAACGGTATATTGCTTTCCATAATCTGACATTGCAGGGAAAAGTTACAGAGTAAAACATAGAGAAAAATTGATGGTTTTTTCACCTCAATTTCAATATTTTTCTTTTTCAGCTGTTATTTTCTGTAGGAAACCCTTGTAGGATCTACACAAATGACCCCTTGCTTAATTCAGAATTTTGTCTACTTTTCAGAAATGGTTAGGTTTCTGGGATCCAGCATTGGTTTCATGCCCATTCCTGTCACTGAGTGGAAGGAGGCTGAAAGCACAAAAAATTGCAAAAATGGGGTATGCCCCAGTAAAATGCCAAAATTGTGTTGAAAAATTGGGTTTTCTGATTCAAGTCTGCCTGTTCCTGAAAGCTAGGAAGCTGCTGAGTTTAGCACTGCAAACCCTTTGTTGATGCCATTTTCAGGGGGAAATCCACAAGCCTTCTTCTGCAGCCACTTTTTCCAATTTTTTTGAAAAAAACGAAATTTTCACTGTATTTTGGCCAATTTCTTTGCCTCCTTCAAGGGAACACACAAAGTCTGGGTACCTCTAGAATCCCTAGGATGTTGGAAAAAAAGGACGCAAATTTGGCTTGGTTAGCTTATGGGGACAAAAAGTTATGAGGGCCTAAGCGCGAACTGCCCCAAATAGGCAAAAAAAGGCCTGGCACAGGAGGGGGAAAAGGCCTGGCAGCGAAGGGGTTAAGATGCTGCCTGACTCTAATATGGCTGCCGTTCCAGTCCTTTGTTTGTTTCCATGACGCTGAGGAGTATAGCGTCACTAGCCCTGTACATGCACAATGGTTATCCCGCTGATCCTTCTGGTGAACCTGATGATGATTATCGCAAAGAACATTTCATTCAGTGCGCAGATCCTATGGAGAGTGTACAGCATCTGTAAGACAACTTAAATGTTTCCCCACAACCTTGTTTAGTGGAGGAGTATGATTTTTTTATTGCAATACCAGTGCACAGAGGCAGAAGCTTTACCTTTGCATGGGCCATTAGATGTATTCTTTCCTATGAGTGGAAGGATGTATATAAAGTGCCCTTTCCAAGGTTCTTGGCTAACCACTACCCATTGGATAAATTTTTTAGTTTCCTACAGTAGTCAAAGTGGCTATGGCTGGCCTCGCTTCTCAAGGTACTGTTATTACGGAGTATGCTTTTCCCCTGATCCCATTGATAAAAGGGAGGTAAGCACCAGTAAGCGCTGCTATGCTGTTTTCAAAGTTATTGTCTGGACAAATGCCTACACAGGTCTCCTCAGAGATTTCCATTCTTTATCTGAGCAGATGAATGAAGGGCCAGCCTACATGGCTCTTTTGAGTCTCCTGGAACAAGTTTGATTTTTTTTTGACATCTTGATTGATAATTGATGCACTTTCGCCACAACCTCAAGTTCTTTAGTAGCTGCACAGCTAAATTTGGAGATGCTTAGCTGGAAGGCAGATGCAGCACAGAATGTCGCGCCGCACCGCGCGGCACGAGCCGAGCGTTCGGCACAAGCCGCGCGTTCGGCTCGGGCCGCGCTTCACGTCCTTAAGACGCGGCGCGCCCCGAGCCTTTCCTGCACCCTACGAGGCCCCAGAGCTTACTTGGGGCCTCGCTCTGTTCTCTCCCTCCGTTTCTATTAGTGTCTCTTAACCCCTCTTACCTGTTGTGGCTTCTTTCTTCTTTCTTCTGTCTTCTTTCTTTTAGGGTCTGTTTTTTGCACTTTCCTTTATGTCTTTTCCCCTTCCCAGGTTACCCTTGTCTTCCCAGCATTCCTCCTTCCCTATTCTCTATGGTTTCTATCCTATTCTATTCTATCTACTTTTCCCTATCCAAGATGGTGTCCTTTTTCTTCCTGTGGGTCACTTCCTGTTTTATGGTATTTAAGGGTGGATTTTTCTTCTCTTCATTGCGCTGCAACACTCTCTGTTCAGATGGTGTCCTCGCTCCTGATTTCCTAGCCTTTGGTTCTGGAATTCGCCATTTCTGTGTTATTTACGTCAGTTCTTTTTGATTCCTGTTCCTCTGTTCTTGTTTTCAGGAATCCACTGTGAATCTTCTCTTGGAGGTTTTTCCCCTTCTTCTGAAGGGGTTTTTTCCCTCTGGCGCTACTTTCTTTAGGTCACGGTCTGTTCTTGGCGTTCCATTGCCTACAGCACCGTGGCTACCAGAAAGAGCCGCCCCTTTTTGGGCCAAAGCCGAACCCTCAAGATCCACGCCTCAAGATCTGCAAACTCCAGGCGCAAGCAACACGTGAGTCGTGACAGATTGCAGCGCCAAACCATTCCGACGTCTTCTAACACCATGGAAGACACTGTGGTAGCAGCTGCAGATCCGGATCATTCTCTCCTGACGACAATTCAACAACAAGCTCAAGAAATACAACAACTACGTAGTGAGAATGCTGCATTGCGACAGGCTTTGGCTTTCCGTAGTGGTGACATTCCGACGCTCTCCGCCTCTACCCATCGTTTTTCTGGGGAGCCAACCCAACTGCGTGAGTTCCTTGATTCCTTAACAGTTTACTTCGCCTTCCGACCCACCCAGTTCTCCCAAGACAGAACAAAAGTGGGATATCTCATCAGTGCCTTATCCGATCCTGCCTTGGCCTGGGCAACCCCGATGGTATCATCTAACGATCCGGTATTGTCGGACTATTCGGCCTTCGTGAATCGCTTCAAGCAGATGTTTAGTCGTCCAGGATTGGAGGCTTCAGCGGAAGAAGCCTTATGCGATATTCATCAAGGCTCACAAGATGTCCTTCAATACATAACACGCTTTCGTCAGCTAGCAGCAGAGACCACCTGGGTGGAACGTACTTTGGTGACTTTGTTTCGTAGAGGACTCAAAGAGGAAATAAAGGATGAACTAGTACATTCCACCAGAGTGGAAGATCTTCGTGGCCTGATGGATCAAGCCCTTTCCATCGAGTATCGCCTTCAGGAACGGAGAGCAGAGAAGAGAAAGAGTAGAGGGTCTTTCCAACCGAGCACTTCACGAGCTTTTCCGCATCGTTCTGAGGAACCTCGCCCTCCTGTCAGAGACATCGAAGGAGAACCCATGCAGGTGGATACAACTCGAGGCCCTCTCTCCGCTAGCGAACGAGAAGATAGACGAAAGAAGGGGTTGTGTTTGTACTGCGGTTCTGCCGGCCACATGCTTCGTACCTGTCCAGTACGTCCTTCAAGGCCATCGGGAAACGCCACTTCCCGTCCTCTGTAAGAAGGGAGGGGACGGGATTAGCAGCTATACCTTCCATCAGTTCCTTTACTGACAATACTACATCCTTGTTCATTGTACCAGTCATGTTACAATTACCTGATGGCCGTCAAGAGAAAACTATGGCACTACTAGATTGTGGAGCTAGTGGAATTTATATGGATAAGAAGTGGGCCACTACTCAACAAATTCCTATACAACCTAAGGAGATTCCCGAACAAGTACACACGGTGGACGGATCCTTGATATCATCGGGTCCAGTTGATACTACTACCCTGTTACTGAGTTTACAGATCGGTAACCATCAGGAACACATCTCCTTTGACCTTATAACTTCCCCCAATCATACCATCATTCTGGGAATCCCGTGGTTCATCAGACATAATCCATATGTGAACTGGGCTACCCGGACGGTTTCCTTGTCCTCACAGTTCTGTCACGAACACTGTTTTGCTTCTGACAAGTATTGGTCACCCAAGAGATCAATAATCACGGAAGGTACTACCGGTTCGACCATCAATACAGTCCAAGGAGTTCCTGAACACTATTTGGAGTTTCAAGACGTATTCCAAAAACCCTCCAGACTAGTGTTACCTCCACATCGAGATTATGATTGTGCTATTCCCTTGGAACCTGGCACTATCGTTCCTTTTGGAAGAATGTACTCCCTCACGGAAACTGAAAAGGAAGTACTAAAGGAGTACTTGGAAGAACATATTCAAAGTGGTCTTATTGTTCCATCGTCTTCTCCGGCCGGGGCTCCCCTCTTTTTCGTGCCCAAGAAGACAAAGGATCTTCGCCCTTGCCTGGATTTTAGAGGCCTGAATAAGATAACTATTAAGGATCGATATCCTTTGCCTCTCATTAGGGACATTTTAGAGGCAGTCAGAGGGGCCCAACGGTTTACCAAACTAGATCTACGGGGAGCCTACCACCTTTTACGCATTAAAGAAGGAGATGAGTGGAAAACGGCCTTTAGGACTCCATTTGGTCACTTTGAATACAGAGTAATGCCCTTTGGTCTCACTAATGCCCCCGCAATCTTTCAGAGATTTATGGACTCTGTGTTTTCTGATCTCCTGAATCAGACAGTTGTCATCTACCTAGATGATATTCTTATTTATTCTAGAAAACCCGAACTCCATTCTTTCCATGTGAAACAAGTCCTTCAACGACTCCGGGCACATCAACTATTTTGCAAACCCGAGAAGTGTGAGTTTGACAAGACGGAAGTCAAATATCTGGGTTATCATTTAAGTCCCACAGGCGTAGCTATGGATCCAGAAAAAGTACAAGCTATTCTAGATTGGCCTTCTCCATCTTCTATTAAAGAAACACAATGTTTTCTAGGATTAGCGAATTTCTATCGGCAATTCATCGCAGACTTTGCAAAACAAACTAGCCATATAACTCACACTTTAAAGAAGGAAAGTCTAACTAAAGGGTTTGTCTGGACTAAAGATGCCGAAACAGCCTTTCAGGACTTAAAGAAAGCATTCACGCAGGCTCCCATTTTAAGACATCCTGATACCAACAAACAATTTATTGTCGTCACCGATGCTTCTGAAAAGGCCATTGGAGCCGTCCTACTCCAACAACAGGAGGATGATGGTCTTGAACATCCTGTTTTCTATCTGTCTCATATACTCTCTATTGCAGAACAACACTACTCAGTACTAGAAAGAGAATTGTTGGCTCTGAAAACAGCTTGTATAGAATGGAGACAATTCCTGATGGGTTCCAAGGAGCCCTTTGAAGTGAGAACAGACCATCGAAACTTACAATGCTTACGAAATTTCGTATGCCAAAATAGTCGTCAAGCTCGTTGGGCCTTCTTCTTCAGCCAGTATGATTTTTACATTACCCATATTCCTGGCTCCCAGAACATTCTGGCTGATGCTCTGTCGCGTCGTTATCCAGATTGTACACCTGCTCCAGCTCAACATCTACTGGAACCTAATAAGATCATTGGGGTAGCTCAGTCTTTTCTGGAGGAGGTACAACGAGAATACTCCAATCTATCTGATGACGAAGTAGAGAACTTAAGGCCTCTATTACACAAGAGACAAGGCTACTATTATTATCAAGATCTGTTATTCATCCCTACTAACAGAGTTAGAGAAAAGGCATTACAAATGTGTCATGATTCTCCGGTTGCTGGTCATAGAGGCATTAAGGCCACACAAGAACTGCTATCACGATTTTTCTGGTGGCCTACTTGGAAACTGGATATTGAAACATACGTTCAGGCGTGTCCCACATGCGCTCAAGTCAAGATTCCCCGAACCAGACCTGCAGGATTACTCCAGCCCTTGCCGGTTCCGCCAACTCCATGGCACACCATCTCTACTGATTTTATGTGTTCGTTACCACCTTCTGCAGGAAACCGGGTAATCATGGTCACTGTGGACTCTTTTACTAAGATGGCTCATTTCACTGCTCTGAAAAAGCTTCCTACATCCCAAGAACTAAGCCAGATATTCATCGACCACATTTTCCGTCTTCATGGACTTCCTCATACCATTATATCTGATAGAGGACCTCAGTACATTTCCCGGTTTTGGAGGTATTTTTGCAAGACACTTAATGTCAATAGAGCTCTATCATCGGGCTTCCATCCCCAGACCAATGGACAGACAGAGCGTCTGAATCAAGGCCTTGAACAATACCTTCGTTGTTTTTGCAACTCTACTCAAAGCAACTGGAACACTTATCTTCCTATTGCTGAATTTTCTTACAATAATTCAGTCCATAGTGCCTCCAAGACCACTCCTTTTTTCTGTTCTTATGGTTTTCATCCTACCTCTTTTCCTACTTTTTCTCGGTCTCCCACTCCCTTGCCCGCTATCACTTATTTTTCCAACCGCCTTCTACAAATCCATAGACTGATTCGATCCAATCTTTTACACACCAAACGATATATGAAGAAAGTAGCAGACAAGAAACGTAGGACCACTCCGGACTACCATCCACAAGATAAAGTTTGGCTTTCTTCTAAATTCTTACCCTCACGTCTCTCTCAGAACAAGTTCACACCTCGCTACTACGGCCCTTTCCGTATTCTCCAGTTGCTTAATCCTGTCACTGTCCGTCTTCACTTGCCTCACACGTGGAAGATTCATCCAGTCTTCCATGTCTCCCAACTCAAACCTTATGTGCCTGATCCTTATTCCCGTCAGTTTTCCTGTCCTCCTCCTGTCTTAGTGGATGATGTTCCTGAATATGAGGTTCAGGAAATTTGTGACTCCCGACTTTTTCACAAACGTCTGCAGTATCTGATTCATTGGAAGGGTTATCCTCTCAGTGAATGTTCTTGGGAAGATGCATCTTCTGTTCATGCTCCTCTTCTGATTCAGCGCTTTCACCGTTTATTTCCTTTCAAACCAGGGCCTTTGGGAGGGGGGCCTACTGTCGCGCCGCACCGCGCGGCGCGAGCCGAGCGTTCGGCACCAGCCGCGCGTTCGGCTCGGGCCGCGCTTCACGTCCTTAAGACGCGGCGCGCCCCGAGCCTTTCCTGCACCCTACGAGGCCCCAGAGCTTACTTGGGGCCTCGCTCTGTTCTCTCCCTCCGTTTCTATTAGTGTCTCTTAACCCCTCTTCCCTGTTGTGGCTTCTTTCTTCTTTCTTCTGTCTTCTTTCTTTTTGGGTCTGTTTTTTGCACTTTCCTTTATGTCTTTTCCCCTTCCCAGGTTACCCTTGTCTTCCCAGCATTCCTCCTTCCCTATTCTCTATGGTTTCTATCCTATTCTATTCTATCTACTTTTCCCTATCCAAGATGGTGTCCTTTTTCTTCCTGTGGGTCACTTCCTGTTTTATGGTATTTAAGGGTGGATTTTTCTTCTCTTCATTGCGCTGCAACACTCTCTGTTCAGATGGTGTCCTCGCTCCTGATTTCCTAGCCTTTGGTTCTGGAATTCGCCATTTCTGTGTTATTTACGTCAGTTCTTTTTGATTCCTGTTCCTCTGTTCTTGTTTTCAGGAATCCACTGTGAATCTTCTCTTGGAGGTTTTTCCCCTTCTTCTGAAGGGGTTTTTTCCCTCTGGCGCTACTTTCTTTAGGTCACGGTCTGTTCTTGGCGTTCCATTGCCTACAGCACCGTGGCTACCAGAAAGAGCCGCCCCTTTTTGGGCCAAAGCCGAACCCTCAAGATCCACGCCTCAAGATCTGCAAACTCCAGGCGCAAGCAACACGTGAGTCGTGACACAGAAGTCAATTCTCATGAAGTTGTCTTTCGAAGGTTCTAAGCTTTTCGGGCAGCAACTTGAGGACATGGTGAAAAAGTCAGTTGAAAACAAGGAGCTTTTCACACCTGTCCACCTTTTTACCGTGGAAGAGGATTTGGCTATTAAAGGACTTTTCCACCATATGCTCGTGGAGGATTCTCAGTCCTTTGAGGTAGGGGTCATAGCTGGGGGAAACTACGTCTTTAAACATCCCAATTCCAACAGGTTTCAAGAAATCCATCTCCCCCATGACTATGACAAGTTTCCAGTGGGGTACATTGTACCGTTAGGGGGGCGCAATGGTGAGCTGGAAAAATGCTGCATCATGAATGATGCGCTACCTTTCCATAAATATGCCCTTTAGTGTTTGCTTGAGAAGGCAGTTGTTGTCCCAGTTCCTTCAACTGAGCATTTCCAGGGCTAGGATTAAATTCTGTTCCTCTTGCAAAAATCTTTAGGAGACTTTTGTCTGGTATTGGTCTGAAAGGGACTGAGTCCATCTTCCTCTTGCTTTAATTGGGGGATTATTTAACATCTCTAGATATGTTGGATGCCTCCCCACACCTTCCAATTCATCTGGATTACAAACCATTCTTGAGGTTTGCTGTTATGGGTCAACACTTTCGGTTTCGGGTACTCCCCTTGTGACTGGCCTTAGCGCCAAGGGACTTCATGATGCTCTTGGTTCTAATGGTGGGTATCCAACATGCTCAAGGTATTCAGGTATATCCATATCTTGACAGCAGGCTAATTGCTTCTCCTTCTCTTTTTGTTTAGGGCCAAGTCAGACATTCAGCAGGTATGCACTCTTCAACGGGATTGTGGCTTCTTTCTGAATTACATTAAAAAACATGTCTTGCCACCACACTCTCTCCAGCTCATCAGCTCTAGATTTCAAATGGATCTGGGAGACTTCTTTCTCAGTACAGAGAATTAGGAGTGACTGACTTTTCTTCTCTCAACATCTCAGACCTTGACGAGACCGTGGCTCAGGAGTCAGGGAGAAATGGCTTATACTCTATCTTTTCTCTCTTGGAGCTTCCTCCATCAGTACCTTGTTGTTATCAACATTCTACAGCATTGCGATTCTCTCTCCTTGGATTAAGAGGCTCCAGTTTCAGTCACTCCAAAGATTCAGAGTTGTGGTGGTTGGTTCCAGCCAATGTAGACACGGGGGTTCAGCTCAGCTCCTCTCTTCCAAACACATTTTCAACAGTTATCAACAAGTTTGGCTAGGGGGCAATTCTATGCTCCTCTCAGGCACAGGGCAGATGATCCTTTCCGGAAGCATCCAGCTTGTACAGTTGGAGGGAACTTGTGGCAGTGCAGGCAGCTTTACGCCATTTTCATCCCCCATTCAGAACCAGGCTGTCTGTGTTCACACAAACAGCCAGGTGACCAGAGCCTACATCAACTGCCAGGGGTGGTGCAGCCTGTCCATTTTCTCCATTCAGGAAGGCAGGTTTGTGGGCAGAGCAGAATTTCCACTTTCTCACTGCAGTCTACCTACCAATGAGGGTGAATGGCCTTAACGATCTCCTGAGTTGAAAGTTCCCATCTTCTATCCCTCTGTGTCTCTCCAATCACATATTTTAGCAGATCTTTAGAGGTTCAGAGAGCCATGCCTGGGCTTCTTCACCATGAAATCCAATGCTCTCCTGCCAATATGTTGCTGTTTGTCATTGTGCAAGATGGCCTGGGCAGAAGATGCCCTTTCAGTTTCTTGGCCTCGAAGACCTCTGTATTGCTTCTCTCCTTTTTCCCTCATTCTCTGGGTGTTGAAGAAGATATGGGAGGACCGCACCAGGGTACTATTTGTAGTTCTCCTCCGTGGCAGAGGAGGCCATGTTTTTCTTCTTGCTCCAGTTCTGCCCCTGTTGGCAGTTCCCAATGCATCCATCACCTCTCAGCCTTCCAGCCCTGCTCAGGGACTCTCATACATCTGGGGGTATGGCTCTTGAATGGCTAAGCCTTCTAGCCTAAGGGTGCTCAAATGGGGAGGCAGAGTCTAGCAAACGTTCTAGACAGCCCCATCAACCTGCAAGGTTTACTCCTGTCACTGGTGCAATTTTGAGATCTCGTGCTGTGACAAGTTTTTCTCTCCTCTTCTTGCAAGCCAGTTCACATACAACATTTTTTGATGGATGGATTCTTCCTAGTGTTGGCTGTCTCCACCATACAAGCTCAATGAGCTGGTATTCAAACTATTAGGGGGTAATCACTTGCTTTGGTTCCTCCTCCTACATCTTGTTTTTTGAGGGTTTTTTTTCTTTAAAGACCCATTCACTTCCCCATCCGCACCTGGCAACTACCTCTGCTACTCAAAGTTATACAGGGTCCACTCCTTGGACGGATTTGCAGTTTCTAACGTACAAAACTGGTTGCGATTCTTTCAGGACAGAGTTGGAGAAATGTGAGCGTGTCTTTCAATTTCTCCATTTCTGCATTTCTTTTTAGACAAGGCGGTCCCTCGTCCAATATTTCTTCTATATTTCATTGTTCAGAGGACATTGTTATTCCTGTTTTCAATCCAGACCCCTCCTCTCCTGAAGACATAGCTCTACATGCTTTGGATGTACGCAGGAATATTTACATGGACAGATCAACATGCTTTCAGAAGTCAAGTTCACTTTTTGTTCCCTTTGATCTCTCGAACAGAGGCATGTGCACTTCTTCATCAACCATATCCAGGTGGATAAAGTGTACCTTTTTGAAGTGCTATGAGCCTGCAGGTTCCACTCTACCCACTCAGATTGAAGAAAGGTCAACTAGTGGCATGGCTACTACATGGGCTTCTTTTAAAACAGCATCCTTTAAATAGATTTGTTCGGAGGCCACATTAAATTCACCTCATGCATTCCTTTCACATTACCGTGTGCAATTGGGTGGAGGTTTCACAGCAGACTCATGTATTGTCTTCAGTTCAGGATGTTTAATGCCATGTAAACACAGCCTCCTCAGTGGTGAAAATACTGAATTCTCTAAATAAGATTACACGTTTTTTGCGTTTCATCTGTGTTCTGACAATTATTTCCTCCATTTAAATGGTCAATCTGTCTTTGCTTGGTTATTTGATCACATTGTAAGAACTGTCCTGAGGAAGACAGTTGCGGAGGTAATGACCCGGTTAATTCTAGGTCTTCATGGACACAGTTCTGAATCCCCATCTCTTCCCAGGGCCAAGGTAGTGATTATTTTTCTCCTAATCTGCTGCTTTGTGATTCATAGAATATGACTTAATAGTTCCTCCCATTTATGGCACTCATGCGAGAGACTAGCAGCCATATTGGGAGAATTATTTTACTTTGACTGGGGAATCACTTTTGTGAGACAGAGAATTGCTCACGTTATAAGGACTGTATCGCAAAAGCCCTGGACTCAGAGTAATGAAGAATACTAGTAAGTTTTGGGGAGAGGGGCATGGCCAGCCAAAAATGGCACCAGCTGCAAGCCTGTGAAGCTCTGCGTTACTGGCCCTCCTGGCAGCATACATCCTGACTTAGGGGAATTGCGCTGCTGAAGGGGCAGGGTCTCGTGACACCCAGCTGGCTCCTGAGACCATAAGCAGAGCAGACTGGCCCTGGGGGACCAACACCTGCTACCGCTGATGGACCATGATCATGAGCAGTTCCCCAACATGGGTAGGCAGCAGCCCGTGGTTTGGAACTCATGTGCGCAGAATTGCCTGAGGGGGGCTACAGAGGCACCGACGGCCCGGTGAGAACCTACACGGGGGCCCAGACTCATTCCTGCCATAGGGGCTCTCTCTTTTCTCCTGGCTGATGGGTCTGCTTGCCTGGCCTAATAAAATGCCGCCGGCTCGAGATTGAGTCCCCGTGATCAGGACCGGGGAGCCCCGGACATTGTGTGTGACCCCACCATGAGCAGCTCCCAGATGATTTAATGACGGGATCCTGCGACACCCCCCATGTTCCATTCACCCCCCCAAATGGCTAGAGACTGAATCCTA
The DNA here is from genome assembly GCF_031143425.1 of Pleurodeles waltl. Taxonomy (NCBI): domain Eukaryota; kingdom Metazoa; phylum Chordata; class Amphibia; order Caudata; family Salamandridae; genus Pleurodeles; species Pleurodeles waltl. The sequence goes on along the minus strand of NC_090447.1, from coordinate 1,414,302,338 downwards.
TGAACTAGCTAACGGCGCTACCCCAGGAATACAAGGAATCCAGCATCACTCCCGGGCGCTCTCACCCCACAGAACACACTGCCGAAGAGCACCACAAACTGTTGGACAGGAAGGAGGACCGCTGCCTCTTATCTGGGCCACCTCAACGCATGGCAAAATACACAAAGGTGACTGAGGCACTGCAGCCAGATTCACAGACAGCATTGCCTCTACATTTGCTTGTTGCCCCGCTCGGGGGTGGGGGACTCATGGCCCACCGGGCTGTGTTACTAAAACTTCAGGGGTGGTGTGTGGTTCGGTCTTGGGGACGTGGATCTGCAGAGTAGATACTGAGGAACCCCACCTCTCTCTCTCTCCCTGGCCCCCCTGGTGTTTACATGGTGCCACTCTCCCACGCCTGAAGCTGGAGAGCTTGCCCGCCCCACTCGTGGAGGTGGAAACTCCAGTGAGCACCGACGAGGATGATTGGACTCGGGACTACAGTGCCCTGACAGAGGTGCCTTATCTCTAGTGGTGACAAGAACTGAGGTGAACTAGGGTCGCTCATACCGGCTGTGGAATGTGGTTGGCCCTTGGGGGGTTAGCACTGCAACTCGGGTGTGTCCCCCTCGGTGGGCCGAGGAGTCAGCTCAGCTGGTGGGGGAGAGGCTGGGGTGGTACATGGCCAGCCTGCCCTGGGGTTGATAGTGGCCCGCACCTCTTGACAGCAGGGACAGGATCCTGGGAGAGCTGGATACAGGACCTGTGTGCAAGAAGGTGTGCAATAAACAGACGCAGCCAAGCTCGCTGCCTGCTTTGCTAAGAGACCCCGAGGTTGACTTGGTGTCTGTCCGCACTGTTCCAAACAAGGGAATAGAGGCACACACAGCAGCAATACTTCAGCCATTGGAGACACTAAATCAGCACTGGAGGGCTAAATTGATGTAGTGGCCATAGACCTTGGCCTCCTGCAAGCGGATCACCGCAATTTGGTGGACAGGGTGGGAGAAACTGAGAAGGTGGTACATGGCTGCAGACCACAATAAACAACTGCAATCCCTGCATCAAGAAGTGGGGCAGCTCTGAGACAAGATGCTGAGAGTTGCTCCAGCCACAACAAAGTTCGAGTGGTAGGCCTTTCTGAATGCAGTGAGGGTCCCGGTATGGAACTCTATATCGAAAACTGTCTCCTGAAGGTGGTCATGGATGGAAAGGCCTCTAAGTTCTTCTCAGTCGAGAGCCCATAGGGTGCCAGGAGGCCCATTGAAACTGGGTGAGTCCCAAAGATCAGTGGTAGTCTGTCTTCTCAACTACAGAGATAGGGACGACATCCTCCTACATGCCCGAGTGCATGGATCCTGACAGGTGGAACTGGGATCAGTGAACATCTACCCCAATTACACCCAGACAGTCCAGTGCCAGCAAAAAACATTTGTATTTGTTAAACAACAATTGTTAGTCCTGGACCTGAAATACGTGTTCTTCTTCCCAGCGAAGTTGTGAGTGGTGGACCAAGCCCGCACCCACTTCTTCACCACTGCTGCGAAGGCTTCGGCCTGGCTGGAGGGCAAGGGTTGCAGCCGACTGATTGGGCAGTGTTGGACTTTTTTGCTTGTGCAGGGTCATCCCCAGTCTTTTTGCCTCCTGCCTCCAATTTTTCTGACCTGTTGCCGTTGGCTTTTGAACTCTGAGCCCTTTACCACTGCTAACCAGTGCTAAAGTGCATATGCTCTCTGTGTAAATTGTAATGTTGATTGGTTTATCCATGATTGGCATATTTGATTTACTAGTAAGTCCCATGTAAGGTGCACTAGAGGTGCCAGGGCCTGTAAATCAAATGCTACTAGTGGGCCTGCAGCACTGGTTGTGCCACCCACATAAGTAGCTCTGTAATCATGTCTCAGACCTGCCACTGCAGTGTCTGTGTGTGCAGTTTTAACTGTAAATTCGACTTGGCAAGTGTACCCACTTGCCAGGCCTAAACCTTCCCTTTTCTTACATGTCAGACACCCCTAAGGTAGGACCTAGGTAGCCCCAAGGGCAGGGTGCAGTGTATGGTTAAGGTAGGACATATAGTAATGTGTTTTATGTGTCCTGACGGTGAAATATTGCTACATTTGTTTTTCACTGTTGCAAGGCCTGTCCCTCTCATAGGTTTAAATCTGATTAAAGTGTTGATTCCCTTTGGGAGTGGATGGACATGTGGAGTTTGGGGTCTCTGAGCTCACAATTTAAAAATACATCTTTTAGTAAAGTTGATTGCGTGTTTGAAAATGCCACTTTTAGAAAGTGAGCATTTTCTTGCTTATACCATTTCTGTGGCTCTGCCTATTTATGGACTCCCTGTCTGGGTCAGTTTGACAGTTGGGCTGGTTGCACCTCACACTAGACAGTGACACAAAGGGAACTGGGGTGTAGCCTGCATATCCTGAAGAGCCATCTGTGCTAGGCGGGAGTGGTCACTCACACCTGAAAGGGCTGTGCCTGCCCTCACACAATGCAGTCTCCAACCCCCTGGTGAGTGTCTGGGGCCTGGCCTGGGCAAGGCAGGATTTCACATTCTAAAGAGACTTTACTTTGAAGTAAGCCTACTTCAAAGGTGAAATTGGGTATAAAAAGGGCACCCAAAACCACAGACTTTAGAAACACTTCTGGAACCAAGAGGAACCTCTGCTTGGAGAAGAGCTGAATAGCTGAAGAAGAAGAGCTGCCCTGCCTGTGACTGTGCTTTGTGGAGCTATCCTGCAGTTTCTGCATCTGCCAGAGTAAGAGGGCAAAGACTGGACTATGTGTGCCTTCCATCTAGAGAAGAAATCTCCAAGGTCTTCATCTAGAGCTTGCCTCCTGTTGTTTGAAGTCTCAGGGACAGCAAAGACTTCTCTCTGCCAGCACCTGGAGTCTCTGGAGAGACTCCTACTCTGCCCTGTGGTGCCCATCCAGTTCCTGGGACCCTGAAAGGAGAAGCTGGCAGCCTGAAGCCAAGAAAATCCACGCCCAGAGCGCCGTGCGGTGAAAAGATTCATGTGAATCCGATCTGCGGCTGAAAAAACGACGCGCCGCCGGCTCCGCAGCTGAGAAATGACGCTCGCAGGAAATGCGACCGAAGAATCGACGCATGGAGCAGGAGAAACGACGCGCAGCTTCGCTGACGGAGGCTGGGAGATCAAAATCTGCGCTGCGGTGATTTCGGATCATCGTGCGGCTGGATTTCCGACTCAGGTACCGCCGTGCGGAGTTATTTTTGACACCCACCCGCCCGTGCGGGGTTATTGTTGACGCGCACCAGGTACATTTTCACGCTAGCAGCGCTAGTGTGTGTTTAAAAATACTTAAAGACTCTTTTTGCATTTTTATTGATAATCTAACTTGTGTATTGTGGATTTTTGTCGTTTTGGTCTTGTTTTGTTTAGATAAATATTTCCTATTTTTCTTAACTGGTGTTGTGTCATTTTGTAGTGTTTTCATTAAGTTACTGTGTGTTTTGGTACAAATACTTTACACCTAGCCCTCTGAAGTTAAGCCTACTGCTCTGCCAAGCTACCAAGGGGGTAAGCAGGGGTTAGCTGAGGGTGATTCTCTTTTACCCTGACTAGAGTGAGGGTCCTTGCATGAACAGGGGGTAACCTGACTGTCAACCAAAGACCCCGTTTCTAACAGGCAGGAAACCCCAGACTGGGAAATATGGACTGTGCCCAGATCCAGATGGAAACCCTGCCACCACTCTGAGGCAGCTGCGATGAAGGCTCAAACATCGATAGAATGGGCACAGATTGTAACAGAACTGCAATGCACATGTTCGGTACCCACAAGCAGTAGGTGGGCCAAGATGGTGCATACCAGGACTCCCTGCACAGCGGAGAGCTTGGGAGAGGACCATCGGTGACCCTGATGACTGTGAACCTGCTTGGGTGATAGCGAGGAGTCTGATGGGAGTCAGTCCGCTAACTGGGTCATCTACTGGCTCAATTCTCTGAGGGAACATGGAACCACTGTTGGGTGAGCCAGGAAGGCCACGTCTTTGCACGGTGGTGGACACCCTAGATTCTTGTTAGGAGAACAGTCTCTTTTACGGTTTTGCTTACAATTTTGGAGCGGCAGGCATCTCAGGCATTGGAGAGGTTCGTAGTTCTAAGCCTGCAGCATGAGGTGAATAGGAGGGGAGGTTTTGGATAGGGGGCTTTGTGTTTCCAGGACATGGACAAGATACTATGGGTCCCGAATGGGTAGGACAGGGAGATGCAGCGGAGAGTCAAGCGACTAATGGAGAATAATATGACAGATTGCTTGAGCCGAGGTCTGGCCCACAATATTTTTTCATGGAACGTAAATGGCCCAAGGGAGAAACTCAAGTGAGGGATGGTCAGGAAGTTCTTGCTCCGAGATGACCCCCTGACATAGTCCTGCTGCAGGAAGCTCACCTGCCTGGCAATAAATGTGGATTTCTGGGTAGGGTCAGATACACATTGCTGGCACATGTAGGCTATTAGGGGGGCTCCAGGGGAATGGGCTTCCTGGCCCGTCAATCCCTGCCACCAGAAGTCCTCCACATCTGGGTAGACAAGAGCAGATGCCAAGCCACGGTCCATGGTGGGTATCTTAGGGAAGAAATGGATATTGGATTAATTACTTTTCCCCAGGCTTGCAAACCACTGGCTTCAAACACATGGAAACATGGCTGACAAGCGCCACAGATGCACTGACTGTTATTGGGGGGTGACCTCAACCTGACTCTACAGGGAAACACTGACAGAGGGACGAGGACGGGTGACAGGCCAAGATCTGATGTATAACTGGCCACTTTTGTACAAGCTATGGGCCAACTTGACTTGTAGCGGATGACGCACCCTGGGAGATGTCATTACTCTTAAGTAGCCACTTTCTTGGGGGCTATGTCCTGATTGGATTACCTCCTTATGCCCAAGAACCAGATGAACAGATTCTCCAGCATCACCTTTCTTCCCAGGGCATTTCTGACCACTCACCCCTGCTCAACATGGTCTACATGGACATACTGAGCCGGACAGCAACCTGTCGACTGCATGCCTGGGAACTAAAAAACAGGGAAAACAAACATGGTGACTATGGCCACAGATAGATACTTTGCGACGAATGAAAAATCTGTTGAATTGGCAGCTGACATGTGGGAAGCCTATAAGATGGTCCTGGGGGGGGGTAAGCTAATTGCATGGAAGGTGGATCTGAGAAGGGACAGAGGAGGAGTGTCAGATGCTTGAGGAGAAACTGCTTCAACGAGAGGCCAATTATATGGCTGCCCCAACTAGAGACCGGGCCCATAGGGTTGAAGGAGTGAGGTGGCACTACATGGCTCTGGTGTAACAGGAAGCAGGGGTTCAATTCTGTGGCACTCAGGGCAGACTATGGTAGTCATTACAATGCTGGCGGTCGGTGTTAAAGCGGCGGTAAAACCGCCAACAGGCCGGCGGGAAAAAAAATGGAATCACGACCATGGCAGAAACCGCCAACAAAGACAGACACTTTAACACTCCGACCACCAAAGCAGTACAAACAAACAGCTTGGCGGTCACCGCCAACAGACAGGCGGAGGAAAATGTACCGCCCACCCTATCACAACCTACCAATCTGCCACCTTTTCCGGGGCGGATTCACAGCGAACAAAAACACGTCGGAAACAGGACTTCGAAGGGAAAACGCTCACCTCTACATACCCCACGAGGAACCAGGACGCCATGGAACCAGGGCTTCACATTTTCCCTGCCCTTATCTTCTTGCTCCTCTACCAGGAGGACGAACGCAGGCGGCGAAGACCACGGTGAGTACTGCACCTAAGACACAGGGGAAGGGGGAGGGAAAAACCAGGGACTCAGACCCAGGCCACGCAACACCCCGACCCCCACCCTCACCCACGACAACACACACAGTAATACAGCATAATACATTACAGTTACACCCCCCAAACCCCGTGGAAGAATGCAAAGACAAAAGGAAATGAGTGTAACCATTGTAATATATTAAAATCCAGTACGCTAAAATATATATACACCATTAACAAATATATACACCAAGAACAGAAGTCCAGGAATTGCTCCATTGAAGTCCGTGGAACACTGGGCCCACACTGCATGGGCGAGGCCCACACTCAATACCTGAACATGACGGAGAGAACACTTCAGGGGCATCAGATAGCAATAAAACAGGCACCTCAGGGGGAGGGAAAGGGGGGGCACCTCAGCTGGTTGAGTGCACGACGCCAAATCCACGAGGGGGCCACATGCCCACTGTTCAATCCTGGGGAGTGCAAAGCCACATTCTCTCAAGTCTCTACAGTGGGTGGTTTGCCCACTGTTCAATCTTGGGGAGTGCAAAGCCACAGTCTCTCAAGTCTCTACAGTGGGTGGTTTGCCCACGGTTCAATCCTGGGGAGTGCAAATCCACAGTCTCTCAAGTCTCTACAGTGGGTGGGCTGCCCACTGTTCAATCCTGGGGAGTGCAAAGCCACAGTCTCACAAGTAGATAACAGTCTCCACTGGTTCTGGAGGGGGCTTTGTGCCAAGAGTGCTTCATCCTGCCAAGGACTGACGTAGTGGATGTGATACTCCACTGGTTCTGGAGGGGGCTTTGTGCCCAGAGTGCTTCATCTTGCCAAGGACTGTGTGAGTGGATGTGATACTCCACTGGTTCTGGAGGGGGCTTTGTGCCCAGAGTGCTTCATCCTGCCAAGGACTGTGGGAGTGGATGTGATTCTCCACTGGTTCTGGAGGGGGCTTTGTGCCCAGAGTACTTCATCCTGCCAAGGACTGAGGTAGTGGATGTGATACTCCACTGGTTCTGGAGGGGGCTTTGTGCCCAGAGTGCTTCATCCTGCCAAGGACTGTGTGAGTGGATGTTATTCTCCACTGGTTCTGGAGGGGGCTTTGTGCCCAGAGTGCTTCATCCTGCTCGTGGCGGACTCAGTAGCGTCAGTGCCCTTGGCGCTCATGGGCCAGCGGTGCTTGTGCCGGAGGTGTCCTGTTCAGCGGTGCTTGTGACGGCTGTGTCCTTGGCAGTGGTGCCTGTGGCGGAGGTGTCCTGTTCAGCGGTGCCCGTGGCGGAGGTGTCCTGTTCAGCGGTGCTTGTTGTGGCGGTGTCCTGTTCAGCGGTGCTTGTTGCGGCGGGGTCCTTGGCAGTAACTCAGCTGCTGGCGGTCCTATCTGGCCCAGCAGGGCTGGTGCTGGCGGTCCTGTCTGGCCCAGCGGGGCTGATGGCGGTGGCCTCCTGGCCAGCGGGGCTGGGCAGCGGGGATGATGGCGGTGGCCTCCTTGGCAGTGGGGATGATGGCGGTCGCCTCCTGGGCAGCAGGGATGATGGCGGTGGCCTCCTGGCCAGCGGGGCTGGGCAGCGGGGATGATGGCGTGGCCTCCTTGGCAGTGGGGATGATGGCGGTCGCCTCCTGGGCAGCAGGGATGATGGCGGTCTTCTCCGCCGTGCTGCTCTTCCCAGAATTGCCAGGCGTCTTGTGCCCCTTCCCCACCTTGGAAGGTGTCGCAGCTGACTCCACACTCCCACCTGTACCCCCGGGAGCGGCTTTGGTGGCTGGAGTCTTCCCCCTCTCCCGCCGGGCACTGGCCAACTTTTGATGCTTGACAGGTGGGGGACTGTCCGTGCTGTGGCTCCTTGCCACACTGGCTGCCCTGCTGCCTGGTGCACTCCAGAATCCGGTGACTACTGCCACCACTGGTCCCGGAGATGTTGTGGATGAGGTGCTAGGTTGGGACCTGGAGAGTTGGGACCTGGAGAGTCGGGCCCTAGGAGACTGACGGGGTGAGGGAGGTGAGGGAAAGAGGTCAAGGGTGGACACGAAAAGTTTCTTGGGAACACTGGGACGGGTAGCTGGAGGGGGTTTGGGAGTGGAGGAAGAGGTTGTGGTTGTAGGAGGTGTACGTTTGGTGACTTTGGGTGAAGGTGCATGCGCTGGAGGCTGTTGTGAGGTGGATGGCTGTTGGGTGGGTGTGTGCCTGCGTTTGTGTATCTTGGGAGGTGGCGTCACAGACAAACTGGGAGAGGACACAGGGGACGTGTGAATGGTAGTGGGGATGGTGACTACACGTGACCGGGGTGTGGTGGTGTGTGCGCTGGTGATGGAAGTAGTGGCTGTAGATGTAGTGCATGCAGGTGTGAGTGGGACGAGACTGGGAGGGAGGAGGGAGACGAGGAGGAGGGGGACACAGTGGAGGCAGTGGATGTTGGTATGTCTGCATGTGTGTGATGCTTGCGTGAGTGCCTGTGGGATGTGTGGTGCTTAGGTTTGCCAGAGCTTCCCTTGTATGTTGAAGTGTGTGCATGCTGGTCTGATGGTGTGCTTGGGGTAGGCTGAGGCACAGGGGTGTGGGTCTGGGTGAAGGAAGTTGGAGGGGGAGGCTAGAGACAGGGACAATAGCTGCCATCAGTGCTGAGGCCAGAGTCTGAAAAGCTTGCTGAAGGGCTGCCTGACCAGAATGAATGCCCTCCAGGAATGCATTTGTTTGTTGCAACTGCCTCTCTATACCCTGGATGGCATTCAAAATGGTAGACTGCCCAACAGTGAGGGACCTGAGGAGGTCAATGGCCTCCTCACTGAGGGCAGGAGGGGTGACTGGGGCAGGGCCTGAGGTGCCTGGGGCGAAGGTGATGCCCACCCTCCTGGGTGAGTGGGCACGGGGCAAAGGCTGAGGGGCTGCTGGGAGGGTGGTGCTGGTAGGGGGGGTGGTGGCTGTACCTGTAGATGCAGGGGGCACAGATGTGGCAGCCACCAGAAGGGAGCTCCCATCAGAGGACAAGTCCGAATCACTGGTGTCAGCTCCTGTCCCCGCCGTGGAGCTCCCCTCGCCCTCCGTCCCACTGGTGAATTCCGAGTCTGTAGTCTCGCCCTCCATGGCCATGTGTGATGCAGCTACCTCCTGCTCCTGTGCCACTGCTCCTCCGCCTGATGATGCTAATGCACACAAGAACAGGGAGACCACAAAAAGGGGGGCGACAGAAGAAAGACATGTTGAGCGCATGCATTACCGCTACCGTTGGCGGACACGACAGACACAGAAGCCCCCTGCACTACGCCGCGCACTTGGGGTCCACTGTTCAATCCCTGGGACATGGCCTACAAGGCTATGGCCGACATCTGCACACATGGATGTCACAGGAGCCTGACTAGGTGTAGTTGGCACTGTACACAGGTGGGGTGGGGTGCCACAGGGTTTTCCAGAAGAAGGGGACCTAACTAGCACAACTGCCCTGGCCTAGGGAAACTCACAGCCCACCTCCCCCACCCAGACACCTCCACTGCATGCTGAATCAGCTGAATGAGAGTGTACTCACCCCCTTGTGGCTGCTGTGATGCCCTCAAGTGCCCATCCAACTCCGGGTACGCCACCGCCAGGATCCTGAACATCAGGGGAGTCATGGTGCCAAGGGCACCCCTCCCACATTGGGAGGCCAACCCCAGCTGGGCCTTCGCCGTCTTCTTGCTCCAGCAGCAAATGTCCTCCCATCTCTTACGGCAATGGGTGCTCCGTCTGTGATAGACCCCAAGGGTCCGGACGTCCTTGGCGATGGCACGCCAGATGTCCTTCTTCTGGTGGGCGCTGACCTACATGAATTGTACAGGGGAAAAAGAAAAGTTATTACCAACTGCACGTCACAGTCATTGGCCCCCCATCCCTAACCTTGCCATGTGGCACATGCACTCACCGTTGTTTCATGCACGCCTCAATCTCCCCCCCCCCATCTTTCATCCACCCCACTCCACACAGGCATAGCCGATACAGCATGCTCCCAGTGTACTTACCTGTTTGTCTGGAGGACCGTAGAGTAGCGTGTACTGGTGGAGGACCCCATCCACGAGTTTCTTCAACTCCTCCGTGGTGAAGGCAGGGGCCCTTTCCCCAGACGCACGAGCCATTGTCTCTTCCAGACTGAGGTCACAGCAGCACTTGCAGTGTAGGTCCTCTCCTGTCAAAGATCAGGTATCGAGTGATTGAACAGATAGAAAATGGCGGTCACGTCCGCGGCGGTGCGTAGCGTCACCGCCGGCGTACATCATTATTGGCTCCTGGGACCCATAGGGTCCAATGTTAACCAATGCAGAATTGCGCCACGGTCTTCGACCGCCTACCGCAATGGTGTACAACGCCAGTGCAGTTACCTCACCTCCCATTGTCCCACTTTACAGGCCAGGCATCCGCAATTTCAGGGGCCCACATGGCTTAATTTTTAACTGTGTCACACATGCCTAGGCCTTGCCTCAACACTCATACTTGCAAATTTCGGATTATGAATCGTGTTCTGTGTAAGCTGTGGGTACGTACCTTTGAGTTGGTTGACTCTGTGCTCGCTGTTGTCCTTCATAGGCACTGTCCACTGGAACAAGTGAGGAGATGGCGGCATCCTCCGGTGTACAGACCGCTGGTGGACCTGTCGACAATGGAGGAAAGACATGTGATCATCACCTACAGGCTTGATCGTGCCACAATCCTGGAACTGTGTGCCCAGTTGGAGCCAGACCTGATGTCAGATATCCGCCATCCCACAGGAATCCCCCCTCTAGTGCAGGTGCTGTCAGTACTCCATTTCCTTGCAAGTGGGTCATTTCAAACAAAAGTGGCCATAGCATCAGGGATGTCCCAGCCTATGTTTTCTAACGTGTTGTCCAGAGTGTTGTCTGCCCTGCTGAAACACATGCGGAGCTACATCGTTTTCCCTCAGGTGGAGGATTTGCCTACAGTGAAAGGTGATTTCTATGCCCTGGGACATATCCCCAACATCATAGATGCCATTGATGGGACACATGTGGCTTTGGTACCCCCTCGCAGGAGTGAACAGGTGTACAGAAACCGGAAGAGTTATCATTCGATGAATGTGCAGATGGTGTGTTTGGCAGAACAGTACATCTCCCATGTGAATGCCAAATTCCCTGGCTCAGTGCATGACGCTTACATCCTGCGGAATAGCAGCATCCCTTATGTGATGGGTCAACTCCAGAGGCACTGTGTGTGGCTATTAGGTGAGCACCTGGAAGCAAGTCAGTGGGAATGGTTGGCTGGGTCTGGGGATATCCCTACAGGTTAGTGTGTGTCTAACAGTTGTCCCTCGCTATTTGCAGGTGACTCTAGTTACCCCAACCTGCCATGGGTACTGACCCCAGTGAGGAATCCCAGGACAAGGGCAGAGGAACGCTACAATGAGGCCCATGGGCAAACTCGGAGGATTATAGAGCGGACCTTCGGCCTCCTGAAGGCCAGGTTCAGGTGCCTCCATATGACAGGAGGTTCCCTATTCTACTCACCAAAGAAGGTGTGCCAGATCATCGTGGCCTGCTGTATGCTTCACAACTTAGCTTTGCGACGACAGGTGCCTTTTCTGCAGGAGGATGGTCCAGATGGAGGTGTTGTGGCAGCTGTGGAGCCTGTGGACAGTGAAGACGAGGAAGCAGTAGAAGAGGACATCGACAACAGGAACTCGGTGATCCTGCAATACTTCCAGTGAGACACAGGTAAGAAGACAACCCTGCCTACTACATGTACTTTAACACTACTACTTCTCTACTGTCTGTCGTTTTCACCCAGTGTATGGTCACTTAGTTGTCACTTTCCCTTATGATTTCACAGATGTGGGTCCCACTGTGTGCCATCTGCTTTGTTTCCTCATGGACTATAGCTGTGTGACATAGGTATGTTGACATTACAATTGAAAGAGCATTTTGAAACCGTAATTGCTAATACACTATTTCGAAATCACAGACAGACTCCAGATTGTTTTGTGCTTTAAGGGTGTTTATTTAAGTGCTCAATATTGGAGGGTGCTGTAAAATGGTGAGGGGTGATGGTGGAGGAATGTCCATGGCAGAGTCCAGTCTATTAGTCTCACATGTGCATTGCCCAAATGGGCATAGGAAGTGGAGCTGGGGCAGTTTGAGGATGGACACAGTGACAAGGTGGGACAGAAGGATGACAATCAGGGTGGTCTAATTTCTTGGCAGGGGTCTTGGCATCGTTCTCTGTCTTTGTCCTGGATCTCAGGGACCGTTTGTGGGGTGGTTCTCCCTCTGCAGGGGGTGGGGTGCTGGTGTGGTGGTCCTGTGGCGGTGCCTCCTGTCCACTAGCGCCGGCGGAGGTGGTGGGCAGTTCATCGTCCAGGCTAGTGTCAGGGGCCCCTTGTAGTGCCAAAGTGTCCCTCCTGGTGTTGAGGACTTCCTTCAGCACCCCTACGATGGTGCCCAGGGTGGAATTGATGGATCTGAGTTCCTCCCTGAAGCCCAAATACTGTTCCTCCTGCAGCCGCTGGGTCTCCTGAAACTTGGCCAGTACCGTTGCCATTGTCTCCTGGGAATGATGGTAGGCTCCCATGATGTTGGAGAGGGCCTTGTGGAGAGTGGGTTCCCTGGGCCTGTCCTCCCCCTGTCGCACAGCAGCCCTCCCAGTTCCCCTGTGTTCTTGGGCCTCTGTCCCCTGGAACGTGTGCCCACTGCCACTGCCCCCAGGTCCCTGTTGTTGTTGGGGTGGTGGGTTAGCCTGGGTTCCCTGAAGTGGTGGACACACTGCTGATTGACATGTCCTGGGGACAGAGGTATGGGCCCGCTGGGTGGGTGCTGTGCTGGTGTTTCCAGAGGGGGGAAGCTCTGTGGTGGCCTGTAACTGTGTCAGGGGAACCGACTGCCCGAGGTCCCAGATGGGCCGGGCTGGTCATCTAGATCCAGTTGGACAGAGCTGCTGTCATCACTGTGGGCCTCTTCTGTTGGTGGTGGGGACATGTGTGGACCCTCCTGTCCGGTGACGTTGGGTAGGGGTCCTGCAGGGGTATAAAAGGATGTTTATTGCATCTGTGTGTGCCATGGTGTGCAATGGGTGGGTGACCGTGTACCCCAGTGCTTACATTCCTGTGTGGGACCTTGTGTGATGGTGGTTTAGGGGGGTGTATGGGTATGTGCAGTGGCCATGCTTTGGTGATGGGTGTCCATGCTTTGTTGTTGCATGCAGGGCTTGGTGTTGGGATGTATGGTTTGTGATATTGGGACATTTGTGAGGAGTTGCAGTGATGGGGGTGAGGGTGGGGGTATGTGATGGCATGCAGGTAGGGTGGGGGATATAGTAGTAACGCATTGCTCTACCAGAGTTCATTCCTCCATCTACTCCTGCGAGGCCCTCAGGATGCAGAATCGCCAAGACTTGCTCCTCCCATGTTGTTAGTTGTATGGGAGGAGGTGGGGGTCCGCCGCCAGTCCGCTGAACTGCAAGGTGGTGTCTTGAGACCACGGAACGCACCTTCCCCCGTAGGTCGTTCCACCTCTTCCTGATGTCATCCCTATTTCTTGGGCACTGTCCCACTGCGTTGACCCTGTCTACGATTCTTCGCCATAGCTCCATCTTCCTAGCTATGGAGGTGTGCTGCACCTGTGATCCGAATAGCTGTGGCTCTACCCGGACGATTTCCTCCACCATGACCCTGAGCTCCTCCTCAGAGAACCTGGGGTGTCCTTGCCGTGCCATGGGGTGGTGTGGGTGATGTGTGGGGTGGTGTGTGTAGTGATAAGTGGGGTGATATTTAGTGGTGTGTTGTGTGAGGTGCGTGGAAGTTTTGTGGGTGATGGTATTGTGTGCCTGTGGATGCTTGGTAGTAGTTTGTAGTGTCACTCTCTGGCCTTCTTTTGGTATTTTGGTCGTAGGGGTTTGTGGGTGATGTGGGTGTGTGTTTTATATTGTATTGGGTGTGTGGGAGTGGTGTGTGTATGTGTATCAGGTGTGTGTATTTTGATTTGTCGAATGTGGCTGTGTTTTGTAAGAGTGTGTGTATTTTGGGCACGGCGGTGTGTACCGCCAATGGAATACCGCGGTTCAAAGACCGCCACGTGGATTCATGGGTCGTGATAGTGTGGGCGTATTTCTGTTGGCGTGACGGTGGAGGTTTTGTTTTCGCCAGTTTATCACTGACCTTTGGTGTGGCGGACTTGTGTGGGTGTCTCAATTTTGGCGGATTCCGAGCAGTGGGTGATAATGACCGTGGCGGAATTCCGCTGCCGCAGCGGTGTGCTGGCGGTCTTCTGCACGGCGGTAAGCGGCTTTTGCCGCCAATGTTGTAATTAGTGCCTATATGAGGTGGGTAATAAAGCTGGCAAGCGCCTCGCATGGCTGGCCAAGAAAGAAGAGGTGCAGTGGTGGATTAGCGGGATCAGGGCAGAAGGGATAGGGCTGAGGGAGACTCCCCGAGACGTAGCTTGGGAGATTGTGTTAAACCTAGAGGCTTTACCAGACTTGGAGTCCACCTGCTCAGGGATGCTTGGAGATTTTTGTTGGGGACCTTCCGACCCCCTGCCTGGACACCGACCAGATTGATGCGCTGGCAGGGAAACTCATGGAGGGTGAGGAGGCCATAGCTTTCTCCCAACTGAACCGTGGCAAAACCCCCAGCCCCAACAGCTTCCCCGATTTTTTTTTTTTTTAAAGCATCATGTCTAACGTGACGTAGCCAGTCCTCTCTATGTTTAACACAGCCAGGGAGGTCGGCCTACTGCCACGTGACCTCGATGAAGCCATGATTGTCCTGGTCCATAAGGATGGGAAACCCCCAGAGGATTGTGTCTCACGGAAGCCGATTTCATTGATTTACACAAACGAATATCCTGGCCAAGATTCTGGCAAACCGCCTCATGCAGGTAGTTGACTCACTTGTTCACCTGGATCAATCTGTATTTATGCCATAAAGGGCCACAAGGCATAATCTGAGGAGACTGATGGGCTGCCTGGAGCACAATGGGGGGAAAAAGGAGCCAGGTGTCCTATTTAGCCCTACACGCCGAGAAGGCCTTTGACTCCATAGAGTGGCCATACATGAATGCTATACTCTGCAAGTTGGGATTTGGCCCGTATTTCTTAAACTGGGTTACCCTGCTATACACATACCCAGTGGCAAGAGTCCAAATCAATGGGGTCCTTTCGGAAATCTTTGGTTTCCCCAGGGGCACCCGACAGGGCTGCCTGTTCTCACCCCTACTTTTTGTGGTGGCTCTTGAAACCCTGGCATTGTGGATCCATATAGACACACAACTAAAGGGCCTTCGATGGGACCCGGGCTAGGAGAATGTCCTCTCACTCTTTGCTGACAATATCCTCCTCTACCTTGCAGGCAACTAGTGCCGATAATTCTGCACATCCTGGAAATGTTTGGGTCCTATGTGGGGTCCCACATAAATTGGCACAAGTCAGAGGCCTTATCCCTGGGAGCGAAGGACCTGACCGGGATTCGAGACTGCCCATTCCGATGGACAACGCAGGGGTTCTGTTACTTACACATTTTTGTGACACCAAACGAGGACCTGTACTTGCAGGAAAACATGGCGAAAATCCTGTAGGCCTATCGTATGGTTATGCAGAGATGGAGGAAACGTCTGATATCATTCCTGGGCCACACTGCCCTTTCCAAGATAATATACTTATTATAATTCTTGTATATTCTGCAAAATACCCCCTTCCCAGTCCCGAATACTTTCTTCCAGAGGGTGGACGGTATCTTGAGGGTGCTGTTATCGGATGGTAGGATACAGAGAATTTCCCTCTCACTATTGAGGAGACGTCAGATGGCGGAGTGCATCACCCTCCCGAACCTCCAGCTCTATTATTGGACCTCCCAACTGCTGACTTAACAAATGATTTTTTTTTATCCCAACAGAAACCCTTCCTAAGGGTGGACCAAGCTGCCATGGCCCCGGAGAGATATATCTGCCTACTTTACAGAGGAGGAGGGCTAGTCTCCCCACCCCCTCCCTACAGAGACAGTGATCAACATATGGAAAAAGGGGGCCTGTACACTGGGGTGGTGAGGCAGACTGACAATGGAGCCCCCACTTTGGGACTCAGACCTCCTCCAGGGTCTGCGCGACATAAAGGAGCATTACAAATGGGACCTGTTGGGGATTGCCAAACTGGGTGACGTCTGGAGGGTCCCGTTCACTGACTTGCAAACTGAATACAAACTGACACTGAGTCAATTTCTGAGGTACCAACAGATGTGTTTCACTCTAGGCAAATGTGAGGACCTACCGGGGGAGGTAGAAGAGGAGTTTCCACTGGAGCACAGAGTGCTGGGTGCCCCCCTGACGGAGATGTGGCATCCCGGATCTGCTCTAACCTCCTAAGCAACATTCTTCCATCTCTCAAACCTTGAGGGGCAAAGTGGGAAAGAAACTTCGGCAGACTGGAGGACGATGCCTGGGGGCAGGCTTGTAAGTATCCTAGAGAGGTTGTGATCTGATTAGGATTCCTCTTGGCTGAAAATCTTACTTAGGGCATACTACCCTAATACTCGACTGTTCCATATGGGTCGGGCAATGAATGACCACTGTCTGAGGGGCTGCCGACTAAGGGGCACCCTGATACAATGTGGGAATGCCCGAAAATTGGGACTTACTGGGGACAGGTAAGGGCCAGAACATTGTAGGTTTTGGGATATGGCGTGAAGTTTAAACCCCAGTTGGTCTCACTGGGCACGTGGGCGAACAAACCCTAGACCACTATGCCCTTTTGTTTTGCAACTTAGCCCTGTTGATGGCCCATCGGGATATTCTGAAATATTGGGGGATGCCCGCTCTGCCTACCTTACGGGAGTGGGAAGAAGGCATGGACTCGTGTACGGGGGCAGAGAAACTGGTATACAAGGAGAGAGTGTGCCCACACAAATTCAAAAAGATCTAAAGTTCCAGGAGAACAGTGAGGGAAGAGACAGAATGGGAAAAAGTAGGGGATGTCTAGCGGTCAGACGACGGAGCTGTTGAGCCACAAGCTGAAATGGTGGGTATCTATGAGAATGCAAGGAGAAAGCCCTACTTGCCTCGCTAGTGCTATGTTCTAGCCCAAACCTCGGGCAGACCTATGTCCAATTGTATTTGTCACATATCCTCGATTTTTTTGGGGGGCTATGTTACATTGATTGTTTTCTCTGTGAAAACGGAATAAACATTTTTTTAAAAAAAGAATACTGATAAGTAACCGGGCCACGTGCGTATTTCTATCACAATTGCCATATTTAGGCGTTTGGGTACGAAGTTATTGTGATCTTAGCGAACATGCTTTGGTCTTCTGCCAGATCAACCAAAGTAGGTGCAGAAACTGATTAGAAGTAGCGCAAAGTAGAACAAGAAAATCAATGATTTCGAATATTATATTTATCTTAAAAGCGGATTTGGCGGGCTGCATGAATCCACGGAAAAATAGCTTTCTCTGAATTAACATCTGCATTTACACATAGGAGATTGCTAGACATATATAGTAATATCCCAGAGGTATTGAGTCAAATTTAGGATCAATGCGATTTCTGGTCAGTAGGGGAATTTGTGAGAGTTCACGGCGCCCTGGGATGTTTTGTGTCCTTCACACAGTTGTTCTTTGTAAGTAACTGGTCTTTGCAGCAAAAGCGATTTCCTTATCTAAACTATGGTAATATCTTACTAGACCAATAGGTGGCGCAAGTATACTGTTGCTGAAAAATAACTCCACAAAAAGTTGTCTTTTTTGCTGAACAGCTTTTAAAAGTAGCTGTATTTTCTGTCTGGCTAACATGGCATTCCCCTGTGACCAAAGAAGGCGCCGATGTCTAAGATGCCGTATTTATGTATTTGTTTGCTTTTTAAATGATGTAGAAGTTGGAATAATTAATCTGCACTTCTATACGGTGGCCTTCCAAGTGTGCACCGATGCCACACAGCTGAAGCCATCCTGTGGAAGATTAATTAGCCCATGAACGTTTTGTTGTGATGGAAAGTCTATCAAATTAAAGTAGAACAAAGAGAAATAGTGACACACGTGAAGAAAAAAGGAGAATTAGATTTAAGTTTATTTAATGGAAAGGGGTTGATGAGTCTAATAAAATGCTTCCATCAATTACAAATATAAGTCCACATGCTGCGTAGATCAAAATACGAAGGATTGACTGCCCAGCCATATGAATTAGGTTTCAGCATGGATTTTATGTTTAATCATACAAGCTACCAAAAAAATCTTACAAAGGGCTTCAATTCGTTTTGCATAAATGAATAACAGAAAATTATACATAGGTAAAGCAATTGATAAATTACGAATCACTCATCAGTCAAAAGTAAACCATTGAGCAGGTGCACAGGCTCCCAACTCACCTGGACTGGTCCTCCGACCAGTCGAGGCCCTTTCCGACCCAACTTGGCCTTTTGCTTGCCTTTTAGCTCTCGTTTCTAGCACTCTCACTTAGCATTTGTTTGCATTTTGCTTGCCTTTTGCTGCCTTTTGCTCTCATTACTCTCACTCTCCTTTTGCCTTCTGTTTGCCTTTTACACGCGCTTTTCCTTTAGTTTGCCTTTTTGCTGTCTTTCTTTCACTCTCCTTTTGCTGCCATTTGCTCTCGTTTCTCTCACTTTCCTTTTGCCTTTCTGTTGCCTTTTGCTCTAATCTCTCACACTCTCACTTTGCCTTTTGTTTGCCTTTTTCTGCCTTCTGCTCTCCCTTCACTCACTCTCCTTTTGCACTCTGCCTCCATTTCCCACCTTCCACCAGGCCACCACAGTACAGATCTCACACCACACCACACCACAGCAGCGCCCCAACACCAGCTAGAGCACATCCGCCTCAACACACGTTTTCTGTGCAAACACGCCACAGAGATATGGGACCTCATTCCACCTTAGCACCCAACATCGTCTTCCTCACCAAAACATGGCTTAACCCTTCATCTACCCCCAACATTGTCACAGCAGTACCTGAGGGATATAAGATCAGCAAGAGGGACTGCACCAACAAACCCGGAGAAGGAATTGCCATTATCTACAATGAGACCATCCAATGCACCACCACTACAGACACCCCCACCCCAATCATAGAACACCTCAACTTCAGACTTCAAATCAGTGAAAAGTTGACCATCAGAGGCACTCTCACCTGCTGGCCCACAGGACCTCACCCCAGCTTCTTCAACTCCATCACCGACTTTATTGCTCCCCTCGTCATCGAATCCAACAACTTAATTTTCCTCAGCGCCAACGTCAACACCTCCAACCTCCTCGAATGCACGAACAAAATAAGACTCACCCAACTCGTCCACGAATCCACACTCTAGACACCCACTAGACACCAGGGATTTTCTTTTTTGTTTATTTTACTACGGATTAGAGGCCCCATAGGGAAGGGTCACTCCCCTTAGGGGTGCATATTATTTATGGCTATTTCTGCCCCCCTTGGGGGGCAGATCGGCCTACTATTTTAGGTTGATCCACTGGAACGCCAGGGATTTTTTCCCTTTGTTTTTTCCTGTGGGGGGCTGCCCCCTGGGCAAGGGTCGCCCCCCAAAGGGGGCATAGAAGTGTTGTTCATTTCCACCCCCCTTGGGGGCAGATCAGCCTATATTTTTAGGCCCATCTGCCCCCAAGGATGGCAAAAGCCACTTAGGCACCAGGGATAGTGTGTGTGTGTGTGTGTGTGTGTTTTTTGTTTGGGGGAGTGGCTCCTTGGGCAAGGGTCACTTCCCATTGGGGCACATTACTAATGGCCATTTCTGCCCCCCTTTGGGGCAGATCAACCTATTGTTTAGGCCCATCTGCCCCCAAGGGGGATAGAAACCACTTAGGAACCATAGATCATGTGTGTGTTTTTTTTGGGGGGGGGGGTGGCACCTTGGGCAAGGGTCACTCCCTATGGGAGCACATTACTAATGGCCATTTCTGCCCCCCAGATAAATCTTTTTTTTTTAGGCCCATCTGCCCCCCGAGAGGGGGGGGGGGGTGGAGGGGGGGGCGCAGAAGCCACAAAAACACCAGGGATTGTTTTAGTTTTGTTTTTTGTGTGTTGGTGGGCTGCCCCTTGGGCAAGGATTACCCCCCAAAGGGGGCACAGAACTGGGGGCAGATTGGCCTATTTTTCCTAGACCCATCTACCCCCGAGGGGGGCAGAAGTCACTTAGGCACCAGGGATCATGTGTGTGTGTTTTTTTGTTTGGGGGGCGTTCCCTTGGGCAAGGGTTGCTCCCCATGAGAGCAAATTACTAATGGCCATTTCCACCCCGCCAGGGGCAGATCAGCCTATTTCTTTTAGGCCCATCCGCCCCCAAGGGGGGCAGAAGACTCTAAGACACCAGGGATTGTTTTAGGTTTGTTTTATGTGTGTGGGGGGCTGTCCCTTGGGCAAGCGTTGCCCCCCGAAAAAGGGGGACAGAACTGTTGGCCATTTCTGCCCCCTTTGGTGGAAGATTGGCCTATTTGTTTAGGCCCATCTGCCCCAAGGGGAGCAGAAGTCACTTAGGCACCTGGAGAAATTTCTAAATGTTTCATGGTGGGGTGTTTGTCAACTGGCAAAGTATTTACATTTGTGATTATAACGGTTTGTTTTTCCTTTTTGTTCTAGTTCAAAGCTTTTGCTTTCTTTGCTGTGACTTCTTGTGGTTTTGGCAGTGGTTGACCTGCAGTTTGCGTTTTAGGTAAGAAAAAACACTTTACTCGGAAAGGGTATTGTTGCCATGCATAAATAACATTTTTGTAAGTGATGTACTAAATGCAGGATTGTGTGGGAAATTACCCTTAGATTTGTGCACAATGATATTTGTGTTATCTTATGTCTAATATTCTTTTCTTTTTTTCTTTTTAGTGGGATATCATCGGTGATTGAGGCGGCTGTGCAGAGTAGCTGCTGGTGAGTCTAGCTTTTTCAGGCAAGTGAGTGGTATAGTTTTTGAGTACATAACTCTTTGTGATAAAGCCACACTTTGTTTATTACTTATCTTACACAGTGCTGGTTGATGGAGGTGCACTTGTCCAGTTACTTTTCATAGGAAGGATCTTGGCTAGCCGCAGGATGGCCAGTCACCAGGTTGTTGGTATGCTTTTTGAGTCATCTTCTGATCATGTTTATGAGACTGACTCTGCATCTGAGAAAGAGGAGGAAGTGAGAGATTCTGGCAGTGAATTTTCTGTCCAAGAGGAATCTTCTGATGATGAAGCCACTCTCAGTGCAGATGTAGGGCCTGTTTTAGAGGAGGACACTGATGTGCCAATAGTGCAGCAGCCTGGGGCTGAAAGGTTTCCCATTGGAAGACCTGAACTCTGGGTTTCCCCAAACATGGAGCAGCCAGAGTTGCCTGCCTTTACTGGTCTCCTGGGGTGTAGAGTCAATACAGAAAACCTTTTGCCTGTCAATTTCTTTCAGTTGTTCATAGATGATTTTTGGAAGAGATTGTTGAGCAGACTAATTTGTATGCAGAGCAGTATTTGAGGGACAACGCTGCTAGACTTAGGCACACTCTAGAGCTACCCAGTGGATTCCCACAAATTTGGAAGAGATGAAAAAGTTATTGGGTTTGACTTTTTTGATGGGGTTGATAAGGAAGCAGTCACTAGCTTCTCATTGGTCTACTAGTCCCTTGATGGCAACGGCTATATTTACTGCAACCATGAGTCAACATCGGTATTTACTTCTTCTTCAGATGCTGCATTTTGTGACTGACTTTTTAAGATTAGGCCTGTCCTTGATCATTTTGTAGATCAGTTTTCAGAGGTCTATGTTCCAGGCAAAGAAATAGCTTTGGACGAGTCTTTGGTCCTGTTAAAGGGTCGTTGGGTTTTTAGGCAGTACATTCCTAGCAAGGGGACACAGTATGGAATTAAAATGTATATGCTGTCTGAAAGTAGTACAGGATATGTGTATAATTTCCAGGTCTACACTGGTAGGGATTCCAGGATTTAAACCCCCCCCGGTTGTCTGCCCACTTTTAGAGTTAGTGAGAAAAGTGTGTGGGAACTTGGTAGACGACTGTTTAACAAAGGTCACCATTTGTAAGTAGATAACTTCCACGTTGGAGTGCAGTTGTTCAAGGTACTGTTTAGAGTGGACACTGTTGCTTGTGGCACAATCCGTTCTAACTGGAAAGGCTATCCAATGGAGCTTGTCTGTAAAAAACATGAGAGGGGACAGTGCAGTGCCTTGTGGAATGATGAGCTGCTAGCTCTGAAATTTACCGACTGAGAGATGTCTACATGCTAACTACCATTCATGATGAGAGTACTTCCCCTGTGACTGTTTGGGGTTAGGTTGCCGAAGTGTACATACATGTGTGCATTTTAGATTATAATAAGCACATGGGAGGTGTAGATAGAGTTGATCAGAGGTTGGAACCTTATACTGCTGTTCGTAAGTCTTACGTTTGGTATAAGAAGTTAGCGATTCACCTTTTCCACTTGGCAATTTTTAATGCTTTTTTTGGTGTTCAAGGATACTTCTCCAGAGTCAAAGGTGACATTTGTGAAATTTCAGGAGTCAGTGGGAGATAGCCTTATTGTGGTGAAACAGGCAAAAGTTTCTAGAGAATCAGTGTTAGAGGTTGGCTAGATTGAAAGATCGCCACTTTCTTCCCAGACTCTCCCGCTAAGAAATGTAGAGTCTGTGCTAGAAGAGGTATCCGGAGGGAGACTCGTATGCACTGCCCAGATTGTCCTTCAAAGCCTGGGCTGTGTGTGGGTGGCTTTTCCAGGAGTTACCACACTCAAATAAATTATTGGCATAAACTGCCTTTTTCACATTTTCATATGTTCAGTTTCATGGTTGGCATTACTGTCATGTATTCAGTTAGAACTTTTATCTTTGTAGTTTTGAACTTATTTTTAATTAGTTAGTGGTTCCTTTGCTGTTTAAAAAACAAAAAAAAGTGATGGCGATGTGCATGGAGTGGCGCTTGGCTGACGGTGTGCGTGGGTGGCGCTTGGCTGGCGGTGTACGTAGAGTGGCGCTTAGCTGGTGGTATGTGTGGAATGGAGCTTGGCTTGTGGTGTAAATAGTGACTTGCTGTTGGCCACTGCAACACAGTGCCAGTTAAACGGCGGTCCACACACTCCCATCATGAGACTGCTGTATCAGGCATGTGGGCATATGAAAGTGATGGGCCCTTGAATGACGCTGTCTGTTGATGCAAGTGTTGTAATGTGCTGGGCCCTCAGCTGGCAGCGTGAAGGGTCTTGTGCATGTCATGTATGAAAGGTGTGTGAATGGACTGTAAAGCTGTTGGTGCCTTGACGAGGCTTTACAGCTCACGAGCTGTGAGTCATTGGTTCTGTTTTTGGTCTTTCAGTTATTAACAGTGCATTTCATTTTTGTGAAATCTCTTGGTTCAGTAGATCAAATTTTATTAACATCACTCACCCTTGTGCCAAATCCAACCAGTATGTGTGGTAAAAATGACAAAAGCTGCCCGCAGTAATCAGGTGTCGCAGCACACCCATGACATACTAGGTGTCTCGGCTGGGACCCTGATTATGAAGCATGCCACCAACTTGGTTGGTGGGTGAGGGGTCTTTTTAACATAACCTAAGTGCGTTTCTTTTCCCAATTTTTGTGTTTGGAACATCACAGACTGATGTGGATACATCAAAATGATCTATTACAAAACTACCTGTTTTTGCAGAGGGTGGGGGCACTCCGTTTTTGGTCCCGGGTGCGGCGGTCATCTAGTGAAACCTAACAAACCCAGACATTTTTGAAAACTAGCCATCTGGTAGAGTCCAGGGAGGTGTGGCTTGTATGGATCCCCCAACATGTTCTTACCCATACTCACTGCAAACCTCAAAATTTGTTTAAAAAAGCATATTTTCCTCACTTTTCTTTGAAGGATCACCGCACCGGCACAAATTTCCTACCACCCAGCATTCCCCTCAGCCTCCCAAGTAAAATGATACCTTACTTCTGTGGGTCCACAAAGCAGAGTCAGCCTAAAAATTTATTTAAAAAAAATTATGCTTGTCAACTCGCCGCGCAATCCCCCTAATCTCTACATGTTTTTGGCCTTTTCCTGTTGCAGGCACCTGGGCCACCCACACAAGTGAGGTACAGTTTTTATCGGGAGACGTGGGGGATCACTGGGTAGAAGGAAGTTTGTGGCTCCCCTCAAATTCCAGAATTTCCCATCACCGAAATGTGAGGAAAAAGTGTTTTTTTGCCAAGTTTTGAGGTTTACAAATTATTCTGGGTAACACATCCTGGTGAGAACTCCATTCTGAATTCACCTAGCTGTCTAGTTTTCGGGAATGTCTAGGTGTGCAAGGTTTTCCTAGGTGCTGGCTGCACTAGAAGCCAAAATCCACAGCTAGGCACTTTACAAAAAACAGGGCAGTTTTTTTTTAGGAAAATTTGATGTGTCCATGTTGTGTTTTAGGGCAGTTCCTGTTGCAGGCACTAGGCCTACCCACACAAGTGAGGTACCATTTTCTTTGGGAGATCTGGAGGAACGCTGGGTGGAAGGATGTTTGTGGCTCAGATTCTAGAACTTTGCATTACCGAAATGTGAGGAAAGAGTGTTTTTTTGTCACATTTTGAGGTTTGCAAAGGATTCTTGATAGCAGAACCTGGTGAGAGCCCCACAAGTCACTCCATTCTGAATTCCCCTAGGTGTCTAGTTATGAAAAATGCGCAGGTTTGGTATGTTTCCCTAGGTGACGGCTGAGCTAGAGGCCACAATCCACAGCTAGGCACTTTCCAAATAACAGATCTGATTTCAGTGTAAAAATGTGATGTGTCCATGTTGTGTTTTGGGGGCATTTCCTGTCACAGGCATTAGGTCTACCCACACAAGTGAGGTATCATTTTTATCGGGGAACCTGGGGAAAGATGGAATAAAAGGACAAGTGTAATTGCCCCTTGTCTTTCTCTACATTTTTTTCTTCCAAATGTAAGACAGTGTGTAAAAAAGATGTCGGTTTGAGAAATGCCCTGTAATCTACATGCTAGTATTGTTGAAGTAAGCCTCAGCAAGGCCTACTAGTGCAAGGGGTTCACCCTTCTCTGCTCAAAGTCCTCAGACCACATAGGAAGAAGTTGGCACAGAAACTGAAATAAAAGACAAAGTTTATTAAACCTCATGAGGTGGTACTACAGTTCAAACAGCACCCTTCGGTAATGTTTGAAGTAGCACACTGAACTGAGAGAGCATGGTCCTTTTATCCCCTCGCAGGGGCTAAAAGGAGGTGGTACAATTATAGAAGCAAAACTTCTATACATATAAGGTCATGTGGAAATGCACAGTCGACAGGTAGGAGGGGCTAACAGTTTTCAAGGCCTAACAGCTGCAGACCTTACTGGGCATGTGCGAAAGTGGGAGATGCTAAATATAACTTGACACTAGGCAGATTTTCAAGAGTAGTTAACAGAAAGGTAGGACAGAGCACATGGTGAGCACATGGCAGCATGTGGCAGAGAAAATGGCTGCCATGAATACAAAATGGATTACACAAAATGTTCACAATAGTTGCTAAATACAAATGTCTTCTGCTAATGCTTAATCTAATCACTGCTAAACTACAACAGACGACCCTTTCAGCATTAGCTGAAGACATTAGTCTTTCTGGGATTATCTAAATATTCATCTTGTATATTTATGCTCATCATTTCAGCTATTTCCTTATCTAACATGTGTTGTGCTTTCATTTCTGTAATATTTCTTTTAGTAGGCATACAAGCAGTAATACACATGGAGCAGAACATTGGACCACACTGAATACAGATATAGCATGTGAAAAATATTGCAATCATTACACACACCTGACCACCCAACAGGTAGTTGGTAATATCCATAGTTACCACAAACAAAATATGTATTATGTGAAGCTGTAAAACTACTATTATTTACACCCTTAATAGTTAAAATCAAGGTACAATTGCTTATCCCACTGGAATTCGCCCAATGCTACGTATACATAAATCTGCTTTAGTTTTTGTAACAGAAATCACAAATTGTTCTTTCTTGTCAGAGTCTCTTATATTTGTGAAGACATATGGTATTGAAACATTGTACGGTTGATAC
Source organism: Pleurodeles waltl (assembly GCF_031143425.1). Lineage (NCBI taxonomy): Eukaryota > Metazoa > Chordata > Amphibia > Caudata > Salamandridae > Pleurodeles > Pleurodeles waltl. Next base: position 1,414,276,580 of record NC_090447.1, on the reverse strand, counting down.
TCTTCCCATTCCAGTTTAGTTCCTTTGGCTTGGGGATACCCATCTTTGTCTTGGTAGCATACTTTATTAAGGCAAAAAAAAAAAAAGTCCGCCCTCTGTACTTTTTCCAGATGCAAACAAAAAGCGTGTACCAAGCTTGACAAGAACCATTGTGTGAAAAAGGAAGAGGAATGAAAGGTGTTCCTCCTTTCTTTTGATGCGCAGGTATCATTCCACATACCCAACAGTTAGTAGTATTTGTAGCATTATGAGTATGATGCAACATCTGAATGAAAGTATTATTGAAGTACGATTGACGGTGCTTTCACTCCTGATAGGGAATCGTAAAGTAATAGTGATCCTCTGCTACTGGAGTAGTGGCAACAAAAAACCCACGAGCAGGAGCCTTCTTTTCAACAAACGAGGTGATTATTGCTATAACCACCAAAACAACAACAAACCCCATAGTATTAATGATCAGTTTGTTATTCATTTTAGCAACAGTGATAATCAACCCTTTCAGAAATTAATTAAAAACAATTGTTGGAGCTCTTATCCCTGGGCAGCCGCTGATTTCTTCACCACGGGCCAAGACGGGTGTCACTACTCTAATGCATGGCTGATCCACCCCCCTTGCCACATTGGCTCTCCGTTTCACTAACCCAGGGCAGTAGCTCAACCAGTTGAAAAAAAAAAAAATCAGATTCTTTCCTCGGTCTCAAATTATATTGCGACACTCCAGAAGTTGTGTGGTCCGGGAAGAACTCCGCAGATTCGTCAGGTGATATAGCACGGCCTTTCTCCGTAGTCAAAATCTCTCGATGATCGGTCAGCACAGCAGGTTCCAGCAAGGTAGGTAGCACTCTCTTGCAGTGAGTACTATGGACCCAATTCTTTCGGTTCGTCACTCGAACTGCTGTCCTTGTCGCAAGGAGCACCTGTTCTGGGCCTCGCCACCTTGGTTCCAAGCTGCTTGATCTTTCAAAGGACTTAATCATCACCTGGTCACCAGGTTGGAGTTCATGGCCTTCACCTGTAGATCTGTCAGGAAGTGCTTCTCGAACCTGTTGATGAATAGAAACCAAATTGTTGGTTAACTGTGCCAAATAATCATTCATCAGGACACAAGATACATCATGTACAGAATTTGGCTTAGGAACTCCCCAAATGTTCATTGGTCTTCCAAACACTATTTCTTTGGGAGTAAGACCAATTCGAGATTATGGCACTGACCTAATAGACAATAATGCCAACGGTAATGCATCCGTCCAAGTTAAGGTTGTGGAAGCCTGTATCTTCGCTTACTTCAGCTTCAAAGTAGCATTATACCTTTCCACCAACCCTGCTGATTGTGGGTGGAAAATCGCATGGAACTTCTGTTTGATCCCTAATCCTTTTCAGGACATACTTAATAACCTCCCCAACAAAATGGGGTCCGTTATCATTCCATAAAAGTCTGCAAACACCAAACTTAGGGAAAAATTCTTTCAAAAGCACCTTCGCTGTGGTAATGGCAGTATTATCCTTTGTGGGGTACGCCTCTATCCATTTACTGAAGGCACATACCACCACCAAGACATACTTTAAATTGTTGCAGCGTTCAAGCTGAATATAATCCATTTGTAGAACTTTAAAAGGTGCAGCTGGTGTAGCAAACCCTCCCGCAGGAGTATGTGTCCCTTTTCCAGGATTGTATTGTAAACAGATCAAACAAGACTGTACTACTCTCTTAGCTGTACTGGAAATTTCTGGATGCTCCCAAACTTGCGTAAGCAACTTCGTTATTGTTGAAGCTTCAACATGTGCCAGCCCATGTGCCATCTGAACCATAGGTTGTACAAAAGCTATAGGCAATTTCCATTTATCCATCTGCTTATTCCGCCAACAGACCTCATCATCCAATTCTCCTTCTTCAGACCATTGCTCACGTTCTTTCACAGAAGCAGATTTCTGTATATCTAATACGTCTTGTCTAGCAATATGCCAACGTTCAGCTTGTGAGTTCACTACATACATAGAAGTAGTACTTCACTGTATCGCAGTCTCACGTGCTACGCGGTCCGCAAGAGCATTACCTTGCCTTATCTTATCGGTCACTTTCTTATGTGCACTACATTTCACAATAGCTAGTTTCTTTGGATATGTCAATGCAGTCAAGAGGTTATGCACTAATTCTCAGTGCATTATCTGCATCCCGTGGGATGTGAGAAAGCCTCTCTCCTTCCAAAGCAAACCAAAATCATGAGCCACTCCAAAAGCATAGCGGCTGTCTGTATAAATGTTCACACATAAGTCAGTACTAAGTTCACATGCTTGTGTCAAAGCTATTAGTTCAGCTGCTTGAGCTGACTTCTGTGGTATACGAGCTGTCTCCACTACTGTGTGTATCGTGGTGATTGCATATGCAGCTGAGGTCGTACCGTCTGGCAACTTCAAACAAGACCCATCAACCCACAATTCGCTGTCTACATCTGGAAGGGGTGTATCTTGCAAATCACTACGACCCTTTGTCTGTTCTTCGGTAAGGAATATACAATCATATGTTTCTTGTGACTGAGGCTGAGTCACCGGATATGGCAACCAATTGGCTGGATTTAGTGTTGCACATCTCTTCAGTGTAATGTGAGGAGCCAGCAATGTCAATTCATATCCTATCAGACGAGCGCTATTTAAATGTTGCGTCTTTGTTTGATTTAAAAGAGCATCAACCGCATAGGGTATTAACACCAACAGCTTATGTCACTAAACTATCCCTTCACTCTGACGTATTGACACAGCTGTTGCCGCAACTGAACGAAAACACCCAGGCAACGCTAGAGTGACAGGATCAAGTGCTGCTGAAAAATATGCACAGGGACGCTGCTTATCGCCATGTGTCTGTACTAAAATTGACAATGCACATCCATCTTTCTCATGTACGTAAAGTGCAAAAGGCTTCATGTATTCTGGAGTACCTAACACTGGTGCTGAACAAAGGGCTTGTTGTAGCTGCCGGAAAGCAGTCTCACATTCATCTGTCCATGGGAGGGGCATTGGAGTATCTTTAGTCAAAAGTGCTAGCAAAGGTTTGACAATGTGTGAAAACCATTGCCTACAAAAAGAAGTAAGACCAAGGAATGCATGGACATCTTTCTGAGTAGAGGGTACTGGTGTGTCTAAAATTGCTTGAATATGATCTGATGTAAGTGCACGGCCCTCCTTAGACAAAAGGTGACCTGAATAGGTTACCTTTGGTCTACAATATTGCAATTTCTTTCGTGACACTTTATGATGGTGTGAAGCAAGAAAAGAAAGTAAGGACAAAGTGCACTTTTCACATTGTTCAGGGGTATCAGCTGCCAACAAAATATCATCGACATATTGTATGAGAGCCACACCTTCAGGCAAAACAAAAGAATCAAGTTGTCCAAAGTCATAGTACAAGAACTAATTGCTCCCTCAACTTTCTCATAAAAGGCGGCTGTATTTTTCCGCGGGTCAGGTAATGCTGTTTTAAGTGCCATTACATCTGCCCTATTCCAAGGATTATACACCCAATTATAAATAAAATAACCCTTAGCATCAACAGAAGTTTTATCATCACTTGTACCCGATCCTTTAGGAGGAACATACAAAGGCGCGTCCTCCCGCATTGGTATCGCGTGAACTATCATAATCTTATCTGTTCCAAAGATGAAAGCTTGCACCCCGCCGGTCTGAGATGTTCGTGCAACTACATCCACGGCCCTTTTCTCCTCTCGCAAACGGTCTGCTGCAACACATAATTTCACCAAACGCCTTATTGCATCAGCCACCTGGGAGAAAACAAAAAGACCATCACGCATTTGCTTATGATCAGCTGCTACATCATCGGGCTCTAACTCATCAGAATATTTCCGAAATAGTTCAATAACTTCTGTTCCAAATTCCTCAGTAAAATATAGCTGCTCCTTTTCCGTCCACCCTTTCATGTTATCTAAAAGTTCAGAAGCAGAGACATCGCTACGAATTGTTTTACGAGCAATAGATCTAAGCTCAGACGCACGGTCAGCAGGCAACATAGAGCGACTGTCTCGCATCTTCTGTTGCTCCGAACCGGAGGCCTTAGCTAACTCATGAGGGGCAGAAGGAACAACATACGGAGGTGGAGGGCGATCTAGTAACAAAAAATCATTGTGCGGTTTATTAAGGACAGGATAGAGAGGTTGCCTAACATTGTATTGGCCAGTTACCTGTAATTTAAGTTCTTTCTCTTCTATCGCCTTTAAGTCATTTCTTTCTTTCTCTCTCATTTCCAATGCTTTCACATATATATTCTTCCGTTGCTCTTTCTCAAGCAAGGCTTGCTCATGCTTCACTCGTCCACGCACTTCTTTCTCCCACATTCGTACACAGTCAAACATATTTTGCCTAGACTTTCGCTTACACATACATTGTTCCACATACTCAATTTTATGCAAATCAAATGACCCATGCATAGGCCAACATAACTCAGGATCCGCACAAGTGAATTTATTCCATAATGTGCTGTACATTATAGAAGAAAGACCATATTTAACATACATATCTCTATTGGGCGTCCCCTCTGGGGGTGACGGTTGCGATTCTTCCAGTCTCAAATTGGTACCATTACAAAAGCAACACATCATACGAAGTGCGCTAAAAACAGGCATGCCAAAAATAGTGCAGAATATGCAGTATTATAATCAAAGTAGCACTTAAGGTGCCGTTCCAATCAAAATTAAATTGGAGAAAATTCTCCTCATTACCTGCCTATATAAATTGCAATTTATATATCAATTCAAAGGACACAAATTGACTAGTCACCCAAAACACGAGAGCCACAGTAAGTAGTGCTAAACTTCATTACCAAACAAAGGCATCAAAACCCACAGCAAGTGCCGTAAAACGGCTCTTACCAATCACAGGGTGTCTAGGTTCCAGCTGCCAAGTTCTAAAATCGACCAAATGGCCACTGCATGACGAATTAACGAAAAGGATTTCAGTCGAGGACCGGCGCCACCTGGCTGGTCAAGTCAGAAGGAAGGGAAAAACGCCATGGTTGCCAAGACTCGGGTCTCCTCAGGCATTGATCATCCGCAGCGAGATCCCAATCCTTCGTCGCGACCAATCTGTTGGGTGTCCGAGTCGCCGATGAGTCCCTGTTCGGGTGCCAATTTGTTGAAGTAAGCCTCAGCAAGGCCTACTAGTGCAAGGGGTTCACCCTTCTCTGCACAAAGTCCTCAGACCACATAGGAAGAAGTTGGCACAGAAACTGAGATAAAAGACAAAGTTTATTAAACCTCAAGAGGTGGTACTACAGTTCAAACAGCACCCTTCGGTAATGTTTGAAGTAGCACACTGAACTGAGAGAGCATGGTCCTTTTATACCCACACAGGGGCTAAAAGGAGGTGGTACAATTATAGAAGCAAAACTTCTATACATATAAGGTCATGTGGAAATGCACAGTCGACAGGTAGGAGGAGCTAACAGTTTTCCAGGACTAAAAGCTGCAGACCTTACTGGGCATGTGCGAAAGTTGGAGATGCTAAATATAACTTGTCACTAGGCAGATTTTCAAGAGTAGTTAACAGAAAGGTAGGACAGAGCACATGGTGAGCACATGGCAGCATGTGGCAGAGAAAATGGCTGCCATGAATACAAAATGGATTCCACGAAATGTTCACAATAGTTGCTAAATACAAGATGTCTTCTGCTAATGCTTAATCTAATCGATGCTAAACTACAACAGTATGGGGACCCTGGAATTCAAAGATGTGTGAATAACTACTGCTTCCCAACAACGTATCTTGTGCCTATTTTGGAAATACAAAGTTTTCCTTGATACCTATTTTTGACTCTTTATATTTTACCAAATAAATTGCTGTATACCCAGTATAGAATGAAAACCCATTGCAAGGTGCACCTCATTTATTGGCTCTGGGAACCTAGTGTTCTTGTTGAACCTGCAAGCCCTATATGTCCCCGCAACCAGAAGAGTCCAGGAGACGTAATGGTATATTGCTTTTGAAAATCTGATACCACTGGGAAAAGTTACAGAGTAAAACATGGAGACAAATGGCTGTTTTTTCACCTTAATTTCAATATTTTTTTTATTTCAGCTGTTATTTTCTGTAGGAAACCCTTGTAGGATCTACACAAATGACCCCTTGCTGAATTCAACATTTTGTCTACCTTATAGAAATGTTCTGCTATCCGGGATTCAGCATTGGTTTCACACCCTGTCACTAACTGGAAGGAGGCTAAAAGCACAAAATATAGTAAAAATGGGGTATGTCCCAGTAAAATGCCAAAATTATATTGAAAAATGTGATTTTCTGATTCAAGTTTGCCTGTTACTGATATCTGGGAAGATGGTGAATTTAGCATGTCAAACCCTTGGTTGGTGCCATTTTCAGGGAAAAAAACACAAGCTTTCTTCTGAAGCCCTTTTTTTCCATTAAAAAAGGACATTTGTGCTGTATTTTGGCTAATTTCAGGGTCTCCTCTAGGGAAACTCACAAACTCTGGGTTTCTCTATAATCCCTAGGGTGTTGGAAAAAAAAGGACGCATATTTGGTGTGGATAGCTTATGTGGACAAAAAGTTATGACGGCCAAAGCGTGAACTGCCCCAATTTGCCAAAAAAAAAGGCTCAGCACAGGAAGGGAAAAGGCCTGGGAGTGAAGTGGTTAATTCACACAGACTCGAAACTATTATTTGAACAGTGATTTCACTTTTATGTTAGTTTACGTTATCTTGGTATTACAGTTTGCCGTGGACTCCGTTTCAATAAACTATTAACGTCATTCAGGCAATAATATTACTATGCAACTGGGCTAGTTGATCTATTTTTGAAAAAAAATGAGCTAAGCCGTTGTGCAGGGAAAGGATTGTAATGATCCGACAGAGTACCATGAGAGTTATGGGAAACTATTGTAATTGTCCTACATCAAAAAGTAATACTCAACTATCTCACGTTTTGTCACATTCAGTTATTTATCACACACTTGCACTATTTACAGAAAGTAGTCATTACTCAATTGTGAATATAACCCTGTCATGCTACCATCAGCACCATCTACACCAACACCACCAACTACATTACTAGTATCACCACTACCAATACCATCATCATCAATACCGCCATCAATAACATCAGTTCCGCCACACATCACAAATACCACCACCACTACCATAAAAAATACCACAAGTTGTACCATCACCACCACCAATACTACTAGTACCACCACTGCCTCCAATACCATCACCATCAGTACGACCACAACCAATACCATCATAACAAACACTACCACCAATACACCCTACCATCATCAGAACCACCCCTCTAATAGAAATACCCCCCAAATGCTACCATGAATGCTATGCTAACACAATCAATCCCAAGGCTACTATCACCACTAATAACAATACTATGACCTTCACTAGCTGGCATGGGCAAAGCCAGCATGTCTGGCTTTAATGTGCTATTGCTTCATTTAGTTTTACCTATATTTTCATGCATTGTCACTAAAAATACATACTGTTTAGCTTTGCTAGGGCTTGTTTTATATTAGACCCTCCCCAGCTGGTCCTACACTAAAGGGAAATAACCTATAAAAACATAACCTGTAACATAGCAAACCCTGCCACAAACAGCAGACAATATCATTTCCCTTTCTGCTTGAGTTGACCATGGTCTAGACATCCTGAAGCAGGAGATGGAATGAGGCAACGGCCTTCCATGCTTTCTATATGTGTTGGAGATGGCTGTCACAGAGGTGCTGGGGATCATGGAGGGGGCTGGGGCACAGATGTCTGAAAATGGTGATGTGCTGACAGGTGGGACGGTAAAGGATGAGCTGAATAGGGTTTCCGGGATGCCTTTTGGGTGGTTTTGAGCTAGACGATACGGTTAGGGGGACACTTCAGTACCACTTGTTTAGTCTGTTGGTCTTGGGCCTCCCAACTTAGGGCCTGATTTAGAACTTGGCGGACAAATTACTCCATCACAGTGGTGACAGATATCCCATCTACCGAAACCTAAATCCCATAGTTTATATTGGGATATAGATTTCGGCCGACAGAATATCCATCCCCGTTGTGATGAAGTAACTTGTCCGCCAGTCTCTAAATCAGGCCCTCAGGCTGGATGAACAGCTGCCAATAGCAGCTTCCCTCCCTCCAGAAGTCTTATGCTTTGTGTTTCACAACTTCTCTATTCAGCATTGGAGGGTTGCAGGACTTTGATGAGGGTGAGTACGACAAAGAGTAATGAGGAATGTTGGTAATTAATGCAGGCGTTCCTTTCTCCTTCATATAAGAACTTGCAGCCATTCTTAATGGTTCTGATTCCAGTAGAATACACACCTATAAGTAATACGTTATGACCAATGGCACAGGAGAGACAGAATGTATTTCTCCTCAATGAAATGTATTTATCATGAACTTTGAAAACAAAATTACACTTAGGTAATGTTTAAACAATCTGTGGGTTTCCATTTATTGGACATGTACATTTGCTCGGGTAACGTTATTGTCTCTACCAGGAAAATACGGTGGAGTCATTGACTTTTGACGGGAAAGCTCTGAAGGAGAGAAATTCAAAATTAACACCCAAGGTAGGTCCCTTGGCAGCCAGATACTTTTGGTGCCTTTGCCCGGTGAAGTTTCTACATTTGAATTTAGACACTTGGAGCTCAAATTGCTCCAACGGGACACTGCTGCAAGCTGTAGCTGATCGGGGCTCCATGAGGCCGGATATTTTCTAAAAGTACCTTTCTCTTAATAGTTATTACAAATTACATTTCACCCTTAAATTGGATTTGAAGTAACTACTAACAAGAGTTGCTTAGTTATATTTGTAGCTGTTGTCTAACTGAAATGAGTAGTATTAAATGTAATAATGTAATATAGGGCCACATGTACCAAGATCCGGTTTTGCGACTCGCAAACTGTAGAACATTGCCAATGACACTGTCTGCGAGTCACAATGGGGTCGCAAATGACCTACCTTATGAATATTCATGAGGTAGGTCGCAATTTGTGACCTCATTGGGAATGGCGGCACTCACATGGATGGTGGCCTGTTGGGGTCAGCAGATCACCATGTCTGTGACTGCTTTTAAATAAAGCAGTATTTTTTTTTTTAAATGCAGCCCATTTTCCTTAAAGGAAAACGGAATGCATTTCAAAAAACAAAAAAGAAAAGTTTTCTTTTAATTTTTTCAGAGCAGGCAGTGGTCCTTGGGACCACTGCCTGCTCTGTAAAAATGTTTTCGCATGCATTCACAAAGATTCGGTATTAGAAAGGGATGCCCTTGACACGCCCCTTCCTAATATCGAATCGCAAAACACAAGTTACCGAATTGCAGTTTGGGCTTTGTACATCCCAAAAAGCATTTTTCTGTTTTCAAACTGGCCAATTCTGCGAATCAGCCCCTTTGTGACTAAAAAAATGCTTTATACATCTGGCCCTTAGTGCTTTCTTATATGACAGCTAGCCTTGCTACAGTGAAAATAGCTTCTGGGGGCTTTTTCACTATCAGGACATGTGTAACATCAAACTTCAACATGAACTTGAAATACTATTCATCCTGCCGTAAGGCCTTTAAGTCCCTGACAGGAGTGACTTAGTAATATTAAAAGGAATATTTTGATCTGTCAAAATGGTTTATTTTGTAAGGTTTAATTGCAGTTTTAAAAATGCCATACCCAGGCTACATTGGTATGCTTGCATTCATGTTCGCAGTGTAACTGTAGTGGGTGGCATAATGGGTGCTGCAGTCCACCTGTGACATTTATTTTACAGGTTCTGGCCACACCTTGTACCACATACTAGGGATAGAGACTTATAGGTAAGTTTAATAAGCCTATTAAGGTTATAGCCAATTTGACATGGATCAAACCACATGCACTGCAGTCTAGTTTACTAAGTCTCAGTGCACAGAATAAAAAAGCCAGTAGCATCATTCCAAAAATTGAGTTTGATCATGCAAAAAGATACATTTTCCTACAACTTGGATTCACCCTGGATACCAATCTCACCCTTGAGGAACATGTTACCAAAAACAAAGACAGCATGGCACCAGAAAGTCAAACTGTTTCTCTAGAAAGAGATTTTAGAATTGCTGTTCAATCCCTCATACTCTTAAATCTGGATGGTGTTAATGCACCACCGTTTAGCCTCCCAGACTCCACAATGGCAACCTGTAGGGGCACTGTATGTGCTGCAGTATGTCTCATCCAAGGCCAGAAGAAATATGATCAAATCACTCTCATCCTGATGGAACTCTAGTGGCTCCCCTTGCTAGCCTTCACAAACTTCAAAACTAGTTGCATCATTTACAAACTATCACAGGTAGTACCCGTGTTTATCATACAGAATAGCTCTTCATCTCTGGTAGATCTCAGCACACCCACAGGCCTGGATCTGGAACAACATCCCTGTATCCATCAGGACAACCCCAATGCTGCTCCAATTTAGGAAAGAGTTGAAAACTCACTTCTTTAAAGAACACTGCATCAGAATGCATTAACCGTCTACAACCCAGTGACTTCATCTCTTACTGATTGGCTTTATGTTTGTCTTTGACCATGTACAGTGGTCCGCTGCCTTTTGGATAGGTTTGCACTATAGAAATATGCAAACATACAAAGAAATACTTAGTTCTACTTTTAAAAGGAAAATAAATAGTATTTACTCGTGGAGCATGGAGGGCATAGAAAATGTATACATCCCCTTCTGGAATCTATGGACTAGTCACCAGTATTTTAATGCAGGGATTTCCATTACATATTTTACAGAATATTTTCTGCAACATTTTAATATTTGCAACATATATCCACCTCTATCAAAACACAAATTTAACTTACTGGGGTTTCTTCCTTTCTCCAACAATTGCACATTTCTGGTGGGATTTTATTAAACAAATTCCTCTAGCTATGAACTCCCTGAGAACGATTTTTGTAGGTATGGTTTTCTCCTGACATACATTATTGAGTTGTGTCTTGTCTAAAAAGCTAGTTTTAAGATCTCACCTGCAGACAGATTTTAGCAGTGTGTTTGCAAAAGCACTCTTGTTCAGTGTTATCTGCAGGCAACTTAAAGTTATCTGTTTGCAGAAGACCTCTTGTGGACCATACCAAAAACATACAGTAGGCTTAGAGCCAGCCCAGTGTTTGCCATTGGTTAGCTTGTGTTTCATTCTCATATACTTCTAATTCAATGGTATTCCTTCTTTTTCTGATTGCCCCTCCACTAGACCATAGCTTTTTTATCATTCTTTATTTGGATGACTTGTATCATTCCACTGCTCACATTCAGAGAACTACTTTTGTCTTTATCTTTCAGCACTGTGGGAGTCCATGTGTTTTCTAGTTCTATCCTTCATGAGTGGCCAGGTAGAAAGCTGGATGTTACAAACTACCAAGCCTCTGAGCTTATCAGTCCATATGAAAAGATTGTTGAGCATGGGAGCCCTATTGTGAAAAATGTCTGTTTCACCGAATACTCCAGGGAATGAACTTGTTTTTTCTCGGGTCAAAATGAATAGAAAAGACTACACAGGCTGTTGGCAGGACAAGCAGTGGAGAACGTTACAGATGATTAATATATGACCTATCTGTAAACATACCATCACTGAGTCCAATCTGACAAGGTACTATGGCTATACAGTTCATGTGTGTCTTGAAGAGGCCAATGGAACATTAGAAGATGAAGCATGTCAACAATGTTTTCAGGAGTTCTTGGAAAGTGGATTATTGGTAAGGGCACGAAAGTACCTACACCTGGCAATAGGCCACTAACCCCCACTTAGGTCTAGTTAGGTCTCAATCAATTAAACCCATCTCAACCCTTGTAGCTTGGCAACATGTGACAAGGCTTAATTTAGGAGACCGGTGTGTAAAGCATTTAAAAATCAGCAAATAAGTAAAACACAAAACACAATAAAAATCCAAAAACAATGTATAAAAATAGAGTATATTTTTATGTTTATAATGACACCACCAAAATGATTAAAATCAGTTATGGGGAACAGGAGCTAGGAATTTTTAAAGAATTAATGTTTTCTAGCACATAGAAACTAAAAGCAACAATCTGCTCATCTGGTCTCACTATACCGAGGCAAAGTCAAAGTTTGAGGTCGAGCACAATGGAGCCCTGCTCGGCTACAGCAAGTGGGAGGCCTCGGTCAAAAGTTTACCTTCTGGCTTAGTCTTTTTCTTGAAGATTTTCGTCAGAGGATGAAATTACCAATCCTATCCGACCTCCTTGGAGCCCTCTTTGGATACACATCGCAGGAGACCTCGGTGAAGAGTTCTACCTTCTGACTTAGACGATTTTTCAGGACGGAAATCTTCATCTGGGCCAAAGCTAAATCTTGATCCGACACCCCTGGACTCCTCCTCGGATATGCTGCGCAGGAAGTCCAGGTCAACTTTTTACTTTCTGACTTTGTCACTTTTTGGGAGCTTTTTCCTTCCGACGTGGGTCGACCCTCCACAGCAAGCCGATTTCGATGCAAGGTTGTCGGATCACCCTTCCAGGAGCCCCTAATGAGTCTGGGGCTCCGAAGCTTTTCAGCAGGACGAACCTGCAAGTCAGGCCGGATCACGGTTGAGGTAAGCTGGCTTGACTCACCACAACAGGTTGGTCTCTTTATGGAGATTTTTTCCAAAAGTTCCCCAAACTTCTCCAAATGTCTGGATCTTCTTTCAGGAGGTCTTTGAAGGTCCTTTCGGACCTCACCCCAAGGTTCCAGAAGCTCTGAGTTGCTTCTTGAGGTTAGGACTCCAACTCCCAGAATGCATCTGGTTCAAGTCCAAAAATGACCACTAGCCACTGGTCAGCTGGTCAGTTCCTTCAGGGGACACACTCGTTAGCTATTTTTCACCTCTAGCAAGCAGGGAGTCCTTTCTTGAACCAGTTGAAGACAGGCTAAGTCCTTTTAGTGGTGAAGCCCAAGTGTGCAGCTGGCGCAGTCCTTCAGAGTGCAGTTTCCAGGTGCAGGTCAGGGGTCCAGGAGGGCAGTCCTTCTTCTTCTATCATTGTTCCTTGTAGCGATCTGAAGTGTGGGTGCAGCTCTGCCATATTTATCATTGCTCCTGGGGTGGAAAGCGGGGGGGGGCAACTGCCCAATCACAGGCAGGCCACTACCCCCTTGGACAACCTGGGAAGTGTGGCGAAAATCAATCCCAGGGAGCAACATTCCTTAAAAATCCAAAATGGCAGAAACTGAATTTTGGAGGTTAGGTCTGGCTGAGCCCACCCACTGGTGTGGCTAAAAATCCTTAACACACCCCTCTCCTGCCCTCTCCTAATCTAATCAAGAGGGCACCTGGCTGTCTGGGTTTTTATGAAATGGGGGAGGTGCTGAGCTTCTCCAAATGCCCTTACCTCCTTTGAAGACCAGTTTGGCTGCTCTCCCCCATCCTGTTTCGCCATCTGCTGAGGCAGATCTCCTCCCCCAGGCACTTACTTTGTGTTCAGCCCAGGCCACTTCATACCTCAGGCAGCTAGAGGCTGGCCAATCAGAGAAGGGCACTACAGAGCTGAAACTGGTAACTTTTAGGAAGAGTTCTAAAACTCTTTCCCTGAACTGGTTATATTAAATCCAACACTGGCAAGTTGTTGCATTTATTATAACAATCAGTTTGAGACTTTATTAATTCAAATAAAGTCTCCCCATTTTAGCCCATGGAGCCTATTCACTACAACTCGTGAAAAACAAATTCGGCTATTTTTCATCACCAGGGCTTATAAAACACATTTTTAAAGATCCCTGCTATTAGTTACACTGCACCCAACCCTGGGGGCACCTAGGGCATACCTTAAAGGTGACTTATATGTAAAAATAAGTTCGCTTAAGACTTTGGAAGTACTTTTAATTCCAAAGTTGAATTTGCAAGTAGCTTTCATTTAAAAGCAGCCGGCAAGCCAGGCCTGCCTTTAAAATGACACTGGGCACCTCAACAGTGCACCTATGGGTGCACTACCTATGCTGGTGTCCCTAAACCTACAAATCCTACCATATACTAGGTTGACATAGCCAATTATAATTAGCCTAATTTGCATACACATAGCACAAGCCCTGGGACTGGTTAGCAGTACCCAGGGCACTATCAGAGTCAGGAAAACACCAGCAAAAAGTAAAAAATTTAGGCAAAAAGTTAGGGGGCTTCTGCAATCAGCCCAGTTTCTCACAGGAGTTCAGAAGCAATAACTGAATTTGAATGAACTCTCACAAATCAGAATAAAAGAAGGACGATCCTGATTTAATAATTACCACTGAGTGCACATAAGGACACTGAAGTAAGGGCTTCACACCTTTAAAAGAGTATAAGGACTATATAAGAACAAGAAATGGAATCATTAATTGATAGCGTTTAACATTTTTTCCATTGGATTTTGTAAAGCAACTATAAATGTAAAGATTGATTATGTAAACTGATGTTTTAGTGAGGCACATCTAAATGTAAGCTGCTGCAAGATATCGTTCTATGACGTATTCACCCAAGCCAAAAATAATATGGCAGTATACAGTAATATGAATGATAGAACAATTTATCCCTATGCGTACACTTATAAATAAATTGGCTTTTCCACCCCAAAATACCTGCCCTTCTGGCTCCTTTCATGTTGCTCCTTCATCCCCCCAGGCTCATCCATTGCTTTCTTTTTTATTTTAATTCACTGTTTTCTCCCCTGAGCCGAGCATCAAGGGCCTCGCACAGCCCCTGTTGCTTTTCTTCCACCAGCATCCCTCATCCTCTCCTCTTTTCCTCAGCCACGATTTGCCGCCTTTTCAATAATTCTACGTTTTTTTTGGAGGACCCAGCAGCTGCCATTTGCTGCTGGGCTGTTTCTCATTCCAGGAAGCACTTTTCTGCAAGTAATAGTTCATTTTTTTAAAGTTACAGATCAAAGTGGTGTCCGCCATTTTGGATGAGTAAATAAATAAAAGAAGATAAGGGCACCTACTTCATTCCATAGGCATGCCCATCCTCAGTGGTGAATACGTGTGCATACGTCATTATCTATGCGGTTAGGGAATGATGCACCCACCATCAATGGACATATTGCACCTTTTCTTTCTCTCTCTCTTGCTTTTGTTTTTGCTTCAAATCTAATATGTCAAAAGCTCAACCTGTTGGCTTTGCCAAAACATATTTATCAATATTGGTTTGAATAACGTTCTCCTCAATTCATCATAATAATGTGTAATTATTAAGTGGAGCTATGTCTCTATTCAGCCAGGTGTACAGTTAAAAACTAGACTGCAGTTCACAGTTGTGCTCCAGTCCCCCACCTCATCCTTCAACAACAGAACATGTAGCTACAGGGAAATTATTATGATACTGTCAGATGGAAGTGTCATTAAGGCCCTCATTACAACCCTGGCGGTCGGTGTTAAAGCGGCGGTAATACCGCCAACAGTCCGGCGAAAAAAAATATGGAATAACGACCATGGCGGTAACCGCCAACATAGACAGCTACTTTAACACTCCGACTGCCACGCTGGTAGAAACAAACACTGCGGCGGTCACAACCAACAGACAGGCGGAAGACAAAGTACCGCCCATTGTATTTGAAGACGCCTATCCGCCACAGTTTCCGGGGCGGAACCAACGCGATCAAAAGCACGGCGGAAACAGTACACAGAAGGGAAAACACTCACCTCTTGACACCCAATGAGGAACAGGATGTTATGGAGCCCGAACTACAGGTGGTACCGATGTTGGTGTATCTTCTCATCTACCAGGAGTAAGAATGGCGGCTGCGGCGACGACCACGGTGAGTACTGCACCCACAACACAGGGGAGGATGGGAAAAGAGAGTGACACACACACACACGCAACACGCAATACCCCCACCCCCACCCTCACCCACAACAACATACACACAAATACATACAGCAACATTACATATACACCCTCCCACCCCCAGGAAGAACGCAAGGAAAAATTAAATGATTGTAACGATTGTAATCATGAAAAATCAGATATTCAAAATTCAGTATATACAAATATGTACACCAACTATACAAGTCTGGATAGTGTACCAATCATTGTCCGTGGACCACTGGGCCCAAAATGCATGGGAGAAGCCCACACTAGATACCTGACTGGAAACGGAGAGAACACTGCTGGGGCATCAGACTGAAAATATACAGGCACCACAGGGGGAGGGGAAGGGGGGGCACCTCAACCAGATGAAATCACGACACCACAGCTGCACGAGGGGACTCCATGCCCATTGCTGTATCCTGGGGAGTGCAAAGCCACAGTCTCACAAGTCTCTCCAGTGGGTGGTTTGCCCACTGCTTTATCCTGGGGAGTGCAAAGCCACAGTCTCTCAAGTCTCTCAAGTAGGTGGTTTGTCCACTGCTTTATCCTGGAGAGCGCAAAACAACAGTCTCTTAAGTCTTTCCAGTGGGTGGTTTGCCCACTGCTTTATCCTGGGGAGTGCAAAGCCACAGTCTTTCAAGTGGATAACAGTCTCCACTGGTTCTGGAGGGGGCCTGGTGCCCAGAGTGCTTCATCCTGCCAAGGACTGAGGTAGTGGATGTATTTCTCCACTGGTTCTGGAGGGGGCCTGGTGCCCAAAGTGCTTCATCCTGCCAAGGACTGAGGTAGTGGATGTATCTCGCCACTGGTTCTGGAGGGGGCAGTGTTCCCAGAGTGCTTCATCCTGCCAAGGACTGAGGTAGTGGATGTATCTCTCCACTGGTTCTGGAGGGGGCATAGTTCCCAGAGTGCTTCATCCTGCCAAGGACTGAGGTAGTGGATGTATCTCTCCACTGGTTCTGGAGGGGGCTTGGTGCCCAGAGTGCTTCATCCTGCCAAGGACTGATGTAGTGGATGTATCTCTCCACTGGTTCTGGAGGGGGCCTGGTGCCCAGAGTGCTCCACGTGCAGTGTGGCCGGTACAATTCCCTCACCTGGGTGTGTGTGCCACGAGATTGGCGAGGTTCAGGTAGCATGATACGCCATGGAGGCAGAGACATACCCCACACTGCTGCGGCTTCGCCTTCCACCTGCAGATGCAAACAGTGTTGAAAGTCATGCCTCATGGAAGCTGCCCAGGGTCCAGGAACTCTCCTCCAGCCTCGGTCGACTGACCACTGGGGATGGTAGACATGTCAGCGGTGGTGCCACTGTCCGATTACGTCGCGGGCCGGTGGCGGTGCTTGCGGCGGTGTCTGTGGCAGCGGTGCTTGCGGCGGTGTCTGTGGCGACGGAGCTTGAGGCGGTGTCTGTGGCGGCGGTGCTGACGCCGGTGCATGGGTCAGCACCTGCTGAGGGACAAAGTGGGACGTCTCCTGCAACCTCAGACGGCTGCCCACTGGGGAAGAGGCTGGGGACTGTCGCTGAGGCTGTAGATGTGCCGGTGGCGGTGCAGGTGGCGGTTGTGTTGGTGGGGCAGCTAGCGGTGTTCGCCGCCGTACAGGTTGGTGTGGTCGTGGACAGAAGTTGTGACACTGGCCCCTCAGTCGCTGCCACCATGCCCTCTCCTGACCTGCTCTTCTGCTTTTGGCCCTTCCCCACCTTTGATGGTGCCACAGTTGTCTTGCCACTATCCCCTTTTATTTTTGCTGAGCCCTTGGTGGCTGGTAGTTTCGGCTTCTCCCTCCGGGATGTGGGCACCTTTTTCACCTTGGTAGGTGGCAGAATGTCCTTGCCCTCACTACATGACACACTGGCAGCCCTGATTGGTGGCGCACTCGATGACCCCGCAGTTGCAGGCACCACTGTGCCTGGGGATTTGGTGGCTGAGGTGCTGGGCTGGGACCTGGAAAGCCTGTACCCAGGAGAAGGACGGGGGGGAAGGTGAAGGGAAGAGGTCAAGGTTTGCCAGGAAACGTTTTTTAGACACACTGGGACGGGAAGATGGAGGGGGTTTGGGAGTGGAGGAAGATGTAGTGGTTGTAGGAGGTGTACGTCTGCTGAATTTGGGTGAAGGTGCATGGGCCGGAGGCTGTTGTGAGGTGGATGGCTGTTGGGTGGATGGCTGTTGGGTGGGTGGGTTATTGGGTGTCTGCGCTTGTGTAGTTTGGGAGGAGAGCTCACAGGCACACTGGGAGAGGACACAGAGGATGTGTGAATGGTAGTGGGGGTGGTGATTGCATGGGAGTGGTGTGTGGTGAGGGGCATGCAGGTGTGAGTGGAGACGAGATAGGGAGGGAGGAGGAGGAGGAGGACGTGGAGGGGGGGACACAGTGGAGACAGTGGATGTTGGTGTGTCTGCATGGTGATGGTACTTGTGTAAGTGCCTGTGGGATGTGTGGTTCTTATGTTTGCCTGAGCCACTCTTGTGTGTTGATGTGTGTGCATGCTGGTCTGATGGTGTGCTTGGGATAGGCTGAGGTACAGGGGATTGGGTGTGGGTGGAGGAAGTTGGAGGGGGGAAGCTGGACACAGGGACAATGGCTGCCATCAGTGCTGAGGCCAGAGCCTGAAATGCTCTCTGTTGGGCCGCCTGCCCAGAATGAATGCCCTTCAGGTATGCATTTGTTTGTTGCAAATGCCTCTCAACACCCTTGATGGCATTCAAAATGGTAGACTGCCCAACAGTGAGGGATCTCAGGAGGTCAATAGCCTCCTCACTGAGGGCAGCAGGGCTGACTGGGGCAGGGTCTGATGTGCCTGGGGTGAAGGAGATGCCCACCCTCCTGGGTGAGCAGGCACGGGACACACACTGAGGGGCTGCTGGGAAGGCGGTGCTGGTAAGGGGGGTGGCAGCTGTACCTGTTGATACGGTGGGCACAGAGGTGCCCGCCACCAAAAGGGAGCTCCCATCATAGGAGGAGTCGCTGTCACTGGTGCCTGCTCCTGTCCCTGCCGTGGAGCTCCCCTTGCCCTCCGTCCCACTGGTGGTTTCAGACTCCGTTGCTTCACCCTCCAGGGCCAAGTGGGTTGCTGCTCCCCCCCTGCTCCGGTCACAATGCTCCTCCACCTGATGATGATATTGCACACAAGAACAGGGAGACCACAAAAAGGGGGAGAAAGACAGAAGAAAAACATGTTCAGTGCATGCAACACCACTACCGTTGGCGGACACAACACACATGGAGCAGCCCTCTGCACTATGCCATGCACTAACAGTTCCAAGCAAATTCACATGCCCATGGGGTACGAGGCCTAAGCCCAATTGCTGCACACCTGGAAGTCACAGGAGCCTGACTAGGTGTAGATGGCTCTTACCACTAGTGGGGTTGGGGTGCCACATAGCCTGCCTGCCAAAGGACATTGCCTACCAAGTTCGGCCTCGGCTAGGGGAACCCACTGCCCACCTCCCTCACCCAGACGCCTCGTTATGCGTGCAGAGTCAGCTGAATGAGAGTGTACTCACCCCCTTGTGGCTGCTGTGATGCCCTCAAGCGCCTATCCAACTCCGGATACGCCACCGCCAGGATCCGGGACATCAGGGGGGGGTCATGGTGTGACAGGCACCCCTTCCACGGTGGGAGGCCATCCCCAGCTGGGCCTCTGCCGTCTTCTTACTCCAGTGGCGCAGGTCCTCCTATCTTTTACTGCAGTGGGTGCTCCGTCTGTGGTGGACCCCGAGGGTCTGGACGTCCGTATCGATGACATGCCAAATACCCTTCTTCTGGTGGGCGCTGACCTAGAGGAATGGTACAGGGGGAAAGGAAATTACTCACCCGTCCGGACCGTCATAGTCATTGCCCACCAGTTCCCACCTATGCCCTGACACACATACACTCACCATCTGCACATGCAGGCCTCAGCCCCCCATGTATCTTCCATCCACACCACTCAAAGCAGGCATTGCCCATGCAGCATGCTCACAGTGTACTCACCTGTTTGTCTGGAGGACCGTACAGTTGCGTGTACTGGGGGAGGACCCCATCCATTAGTTTCTCCAACTCCTCCGGAGTGAAGGAAGGGGCCCTTTCCCCAGACACTGTAGCCATCGTCGCTTCCAGACACAGGTCACAGCAGCACTTGCAGTGTAGGTCCTCTCCTGTTGAAGGTCAGGTATCAAGTGAGTGGACAGACAGAAAATGGCGGTCACGTCCGCGGCGGTGCGTACCGTCACCACCGGCGTACATCGTCATTGGCTCCTGGGACCCATAGGGCCCAATGTTAACCAATGCAGAATTGCGCCGCGGTCTTCGACCGCGCACCGCGACAGTGTACAACGCCAGTGCAGTTACCTCATGTCCCCTTGTCCCACCTTACAGGTCAGGCAGCCGCCATTTCAGGGGGCCACATGGCATGGAAAAAAACTGCGTCACACCTATCTAGGCCGGGAATACAGACAGATACCAGCACATAGCGGATTATTAATGTTTTGACAAATAACACATTGTGATACCTCAGTGTTGGATGACTCTCTGCTCGCTGTTCTCCTCCATAGGCACGTCTGCTGGGGCAGGTGATCAGATGGCGGCATCCTCCGGTGTACAGACCCCTGGTGGACCTGTTGACAATGGAAGAGAGACACATCATAATCGCATACAGACTTGATTGTGCAACATTCCTGGAACTGTGTGCCCAGTTGGAGCCAGACCTGATGTCAGCTATCCGCCATCCCACAGGGATACCCCCTCTAGTGCAGGTCCTGTCTGTACTACATTTCCTGGCCAGTGGGTCTTTTCAAACAACAGTGGCCATGGCATCAGGGATGTCCCAGCCAATGTTCTCTAACGTGTTGTCCAGAGTGTTGTCTGCCCTGCTGAAACACACACGGAGCTACATGGTTTTCCCTCAGGTGGAGGATTTGCCTACAGTGAAAGGTGACTTCTATGCCCTTGGACATATCCCCAACATCATAGGTGCCATTGATGGGACCCATGTAGCTCTGGTCCCCCCCACAGGAGTGAACAGGTGTACAGGAACCGGAAGAGTTATCATTCGATGAATGTACAGATGGTATGTTTGGCAGACCAGTACATCTCCCAGGTAAATGCTATGTTCCCTGGCTCAGTGCATGACGCCTACATCCTGCGGAATAGCAGCATCCCTAATGTGATGGGTCAACTCCAGAGGCACCGTGTGTGGCTATTAGGGGACTCTGGTTACCCCAACCTGTCATGGCTACTGACCCCAGTGAGGAATCCCAGGACCAGGGCAGAGGACCGCTACAATGAGGCCCATGGGCGGACTAGGAGGGTGATCGAACGCATCTTCGGCCTCCTGAAGGCCAGGTTCAGGTGCCTCCATATGACAGGTGGTTCCCTATTCTACTCACCAAGGAAGGTGTGCCAGATCATTGTGGCCTGCTGTATGCTTCACAATTTGGCTTTGCGATGACAGGTGCCTTTTCTGCAGGAGGATGGTCCAGATGACGGTGTTGTGGCAGCTGTGGAGCCTGTGGACAGTGATGAGGAGGAAGCAGAGGAAGAAGACATTGACAACAGGGACTCAGTTATCCAGCAATATTTCCAGTGACACACAGGTGATAATACATTCCTGCCTACTACAAGTACTTTCACACTTCTACCTCTATCCTGTCTGTCGATTTCAACCAGTATATGGTAACTGAGTTGTACATTTCCATTACGGTTTCACAGGTGTGGTTTCCAACGTGTGTCATCTGCTTAGATTCATCATGGACTTGAGATGTGTGACATAGGTATGTTGACATTACATTTGAGAACGCATTTTGTCACAGTCATTGCTAATACACATTTTCAAAATCACAGACTGACTCCAGATTGTTTTGTGCTTCAAGGGTGTTTATTGCAGTTCTAAATATTGGAGGGGGGATGTAAAATGGTGAGGGGTGATGGTGGAGGAATGTCCATGGCAGAGTCCAGTCTATTAGTCTCACAGGTGCATTGCCCATCTGGGCATAGGAAGTGGAGCTGAGGCAGTTCCAATATGGACAGGGTTACAAAGTGGGACAGTAGGATGACAATCAGGGTGGTCTTATTTCTTGGCGGGGGTCCTGGCATAGTGCTCTGTCTTGTTCCTGGTTCTCAGGGACCGCTTGCGGGGTGGTTCTCCGTCTGCAGGGGGAGGGGGTGCTGGTGTGGTGGTCCTGTGGCGGTGACTCCTGTCCACTAGCGCCGGTGGAGGTGGTGGGCAGTTCATCGTCCAGGCTAGTGTCAGGGGCCCCTTGTAGTGCCACAGTGTCCCTCCTGGTGTTCAGTATCTCCTTCAGCACCCCTACGATGGTGCCCAGGGCGGAGCTGATGGTTCTGAGTTCCTCCCTGAACCCCAAATACTGTTCCTCCTGCAGCCGCTGGGTGTCCTGAAGCTTGCCCAGTACCGTTGCCATCGTCTCCTGGGAGTGGTGGTATGCTCCCATGATGGAGGAGAGGGCCTCCTGGAGAGTGGGTTCCCTAGGCCTGTCCGCCCCCTGTCGCACAGCAGCCCTCCCAGTTCCCCTGTGTTCCTGTGCCTCCGTCCCCTGGAACGTGTGCCCACTACCACTGCCCCCAGGTCCCTGTTGTTGTTGAGGTGGTGGGTTATCCTGGGTTCCCTGTAGTGGTGGACACACAGCTGATTGACGTGCCATGGGGCGGAGGTATGTGCCCGCTGGGTGGGTGCTGTGCTGGTGTTACCAGAGGGTGGAAGGTCTGTGGTGGGCTGTGCCTGTGTGAGGGGAAACGACTATCCCGAGGCCCACGATAGTCCGGGCTGGTCATCTAGATCCAGGTGGACAGAGCTGCTGTCATCGTGTGGGCCTCTTCTGTGGGTGGGGTGGAGATGTCTGGACCCTCCTGTCTGGTGACGTTGGGTAGTGGTCCTGCAGGGGTGGAAAGACATGATTATTGCATCTGTGTGTTTCATGGTGTGCAATGGGTGGGTGAGCGTGTACCCCAGTGCTAGCATTACTGTGTGTGGGCTTGTGTGATGATGGTTGAGGGGGGTGTTATGGGTATGTGCAGTGGGCATGCTTTAGTGATGGGTGTCCATGCTTTGTTTTTGCATGCAGGGCTTGGTGTTGGGATGGGTGGTTTGTGTTATTAGTACATATGTGAGGAGTTGGAGTGATAGGGGTGGGGGCGAGGGTGGGTGTATGCGATAGCATGCAGGTAGGGTAGGGGATATGATAGTTAAGATTTGACTTACCAGAATCCATTCCTCCACCGACTCCTGCGAGGCCCTCAGGATACAGAATAGTCAAGACCTGCTCCTCCCATGTTGTTAGTTGTGGGGGAGGAGGTGGGTGTCCGCCGCCAGTCCGCTGTACCAAGATGTTGTGTCTGGAAACTCACCTTCCCCCGTAGGTCGTTCCACCTCTTCCTGATGTCGTCCCGATTTCTTGGGTGCTGTCCCACTGCGTTGACCCTGTCGACTATTCTTCGCTATAGCTCCATCTTCCTAGCTATGTAGGTGTGCTGCACCTGTGATCCAAATAGCATTGGCTCTACCCGTACGATTTCCTCCACCATGACCCTGAGCTGCTCCTCCAAGAACCTGGGGTGTCTTTGCCGTGCCATGGGGTGGTGTAGGTGATGTGTGGGGTGGTGTATGTGGTGATAAGTGTGGTGATATGTAGTGGTGTGTGGTGTTTTATGCGTGGAAGTTGTGTGGGTGATGGTGTTGAGTGTCTGTGGCTGCTAGTTTGTGGATGGTGGTGTCTCTCTCTGTGCTTCGTTCTCAATTGTTGTCGTAGGGGTTTGTGGGTGATGTGGGTGTGTGTTTTATATAGTATTGAGTGTGTGGGAGTGGTGTGTGTATGTGTCTCAGGTGTGTGTCTTTCGAATTGTCCAATGTGGTGGTGTTTTGGAGATGTGTGTGTATTTTGAGCGCGGCGGTGTGTACCGCCAATGGAATACCGCGGTTGAAAGACCGCTGCATGGATTCGTGGGTCGTGATAGAATGGACATATTTCTGTTGGCGTGACAGTGTCTGTTTTGTTTTCGCCAGTTTATCACTAACCTTTGGTGTGGCGGACTTGTGTGGGTGTCTGAATTTTGTCGGATTTCGGGATGTGGGTCATACTAGCTGTGGCAGATTTCCACGGCCACAGCGGTGTGTTGGCGGTCTTCTGCACGGTGGTAAGCAGCTTTTACTGCCAATGTTGTAATGAGGGCCTTTGTTCCTTCTTTAGTACCCTTTCCTGCAACTGACTCACTCTTTCAGCTAGGCTGGCTGCTATAACCTTTGATGACACTACCTCAGCTTGGAGCTACGTGATAACCTTGACTAGCTCCTCTAATGTGGCCGTGCTGAGAACACACGCAAACCAGGAGGATAATTAATTCATGGGCTCACTATTCTGTCAGAGAGACTAGATCCTCGAGGTCTGCGCACGTTCCCAACATATCCACCACAAGACAGCTCCAATACTCTGATTAGAATGTCACAGAGTCTAAGAGAGTCCAAGTGGGGAAAAGGGGATTAGGAAGGGAACAGATGGGAAGGAGACCTGTAGGAAGCAAAAGGTTAAACCACACAATATCAAGACTTTATCACATTGCTTTTCACTAGACTATGATTCTAAGCATTGTCATACTGTAACAATGGATAACTTAAGAAAGGACTATTACTAGGCCTCAAAACGTCTGGGTACCTGGGAAGATAATCAAGAATGGTTAATACAAGTTCTCATATGAACTTTTCATGAAATGCCTCATATTGTCTAGAAATATAAGAACCTTCTAGAATTATGTTTCCAGAACAAACATTGTCTTTCTACATGAGGATAAAAAGTAATCTGAACATTCCCTAGAAAACAATAGGAATTGTACTAAGAACTTAATATGCACATATAATGTAACGTTTTGAATTTAACACCTTTGCAGAAAATTCAAAAGCCCTGGATAGTTGTGTGCACTTGGGGAAACACTACACATCAAAGTTTTAACTGTCATACCATGATCGCGCACATTGTAAGCGGTCTGTACTCCTAGGTTTAAATGCAGGAAATGAATCGCGCACACTGTCGATTCCAACAAGTATATGCAATGCCATGAAATGGTTGCGCACAATGAATATCAAGAGTTAAATGATGAATGAATCGCACGTCTTGCCGATTCGAGTGTCACTATATAAATGCCAAGAAATGCTTGCGCACAATGCGTATCAAGAGTTAAATGCAAGGAAAACGAATTGTGCGTCTTGCCGTTTCGAACGCCACCATGTAAATGCAAAGAAATGGTTGCGCACAATGAGTGTCAAGAGTTAAACACAAGGAATTAATTGGGCGTCTTGCCGATTCAATTGCCACCATGTAACTGCCAAGAAATGGTAGCGCACGATGAGTATCAAGAGTTAAACACAAGGAATGAATCGCGCGTCTTGCCGATTCGATCGCCACCATGTAACTGCCAAGAAATGGTAGTGCACAATGAGTATCAAGAGTTAAACACGAAAAATGAATCGCGCGTCTTGCCGATTCGAATACCAACATGCAAATGCCTAGAAATGGTCGCGCACACTGTTGCCGACCCAAATCTCAAAAGTCAAATGCTAGAAATGAATTGCGCGTCTTGCCGATTCGATACTCAACATGTAAACGCCAGAAACCAAGAGTACATTCACACACACAAGGAAAAATCTCCCAATATGAAAATTAGTCCCATGAACTCGAATGCCTTTGAAAATGGAATCGGGGGCCCAGCCCGATCTCTGTCTTACCGCCCTGATAAAGGATCACCAATACAAATGAAGGGCAAGGCCTGGAAGATCAAAGTAGGCCTCCGGAACAGGAGCTCATGAAGTTGCTGCTGCTCTGCACTGGGACCTCTGAATAGTGAGCACGTGGAGCTGGACTGGCTCCCTTATATAGAGTCTGGCCCAGCCTAGAAACCACACCCAGTCATGCTGCAGGGAAAGCTTCTAGAAGGTCCTAGAAAGGGACCACACCCTACACACTCAGTAAGCCTGCAGCAATACATTGCAAATGAACAGTTGTTGCAAACATCATTAATAGTGTTTTTCAAGGTTAAAGTCTGCAAAGCAAAAGGTTAACATACTGCATATAAATACATTGCATGAATTAGGTCCTTGCATAAAGGTTGGGTTTTTGCATTTTAGTTGCCCGTAGAGCGCGCACTGTCCTGATGTTGACACACATGCACATCTGCTGCCTCTACTACAGTGACCAGCATCATCCCCAGTGGGCACCCTTCCAAGACTGCAGGAGACGGCCTGGTGTCTCCCTCCACAAGTGCAGACACCTGCATCACCGGCAGCATCTCCGCCGCAGGCACTGCCGCAGCCACTCCCACCTGCCCCCGGGACATGTCCAGCCAGTTCCACTACAGCGGACAGCAGCAGCATCCCCAGTGGGTAGCCATCCGAGGCTGCTGGAGACGTCCTGGACCCTGCACACACTACATGAGGCACCACAACCAGACCTGGCACTACCAGCAATTGGCAGGCTAAGTCGCCGCAGGGTGGAGTGTGTCTCTGCCTCCACGGAGTATCATGCTACTTGTTCCCTGAAAATCTCGTGGCTCAGATACCCAGGTGAGGGAATGGGAACTGCCACACCCCAGGTGCAGCATCACTGGGCACCAAGCCCCCTCCAGAGCCAGTGGAGAACAGCATCCACTACCCCAGTCCTAGGCAGGATGAAGCACTCTGGGCACCAAGCCCACTCCAGAACCAGCGGAGAACAGCATCCACTACCCCAGTCCTTGGCAGGATGAAGCACTCTGGGCACCAAGCCCCCTCCAGAACCAGTGGTCAACCCACCCACTTGAGAGACTGTGGTTTTGCACTCCCCAGGACCAAGCAGTGGGCAAACCACCCACTTGAGAGACTGTGGCTTTGCACTCACCAGGACCAGGCAGTGGGCAGTGGACCCACTTGAGAGACTGTGGCTTTGCGCTCCCTAGGACCAGGCAGTGGGCATGGAGCCCCCTCGAGGAGCTGTGGCGTTGTTCCATCATCCGGCTGAGGTGCCCCCCCTCCCCTTCCCGCTGAGATGCCTGTGTTTTTTTCGACCTGATGCCCCTGCAGTGTGCTCTCCGTTTTGAGGCAGGTGTCATGTGTGGGCTTTGCTCATGCTTTTTGGGACCACTGGTCCACAGACATTTCATGGAACAGTATACAGACTTGTGCACTTGCTGTAAATATTTGTATATACTGATCATTTAGTTATCTTGGTATATCTGATTTTTCTATTAATACACTCATTACAATAATTTCATTTGGTCCTTGCGTTCTTCCAGGGGGTTACAGGGTGTATATGTAATGTTGATGCATGTATTTGTGTGTATGGTGTTGCGGGTGAGGGTGGGGGTGGGGGATGTTGCGTGTGTGTGTGTGTCACTCTCTTTTTCCTGTCCCCCTCCCCTGTGTGCTAGGTGCAGTACTCACCGTGGTTGTCGCCGCCATCTTTGATGTTCCTGGTAGATGAGGAGGTAGACCAACATGGGTAGGACCTGTAGTTCGGGCTCCATGGCGTCCTGGTTCCTCGTTTGGTATCGTGAGGTGAGTGGTTTCCGTTCCAAAGACTGTTTCCTCCGTGCTTTTGATGGCGTTGGTACCGCCCCGGAAAAGCTGGCGGATTGGTGCCTTGTAATAGTGTGGGCGGTACATTGTCTTTCGCCTGCCTGCTGGCGATTACCGCTGTGGTGTTTGTTGCTACCGCCATGGCGGTCGGAATGTTAAAGTGGCTGTCTGTGTTGGCGGTTTCCGCCGTGGTCGTGATTCCATTTTTATTACCGCCGGCCTGTTGGCAGTATTACTGCTGCTTTATCACTGACCGCCAGGGTTGTAATGAGGGCCATAGTATATAGTATGGTATATATATTGTATGTACCATAAAACCTAGTGCCCGTTGCCACTAGGTAGTTATAGTTAGGACCTAGTTTCTATAGAAACATCGTTTTTTGTTTTGGTAATAACGTTGGCGTTGTTTGATGAATCTTCAGCCAATTGTCAGAAAAAAGGTGAAAAATAGGAAAAAGGGTAGGGACACCCTGACCTCTCAGCTCTGGTGCAGCATGTTTTCTTAATTTTTGCTGCGAGTCGCCACGGAATCCTGGCTCTGGTGAAAATTTAAAAAAAGAAAAAAACAGTACGGCCTCCCACACTTGTTCTAATGAAGCCCCTGGGTAGGCCAGGTCCTGGAGGCACTGAAAAAGGAAGGGGGCACACAAGGCCTCCATCCTAGAGCTTCTATTAGCCCCAGGGACTGCTACCTCCCTGAGGCAATCAGAAAGAATAATGTGGGGGGACCGTGCACCCCCTCCCCCAGGCAGCCCCGGGGACTGCCACCTCTCTTGGGCAAAACAATGTTTCAATATAGGGGAGGACCTATGGCCTCTCCCAGAGCCTTGGGGACTGCCACCTCCCCGGGGTTAAATTAAATATGAATCCACATGACTCTCTGCAGCACCAGGAACTGCCACCCCTCCGGGGCAAAACAATGTTTTTAAATCAGAAGAGGCCCTATGGCCTCCCCCGCAGCCCCAGAGACCACCACCTCCTCAGGGCTAAAATAAAAAGAATGAAGGGGGTCCGTTTTGGACCCTGGCCCCGGGGACCACCACCTCCCTGGGGCAAATACAGCATTGGAAGCCTCATGGAGCCTTACATGGCCCTGGGGACAGCCACCCCCCAGGGCTTTCTCTGCTATGTCCCAGTGTGCCCAGAACCAGGACATAGAGGTTTGCTTTTGCTTGGTGGGAGCTGACAGCTCTCATCAAACAAAAGCAAATATAACTCCGCTTTCTGCAAGCGGGAGCTGTCAAACAGCTCTTGCTTGCAGACAGCAGAGTTTTCATCCAATTTTCCTGCTTGGAAATATGCATGCAGGAAAATAGATAAAAATATGTCTCCTGCAAGCAGGGAGCTGCTATTTCAAGCATCTTACTGCTTGTGGGAGCAATGCTGGCTCCCTCAGGACACTGAGAGCCGGCTTGCACTGCAGAGACCTTGAGGTTCCCTTCGCTGTCCTGGCACTCCCTCTTCCATCCCATAAAGGGATGGAAGACAGAAAGAGAGATTGTTTTTGCAGTGGTCTCTCCTTGCAATAACTTCAAAGTGTAACACTGGCAACATGTTTGATTCTAATGGTATAGTTATGTTTTGATGAACATCAGACCAGGGACACTTTTGGTCTAATAATAAAGCGCTTGAACTGTCACTCAGTAGGTTGAAAGTTCAAATGCTATTATCTCATGGCAGTGAGTCTGTTTATTTTTTGAGTGTTAAACATTTCTAGTAATGGAGCATTGAAGTATTTTTCCCATCAAAATCTGTGGGTTGATTATCATAGGTAAGTCTGGTAAACGTTCACCTCTGGCCTAGTGGTTAAGGTCTTAGACCCACACACTGAAGGTTCCAGTCTAGGTGAGTCTGTGGTTATTTCTTGTCTTGGTTTCTCTTCAACTGCAAAAATATTTAGGTGCATACTGAAAAGTGATCTCACTCTTTTTAATTGACATAATATTTTTTTAACCTGTCTGGAAATATCTCATTCTAAGAATGTCATTTTTTAAACCCTAAAAAGCTCTCTATGTCTCTCCCTCTCACTCTCTCCAAAAGCTTTGTGTGGCACATGGTTGGGTGGTTATAGGGGCTTGGCCGCAGGGCCGGGCCAAAGGCCAGGCCCTGTGCCTACACCCGCAGTGCACAGCCGTGCGCGATGCAGGGTTGGATGGTTATAGTGGCTGGCTGCAGGCTCTTCAACCAACTTTCACTGCACACGCCAAAGGCTGTGCACGGCGGTGGTTGGATTGACATATAGTAATTAAAATTACATTAAAAAAACATAGAAATTCACTGAAAAAAAACAGTTTTAGTTAGAGTTCTTTCAAGTAACTATAACTTAGCCTAGGGGACCACATCCTCCATGGGGATATCTTCACGTTGGAGGGGTTGTGTAGCCACAGATGGCCCTGGGAACCAACACCCCCCAGGGCCAGCTCCTGCCATGTCCCAGGGTGCCCACCCCCCTGGCATAGCTGATTGCTGTGCCTTGGCTGCAGCTCTGAAGCTGCAGCCAAGCCACAGCAAACACTCCACTGTTTGGCAGTGGGACCTGTTAAGCAGGTCCCGCTATCAAACAGCGGAGCTTTCATCTCTGTCCCCTGCAGGAGACAGAGATGAAATACTTCAGCAACCACGGAGCAGCTGTTAAAGCAGCTCTGTGCTTCCTGAAGCAATGGCACTGCAAGGGAAGTCTTAAGGCTTGCCCTGCAGTGCCAGATAGCCCATAAAGGGCATTTTGTTCAACAGATTTTTAATGATACATGAATAAATAAATATGTAGGGTCCATTGGGGATCCCTTTAGGGCTCCCTTGCGGTTCCAGATAGCCCATAAAGGGCTAAACAAAATGAGATAAAAAACAAAAGCAATAGCTCAGTTTGAAGGTCGTGGACCTTCACACTGAGCATTGAGGGTTCGAGTCCAGCTTGACTCGTTTCCCACTTTTTTTTTTTTAATAAAGCGCAAATTATTATATTTTTTTAAAATTACATATACTTTTTTTAAAATTGTACACAAATATCCCCGTATATCAGACATCAAAGCCTAAAAATCTCTCTATCTCTCTCCCTCTCACTTTCCTTCTCTCTCGGTCTCTCTTTAATCAATTTCTTCCACTCACACACCCACTCAGACACTCAGGCACCCACTCACGGAACCACTCAGACACTCACAGACCCAATCAGATACTCACATACCCACTCACACTCCCACTCAGACCCTCATGCACTTACTCACAGCCCCGTGAGACCCTCATGCACCCACTCACAGACCCACACACATACTGACACACACACTAAAACACTGATGTAGGCACTCTCACACTCAGATACAGCCTCTCACTCATATTGTCACACCCAAAGAGGCTGCAGCCAACTTCCACCATGCACGCTGAAAGGTTAAGTTGGGTGGTTATGGGGGGTTTGGCCTCAGGGAGTGGTTGCAGGCCAGCCCTTGTGGGCAACTCCTACTGCACACAGGCAAAGGCATGCACTTTATGTTAAAAACAAACATAGAAATTCACTGGAAAAAAAAAGAAAGTTACAGGGAGGTTATAGTTAGGTTCTGAATTTACTTGTACAAAACCATAGAAATTCAGAAGTTGTAGTTACAGTTCTTTCAAGTAACTATAACTCGCGCCGTGGGGTGACTACACCTTGCGTCTTCACCATGCACAGCTAATTACTCTACATGTTATATCATTGAGGACATGTTCTATGCCATCTTTCATTTTCTCACTACAACACTTGCAACACAATTATTGGTGAAACAACTGTGCATGGCCAGGGCTTTGAAATGTTTTCACGTAGCTGCAGTTCCACTTGTTGTTAATAGAGGTCCAGATCAAGTCATAAGCAGCTGCTTGAAATCACCTGCACCAAACTGAGGGGTCTATTGCTTTAGTATATAAATTTGCATACATATTTTAGCTATTTTGATAAGAGGCCTGAAAACGTGTAGTGAGTACATTATAAAGGTGTCCAGTCAGTACATTAGTCAATCTTATTTTTATAGCAAGTTGAATAATGTGCCACA
Organism: Pleurodeles waltl; assembly: GCF_031143425.1. NCBI lineage: Eukaryota > Metazoa > Chordata > Amphibia > Caudata > Salamandridae > Pleurodeles > Pleurodeles waltl. The sequence continues at coordinate 1,414,245,219 of NC_090447.1, read as the reverse complement.
CTGCTTTAAAGGCTTTTTCACTGTCATCACCCAGTCATTGTGCATTTCTTTTCTTTCATTAAGAGATTTCTTACAACATTGCATAAGCATTTTAGTTTAAATTTGAATATCTTCCCCCTCCACAAGTTTCAATGTGGTTACCGTGTATTCATTACGGCTTTCTATATGCACCCAAGATAGAGTCACACTGTTTTTTTTATAATAGGGTAGAGGGAAGCACTGTGCGCTTGTCTTCATCCACATACTGCGGGTTTCTAAGTGCAGGCAGCATCTTGAAACCCTCAGTAGCTCTTGTACTGTAAGTAGAAGCTTTCCATTTGTTTTCAGAATATATATATTTCAGATTCAGGATTATTCAGAAGTAGTATGAAGTATGGAGGGCTAAAGAATCCACAAATTGAACTCGTTGACCACTGGTGAAATTCAGAGCCACAGATCCTCTCCTCCTAGCCCAGCTGAAATGAATGCATCTCAATGTGTGACTTGTAGCAATAGTTGAGGGTTCCATGCAACCTTTATCTTTGTTCTCAAATAGACAGCGTCCCACAATTGAAAAAGGACTGAAATTAAAGTTGGACCAGTTCTCTCAACTCCATGATTCTGAGCACTGAATTTGTGGAATCTCTATGTATGCAGCACTCTTTTAAGGGTGCACCAGACTATTAGTCACCCAGTAGATGTGGTCTTGATTGTGAAGTTCATTACTGTGACTTGTGGACAAGGGATCAGATTTACTAATGCTTTGCGTTAGGTTTGCATCACTTTTGTGACGTACATCTGGCACAAATTGCAAGGATGGTATTTCCTATCCAACGCAAATCAGGATTTACATTGGATAATATATCAAAGTAATGCAATGTTGCACTATGCACTTTTTTGAGTTACTTTGAGTCAATGTGGTGTTCCAAGGGTAGTGCCTGAGCATTCCTATGTACAACCACCCATGGGTTCTGACCAAATTCCTACCTACAAGCATTAGTAGACAGGGATTTGCTTCAAGAAATGACAGCTTGCAAGAGGCAAATGTAACAAAGTGATTTGTTTAAATTTCTCCTCATTTTCCATGTTTGCATGTGTGCTGCATTTTACAGAACACAATCAAAGTGGAAAGGCTTGAAAGCTCAGCTTTTGTTCTGGAAGGGACTCCTTCCAGCACAGAACCTATGCTTGACAAGATGTACATACCCTTACACTATGGCTACAGTGCTGGGGAGAGACACAAATGCACCATATCTTAGTAACTAAGACAGCACAGCAACTCTGGTGCAGCGTTGCCTTGTGTGAAAGAATAGCAAATCTAGGCAAAGGTATTCAGTAGAGAGTGACGAAGACATGTTTTCAACAGAAATTACAAAATAACTTAAAGGGGTGAAAAATAGAGAACAGATTTCCAAATCCCCATGGAATAGATCAAAAATATTTATGTTTTTAGAACAATCTGCAAGAGGTTACCAAAAAAGTTTGAGGCCCAAGCCTACTGTAATTTAATTTACATAAATATACATGCTGACGTCTGTTTATTTCCATGGGCTACCAAACAGCGTAAAGGAATGTAAATAAAGGCAAAATCAAATCAAATCAGGGTTTATAAAGTACAAATACTCACGCTTAAGGGTCTCAAGGTGGTAAGGGGTTTCTCCTCTGAGCTTCAGTTGAAGAGCCTGGTTATAAGGTCCTTCCTGAATTGAGGTAGTGATGTGACTGCCTGAGGGGCAGGGTGTTACAGCTCTTTGCTGCGAGGCAGGCGAAGGATCTTCTACCAGCCAAGGCCTTCCGCTTGCGGGGTACGGTGGCCAGTGCTTGTTGAGCGGAGAGGTCTAGTGGGGCAGTAGAAGGTGATTCCGGGGTTGAGGTAGGCAGGTCCTAGGTCTTGGAGGGCCTTGTAAGCGTGGACGAAGATTATTAGATTAATTATTTTCTTGATAGGAAGCCAGTGGAGGTATCTTAGGTGATTGGAGATATGTTTGTGGCAGGGAATGTCCAGGATGAGTCTGGTGGAGGCTTTTTGGATGTGCTGTATTTTCTTTAGGTTCTGCTGGGTGGTGCCAGTGTAGAGGGCATTGCCATAGTTGAGTCTGCTGTTAACCAGGGCATGGATCACGGTTTTGCAGCAGTCCTTTGGGATCCATTTGTAGATCTTCCAGAGAAGTCGGAGTGTGTGAAAGCAGGAAGATGCAACTGAGTTGACTTGGTGGGTCATAGTGAGTGATGTGTCCAGGATAAAGCCGAGGTTACGTGCGTAGTTTGTTGGGGTGGGGGAGTACCAAGGGCCAATGACCACCAGGATTCATCCTAGGCTGATGTGGATGTTCCCATGATGAGGATTCCAGTCTTGTCAGAGTTGAGCTTGAGGCAGCTCTCCTTCATCCAGGCGGCGATGGCTTCCATCTCGTTTTGGACATTCTTCTAGGCAGTAGTGGGGTTTTCAGTCAGTGAGATGATCAGCGGGGTGCCGTCGGTGCAGGAGACGATGTTCAACCTGTGGTCCCTGACGATGGATGCGAGCGGGGCCAAGTAGAGAGTGTGGGGCTCAGGGAGGAGCCCTGTCGAACTCTGCAGCTAATCTCCGTATGTCCTGACCAGTAAGGCGGGAGTCTGACTCTCTGTGTTTTGCCAGACAGGAAAGAGAGTATTCATTGTAGGGCCTTTCCACGGATGCTGGCTGTGTGGAGCCTGGAGCAGAGGGTGAAGTGTGAGACCATGACGAATGCAGCCGATAGGTCCAGTAGTATGGAGGCTGCTGTATGGATGCAGTCAAGGACGAAGCAGGTGTCATCTGTGGCAGCAAGAAGGACGGTTTCTGTGCTGTGATTGCTCCTGAAGCCTGATTGGGAGGTGTCCAGGATGTTGCTGTCCTTGATGTTCTTACAGAGCTGAGTGTTGATGGTCCTTTCGATGAACTTGGCTGGGAAAGGCACCAGAGAGATGGGTCGGTAATTCTTGAGGTCCTGGGGGTTGGCTGTGAGTTTCTTCAAGAGCGAGCAGATCTCAGCATGCTTCCAGTTCTCTGGGAAGGTGGCTGTCTCTATGAGCAGTTGAGGTCACATGAAATTATTTCTTCAGATTTTGAGCATTTTATTTTACTGTATCACTCTTTCTGGTTCACGGGGACATTAAAGCGCTTTATCAGAATAAGAATGTGATAGGTCACCCAAAAAGCCATTGAGGAATAATTCTTCTTGAGATTGCACTGGGATGCCTCCAGGGAGGAATCATTTCACTCAATGGCCATTCCATGGGCAAAACCCCTGAGGAAAACAGGAAACATAGAGATAAAGCACATTGGAGGGTCTAATGAGAATAGCTGAAGGACTTTCAGCTCCATAAGGTTTAAAATTCATTGTCTCTAAAATGGAGGATCTAGAGTGATTTAACAAAATGTATTGTGGCTTGTCGCCTCCGGCTATGAAGAAGGCATAGTGCATAAAGTTTATGTCTGTCCCCACATACGACTCTCATTGTGTCTATTTTAACAAATTAGTATAAGGAAAAGAGCACTAGGTGTAAATAGTTATCACCTCATCAATTAATTAGTTCGATACTACAGGGTCTTTCAAAGCCAGAATCTTCCCTTTCTTCACAGGCTACTACAGGTTTTTTCAAATCTACTTGGATGCCTAAACTTTCCATTTTCTTCACAGGCTACTACAGGGTCTTTCAGATCTACCTCAATGTCGGAACCTTCCTTTTCTCCACAGGCTATTGCAGGGTTTTTCAAATCTACCTCAATGTTGGAATCTGCGGCTGCTTCATTAGGTCGGAGGAGTGTCGCACCCCTGCCAGCAGCAGCAGCTGCAAACCCTTTACAAGAAAACAATAATAAATTGCTTATTATTGTTTTCTTGTAAAGAGGCGGGCATTGGCGGTGACAAGCATTGTGGGGAGTGCACAGAGCACTTCCCTCAGTGCGCATGTATGTTTGGCCGGTTGTCTCTGGCTGGCCAAACACACATGCGCAGTAGGCTCTCTCCAGCCGGGCACTGTGTTTCCGGGCTGGAGAGAGCATGCACAGGCTTCCTGTCTGCCTGGGGGTGCCCTGTTTTGAGCAGTGTAAGGATTGGCTGCAGGGCAGGCTGGGAGCCTGTGCCTGCAGCCTGGATCGACGACGAGAGAAAGTGGAGCTGTGGGGCAGCAACGGAGGAGGTAAGTTTTTATTTATTTTTTACATTATTATATATTTTCCCCCCACTCCACCCTCATGTGCTGCTCCCACCCCATACCCTTTAGAGGTCAGTGAGCTGCGACTGGAATCTTCCCGTTTCTCCATAGGCTACCACTGTCACGTAGGCTCTCATTATCTTAATGAGACTACTGGATTTTGAACAGCAGAATCTCCTGCAGTGTGGGAGACTGAGTCTGACCCACTGCAGGTGACATCTGTCCCTCCAATCCGGGTTTTGCTCAGGCTAACTAGCAGTGCCTCATCTCCACCCAAGGGTGGGATGATTGGGCAGCTGAGCGCATGACATAACTGATTTCTCAAGGAAACTGTGGTCACTCAGGTCTCGTCCGTTTCTCTCAGTTACATTAGTCACACATACACAATGACAAATAGAGGCAGTATATGTTTCAATAATGTTTTAATGAAGCGACTGCATCTTAGATAGCAAAGCATGGGCTGCAATAACCAGGACAAGACAGCATGACAAAATTAGAATTGTGGCAAGAGAGCAAAGCAGAGAAATAACGCTACCATATTGTCACTAAAGTCAATAGACTTATTCCTACCTAGGCTATAGTAGAGCACAGCATGTTAAGCTCTAATTCTGCCCTTCAGGTTCCCCTGGGAAGACATCATCCCCCATACCTGAGCAAAGGCCTTAAGTCTGCATAATCAGCTGTAGCGAAGCGTTCAGCAGTCAGCATACAGTTGTGGTTCTCTGGCTGGAATCTCCCTCTAATGCATAAGGGACAGGGAAGTGTTTTTATAATAAAACAGCTGATGTTCTGAGAAAATGTCCTTATGTAAGGATGTGTGTTTTTCTATGAATGTCAGAAACAAAACTTATATCACGTTCACTGGCAACCTATCTTACTGCAGCCTTGGAAGAAGCAGAGAGTGAGCAAGAATGTCTTGTTTGAGAACAGAGTGCTGGCCTACGCAAAAACAGTTAGATAGAAAGAAATAAAAACATAAAGTGGTTATTGTAACAATAATAAAACAAAGCTGAATAAAATATATCTAGGTTAAAGTGCACAGCGGCAGGCTTAGTAAGCTAAAATAACGTACATGGAACTATAACTAAAATGGCTACACAGCACCCTCCCCTGGTCAGTTGAAGGTGGTTTAAAGCCTAAATATACATAAAAAGCTACTAAAACTCAACCTAAGATATATATGTAAAAAAAAAATGTCAATAATGAAAAGTTAAAAGGACACATGAGCATATAAAAGTACAATTTAAAATGTTAACATGTGGCATAAAAAGGACCGAATTTCAAGAGTCAGAGTCATTTTTAGTATTTCCAATCAATTCTGGGACAATGGAGGACAGGAAATCTTGCACTTCAGCAGGTGTTAAAGTTGGAAAGACATCGCCAAGAAGGACAAAGGAGCAGACGTGTTCCATAGTCTGAGCCTGAGCCAAGGCAGCAGCATTCTGAGGTGTGCCCAATGATGAGTTAAGAGGCACATCCTCCAGGAAGGGCACCTCGTAAGCAGCTTCCCGTAGCAAATGCACCCTCAATGCGCATGTCCGGTAATGAACTCTCATTGAGAACATCAACAGATCAGCGTCCAATTAAAGAAAGAACTGTGTAGAAAGGCAGACTTCCAGTGCAAGTTCGAAAGAGCACCAGAGGTACCGAAACATGGACTGCACACAATGCAAAACCAGTCTGAATGACAGGGACCAGTCACACTCCAATTGCTCCAGGAGTGTTGCTCCAAAATACTGCATCATGCGTTCACGACACAGCTGCGCTGAAGGGAGTGCTTTCATTCCTTCTTTTTGCAGCGAGACAGCCATTGCGCACGAAAAATAGCAACAGCAAAACACCAACTAATATAGCCAAAGTTATTGGAAATCCCCCGAAAATACTGGAGAATATTGAGTGGATGGATGATGGTATTAAACCGAATATGGAGGAGAAGGTGTGAACGAAACCAGAACATCCAGTAGTTCTGGACGCATTAAGGCCCATATTTATACTTTTTTAGCACCGCATTTGCGTCGCTTTTTGACGCAAAAACGGCACAAACTTACAAAATTGTATTTTACAAACTTACAAATTTGTATTTTGTAAGTTTGTGGCATTTTTGCGTCAAAAAGCGACGCAAATGCGGCGCTAAAAAAGTATAAATATGGGCCTAAATATTTGTCCCACGAGTTCACCAAAGTGTTTCGGAAAGTTGGTACTTAAAAGGGACTGTATCTCTGCTGATGACCTTGACACCTGAAGTGCATAGGTCTTGCGTGCAGATGTGAGAGCCACGTGTTTTTGAAACAATAAAGCCTTGAGTCTGCTCAACTTGTCAAAATTCACATTAGAAGTAGCAATATTGGGCTAAATGTCCGCTACCTCTTTTATTCTAGTGGGAGGGAAAAGTACATTCCCACAGCATGTAACAATCTTAGAGACCGAAACAACATAAACTATTCCGGCTCGCATCCCACAACAGTCTTCACCCTTGAGGAGAACATAGCTGCCCTTTGAAAGCACCTGGAACGTAGGTCTAATCAAGGGGACTGGAACTCCCTTCAGATAACAAGCCAAGCTTGCTGCAGACGCATTACACGCCCCATGCAAGCATAGCTGTTTACAAACCATCGAATGGCTGACAGAAGTTTTGCATTCACTACTGCTAAGGAAGACTTATTTCATGCCATTCAGACATTTGTACGAGAAGAGTAGCTCCCACACCTCATGGATGTAACTATCTCCCAGCCATTCATATCTGCCTACCGGAATGTGTCTTAAACAGGAGGTGAATTGATGTGTGGAAATAGGCAGATTAATGACCCCGTGTATTAACCACTCAGCAGATGGTATTTCAGCCACAGTAAAAGGCAACTTTTCTAACTTTTTGATGTTTGGCATGACATAAATCGCTTCTTTCTTAGCCATTAATTGTTGTTGCCGCTTTAAATTAAAGGTAGAAAATATTTCCCATGCGCTGACATGCTGCCAGGGAACGCAACCCGCCTTCAGTATTTGAAGTGTCCAACCCAACTGCATAATGGACCTTAGTTGACACTGTCCATAGTGTGATGTAGACATATCGGTTTGTATAATGTCTATTGCAGAAGAGACAATGTTAGTTAAGGTGAATATCCGGTCAGACAGGGTATTAATCCCATTATCTACAACAGCTCATGCTTTCTGTAAATTCTCTTGGTCTATTTGCCTTAACTGGGTAGCAGCTTCTTGTTGGGAAAGCTTCCAAATTTCATTATAAACTTCATATAAGAAGCACTTTCTGCGTTGTTTTGTGGGGCCTGATAACGCGTCCAGCCCTTATAAATTTCCTGTACCTGGACACGTTGGAGGTCGGTGAATCTTTTAACCGAGTCGGGCTCTCCTCATCCTAGAATAGTCCGGTCACTCAGATCAATAATCAATGACTATTATAATCAGTAATCAATACTCAATTAATAGATCAATATATATCACATCAGAAATCAACAACAGTTTGTAATTCGGCGCACCATGACCTTTCAGTCATGAATAATCACACCAGTTTATTAAAAGTTAGTGAATTTATTTCCCTATATTAACAAAGCTAGCACAATGTATATAAGTCTCAAAACCAAATGATATATGTATATGAACATTACTAGTTGTCCATAACGGCGGAAGAAACGCAATCTACGCAAAATCTGGATAATGATACACTCAGTTATCGCAATGCAAATCACTAATATGACTAACTGTATTTGACTAATTTCATACATTGGTCAGCATGACAAGATTTCAAATTAGCATGATGCATCGAATGAATACCTCGACTAACCTCTAATTAGCATTGGCATGTGGGACTTCATGCAAAACGCATTTAGTCAACACAAATTTGAAAAACTTCTAGCTTGGGCCCTATCAAAATAGCAGTTGGTACCTAAAAGAAAAAACACAATGCATAATACATTTATCCTTTCATATTTACCAAATACAATCAGCATTCAAGAAAAGTCTTCGTCCTTCAGGTACCGGTTCGATCAGCATGGGGCAGGTTAAAAAAGGGCAAAGTTAAGGGCAGGCTTCCTTGCAACGGCAAGGAAAATGGGGCAAGGTTACTTCATGGGCAAGACGGGACAAATCAAAGTTAAAGTCTCTAGGGTGAGAATTCTTAAAGTCTCTTTCTCTGGAATAGAGAAAGGGGCATCAGGGTGTCGTCCAAAATGGAGTCTGGCATCTGGATTCAAACTGGCATCGAGGAAAATGGCTGACTTCTCTTTGTCCAGTGGGTTTAAGTAAGAAACATTCCAAATTCTGCAGGGTCTTCCATTGGAGGGTTCATAGGTTGGCTTCAAATTGTCCAATGAAAATTGTCTTTTACTAGCACTCATTTATGCATACACTGTCCTTGGAGCCTTGGAACACAAGTTGTAACATGGTTTGCCAATTAGTTTACTATCTGTACCTTCATTGTCCACACCTGCAGACTGACCTTGTATCAAAGGGGATGAAACCGGCCTAGTACGAAACCTTGGAGATAAGTGTATTAGTCAGCTCTACTGGAAAAATACAACTTCAAGCAAGAATATATGTTTCATTAGTTCAAGGAAAAAGCCACGCAGTTAGAATTTGAGACCAGGCAACTAGGCCAAAGCCTCTACTAAATTTAAGCTAAGCAAAACAGTTTCAAACGAGAAATCATGGCATACATTTGCAATTATGACGGATTACTACATTTTCAATACTTCATGATTAGTAAAGCTTGTTTACAATGATGGCGAACTACCCCGAGGGCACAATTTCCCTCGTACATTTTTTTCTTTACTAAAATCACACTACATTATATGCTTTTGATTACATGATATGTATGAATATATGTTGGACCCTCTTTTCTGCGTCATCAATCCCTCCTCTGATGACTAATTATGTCATCACATCAAATCTACCCACAAATTTTATTCCATTAAAATTCTGTATAGTAATTTGGCACTTCAGTCAATTCCCTTTTTCTTTTAGTCCCTTTTGATTTATCTCTATATATTTACACCATTTTGGCTTGTTCTTTTACTTCTCTTTTCCTTTCACGCCTTATTTTCCATATTTTGATAGCTTTCCATGTTCCCCAAGAGCCTAATAAACAAATTATTATTATCAATATTCCCTTCACAATTTTTAGTAACAATCCGTTCCAAACGTTACTGAGCCAATTTCCCACAGAAGCAAATCCTTTTCCAACTTTCTCCCAAACTCCTGGTTCTTTAAATTCCTTTAAATCTTTCTTTAGTTAAATTTGTAAGCATCGTTCGAATTTTCCCACTGCTGTCTGGTATATATGTACAACAGTGACGTGTACCAAGCATTTTGCAAACGCCGCCATCCTTTGCTAAAAGAATGTCTAAGGCAAGCCGATTTTGAAGAGTCATAGCTCTTTCTGCAGCAAGTTCAGCATCCATCAGGATTATAGCTCCTGAAAACTTTGTCAGCATGTTATCCACAATAGTAGAGAATTTCGTATTTTGTTTGAATTCCATATGACTCCTACTGAAGGAATCAAAGCTCCAAATATATCTCCTACCACACCAGAAGCTGTCTCTCTTTTCTGAACATGATGTGATTCAGACAGCTTTGGAAATTTCGTTAAGTCATCCAGTTGATAAATCTTTGGGAACACTATTCCCAAGTAACATCTCCCATACCATCCTTTAGGAAGATGGTAATAGGCGTTAAGTCCACAAATATAATATATTCCAGGAATAACTGGGTCTTGTCCATTCAGCATGAACGTCCACTTAGGTTGAAACAAAAACGTATGTTTGCATTCACTCGTTCCCACAAAAACTGTGTCATAGTATGATTTATGTCTATGTATAAAAAATCTCCCTACATGCAATGTATCTAAAGCTATTTTCCCTTGTGTCTTTATTGCGGCAAAAGCATAGTTATCTACGGATGTCCTTTTGTGTAATTCCCTTTCTAATTCCTCCTTCATTTCTTTCCTCCTATCATCAGTGCGGTCTAAGAAGTTTATCTCTACCTGTGAAAGCAAGCATGTAAGGTTCTCTCTATGTGCGTGTGCTGTGTGAAAAGGTGACAACGGCTCAAAGAATCCTCTCATTAATTTGAAATAATAATCTCTAGCTATTTTACTCAGGTACTCAATTATGGGGACATATGCAAATGTAACATCATAATTAGAGTAAAAATAATGAATGTATGTCTGACCATAAAATCTGGACGTTATTATACTACATGTAATTCCATAAGTAAGAGGCATGCTGTGATACGTTACCCCTTCCACTACTGAGGTAGGTATTTGTGTACACACATAACAATCTTTCGCATCCATGGTCTCAACATACTCACTCAGCAAGCGATAGAAAACATTAGATGAAAGTTCCTTCTTATCATGCAAATGTCTCTCGTCTCGTTCGAGTCTTTTCAGAGCTGTTAGTTCAGTAACAATAGTAGGTTTAGAAGTAGAAGTCTCATTCGTCTCACTCTCATTTTTACCATGTATTCCAAGAACTATTGCTACAATGATTAGTACGCATGCGGTTATTAGACCTATACACATGTATTTACAACACTTCATCTTACGCCCCTGTGTAGTGAAGCTAGTCATGATCTGTATAGAATCAGAAAGTTGAAGACACTTTATCAAAGCGGAGTTGCAGATATTTACAAAGCTGAACGAGTTCAATGTTCACACAGTTTTCTTTAGCAGCTTAGGGGGTCATTCTGACCCTAGCGGTCATGGACCGCCAGGGCCAACGACCGCGGGAGCACCGCCAACAGGCTGGCGGTGCTCCCATGGGCATTCTGACCGCGGCGGTACAGCCGCGGTCAGAAACTGAAAACCGGCGGTGTCCTGCCGGTTTTCCGCTGCCCTGGGGAATCCTACATGGCGGCGCCTGGTTCTTGCGGTTTTGACCGCCAGAACCTGGCTGGCGGTAACGGGTGTCATGGGGCCCCCTAACAGGGCCCCACTAAGATTTTCAGTGTCTGCATAACAGACACTGAAAATCGCGACGGGTGCAACAGCACCCGTCGCACCCTTCCCACTCCGCCGGCTCCATTCGGAGCCGGCTTCCTCGTGGGAAGGGGTTTCCCGCTGGGCGGGCGGGCGGCCTTCTGGCGGTCACCCGCCCGCCCAGCGGGAAACTCAGAATACCCGCGGCGGTCTTTTGACCGCGCAGCGGTATTCTGGAGGTTCCAGCCAGGCCGGCGGCTTCCGCCACTGGCCGGGGTCAGAATGACCCCCTTAGTCTCTTATCGGTTAGCAGCGTTGTCTCAAGATTCTTTTCAAAGTCAATCAAGTTAGCAATGTCTTAGCCGGTTGAAAAGTCAATCAGGTGATCAATGTCTTTAATCGGTAAAGTTCATGAAGTTTTATTTCTCATGTGCCAAAATGAAGTTCTGCCTCTTCGTTCTCGAGACTGAGGGATACGAATTCGTCTGACCAATCGTTATTGGCTAAGTATGCCCACTCCGGACCAGAATACCTTCTTCTCGGTATCCTTTTTCTTTTCAATTTTGCATCTCTCTTTGATTCTTTCTCGCTGTTACTTTCTTCCTTGGCCAAGTCCTTTCCTTCACTTGGTGCCGGTACTACGACAGACACTTCCTTTCTTTTCTCTTTCACTTTTGGCCCTTCACTGTCGTTCAACGTTTCTCTGATTCTTAATTTTACTGGCGATATGCTTTGTCTCCTATTTGCACTGTGTCCACTTGAGGGACCTGCAATCTCTTCTGAAGGAGTTTGAGCAGTTTCATTCTGTTCTGTCTTGTCCTCTCCTTCTGGGGAGTCAATCAGATTTTCCTTTTCTTTTCCTGTATCGTCTGCTTCTGGGAAAGCCCTCCGCTGATCAGGCTCTCCTGCTTCTTCACCTGTTTCGAGCTCTTTGTCACCGTTACTTTCTTCAGGCTCTTTGTCACTTTCAGCTGTTTCAGGCTCTTTGTCACCTTCCGGACCTTCGTCACTCTCTGAGGCTCTTCCTTGGTCTTCCCCAAATGAATCAGTTGCTTCGTCCTCAGAGAATATTTCTCCCTCCTCTATTTCTACCTGTTCGCTTCTAGTTCCTTTTCGCTCTGCCTCGGCGCTTAGCACTTTGTTATCAGGTACTGGTGACTTCAGCGCTTCAACTTCCTCGTCTGTGGGACACAATACCCTCTTTGTGTGACTGGCGTGAATCCAGTTTGGAACTCCCGCTCACTTCACAGCGGTGGTAGTCGTCAGAATCACTTGAAAAGGTCCTTTCCAACGGGGTTCCAAACACGACTTCCTCACGTGCTTCTTTATCACGACCCAGTCACCTGCTTTCAGGGCGTGTCCTGGACCTTGGATCGGTTGGAATGGTCGTTGCCTCTACCTGGTGAGAGAAAGAGCGAACCACATCAGCTAGACCTTTGCAGTAGTCTAACACCATATCATCTGTAATATTCAAAAGAGCATTTGCAGGAACTGCTGGAAGTCTCATAGCTCTGCCCATGAGGATCTCGTGCGGGGACAGTCCAGTCTTTCTGTCAGGGGTGTTTCTCTTTGACATTAGCACCAAGGGCAATGCGTCAGGCCATTTCAAGTTTGTTGATGCACATATTTTCGCCATTCTTGATTTCAATGTGCCATTCATTTGCTCCACTAGACCTGAGGCTTCAGGGCGGTAACTACAATGCAACTTTTGCTCAATGTTCAGCGCTGCACAAAGTAATTTTATTACTTCGTTATTGAAGTGACTTCCCCTATATGATTCTAAGGAGATCGGAAATCCGAAACGTGGTATTAGCTCTCTCAAGAGTAGTTTTGCAACTGTGAGACTGTCATTTCTGCGTGCAGGGTATGCTTCAATCCAGTGACTAAAAATGCACACAACCACCAATACATACTTCAAGCCTCCATGCACAGGCATCTCAATAAAGTCCATTTGCATCTTGCTGAAGGGACCCCCTGCTCTTCCAATGTGGCTCAAATTTACTACGGTTCCCTTCCCTGCGTTCATCTGTTGGCAAATGACACAACGATGGCAAACTGCTTCAGCAACTTGACGGAATTTGGGGTTAAACCAATCAGTTTTAAACAATCTAATCATGGCATCCCTCCCAAGATGAGCTTGTCCATGGTAAAATCTGGCTATCTGTGTCAAAAGGCTGTTTGGTAGAACAAATTTCCCTTCACTTGAAACCCATAATTCATCTAGTCTCTTTACATATTGTGATTTGGTCCATGAGAGTTTCTCATCCTCACTGACATCATTCTGTAAGGATTTCAATTTGTCCATTGTATCTACAACCTTTAGAGCAAAGATTTCGCTTGGTTCGAGTTCTGGCTCATTTATCAAATTCCATTCATCCGTGAGCAATATACAGTTCAATGCGCAAAACCTTGCGACTTGATCCGCATATCCATTTCCCAGAGAAACAGAGGGGGTCATTCTGACCTCGGCGGTAAAAGGCAGTTACCGCCGGTCAGAAGACCGCCATAACACCGCCGCGGTAACCCACCAGGGTCATTCTGACCCACAACTGGCAAACCGCCAAAAACCCGACCTCCACTGAAGCCCGCCACATCAGCGGTCAGCGATAAACTGGAGATGACCAAGCCTCCACCGTCACGCCAACAGAAATACGCCCATGCCATTACCACCCACAAATCCACACGGCGGTCTTTCAACCGCGGTATCCCATTGGCGGTACACACCGCGGCGCTCAAAATACACACACATCTACAAAACACTGCCACATTGGACAATTACAAATACACACACCTGATACACATACAAACACCACTCCCACACAATCAATACAATATAAAACACACACCCACATCACCCACAATCCCCCACAAAACGAAATTCAGAGACAAGGCGCAATACACAGAGAGAGAGCACAGGGAACGCAAACCACAACACACACAGGAACCCAACATCATCCCCCACACTACATCTACGCACAAAACACCACACACCACTACACTCATCACCACAAACACCACCCCACACCTCATCCACACCACATCCACACCACCCCATGGCACCCCAAAGACACCCCAGGTTCTCGGACCAAGAACTCAGGGTCATGGTGGAGGAAATAATCAGGGTAGAGCCCCAGCTCTTCGGCACACAGGTGCAGCACACCACAATAGCCAGGAAGGCGGAGCTATGGCAAAGGATCGTCGACAGGGTCAACGCTGTGGGACAGCATCCCAGAAATCGGGAAGACATCCGAAAGCGCTGGAACGACCTACGGGGAAGGTGCGGGCGATGGTGTCAAGACACAACATCGCTGTGCAGAAGACTGGCGGCGGACCCCCACCCACTCCACCCGAATTCACAGCATGGGAGCAAGAGGTCTTGAACATCCTGCATCCTGAGGGCCTCACTGGAGTAGGCGGAGGAATTGACTCTGGTAAGTCTAATCTCAACTACTTCACCCCCCCCCAACCACCAGCATGCCAACCCACACCCCCACCCTCACCCCCAACCCCCAGCACATATCCTCCCTGCTAATGTCTCACCAGCACAACCCACCCAAACCAACACCAACCCCTGAATGCCAACACAAACCATGGACACCCATCACCTAAGCATGACCACTGCACATACCCATCCCCCCCCCCCAAACCACCCTCACAACTCCTCCCACAAGAGAATGCCAGCACTGGGGGACAAGGGCACCCACAAATCGCACGCCATGGCACACACAGAAGCAATAACCATACACTTTTACCCCTGCAGGGCCCGAACGCCAACACACCGGCCCGGAGGGTCCAGAAATGTCCATCCCACCCCCAGAACAGGCCCCCAGTGATGACAGCAGCTCTGTCGACCTAGAACCTGATGACCAGCCCGGACCATCGGGGACCTCTAGACAGTCGGTTCCCCTCAGGCAGCCACAGGCCACAGCAGACCTACCCCCCTCTGGAAACCCCAGCACAGCACCTACCCAGCGGGCCCATGCCTCTGTCTCCAGGACAGGTCAAGCAGCGGTGTGTCTACCACTACAGGGCACCCAGGGCAACCCACCACCCCAACAACAACAGGGACCTGGGGGCAGTGGTAGTGGGCACACCGGCCAGGGGACAGAGGCCCAGGAACAAAGGGGAACTGGGAGGGCTGCTGTGCGACAGAGGGAGGACAGGCCTAGGGAACCCACTGTCCAAGAGGCCCTCACCACCATCATGGGAGCGTACCACCACTCCCAAGAGACGATGGCGACGGTCCTGGCCAGGTTCCAGGAGATCCAGGCCATGCAGGAGGGCCAGTACATGGGGTTCCGGGAAGAACTGCGCAGCATCAGTTCCGCAATGGGTACAATCGTGGTGGCACTCAACCAGATTGTCACCACATTGCGGGACCATGTGGCCCCCCAAAGGGCCCCTGCCACTAGCATGGAGGAAGAACAGCCCTCCACCTCCGCCGGCGCTAGTGGTCAGGAGGCCCGACACAACAGCAACGGGCCACCCGGACCCCACCCCCTGCAGAACATGAACCACCCCGCAAGAAAGGCCTGAGACCTAGGAAGAAGACAGAGTAGGATGTCAAGACCCCCGCCATGCACGGATCCACCCAGATGACATCCCACGGTCCCACTTGTTCACCCTGTCCAACCTTGAACTGCCCCTGCTCCACCTTCCACAGGCATATGGACAATGCACCTGTGCGAACGAGACTCTGGACTCTGCCATGGACATGCCTCCACCATCACCCGTCACCCTTTTTGAACTATACACCAATTTTTGCACTTCAATAAACACAATTATTGCACAAAAACCATCTGGAGTCTGCTATTTATTTTTTGAAACCAAATGTATGCGATATAACCAACCAAAAATGTCCAATTACAATGTGATGACAACATACCAGTGTCACACAGCGATAGTCCATGGGGAAATAAACCAGAGGGCACTCTGTGGGGACCAGATCACTGAAATAGGAAGGCAAATTCACAACTAAGTTACCATACATTGGGGTGACAGGTCAGACAGTAGAGAGCCAGTACTGTTACAGATATAATAAAATGCAGGAGTAGATTCTTACCCGTGTGTTACTGGAAATACTGCAGTATCACTCTGTCCCTGTTGTCTGTGTCGTCCTCTTCGTCTTCCTCCTCTTCACTCTCCGCAGGCTCCACAGCGGCCACACCACCACCATCTGGACCATCCTCCTGCAGGAAAGGCACCTGGCCTCGCAAAGCCAGGTTGTGAAGCATGCAGCAGGCCACAATGATATGACACACCTTCTTTGGTGAGTACATTAGGGATCCACCTGTCATATGCAGGCACCTAAACCTAGCCTTCAGGAGGCCGAAGGTCCGCTCGATCACCCTCCTAGTACGCCCATGGGCCTCATTGTACTGTTCCTCTGCCCTTGTCCTGGGATTCCTCACTGGGGTCAATAGCCAAGGCAGGTTGGGGTAACCAGAGTCACCAATTAGCCACACACGCTGTCTCTGTAGCTGTTCCATCACATAAGGGATGCTGCTATTTCGCTTGACGTACGCGTCATGCACTGACCCTGGGAACTTGGCATTTAAATGGGAGATGTACTGGTCAGCCAAACAGACCACCTGGACATTCATCGAATGATAACTTTTTCGGTTCCTGTACACCTGTTCATTGTCTTTGGGGGGGACCAAAGCCACATGGGTACCATCAATGGCACCAATGATATTGGGAATGTGTCCAAGGGCATAGAAATCACCCTTCACTGTAGGCAAGTCACCCACCTCAGGGAATATGATGTAGCTCCGCATGTATTTCATCAGGGCAGACAACACTCTGGACAATACCTTTGAAAACATAGGCTGAGACATCCCAGATGAAATGGCCACTGTAGTTTGAAATGATCCACTAGCCAAAAAATGGAGTACTGACAGCACCTGCACTAGAGGCGGAATCCCTGTGGGTTGGCGGATGGGTGACATCAGGTCTGGCTCCAGCTGGGCACACAGTTCCTGTATAGTGGCAGTGTTGAGTCTGTAGGTGAGTATGACATGTCGTTCTTCCATTGTCGACAGGTCCACCAGCGGTCTGCACACGGGAACATTCCTCCGTCTCCTCGCAAGTCCCAGCGGACGGTGCCTAGGAAGGACAACATGGAGCACAGAGTCAATCAACCCACAGGTAAGTTCCCACAGCCTGCACAGTACACGAATCTCTCTGGATTGAATGGCTTGTATGAGTGTCGATGTAAGGCCTAGCCATGTGTGACGCAGTAGGAATTAAGCCATGTGGGCCCTTGAAATGGCGGCTGCCTGACCTGTGAAGTGTGACAATGTGAAGTGAGGTCATTGCGCTGGCGTGGCACGCCGTGGCGGTAGGCGGTCGGAGACCGCGGCGCAAAGCCGCATTGGTTAACATTGAACCCTATGGGTTTCAGGAGCCAATGACGATGTGCGCCGGTGGTCGCGGTACGCACCGCCGCGGGCGTGACCGCCATTTTCTCTCTGCTTAATCACACGAGACTTGAGCATCAACAGGAGAGGACCTATACTGCAAGTGCTGCTGTGACCTCGGTCTGGAAGTGACAATGGCTGCTGCGACTGGGGAAAGGGCCCCCGCCTTCAGTTCCGAAGAGTTGGAGAAGCTCGTGGACGGGGTCCTCCCCCAGTATGCGCTACTCTACGGTCCTCCAGACCAACAGGTGAGTACACGGGGGCCAATGCATAGTGGCCAATGCCTGTGATGAGTGGGGTGGATGTACGATGGAGGGGAGGGGAGCGAATTACAAATGCATGGCACGACAGATGAGAGCATGTGCCACATGGCAAGTTTGGGGAGGGGGGGCCACTCACATCGAGCATGCAGAAAAGTGATGATGTTTCTTTTCCCCCCCTGTACATGTCACATAGGTCAGCGCCCATCAGAAGATCGATATTTGGCGTGCCATCGCCAAGGACGTCCGGGCCCTGGGCGTCCACAACAGACGGGGCACCCACTGCCGCAAGAGGTGGGAGGACATCCGCCGCGGGAGCAGGAAGACCGCCGAGGCTCTGCTGGGGATGGCCTCCCAACCTAGGAGGGGTGCCAGTCGTACATTGACCCCCTGATGTCCCGGATCCTGGCGGTGGCCTACCCCGATTTAGATGGGCGCTTGAGGACATCACAGCAGACACAAGGGGGTGAGTACCAGCACATTCAGCTATATTTGCACGCAGTGGAGGTGCCTGGGTGGGGGAGGAGGGCTGTGGGTATCCCTAGGCCAGGGCGATTTCTGTAGGCTAGGCCCCTCCGTGAGGTATGGTCCTGTGCCCCCGCCCACCATCTCTGTAGGGTGCCTAGTAACGCTATTCATGGACCTGTGTATTCTGTGTGGGCAGTTGTCGCCCATAGGCTTGTAGGGCATGTCCCAGTGATTGAGTAGTGTACCCCAAGTGCGCAGCGTAGTGCAGTGGGCTTCTGTGTCTGTCCTCTCCGCCAACGGTGTCCCCAATGCATGCACTCAACTTGTCTTTATTTCTCCACCCTGAAGAACCAGAACCTTATGGGCCTGGCGGCGCAGGGTATGCCTGAAATCTCCTTGGATTCACCTGCCTCAACTAACAGAGACACGGGACACTCTGTCAGGCGTAAAAGATCAGATTTTATTAGCTGCAGCTAGTACAGTTGTCCAAGAAGTACACAAGGTATGTTCTCAGGAGACTGCCACTTTACTTTGTGGCGCACAATCTTATATACCGTATAAAAACCATTTATTAACTACATACACTCCCAGAACACATAGAAAGGAGCCAGTAAGAATAATGTAAAGATAGAACAGAGCCAATAGAAATGTCGGAAAACAAGACAGCACCAATAGAAGGAATTGGAAAACAAAGTATCAAGTGACTTAAGGTTGCCTCCCCTCCAGCTGTGTTTGTCACCCCTCCCTTGAACTAATTCATTAACCGATCCACAACGAAGTTGCATGTGGTGCGATAAGTTTGTGTGCGTTTGGAGGACAGTTGTGAAATGAGAGAATACTAGCAAAGGACAGCGAAGGCCAGACGATAAGATAAGATCAGCGGAGAATAGTGTGAGCCTACAGATAGTTGAAACAAGGATTAGAAAACCAAACAGGGATTAGTGTACTCGGTCAGACCTTAATACCAGCCTTGTAAAGATAGAGGCAGAAGGCTGTTTTGAACACCATGTTGCAGAATAAGCAGAAAAGGCAGAATGGACTTCGTTCGCTGTGCTGGCTGAGTGAAGGCAACATAAAATGGCGGCGGGCCACAAAATGGCGGGTCGATACGATCGTATTAAAAATCGAATTTCCTCAGACCCTCCTTTTGCCAGAACTCAGGCAAGATACACAAACTCATGTTAATCTGAGTCGATATTTATGGCCATGAGGTCATCAAGCTGTTGCTGTACCATCATTTTGATATTCTCTGCTCTTTGTGACTTGGGTTTGGGAATACATGCAGTAGCACATAGGTTGCAGATGGCAGGACCGCAGTGCATACAAAGACAACAAGAGAATATAAAAGCTAAAATTACTCCAAAGAATGTCAATACCTTCCAACCCCATTTGGACAGTAATCCCCAAAACCACTCTGAAAAGGACCAATCTCCTTCGTCCTGATGAATCGACTCGGAGATTATGTGTAACTTAGAGATAGCTTGGTATACTGTCGGAGCGTCATTAGGTATGAAAATACAGCAACTTGATCCGATCAATTTGCATACTCCACCACGGTCCGCAAGAACAAAGTCTAAGGCAACACGGTTCTGCAAGGTCATAAGACGATCAGCCTGTAGTTCAGCTGTAATGTTACTTAAAGCTCCTACAGTGATGTCTATGGTGGTTTCTACGACACGAACCAATTGCCTTATATTTCTGCTGTTGGCCATTGGACCCCAGAAGGGAAGAAATCCTTTGAGGAAATCTCCTCCCTCTTGTCCTGCTGTGTCTTTCGAATCCACAATCCCTCTGCCATATCTATTTTTATGATGGTTCGCAGGAGCGGTGTATGTAGGGGGAAGAAGAAAGGCTATATAACAAGTACCAGAGAAATCAGCTGGCAACCATGTATAAGCCCTATCGTGGCAAACGAAGTATGTACCTTGAGATGGTACTAACGGCAGTGAATTCAGGGCTGAATAAACATATGTATGGGAACATAAACTTTCTCTTTGTCCGGTGTTTGGAGTTCTACCATTTATTTGCAGACAGAAATTTCCTTGTTGGGGTATGACCCGTATCGGAGGAGATTTTCCTTGCTTAACCTTATCATTGAGGCTGGAAATGTAATTAGTTATGTTCCAATTGGTATATGCTTTTCTTTCATCTATGGAAGCTTCACTTTTTTCCATGATTTTAGCCATAGCTACCATTCCCTTTATCAATAAACTATGACTGAAATCTGAACCAACACTATGTGAACTGACAGGTTGTTTAATTTTACTTTGATATGCATTATTGAAAATGACAAAATAAGCCCAAGCGGAACCTTCATAGGAGAATGGAAGAACTAAATATGGCATTCCTTTTTCTACCGTATGTGGTGTGAGTCCACACACCCAACAGTCAGTTGTATTGATCACTAACTGATGTTGATGTAACAACTGGACGAAGGAATTGTTAAAGTATTCAGTTCTTCTGATGAGTTCATGCTGGGGAAGAGTGTGAAATAGGTGCGGAGAGATAGTAGAAGAAGATGTAGAGGTAGGAGAAGAGACAACTTTTTGCTGCAGAGTAATAATGATCCAGTTTACAGATGCCAAAAGAATACACGACAATATAATGACGCATAGAGCAATACTACAACGACTACATATTTCTTTACAATTATTCTTTACATTTTTACTTTCTCTTTTATCTAATGTAGCCTCCATCTTTCTAAGTGGATGCTCACGGCAATCTTCCTCAATCACTGTAGTCACGATTATCTACCGTCCTATGACACTGTGAGGTCCTGCAGGCCTATTGCCACTTACTCAGGTCGTAACTAAGACTTCTACCGTGACCCTGCAACCGGGATAGAGTACTACATAGGAGAGAAATTTACAAGTTCTTTGGTCTTGGTCTCAAATTATAGCGTTCCTGTCCAGAGGCAGTCTGGTTTTGAAACAATGTTCCTGGATTTGTCGTGTTCAAGCGACGATGCAATGGTATTGCTTCTTGAAGGATGTCGTCGTCCTCTTTCTCAGAAAGTGTTCCAATTAGACGCGCATCACTGAATGGTACAAATTGCGGAACTTTCTCACTTTCAGAGTCACTGATGCCTCTACGAACCCACTGATCGAAAGGCAAGGGCAAAGGCACTTTCTTGCAGTGCACGGCATGCACCCAGTTTTTCTTTCCTTCGACTTTAACTGCTGTTCTTGTGGTCAAAAGAACCAGGCGTGGCTCTCTCCATCTGGGCTCCAAATTTCTCTGTCGTTGGAAATTTTTCGTGCAGACCCAGTCACCTGGTCGGATGGAATGACCTGGGTCTGTGGAAGCCTCTGGTAGAGCACTCTGAACCTGTTGATGAAGAACACGCAATTTAGTTGTAAGGTCATGCAAGTAGTCAATCAACATCGGGTATGGCAAGTCTGAGTATTTCTTAGGGCGAGGAACTCCCCATACATTAGCTGGGCGACCAAATATCACTTCGTAAGGGCTAAGCCCCAAACGAGAGTGTACTGCTGTTCTGGTGGACAGAAGAGCCAATGGTAAAGCATCAGGCCAATTAAGTCCTGTGCTAGCTTGCACCTTAGCAATTTTAAGCTTCAAGGTTCCATTGTAGCATTCTACTAAACCAGCCGACTGTGGGTGATTCGCCGCGTGGAACTTCTGTTTTATGCCAAGACCTGCACAAACTTTTTGCATGACTTGACCCACAAATTCGCTCCCATTGTCACTCCAGACAATGCGCGGCAAACCAAACCTAGGGAAGAATTCTTTCAAAAGTATTTTGGCAGTTGATAAAGCAGTATTGTCCTTCAGAGGGTAGGCTTCTACCCATCTAGAAAAAGCACATACTACCACCAGAACATATTTGAGGTTGTTGCATCGTTCCATGTGAATATAATCGATCTGCAACACCTCAAATGGATATGTTGGAGGAGCAAAATGACCTGCTGGAGTTGGGGTTCCCTTTCCTGGATTGTACATCAAGCAAACAATACAATGTTTTACTACATTATTTGCACACTTTGGGATCCCCTCATTTTGCCACACTGGAGCCAGAAGTTTACATATTCCTTTTGCACTTAGGTGAGCTGGACCATGTGCCATAGTAACTACAGGTAGTACATAAGCATCTGGTAACAGCCAACGTTGATGTTCTGATAATTCAACCCAACATCCCATCTCATCTAACATTCCTGTACTTTCCTTCCACTTTCTCAACTCATTCTCCGTAGCCTCTCCTTGAATTGATTTCACACTCTCTACTGTATCTTCACACATTCCCTTTTCTCTTACGCAGTTTGCGGGACCTGCAACATACATTCGACTTGTGTTGTCTCTGGCTGTCTTTTTCGCTACCTCATCTGCAAATGCATTTCCTCGACCAACATCGTCCACAATCTTTTTGTGTGCACTACACTTCACGATCGCTATCTGAGTAGGCATTGTAAGTGACTCAAGAAGTTCAGTCACTAATTGACCATGTTGTATCTTAGTACCATGGGAAGTAAAGAATCCTCTTTCCTTCCATAAGCGCCCAAAGTTAAACGCTACACCAAAAGCGTATTGGCTATCAGTGTACACGTTTACTCTTTTTCCTTTGGATAACACACACGCTCTAGTTAAGGCTATCAATTCAGCTGCCTGAGCTGAATTATGTCTAATGCGTGCTGTCTCCACAATCGTATGCAAAGTAGTAATAGCGTAGGCTGAAACTGTATCTCCATTCGGGAGCTTGAAACAAGAACCATCTACCCATAGTGTTCCATCTGGATTCACTAATGGCGTGTCTTTTAGGTCAATTCTACCCTTAGTCTCTTCTTCAGTACGGAGAAAACAATCATGCTGTTCAGAGACATCTCTCTCTTCTGGAAGAGGCAACAAAGTAGCTGGATTCAGGGTATTACATCGTTTGATGTGTATGTGACTAGCCAAAAGCGTCAGCTCATATCCGGACAACCGAGCACTCGTAAGATGCTGCGTTTTTGTCCTATTTAATAAAGTATCCACTGCATGTGGCACCATAACAATGAGAGTATTATCTAGCACTACTCCAGCAGACTGTCGAATAGAAATTGCTGCTGCCGCTGTCGCCTTAAGACAACTAGGCAATGCTTTAGCTACTGGATCTAACGTAGCTGAGAAATATGCGCATGGTCGCTGTTGATCTCCAAAACGCTGCGTTAAGACTGACAATGCACAACCCTCTCTTTCGTGGACATAGAGCGTAAAGGGCTTACTGTAATCAGGAGTACCCAATACAGGAGCAGAACACAAAGCAATACGCAAATCAGTAAAACTCTTCTGACATTCGTCAGTCCACGGAAGAGGCTGAGGCGTATCTTTTAAAGTTAGCGCCAACAGCGGTTTAGCCAATAAAGAGAAACTCGGAATCCACTGTCTACAATAAGAAGTAATGCCCAAAAAGGCACGTACCTCTCTTTGTGTGGATGGCACTGACATTTGTGCAATTGCCTGAATTCGTTCGGGGGTCAATCGTCGTCCCTCCTTTGACAAGAGATGACCCAAATAAGTCACCTCGCGACAGACATATTGTAATTTAGAAGGAGAAACCTTGTGATTCAGATCAAACAAATGACGCAACAGTGCAACGGTCACGTTTTTGCAAATCTCCTCTGAATCAGCGGCAACTAATAAGTCATCCATGTACTGAATGAGAGCGGCACCGGACGGTAAGGAAAAGGCATCAAGATGACATTTTAGAGCTTGACTGTAAATAGAGGGACTTTCACAATAACCTTGAGGTGCGCGTTTAAACCGGAAGCTTCGGCCTCCGAGGGAAAAACCAAAAATATCTCTACTCTCTTCGGCGATGGGAATACTAAAGAAAGCATTCTTTAGATCAATAACTGAAAACCAAGTCGCTGTAGAAGGTATCATCGTCAACAGAGCAGTGATATCTGGGACTACAGGAAACTGCGGTACGACAATCTTGTTTACCTCCCGAAGGTCAATTACAAAACGATAAACAGGAGGCTGAGAAGGATCAGTGCGTTTAAGAACCGGAAGAACAGGACTGTTACATGTATTTCCTCTCGTTTCCTCAACCACACCCTTCTGAATCAAATCATGGACAATTTCCAGAAGTGCTTTCTCACCTTCAGTAGAGATTCTGTATTGCGGAATACGTGGCATTTCAGCATTGGGCTTAAGAGTAACAACATAAGGTGGGATCTCAAGACAACCAACGTCATTCGGACCCGTAGCCCAAAGCGTTTCGGGAAGAGAAAGCAATTCAGGTGGGAATTGATCTTTTGATAAGTACATTGGACTAGTCATTTTCTGTCCTAGAGTGAGGTATACACCAGAAGGTGAACAATATATCGTAGCATGCATTCTTTTTAATAGATCTAAACCCAACAGATTTTCACCACAACCATTCGTCAGAAGAAGCGGAGCTTCTAAATCATAAGGGCCTATTGAAACAGGCAAAGGGCAAGAAACTGGATTGCGAACAGGGGCGCCAGAAAATCCTACAGATACATTCGTTAAGCCAGACAAAGGTGCGCCAGGGAGTTTAGAATGAATGATAGAGCTTCTCATGGCACCAGTATCTAAAAGAAATGGCTCTGAAACACCCATTGTAGTGACATTAACATAAGGTCCATTCTGATCCACTGGAATTGACGTAACCCCCTTACTTTGTCCATGGCTGTCCTATTCAAAATGAAGACTTTCATTCCCTCCTTCAATATACTGATCCTCACTGTAATACTGTGTAGACCTAACATTTTGCTGGTCAAAGTAATTTCCGGAATTTGGAGGAACAAAAGAACGCTGCTCTTGGGTTAACACACCTCGACCTCTACCTCTATTTGCTGACTGAGGACCACCACGACCTCGTGAAGCAGATGTTGCTCCATTACGCTGCAACAGTGCCGGACAACTGTTCTTAAAATGACCTTCCTCCCTACAATAAGCACATTGATTGGGACCTAGCAAAGGTCTTGGAATGAATGGTTCAGGCTTTTGATACAACCTCTGAAACTGCGGAGGCTGTTGAAACTGAGGCTGAACATAACGAGGAGGATAAGCCTGTTGCAAGAGAACTTTAGTTTTTAATTCTTTCGTCTTTTTCTCTTGTTTTTCCCTTTCTTCTTTGTCTCTATTTTCATAATATTGTGCAGTAGCCAATATCTGGGCGGAAGAAGAAACTGCCCATGAACTCTCGGAGTCTTTTAGCTTGTGTGATAGTTCAGGAAGCAAGTTATATACGAACTTATCCACAAATAATCGCTGTCCCCCTTCTGTAGCCATATCTTGACCGCTGTGATCAATGAATGTCTCCTCGAATCGGGTAAAGAAATCGGAAACACTTTCATCTTTCTTTTGTTTACATGCTGCTAGCTTATCCCAATTAACTCTCAAAGCAGGCATCATTGTTTTCATTAATGTAATAATCCTACCAGGGAGTTCTGAGATCAAAGCGTCGGGCTTTGCACCACCTACTTGACCTCTATCTGCGGCAATAATAGCGTTCCAATCGCCGCCTAATTCTTGAGCGTGATCCTCTCTACGAATTTTAGCCCATATTGTCTGTGGAACTACATTTCCCATCAACATGTCAATATCTGCTAGATTCATAGTACATGCATCAACTGTTTGCGACAACTCTTTATAGTAACCAGCAGGATTTTTGCGTGGATCTGGTAGTGACTGTTTAAGTGCTAAAACTTCAG
This sequence comes from Pleurodeles waltl, assembly GCF_031143425.1. Classification (NCBI taxonomy): domain Eukaryota; kingdom Metazoa; phylum Chordata; class Amphibia; order Caudata; family Salamandridae; genus Pleurodeles; species Pleurodeles waltl. The sequence goes on along the minus strand of NC_090447.1, from coordinate 1,414,219,310 downwards.
ACCTTTTCCAGGGGACATGTACCCATATGCGCTGAAAATGCGCAGGAATAGCTGGATTAGCACCTGCTGCTGCAACTTCTTCCTTCCATATTGGAGAAACCTCTCTCATGGGATAGTTTTTCAGTGCTGTCCTAACTGAAGGATCAGAATCAGGAAAAGTCTGTGAGAACAATAGGGATCTGAAAGAAATAAGTGTTCTGACAGCGTTTTCAACCTTAGGACCCACAATAAGTCCTTTGTCAAAGTCAGCCTGAACATCTAACAGATCCTGTGGGACCGAACCCAAATTCATATCCTCCCATTCTTTAGCGAGAGTATCGCACATAACTTTAAAAACATATCTCTGCGTAGGTGCATTCCATTGCAGAAAGGTGGACATAATATCAGACGTACTATATTGAGGACCCTTCTTGATCCATCTACAAGCAAGTGAGTCCAATTTTTCTCGCTCTTCGGAGTCTGGGAATTGACTACGAGACTGTCTTCGAGAAAAAGCTGGAGACACATTTAAAGCTTCAAAGAAAGGTGATAAGAGACCAGAGACAGTATCTGCAAATTGCTTACGCATAGATGGAGAATTTGACATAAGGATAGGGGACAAGGTATTAGGTGAATTAACTAAAGGAGCATTAGGAATTGCCAAAGGAGCAGAAGGCAAAGGAGTTAAAGGCAAAGCTGGCATAGGCAATACTTGAGGAGGCAAATGTGGAAAAGCTGGAGCAGGCGGAAGCACAACTGGCGGCTGAACAGGCTGTAACATCGGGGGTGCATTAGCACCTTGTACATAGGGCGGAGGCAATTTCAATAAGTGGGACATTAAGGGATCTTCCTCAAAATCTTTTCTCTTATCAAGGGAAGAGATAGGCAACGTCGGATAGCATTTATCTATTGCCATTCGATGCTGTCTGTCTGAAATTTCCATTGCATTATCTATTTCATCATCTTTGAATTGCTGAGCAGCCTGTATAATCGTCATTCCCTGTGTTTTCCTATCTCGTTTCGCTTGTTTAATTTCTCTCTGTTTGGCTTCCTTACGCCAAAGGCGAAAAGAGTCAAACATTGCCGGCCGGGCTTTTCTTTTAAATAACGTTGCTTCTAAATTATCTAGCACATCAGTTTCGAAACTACCATTTTCTGGCCATTTTAAAACACCATCTTTCTTTGTATATCGGGTCCATGTCTTATTAAAGGCAATAGGACCAACACCATGTTTAGAATAGAGCTCATATGTGGGAGTTCCAACCGAAGGAATCGGACAGGAGTCCTCAAGCTGGGAGTCCCTATTACAACCAAAGCAACAAAGTTTTCCAAACTTAGTCAGACCAGACATCTCACGATTTTTACTGGCTGTTCACAAACATCAAGGGGGTAAAACTTTCAGTTTACACAGCACAAATGCACTTACCCCTCGGCTTTGGCCACTGCAATGGCCAAATCTAAGGACCTAAGGACAAAACAAAGACCAAAATTTGTGGGCGCGACCCACCAAATACTTAACTAAGGATGTCTTCTTACACCAACAGAGGCCCATCTATCGTCTCGCTTTACCATACATCATCAAAGAAAGGGCCAAGGCAGGGCGGCAGTCAGGGCAGCAGTCGTCAGTAGCCGTCAGGAAGGAGTAACCGCGCTGAAAAAGACCTTCGGACCACTTCGACATACAGGGGTCGCTTGACGTGGCTCGCGATTCCTCCAGAATTTTCTTGCGGGGTTCCTCACGACCTTCAGGCAGAACCGGTACCGCTGAAGCCGCCCCACGTTGGGCGCCAGTTGAAGAACCAGAACCTTATGGGCCTGGCGGCGCAGGGTACGCCTGAAATCTCCTTGGATTCACCTGCCTCAACTAACAGAGACACGGGACACTCTGTCAGGCGTAAAAGATCAGATTTTATTAGCTGCAGCTAGTACAGTTGTCCAAGAAGTACACAAGGTATGTTCTCAGGAGACTGCCACTTTACTTTGTGGCGCACAATCTTATATACCGTATAAAAACCATTTATTAACTACATACACTCCCAGAACACATAGAAAGGAGCCAGTAAGAATAATGTAAAGATAGAACAGAGCCAATAGAAATGTCGGAAAACAAGACAGCACCAATAGAAGGAATTGGAAAACAAAGTATCAAGTGACTTAAGGTTGCCTCCCCTCCAGCTGTGTTTGTCACCCCTCCCTTGAACTAATTCATTAACCGATCCACAACGAAGTTGCATGTGGTGCGATAAGTTTGTGTGCGTTTGGAGGACAGTTGTGAAATGAGAGAATACTAGCAAAGGACAGCGAAGGCCAGACGATAAGATAAGATCGGCGGAGAATAGTGTGAGCCTACAGATAGTTGAAACAAGGATTAGAAAACCAAACAGGGATTAGTGTACTCGGTCAGACCTTAATACCAGCCTTGTAAAGATAGAGGCAGAAGGCTGTTTTGAACACCATGTTGCAGAATAAGCAGAAAAGGCAGAATGGACTTCGTTCGCTGTGCTGGCTGAGTGAAGGCAACATAAAATGGCGGCGGGCCACAAAATGGCGGGTCGATACGATCGTATTAAAAATCGAATTTCCTCAACCCCCCCCCCCCAATTTTCTTTGTTTTTCTGTGAATGTTTGCATTTGCATCATCAGGCGGAGGAGAAGTGGCATCGGTGCAAGAGGGAGCTGCATCTCACATGGCCCCGGAGGGCCATGCAACGGACTCCGACATGACCAGTGAGACGGAGGGCGAGGGGGGCTCCACCACGGTTTTTGGAGTCCGCCCTTTCCTTGGGCAGGGACATCGGCCAGCAGCAAAGGCACAGCCAGCCCCCCCCCCTGGGAAGAGGAGCAAAAAACTGAAGGGCAGGCGCGAGAGGCCTGATACGCCTGCCCCCAAGGAGGGTAGCCTTGCACCGTCACCTGCCACATCGGGTAAGGGAGCCAAGGGCCACGGAGAGTCTGCCAAGGAGGGCAAGGGCAGCAAAGCGCCGAAGGCAGGGAGCAGCCGACCTGGCCATGAGGGCCCCACCAGCCCCATTCCGGGGGTATCGGAGGAGACCCAGGGCCCCAGGACTCCATCACAGGAGGGCCCCGCAACGGAAAGGTCCGATGCTGACTGAGCGGGAAGTATTGGCCAGGTGTGGTTCACTCGAAACACAAGACAGGCACCGCTGAACAGGCCCCGCCGTGAGAAGCACCACTGAACAGGGCCCCGCCGTGAGAAGCTCCGCTGAACAGGGCCCCGCCAAGACAGGCACTGCTGAACAGGGCCCCGCCGTGAGAAGCACCGCTGAACAGGGCCCCGCCGTGAGAAGCACCGCTGAACAGGGCCCCGCCATGAGAAGCACCGCTGAACAGGGCCCCGCCAAGACAGGCACCGCTGAACAGGGCCCGCCGTGAGAAGCACCGCTGAACAGGGCCCCGCCAAGACAGGCACCGCTGAACAGGGCCCTGCCAAGACAGGCACCGCTGAACAAGGCCCCGCCGTGAGAAGCACCGCTGAACAGGGCCCCGCCGTGAGAAGCACCGCTCCGCTGGGCCCTCATCTCAAGCACCGCTCCGCTGGGCCCTCCTGTCAAGCACCGCTCCGCTGGGCCCTCCTGTCGAGCACCGCTCCGCTGGGCCCTCCTGTCAAGCACCGCTGGCCCATTGGCATGCCCGGTTCTGTGTCGGGCAGGGCTTCACGAGGCACTCTGCCCACCATGCCTCCTCCATGACCAGTGGACTCTGTAATCCACCTGATGGACTGTGGCTTTGCACTCCCCAGGATGGCACAGTGGGCAATCCACCCACTGTAGAGACTTGAGAGACTGTGGCTTTGCACTCCCCAGGATGGCACGGTGGGCATGGAGGCCCTTCGTGGATCTGGCGTCGTGGACTCATGTGGCTGAGGTGCCCCCCCTTCCCTTCCCCCTGAGGTGCCAGTATTTTATTATTGTGATGCCCCAGCAGTGTTCTCTCCAATGGACTCGATCTCGTGTGTGGGCTTTGCCCATGTGTTGCTGCACATTGGCCCACGGACATTTGAACTTTGCAAAACTGTGCTGGACTTTTGCTACTTGTATATATATAGTTCTAGATGTGTAATAATTCTGTATATATTGCTAAGTTCGCTATACTTCATTATTGCTATAATATAGTTCTATTTTTACAATCATTGCCTTTTGTCTTTGCATTTTTGTTTTGGGGGTTTGGGGGTGTCACTCTGACTTTTTAATCTGCATTGGTGTGTAGGTATTTCGGTGGGGGTGAGGGTGGGGGTGGGTGGGTGGCGTATGTGTGTGCCCGTAACCTTTCCTCCTCCCCCCTCCCCTGTGTCGTAGGTGCAGTACTCACCGTTGTCATCTGCGGCGACCTTCGTGATCCTGGAAGATGAGCAGGAAGGCAATGGCTGGGAGGATGTGGAGTTCCGGTTCCATGCTGTTCCGATTCCGCGTGGAGTGTGTCGAGGTGAGCGTTTTCCATTGGAAATGTCTGTTTTCGCCGTGTTTTTATCGGCGGGGCTCCCGCCCCGGAAAAGGTGGCGGATTGGTGAGTTGTGATAGGGTGGGCGGTACATTGTCTGGCGCCTGGCTGTTGGTGGTGACCGCCGCGCTGTTTGTTTGTGCCGCTGTGGCGGTCGGAGTGTTAAAGCGGCGGCCTGTGTTGGCGGTTCTCGCCAGGGTCAGAATTCCATTGTTTGGACCGCCAGCCTGTTGGCGGGTTGGCCGCCGCTTTAACACTGACCGCCAGGGTCAGAATGACCCCCATAGTCTTGTCCCTTCGAGTGTGCACTGCATTTTACCACTGCTACTTCCCCTGGCAATTGAATGGCATGTAACAATTCTCTTATTCTTTCACCATTTTTCACTGGTGATCCTGAAGAGGTCATGAAGCCTCTCTGTGACCACAATTTTCCAAAGTCATGCACTATTCCAAATCCGTACTGACTGTCAGTGTAGATGGTGACTTTCATCAATGCAGAGAGTTGGCAAGCTCTAGTAAGGGCTACCAATTCCGCTACTTGTGCAGAGTAAACTCTTTGAAGCCAAGATGCTTCCAGAACACCTGTTATCGTGCATACAGCATATCCTGATTTTAATATTCCCAGGGCATCTCTCAAACATGAACCATCAACAAAAATGACTTGATCATTTTCTTCCAATCGGGTATCTTTGATATCAGGTCTTGGTTTGGTGCAAAATTCAGTCACCTGAAGACAGTCGTGCTCGATGTCTTCAGCGTTCTCAATTTCGGCATTTTCACTGGGAAACAAGGTTGCTGGATTCAACGTAGTGCACCGTTTCAGCTGCACGTTAGGTGATCCCAGAATTATTGTTTTATACCTTGTGAGTCTAGCACCAGTCATGTGCTGTGTTCGGGAACGTGTCAAAAGTATCTCGACTGAGTGGGGGACCATGACTGTTAAAGGGTGTCCCATCACTATTCCTTCACTCTGAGTGAGGCTGATACCAACTGCGGCTATGGCACGCAAGCACCCTGGCAGTGCTGCTGCGACCGGATCCAAAGTAGCTGAAAAATATGCTACTGGTCTGTTTACGCCGCCATGGGCTTGGGTCAAGACAGACAAGGAACACGCATCACGTTCATGACAAAACAATGTGAAAGGCTTTGTGTAATCAGGCATACCTAAAGCTGGAGCCCTGCACATGCACTCTTTCAATTCAATAAAAGCATCCATCTCATCTCCTTTCAGCTCTATTTCATCTAGCGCATCCTTCTGGGTCAGTTTCAGTAAAGGTTTTGCTAGGGTTGAGAAATTGGGGATCCATTGGCGACAGTAGCTCACCATTCCCAAAAACTTTCTCACCTCCCTCCTCGTCTTTGGGGGACTCATTTGAAGTACACTTGTTATCCTTTCCTTCATAATTCTTCGTGACCCTTTCTCTATTTGGTGACCCAAATATTTCACTTTCTTCTGGCAGAACTGTAATTTTGAAGGAGACACCTTGTGTCCATTCCTTCCCAAATGGTTCAATAGGGCAATGGTGTCGGTTGTGCAGTCACTTTCTGTCTTGGATGCAATCAGTAAATCATCAATGTACTGTACTAGGGTTGACTCGAATGGCAACTCCAACGCTTCCAAATCTTTCTTTAGAATCTGATTGAAAATTGACGGTGACTCCGAAAACCCTTGAGGAATTCGACACCAACTGTAAACTCTGTCTAAGAATTTGAAACAAAAGAGAAACTGGCTGTCCTCATGTAGGGGCACAGAAAAGAATGCTTGTGATAAGTCGATAACTGAGAACCACTCAGCATCACAGGGAACTTGAAACATTATCACAGCTGGATTCGGTACTACGGGACAACATTTGAGTATTATGTCATTTATTTTCCTCAAATCCTGAACAATTCGGACCTTTCCACTCGGTTTTATTAGTCCCATGATTGGTGAATTACATGGACTGCTTAACGCCTCTTTCAGTACTCCCTGTTTTACAAACTCATCAATGAGTTGGGCGACTTTCATGAGGGTGTCTTGTGCCATATGGTACTGTGGGGTCTGGGGAAAGGTTACATTGGGTTTTACAGTCACTTTCACTGGCTCCACTCCTTTCACCAATACCATCTCTTTCCCTGTCATATCCCATACTTCTTTTCCGACTGTTTCCTGCAACTCAGCGGGAATATCTGCTTCAGTGATCATCGGATAAAGGGTAATCAAGGGATACTCTTCATCGACAGTTTCCACCTCATCCCCTCCTACACTGTCCTCTTCTTCCCCATCACTGCTTGTCTGAATTTTAATTTCATCGTTTGAACACATAATCGAACATCCTAATTTGCACAATAGGTCTCTCCCTAACAGTGATATCGGGCTTGAGTCACACACCACAAATTTATGTGACCCTTGGTAGTTACCAATTCTGACTTGAACTGGCTCTGTGATTGGGTTCGTCAGGTACCTGTTTGCTACTCCCACTACTTGAACTGTTCTCCCTGAAAGTGGCAAATTCGGTACTTCAATGCTCCTGACAGTGGAACGTGTAGCTCCTGTGTCAACCAAGAATGAAACGCGATGACCCATAACTCTTCCCTCCACATACGGACCCTTTTGATCAACTTCCAAAGATGCTGCAAGCATACAATTTCCTTCCTCGTCTGTACTTTCACTCTCCCATGCATCGTTTATTCCATTCTCACTGTGTAATGGGAACTGGTGTACTGTGTCGTTTTGATTCATTCCTTGACCTGTGACCTGTTGAGGAAGCATTGCTTGCTGCTGATTCATTGGTGCTAAGGGTATTTGCATTTGCTGGTTAGGTACCATAGGGAACTGCTGTTGCATTGGCTGCAATTGTGCCATTTGCACACGGGGCATTTGCACCTGTTGCGGTTGCATGGGTTGTAAACCCTGCATCTGGTTTATATTGTTTTGGAAATTTGGATTCGGACCTCTCAGTTTCGGTCCTCTCATAGTCTGGAATGCATTGACATCATTGTTTTGCTGACCTACACCTTCCTGCACCATCATTGGGCACTCCCGTTTCCAATGCCCGACGATTCCGCACGTGTGACATGGCATCACCTTCTTCATCGCTTGTATACCATTTGGAATCATAACGGTATTCAAATCAGGACCGTTATTCACAAAACCTCCTCGGCCTCTGCCTCTCATCTGCGGCTGAAACATAGCGTTTCCCTGTTGCTGTTGCTGCGGCATCTGTTGTTGGAAACCTTGTAAACCTTGCAAACCTGTCTGAGCTGCTCTAAGCTGCATCACCATCACCTTTTCCTTCAATCTTTTCTGCTTTGTCTCAATCTCATCACTGCAGTATTTCGCATAATTCAACACTTCATCGATCGACTTCGACTGCCAACAAATCAAATGAGTTTTAATCATCTGGCTGATTTCGGGTCTCAACCCTTCCACAAACCTGAACACAAAATGGAGCATGTCCTTTGCCTCAATCGTTTCCTTACCACTGTAATTTTTAAACGCTTTCAACAACCTCTCATAATACGCATGTATAGATTCTTTAACCTCTTGGGCGGTCCTGTCAATCCTCTGCCAATCCACATTTTTCGACGCAACCTTGGTTTTCAAGTGCTCAATCACCTTGTGGTACAAACTCATTACCGTAGGTGATGGCGCACCTGTGTCTCTATCTCTCTCCGGTTCACTCGTCGGCCAACCTACAGCCCTTTTACAATCTTCCCACAAATCTGCCGGAACCACAATTTCAAATAAAGTATTCAGGTCTTCCGAGAGACATTTCGCAAGTTTCACAAATCTATCTGTTTGTTGATACCACTAAATCGGCTTCTCTCTCAATTTGGGAAAGTCATCCGTAAAGGATTGAATATCGCACCTGTGCCATGGTACATGTACAAGTTTTCCCCCTGCTGTCTCTCTCATTGGTAACATAGGTGGTCATTCTGACCCTGGCGGTCTTTGACCGCCAGGGCGGAGGACCGCGGGAGCACCGCCGACAGGCCGGCGGTGCTCCAATGGGGATTCCGACCGCGGCGGTAAAGCCGCGGTCGGACCGGCACCACTGGCGGGCTCCCGCCAGTGTACCGCCGCCCCATTGAATCCTCCACGGCGGCGCAGCTTGCTGCACTGCCGCGGGGATTCCGACCCCCCCTACCGCCATCCAGATCCCGGCGGTCGGACCGCCGGGATCCGGATGGCGGTAGGGGGGGTCGCGGGGCCCCTGGGGGCCCCTGCAGTGCCCATGCCACTGGCATGGGCATTGCAGGGGCCCCCGTAAGAGGGCCCCTACATGTATTTCACTGTCTGCTGGGCAGACAGTGAAATACGCGACGGGTGCAACTGCACCCGTCGCACAGCTTCCACTCCGCCGGCTCGATTCCGAGCCGGCTTCATCGTGGAAGCCTCTTTCCCGCTGGGCTGGCGGGCGGTCTGAAGGCGACCGCCCGCCAGCCCAGCTGGAAAGTCAGAATGACCGCCGCGGTCTTTCGACCGCGGAACGGTAATCTGACGGCGGGACTTTGGCGGGCGGCCTCCGCCGCCCGCCAAGGTCAGAATGAGGGCCATAGTTATCAGATCGTCATTCTGTTGTTTTTTCACAATCCGCTCTGGAGTATTTTCTTTCTTTTTGTCCTTTTTCTTAACCCACCTACTTTCCCACTTGTCTAAACATCTCCAGACCTGTGCACTCTGCAGTATCTCTTTAAGGTGTGTTTTCATCCCTGCGGATCTCATGTGTTCAAAATCTTTCGTCTCAAAGTCTAACCTGTAGCTTCTGCTCAGGTGTTTAGTCTTACTTATATCGATCTCGTTTCTGTCTGCAATTTCTTGCAACTTCTTATGTATGCTGCTTACTTCTCTTGTAATCCTAGGGCACACGTATCTTAGCTCTTCCTCTGTGTATGATTCTAATCTGTTCAAACCCATTGTTCCCTCTACCAGTTCATCTGCCTCCATACCCAACCTTATTTTATTCAGGTATTCTTCTCCCTTCCCGCTGGATGTACTCTGTGGGGAGTTCAGGCTGTTGAACCATTGTGTTAACTGTTGCGCGTTCAGTCCCATCAGTGTAGCAGTTACATCAACTGCTACTGATGGTTTCTGTAATGTTTCAGTCTCTGAGGTTAACGGTACTAATAGTGGTGGATGTGACCTTACCACGGTTGACGGAGCACAAATTGGGATTGGACTAAATTCCGACAAGGACCCAGATCCATTAGGCAGTGCCGCTATTGGAGTTGTTTCTGGGGTGGTCTCTATGCATCTCCTCCCTGTCCCACTCTGTGTCATTATTACCCCTTGTTCACATACGTTTGGGTCTCCTTGTATGTACAGTGGTACTGGTGGACCTACAGTAATAGGCAGAGATATCGCGTCTGGATTCTGTCTGTTCCCCGAATTCTGTGGCATGTTAATCCCCACATTGTGGTTCATCATTGCTGGCATACCTAACTGGCTTTCTATTACTCGCACTTCTTGTGTCTGCTTTTGAGGCATCGAGAACTGTGTTGATTCAGCTTGAATCAATGTTGGTTCCTTGATAACTCTGTCCTCCCTGCGCCTTTGAATCAGAGGTCGTTCCCATGTTATGCTCATCACAGCAGTGCCTTTGAACCTGTGGCTGATAATTATCAGCAGGTTTCAACGTAGGCACGTCTGGGTATATTCTCCGAACCTGTGGTATTTGTGGTGAGAAAGGCATATCGCAACTGCTCGGCCTCTGAGATATTCTCAAATTTGGTGTTACATTACCCTGTATTGGTTCTGGAGGGGCAGTACTAATGCTTGAGCCTTTTTCGCTTTCTACATATGGTGGCGGGCGATCATTCAGCAATTGTATAACGAACTCCTCATCATCTGACTCGTCTCCCCTTTTCGAGTTTCTATTGTTCTCTCTATCTCTGGACTGACTTCTGTTTGTCTTATGGGTGGCTTTCCTTCCTTCCGTCTCTGCTTCATCAGTAATCGCTGGAAACAATTTAATCCCCTGCAATACATCTGATCTCCAAACCTTTTGTGTGCTGTCCCATCTAGCATCCGCTAGTGTTTTTTCTACTTTTCTTATTCTTGTCTCAAATTTCTTTTGTTGTTGGTTTCTAGCTATTAGCTCCCAAATTGCTAGTGCCTCAAACTGTGCTGGTCTTGGAGGTACTTTCATGTCGTATAGCGCAAATCTCAGATTTTCTAAAACCCTTAGATTAAACGACCCGTGGATAGGGAACGCTACACTTCCATGTTTCTCGTTAATTTGCACCATTGTTTTAACCAAAGACATGGTGCTACACCCCTTTCTTCAATGACAATGTAAGCTGGTGTACCCTCAGGCGGTGTTTCTTCTCCTACATTTGCTTTAATATAAACATCTCCCCTCATGGCACTCTTGAATGCTTTGAAAAATTTCATCTTCCCGTCTCTTATTTTTCTTGAACGTGTAATCAATAAGTGACTTTAATTCCCGGAATACTCTTCGCTTCCCTTTCTCCTACCAATTGCGCTTCACGGACTGTGTTCAATCCGTGCGCGACCCTTCTCATCAACCAACCTATCCCAGCGCGGCTCCTAGTGACGTCACACTCACACACTGCGGCTGACAAAGTCCCGCGGCTTGTCCTCTTTCATTCGGCTTCACTCACAAACTAATTTCTGCAATATAACGCGAGCACTAACCAAAGGAATAAAACAGATCTGTCGGTTTACTACAGGAAAGGTAATACAATCGCTTCAGAAACCTTAGGGATTTTTCACTAGCCTCAGCAGTTATTCCATCTTTCTCGGTTTCCCACTTTCGCAAGCAAAATTTGACCCGCAAACTTTACTCTCAACTGATCAATGAACTATTCTAGTGCACTTTAGAATTCGTCAAATCTCAAAGTCGAAATTTTCTTTCATTCCTCATAATTCATACCGACTTGTTGACCACGCCCGGTCAACCTATTAAACCGACCAGATCACAACATCAAACAAGTGTCTCATACACTTTTCAACATACTCCGGAGTCTCTTGACCTTGCAGGGCCCGTCTCAACATCAACAACCACGTGGACAATTTTCTGCACAAAGCGCTACACACACGTGAAGTTCGACGACTTCCCTACTCTCACACTTTTAGAGTAACACTCTTCTAATATCTTTTAACCCCCCTAAAATCCTCACAAACTTCTCAATTAATCTGCGGCAATTAGCTGTGCAAGCGCAAAACCCTAATTTCATTCATACCGTCACTAGAAACGCCGAAAACATTCTCACACCTCCATGTCCTCCATTCGCAAGCTCCGAGATCCCGGGAAAGTCATTGGGGACTTAGGGCATCATCATCCCTCCAACTTGTTTTATAAAAGAAAATTCTAACTTATCTCCGTCTATTGCTCGGATAGGGTCCCAAAGGGCTAAACCATCAATCTCTGCTACCATCTACTGATAACGCGTCCAGCCCTTATAAATTTCCTGTACCTGGACACGTTGGAGGTCGGTGAATCTTTTAACCGAGTCGGGCTCTCCTCATCCTAGAATAGTCCGGTCACTCAGATCAATAATCAATGACTATTATAATCAGTAATCAATACTCAATTAATAGATCAATATATATCACATCAGAAATCAACAACAGTTTGTAATTCGGCGCACCATGACCTTTCAGTCATGAATAATCACACCAGTTTATTAAAAGTTAGTGAATTTATTTCCCTATATTAACAAAGCTAGCACAATGTATATAAGTCTCAAAACCAAATGATATATGTATATGAACATTACTAGTTGTCCATAACGGCGGAAGAAACGCAATCTACGCAAAATCTGGATAATGATACACTCAGTTATCGCAATGCAAATCACTAATATGACTAACTGTATTTGACTAATTTCATACATTGGTCAGCATGACAAGATTTCAAATTAGCATGATGCATCGAATGAATACCTCGACTAACCTCTAATTAGCATTGGCATGTGGGACTTCATGCAAAACGCATTTAGTCAACACAAATTTGGAAAACTTCTAGCTTGGGCCCTATCAAAATAGCAGTTGGTACCTAAAAGAAAAAACACAATGCATAATACATTTATCCTTTCATATTTACCAAATACAATCAGCATTCAAGAAAAGTCTTCGTCCTTCAGGTACCGGTTCGATCAGCATGGGGCAGGTCAAAAAAGAGCAAAGTTAAGGGCAGGCTTCCTTGCAACGGCAAGGAAAATGGAGCAAGGTTACTTCATGGGCAAGACGGGACAAATCAAAGTTAAAGTCTCTAGGTGAGAATTCTTAAAGTCTCTTTCTCTGGAATAGAGAAAAGGGCATCAGGGTGTCGTCCAAAATGGAGTCTGGCATCTGGCTTCAAACTGGCATCGAGGAAAATGGCTGACTTCTCTTTGTCCAGTGGGTTTAAGTAAGAAACATTCCAAATTCTGCAGGGTCTTCCATTGGAGGGTTCATAGGTTGGCTTCAAATTGTCCAATGAAAATTGTCTTTTACTAGCACTCATTTATGCATACACTGTCCTTGGAGCCTTGGAACACAAGTTGTAACATGGTTTGCCAATTATTTTATTATCTGTACCTTCATTGTCCGCACCTGCAGACTGACCTTGTATCAAAGGGGATGAAACCGGCCTAGTACGAAACCTTGGAGATAAGTGTATTAGTCAGCTCTACTGGAAAAATACAACTTCAAGCAAGAATATATGTTTCATTAGTTCAAGGAAAAAGCCACGCAGTTAGAATTTGAGACCAGGCAACTAGGCCAAAGCCTCTACTAAATTTAAGCTAAGCAAAACAGTTTCAAACGAGAAATCATGGCATACATTTGCAATTATGACGGATTACTACATTTTCAATACTTCATGATTAGTAAAGCTCGTTTACAATGACGGCGAACTACCCCGAGGGCACAATTTCCCTCGTACATTTTTTTCTTTACTAAAATCACACTACATTATATGCTTTTGATTACATGATATGTATGAATATATGTTGGAACCTCTTTTCTGCGTCATCAGGCCTAACAGGAAGTCCTGTAAGTCGGTGTTATTAGACAGGAGACTGAGGTTTTCTCTAACCGTGTCTAGTGAGGAACTCTTTAACAATTGCTGGCATAGTTTCCCTACGCTATATGTTGTTACTATACCCGCATGCTTGAATGATATATAGCGAGGGTCCGGCCTACTAGTTCTAAACCCCCCGTGGAGTTTATAAAACGTTTATGACACCCATTGGTATGTATTGGCCACAATAACCACCCGCCAGCACGTGACAGTGAAACATTAAGGGGGTGATTCCGATAGAGGCGGGCGGCGGTAGCAGCCCGCCTCGCGGGAACCGCCATATGGCCGCTCCGCGGTCGAAAGACCGCGGAGGCCATTCAGGCTTTCCCGCTGGGCTGGCGGGCGACCGCCAGGAGGCCGCCCGCCAGGCCAGCGGGAAACCCCTCCCCACGAGGAAGCCGGCTCCGAATGGAGCCGGCGGAGTGGGTATGTGCGACGGGTGCAGTTTGCACCCGTCGCGTATTTCAGTGTCTGCACTGCAGACACTGAAATACACAGTGGGGCCCTCTTACGGGGGCCCCTGCAGTGCCCATGCCATTGGCATGGGCACTGCAGGGGCCCCCAGGGGCCCCGCGGCACCCCCTACTGCCATCCTGTTCCTGGCGGGCGAACCGCCAGGAACAGGATTGCGGTAGGGGGTGTCAGAATCCCCCATGGCGGCGCAGCAAGCTGCGCCGCCATGGGGGATTCCAAGGGCAGTGGAAAACCGGCGGGAGACCGCCGGTTTTCCTTGTCTGACCGCGGCCAAACCGCCGCGGTCAGAATGCCCTGCGGGGCACCGCCGGTCTGTCGGCGGTGCTCCCGCCGACCCTGGCCCCGGCGGTCTGAGATCGCCGGGGTCAGAATGACCCCCTAAATGTGCCATTCTGGACCCGTACATCGAGCTGATCTCCAGGTGCATTTATATTCTTTTGCCATTTATAATTTTTGCTGGGCAGGAATACTGGGCATGTTCAATGCCTTAATCTTTGATAAGCCTAAACAACTCGTTTGTTGTAGTTTCATTTAAAAATAGCATTTGAACAGGTATCAGGCATGCTCTAAATAAAGCTTCCTTCCCCCGTATTTGCCAATGTGTAGTACACCACACACTTTTTAAGTCAATGGACTTCAGCCAATATTCATAGCCCTCTATACTCAACTGGTAAACAAAAGAATCTGAATAAATACATTTCGTAATTTAAAATAATATGACTCAGCATTTTTATCATCGTGCCCAGAAAAATATGTATACTTTTCAGAATAAGCTTTAGAACTCCCTTGAGGTGAAGTTGGACAATGTTCCCATTTTGTGTAATTCAAAACAGTCTTTGGGGTACTTGCTCTGTGGATGAAATGGTGCCCATAATAATTGTAGCAAAACATATCACCATAATTCTCTTTAGATTGATAAACATCTTAGTTTTCAAATACAGGGTAATACTGCAATTCAGTCATCATAGAATCAACTGTTTTCACATCCCAATTATCAGAAACAACTCCGGGTATTATTATATAGTTCATTGAAAGTTTAAAGACATGTGGTATCTGAATGACCTCTGTGGGGCCGTACATATCAAATGTTTCTTTATCCCAAACAATCTCATCAGGAATTGGTATAGCGAAAATCTTCACAAAAGACAAGTCTCTATGGACCTTGTGAGAAGAAAAGAGTGGTTTTAGGTCCTCATTCACCAGTTCAACTGTTGATTTTTCAGGAAGAAAATGACCATGTATTAACAAAAATAATGTTATAACAAACCCAATATAAAGCAGGAAAGCCAGCACAGTCAAGGAAAGCCACAGATAGTTCCATGGAAGAATAAAGTAAGTTGCTTTAAGCCAATTTATCAACTTACGTGTTTTTGATAGTTCAGGTGTCAAACAGGCGAATCAGTCCGAAACGTCATCGTTGATGTCGGCAAAGTATCCAGAAGCAGTTTGTGCAAAAACTGGAGCTGTGTTAGTAGGTAGTGTTGGTGTTTCCCGAGGTGGCACAGAATAAATAGCACCATCTGTCTGTGTTGAAGTTGTGTCAAATTGATCAGTTATTTCTGTATTATTTGATGTCAGTGGAACTAGTGCAAAATCATTTTCCACCCTTCCCAAGCTCGTAGTGGTGTCACTGTTGTTGCTTAAAACCTGCAGAGGAACTTCCTGACCAGTAGTGAGAGGGATTCGGGAACTACTGACTGTTCCTTTTGGTCGGCTGTGCAGGATCGGCCACATGGTGTAGTTTGACATTGTTGATAGAGACAAAGCGATTTTCTTTGGCACCTGCCAACGGTGGGAGAATGACAGTTCTGGTACCATGTATTCCCAAGCCAGGGACTGGTGCACGATAAGTAGGACCAAATTCCTTTTTCACAGCAACCTTTTCACGTACTAGGTCCCCAACTTTAGGAATCCAGCCTGTAGGTGTTACAGTTACATCCTCAATTCCTGTGAAGGCAGCACTGGCAGAAGCGTTGTCGTCATGGAACTGTTGCAATTCCTGTAAGATAGTGACACGTTCATTTATGACGCCTCCACGCCAAGACCATCAAGATCTGTAACATACATTTGAGTTCCAAACAGGCACTCATATGAAGTGCGATCCCCCCAGGGACCTTCTAGGCAGATTGTTAAGTGCTCTCTGGACTCCATACAGGTGATTAAGCCAACTGTGACCCGTACCTAAGACCCTGGCTATTAAGGATTGCTTTAAATCACAGTTTTATCGCTCCACAACGCTATTTCCCTCGGGATGAAATGAAGACAAGTACTGGAGTTGGACACCCAAAGAAGCCATGGCGTCCCTGAATGCCCTGGAGGCAAAAGCAGGGCCCTGGTCCGAGTGGAAAGCCGCAACTGCATATGTACCGATAAAGACTTGCGCATCTTTAATAACAGTCAGAGCGTAGGCCGAGCATTGTAGCCACATCCATAGAAATCTGGGGCAAGAGTTAACAGCGACTAAGATGTATTTGTTTGCACTATCCGGTGTTAGGGGACCAAGTACACACACTGTAAAGGTTTGTTGGATTTTAGGAGGGGTGTCTGCAGTGGGCTTTTAGCAGTGGAAACTTTAATTTGATGGCAGATGTCACAACAGAGGACATACTGCTTGGCCTCTTTGTAAAGCATGGCCACCAATAACAGGCTTGTATCAATGATATTGTAGCCGCCACACCAGCATGGGCAGATGCTACCCCCTCATGTGCTGCTTTAATGAACTCTGGTCTTATATCTTTGTTGGGAATATCTCGAACCCCTACGCCTGTTATCTTAAGCTCAGCATTTAGGCTGCCTCCCATTCGGTAGGAATATTTAGCTGGAAATGCTTTTGGATAGGGTGTACCATCAGCCGTAGCTTTCACGGCAGCCCATAGGTCTTCGTCCGGTTTCGCACCTTAGCTGGTTACTGCAGCAACAGTGGCCATAGCTACTGCTGACATTGCGTCTTCATCAGCCAGTGTATTCCCAGCCACTTGTATTCCAATGCGTTAGTGTCCAATTTGTACACAACATGGACATTTAGTAGCATTTCCTTCAGATCCACTACTTTCCCCCACAGAAGTCTGTGTTTGATGGTGTTGCCTTTAGAATCTCTGAACCCATTCTGGCACCAGTAATGCAGGTATTCATTGAAGAACTGGACACAATAGTACGAATCACAAACAATCAATGTTAGCTGTGCATGATCTGTATGTTCCAGTGCCATTACCAGAGCCTTTAGCTCTGCTAGCTGTCCTGTGCAATCCCCTAGGATTGGTGTACATGATTCTTTGATATTGATCGATAGGCAGTGTATTCGCAGGAACTGGGTATTCTAGTTCACATTGCAAAAATTCTTGACTTTATAATTTTGGGTCAAAAATGTAGTCTACATCAGTGGCTGTCAAAGACGTGGCCCATTGTATCCAATGTGGATGTAATGCTTTAGCGTTTGAAATGCTGGCTTTGGTGACAGCCTCAAGGGCTGGAATTGGAGAGACAACAATAATGCGTTTGCCCTGGGCTAGAAGTCTTTCTTTAATGACAGCCATCTGTATAGCAGTGAGAATTTTCTCAGTGTGAGCACAGCATTGTTCTGCTGCTGAGTTCCTTGCGATTTGTATGCAATCAAGACGGTCTCACCCTCATCAAATATTACATAGGTGAAACCAATGGCACCAGCAATTACTCTGATGACCAAGTGTGTTTTATTGTCCATTGTATTTAAAAGTTGTGCTGTAAGCATGTCTGTTTGCAGGTCTCTGAGAATGCGTGTGTGTTCGACCGTCCAAAATTTACGGGAAAAGTCAGGAAGTATTAAGTCATATAAAGGTTTATGCATGATGCATAATCTGGAATGTAAGTTCTGTCAAAATTTAGGAAACCCAATAAAGATTAGAGTTCTTTAATGGTATTTGGAGGTTGTAATTGTGCACATTTTTCCAAGAATTGTGGTGCTAGGCTCTTTCCTTCACTCAATAGCTCATATCCCAGAAACAGGACGCTAAGGAAGGCTATCTTTGTTTTCTTGACATTGAATTCGTATCCAAATTCTGCAAATCCCACAACAAGACGGGCTACCCATCTTAAATGTTGTAGCAATTCATCATCCGTGAGATATATATCATCTACGTAAGACACTGCTTCAGAGTCAATGTTGTGCAGGATCGAAGTCACACGAGCTGCGAACAGTTCTGGATTGTTATTGTACCCCTGGGGTAAACGACAAACGACAGGAGCCTAGTGCGCTGAAACTTGTTAAGTCTCTATTCTCAGGCGCTATATTTTGGCAGAAGAAGCCATTGGAAATGTCCAGTGTTGTTTTGTATTTTTTACACACTATGTTGTTCATCAGTGCTGTGCTATGTGAGTTTTGTATAGCATATGTGCGTGTATGACTGTTTAAATGTCTCTAGTCTAAGACTATCCTATAAAAATCCTATAAAAATGGTCCGGTTTAGCTACTGGGAATAAAGGATTATTCATTGGGGAGACGCAGGGTTCAATTACGCCATGGTACTCTAGCTGTGTGAGAATTTTTCTCATGGGTGCTTCAGCATCATGTTTTATTGGATATTGGAGTTGAGGTTGGGGTTCATTTTTAATAGGAATTACATGGTAGGGGGAATCCTTGCCCCATCCTACGTGATTGCGATATAACGTGGGTGCCTGCACCAATGCCCAATTGATGGCGTAGGATTCTGCGAGCTCTTCGGGAACAAGAGGTGAGAAAGAAGATTTGATAACATCTTCCACATATGGGCAGGTACGGACAAATTCAGGTGGCCAGTCTTGTTCGGAGGCCAGGATATCATATATATTTACCACGCAATCCCAAAAGATTGCGTCTATTGTGCGTTCAATGATTCCTTCTAACTGTAGCGTTACTTTATACACCATATCAGGCATGGAGACGCGCATGTCCGCAGTTTCTACTTGTAGAAAGTCATCAGTTTCTTTCACCTCCAGATGCTCTAGAAAACTCTGGCGAACTATTGTGACTTCTGCCACTCTGTCTAGCAGCGCTAGTGCCCATTTCCTGTTCTTCAATACAGCCCTCTTCTTGAGTGGCATGTCGCACTGCAAATGCTGATACCTTCATCTTTTTAAATTGGGGTTTTTGTTGGGGAGGTTTCTCTTCCTTTTTAACAGAAACCTCTGTTGAGCGTTGTGGTTCCTGTCTCATTTTCACATACTCTCACTGCGTTTTCCGATGAGTCCTGAAAGGAACGAGATTGGCGTGTATCAGTATATTGATATCTGTCAGGCATTTATTTATTATATCTATTTCTGAGGTTATATCTATTCTGTGGAGTCTCCGTGCGCAGAGATTCTCCCCTTTCTTTTTTAGGAGTTTGTTGTTTTTTATCCCAGCGTTTCTTATTACCCTCAGGAGCTTGCTTGGTAAAATCTTTATTAGATTTACCCTGAAATTGTGGTTTAGTTGGTCTGACCCCTAGACTATCTTGACCAATTTTACAATAGGTCTCTGCGATAATCTTCGGCAGCTCACTTTCTGATCCTGTTGAGGAACATCCCAGAGCCGCATGCGCACCGCTAATGCGACTGCTTCCCCTTTCAAATTAATCAAAATAATTGAGGATACTGTGGCGAAGTTGCCCATTAATTGTATCCCCACGTCCAGGGCTGAAGCAGCCCCGTATTCATCTTGAATCTGTTTCAACACTTCTGGTAAGTTAGCAAGTGTTGGTGTACCGTGTGCGGTAGTATAGAGCGCGGCAAGTACCGTGCCCCATGTGTTACAGTTATCTACTGTGGGAACCATCCCAAAAGGTAAGCACATTGTTAGTATTCTATGTTTATCCTGAGGTCCCGTATGGGGAAATACTGCTTCCAGTGCATTTATTTTTTGAGCTAGCCAAAACAGAATTTCTTCTCGTTTGGCGGGTACCTTACCCATGATTGAGTGTACAGTTGCAAGGTTAATACCTGGCCTTACTGCATGTGGTTGCGCTGGAGCAGCTCTTGCTGGGTTTGTATTTATTGTTTGCATTACAAACTGTACTAAACGTCTGTATAGTGCCGTCAGCTCAGTATATAAGCAACGGACTTTGGCCACTGCTACATTTGCTATTGCAGGGTGAGGTGTATAAGTGGCCAATAAAGGCCAGGTAGGGCCATCATTACTTAGAGGACCTAACCTAACTAGTAAAATCGTGTGGGGTAGGGTGACATCAAGCCAATTATTATGTTCTTGATAAGATAAAGGTATTTCTAAATATGCACATGCTCTGTATTGTCTAGGTATGTTTGCAAGTGTATAGTGATGAAAAGTGTTTGTGTTCCCATCAACTGCTGGAAATGTGACCCAAGAATAGAAAAGTTCTGTTCTATAAGTTGCATGTGCGTCCACTACAAATGTGACTGGATCCCCCCCGGGCTGTTAGGCCATTTGCCAATAAATGTGCAGTCAGAGGTTGTCTCATATTGACTGCAATTGCTACCTGTTACGGATTCACCATACTAGATGGTACATTTGTTCAGAGATAGGCACACCAAATGGGGATTTTCCTTCTAGAATTCAAGCTTGAACAACCTCCAGCATCAGATAGGGTGCCCTACTTAGCTGAGGAGCAAATCCTCAATACCACGGACGTCTCTGTATATAGTACTGATGCGTCTTTGTATATAGTGAGACAGAGATACTCAGGAGGACCCGAAAATTAGAGCCTGACCAAAGTTGGCGCCGCCATGTTGCGTAGGCTCTCATTATCCTAATGAGACTACTGGATTTTGTGCGGCAGAAACGCCTGCGTTGCAGGAGACTGAGTCTGACCCACTACAGGTGGCACCTGTCACTCCAATCCAGGTTTTGCTCCGGCTAACTAGCAGTGCCTCATCTCCACCAAAGGGGGGCTGATTGGGCAGCCGAGCACTGACATAACTGATTTCTCAGGGAAACTGTGGTCACTCAGGTCTCATCCGTTTCTCTCAGTTACATTAGTCTCACATACACAATGACAAATAGAGGCAGTATATGTTTCAATTTTATTAAGCAAATTAAATAGATCCACCAACGAGAGGAAACAGCTCAGAATAATGGACTACCATTTTGCAGACCTTTACTTCACTGACCACTAAGGCAGGGAACAGGAACCATAACCCATGAACTATGATTATGGAAAATCTAAGACAGAGTGTGGACTACCATATTCAACCAAAACTTAGGGCCTGTTTTAGAGTTGGTGGATCAGTTACACAATCACAAATGTGACGGATATCCCGTCTACCATATTACGGTACCATTATATCCTATGGAAGTCATAATACCGCGGATGGGATACCCACCACGTTTGTGACAGATTAACCCGTCCGCCAAACTCTAAATCAGGCTCTTAGTGAGGCCAATAGACAGAAAGAAAGCATTATCTCATGAAGGTGAAGAACACTCCAGTCTGATAGTGTTCACAGTGATTACGTTTCTCTCATCCAGCTCCTGGGGAAAGGTATCCTAGACTATAAACGAAAAGAGTGTGATCCAAACTGGGATAATCAGACCGACGAAGGCTACACCAAGTGACCTCCTTCATGGTTAAAATGAACCTGAGACACTATCCCCTCTGCACTAGGCTGATAAGAACAACTCCTCTTGTCAGAGAAGGAACACAGGGCCTTATTTACTAGGAAATGGCACAGCTCTGTGCCACAAGCAGTTTTGCTGTGCCAAGCTGCGTCATTTCCAGAATGCAGGGATGCGCCATATTTACAAGAATACGGCGCATCCCTGTGTTCGCGCAAGTGCTAAATTAGCTTCCTAGCACCAATGCAGCCACACTTGCTCCATATTGCAAGGGTGCCTGTGTTACAGGGAATGATTGTTTAAGTGCAGGAAGGGAGACCTTCTTGCACATAAACAATCATTGGTGGTGTTTTGCTCTTTCTATGTATGCTGCAGCATGCAGCACACATAGAAATAGCAAAAACGAGGAGGAATAAAAGTATTTCTCCTCATTGAGCCACTCTACCTCCCCCCCTGGGTTGGCATTAGTTTTTGGCGCTGCCTCAGGATTACGATTTCTTATAAATCTGGGGCAGTGTCAAAAGCAATGGATGTTGCGTTAAAACACCTACAGCAACATCTATTGCACACCCCTGTGCCACATAAAACTGTGTTGGGGTCCATATGTACAAAGCAGCATTAAGCCATGCAAAGTGGCTTAATACCACCTTGTAAATATGGAAAATGACACAGTGCCACTGGAGCATCGCTAAAAGTTAGGCTCCAGTGGCACTAGGGACCTATAAATAAGCCCCAAAGTTCTGATGCGTCCTTCAAACACATTTGTGCAAGCCACTCAAACCAAGGATTGGTGAATATTCTGACCAATCATGTGGCGTTCTGCCTCAGACAGCAGCATAATCGTCAATTATTCAGGGAGCAGGGACATTCCCACACTTCTCTTGACAAGCTAGATGATGTGTGTCAAACGATTTCATAGAAAAAAAGAACTGGAAAAGCCAATAAGCCTTTCCTTTTTTATCTATCTAAATAGATCACTATGTATGCATCCAGAGCATTACACATGATATAATTAAGCAAATGATTAATAACAGCAGGGGCTTTGGACGGGCTGAATGTTATGACAGGTACTTGTAATGCCTGTATTTTGTAGTATATGTATTTTACGAACCTTTGTCATCATTGATTGCTACCGAGGTGTGCGGCCTCATCACATATAACTTTGTGGACGGCCTGAAGGATTGTAACTGGCCCATTAGAACTGAAATGAGAGCTAGAGAACGCTGATTGCTGTTTGATTTCATTTAACAACTGATCCAGGGCCTGTGTTCTCCTTTCTGAGGTTTGGGAACAAAGACAATAGGGCAGAGACATCGAAGATGAATGCATTATGAAATGCCTTGTCAGGCTGTGATACATTATGCTTCAGCATAAATTCATCCAACCCTTAAAAGCATGACATAAGACAATTTAATTAATATTGCTTGTAGGTGGGGTGAAATGGTTAGCTCAGGAAGCGATAGATGGAATGGGTCATTAGGTGCTTCCTGATTGTAAGGAGGGTGGGCTGAGGATTGTGCTTTTTTATCCAAATAGCGCTTAGAATAACAGAAAAGGTTGATGCGCCAATTACATTAATAGTTCGGGTTTCTGTTTGACTTGGCCCATTCTGCAGGGTCATCCACAAACCTTTGCCTTCACTTTTCTGTTTTCTGAACCCATTTTCTGTTGCCTCTGGACTCTGTGCTTTCACCTTAAAACGTTAGATTGGCTTATACCCAACTGGCATGTTGAGTTTACTTGCAGGTTCCTAGTAAAGTGGTACTACCTGTGCCAAGAGCCTGTAAATTAAATGCTACTAGTGGGCCTGTGGCACTAACTGTGCCACCCACTTAAGTAGCACTTTAAACATGTCTCAGGCCTGACATTGCAGCCTGTGTGTGTGCAGTTTTAAACTGCTATTTCAACCTGGCAAAGTAAACCTTTTGACTGGCCCTGGACAGCCCGACGAACAGGGTGCAATGTATTTAAAAAGTACAACATGTTCTTTTAAGTTTTACATGTCCTGGTAGTGAAGAACTCTTAAATTTATGTTTCAGTCCTGCAAGTCCTACCTCTCCAATAGGATAACATTGGAGTTACATTATTACATTTTATAAGTGTAGTTTCCAAATGAGAACAAGTTACGAGTTAATGTTTGGTGTCTCTGGAATTCTAATGAAAAATCGAAGTCGGATTTGAAATTACAGTTTTGAAAAAGCCACTTCAGAAAGTTGGAATTTTCTTGCTATAGCCCTTGGTGACTGCAGTTTGTCACTGGGTCACATGACTGGGTGTAGTTGACAGTTGGGCTTTATGTATTCCTCCTAGACTGCCACACACAATGGGGAGCTTAGGTGTGACTGGATGGTCAATCACTGGCAGGATGGGAGGGAGGAGCTGGACCCAGCCCCAGTTACACTTGCATAGTTTGTCTTCTGTCTCCACACAAAAGGCTGCACTCCCCCTGTAGGTAGTCTGGAGTCAGGTCCTGGAAGGCAGGGCACCTGTGCACTTCAAAGGCATGCCTCTAGAAGCTTCTCCCCACTTTGAAGGCACAACTGGGTATTAAATACTGGACCGCAGACACCAACCCTTCAGTGCAGGATACTCTGCCAAAAAGAAGAACTACTGTGCTTCTTAAAGAAATACCACTCTGCTGGACTGCTGCTGTGAAAGACTGGTGTGCTGGGCTCCTACCCTCCTGCCTGGGTGAGAAGGACTGGACCTGAATGTCTTGAACATGGAACCCAGAATGACCCCAAGGCCTAGTTGGCTGGCCTCCTGGTCTGAAGCCTCAGGGACAAAACAGGCTTCCAACAACGTTGCACTAGCACCTGGACTCTGCTATCTGTGAGTTTGCCCTGCCAGATGTCACACCACAGTCCTCAACCCTTGGACATTGGCTTAAGGTACTCTGTCAGCCTCTGTGGATCCAGCAGAGCTGATGCATCTCCTGTGCTGCACAGCGCAGACCTGAGCAGAACCATGCTTCGCTCCTGCTGTGTAGATTAGACCTATTGCAAAGATCAGCCTTGCCTCGCAGTCCCATTGAAATTGCCACTGTGCGATCCATCTTTGGTGCTGGCCCTCATGTCCCTCATTGACGGAAGCCTCGATGGCAACATCAGACTCTTCATCGTAGCCTCACAGCTCCTCAGAAGTGACACATCACCCTAACTGTGGGCTGCATCCTTGATGTCAGACTTCGCATTGCAAGCCCTGTCGATGCAATCCTCAGCGTCAATGCAGGCCCTCGCATCATTGTCCAGTCGTATCTCAGAACCAGCACACCACTTCGACTTCTTGCTGCATGTTTGATGCTCATTCTGGAAATGCTTCAGACTGGGATTTAAGGTACTTTGGGCCTGATTTATCAAAGGTTTGCACCGCCTTAGCGTCATATTTTGACGTAAAAGCGGTGCAAATTTACAAAATATAATTGTATTTTGTAAGTTTGCGCCACTTTTGCATCAAACAGTTATCCAAATGCGGCACAAACTTTTTATAAATCAGGCCCTTTGTTCATCAGGCCTAACTGGGACCCTGTTGGTAGCCTATGCTTTATCGCAGTCGGCCTGAACTTGTGACTTTGTCCTGGTCCAGTACGACCGGATATCTGCATTTAGCACTTTGTGCTTTTCAGAGCTACTTTCACTGAAATTTTTAATCTTCCTAATCCCTGGTTCTACTGATTGGATGGTTGTTGTTGTGGTCTTGTTTTATTTCATTAAAGGTACTCTATTGTTCTAATTTGGTGTATGATCTTTTCTGTGTGGTGTTATCAAATTATTACTGTTTGAAGTGTCAAATACTTTACAAATTGCCTCTAAGTTAAGCATGACTGCTCTGTGCCAAGTTACCAGAGGGTACAGCACATGCTAGAATATGGTTGGCTTGTGACTCACCCTGACAAGGAATGTGGTTGCTGCTTGAATAGAGCTCACACCCCAGTCAACAAACAAACCAATTTCTTACAGTTTCTATAAGTCCACCGAGTGTGAACAACAAGAAGTGTTTTTCTTCTTCTGTGACATCTCCAAAACTCATGGGAATGCTTCTTCCAGACATACCACCTCAGTTTCAGTCTCCAGATTCAATGGGACAATAATTAATTATCATGCATGAGTTTCCAGGATGGTATTATTGTTCTGGTGTTTCTCCTAAGATATTTGGTACAGAGTCAAAGTCATCTAGTGACGATTCCCCTTTTGTCTGAGACAAGGATTGAAGAAGCTGAGTTTTTTTGGTGACTCAAACAAGGGGAAACTGGTTCTTCTGGAAGTGGTACGTTTGCACACTTTTGGGGTGTGATCAGACAAATAATCCAAACAATCATCATTGACGTCATCACACTTTTCTGGCTGGTGTGGTCATGGTATATTACTGTATTTTGACACTCGTTTCATGTTCCAACATTTCCCATCCTGGGTTATCACACTCTCCTTTGTTTACCTTGACTAGCTTTAAGGGTCTGAAAAAAACAGCTCTTCCCTTTCTCTGCTCACCTAGGGATACAAATCTTCTTTCTTTCACCCACCTTCACATTAAGCTCTACTACTTTCTGCACTAAGTCATAGCAAGCTTTTGACTTAAGTTGCTGTAGTTTAATTCTTGCATAGCTTGTTGGTGGTATCAGCTGTGCAATTGATGTGAGAAAGTTGTAACTCTGTTTTAAGCCACCACAGATAAATGGAAGAGGTAGGATCCCTAAACCTCAACAACAAGAAAGTTTGAGGGATAGGTAACCTCACCTCAACAACAAGAAAGGTGCCACTCCTGTGACTGAGTGATATGTGATCCTATTAGTCCACAAATGGTCTCTAAGGGACAAGAAGGACAATTTACCAATCAGTGCTTGGTGAACCCTGTCTTTGAGCTATTTATTGAACCGTTCAACCTGCCCATTGCATTGTGGATATTGCAAGGCCCACCTCCCGGCGTCACCAACTGAGAAAGCTATTACAGCACAGAGTTATGATGAAGCCAGGTGGGGGGAAGGGAATTAGGGTAGGAAACTGCAGGGAGAGAGATCTGAAAAGAAAAGGTTAGAACAAATATGCATATACTCATTCATAACAGTATAACTCACCAATAGACTCTTGAATAAAGGCGTCTCCGTGATATCAGATTGAGACCCTTTGTGAATTGGACGTAGACCCTTCTTTGAATCATGGAACAAGAGCAAACTGCAACCTCTGAACCTAGAGATGGCAAGAGCCTTGGACTATGGACGTACTCTGAATATCAATCATGTAACAACTATACATTCATAAGCATAAACGTTTGATCTCAGCCTAGAAATTCTCAAAGACTTGAATATGTATCTCACATATTCTCAAAGACTTAAATATGTATCTCACATATTCTCAAAGACTTAAACATGTATCTCACATATTCTCGAAGACTTAAATATGTATCTCACATATTATGCTTCCCCCCCAAAAAAAACAATGAAACTATAATTTGCTTATCTCTGAAACGTTTTCACATTGACTACCTAGGCCTGAAAGTTTTACTCATTGAACTTGAAGCGCTTTGTTCGTTGGGCCGAAGCACCTTGCTTGTTATACATGAAGCGCTTTGTTCAATATGCCAGAGAACAATTTTACTTGCTTTGTCTGAAGCGCTACACTCGTTATGCTAAGGGGCGCTTTACTCATGTGGCCTGAAGAGCTTTGATTGCCGTGCCAAGAGCGCTTTACTCATGTGAACGGAAGCGCTTTGATTGACGCGCCAAGGGCGCTTTACTCATGTGGACTGAAGCGCTTTGATTGCTGTGCCAAGGGCGCTTTACGCATGTGGACTGAAGCGCTTTCATTGCCGTGCCAAGGGCGCTTTACTCATGTGGACTGAAGCGCTTTCATTCCCGTGCCAAGGGCGCTTTACTCGTGTGGACTGAAGCGCTTTGATTGCTGTGCCAAGGGTGCTTTACTCATGTGGACTGAAGTGCTTTGATTGCTGTGCCAAGGGCGCTTTACTCATGTGGACTGAAGCGCTTTGATTGCCATGCCAAGGGCGCTTTACTCATGTGGACTGGAGCGCTTTGATTCCCATGCCAAGGGCGCTTTACAAGTGTGGCCTGAAGCGCTTTGCTCATTGTGCTAAGGGGCCCTTTACTCCCGTGATCCGAAGCGCTTTGATCGTCGCGCCAAGGCCTCTTTACTCTTTGACCTGAAAATGCTTTGCTCGTTGTGCTAAGGGGCGCTTTACTTTTGGAAGTAACAACCCCCTTCAAGATTCGGCTCATCAAGACCTTACCGCTACGAGTATGACCTACTCATATCTGAATTCACCATGGAAACAAAGATACTCCGATTTACTGCCAATCTGCCATGCAGGAAATCTGCTCTTCTTCAGAGGAATACCCACGAGGTCTGACTGCATCGAAGTCTTCAAAATAGTGAGCAATGTGCTTGGGTGTGGCTGGGCATTTATAGGCCTGCCACACCCCAAGATGGCCGCTGCCTCTAGAAACCTAGGAATTGTAGTCCATTCCTAAAATACTACTGATAACTGCATCTTGTCCACCAATGTCCTGGCCCTGTAGCTACATGAGCTTTACCACAGGGCAGGCGATGCTGATGACCACTTTTAGAACAAGAGGGGATGACAAGTGGTGCCCATGAAGCGCCGCAAATACGCGCAGCGGAGTTTCGGGCGGGACCTGGACTGTGCACAGCTTTATTCCTGACAATAGCAGTTTTAATGTGCTGATCTTGTGGAACTTAATAAATGTGGACACATCTGTGGAGTTAAATTGCACACCATTGTCACTGACAATGAGCTCAGGGAAACACTCCCTGCTAATTACTATCAAAAGAAAATCAAAAACAATAGCAGTGGTAACTCTTTCCATGAACATCAATTTTGGTGATTTGGAGTGAAAATCAGTGAGTACCACCTCACACTACATATCCAAAGGTAGGAATGTCAAGTCTTTCTTTTTGCCTGGCAACAGATGGGCAGGGTACAGTGTACATGGGAGTATGCTAAATCTTACAACTTTTGTCAGTTGAGGAACAGATTCCACATTCTTTCACTCAATGTTCTAATTCTGAATCCACGTATGGCATCAAAAATACTGCCTCAAAAGATTTTTCAATGAGAACATCCCCATGTGACTTTGGTAGCCTTGGCTAATCAATGGTTCATGCATCTCTAATGGAGTCACACACTTGTCATTATGAAACACTAGAAAATTGACAACTTTCAATTCTGAGGACACTTGGGGAAATGATTGGGGGAACCTTTAAGTGCTTTAGCCCCAGGCTACCCTTCAACTATGTACTTTTTAAATAAAACCAAGTTCACTGTACCCAACTGTTCTCACTGAAGTCCACCCCAGTTATAGGGATCACAAACAGAACATCTGTAACAAAAGTATTGTGTGAACAGAATATTGTGTCAAAAATATTGAGGACCAAAATATCATGAAAGAAAGTGCAAATAGGTAAGTGCACATTTATTATTCTTAACTCCACAGCTGAATATCTAGAAGATAAATATGGTCAAGGTACATATATGGGGAGTTATATACAGTAAAACTTTGCTTACCTGAATAAAATTTCTTTCACAATATTTTTGTTGTTGATATTCTTCACACAATAATTTGTCCACACAATATTTTTCTTAATATTTTGTCTAAATACCAGTTATAGCACATACATCCTTTATGCATGCAACAGCATGTCTTGTCGTCCTACCCACCTTCCTCATCCTCCCTATCCTCATTCACTTTGGAACTACAAAGCAATCTAGACCAACAGTCGGCAGACTGTTTGGATTGCCTGGGTATGTGCACAATGTTAAAATTATATACCTGTCATCTGGAACACAGCCTTTCCACTTGAGCTGTAGAAGCAATGCCACCTCTAGATGATAGTATTGATACAAGAGGTTTGTGGTCTGTGTGAAGAGTGAACCGGGAGCCCCAGATACAACTACAAACGTGTTCTACTGACTACACACATGCCAGCAACTCCCTGTTGATGATTGAGTAGTGATGTTCCCTATCACTTAAGGTTTTAGATGCAAAAGCAACAATCCATCTACTGTTAAATGAGCTCTGACTCAAAACAGCTTGCAGTCCTTAGCCAGAGGCATCCGCTATGGTGATACAGTGCTTACCACTGGAGAAAGGTTGAAGCATTAATTATTTGATACTTGATACAGTCAAAAGCCTCTTCTTTGCCTAACACAAATTCTCATGTATTTTCTACTTCGACTACGTACAGGCTCTATTATTGAAGCAACATTTTTAATAGTACTCACAGAACCATGCAAAAGATCTCAGTTTTTCATGATCATCTGGAGCAGAAGCCAAACGAATGGCCTCCACTAAAGATTCATTTAGAGTTATACATTCAACAGAAATTGTGTGTCCAAAATAGTTCACCTTGAAGCTGGACAGTTTGCACTTTTTGACACAAAGGACTAGACCACTCTTTGATAGCATGTGTCAAATTTGGCACAGCACATGTGTCGCGTGGGCTCTCATTATCCTAAATGAGACTACTGGATTTCTAGGCAGCAGGATCGATAACGGTGTGGGGGACTGAGTCTGACCCACGTGTAAGGAACTCTGTCACCATAAATCCGGTTGTTGCTCCGGCTAACTAGCAGTGCCTCATTTCTCCCATGTGGAAGAGATGATTGGGCAGCCGAGCGCATGACATCTTTGGAACTTCTCAGGGAAGTCGTGGTCACTCAGATCCAAACCAACTCTCTCATTCACAATATGGTCTCATATACAAATGACAAAGACAGTATAAGTTTTATATAATGTTTTAATAAAACGACTGTATTTTAGATATTAAGGCGTGAGCCGCAATAACCAGAACAATACAACATAGTAGGATTGATATAGTAACCAGGAGAGTAAAACATAAGAATAAAGCTATCATAATTCCTAACCGTTTCTACTCTCCCTCTGCTTGTTCTATTTAGAGCACAGCATGTTAAGCTTCCAGCTTGCCTTTCTGTATCACTAGGGAGACAGACACCCTCATACCTGAGCAAAGGCGTGTGATCGGGTTCAGCATCTGCAACGAGGCAGTCAGCGTCTAGTTGTGGTTCCCTGGTCGGAATCTCCCTCTTGCATGTATTGGGACAAGGAAGTGATTTTATAACTAACTTGTCATCGTGATCACAAAATGTCCCTACGCAGGAATGCCAAGTCTAAACTCCTACCACGTCTATCGGCAATGTACCAGACTGTATCCTTGACTGAAGCACAGAGTGAATATGTTATGAAGAGCTCCAGTGCTGAAGTAGGCAAAACAGTGTGATATGAATAAAAAACAACACTGTAGAACTGGCTATTCTGTAAAATAACAGTACGAATCCTAATAGAAAGCATTTAGAATAAAGGGCACAGAGGCTCTAAGCTGTTAGCAAATGAATAAAACATATTTAGGGCAAAGTGCACAGAGGCCTAAAGCCTGAAGCTAATGCGCAAAATATACGTAAAACTAACCACACTACACCCTCCCCTTGTCGGTAGCACGTGGTTCAAATAACATAAAAAACATGACCTAAATTTAAACACAATATTTCGACAAGATGAGAAGACAACAAAGACATAAATTTAGGAAACATGTGACGATAGAGCGAATTGCAATATAGTGTCAATTTAGTCGGGGAAAAAAAATAATCCAATTGTCAGACAGAAGCAATAGAACGTAGAAGCTCCTCCACTTCGAGATATGTCAATATCGGAAGATCCACGCCACAAAGTACCATGAAGCAGGTGTGTTCCAAAGCCCCAAAATCATTCAGGGCGGCACCCCGTGTAGTGCCAAGGAAAGAGACAAAACCATCTTCCTCCAGGAAGGGAATCTCATAATCCGCTTCACGAAGCAAACGCAACCGTAGTGCACAAGTCTGGGAATGAGCCCTAATCGGGAACATCAACAGATCAGGATCGACCACTGGAGAGCGCTGCAGTGAGAGACAGAAAGCCAGTGCATGTTCAAACGAGCACCAAAGGCATCGAAGCACGGGTTGCACACAATCCAAAACCGGTCTGAATGACAAAGACCAGTCACACTCCAAATGACCCAGGAGTGTTGCTCCAAAACACTGCATCATGCGTTCACGACACAGCTGCGCTGACGGGAGCAGCAATATAGGATCTCGTCGTGGCGGGACAGCCATTGCGAAAAAATAGCAACAATAGCAAAACTCCAGCCAATAAAGCCAAAGTAATCGGGAAACCCCCAAAAATGCTTCCGAAAATAGAGTGTATAGCCGAAGGTATCAAACCGAATATGGAAGAGAAGGTGTGAGCGAAACCAACACCAACGGCTTTAAAAAAATGAGCAATACCAGCAGTGCTGGATGCATTAAATATACGTCCCACAAGTTCACCAAAGTGACTCGGAAAGTTAGTATTCAAAAGGGACTGTATCTCCGCCGATGACCTTGCCACTTGAAGAGCGTAGGTCTCGCTAGCAGATGTAAGGGCCACATGCTTTTGAAACAATAAAGCTTTCAGCCGACTCAACTTGTCGAAATCAACCTTGGAAGTAGCAATATGAGGCCAGATGTCCACTACCTCCCTAAATTCAGTAGGGGGAAACAACAAATTCCCGCAGCACGTAACGGCCTTGTTGACGATAACAACGTAAACTATTCCGGCACGCATGCCACAGCAGCGTTCGCTGTTAAGAACAATGTAACTGCCGTTAGAAAGCACCTGGAAAGTGTTTTTAATAACCGGGACTGGAACTCCCTTCAGATAACAAGCTAAGTTAGCAATCGAAGCGTTACACGCTCCGTGCAAGGACAGCTGTTTACAAACCATGGAATGGCTAACAGAAGCTTCGCATTCGCTACCGCTAAGAAAAACCTCCCTCAAAACATTAACACATCTGTACTGAAAAGGAAGCTCCCACACCTCGTGTATGTAACTGTCACCCAATGGTTCATATCTACCCACCGGAATGTGCTTCAAACAAGAAGTAAATTGCAGATAAGAACCTTTTCCTCCGCGGCACCTTGGGACCTGATAAGAAATCTTGTAAATCAGTACCATTAGACAGTAACTTGAGATGTGACCTTACTGCATCCAGCGTGGAGTACTTCAACCATTGTTGACAAAGCTTCCCCACGCTGTATGTAGTTATTATATCAGCATGTTCTGGTGAAATGTAACGAGGGTCTGCCCTACTAGTCCTGAACCCCCCTGAAGAGGTGACAAAACGTTGATGACACTGATTAGTGTCTACAGGCCACAATAACCACCCGCCCGGATGTAACGATGAAGCGTTAAGCGTACCATTCTGGACCCAATGCGTAAATTCACTAAAAGTAGCATTCACATAGTGCTGCCAATTATTCAATTTAGAAGGGACAGGTATACTAGGCAAAGTCAACTCCCTAATCGACGCCAAGCCCAAACAACTAGTCTGTTGTACTGTGTCATTGAGGAAAATCATTTGCACAGGGATAATGCATGCTCTAAATAACGTATCCCTGCCTTGCATCTGCCCATTTTTCGTACCCCAAACACTTTTCAAGTCAACAGTCTTCAACCAGTATTCATATCCTTCGACCGAAAGTTTAGATACAAACGAATTTGAATATAGTAATTTAGTATCGGTCAACAAAATTTGCTTATGGGAATACGGTGCCACTTTAAAATAGTAAGACTTAGCATTTCGCTGATTATGCCCAGAAAAATATGCAAATTTATCATTATACGTTTTCGAACTCCCTTGTGGAGGAGTCGAGCAATGTTCCCATTGTACATAATTAAATATGGACTTAGGGCTACTCGCTTTGTGAATAAAGTGGTGTCCATAATAGTTGTAGCAAAACATGTCACCATGATTATCTCTAAATTGGTAAGCATCATCATCGTCATAGACAGTGTAATATTGCAAATCTTTTAGCATATAATCTACCGTCTTCACATCCCAATCATCAGAAACAATGCCTGGTATTACAATATCATCCATTGATAACTTGAGGCCATACGGTATTTGAATCAATTCAGTGGGACCATATATATCAAACATTACTTTATCCCACACAATCCCATCCGGAATCGGTATTGCAGAAATGTTCACATTGGATAAGTCTCTTCGAACCATATGAGACGAAAAATGTGGTCTCAACACAGTCTCCACGTGCTCAATGTCTGATCGATCAGGAAGAAAATGACCATGTATTACGAGAAAAAAAGTAACCACAAATCCCAACCATAAAAAAAGAGTCATTACAGCCATAAATAGCCACAAATAGTTCCATGGAATAACAAAATATGTATGTTTTAACCAACTCAGTAGCTTACGTGGTCCTTGGACAGAAGACAGCGATGACGAAGAGCTGGATACAGCCGCATCCGCGTTGTTGAAGCAGCCAGAGGCAGTTCTCGCAAAAGGTGCAACCGTGAACAAAGAAGCAGACGGAGGCTCTCTCCTAGGCACGCTATAAATCACATGTTCAGAAACATCAGTAGAACGTACAGCAACTTGATCAATAGATTCCATTTTAAGCGTTGACTGTGGAACAATCGCAAGATCATCTTCCACCCTCCCCAAGCTCAGAGAGGAAACAGCGTTGGTGCAAATCACCTGCAGCGGGACTTCTTCCCCAGTAGTGAGAGGGATGCCGGAACTACTGGGTGTCCCTCTTGGTCTGCTGTGCAGAATCGGCCACATGTTGTAACTTGACATTATCAATGGAAACAAAACAATTTCCTTTGGCCCCTTGCAGCGGCGGTAAAATCACAGTTCTCGTGCTGCTCACCCCTAACACCGGGACAGGTGCTTGATAAGAAGGACCAAATTCTTTCTTTACTGCGACCTTTTCACGCACTAGATCCCCAATCCTGGGTATCCAACCAGTAGGTGTTACTGGCTCATCCTTAATTCCTGAGGAGGCAGCACTTGCAGAAGAGTTATCTTCACGGAATTGTTGTAAATCCTGCAAAACAGTGACACGATCATTTATGTCAAAGGGCGTATCTGCCGCCTCCACACCAGGACCATCTAGATCAGGAACGTACATTCGTGTTCCAAACAGGCACTCATATGAAGTACGACCCCCCAGTGACCTTCTAGGCAAGTTATTAAGTGCTCTCTGTACTCCATACAGGTGGGCTAGCCAACTACGACCCGTACCTATAACCCTGGCCGTTAAGGATTGCTTTAAATCACGATTTAAACGCTCCACGACAGAATTTCCCTTGGGATGAAATGGAGACGAGAATTGGAGCTGGACCCCCAACGAAGCCATGGTGTCCCTGAATGCCTTAGAGGCAAAAGCAGGGCCCTGGTCCGAATGAAAAGCCGCAACTGCAAATGTATCGACAAAGATATGCAAATCTTTAATAACAGTCCGAGCGTCAGCCGAGAGCTGTGGCCAGACCCACACAAATCTGGAGCACGAATCTACAGCAACCAATATTTATTTGCATGCACTATCTGGTGTCAGCGGACCACAATGGTCCAAGTACACACACTGTAATGGTCTGTTTGAAATCAGAAGAGGCGTCTGCTGCGGGCGTCTAGCCGACGATGCTTTAATTTGTTGACAGACGTCACAACAAAGGACATACTGCTTTGTCTCCTTATAGAGACCAGGCCACCAGTTACGGGCCTGCAAAAGTGAAATCGTGGCAGCCACAACAGCATGCGCAGATGCCACCCCTTCATGTGCTGCAGAGATTAATCGAGGTCTCTCAATCTTATTTGGTAATTCACGTACACCAATGCCTGGAATATTAACAACAGCATTTAGTGCACCATTCAAGCAGTAACTATATTTAGAAGGGAATCCTTTAGGAAATGGCGTGCCATCAGCCGTAGCTTTTACGGCAGCCGAGATCTCCATGTCTGGTTTTGAACTCGAACGAGTCACTGCGGCTACAGTGGCGATAGCCACTGCTGACTTTGCAGCCTCATCAGCCAAAGTATTCCCAGCAACGTGTATTCCAACGCGCTGGTGTCCAAGTGTATGTACAACATGGACCTTAGGAAGCGTTTCTTTCAGACCCGCAACCTTACCCCACAACAATTTATGTTTAATGGTGTTGCCTTTAGAATCTCTGAACCCATTCATTTTCCAATAGTGCAGATATTCATTGAAAGATTGCACACAGTAGTAGGAGTCACAGACCAGCAACGTCAATATCGCCGGAACTGCATGCTCCAACGCTAACAAAAGAGCTTTGAGCTCAGCCAGCTGCGCCGTGCAATCTCCCAAGGTTTTAGTATAAGTATGTCGGGGGCAGAGAACTTCCCCCTCCATAGTGCCGCTCACCACCGCACATGCAGCAGAATACTGTTGTTTAGTTCCAACCGCTGGCTGCGCAGAGCCATCGGTATACATGACCACTTGATATAGATCAATAGGCAATGTGCCAGCAGGAACTGGATATTCTATTTCATATTGAAGAAATTCTTGAGTCTGCAGCTTAGGGTCAAATATGTAATCCACATCAGTGGCCGTCAAAGACGTAGCCCATTGTATCCACCGCGGGTGTAAAGCTTTCGAATTAGGAATACTCGCTTTTGTAACCGCCTCTAAGGCCTGAATCGGGGAAACGACAATGATGCGTTGGCCCTGGGCTAGCGGTCTTTCCTTGATCACAGCCATCTGTACTGCAGTGAGAATTTTCTCAGTCTGTGCAAAACGTTGTTCTGCAGCAGAATACAAGTGGGACTTGTATGCTGTCGGGACTGTCTCCCCTTCATTAAAGGTGACATACGTAAATCCAACAGCCCCAGGAATCACCCTGATGACCAAATGTGTTTTATTGTCCCGTGTGTGTAAGTGTTTAACCGCTAAGAGATCATTCTGCAACTCTCGCAGTATGTGTGTATGCTCAATCGTCCAAAATCTACTTGAAAAATTTGGGCGAATCAGTTCATATAAAGGTTTTATACGTGTAGCATAATCAGGAATGTAAGTTCTGCCAAAATTCAGAAACCCCAATAATGACTGAAGCTTCCGAACCGTATTAGGAGGCTGCAATAAAGCACATTTCTCCAAAAAATGTGGTGCCAGGCTCTTGCCCTCACTCGATAACTCATATCCCAGGAAAATAACACTGAGGAAGGCAATCTTTGATTTCTTAAAATTAAACTTATAGCCAATATCAGCAAAACCCACAACAATGCGCGATACGCGTCTGAGATGTTGTAGAATCTCATCGTCCGTCAAATATATGTCATCAACATATGATAACGCCTCAGGGTCCAACTCGTGTAGAAGTTCAGTCACACGAGCCGAAAACAGTCCTGGGCTATTCTTATACCCCTGAGGTAAACGACAAAACTTTTTCTGAGAGCCAAACGCACTGAAACTGGTATAGTCCCGACTTTCGGGCGCTATATTCTGGCAGAAAAATCCATTCGAGATATCCAATGTTGTTTTGTATTTTTTACGCACTATATTATTCATGAGCGCAGCGCAGCGCTATGTGAATTCTGTATTGCATATGTGCGTGTATGACTATTCAAATGTCTGTAATCCACCACTATCCTATAGGAATGGTCCGGCTTAGCAACCGGAAATAAGGGATTATTCATCGGCGAGACACAAGGCTCAATCACACCTTGGTACTCCAATTGTGTAAGAATTTTCCTTACCGATGCCCTTGCTTCAAATTTAATAGGATACTGCGGCTGTGGCTGAGGTTCACCTTTTATTGGAATGACATGATAAGGTGATTGTCTATCCCACCCCACATTATTTCTATATAGGGCGGGGGCCTGTGCTAGAGCCCATGATTTACTATAGGACTCCGCCAGTTCTCTCAGAACAAGTGGTGAAAAGGAAGGCGCAATAACATCCTCCCCAACCGGACAGTCGCGATCAAAGTCAGGTGGCCAATCTTGTTCGGCCAATAGAACATCATATGATTTTACCACATGGTCCCAAAAGATGGCGTGTACAATGCGGTCAATGTCTCCTTCTAATCGTAGAGTTACTAGATATACTCTATCAGGATCAGAGACCCGCATATCCGCCGTCTCGACTTGTATGAAGTCATCAGTTACTTTCACCTCCAGAAGCTCTAGAAGACTCCGGCGAACTATTGTGACCTCTGCCGCGCTGTCTAACAGTGCTAACGCCCATGTCTTGTTCGTCAAGAGAACTCTCTTCTTGAGCGGCATGTCTAACAGAGACCGCTGCCACTTTCTTCTTTTTAAATTGTTGTTTTTGTTGCAGCGGTTTCTCTTCTTGTTTAATAGAAACCTCCGCTGAGCGTTGCGAATCCTGTCTCGGTTTCACGTACTCCGTCCTCCGCTCTGACCGCCCATCTCTCTCACTTCTCTTCTCAGAGGAGTCCTGAAAGGAACGAGATTGGCGTGTATCAGTATATTGAAATCGATCAGGCGTCTTCAAATTATCCCTATTTCTGAGATTATACCTATTCTGCGGGGTCTCCGGTTGCGGAGACTGTCCCCCATCTTTTTTAGGTGTTTGCTGTTTCTTTTCCCAGCGCTTTTTTGCACCCTCAGGTTGCTGTTGCTTAGCATTATCCTTATCATTTTTACCCTGCAATTGTGGTTTCTGCGGTCGAGCCCCTAGGCTATCACGACCAATACTAGAATAAGTTTCAGCTATAATTCTCGGAAGTTCCCGCTCCTGATTAATCTGCGGAACGTCCCGAAGACGCATTCGCACTGCTAGTGCTACAGCCTCCCCCTTGAGATTACTCAAAATAATAGAAGAAACTGCATCAAAATTACCCATCAATTGCATGCCTAAATCCAAGGCAGGGGCAGCCCCATATTCATCCTGAATTTGTTTAAGCACCTCCGGCAAGTTAGCCAAAGTCGGTGTACCGTGTGCTGTAGTGTAGAGTGCGGCAAACACCGTGCCCCAAGTATTACAAAGGTCCACCGTAGGAACCATCCGATACGGCAAACACATCGTCAAAAAATCTATGCTTATCCTGAGGTCCCGTATGGGGAAATACTGCTTCCAGCGTATTAATTCTTTGCGCCAGCCAAAACTGAGTCTCCTCACGTTTAGCCGGTACCTTACCCATAACTGAGTGTACAGTGGCCGGATTGATTCCCGGTACCACCGCTTGTGGGTGTGCTGGAGCAGCACGTGCTGCATTAGTATTTAAGGTCTGCATCACAAACTGAACTAGTCGTCTGTACGTTGCAGTTAATTCCATATATAAACGACGCACTTCAGCCACAGCCACATTTGCCACTCCAGGATATGGTGTATACGTAGCCAATAAAGGCCAGGTCGGACCATCATTACTCAACGGACCTAACCTTACTGGTGTTACTGAGTGTGGGAGGGCGCCATCAAGCCAATTATGGTGTTCTTGATAAGATAAAGGAATTTCTAAGTATGCATAAGCCCGGTATTGTACAGGGACATTCGCAATAGTATATTCGTGAAAAGTATTTGTACCCCCATCAGCCGCTGGAAATACGACCCAAGAATAAAAAAGTTCTGTTCTATAGGCTGCATGGGCGTCCACCACAAAAGTGACCGGACCCCCCTGGACTGTCAGTCCATGTGCTATCAGATGACCAGTGAGCGGAAATCGCATATTAAGCGGTATATTTACTACAACTGGATTCGCCATTTGTATAACAAAAATAGCTCTAGGACAAAGAAGGCACACCAATATCGGGGTCTTTCCTTTTAAAGTTCAAGCTTGAACAACCAACCACTAAGCAATAGGATGTACCTAACCTGTGGTGGCGGAAACCCTCAGCCCCACGGACGTCTCTGCATACGGAACCGAGGAGTCCAAATATATACGAGACCGAGAGAGTCAGTCGGACCTAAACATTAGAGCCAGACCAATCGTTGGCGGCGCCATGTCGCGTGGGCTCTCATTATCCTAAATGAGACTACTGGATTTCTAGGCAGCAGGATCGATAACGGTGTGGGGGACTGAGTCTGACCCACGTGTAAGGAACTCTGTCACCATAAATCCGGTTGTTGCTCCGGCTAACTAGTAGTGCCTCATTTCTCCCATGTGGAAGAGATGATTGGGCAGCCGAGCGCATGACATCTTTGGAACTTCTCAGGAAAGTCGTGGTCACTCAGATCCAAACCAACTCTCTCATTCACAATATGGTCTCATATACAAATGACAAAGACAGTATAAGTTTTATATAATGTTTTAATAAAACAACTGTATTTTAGATATTAAGGCGTGAGCCGCAATAACCAGAACAATACAACATAGTAGGATTGATATAGTAACCAGGAGAGTAAAACATAAGAATAAAGCTATCATAATTCCTAACCGTTTCTACTCTCCCTCTGCTTGTTCTATTTAGAGCACAGCATGTTAAGCTTCCAGCTTGCCTT
This sequence comes from Pleurodeles waltl, assembly GCF_031143425.1. NCBI lineage: Eukaryota > Metazoa > Chordata > Amphibia > Caudata > Salamandridae > Pleurodeles > Pleurodeles waltl. The sequence continues at coordinate 1,414,179,578 of NC_090447.1, read as the reverse complement.
TCTGTATCACTAGGGAGACAGACACCCTCATACCTGAGCAAAGGCCTGTGATCTGGTCCAGCATCTGCAACGAGGCAGTCAGCGTCTAGTTGTGGTTCCCTGGTCGGAATCTCCCTCTTGCATGTATTGGGACAAGGAAGTGATTTTATAACTAACAGGTCATCGTGATCACAAAATGTCCCTACGCAGGAATGCCAAGTCTAAACTCCTACCACGTCTATCGGCAATGTACCAGACTGTATCCTTGACTGAAGCACAGAGTGAATATGTTATGAAGAGCTCCAGTGCTGAAGTAGGCAAAACAGTGTGATATGAATAAAAAACAACACCGTAGAACTGGCTATTCTGTAAAATAACAGTACGAAGCCTAATAGAAAGCATTTAGAATAAAGGGCACAGAGGCTCTAAGCTGTTAGCAAATGAATAAAACATATTTAGGGCAAAGTGCACAGAGGCCTAAAGCCTGAAGCTAATGCGCAAAATATACGTAAAACTAACCACACTACACATGGTCATGGTGTTCAATGTCTTTGGAGAAGACCAAACAATTGTCCTGGAAACACCTCCCACTATTTTCTATGTCTTTAAACAAGTGCAACATTACCCTTTGGAACACTTATACCAAAGGGCATTCAATTGTACTCAAAAATGCAAAATGGTGTAACGAATGGTTTAACCAAGGCAATCAGCAGTCTTAAGTCTTCTACTTGTTTCACTTGTTGGTAAGCACTAGGCAAAACAAGGGTGGAAAAGACTGTGCCACCGTGCAGCATTGACAATAAGTCATTCATTTTTTAAAGAGGTGACTAATTACCACAATATTGGCATTGAGAGCTCTGAGATCCACACAAGCCTTTAAATCCCCACTGGTCTTCTTGGTAAGGACCACTGGTGAGATCCAGTCAGAAGATTCCATTTCCTCTATCACATCAGCCTTCTGAAGTTTTTCCAACAAAGATTGCAGGTCTTTACGGATTCTGAAAGAAACATGCCTGAGTTTTTGTCTCACAACACCTTCCTTAAGTGTGATTTGATGCGCAACTCCTCTCAACCTACCTAATTGTGGATTCTTGAATAAAGTACTTTGGGAAAGGAAAGAATGAGTTTGGCTCCATAGTCTTCCTACAACCATCATCACAGGCTCTGACACACAAAGATTTAGAGTCATTTCAGGCGTTTCTGGTCTCTCTATCCTAAACTGCAGACACTTTCTTAACTACATAAAACTTTACCATAGTGGTACATATCTTGCTCCTCACAGTTGTTCTGAAGTATCCAAATAACACAATTGTGTTTCCATCATATGTCACTGCTGTCATGTCTGACTTATGAAGTGCATAAAATTGACGCTAACAACATGCTGAACATTTGACTGAGAATAATGGAGAAAGAGAAACTAGAGTCCACCATCATACTAAGTTCCATACCATTACATACAGCATATGAGTGGGGATAGCACTTTGCCATCAAGAGAATCTTCAGATTTTTGCACCACTAGCACCATCCTTTTATAGGAATCCTGGACCTCATCTTCTCCAGTGTGGGGGGCTGCCTCTTCTGCCATCTGAGTTAATTTGTTTTTTGCACTTCTGTTTTTTACAGCACATTCTGGCAAAGTGTCCATCATGCTTGCAAACACCACACTCTTTGTAGTGTGCAGGACATCCCTTAAAAATAGCTACCTACATGTTGCCACCATATCTGTAGCAAATACCTTTGAACTCCCTTTTGCAGAATTTGGTGGTAAGTGTTTTGTGGTTTCTAGAGCTTACATAGCAAACTTCCTTCTCTAATTTATCACATCTTTCTGTGTTGATCTCCCTAATCCACACCAGAGACTGCTGAGTCACGTTTGCAAACTTAACTACTTCTAATGAGGGATTTCCTTTGAGGCAGATGTGCTCTCTAATGTGTTTTATTTGTAATGACGATTATCTGCTCCCTCATCATTTCTTAAGTTGTCCCACCAATACAGCATACCATGGATAGACTCCATAGGACTGTCATAAATTGTCTTTCATTCATTCTCCTTTTGTTTGTGAGTATAAAATGGTACCGTTGCAAGTTTATGCTTATAGTAGGCTTGAAGCACAGTTCCGACCCTAACATAGCTCCTTTGCATGCATCGTATTCATCACAAACTGCAGGCGCTTCAACCTTGGATACAGACCTAAAACTTTCTTGACCTTCCGACCCTAATAAATGCAATTGTGACCTGCAAACAAGAACACAAGAGCATCACAATATCCTAACAACAACAAATTTAAAGACAACATGAACTGAGGACGCCAAGGAATTGCTTGAAAAAGGAAAAGATTATGTGAACGTACTGCAGTGGAGTCTTATTTTATGCTGACACTGCTTCCCAGCACCCAAAAGTATTGTTTGAGACAGATCTGATTATAACCTCCATCTTGGATTGGTCAAGTGATGGTTGTGATATCTGTGAATAAAGAATTGCAAAAGCCATGTTGGACTAGGCCACACAATACACGTCTCAGGAGATGCTTGCAGTGTATCTATACCACCCAACATCTTTGCGGACTGCTTCCACATCTTTCAGTGACTATGTCCCCCAAACCACTTACTAAGAAACTCTCTGCTAGACTGAATCCTGCCCCTGAATTACAGGGACTACCTATTGCTACAGCATGGCCTAGAACCCAAAACCACCTTGTGAAACCTGACATTTATCTTGGGTGGTGTCACTTCCTGTGATGTCATAAGCATCAATGTGATGTAACAGAATGTTCAGTGATGCCACTTGCTTTGATGGCATGAGGATCAAGAAATGCAAGCTGTCACATCTACTACCCCTGTTGATTTTCTGAAACAAAGGATATGCAACCAAGACCAGATGGCAGGGCAAAACCAGAGGGTCGTAATTTGCTTTCTTTCTTTGCTCAAATTAGTATAAAGGACATGTTCCCCATGGTCAATCCAACAACTGCAACAAATTTGAGTCCTAATACAGAGGTTACAAATTCAATCAGCAAGACTTCAGATCACAACTTTTCCCAAGTACAGGGGGAGGATTCTGTGTTTTTAGATTTAGAGCACAAAGAGGGTCAGTTTCCACAAGTAAGAATGAGGGTTTTAGACCCTCTTCTTATAGGGTCAGGATGTCAAAGTCCCTAACAAAATGGAATGACATTTCTTCATATCTTTATTGTTACATCATTCCATCATCCTCAAATGACTCACACAAAAGAAAAGGGACTACACTTGTCCATACTGAGGATAGGTTAAGAGACAATGACCTCTGACTGGTGGACTACATCTCTTTCTGTAGGTTGCTTACTTCCCCATGTGCTCTGGCAATTGCATTTTCGTCTGCATTGGTGCTATTCAATTAAAGCAAGGAAAGGACACATATGCCCTCAGTGTAATGACACTGGTGGTAAATCCCGCTTACCGCCACGCTGACGGCTCCCAATTTACTGCCACAGTGGCGGATATCCGTTCACCATATTATGACACACATACAACAATCTGACAAAATACAGCCACATACACAAATCCACCAGACCAAAGGTCAGTGATAAAGTGGCGGTCCCAAAACCCATACCGTTACGCCAACAAAACAACGCCCACCACATTATGACCCACGAATCACAACGGTGGACATTCAACAGCGCTGGAGTAGCCGGAGGACTGAACACTGGTAAGTCAACATTTACTACTTATCACCCCCGTACCTGCATACCATCTCACACCCTCACCTTCACTCCCATCACTTCACTACATCCCACACGCTGCACCTACACATCTCACTAATCCCAATGCCAGGCCCTGCATTCTATACCAATGCATGGACACCCCTCCCAGCCCTGCATGGACACCCATCACTAAAGCATGCACAGCATAGGGAAACGAACAATCCTACAATACATCACCATACACAAGAAAATGCTGGCAGGGCAACACCAACCATAGAGGGAAAGCTACGGAAGTACAAATGTCATACACTTGAAGCATAATACATCATTGACATCCCCACAGGTACCCCAGCCAATGTCAGTGGTGAGTGGTGAGGAGGTGCCACCACTATCCAGTCCCCCAACAGAAGAGGCCCCTAGTGATGACAGTAACTCTGGACTTCTGGATCTGGAGGACCTACCCGGCGGCCCATCAGGGACCACTGGACAGCCGGTCACCCAAGCCCACTCACATACCACCACAGAGCCTCCCCATCAGGAACCAACACCACAGCACCCACCCAGTGAACCCACAACTCTGTCCCCAGGACACGTCAATCAGCAGTGTGCCCACCTCTACAGGGACCCCAGGCCACACCTCACCCCCAAGAAAATCAGGGACCTGGGGTCAGTGGCACTGGGCACACCGCTCAGGGGACAGAGCCAGAGGCCGACAGGGACACTGGGAGGACTGCTGTGCGCCAGTGGGAGGACAGGAGCAGGGAACAGACTCTCCAGGAGGCACTCTCTGAGATGCTGGAAGCCTACCAACATTCCCAGGACACGATGTGCCAGATCCTTGACAACGTGCAGGAGAACAGGCGGCTGCAGGAGGGACAGTATCAGGGGATCAGGGAGGACTTGCAGGCCATCAACACCACCCTGATCTCCATAGCAGGGATGCTGGCAGACAGGGCCAACATCATGAGGGAGGCTACAGCACATCAGCGGGCCCCTACCACTAGCCAGTCAACTGAACAGCCCAGCACTTCTGCTGCCGGTAGTGGCCGGGAGGCCCCGCCGCAGGACCCACAGGCCACCGGCATACATCCCCCTGCAGAATGTGAACCACCCCGCAAACATTCCCTGAGACTCAGACAGAAGCCAGAGACACTTGCCAAGACACCGCCAGGAAATGAGACACTCCTGATTGTCCCCCTTATGTCCCACTCAGTCACCTCGTTCACCTTGAACTGCCATTGCTCCCCTCCCTATGTCTTCTTGGACACTGCATCTGTGCTACAAACAGACTGGAACAATACCCTGGACTTTCCTCCATCATCACCCCATTCCATTGCAACACCCTTAGATGAAACTCGACTACTAGTATTTCATGTATTGCAAATTTGTATTGAATGAAACAGCTACATCCATTGCAAATGAACTGTACATAGTGAAAGCATAGAATGAATGACTTGTTGCTGGCTGTAGTGATCACATCATGACATTGTTGTCATATCACCAACATCTGTAAAATGATAATCCATAGGTGACAGTAAGTAGAGGTAAGAAGTGGGTAATGCCAGCATGCCACTGCCACACAGAATACAATAGTCATAGAAATGTGAAGTTGCACTGTGTCACCTGTGTGTCATTGGAAGTACTGGCGAATCACTAATGTGCTGTTGTCCACATCCTCATCCTCTGCATCCTCACTGTCCTCAGGGTCCACTGCTGCCACAGGGGCATCTCCAGTCTCCTCCTCCTGCAGAAAAGGTATATGGCGTCTGAGGGCCAGGTTGTGCAACATGCAGCATGCCACTACTATCTGGCAGACGTTCTGGGGTGAGTAGCACAGGGATCCACCTGTCAGATGGAGGCACCTGAACCTGGCCTTCAGGAGGCTGAAGGTCCTCTCAATTATCCTTCTGGTTCACCCATGTGCCTCATTATAACGTTCTTCAGCCCTTGTCCTGGCATTCCTCACAGGGGTCAGCAGCCACGATAGGTTTGGGTACCAGAATCACATGCAAGTATCGAGGGACGACATTTAGCCACACGCTATCCTATTTGGCTAACAGCAGAGGCATACACCAATTTACACTGGGTAGGGACCAAGGCTCACCTATAAGCCACACCCTGTGCCTCTGTAGTTGGGCCATCACATTTGGAATGCTGCTATTTCTCAGGACAAAGGCATCATGCACTGACCGACCCAGGATATTTAGCATTGACGTGGGAGATGTACCGGTCCGCCAGGCACACCATCTGCACATTCATGGAGTGGAAACTCTTACGATTTCTGTACACCTTTTCGTTCTGCCATGCGGGGGGGTTGTTGGGTGGAGGCAACCGCAATATGTGTTCCGTCAATCGCCCCAATAATATTGGGGATATGTCCCATTGCACAGAATCCGGCCTTCACAGTGCCCAAATCTTCCACCTGGGGGAAAGAAATGTAGCTGCATATGTGTCTTACCAGGACAGAAAACACTCTTGCCAGCACAATTGAGAACATTGGCTGTGACTTTCCTGCTGCCAAGTCCACTGTCACTTGGAAAGAACCTGTTGCCAGGAAATTGAGCACTGATAGAACCTGCACAAGAGAGTGGGATCCCAGTCGGATGACGAATAGCTGAGATCAGGTCAGGCTCCAACTGGGCACACAGCTCTGTGACTGTGGCCCTGTCCAGTCTATAGGTGAGTACACTGTGGGCACAATGCATGTGGCACGGATGCATGGAGATGTGTTTGAAGGCATCGTGTAAGAGTGGGTGGGGGGTGGGGGTATTGTCTGTTGGTGTGTACATGTTGTGAACTGCCCTATGTGTGTGCCAAAGGTGATGCAATCGGGTATGGTGGGCCATGTGTGTGACAGGCTGGACTGTTTGTTTAATGGAGTTTTCCTGTATGTATTTCCTCTACAGGTCAACGCCCATCAAAAAAAGGGATTATGGCATGCCATCGCCAAGGCGGTGCGGACCCTGGGGGTCTATGGAAGGTGGAGCACCCACTGTCGGAAACAGTGGGAGGACCTGTTATGCTGGGTACGGAAGACCGCAGAGGCCCAGCTGAGGATGGCCTCCCAACAAGGAAGGGGTGCCTGTCGGACCCTGACCCCCCCTGATGGCCCTCATACTGGCGGTGGCGTACCTGAGCTGGATGGGCGCTTGAGGGAATAACAGCAGTCACAAGGGGGTGAGTACAATGGGTATCATTACAACTTATGGCTGGTGGGGTGGTATCTGGGTGGTGGTTGTGTGTTAGTGGGTGCCCATAAGGCCAGGCCAGACATTGCAGCGTGGGTCCTCTAAAGGTTAATGGTTGCATGGCAAATACAGGAAACCTAGCTTGTTAGTATTTACTTCTAGGCAGGGCTGCGTGGGTCCCAGGTGTGATGCAGTTGGCAGTGTGTGCTCCTCCTCATGCCTTGGTGACTAGCCATTTCACTGGTAGTGCAGTGCATAGTGCGTAGACCTGTTCCCTGTGTGTGAGGGTGCTGTGTACGCCAACGGTGGTGTTGCTGCAGTCATTGACCCAGTGTATCCTTTGTCTCTCTCCCCCCCTTTCTTGTTTTGTCATCCTGTCCTTGTGTGCATTAGCATCATCTGGCGGAGGAGCGGGGGCACCGGCGACAAAGGGAGCTGCATCCCACAGGACCCTGGAGGAAGAGTCTACAGACGCCGAGTGAGCAAGTGGGACGGAGGGCGAGGGGAGCACCACGGCGGATACTTGAGGGGACAACACCGACTCTGATACCTCCTCCAATGGGAGCTGCCTGGTGGTGGCGGACATCTCTGTGACCACCCCAGCTGCAGCTACAGCCGCCACCCAGTACCAGCACCGCCCTCCCAGCAGCTCCTCAGCGAGTTGTCCATGCACACTCACCCAGGAGGATGGGCATCTCCTTCGCCCCAGGCACCTCAGGCCCTGCCCCAGTGAGCCCTGCTGCCCTGAGTGAGGAGACTATTGACCTCCTGAGATCCATCTCGGTAGGGCAGTCGACCATTGTGAATGCCATCCAGGGGCTGGCATCCTAGATGCAGCAATGCAATGCATTCCTGGAGGACAATCATGGTGGTTTGGTGGCCCAACAGAGATCGATTCAGGCTCTGGCCTCCTCTCTGATGGTAGCCATTGTCTCTGTTTCTACCATCCCCCCTCCAACTTCCACTTCCCAGTCCCATTCTCCTCAATCCCAACCCATCCCAAGCACACAGACAGATGAGCATGCACACAAGGCAACACACTAGAGTGGCACAGGCAAACACAAGCACCACACTTCATCTCACAGGCACTCACAAATACCATACCGTTGCAGACACGACAACATCCACTGCCTCCACTGTCTCCCCCTCCTACTCCTCCCTCCCAGTTACGTTCACACTCACACCTGCATGCACTACATCTACATCCACTATCAGCATCACCACACCAAGCAGAACAAACACCTCGGTGGCAGACACCTCCACAACAGCCATGCACGCGTCCCCTGTGTCCTCTCCCACTGTGTCTGTCCCCCCAACTAAAGGACACAAACGCAAGCACTCAGACACCAAACAGCCATGCACCTCATATCAGCATACAGCCCATGCACCTGTGCCCAAACCCAAAAGACATACACCTCCTACAACTGCTCCCTCATCCTCACTCCCATTACTTCTCCCTCCTCCCTCCCCAAAGTCCCTAAAAAGCTTTTCTTTTCCCAAATTGACCTCTTCCCTACCCGTCCTGCATGTATGGGCAGGGTACCAAGGACACAGCCCACCACCTCAGCCAAACAGTCCAGGGGACAGTGGTAGCACCACCTACTCTAGGTGGTAAGAATACTAGACCTTCGACACTGAAGGGGAAGGAGCCAGCACTACCAGGGATGAAAGGGAAGAGTCCTGCACCAGCTGTGAAGAATGGGAAGGAAAAACAACAAGTGATGGACAGAATGCTGAACATTGTCAAACATTCACCCCCAGTACAGTGATCTGGGCCTAAATCCATTGTTTTTTTGCTGCCCATGACATTCCAGTTTGGACCCAGCCATATGCAAATCAGTCTTGACCCTGTTCCCCATGGGAACAGTCCAGCCCGAACTGCTAGGCCAGGTCTTCCTGGGACTGGAAACAAGCATCCTGGGACCGGTTTTGGGGTTTCACCCCTCATCTGCCAGGCTAGCTTGAATCCAGTGGCATGGGAAGCACGGGACCCACGTCCGGGCATACCCTTCCGCAAAAACAACAAGTGGTGGACGGAATGCTGAACATTGTCAAACATTCACCCCCAGTACAGTGATCTGGGTCTAAATCCATCGTTTTTTTGCTGCCCATGCCATTCCAGTTTGGACCCAGCCATATGCAAATCAGTCTTGACCCTGTTCCCCATGGGAACAGTCCAGCCCGAACTGCTAGGCCAGGTCTTCCCTGGACTGGAAACAAGCACCCTGGGGAAGCAATGCCTACTTTCTAAAAGGGGCATTTTCAAACTCACAATCTAAAAACCAATTTCACTAAAATATGTATTTTTAAGTTCAGAGACCCCAAACTCGAAATTTCTATCCGTCCTCAAAGGAAATCTACGCTTTTAAGTTATTAAAGGCAGCCCCCATGTTAACCTATGAGGGAGGGAGGCCTTGCAACAGTGAAACCCGAATTTGGCAGTATTTCACTGTTAGGACATGTAAAACACATTAGTATATGTCCTACCTTTTAAATACAATGCACCCTGCCCATCGGGCTGCCTAGGGAGTACCTTAAGGGTGCCTTACATGTAACAAAAGGGAAGGTTTGGGCCTGGCAAGAGGGTACCATTGCCAGGTCGAATTGGCAGTTTAAACTGCACAGACAGACACTGCAGTGGCAGGTCTGAGCCATGTTTACAGGGCTACATATGTGGGTGGCATAACCAGTGCTGCAGGTCCACTAGTAGCTTTTGATTTACAGGCCCTGGGCACCTCTAGTGTGCTTTACTAGGGATGTACTAGTAAATCAAATATGCCAATCAGGAATAAACCAATCAACAATGCAATTTACACAGAGACCATATGCACTTTAGCACTGATTAGCATTAGTATAGTGCCCAGAGTCCTAAAACCAACATAAACTGTTCAGAAGAATTAGGAGGAAGGAGGCAAAAAGACTGGGGATGGCCCTGCCAAAAGGGCCAGGTGCAACAACCAGCACATCACAATGTTCTGGTGAGAGTGACGAGGATCGCCTAGATCCTGCTCTTCTAGGCTCGTGTCTGAGCCACGTATGAGAGAAATGTGACTCAAACAACCCCAGTGGCGGCTGGTAAAATATGAAAGTGTGGGGCATAAATATTGCTGAAACAATTAGCTCAAAAACATAACTGTGGGGCATAAATATTGCTGAAACAATTAGCTCAAAAACCTAACTTACTTTTACTGCAGCTTGATGGACCACTGTAATTTGGAAGGGAGTTTGGAAACGCCAATCTCCCTTTTCTCTGCGCCATCCTTGTGGGTAGTGCATTTAGGGCCAGATGTATGAAGCAGTTTTGGCAATCGCAAACGGTCCATTGGGCTGTTTGCGAACGGTAAAAGGTTGCTGGCCATGTTCCATCCCTTCTTACCGGATCACAAAATAGGGATTGTGAGTCGCTAGAAAGAATGGGTGTGCCAAGGGCATCCCTTCCTAATGGCGAGTTGCAGGGCAGTGTAACAATGTTTTGCAAACAGGAATGCATTCGCAAAACATTCTCAGTTTCGACCAACTTTACGTTGGTGGTAACCCATTTGCAAAGGGGAAGGGTGCCAAGGAACCCTTCCCCTTTGCGAATTGGGGTGCAAACATTTTTTTAAAGCGGGCAGTGGTCCCACGGACCCCTGCCTACTCTTGAAAAATGAAAAGAAAACTGCAGTTTTCTTTTGTGAAGCATTCTATTTTCCTTTAAGGAAAACAGGCTGCATTACAAAAAAATGCAGCCTCTGCATTATTTAAAAGCAATGACAGATATGGTGGTCTGGTGCTCCCAGCAGGCCACCATCTAATGATTGTGGCCATTCCCAAATGGGTCACAAATTGCAACCTGCCTCATGAACATTCATTCAGCAGGTCTCTTGCGACACATTTGGGAATCACAAACAGTGTCAAACACACTGTACTACATCTCAGTTTGCGATTTCCTAAGAGCAAATCTCAAAGATTTGCTATTAGGGAATCGCAAACCACTTTTTTACATACACCTGACCCTCAGTGACTCCTGTGTGGAGGCAGCAAAGAGCTGTGATAGGTTACTAGATACATGGCCAATCACAACGCTGCTTTCATGCTCTGTATTTCAAGGCAAAGCTTGAAAGTAGCATCAGGATTGGTTTGGGTGGCCAACCCAGCACTCCCTCAGAGTTCAAGGGGTCTGGGTCTCTGTCCCCATAGCTCTCTCATACAGCACAGAGTCTGAGGGAAAATGTACGCTTGTCAGGCTGGCTGCAATTGAAGCTAATGGTCATTCGAACATGCATTATTCACGGCAGCAGGCAAGCATCAGGATGGAAGATGTCACATGGTGCACTGTGAGAGGGCTACACCTCCTCTCTCTAGAGTACTGCGAACACAGTACTGCAGCCTGTCCCCTTAGCACTAAACTCATTATGGGTCGTTATAATTCCTGCAATGTGTGACTGTTTGCATCAGGGAGGGGCACTACCTATAATGCTCCTTGAAAGGAACCTCCCCTAGCTAGAATCCTTTACTACAGTATAAGTGGTAGAAATTGGCCACGTACATACATGATGATTTTAAGAAATTAGTGTTTCTTTTATTAATGTATTGATTTAGGTCCCATAATTCATAATAGTTTTACTTGCTATGTAAAATAATTTAAAGTGCCTGTTTTTTTTTGCTAAATTTGCACAGAACAAAATAGGGGCCATATGTATGACCATTTTTACCAGTCGTAAATGAGGAATCGGGCCTTTGTAACCGCTAAAACCTACTTTGTAAGTTGGTAACCTGTTACCAACTCGCAAGATAGGGTTGCTAGTCAGTAGTAAGAAGGGGAGTGTCAAGGGCGTCCCGTCCTAATAGAGAGTCACAGGGTGATTTATGATTGTTTTGCAACCAGGAATGCGGACGCAAAACAATCACAGTTACCACCAATTTCGAATTGGTGGTAACCCATTTGCTAATGGCGGCAAAAAAAATTCAGAGCAGGAAGTGGTCCTGCGGACCACTGCCTACTCTGAAAAAATGAAAAGGAAACTTTTAATTTTCTTTTTTTAAAGCATCTTGTTTTCCTTTAAGGCTGCATTTTAAAAAAACTGCTTTATTTAAAAAGTAGTCAGTGTGCCATTTCCAAATGGGTCACAAATTGTGACCTGTCTCATGATTATTAATGAGGCAGGTCCCCTGCGACCCACTTACGAACCACTAAGTGTCTGAGACACTGTTGTACATCAGCTTTTGAGACAACTGCATGGCTAAAAATCGCAATTTGCAAGTCGCAAAAGCTGACCTTTGTACATCTGGCCCTAGATCACTTGAAAACCAGCAAAACAAACGGGCTCTGTCATCTCGTTTTCAGTCAACGCGCTTTTTACCTCAGTGCTCGAATCGAGGAATCTGTAAATCACATAAACTTAAGTGGCGTTTTGTGAACATGGCAAAGTCTCAGAAGACAAACAGAATTCCTTTTATCGCCCCGCCCTCCCCATTTCTGCTGCAGCGGTGCTCAAAACCAAATGGTATTTGTCAGCAGTAATTGGCAAAGGACGGAGGCGCTTTTTTCAAGGCAGTCTGAGTGGAAACTCTCGAGCCAAAAGTTGTCTGCGTTGAAAGAAAATATTACGGCCCGTATTTATACTTTTTTTAGCGCCGCATTTGCGCCGCTTTTTGACGCAAAACGGCGCAAACCTACAAAATACAATGGTATTTTGCAAGTTTGCGCCGTTTTTGCGTCAAAAAACGACGAAAATGCGGCGCAAAAAAGTATAAATACGGGCCTACATTTGATTTTTTTAAATGATTTTTGTAGACATGATGGCCCGTATTTATACTTTTTTTTAGCGCCGCATTTGCGCCGATTTTTGACGCAAAACGGCGCAAACCTACAAAATACAATGGCATTTTGCAAGTTTGACCGTTTTTGCGTAAAAAAACGACGCAAATGCGGCGCAAAAAAAGTATAAATACGGGCCGATGTATGTCTGCACTCTTCACCCTACAGAGGCGTCCCCCCTTCGACATACCCATAAGAACTAAAGCACTTCACTCATCATCGTAAGCAGATCTGACTATGAGAGATAATCATAGCGTATTTTTCATATTTGAGAAGGTTCTTTTTTATTATCCAAATAAGCAAGATTGCTCTATTGAATGTTTACGCAAACATTTATATTTGTAGTTAATGACAGGGACACCCAGCTCTACAGTTAATAGTGGGTGAGTGCTTCCATACATGACAGGTACATTGATAAGTGAAAGATTTGGTGGTTACAAATATTTACATAGCCCAATGGCCCAGCGTTCATTAACAGAGTAAAAGGAAATGACAGCTGATCCTTAAGCCATCAACTATTGCCTCATCCTGCCATCACTGGCTTTACTTAGATGCCCACAATACGCCAATAAGTGGCAAATAACGCCAGAGGTAGCTTTAGGTCAGAAGAGAGTACCATCATGTCATGGATGCCAGTCTAACATTACACAATGGGTGTATGTCTTCATTCAATCAACATGTAAAATAGTGATATCATTATTACCAGTGAGTGTCATTCAGGCATATGCATTCACATTAGCCCAAGAATTAACACTATTATGTCAGGTTCATCATTTTTACAGGGGTTGGAGTCATCATCCAGTCAATCAATCAATCAGTATTTGTAGAGAAGGGCACTGTCACCCGGGGGTATCTGGGTGCTGGGTATAGAATGAGTCTGGCTACAGTGTTCTGTATGGTCTGGAGTCTCTTGAGGAATTGGGTGGAGATGCCAGAGTAGAGTGCCTTGCTGTAGTCGAGGCAGCTGGTGACTATGACCTGGGTGACGGTCTTCCTCGTGCTGACTGGGATCCATCTGAAGATTCTGCAGAGCATGCAGAGGGAGTGGAAGCCGGAGGAGGCAGCTGCATTGCTCTGTCGCTTCATGGTGAGTTCACTGTCGAGGATGATGCAGAAGTTGTATGGGTAGTCTGGTGGGTCAGAGTTCATCTGGCCACCAGCTCTAGTCCCATATGGATGTGTTGCTACTGAAGACCAGTACTTCTGTCTTGTCGGAGTTGAGTTTAAGGCAATTGGCTTTCATCCAGTTGTCTACATTGGTCATGGCATCACAGAAGTTTGTTCTGGTGGTAGAGGGGTCTTCAGTGAGCAATAGGATGAGTTGTGTGTCGTCTGCTTAGGATATGATGTTGAGACCATGGAATCTAATGAAGTCTGTGAGGGGGTCACGTAGGTGTTGAACAGCGTAAGGCTGAGGGATGATACTTGGGGTATGCCGCAGATTATGTTCTTGGGTTCAGAGGTGAAAGGAGGCAGCTGGATGCTTTGTATACGTCCTGTCTTGAAAGAGGCGATCCATTTGAGTGCGTTCTCCTGTATGCCGATGCTGTGGAGTCTACTGATGAGGGTTTGGTGGGATAAAGTGTTGAATGCAGCTGAGAGGTCAAGGAAGATCAAGGCTGCAGTCTCCTCACAGTCGTGGAGGGTTCTGATGTCATCTGTGGCTGTGATCAGAGCGGTTTCCATGTTGTGTTTGGCTCGGAATCCTGATTGGGAGACGTCAAGCAGGTTGTTTTGTTCCAGGTAATCATTGAGCCATTGGTTGATGGCCTTCTCAAATACTATGGCAGGTAGGGGAGCAAAGAGATTGATCAATAATTTTTGAGTTTGCTGGAATCAGGGGAAGGTTTCTTTAAGGGAGTCTGATCTCTGCTTGTTTCCAACTGTCCGGGAAGGATGCCTTTGTGATGGAAGTGTTGAGGATGCTGGTGAGTTCTGGGCTAATGTGATTAGTTCTGAGGTTGAAAAGATGGTTCCGGTATGGGTTGGTGGGTGCCCCAGAGTGGATGGGCAACAAGATGGTCATGGTGGTCTGTGTGGAGAGAAGGGTCCATTTGGTGATCATACTGCTGGTGTGTGTTGTCCGAGGTTGTTGAGAGCTGTGGGCAGGGGGTCAAAGTTGCTGTAGATGGTGCAATCTTGCTGTGGATATAGTTCGACAGGGTGTTGCATAGTTCTTAGGAAGGGTGGATTGTGTTCTCTATGGCTTCTGGGTTGGAGTATTCCTTGACTATTGTGAACAGTTCTTTTGTGTGGTTGGCTTCTGTGTTGATGCGGGTTGTGATGGTAGTTCTTTTAGCTTCATTGATGAGCAGGTGATATTTGCTGAGGGCTGCTTTGTGAGTGGCTCTCTCAGAGGGATTTTTGGTGGAGCACCAATGTTTCTCGATTCGGTAGCAGTAGCGCTTGGTGGGTCTGAGCTCTGGGGTGTAATAGCTGGCTTTTCTTGACGTTGTATCTCATTGGCTTCAGTAGGTCGACTGTCGGCACATTTAGTGATCCAGATGGAGAAGTTCTGGATTGTCTGTTCTAGGTCTGATGAGGCTCTGGGTTGGATTGTGCTGATGTCCATTGCTGAGTCCATTGTGTTTCTATTACCTTACCCCAGCCATGGTGGGAGGAGCTGTGGTTCTTGGCGATGGTATGCTGTGCATTGAGGATGGTGAAATGGATGATGGTGTGTTCAGACAAAGTGAGTTCTGTGACATGGTTGAATTCGACTCAGGTCGAGTGTGTGTCCAGCTTTGTGCATTGGTTCGTTGACCAGCTGGGTGAAGCTGATATTGTACATGTTCTCCAGGAGAGTGGTAGAACTGGTATCTTTTGGGATGCCAAGGTGGAAGTTGAGAAAGCCTAGTAGGATGTAGTGATTGGAGTTGATACTAGACAGGCAATGAGGTTGGCAGTGGCGTCGCAAAAGGCCGGTCCAGGTCCCAGGGGTCTGTATATGAGTGTGCCTCTTGATGTTGTCCTGGTGTCAGTCTGAAGTTGGAAGTTCACGTGCTCCATAAGGAGTTTGGGGTTGTTATCGGTGGCAATGCATCAGATGGTTTCCTTGAAGATGATGGCGATGCCTCTGCCGTGTTTGTTGGTGTGTCTCGGTGTAATATTTTTTAGCCGATGGGTGTTGCTGTAGCAATGTCAGGGTTTGAGGAGGTGATAAAGGCTAAGTCAGGGATGAGGGTGGTGACAGTGTCCCAGATTTTCTGTAACATGTTTGCAAAGGGATTGGGCGTTGATCAGAATGCTCTGGTGAGGTTCCAGGTTGGTTGAGGTCTACCGGTCCTGTGTGGTCTGGCTTGGCTATTTTGCAGGAGCATTGGCAGTGTTAGCAGGTGAAGGGACCTTTGGTTGCTCGAGGGGAGGAGGTGCAGCAATTGCTGTTATGGCATCCGGGATCCAGAGCCAGGAGCTGCTCGGAGGTATAGTTGTGGGTGGCAGAAGGGTCAGGGTTCCTGGTGCTGGGCACGTTCCAGGCATTGACAGGCGCAGATAGGCTTGCCTTCGGTGAGCCGATGGTGCAGTCACATTATATACTGCATTAAGTAGGTCCTAGTGGGAAGGTGGGGTGCTGGGTGGTGGAAAGCGGGAACAAGCAAATGGCAGGAAGCGGGTGGATGGGAAGCAGGAAGGAGAGGATGTGAGAGTGGCACAAAGAGGGAATACAGAAGTCAAAGCACAAAAATAGTGGGCAAAGAGGCAAAAACAGAGGTCAGAGCGGCAAAGAGGCAAAAACAGAGGTCAAAGTGGAAAAACAAAGGTCAAAGTGGAAAAACAGAGGGTAAATAGGCAGAAACAGAGGTCAAAGCAGAAAAACAGAGAGAAAAGAGGCAAAAACAGATTTCAGAGTGACAAAGAGGCAAAAGCAGATGTCAAAGCAGAAAAACAGAGGGCAAAGAGGCAAAAACAGAGGTCAGAGCAGACAAAACAGAAGAAAAAGAGGCATAAGAGGCAGAGAGGCAAGAAAGAGTGGAAGACAGGGCAACAGCAATAGAGGGTGAATGGCAGCAGAGATGTGTGCCGAGGCGGTATTGTCAGCAGTGCTGTCGCGGGGGAGCTGGTGTGAGGACCTGCGAAATTGGGTTGTGCTGCGGCCTCCATTAAGTAGGTCCTGGGTGATGGCAGCCGGGAGCAAGGAAATGGCAGGAAGTGGGCAGGTGGGAGGCGGGCAGGGGAGCGGGTCAGAGAGGGTAAAAGAGGGAAAACAGTAAAGAAGGCAAAAACAGAGGTCAAAGCAGAAAAACAGAGGGCAAAGACCCAAAAACATGGGTCAAAGCAGAAAAACAGAGGGCAAAGAGGCAAAAACGGGTCAGATTGGCAAAGAGGCAAAGCAGAGGTTAAAGCAGGAAAACAGAGGGCAAAGAGGCAAAAACAGAGGTCAGAGTCGAAAAACAGAGGGCAAAGAGACAAAAGAGGCAGCGAGGCATGAAAGGGCAGAAAACAGGGCAACAGAGACGGAGGGTGAACGGTAGTAGAGATGTGCGAAGAGGGAAAGCTGGTGCAAGGACCTGCTCAATGGTGTTGCACTGCTGCCTCCATTAAGTAGGTCCTGGGAGAGGAAGGGGGGGGCTGGGTGGTGGGAGGCAAAGCAAGGAAATGGAGGGAAGCAGACAGGGAATGGGTGAGTGGCAAAAAGAGGAAAAAGAGTAAAGAAGGCAAAAACAGAGGTCAAAGCAGAGAAACAGAGGGCAAAGAGGCAAAAGCAAAGGTCAGAACAGCAAAAAGACAGAAACAGAGGTCAAAGTAGAAAAAAAGAGGGCAAAGAGGCAAAAACAGAGATCAGAGCGGCAAGGAGGAAAAAACAGAGGTCAAAGCAGAAAAACAGAGGGCAAAGAGGCAAAAACAGAGGTGAGAGCTGCAAAGAGTCAAAAACAGAGGTCAAAGTAGGAAACAAAGAGAACAAAGAGGCAAAACAGAGATCAGAGCGTCAAAGAGGGAAAAACAGAGGTCAAAGCAGAAAAACAGAGGGTCAAGAAGCAAAAACTGGTCAGATTAGTAAAGAGGGAAAGCAGAAGTTAAAGTAGGAAAACAGAGGGCAAGGAGGCAAAAGAGGCAGCGAGGCATGAAAGAGCAGAAAACGGGGCAACAGAGACAGAGGGTGAATGGCAGTAGAGATGTGGCAGAGGAAAAGCTGGTGTAAGGACCTGCTCAATGTTGTTGCACTGCTGCCTCCATTAAGTAGGTCCTGGGGAGGGGAAGGGGGGCTGGGAGGTGCGAGGCAAAGCCAGGAAACAGAGGGAAGCGGACGGGGAATTGGTGAGAGTGGCAAAAAGAGGAAAAAAAGTAAAAAAGGGAAAAACAGAGGTCAAAGCACAGAAACAGAGGGCAAAGAGGTGAACGCAAAGGTCAGAGCAGCAAAAAGACAGAAACAGAGGTCAAAGTAGAAAAAAAGAGGGCAAAGAGGCAAAAACAGGGATCAGAGCAGCAAAGAGGAAAAAACAGAGGTCAAAGCAGAAAAATAGAGGGCAAAGAGGCAAAAACAGAGATGAGAACTGCAAAGAGTCAAAAACAGAGGTCCAGTAGGAAAAACAGAGGACAAAGAGTCAAAAACAGAGGTCAAATCGGAACAACACAGGGTAAAGAGGAAAAAACAGAGCTCAGAGTGGAAAAACAGAGGGCAAAGAGGCAGGGAGGCAAGAAAGAGCTGAAACGGGGCAATAGAGCACTAGAAATGTGCGTGGGGATGGCAGTGTCAGGATACCTGTTGCAGAAGGGAGCTGGTGCTAGGAACTATCATGCCATGGACATCAACAATATATTGATTTAGGGCCACATGTACGAAGCAAAATATTTGCGAGTCAGAAATAGTGACTCCATGCGAATCGCAATTTCCGACTCGCAAAACAGAATGTAAGAAAAGATTGCAAATCAATTTTGCGATTCAGTGCCAGTCGCATCGCAATTTGCTAAATCTCAAATTGCGATTGCCTAAATTGGACATGGATGTTTAGCAGAATCACAAATTGCGACTGAGTCGCAATTAGCGAACGGGTGCAAAAGAAAAGAGAAATTACACTTCCTGGTCCTGGATGATGACCTCAGAACCAGGAAGTACCTCCCATGGAAGTGGGAGGAGTCTAGCCAGGACAGACAGCAGAGGCACACCCAGCTGAGAGGAGCAACTGCATCCATGGCAAGCCAAACTAAGGAAACCACTGCAGGGAGGAAGAGAAAGCTGAAATTCTCTGACAAATAGTTGGAGGTCCTCACAGAGGAGTGCTGCCTACACCATGAGGTCCTGTTTGGAAAGGCAGCAATGAGTGTCCCTGACACACAAAAAAAGAAGATTTGGCTGGACATACAATGCAAGATAAATGCCATTGGAGTCAGTCATAGCTCCATCGAGGAGGTGCGCAAAAGATGGTATGACCTCAGGTCAAGAACCAAGGAAAGGGTTGCAGAGCAGTGGAACAGATGGGGGACCATCCACAGTACCACCACCCACAGCAATAGAGAGCATGGTGGAGACCACTCAGGCGCCAGAGGCTGTTGTTGGAATTGGGGACCTGGACAGTTCAGCACCTGTAACCTCCAAAAGTAAGTAGCAAATCTCACTTATTTACACTATTCCAGGCACCATGCACACAACCACAGTTCACAAAAGCATGCATAATCCAAAATGTTCAATGCCAATATGCCCACCTCAAGTTCAGTGCATTATGGGTAATGTAGTACAGTAGTCCAAGTTTAGAGGAATATTTATTTTGATAAGCCACACATCTGAGAGGCACAGCCAGTGTATCCCCTGTGTCCCACAGGCCTCCCTCAAGTATCCACTGACGACCCCAGTGTAGAGGGAGATGATGATCCATTATGACAGCAGACGAGGCAGTCAGCATTTTCACAGGGGAGTGCAGTACCACACCAATTGTTCCCCATGCAAGTGAGACAACAGAGGAGACAGATGTGGACAATGAGGCAGTAAACCTGACACCGGGGTCACAGATGGGTAAGAGTTGGCCACTGAGAACAGCAGGGTCTAGGAGTAGAAACGCGTTGTCTGACATATGATGCAGGTGAGGAGGATGTCACATCACAACAATTCCTTGGACTGGAGGCATCCCTACTGAGCAGTCACCGCCTGCAAAACAAACACATGCGGATGATGAACCGGAACCTGCACCGAATGCAACAGACCCTCACACAGGGACTTGGAAATATCGAAAACCAGTTATCCACCATGAACACCAACATGGTCAACCTCACCACTGCCATCAATGACCTATGAAGGGAAATGGAGGCGGATCGGGCCCATGCAAGGCGCAGAGAGCGCAACACAGCTGCACGTTTGGACCTGCTCAGTCAGTCCATTCCATTGGCTGCCTAGCCACCACAACTACCTGCCTGTCAAGACGCACTGTCACGCTCCAGGTTGAACTAGGGCATTTTGCTGGAGATGTGGCAAGGGGACAAGGGCGCATTACTGCTGCCGTTCACCTCATCCTTACCTCTCAGGCAGCAAGAGGTACAGGTGACACTCCTCAGGACAGTGAGGATATATCAAGCGTAAGCAGAGTTTCTGCCTCAGATGCCCTCATCCTGCTTAGTAGCAGTGCCTGCCAGACATCTGTTGACCAACCAGGCACATGCCATGGTGGTCGTAGCCATAGGAGAGTGTGATGTTGTCTTCCTTGGTTTAGCCTAAGGCACATGATTTGAATGTGTTAGGTTTTGTTACATTAAACTTCTTTACTGCTAGCTATACGCCACCATTTACATTATGTGCTCCTGACATTAAAGGATTTTTTTTTTTTTTTGCACAACCTGTCTATGTGTGTCTTACATTTGTGAGTGCTGTTACAGATGGCACTTACATGCCAAAGTAATGGGTTGCTATGTGATCCCGTCTCCGTCTGCCCTCCATTGCAATGCTACCATCCCCAGGCTGTCGTTGTGGTGGCTCCTGCTCCTCATCCTCATCCTAGGGTGAGATGTAGCCCACGTCTGGTTGCTATGTTGTGTAGGATGGCACATGTCACCACAAACTTGCATGCAGTCTCTGGGGCATACTGGAGTGCACTTCCACTTTTGTGCAGGCATCTAAAACGTGACTTCAACATGCCAAAGGTCCTTTCAATGACGGTTCTTGTGCACCGATGTCCAATGTTGTAGCGCCTCTCATTCTGATTGGCAGGTGTTATGTATGGGGTGAGTATCCATGGCCTCAGAGCATGTGCACTATCACCTGTGTAACAAAACAGCAGATATGATCATGGCTTAACATGGTTATGCAGTGACACGTATTTCTGACATTGGTGTGTACTACACAGTACCTAATAAATATCCATCATCAAACTCCCCAAGTTCTAGGCATTGGTGTATCCCACTGTGCCTGAATATATACGCATCATGTGTGCTCCCTGGAAATGTTGCCACTACATCAGTTATTACATTTTGGGCATCACAAACACTGGGATGTTGAGTGAGTGAGTACATTTCCCATGCGGAACACATATTCCAGATTTGCAGGAGGGCATATGGGTATATGTGTCCCGTCCACACACCCTATTACCTGGGGAAAGTTTGCAATTCTGTAGAAGTCCAATTTGGTGTTGTGTATTTCCTCCGCATTCCTGGGAAGGTAAATGTGTATGGACATGTGTGCGAGTATGGCATCTAAGAACCGTATAAAGAATTGCGACAGGGCACTTTGTGACACCCCACCAGCAACTGCAATCACCCCCTGGTAGCTACCCAAGGCTAAGAGGTGTAGTGAGCATAGGCATTTGCACATGTGTGGGGATGGAGCAGCTGCGCAGGGTTGGACTTTCTAGTTGAGGTTTCAGTAGTTCAATGATCTCTGACAAAACTGTGCTGCTCAGTCTATATTTCTCATATATTTCCTCCTCAGTCTGTTGAAATATGGTCTCCCTGGTTCTGTATATCCTCTCCTGTCTCTGCCTCCTCCTCCTCTGCTGGGCAGCCTGGACTCACCTCCTCCATGCAATCAAGTAGATTGCAGCCATTTTGAAAAACCCAGATGCCTTCTGGGTCTGCTTTTATACTTTGGTTCTGATTACCACCTGTTTGCAATCAGTGCTAAACTGGGTGTGCCAAATGGCCTATTTGTGAATAATCGCAATTTGCGACTGCCTTGTACATTTGGTTTCCGAGTTGCAAATTGCAATTTCTTATTTGTGAGTTGCAAACTCGAGTCGCAAATGTTTGCGATTCAGTAATTGGTTGCATTGTTATTTCGGACCCCGAAATGGCATTTGCACATACCATTTCGCATTTTTGCACGGTCGCAAATAGCGCTGTGACCGATATGCGAGTCGCAAAACGTACGTACATGTGGCCCTTAGTACTTTGGGCCAGATGTATCAAGCAATTTTGCATTCACGAACTGTGCGAATCGCAAAATTTGGCCGTTTGCGAATGCAAAAAGGCCTTTCAAGATGTATAAAAGGCATTCGCTGTACAATTTTAAGGAATCGCAAAAATAGCGATTCCTTAAAATTGCGACCCCATTTAGAGAATCGCAAATTGCGATTCTCTAAATTGGAAATCGCAAATAGGGAATTCCTATTTGCGATTTCCAAAGCACATGTATCAAGCATTTCCTAAATGCAAATTGGCCATTTAGGAAATGCAATTACCACCAAATCCAATTTGGTGGTAAGCATATGCAATTTTTAAAATTTGCATTATAAATGCATTTTTAAAAATGACATGTAGTGCTTCGCATGTCTGCAAATATTTTTTTGGGGTGCATCAGAGGGGGCCTTAGGTCCCCAGCACCCTGGGGTTTGAATTACCTAATTTGCAAATTCCTACCTGGAATTTGCAAATTGGAAAATGCAAAACCATTCGCACCTATTGGCCTACAGGCCTATAGGGATGAATGGAGTCGCATTCTCTAATTGCGATTCGGTAATAGCGATTTCGAATTTTAAGAAATCGCTATTACCGAATCGCAAACTTCATACATCCCATTTTGTATTTCTTAAATAGCGATTTCTTAAAATTCTCTAGTTAAGAAATGCAAAACAAACCTTTGATACATCTGGGCCTTAGTTACTCTTATTCTGTTGCAAACATTTGTGAATCTTTCTCTCTTGGATTTGATTGCTGTCTTTCCTACTCACGTCTTTTGTTGCCCTTCTTTGTGAAACAATTGAGTTTACTCCATAAAACAGTAGGTCTGCTGACCAGAAAAAGAAAGCATAACTGTGTAAACGGAAAATAGGACGTAATGGGCCAGATGTGATTTGTATTCGAAAATACAGTGCAGCAGTCAATAATATTTACACTTTTAGGAAAGTAAACTTCCCTTTCATAATATGTCCTCTGGACAGTTGGCAACAGAGTTCACAATGGCCACATTTAAATGCATTATGAGCCTCAAAAATTGTGGTAAAGCTAACTGCTTGGTATTTGGAGTGGGTTTTACGATTTCTTTTACTTCTTGTTTAACCATAGAACATTGGTTTTGGCCAATGACTTATTAGCAAGTGCGGAAACACACAGGTATTATACATGTTTTCGCTCCTGATATACCTCTGTGGTATGTAACACAGAATAACATGTTTAAATGTTTTTGAGCCCAATATACGTGCATTATTACTATCTATTTACATTTAGTGCAGTCAGTTGTCACCAGGTGAAACCTGGTGGTATGTGACTTCTCTAAAACCATACCTAGGGGGATTTATCACAAAACCCTTAAAAGGATGCAATGTTAAAACTGGTGCAAATTGCATTTATTCTCTTTTCAGAAGTACCACAGAGGTACATCAGCAACCAAGTGGACAATTTTTTAGCACAAAGCGCCACACACATGTGAAGTTCAATGACTTCCCTACTCTCACACCTTCTACAACTTCATTTGGAGTACACAAACTCCTTAAACCCTCACAAACCTCACAAATTCACATGCGAGTTACATAAGCTGTGCAAGTGCAACCTACCTCATTCACACTGTCACTAGAACAGCGAAAACACCCTCAAGCAACCATTAGCAGAATCCAGGATTCTGGGAAAGTCATTTCTGGGCCTAAGGGAAAATTTTCTCTCCAATCAGCATAATTGAAAAATAAAATCCAAATCTCAGTAATAAAGAACCTTCACCTCCGTTACAATCTCTGGACTTTTATGATGGGCTCTTAAGGAAACTAACCATTACCTCTCTTTACCACCACTGTTAACACCTGTTATTCTGTACCGGACGTCTATGATAAGCTCTTAAGGAGACGAACCATCAGTCTGCTACCATCTCTGTTTGCGCGTCTGACCTTAATAAGTAAACTTACAAAGGGTCGCGAATAGGTCGATGAACCTTTTGACTCGCAATTAAGATGTTCCCATCATAACTCCGGTACATGCAAATCAATGATCAATAACCAATACACAATATCAATAATCACCAATAATCATTAACATCAATAATCAATAGAGTCAGTAATTGTCACACATTATGACCTTTCAGTCACGAATAACCACACCTTTTAGTAAAAGTTGGAATATTTATTTCCCTATATTAACAATGCTAAAGTCATGTAGATTAATCTCAATATCAAATGAAACACATACAGAAACATTACTGGCTGTCCAAAGCGGCAGAAGAAACGTAATCTAATCAAAGCTTGAACTACGACACATTCTAAGGTTATGGTGCAAATTAATAACAAAGTAAACTGCGTCAGAGTGATTACATACATTTAAGTTCAGCAGAGAAATTCATCAAGCATTATTCCCTATCAGCAGATTTTCATTAGTGAGGATCCTTGACTAACACCAGAATATCATCAGCATGTTGGGCTTCATGCAAAACAATTTAGTAACATGAATTTGGAAAACATCTAACTATGGCTCTATCAAAAGAGTGTGGTTGGTACCTAGAAAAAGAACAAATATGCATGATAAACAATATTCTAATTCTTAATACCTATCGTCAGTGTGGATCAGCAAGCGGATTTAGTCTTCGTCCCCAGGACATCAGTCGATCAGCAAGGCATCAGGAGTCAGCATCAAAGTTCAGAAAACGCGAAGTATCTAAGCAATAAAGTTAAGCATGTCTCTTGTCAAGACGCAAAAATGGGCAAGAATGAGCTATGGCAAAATGTGAAATGCTTAAGTCAAAATGCAAAAGGCAGAATGCTGGGTTCTTCTCAGTGCAGTCACGTTAAATTAAAACTACTAAAACTATGTCTCAAATCCCTATTGGTCAATGAATCGCATGTTCACACGTTACCCAATAAACTAAAACTCCAAATCTATGAATTCTACTATTACTCCGTTCACATGTTGTTGATTGGTTGTCCTGCAATGTCCTCATTCTCCGGCTTTTCAGGTAACAATATTGTTGCAGCTTCTACTCCAGTCAGTGTCTCCATTGTTCTCCTCCTGAAAAAGTCAGTCTCACACACATTACACACAAAATGTTACATTAGCAAGAACAGCATCTTCTAGCAGTCGGTTCTCATGAGAAAAGATCTCAGATATGAGCACATTTAAACAATGCAAATGGAAAATCACAGTTTAACTCTCTAGGACAGCCATTTATTAGGCGTTAAAAAATACAGCTTTGACATGAGGCCTGGCAACTAGCCCAAGACCATTGCTAAATTGAGGCCTATAATTGATAGAGCTAATACATAATGCATAACCCTTAATATGACCTATTACTACATAAGTGAAAAATACATTCAACATTTCACAGCATTAGAATATTAATACATTTTGTGAACATTGGCGGCCACTCATCGTAATCACATTTTCAAATGTGAGCATTATTTTCTACATCATTATATTTTCTACACAAATCCATCAGTCAGAATACATGAAGACTCATTAATAATTTTTATTAGAACACCTGCGCTAGCAGTGCACTGCTCCTGGTCCAAGCAGTTGGTGTCCATTGTGTGAGATAACAAGAGACAGATTTGCGCTCCAACATTAGCCTTGATTCCACCTCATACCTTTTTCTTCCACTGCCCTACTCTTCCTGTCGCTTTGTTTCACCCTTGCAGGTACTTTTTCATTCCTCCTTCCTTCCTTTGTCACTGCTATCATATCTTTATCACCCTCCTTCTTTCTCCTGTGTCTGCCCTTTTCTCTCTTGCTCTTGGTCATTCTGATGATGAAAAATAACTTCCAGGCCCCAAGCATGAGCGATGGTGCCCGCCACCTGCAAGCACCACCCCAAATTAAGCACTGCCCCTCCGAAGGTGTCATGTGCCAGTCCAGCATGCCACTCTGTTTTAGAGCTCCTTCTGATCCCTGGCCCATTGCTGTGGGTTGCCAACATTTCCAGCTGTGGTCTGCTTTACTCTCTCCCAGCACAGTTATTATGGCTGGGCCTTTGCTGACAATTCTAGGCATGCAAATGTTCTGTTCATGCTTCATTGCACGGGCCCCTCCTGTTTTGTTTTGATGGGAACATTTTCTTGTTGAATGAGGCCCATTGTTAGTGACAGCTCTACAGTTGGAAAACGATCACTGCCTTTAAACCGAATTTTGGCATCAAACAGTTTGCATGAAAAAAGGCGCTGTCTATATGTAAAGCTAAGCTGTCGATTGGAACTCGAGATACCGAAGAATGTCTCGTTTTACAATGTTTTGGCTGTGTTCTCCAGTCTGCCTTACTCACAGCCGACATCACCTGACAGGTTTTGATCCAAAAACTTACCATTCCGGTCATTGGCATCGCACTAAGACAACAAAAGGTTACCAGACAGGAGCGGATTAATGGTGCAGGGGGAGGCGAGTGCAGGGGAAGATGAATGGGGCGCAGCGTGCCCTTTGTGACCGAAGAGGAGAGGAAACGGCACAGCGTCCCTTTACAAAGGATGCGAGAAAGCAGCTACTTTCACATTTTAAAACGTAGACTAGTTGCTTAGAGGTGACTAAGTGGCTACATCCAGGGGACCTGGTGTGCAAAAGTGTTTGTGACAGCAGAACGGCATTTAAAAAGTATCAAAGCCCTTTTACAAGTCAGAAAAGTTTTTTCTATGATCCATTATGAATCACAAATAGGAGCGGGGTATCTCCTCCCTCCAATTGGCCTGTATGGGAGATGCAATAAAATGTATCAATGGTTTGTGAGCTGAACCTTGATGGTAAGCTATTGAACAGTCACCGACCTCCTAGTCTGCAAACAGGAAACTGGTGATAGTTTTTTTCTTTGTACCACTGACTGCGTCCCCCATATGTTCCCAATTTGGAAAAAATGTTTCCAAAATCACCACCTGTCCCTTTAATCGACATGGGCTGTATTAATAGAAAAAAATGTTTAGCGCTTTGGAATGCAAATGCGGAGATGGAGATTTGCTGTCCCCTGCAGGCCTCCTTCAATTAATCAATCAGGGATCTGTAAAGCGCACTACTCACCCGTGAGGGTCTCAAGGCGCCATCTCAGCATTTGCTATCTTTGCAGTCTTCTGCACCAGCTGAAATCATATGCCACGATTGCACACGATTACTGATGGTGACAGAGGTGCAATGGACACGTAGTGGGAGGTAGGTGGTATCTACCTCCCACTAGACCACACTGTGCTAATAACTCAGAATCAGGGTTCCTTATTTCTGTCTAATGTGGAGGTAGGATGGAACTAGTTATCTTTAAGATACAAGAATCCCTTTTGCCCTGGTGAATACCTCTGACCATTGTTTGGTACTAATGTGGGCTGGATGAATGGGTCATTGAACCTAATCATCATCCACCCTGTATACTTTATAATCATACAGGAGGTACCCATTATTAAAGGTATTCCCTTGGGTTTCCCTCAATGTTTTTATTTCATCTGCATCTCTTCTTTATCCAGTGATTATCTTATAAAGAACTCCCTCGTACTGAGGTTTGAGTTCACCCTGGTAGTATTGTCTTACCAGGGTGGGGTAAGGATGCCAATAATGTAGCATGCCACAAGATGTGGGTGAGGCTTCCTCATTCAGTATAACTGGCATACTTCAGTGGATTAGGGATTAGGGATTAGGCTAGGGTCCAAGATGGGTTCCGCCTACATCACCATCGTATCTTTGTGGGTTGAAATACTGCATCAGACTCTTGATTCCTTAAACAGAGAACCTCCCGTACTCCTAAGTAAAAGAAAGCAAAGTTATTTATTCTGTGAGTGCGTGGCAAACAAAAAAGGTCTCTGTGCACTTGCACAAATATCTAGCAGAGGTGTATGTCTTTTTTCACAAAATTCTCCAAGATTAGCCAATTGAAATGTATGCTTTTTGTCACTTTCTTGCCCCTTACCCGTTTGCTCTAAGGGGCGGTGATTATATAACCACTGCAAAATCTGCATGCATGAGGTTGTGGAACTTTTAATACTTCACTGAAAATGTTGTTCCTTCACATGGAAACATTACTCCAAGTGAGGTATTCTCTTCCCCCACATCTCTTGTGAAAATGGGTGGATTTCATGCACTTTTGTATACTTTCTACCATGTACCTGGATTATTTAAGTGTAAATTTATCAGTTCAGAAAAGTGTGGGTAAAAACATTGCAAATACAGTATGTGTGAATATATCCAGAATGTTATGACTCTCAGGGTGTTCCACCCACTTGCAACTCTAGGGATACCTGTGAAATTCTGTTATTTATTGTGGAAGAACAGGACACATTTTAGCACTTCCCCACTTGTAAGTGACATCCCACCAGCAACAGTGAGCCAATATATCCTTTAGCCCAGTGGACCCCCACTTTATCATTACTGGAACCCAGGGACCTCCACCGAATCATTATTGGAATTCAGGTGCCCACACTAAGTCATTCCTTGAAAGCTAGAGACCTAATCTGTTAATATTATTTAATTTTCTAAGCAGTTGCGGACCCCCAGAGGAAGTTTCACAGACCCCCAGGGTCCCCCGACCACAGGTTGGGAACCACTGCTTTAGCCAATCAGGACTGTTTTTTGCTTTATGAGTGTTCCAGTTCTGCCATGTGCACCTTTGTCATGATTGCAGACACATTTCGGAGAACTGGGTCCTTAGTCATAAGTTCGTCCTAGCCCTATCCTTAGGAAGTAAAGCTACAGCTTGCCACACATGTGATTTCCCTTCTTGCCCATCACACATTAGTTTGTAGTAGTGCTTAATGGGGCCTCTACATTTAGCTGACTTGAATGCACTTCCAATGTTTGTCAGCTGTGGTCCAGAGAGATAAAGTGACTTGTCGAGAATCAAGCAGTAACTACAGTTTTATAACCAAGGTCCCCTCTGTGAGAAGGTAACACGGTATCTACGTGACTGCTTCTCCACCAAAAGGAACCACACAGCCCCCATGGGGTACACCTTGAGGCTTTATGGCCGCAGAGAATGGCCAAGGGTTAGGAGGAAAATCTGGCTGACAAAAATGGACAAAGTGCAGGAAAACCAAGGCCCAATGACACCTCGGAGGACATTGAAAGCCTTTACTGTGGGAGGGCATTGCAAATATGTTCTGAGCTAACCTGGAAATTGATAAGTAAACCAAATGGGGATATACTATTAAGGCTAAGAGGATCACTTAGGGCACAAGGATAGTCCTCCAAAGTGACTTCATGTCTTATTTAGAGATCTCTGCCAGTAAGGTAGTTATAATTGAGCCATCAGTGGAGCTGCTGCTGTGCTGCCTCCATTGAAGGCATTATTATTTGCTGAGTTGAACCCACGTTTGATAAACCAACGGACCTGGTGGACAGGACATTTTCTTCCTGCACTTGGAGACTGTGGGTAATATGGTATGTTTGCACCACCTGGGAAAACAATGCCTGCCATGGTGAGCCTAGATATGGAAAATGAGTGTAGGCCAGGGTGACCATCAGTGACCTGGAGGTCCAGTGGCAGACGGCCACCAGCTCAAGGGTGGTGGAGCCAGCTGAGGATTGCTGATGTAAACACAGCCCTTCTCTAGGCTCTTAATGGAGTTCCCGATCTGCTAAAGTCTAAACAACCTCTGTGTTTTTCCCATTTCTTCCCATTCCAGAAAATAGAAGGCAACAGGTTCTCTTTATGCACGTAAGGGCTGGATCAGCATTTCTGTATTGACCAGACTTACTTCAGATCTCCTCTAGTTTAAGAAAGAGCTGAAGGCACAGCTCTTAAAAGAACACTATGTGGCATATTACAAGCCCCTTGCACCCCTTAGTGCTGCCATAGCATCATTTTTTTCAACGCTACAGTGGCACTAAACAGGCCCTCACCCTGCACCATATTTACAAACTGGTGCAATGCTAAGATTGCACCACTTTGTAAACCCTTGCAATACATTATACCTGTACCAGTTATAATGTATGCAAGAGGGTTGTTCCCCTTCAGGGAGGCCCCACAAAAAAAAGATACTAGGCTATTTCCTGTGGGCCTCCCCGAGCTTTGCTGGACTAGCGTCAACATTTGTGACGCTAGTCCAGCAAAGCGCCACAATAGCATAAAAAATAGGATGCTATTGTGCTAATGTGCGCCATGGTGCACTGTATTGTAAATACAGTGTGTAGGAAGTTGGCTCTGTATGTGCTATTTCAAAGTAAGGAATAGCATGCACAGAGTCCAAGGGTTCCCCTTAGAGGTAAAATAGTGGTAAAAATAGATAATACTAATGCTCTATTTTGTGGTAGAGTGGTCGAGCAGTAGGCTTATCCAAGGAGTAGTGTTAAGCATTTGTTGTACATACACATAGACAATAAATGAGGTACACACACTCAGAGACAAATCCAGCCAATAGGTTTTTGTATAGAAAAATATCTTTTCTTAGTTTATTTTAAGAACCACAGGTTCAAATTCTACATGTAATATCTCATTTGAAAGGTATTGCAGGTAAGTACTTTAGGAACTTTAAATCATAAAAATTGCATGTATACTTTTCAAGTTATTGACAAATAGCTGTTTTAAAAGTGGACACAGTGCAATTTTCACAGTTCCTAGGGGAGGTAAGTTTTGGTTAGTTTTACCAGGTAAGTAAGACACTTACAGGGTTCAGTTCTTGGTCCAAGGTAGCCCACCGTTGGGGGTTCAGAGCAACCCCAAAGTCACCACACCAGCAGCTCAGGGCCGGTCAGGTGCAGAGTTCAAAGTGGTGCCCAAAACACATAGGCTAGAATGGAGAGAAGGGGGTGCCCCGGTTCCGGTCGGCTTGCAGGTAAGTACCCGCGTCTTCGGAGGGCAGACCAGGGGGGTTTTGTAGGGCACCGGGGGGGACACAAGCCCACACAGAAATTTCACCCTCAGCGGCGTGGGGGCGGCCGGGTGCAGTGTAGAAACAAGCGTCGGGTTCGCAATGTTAGTCTATGAGAGATCTTGGGATCTCTTCAGCGCTGCAGGCAGGCAAGGGGGGGATTCCTCGGGGAAACCTCCACTTGGACAAGGGAGAGGGACTCCTGGGGGTCACTTCTCCAGTGAAAGTCCGGTCCTTCAGGTCCTGGGGGCTGCGGGTGCAGGGTCTCTCCCAGGCGTCGGGACTTTAGGTTCAAAGAGTCGCGGTCAGGGGAAGCCTCGGGATTCCCTCTGCAGGCGGCGCTGTGGGGGCTCAGGGGGGACAGGTTTTTGTACTCACAGTCTTAGAGTAGTCCTGGGGTCCCTCCTGAGGTGTTGGATCGCCACCAGCCGAGTCGGGGTCGCCGGGTGCAGTGTTGCAAGTCTCACGCTTCTTGCGGGGAGCTTGCAGGGTTCTTTAAAGCTGCTGGAAACAAAGTTGCAGCTTTTCTTGGAGCAGGTCCGCTGTCCTCGGGAGTTTCTTGTCTTTTCGAAGTAGGGGCAGTCCTCAGAGGATGTCGAGGTCGCTGGTCCCTTTGGAAGGCGTCGCTGGAGCAGGATCTTTGGAAGGCAGGAGACAGGCCGGTGAGTTTCTGGAGCCAAGGCAGTTGTCGTCTTCTGGTCTTCCTCTGCAGGGGTTTTTCAGCTAGGCAGTCCTTCTTCTTGTAGTTGCAGGAATCTAATTTTCTAGGGTTCAGGGTAGCCCTTAAATACTAAATTTAAGGGCGTGTTTAGGTCTGGGGGGTTAGTAGCCAATGGCTACTAGCCCTGAGGGTGGGTACACCCTCTTTGTGCCTCCTCCCAAGGGGAGGGGGTCACAATCCTAACCCTATTGGGGGAATCCTCCATCTGCAAGATGGAGGATTTCTAAAAGTTAGAGTCACTTCAGCTCAGGACACCTTAGGGGCTGTCCTGACTGGCCAGTGACTCCTCCTTGTTGCTTTCTTTGTTCCCTCCAGCCTTGCCGCCAAAAGTGGGGGCCGTGGCCGGAGGGGGCGGGCAACTCCACTAAGCTGGAGTGCCCTGCTGGGCTGTGACAAAGGGGTGAGCCTTTGAGGCTCACCGCCAGGTGTCACAGCTCCTGCCTGGGGGAGGTGTTAGCATCTCCACCCAGTGCAGGCTTTGTTACTGGCCTCAGAGTGACAAAGGCACTCTCCCCATGGGGCCAGCAACATGTCTCTGGTGTGGCAGGCTGCTGGAACTAGTCAGCCTACACAGACAGTCGGTTAAGTTTCAGGGGGCACCTCTAAGGTGCCCTCTGGGGTGTATTTTGCAATAAAATGTACACTGGCATCAGTGTGCATTTATTGTGCTGAGAAGTTTGATACCAAACTTCCCAGTTTTCAGTGTAGCCATTATGGTGCTGTGGAGTTCGTGTTTGACAGACTCCCAGACCATATACTCTTATGGCTACCCTGCACTTACAATGTCTAAGGTTTTGTTTAGACACTGTAGGGGTACCATGCTCATGCACTGGTACCCTCACCTATGGTATAGTGCACCCTGCCTTAGGGCTGTAAGGCCTGCTAGAGGGGTGTCTTACCTATACTGCATAGGCAGTGAGAGGCTGGCATGGCACCCTGAGGGGAGTGCCATGTCGACTTACTCGTTTTGTCCTTACTAGCACACACAAGCTGGCAAGCAGTGTGTCTGTGCTGAGTGAGAGGTCTCCAGGGTGGCATAAGACATGCTGCAGCCCTTAGAGACCTTCCTTGGCATCAGGGCCCTTGGTACTAGAAGTACCAGTTACAAGGGACTTATCTGGATGCCAGGGTCTGCCAATTGTGGATACAAAAGTACAGGTTAGGGAAAGAACACTGGTGCTGGGGCCTGGTTAGCAGGCCTCAGCACACTTTCAATTGTAAACATAGCATCAGCAAAGGCAAAAAGTCAGGGGGCAACCATGCCAAGGAGGCATTTCCTTACACAACCCCCCCCAAACGAAAGAGGATGAGACTAACCTTTCCCAAGAGAGTCTTCATTTTCTAAGTGGAAGAACCTGGAAAGGCCATCTGCATTGGCATGGGCAGTCCCAGGTCTGTGTTCCACTATAAAGTCCATTCCCTGTAGGGAGATGGACCACCTCAACAGTTTAGGATTTTCACCTTTCATTTGCATCAGCCATTTGAGAGGTCTGTGGTCAGTTTGAACTAGGAAGTGAGTCCCAAAGAGGTATGGTCTCAGCTTCTTCAGGGACCAAACCACAGCAAAGGCCTCCCTCTCAATGGCACTCCAACGCTGCTCCCTGGGGAGTAACCTCCTGCTAATGAAAGCAACAGGCTGGTCAAGGCCATCATCATTTGTTTGGGACAAAACTGCCCCTATCCCATGTTCAGAGGCATCAGTCTGCACAATGAACTGCTTAGAATAATCTGGAGCTTTTAGAACTGGTGCTGAGCACATTGCTTATTTCAGGGTGTCAAAGGCCTGTTGGCATTCCACAGTCCAGTTCACTTTCTTGGGCATTTTCTTGGAGGTGAGTTCAGTGAGGGCTGTCACAATGGATCCATATCCCTTCACAAACCTCCTGTAATACCCAGTCAAGCCAAGGAATGCCCTGACTTGAGTCTGGGTTTTTGGAGCTACCCAGTCCAGAATAGTCTGGATCTTGGGTTGGAGGGGCTGAACTTGGCCTCCACCTACAAGATGGCCCAAGTAAACCACAGTTCCCTGCCCTATCTGGCATTTGGATGCCTTGATAGAGAGGCCTGCTGATTGCAGAGCCTTCAAAACCTTCTTCAGGTGGATCAGGTGATCCTGCCAGGTGGAGCTAAAGACAGCAATATCATCTAGATAAGCTGTGCTAAAGGACTCCAAACCAGCAAGGACTTGATTCACCAACCTTTGGAAGGTGGCAGGGGCATTCTTTAAACCAAAGGGCATAACAGTAAACTGATAATGCCCATCAGGTGTGGAGAATGCTGTCTTTTCTTTTGCTCCAGGTGCCATTTTTATTTGCCAGTACCCTGCTGTCAAGTCAAAGGTACTTAGAAATTTGGCAGCACCTAATTTATCAATGAGCTCATCAGCTCTTGGAATTGGATGGACATCTGTCTTGGTGACAGAATTGAGCCCTCTGTAGTCCACACAAAACCTCATCTCTTTCTTTCCATCTTTGGTGTGAGGTTTGGGGACTAAGACCACTGGGCTAGCCCAGGGGCTGTCAGAGCGCTCAATTACTCCCAATTCCAGCATCTTGTGGACTTCCACCTTGATGCTTTCCTTAACATGGTCAGACTGTCTAAAGATTTTGTTTTTGACAGGCATGCTGTCTCCTGTGTCCACATCATGGGTACACAGGTGTGTCTGACCAGGGGTTAAGGAGAAGAGTTCAGGAAACTGTTGTAGGACTCTCCTACAATCAGCTTGCTGTTGGCCAGAGAGGGTGTCTGAGTAGATCACTCCATCTACTGTGCCATCTTTTGGGTCTGATGACAGAAGATCAGGGAGAGGTTCACTCTCTGCCTCCTGATCCTCATCTGTTACCATCAACAGATTCACATCAGCCCTGTCATGGAAGAGCTTAAGGCGGTTCACATGGATCACCCTCTTGGGGCTCCTGCTTGTGCCCAGGTCCACCAGGTAGGTGACCTGACTCTTCCTTTCTAGCACTGGGTAAGGGCCACTCCATTTGTCCTGGAGTGCCCTGGGAGCCACAGGCTCCAGAACCCAGACTTTCTGCCCTGGTTGGAACTCAACCAGTGCAGCCTTTTGGTCATACCAAAACTTCTGGAGCTGTTGGCTGGCCTCAAGGTTTTTGGTTGCCTTTTCCATGTACTCTGCCATTCTAGAGCGAAGGCCAAGTACATAGTCCACTATGTCTTGTTTAGGCTCATGAAGAGGTCTCTCCCAGCCTTCTTTAACAAGAGCAAGTGGTCCCCTTACAGGATGACCAAACAGAAGTTCAAAGGGTGAGAATCCTACTCCCTTCTGTGGCACCTCTCTGTAAGCGAAAAGCAGACATGGCAAGAGGACATCCCATCTCCTTTTGAGTTTTTCTGGGAGCCCCATGATCATGCCTTTTAATGTCTTGTTGAATCTCTCAACCAAGCCATTAGTTTGTGGATGGTATGGTGTAGTGAATTTGTAAGTCACTCCACACTCATTCCACATGTGTTTTAGGTATGCTGACATGAAGTTGGTACCTCTGTCAGACACCACCTCCTTAGGGAAACCCACTCTGGTAAAGATACCAATGAGGGCCTTGGCTACTGCAGGGGCAGTAGTCGACCTAAGGGGAATAGCTTCAGGATACCTGGTAGCATGATCCACTACTACCAGGATATACATATTTCCTGAGGCTGTGGGAGGTTCCAGTGGACCAACTATGTCCACACCCACTCTTTCAAAGGGGACCCCCACCACTGGAAGTGGAATGAGGGGGGCCTTTGGGTGCCCACCTGTCTTACCACTGGCTTGACAGGTGGGGCAGGAGAGGCAAAACTCCTTAACCATGTTGGACATATTGGGCCAGTAGAAGTGGTTGACTAACCTCTCCCACGTCTTGGTTTGTCCCAAATGTCCAGCAAGGGGAATGTCATGGGCCAATGTTAGGATGAACTTCCTGAACAGCTGAGGCACTACCACTCTCCTAGTGGCACCAGGTTTGGGGTCTCTGGCCTCAGTGTACAGGAGCCCATCTTCCCAATAGACCCTATGTGTTCAATTTTTCTTGCCTTTGGACTCTTCAGCAGCTTGCTGCCTAAGGCCTTCAAGAGAGGGACAGGTTTCTTGTCCCTTACACAGCTCCTCCCTTGAGGGTCCCCCTGGGCCTAAGAGCTCAACCTGGTAAGGTTCAAGCTCCAAAGGCTCAGTTCCCTCAGAGGGCAGAACTTCTTCCTGAGAAGAGAGGTTCCCTTTCTTTTGCTGTGTTGCAGTTGGTTTCCCAACTGACTTTCCTTTCCTCTTGGTAGGCTGGGCCATTCTTCCAGACTCCAGCTCTACTTGTTCACCCTGTGCCTTGCATTGTGCTCTTGTTTTCACACACACCAGTTCAGGGATACCCAGCATTGCTGCATGGGTTTTTAGTTCTACCTCAGCCCATGCTGAGGACTCCAGGTCATTTCCAAGCAGACAGTCCACTGGGATATTTGAGGAGACCACCACCTGTTTCAGGCCATTGACCCCTCCCCATTCTAAAGTAACCATTGCCATGGGATGTACTTTTCTCTGATTGTCAGCGTTGGTGACTGTGTAAGTTTTTCCAGTCAGGTATTGGCCAGGGGAAACCAGTTTCTCTGTCACCATGGTGACACTGGCACCTGTATCCCTCAGGCCCTCTATTCTAGTCCCATTAATTAAGAGTTGCTGTCTGTATTTTTGCATGTTAGGCGGCCAGACAGCTAGTGTGGCTAAATCCACCCCACCCTCAGAAACTAGAGTAGCTTCAGTGTGGACCCTGATTTGCTCTGGGCACACTGTTGATCCCACTTGGAGACTAGCCATACCAGTGTTACCTGGATGGGAGTTTGGAGTGGAACCTTTCTTGGGACAGGCCTTGTCTCCAGTTTGGTGTCCATGCTGTTTACAGCTATGACACCAGGCCTTTTTGGGATCAAAGTTTTTACCCTTGTACCCATTGTTTTGTGAAGAGGCTCTGGGCCCACCCTCCTGTGCAGGTTTTTGGGGGCCTGTAGAAGACTCTTTACTATTTTTAGTTTTGGTTGTCTCATCACCCTTCCCCTGGGGAGTCTTTGTGACCCCTTTCTTTTGGTCACCCCCTGTTGAAGTCTTGGACACCCTTGTCTTGACCCAATGGTTCGCCTTCTTTCCCAATTCTTGGGGAGAAATTGGTCCTAGGTCTACCAGATGCTGATGCAGTTTATCATTGAAACAATTACTTAACAGGTGTTCTTTCACAAATAAATTGTACAGCCCATCATAATTACTTACACCACTGCCTTGAATCCAACCATCTAGTGTTTTCACTGAGTAGTCAACAAAGTCAACCCAGGTCTGGCTCGAGGATTTTTGAGCCCCCCTGAACCTAATCCTGTACTCCTCAGTGGAGAATCCAAAGCCCTCAATCAGGGTACCCTTCATGAGGTCATAAGATTCTGCATCTTTTCCAGAGAGTGTGAGGAGTCTATCCCTACACTTTCCAGTGAACATTTCCCAAAGGAGAGCACCCCAGTGAGATCTGTTCACTTTTCTGGTTACACAAGCCCTCTCAAAAGCTGTGAACCACTTGGTGATGTCATCACCATCTTCAAATTTGGTCACAATCCCTTTGGGGATTTTTAACATGTCAGGAGAA
The DNA here is from genome assembly GCF_031143425.1 of Pleurodeles waltl. Taxonomy (NCBI): domain Eukaryota; kingdom Metazoa; phylum Chordata; class Amphibia; order Caudata; family Salamandridae; genus Pleurodeles; species Pleurodeles waltl. The sequence continues at coordinate 1,414,142,497 of NC_090447.1, read as the reverse complement.
TCTCTGACCCTATTTATATTGCTGCCACCATTGATGGGTCCTAGGCCCATCTCTTGTCTTTCCCTTTCTATGGCTAGGAACTGTCTCTCTAAAGCCAATCTTCTGGCCATCCTGGCTAACAGGAGGTCATCTTCACTGAGAGCATCCTCAGTGATTTCAGAAATGTGGGACCCTCCTGTGAGGGACTCACTATTTCTGACTAACACAGTTGGAGACAGGACTTGAGGGGTCCTGTTCTCCCTATTTAGGACTGGAGGAGGGACATTGGCCTCCAAGTCACTAATTTCTTCCTCTGTGATGTCATCATCAGAGGGGTTGGCTTTTTCAAACTCTGCCAACAGCTCCTGGAGCTGAATTTTGGTAGGTCTGGAGCCAATGGTTATTTTCTTTATATTACAGAGAGACCTTAGCTCCCTCATCTTAAGATGGAGGTAAGGTGTGGTGTCGAGTTCCACCACCTGCATCTCTGTATCAGACATTATTCTGCTAAGAGTTGGAATACTTTTTTAAGAATCTAAAACTGTTTCTAGAATCTAATTCAAACTTTTAACAAACTTTTAAACTCTAAAAAGACAATGCTAAACAGGGACTTAACACACAAGGCCCTAGCAGGACTTTTAAGAATTTAGAAAACTTTCAAATTGCAAAAATCAATTTCTAATGACAATTTTGGAATTTGTCGTGTGATCAGGTATTGGCTGAGTAGTCCAGCAAATGCAAAGTCTTGTACCCCACCGCTGATCCACCAATGTAGGAAGTTGGCTCTGTATGTGCTATTTCAAAGTAAGGAATAGCATGCACAGAGTCCAAGGGTTCCCCTTAGAGGTAAAATAGTGGTAAAAATAGATAATACTAATGCTCTATTTTGTGGTAGAGTGGTCGAGCAGTAGGCTTATCCAAGGAGTAGTGTTAAGCATTTGTTGTACATACACATAGACAATAAATGAGGTACACACACTCAGAGACAAATCCAGCCAATAGGTTTTTGTATAGAAAAATATCTTTTCTTAGTTTATTTTAAGAACCACAGGTTCAAATTCTACATGTAATATCTCATTTGAAAGGTATTGCAGGTAAGTACTTTAGGAACTTTAAATCATAAAAATTGCATGTATACTTTTCAAGTTATTGACAAATAGCTGTTTTAAAAGTGGACACAGTGCAATTTTCACAGTTCCTAGGGGAGGTAAGTTTTGGTTAGTTTTACCAGGTAAGTAAGACACTTACAGGGTTCAGTTCTTGGTCCAAGGTAGCCCACCGTTGGGGGTTCAGAGCAACCCCAAAGTCACCACACCAGCAGCTCAGGGCCGGTCAGGTGCAGAGTTCAAAGTGGTGCCCAAAACACATAGGCTAGAATGGAGAGAAGGGGGTGCCCCGGTTCCGGTCGGCTTGCAGGTAAGTACCCGCGTCTTCGGAGGGCAGACCAGGGGGGTTTTGTAGGGCACCGGGGGGGACACAAGCCCACACAGAAATTTCACCCTCAGCGGCGCGGGGGCGGCCGGGTGCAGTGTAGAAACAAGCGTCGGGTTCGCAATGTTAGTCTATGAGAGATCTTGGGATCTCTTCAGCGCTGCAGGCAGGCAAGGGGGGGATTCCTCGGGGAAACCTCCACTTGGACAAGGGAGAGGGACTCCTGGGGGTCACTTCTCCAGTGAAAGTCCGGTCCTTCAGGTCCTGGGGGCTGCGGGTGCAGGGTCTCTCCCAGGCGTCGGGACTTTAGGTTCAAAGAGTCGCGGTCAGGGGAAGCCTCGGGATTCCCTCTGCAGGCGGCGCTGTGGGGGCTCAGGGGGGACAGGTTTTTGTACTCACAGTCTTAGAGTAGTCCTGGGGTCCCTCCTGAGGTGTTGGATCGCCACCAGCCGAGTCGGGGTCGCCGGGTGCAGTGTTGCAAGAATCACGGTTCTTGCGGGGAGCTTGCAGGGTTCTTTAAAGCTGCTGGAAACAAAGTTGCAGCTTTTCTTGGAGCAGGTCCGCTGTCCTCGGGAGTTTCTTGTCTTTTCGAAGTAGGGGCAGTCCTCAGAGGATGTCGAGGTCGCTGGTCCCTTTGGAAGGCGTCGCTGGAGCAGGATCTTTGGAAGGCAGGAGACAGGCCGGTGAGTTTCTGGAGCCAAGGCAGTTGTCGTCTTCTGGTCTTCCTCTGCAGGGGTTTTTCAGCTAGGCAGTCCTTCTTCTTGTAGTTGCAGGAATCTAATTTTCTAGGGTTCAGGGTAGCCCTTAAATACTAAATTTAAGGGCGTGTTTAGGTCTGGGGGGTTAGTAGCCAATGGCTACTAGCCCTGAGGGTGGGTACACCCTCTTTGTGCCTCCTCCCAAGGGGAGGGGGTCACAATCCTAACCCTATTGGGGGAATCCTCCATCTGCAAGATGGAGGATTTCTAAAAGTTAGAGTCACTTCAGCTCAGGACACCTTAGGGGCTGTCCTGACTGGCCAGTGACTCCTCCTTGTTGCTTTCTTTGTTCCCTCCAGCCTTGCCGCCAAAAGTGGGGGCCGTGGCCGGAGGGGGCGGGCAACTCCACTAAGCTGGAGTGCCCTGCTGGGCTGTGACAAAGGGGTGAGCCTTTGAGGCTCACCGCCAGGTGTCACAGCTCCTGCCTGGGGGAGGTGTTAGCATCTCCACCCAGTGCAGGCTTTGTTACTGGCCTCAGAGTGACAAAGGCACTCTCCCCATGGGGCCAGCAACATGTCTCTGGTGTGGCAGGCTGCTGGAACTAGTCAGCCTACACAGACAGTCGGTTAAGTTTCAGGGGGCACCTCTAAGGTGCCCTCTGGGGTGTATTTTGCAATAAAATGTACACTGGCATCAGTGTGCATTTATTGTGCTGAGAAGTTTGATACCAAACTTCCCAGTTTTCAGTGTAGCCATTATGGTGCTGTGGAGTTCGTGTTTGACAGACTCCCAGACCATATACTCTTATGGCTACCCTGCACTTACAATGTCTAAGGTTTTGTTTAGACACTGTAGGGGTACCATGCTCATGCACTGGTACCCTCACCTATGGTATAGTGCACCCTGCCTTAGGGCTGTAAGGCCTGCTAGAGGGGTGTCTTACCTATACTGCATAGGCAGTGAGAGGCTGGCATGGCACCCTGAGGGGAGTGCCATGTCGACTTACTCGTTTTGTCCTTACTAGCACACACAAGCTGGCAAGCAGTGTGTCTGTGCTGAGTGAGAGGTCTCCAGGGTGGCATAAGACATGCTGCAGCCCTTAGAGACCTTCCTTGGCATCAGGGCCCTTGGTACTAGAAGTACCAGTTACAAGGGACTTATCTGGATGCCAGGGTCTGCCAATTGTGGATACAAAAGTACAGGTTAGGGAAAGAACACTGGTGCTGGGGCCTGGTTAGCAGGCCTCAGCACACTTTCAATTGTAAACATAGCATCAGCAAAGGCAAAAAGTCAGGGGGCAACCATGCCAAGGAGGCATTTCCTTACACAGTGCTATCATGTTGTCGTTAGGGGAGGTGCAGGGCAACGCAAGGAAACTGGTGCATCGGAGACGATGCACCAGTTCCTTGTAAATATGCCCCTTTATTTCTGCAAAGTAACGGTTTACTTCCAGTCTCAGAACCCATTTTCCTCTCCAATTACATGTTGTCTGTATATTTGCCTTTGTAGATTGATTTGCTGCCTTTTGGCTAGGTTTGCGGTAGACAAAAAACTATATACATATATCTTTTCACCACTTCTGTTCAGAAATGTAATGTAATAATGTAATTCTTTTTCTATCTTCTCAAAATTGGTACTTTACTGACATGCTTAGTTAAATAATTTAGCTGTGTACTTGATTTAAAAACCTCACATCTCTGATATATCTCATCCCTGCTATTTACAGTGATTTTATGGAAGAACTTAAATCCTTTCTGTTTACCTCTGCACACTAGATGACAGAAATTCTATACTGATCAGTATACAAGATTCTTTGCTGGTCCCACTCAATCACATACTTTACCCTGCAGAATGTTGTGTAGTATGCACTGAAAGTGGGCATTGCATGAAATCTTACGCAGATATATGAGTGCTTTGCTACTCTCCGCGGGGGGTAGGGGGTGTCCTATATCAAGTTCCCACTTCTGATGGAGGTGGCTAGTAGGTCTGTGTAAAGTATAGCTTTGGCAAACCACGAGATTAGTCTCCACCCAAATGCCATTGTAAACAGAACGTGGATTAAAGGGTTTGTAGTGGGTTCAGAGACAGTGAGGATCCAACTTGGTACGCATGCGTCTGTGCTCAAGAACTGTCCCACTGGGAGGCCAGTCTGTTCAGACATTGGATCAATTTGTATTAGGTTATCCTCCAGGAACAGGTCACTAAGGCCCATATTTATACTTTTTGCGCCGCATTTGTGTAATTTTTTTATGCAAAAGCGGTGGAAACTTACAAAATACAATTATATTTTGTAAGTTTGCGCCACTTTTGCGTCAAAAAATGACGCATATGCAGCGCAAAAAAAGTATAAATATGGGCCTAAGTGTGTCCACAACCAAGGACTCCAAAGTCTCCACCCCCACTGGGCCAAAGACTGTTCTGAAGACACGTATGGATCTCAAGAGGATCTCCAGCTCGTACAGAGTTACAATTGAGGAGGCTTGCAAGGGCTCATAGATATGTATCAAATTGTTGGGAGCCACGGGCAATGTTGATTTCAGGAGAAATGGTTCCCCTTCGATTCTCAATGCATCCCCCATTCCTTTCCCCCAGCACACCACTACTACGTGGTAACCAGATGCACATGACCGGTGTTGCTAGGGGGCCAGAATGCTTAACTCGGGAGCTGCAGTTTTTGACGGATCCCTCTCATAGGGAAACACTTGGTCTCCTTTTTTACTCCATTTCCAGCAAAATACCCCCAATTATACATTTATTTCTGGGCCAGCCTCAGTCATCTGCATCAGGGTTCATCTACAAGGGCCCAGGACTGCTCCTGCTTCCCTCAAATCATTCTTAGCCAATGCTAGATACATAGGTAGCGCTTGATGCTGATGGATTCTAGAGAGGAGTACACCAGCCCTAATCTTCCAATCTCTAGTTATTTGATACTCTAATGTATTTATTAATGTGAATGTACAAATGCATATGATAACTTGGCGCAGCAAGAAGGTTTACAGTAATAACCATCCTGCAGCTTTAATCTGTTTCTTTCCGAGAAGCTGGTCCCTCACTTTCTGTGCCTCTCCACTTACCTTTGACATCCCTTCCTCCTGTGAGTAAAGCTTTGTTTTTGCTTAACCCCTATTTGTATACCATCTCTGCTTATCCAGGTTCTAGCAGCTTCTGCTGTTGTGGTGACACATCATAGTCAGGGGACATAGAGATGACTGCACAAAGTGCCACCAGATACTTCTTCGGGTAAGGGCAAGCTGAACAGAGGCCCATCATCAACCATTATTTGATAGAATTCAGATCACCTTAACTATCTGGACTGTACCCCAAGGTCTAAGACATTGTCCAAATGTTTGCAATCCCTGACAAGGGTGAGTAGAGAGCCTGGAGCATCTCTTCAGATAGAGCACCACCAACAGTCTTCAGTACCTTCTGACATATTGTATCTGTCCATATTAGAAAGTTGGAAAGTGGAGGCAGCTTGGCGCCCCATCTTTCACACGGCCATCGGATGCTATCACACGACCATTGGATCTGGTGGCTACGGCTGCACTGCCAACCTTCACGCGGCACCCAAGGTTCCTACTTCCACACGCAAGTGGCCATTCCAGCTCATGCGTTTTTTTCATTGTGCCTGCAGTCTTGGATGTAGAATCAGATAAACAGGAGTAAATGTTCCTGTATACTAAAAAGAAAACCTGAAGGGAGTGAGCTACTCATGCAAAGAACTGGGAATCTTGAGATCTCTGTGTCTGATGAATATGATTCTCTTATCCTGCTGACCTGGGTCACCCGGCTCCAACAGTTTGTTACAAAATAATACAGGGAAATCAGATTACACTTTTGATTAAGTCTTATTTCAAGCAAAGCTCTTGAGTAACTGTAGCCCAAAACACAGCTGGCAGGGGAAGGGGATGGATGTGTGAGCTAGGCAAATCCTAAATCATGAAAACAAAGGTTGCTAATTATTACTCATTTTAAGTGTTTATTTCCATTTTATGTTTAACTATATTTTTTATCGGTGCATGTTCACCTAAGAGCTCCTTGGTTTCATACGACTGGTTATTGAAGAATTTTCCACGTGTAAATTTGGCTTTGACTGAACTGTGAACGTGTGTAATGTATGTCGGTGCATTTGTGGCGTTACTGTAAAAGAAAATCAAAAATTAATTACTTTTCGTTAAAACTTTCATACCATAGGCCTATAATGTGTAGGCTGCTCACACGGATGCACAGGAACCCACGGATAAGTTAACTTTATCAAGGATACCTTTCACTTACACTGTTTCTAGTGCCTATCTGAAGGGCACACAGAGGTACTTATTGAGCAGGAGTTTGCCAAATAGACACTGCTGTTGTAAAAGTACGGACCATCAAGCCACGTAGTGCCTCTATGGTATGTGCACACATATTTCCTTTCAATAAATAAGTCAGTTTGTAACAGACTTTAAAAGGCTGTCTGACATTTTTATGACTTGAAAAGGTGATGAGCTTTCTTTTACCAAACCCTTCCAGGCCACAAATTAGTCTCTGTCAAAACATGCTTTTAAGGGGGAAGGCGGGCATATAACTACTTGTTTCCCTCGCAAATTGCTGATAATTTCGCGTGTGTGACCTTTGAAGGAGAAATCCGACCTGTTCAGCCTACAGTGGCAGTCAGAAAGTCTCTCTGTCTGAAGGCTTCAGCCCAGGCAAGGCAGGTATTTAGTTTCAAGGTAGTCCAAGCGCTGTCTCCCTTTCCTAGAGGCAGTTTGACGTCTACATAATGGTCAGTGCATTTGTGTCACAATAAGATTCTGAGGGCCCCAGTGCATCATAGGGCCTTCAACGTCTGTATTCTCTCACCTGCACCGATGGGTCCTTCTGGGATGTGCAACAAGGCCATTGTGTGATGTGCACTGGTAAACGGGATATAATCAGGGCCACTGGAATTATGTGATTGTGGGGCCATGGCGATTTTGCATGATTATAGATTTGCCTCATTTACCACTTCATCCATCATCTGCTGCATAATCTGCAGATTTTAACAGAAAGAAAAATGTTTCTAGCTCAAACGGTTCAAAATGCAGAGATATGTTATGCCACGAACTGAAAGGCCCTTTGCAAAGCTGAACTGGTCTCCTTTTTTGTTGTGTATTGCTATATTTGGGTATTAAAATGGTACTAATGAGGTACAGCCAATACTCAGACAGTGTTACCAAGTTTAAAAATGATGAAATAATGAAGTAATACTATTACAAAATGTGCCACAACCTGCCGCATAATTTCCCTTGTCGTGCTGCATAATTTACTCAACCTGCCGCATAATTTGGCCCTCTATTGCTACATAATTCCAGTGGCCCTGGATATATTATGGGAATTGGCTTTTCTGAAGCGATTCCTTCACGTTTCCCTATTAGCCTGGAAACTGGAATTAAGTGATTCTGCAGCTGTAATGTTTTGTACACAAGTATAGTTTTGCAGAACTTGCCACATAATCCATCACCTGCTGCATAATCTGCAAATCAAACTAAAAAAAAAATGTTTCTAGCTCATACAGATCAAAAGTTAATAAAGGTGCAACAACCTGTCCTGCCTTGCAGTGTAAGATGCACTGAAAGGTAGAGTGGTCATCTTTCAGTTGCTTATTGCGGTAAGTGGGTGTTAAACTAGTACTAGTGAGGTGAAACCTTTGTCCAAACATTGTCAGAAAATGACAAAATCATGAAATAAGAATCACAAAATGTACCACAATAGGTCTCATAATTTGCCTTTTCTTTTTACATACATTCAGTAAATCCTGCCACATAATTTGGTCCTCCAAGGCCGCATAATTCAAGGGATCCTGCCTATTTCCAGACCTGTTTTTACTCATACAGTTCACCTGCTCTTAGCAGCCAGACTTTCCTAAAACAAACAAAGGGACACTGAGGTTGTCCAACATTACTTTTTGCTCCTGACTCAATCAGTAATCCAGATTTTCTGACAATGTAGTTATTACGGCCCATCTGGATCTATGAGATTAGGCTAGACTCCCTTTATCGCTGCCTGTGGAGTGAGTGAAGACATGTGGAAGTGCACCATCTAAGGGATTTAGGGCCAGATTTACAAGAAAGTTACACATCAGCTTTGATGCGTCTCTTTTCTTTGATCCCACCTAACAACACCATGTGTGCGCCGTATTTACAAAATGGTGCACCATGGCACCCGTTAGGACAATAGCGTCATAATTTACGACACTACTGTGATACCTTGCAGGATTAGCGCCATAAATTGTGGCAGTAATCCTGCAAAGTAAAGGGGGGCCCATTGAAAGTAACTGGAGCGTAATTTTAATGCCTGCTTAAGGCAGGCATTAAAAATCACGCTAAAAATGACGCTAAAAATGGTGCAATGAAATGTTGGCAGAAGTCAAGGTTTACTCATATGGACAAACACATCTGCTGTTGCTGAAAAGCCAGTTAATTAACACATTACCCAAGATGATCGGACAACCAAAGCGACCTTATACTTCACCCAGGAAGGTACGAGAATGCTTCTGAACTCCTGGTCCGTGGAGATAATCAAGCCCATGCAATTTGCACGACGTGTGCATACCATTCAGTTGGATGACCTGTAGTAATTCCAAGACATATTTGGAGGCATAGGGTGTCTGAAGAATAGTACAGTGGCTCTCCACATAGACTAGTCAGTCTAACCAGTAACTTTGAGACATCATTGTGTGGCTTTTCATCTAAGTCTCAAAGTGGAGTCTGTTTTGAGAAAGCTGGAAAAGGCAGACAACATTGAGAGTAGAGGGTCCACCCCCAGGGTGTCCCTGACTTTTGCCACTAGAAAGTCCAAACAATGGCAGAGATGAGGAAAGGTGTGGACTTCTGCTGCCAAAGGTAAGCTCAAGAGACCTGGCGTGCGTGGGTTTTTTCGAAGATGGACCTTCGTTCTGGCTCCCTCCGTATACAGCATCAAAACCACTGCCTCACATAGAAAAAAGATCCCTCCAGCTAAGAAGTACTTGTTTAGGGTGGAATATAAGCTGGGGTCCCACAATCCGGTGGACTTTGTATCCCACCATCACCATGCAGCGATCCTGCTATAAGAGTGTGAAGCTCAAAAGACAGAGGAAAATGCCCAGTACGTGGTCGAACAGTCCTGACCATGGCCCATGTCGGTGGACGCCATTGTAGCAGTCACACAGCAAAATGGCTATCTTCAGTTAGCTCTCACAGCATCAGATGCCGGGCAGTGAGAGATCATGAAGTCCCAGATAGATAAGAGTAGCCCTGAAGCCCAGAAACGGCTACAAGCACTCTAAAATGTATGCGATGAGTTGGTGGCAGGTGGCGAAGGATGCCTTCTATGTGGCCACCAGCTAGTGACCCCTCAGCCTTGTGCCTTCAGAAATATAATTTGCACACAGCAGTCATCAAGGAACAGTAAAGCAAGAGTCGTTTGAGACAAAAGTTGTGGTTCCCGCTGCTTGACTACTTGGTTTAGACAGCCATCTGAAACTTCACTCCCTGCCAGGCCACTGGAAGACATGATGCCCCTGCTCCCACCATCAGAGAGGAAGGTCCCCAGTGCCCTTGGGAGAGAGAAAGCCTGTGCTAGAGCAGTCTAACGGATGGGAGTTAAATTATGATGATCGTAGACGATTACTATACACATACCTTGAGGTTGAGAAAATAACCACCACTGCTGCCACTGAAATCATACCTAAGATGAAAAAGGTAATGGCTACTCCTGGGCTACTGAAAGAGCTATGGACTGACAATGGACCCCTAGTACGGGGACAACAGATTGGCAAGTACTTAAGGTCATGGGACATTATACACAGAAAGATCACACCACTGTGAGGTTGAATGCTTCAAGAGAATCATGAATATGTCCATCATCATAATCAGCCTATTGAGCAAGCCATAATTTTTTTGCGCGAATGTCGCCGGACTCCACACACCACCATAGGAGAGGCATCCAGCCAGGTTTGCCTACAATGGATAGGCGGAGAGGGCTTTCCTCATCACCCCAGTTTAGTACCGAACATCCTTGATGAACAAAGGATGTTTCAACTGCAACAGAATACCAATAACCTACGTAGCATTAAGCGTTCAGCTCACACCTCTGTTATTTGAGAGGGAGGCGTGGTGAAGGTCATGGGCCAATATTTTGGCAGCAGGTTTTGAATGCCATTTGATCTAGCGCTGTGGCAGGTATCACAACGCCAATGCAAGGGGCTGAGGTGATCACCTAGAATATATCAACACAGCAAATGGCAAGAGATCAAAGAAGATGACTGGTCAGGTGACAAGTTGGAGGAAGGTTGTTGCGATGGGACAGACTCTCCTGCTCGGCACACAGAGGCTGAGGTGAGGAGTGTCTGTGCCCCTACTCCCACTCCGTGCAATGAAGAAACAATACTCACTTCTGTGGGGCCCTGAGGTCTTAGCCCTGTGCCATCCAGTCACCTTATGTGGCATAGAAGAAACAGGGGACTAGTGAGTGGAAAGTGCCTTTGATCCTGTTCTACAGCAACCATGTGTTTATTTGAGTTTTGTTCAAACTTTTGTAAGTTGGGGAGGAACGTGGTGTCTGGCCACTCTCAGACTGAAGGGAGTGGTTCATATAACAGGTGTGCTTTGGGTTTTACCACAGCGGGGTTGTGCTTTTGATAGTGGCTGGATGTTAGTCACTGACCAGCAATAAAAAGGGCCTGTCTGTTTCTAGGACGGAGTTACTTACCAAAACCTGTGTGCCATGCCTGATTCATTGTGCCACTCTGTCTGCCCTATGCCACGCCACGCTACAATAAGTAATAACATTATTGATGTAACGGTTGCTAGTAGGTATCAGGGATTGCTTTTACAATCAAGTTTTATCAAGTTACTCCATATGTATTCTTTTTTATTTCCAAGGACTTTGTACAAACCATCTTTTCTAAAATATTGAAATTCCCCATTAACCAAACCTGCTGTTTTCCCATTTCAAGGGGAGATTGGGTCACCACAAGTTGTCCCACAGTGGGGCATCAGCTGGCTCCTTTGTTGTAAACATGTGACCCGGAGACCCATCGCCCGGAAGGTCAGTGCAAGGAGAGGCTATAGGTGACTTGCCTGCCTACACATATTTGCCTGCTAAGAACTTCTCTGAGGGACATCGCAGTTATAGGAAGGAAAAGTAATCAATGATCCACATGTGCATGGAGAAACCTCCCTGTATGTCAGGGAGACTGTCTTTTGTTTACAAGAAACAAACCCCTTATTCGCGGGGATGAGCCCCCTGAATACCGAAGACTGAATGTCATGGTATGGAAATATGTTAGGGGGCAAAATATCAGAACCCAAAAATCAAAAGGTAAGTATAGATTTTCCATATCTTGCGCCACATATATGTACTGTGACAATATATATGTCTTCGAGATATGTAGATATGAAGTTAGGAACAGTAAATCTATACTTCCTTTATATGCACTTACGTTTTGATGTTTGGGTCCTCGATATTTTGTCCACGATATTCTTAAAACACAATAGTTCCGCTTTCGATATTCATTTGTACAGTCCTTTGCCGGGGAAGGGTGGGGATGTTGATTTTGAGAAATATAAGTAATGCTGAGTGCGCTGTTGTGACATGGCGGCCAGCCCGGCACTATTTTATATAAAAAGTGCTCCTGCTGTGCTGGCGCAAGATTTTTAGTCACAAATCCCCCTCTCTCCCCACACACACACACCCACCGAGACCGGCATTAAACTTAAAATGAGGTGCAATCTGCTTTAGACAGGCGCTCAGCTGATTGGCAGGCCCTGCACCGTAGCCTAAGTCACCCCGTACCTTGCCTCTATTAATTGTTCAGCATAACCATCAATCAATCAATCAAGCATTTATAGAGCGTGCTACTCACCTGTGAGGGTCTCAAGGCGCGGGGGGTTACTGCTGCTCGAAGAGCCAGGTCTTGAGGTGCTTCCTGAAGGCGAGGTGGTCCTGGGTAGTCCTGAGGTGGACAGGAAGGGAGTTCCATGTCTTGGCAGCCAGGTAGGAGAAGGATTTGCCTCCGGCGGTGGTTCTGCGGATGCGAGGGACGGTGGCGAGGGCGAGGCTGGTAGAGCGAAGATGACAGGTGGGAGTGTAGAAGGCGAGGCGACTGTTGAGGTATTCGGGGCCCTTATTGTGGAAGGCTTTGTGTGCGTGGGTGAGGAGCCTGAAGGTGATCCTTTTGTTGACGGGGAGCCAGTGCAGGTGTTTCAGGTGGGCGGATATGTGGTTGTGGCGGGGTACGTCGAGGATGAGGCGTGCAGAGGCGTTTTGAATGCGCTGAAGACGTTTCTGAAGTTTTGCGGTGGTTCCTGCGTATAGAGTGTTCCCGTAGTCCAGGCGGCTTGTGACGAGGGTGTGGGTAACAGTCTTTCTTGTGTGAGCAGGGATCCAGCGGAAGATCTTCCGGAGCATTCGAAGGGTGAGGAAGCAAGAGGATGAGACGGCGTTGACTTGCTTGGTCATGGTGAGAATGGGGTCCAGGATGAATCCGAGGTTGCGTGCGTGGTCTGAGGGGGTGGGTGCGGTGCCCAGGGCCGTGGGCCACCATGATTTGTCCCAGGCGGATGGGGAGTTACCGAGGATGAGGACCTCCGTTTTGTCGGAGTTCAGTTTCAGGCGGCTGAGCTTCATCCATTGTGCGACGTCTTTCATTCCATCCTGCAGGTTGGCTTTGGCGGTGGCTGGGTTTTTGGTGAGGGAGAGTATCAGCTGGGTGTCGTCGGCGTAGGAGATGATGTTGATGTTGTGTTTGCGGGCGATGTTGGCGAGGGGGCTCATGTAGACGTTGAAGAGGATGGGGCTGAGTGAGGAGCCTTGTGGGACGCCGCAGATGATCTCGGTGGGTTCAGAGCGAAAGGGCGGGAGGTAGACTCTCTGAGTTCGGTCCGAGAGGAACGAGATGATCCAGTTCAGGGCCTGTCCTTGTATACCAGTGGAGCGGAGGCGGGCTATTAGGGTGCGGTGGCAGACGGTGTCGTAGGCGGCCGAGAGGTCAAGGAGGATGAGGGCGGCTGTTTCACCGTTGTCCATCAGGGATCTGATGTCGTCGGTGACTGCGATGAGGGCGGTTTCCGTGCTGTGGATGGCCCTAAAGCCCGACTGGGAGTGGTGGAGCAGGTTGTTGTCTTCGAGGAAGTTGGTCAGTTGCTTGTTGACAGCTTTCTCAATGACCTTGGCCGGGAAGGGGAGGAGCGAGATGGGGTGGAAATTCTTTCGGTCGTTGGGGTCCACTGTAGGTTTCTTCAGGAGCGCGTTGACTTCTGCGTGTTTCCAGCTCTCGGGGAAGGTGGCCGTGGCGAGCGAGCTGTTGATGATGCTCTGGAGATAGGGGGCGATGATGGCGTCGGCTTTGTTGAAGATGTGATGGGGGCATGGGTCCGATGGGGCGCCGGAGTGGATGGTGTTCATGGTGGTTCTTGTCTCTTCGGGGCCGATGGGGGTCCAAGCGTTGAGGGTGATGGTAGGGGCTGTGAGTTCAGTGGTGGTCGGCGGGATTTGGGGTCCGAAGCTGTCGTGTAGGTCGGTGATTTTTCAATGGAAGAAAGTGGCGAGGGAGTTGCAGAGGTCTTGTGAGGGCGTGATGGTGGTGGAGCTGGCGTTGGGATTGGAGAGCTCTTTGACGATGTTGAAGAGTTCTTTGCTGTTGTGGGTGTTCTTGTCCAGTCTCTCTTTGAAGGATGCCCTTTTGGTGGAGCGAATCAGTTGGTGGTGTTTGCGGGTGGTGGTTTTGAGGGCTAACATGTTCTCTGCGGGGTGATCTTTGCGCCAGGTCTTTTCGAGGGTGCGGCAGGTTTTCTTTGTTTCTTTGAGGGCGTCAGTGAACCAAGGGGGTTTCCTGTTGGTCTGTCTTGGGAGGTTTCTGAGGGGGGCGAGGTTGTCGGCGCAGTTGGTGATCCACTGTGTGAGGCGGAGGGCTGCGTTGTTGGCGTCGGGGTGATGGCAGGTTGGTTGTGGTTGAGAGTGGAAAGTAGCTGTTCTGTGGAGATTTTGTTCCAGGGTCTGCGGGAGATTAGTTGTGTGCGAAGGTGGTGGGTCTTGCGTCTGAAGGTGAAGTGTACACATCTGTGGTCAGTCCAGTGTATCTCGGAGGAGTAGTTGAAGGCTACGTGGTTGCTGGCGGAGAAGATGGGGTCGAGCGTGTGGCCGGCAGTGTGGGTGGGGGTGTTCACCAGTTGCTTCAGTCCGAGGTTGGCAAGGCTGTCGAGCAAGGTGGCGGTGTTGGTGTCGTTGTTCTTCTCCAGGTGGAAGTTCAGGTCCCCGAGGAGGATGTAGTCAGGCGAGGCTAGGGCGTGCGGGGTGATGAAGTCAGTGATGGATTCGCTGAATGGGGCGCGTGGGCCTGTAGACGAGGGTGCCTCTGAGGGTGGTCCTGGGGTCGGTGTGGATCTGGAAGTGCATGTGTTTGGCGGCGAGGGGGGTATCTTCGGTGGAGGTGGTGACGTTGATGGAGCTTTTGTAGATGATGGCGATTCCTCCTCCGGTTTGGTTGGTGCGGTCTTTCCTTGCGATTTTGTAGCCGTGAGGTATGGCTAGGGCGATGTCGGGAGCCGATAAGGTGTTCGTCCAGGTTTCTGTGATGAAGGCGACGTCGGGTGCGGTAGAGTCCAGGAGGTCCCATAGTTCAATGGCTTGTCTGTGGACGGAGCGTGCGTTGAGGAGGATGCACTTGAGGTGGTTGTTGGGGCGTGGGCTGGTGGACAGATTGTCGTCGCAGTGGAAGGTATACTTGCAGGTTTGGCAGGTGAAGGGTCCCTGGGTGCGTCTGGGGCTGGCTTGGAAGCAGGTGGTGGTGCGTCCAGGGTTGAGTGCGTGGAAGGACGCGGCGTCGTAGCTGAGCTGGGGGATTTGGGAGCGCTGGGGGCCAGGGGTTCTGGCGCTGGGCGCGGTCCAGGCGCGGACGGGTGCAGACGGGCTTGCCTTTGGCGTGCCAGCGGCGCGGCCGCGCAGCGGCCGCCATAAGAGGGAAGGGGGGGAGGAGGGATTAGCTGGGAGGCGGGAGGGGGCCCACGAATGGGAGCAGGGGGCAGGGCCGCACGGGGGCAGTGGCGGGACAGCGGGAGGCGGGAGGGCGGGAAAGCGGGAGAGCGGGAAAACGGGAGGGAAAGGCAACCGGAGGAAAATGGGCCAAAAGCGAGGAAGGCAGCAGGGGCCTAGGGTCAAGGGTCGCTGACTCCGCAGCGCAGGCCACGTTGAAATGGCTCATACAAACATGAGCAGTAGATGAATGCCCCTTCCCAAATTTTTTTTACGGTTTAGCTCACACGGGCAATCACTCACTCACTGAAACAATCAATAAAACAATGGCGGGTTGAATATTTCTAGGACAACATTACGAAGAGGCCTTGTCAGCAGTTTTTAACTTCAGCTGAAGGATTTCTTCAGCCTCCTGCTGCCATGAAATGTGATGAGGACCAACCACAGGTTCGACATGTATTATTTCCTCTCAAGGCTCGGCAAGCTGTGCGGGGGAAATAAGCTCGAAGGATATTTGCTTATCTGAGGCCTTGTTTGAAGACCAAACCGCAGCCATGTTGGGATAAAACAACTGAGGTTAGATAGTGCTTGCAAAGCCTGGAAACAAATCTTTCTGGTTTACCACGAAAACCTCAGCGCTGATACAGTTTCCCAGCACATCCAACTCTATAGGTCGGCAGTTTATTCATTATACTTTCTCCTTAAAGGAAGGCCCTAATGTGTTTGCATGGATATCTGTGAACAGGGGCAATCGATGGAGTCCGGCAAACCATGCCACAGAGGGCAGTGGGGATAGAACCCCGAGTTATGCCATGCAGGGCGGAGTGAATCAATAGATTAACAGTTTGCAAAGCAGGCTAACAATATACCGTGCATTTCTGCTTTGCGGTAAAAGAATTATGACATTCAAATGTATCTGTGCGTGTAGCATTACCACAAAACCTGGGCGTGACACACCCCTCATGCGCTGCTTTCTTTTTTCTACGTTTTGTTACGCTGTGCTGTGTTATCAGCATTTACATAGCGCCTTTGTTTTAACAGAATAGTGTACCAGCGTCCTTGGCGCTCTACGGTTGCTTCAAGGCATCATTGTTTGATAATGTATCTCATAAGTTATGTGTTTCTTGGTGATTCCTATGGGTTTGAATGAGTGGTTCAAGGTAAAGCATTTGTGGTGTGTGTTTGTGTCACAAGGGTGAACGGGTGTCCATCGGATATGGTTTTTCAGCTGTGCTGTGTGCATGAGGGTGCCAAGTGGAGTATCTAACATGTTACCTCGGTTCTGTTATGAACGTATATTCACTTCAGGTGCGCAAGCCTCTGTGGTTGTGCCGGGGTGTTATAACCTCCCTGGATGCCACTGATCTAACTGAAGGAGGAGGGGGCATCAGTGTGACACCAGATGCAGCAACATGATTCTGTGGCTATGAACGAATGGAGCTCTGGCCACTGAAGGCATTTCATCATCAATTTTAGTAGCCAGGTTACAAACTACACAAGTGGAGGGTGATGGAATGATAGGCTACTTGGAGGGCAGCAGAGTGTGCAAACTGTCACAAAGACCTTATATTTTCCTGTGTGTACATCTGACGGGGTGATGCAGTCAATACATTCTTCAAAGAATGTCATGATGGTGGTTATCTGGGAATCCTGTGGCAGTATTGACATCGGTAATGTGAGCATATTTGGCTGTAGTGAAAACTGGTAAACTGAGCAAACTGAGACACAATGGAAACTGGCAATGTGAGGTCACCAGCACCAGTCACACTGGTACTGTCGGCAGAACAAAAGATGATGAAAGGTGCCAATGTAGCACGCTGTGGCATTAAGGAAAATGGTTTAAGGGCAAAAGGGAATGATTGAACCTGGAAATGTCAGCATCCTGTGTAATTATTGAAAGTGTACATTGTGACACAAAGGTATTACGAAATCTATTAATGTGGCACACTGACGCATAATAGACATTGGCAATGTTTGTAAATCAGTGCATTAGTGAAGGGGAATGCTGGCAGGTAGGAGCATAGCGAAGATTTAAAATGGGGCATTCTTAGCATTATAGAAACTGCATATATATGTGTACTGGGCTTTATGAAGAATGCAAATGTGTGCCAATTGAGTTATTGTGCAATAGCTTATGTGTACATATCGTAGCTTAATAGGATATTTACTTGTCCCAGGGATTGCGGTAAGCTGGTGATGCAACTAGTTAAAACACATTATGAAAGATAGAAACACGTCCATATTCGAGCTGTGCTAGACCTGGAAGTATAGCAATAACGGATATTGTGTTAATTGTTGATGATGTTGTGTTGATTTATTACGCTAATTTCCCCATATTTATACATCTCACGCACTTGCCACATAACCCATCAGTTTTTGCAGAATTTGCAGATTTTAAAATTGTTTCTAGCTTAAACAGATCAAAAGTTACTAAAACTGATGCCACCTGTATTGCAGCTCAGTAAAAGGCCCTTTGCTGTTCACCTTTCAATGATGATTGCTGTATTTAGGTGTCAAACTCATATTAATTAGGTGAAAACTTTGCACATGTGTAAAATGACAAAATAATGAAGCAATACTGCCACAAGATGTGTCACACTTTGATGCGTATTTCGCCTTTTCTTCCTACATTATTTAGTCTACCCTGTTGCTAAATGTGGTCCTCTTTTGCTGCATAATTGCAGTGGCCTTGAGCATACTGCTAATTTTTAAGACTGTTAATGTACTTACACTTACAAATATGGAATATGCCAATATAAGTTTCCTGGTCAGTTGTCCATTAGGTATATGGGCAGACTCAACCACTTTGGAAACCAATAAAATGTGTAACCTAGACTGGGAGGGGGGCATATTTATCAAAGGGTTGCATCACTTTTATGGCACACAACAGGGTGCAAAAGTAACACGGACCTTCAGTTTGATTTATCAAGCCACTCCAGGCCACCTTGAGTAGCCTTCAGTAGCTTGATAATTCCAGAGTAACACAATCCAGCGCAAATCTGTTACTCTGCCCCAGGTAGGCGTTCCTTGGGTGGTGCATGTGTGTTCCCATGCAACACCCATGGATTCTATTGCGTTCCCAGATTTACCATAAGTGGTAGTCCTGCGAGTGCACCAAAACTGCTACACCTCCCCAGCTGAGGCGTAACGAGGAGAAATATGTTTTTTCATTTCATTTTTCCTCTTTCTGTGTGTGCTGTATCCTGTAGCACACATAGAAAGAGGAACATGCCTCAGGGGATTGTTTTTGTGCAGGAAGATGCCCCTTGTGCTCCAGCACAGAGAAAAGCCAGGAATGCACCAAACAATGTTGAGTACGGCACATTCCAGCCATTTCCCTGTCACGCAGCATGGCACAGCAAGGTGACTTGCTGCATTGTTTGACTTTTTACTAAATCTGCCCCCGGGTCCTTAACCTGTGGTCCACCGACCTTTGGGAGTCTGCGATGTCTACTCAGGGGGTCCACAACTGTTTAGAAAAATAAATAATTGTAAGATTAATAAAGTACATAGAAAAACAAAGTAAAATTGACAAAATGTTTAAAACATCCTGTGAACGTGAATGAATTTGAAATTGGATGCTAAAAATTAAGGGCCAGTCTTACCAAACTTTCATGCAGCTCAACGCAGCAAGACATCTTGCTGCACTGCTCGAATCAGGGAAAGCAGGAATGTGCCTTATCTGTCAAGATATGGTGCATTACCTTTCTTGCTCCACCCATGTAACACCTCCCTGGGGCAGAGTAACGCAAGGCAGCAATTTGAATGAAATGAATGAATTTAGAAAAACCCCAACATTACCCTTAAAATTAAAATTTGGATTTTTCCATTTATGATTGTGAATGCAATAAAATAGTTCAATATTTGTGCATTTTCATGTACAATACATTCTGTATTTCTGTGTATTATTTTGCGGTACAAATTGTAGAAATTGCTTAGGCCAGGGGGTCGCCGGCTTCCAATAATGACTCAGTGGGGGTCACGAGATTCTAGTAATGATTCGGTGGGGGGTCCACAGAAGTAGACAGGTTAAAAATAGCTGACCTAGACGGTGGTCTGAGTGTACTATGGTCATGCACTAAACATGAAAGTCTGTGACAGTTTTAAGTGAATCTGAGTAACAATCACAGCGCATTCCCCCTACTCTAGCACTGTGTGTACTGTGCACCGATCTAGTTGTCTGTAGGTCATTTTTGTATCTCAAGTGTCAGAAAATGGGTTGTTGGTTGAGGAGGCTGGAACCCTACTTAACTAGCAACTACAATTCTTGACAGGGTGAAACACAAACAAACTCCAAATTAATCTGTGCTTAATCCTCTGCTAGCTTGGCACAAAAGTAGGCTTAACTTCGAGGTAATGTGTAAAGTATTTATGCAAAACTTCAAACATGAATAAAGTGAATCCACAACACCAGAAAAATCCCACACCAATTTAGAAATATAGAGTAAATTGTAATAAATTATTTGAGACCAAAATGAAAAAAATCCAATCAGTAGAACCTGAGATATGCAATTTTAAAGATTTCAAGTAAGTAAAATGCCTTAAAGCACAAAGCCCCACTCAATGCTATCTGACAGTGCAAGACTTGGTGAAAGTCACAAGTTCAGGCCAACTGTGATGGAGTGTGGCCTGGACAGAGGAACCAGGTTAGCCCTGCTGAAAAAGTTACCTTCAAAGTCTAGCACAAAGAGTCCAGTTCACGGTGGAGGGGGCAGTGAGGGGTAAGTGTCACGGATGGTCGTCGTTGTAGGGCTAATAGCATGCCAAGCATTGCGGATGGTCATCTCTGTAGTGCGAAAATCGTGTCTGGCATCACATACAGTCATTGCTGGAGATTTGCGTTGGTGTCACCATGGGTTTTCAATGTTTTAGCATGAAGTGCAGATCTCATGTTGCCGATCATCACTGTAGCATGAAGAGTCTGGTTCACCAGAGTTTTGTTTTGGCAGTCAGCGCAGATGGCAAGAATAGGCCCATTCACAGTGGCAAAGAGCCTTTATTTTGGTAAGGAGCTCCACTGATGCCACACCAAGGGCTCAGGATCTGAGGGCACCTCTTGGGGATCAGGAATTCACTCCAGCAGAGGCAAGCAGGGCTCAGGTAGGACCCATTGGAAGTTCAGGCAACAGATCCACTGAGCAGACACAGGGAGCCTATGGAGCTTGAAATATCCCTATAGCTCAGAACAAGAGGTCGGTCAGCTGACCATTGGAGTCACTTCTGCCTGGGATGAAGGGTTCAGATCAACTCCTCCTTCTCAGCAAGAAAGGCAACAGAGCAGCAGAGTAAGAAGGAAGAAGGATAGCAGTCCTTTTTGACAGCAGAACAGCACAGCAATCCTTCTTCCGTAGTATCCACAGGTCCAGAGGTGTACCAAAGAGTTAAGAGTTGGGTCTGAGGGTCCAATATTTATACTTGGGGCCCACTTTGAATTAGGAGACGTTTCTAGAAGCTTCAACGCCCCCGCCCCCCCCCCCCCCCCCCATCTGAGGTTTCTGCCTCCCGACCCTGGTCCCAGCATGTC
Source organism: Pleurodeles waltl (assembly GCF_031143425.1). Lineage (NCBI taxonomy): Eukaryota > Metazoa > Chordata > Amphibia > Caudata > Salamandridae > Pleurodeles > Pleurodeles waltl. The sequence goes on along the minus strand of NC_090447.1, from coordinate 1,414,121,893 downwards.
TGGGGTCACAAAAGACTAGTGTCAAACCCTTTGTACGTGTGCTCAGGCAGAGGCTTTGTGATGTGAAGATGTGGTAGATGACATCCCCACCCCTTTTCAAATCAGAGGTGGCCAGTTCTGCAAACACCTATTCACGCTTTGTCTCACTGTCTGGGAGCAATACACATAGACCAACTACTAGCTACGCCTGGTCATGTGACCCAGGATACAGGCTGCTGGCACCAAATGGTTAGTGCAAGAAAATGCCAAATTTCTAAAAGTATATTTAAAAAAAAGAAATGACCTTGTGTTATGAGACATTCAGTAATTACTTTATATACCCTGACTAAAAAATGAATTAGTCGATCAAACTAATTTCTTTCAATGCACCAGACTCAAAAATTAATCAAATGATTCAAATACAAGTAAGAAAACATATTTTACAAAATAATTAGTACAAATTATTACAGTGGACATTAATGCAACATTAAGAAGCCACATAAATAATTACAAAATAATAATGAACACATGAATACATAATTATGTCAAAAGATTCCCCATAGTATTATGAAGAGACAAGTTCCAGCTTTAAAATTATGTAACAGTAAGGGAAAAAATCTTAAAACAAACAAAGATAACCTGTAACCACACTACATAACAAAATCCAATTAGGAGTAAGCAAGAGTAATATTGGAAAAGCAGAAAGATCCCTATGAAGTATTAGTGTCTGTTTCCTAAATTACATTTTTAGCTTCTTTCCTTACTGTCACATTCTGTTTTCTAAAAATGCAAATAGAAAGAGAGAGCCAGGATAAGCTAAAGACATTGGAGAACAGTGCCAGAAGAAACAACTTAAGAATTCTAAATGTACCGGAGGGGGCTGAAGGAGAGGATATTAAGGCATTTGCCATAGCTCTGTTCAAGTCAGAAAGAGTGCTCGAGGATAAGGAGGAAGATCTGGCCAAGGACATTCAAAGAGTTCACCAAGATGCATGTAAAAAGAACCCTAGTAGAAACAAACCCGAAAGATCCTAGTGGACTTCCTCACTTATTCAATAAAAGAATTGATCTTAGCTAGGGCATTGAAGCAGAAATCTCTGAAACACGTGGGTTTACTTTTGAGATCAGGTCTGATGTTTCTCGTGCAACTTTGAAGAGGCAGTGGGAGCTGGGGAAATGTATTGAAGATCTTAGGAAGCTAGGTGCCACTGCTCAGCTGTGATTTCCCGCCACCCTCAGGGTAATGTATAACTGATAAAATGCATAATTTAAGGGACCATAAGGAGGCAGATGAATGATTGGGAGCATAAAGAAGGGCAACCCACCATCAGGATAAAGGCACACACCTTTTCCAAAAAACATATCATACCTTCATATAAGTGATTAAGGGCAGTGTAGGTTAAGAGTCTATCTGGATTTGTTTTGCTTTATCTATTGTCTTTTCTCTTTGCATCCAAACATGCACTCAAAGGGCTGTTAAGGCTATGAGGAAGCTTGGGAGGGTTCTCCAGAGGTGGGAAGTTAGGAGCAAAATGGAGGAGCGCACTGGGAGGGGAGCATTAAGGGGAAAAATAAAAAAATCCTCAGGGGTCTCGCTCAACATTAATAGTTATTCAGGCCACTGTTCTGCCCAACAGACGTACAAGTTACATATGGTCTTAAAACTAGGGATAAGGTAATACCGGTACAAATTGTCTCCTGGAATGTAAATGGGCTCTGCATAAGAAGGTGATGAGCAAAAATAATACAGTACTTAAGGGGCTCAGCAGCTCAGATCATAGTTCTACAGGAAACACACTAGGAAAGAATGTTTGGAGCTGTTTAGTATGCAGAAGTGGGTTGAGCAGGTGGTGTGTATGGATCAAAGTTGCCACACCAAAGGGGTGGCTATTTTGATTAAAAAATCAGGTGGAAGCAATCATAAAAAAGTGTGTAATAGATAAGATGGTCAGATGGGTAATTGCTAACCTACAACTATTTGATAGTAGGCATACTTTAGTGGGGTATTTCGGTCCTAATGTGGAGGATATAGAACCCCTCAAGAAGATCTTTTTAAATGTATTAGACTTTTTCTCTCCCATCCTTATGGTAGGTGATTTTAGTGCCATAATGGACAATAACATGGGCAAGTCTGTCAACAATAGGGCCAACTCATCCTCCAAAATGCAATCATATATTAAAAACAAGGGTCTCATTGCTGGACTTCCAGCTTTACACATGGATTTTTCAGCCAAATATTTAGAGAATTGTAGGTGTTTACTTATTAGATCAGAGGATCTGTGAACCAGTGCCTTTCTCAAAGTAGTGTTGAAGGATGTAAGCGGGGCTGAATCCTATTTCTTGTATAAGTTTGGGGACGTGACGTTTTAGAAGAAGGTGAGGCTTAAAGCCTTGCAGGCAATGGCCTTTTCTCTGGTTGCAGATAAAATGGGCTATGAAGCTCCTGTACTGTGGTAGTTCTGCTCTTGTCTGGGAATCACTGGGCACTCCAGAATGTCTGGGGGATAAGCTAGCAACTCCAATTAGGGAGAAGGGTTTAGAAAGTTGGAGACAGTTACTACAGGATGGAAAGCTTCTTCCCTGGGATGACTTACAGAGTGCAGTCTGGGGGAATATCTCCAGCTTTGAGTTTCTTCAACTAAAAAGTTGCTCACAAACATGGAGGGCCAAGGGTGGCAACACCAATGACTTGGAAGAACAGTTGAAAGTGTATCCAAGGAAGAAAGAGGTCTTGCTATGGTACTAGCTGATACTGGATATTATGGGTGAAAATGTCAACCTTCCTGAGGAGCTATGGGGAGGATACTTGCCAAGGCTGCAGATCCAAGACTTATGGCAAGTATCCATGTGTACGCTTTATAGCGCGGTAAAACCCACCTATTTAAGAAGGAACCATTGGTTATCTACGAAAACTTTGAATGCTAGCCCTCCACCGCAGACAGCATCAACCAGCTCAAATGCACGAACACAAACCCTGAACACCTTCTCACTGACTGGGAACACCTCACCACGCAAGACACTTTCTCCATCATGAACTCCGTGCACTTGGGAGCAACCACGGACCTTTGACCCCCACCATGTCTTCATCCTCAGGAGCAAGACAATCAGCGACAAGCTCAGGAAGGTCCTGAATACCTCCATCACCGCGGCCTCCTTCCCGGAGCTCTTGAAACACGTTGAAGTGAGGCACCTTCTGAAAAAAACATCCGCAATGAAGAACTACCGGCCCATCTCTCTGCTCCCCTAGCCAGCAAAAGTCCTCAAGAAAGCGATCAACCAGCAACTCACCCAACACCTAGAAAACTCCAACCTCCTGGACCCCTACCAATCTGGATTTTGAGCTAACCACAGCACTGAGATAACCCTGATTGCATCCACAAATGACATCACAGCCCTCCTGGAACATGGGGAAACAACCACCCTATATCCTCCTTGACATGTCTGCCGCGTTTGACAACATCTCCCACCACATCTTGATCAACAGACTCCACCATATCGGGATTCAAGGAAATGCCCTCAAATGGATCTCCCTGTACCTCACTGGCAGAACCCAAAGGATCGGTCTCACACCATGTACCTCAGAGCCCAAGAAGATCATCTGTGGTGTCCCAGAAGGATTTTCCCTCAGCCTGACCCTTTTCAATGCCTACATGACACCCCTGGCCATCCTCGCCAGATCACATGGACTCAGCATCCTCTCCTCTACTGACAACACACAGTTCATCCTCTCATTGTCCAAAGATCCCTTCACCATAAAAGCTAACTTCCACAGATGCATGATGAACATAGGGGACTGGATGAAGGACAACTGTCTCAAACTCAGCACCAAAAAAATGGAAGTCCTCATCTTTGGGAACAACATCTCATGATGGATGGACACATGGTGGCCCTCAGAGGTTGGCACCCTCGCCCACTGCCAGCAACCTTGCCATCATCCTCAATAGCAAACTATCCATAAAGAAACAAGTCGACACAGACTCATCTGCCTGCTTCAACACCCTTTGCATGCTCCTCAAAATCTTGAGGTGGCTCCCAGCAAACATCAGAAGGACCATCACACAGGCCTTTATCGCCAGCAGACTGGACTACAGAAACATGCTCTATGTAAAAATCACAGCATGCCTTCTGAAGAGACTTCAGACAATACAGAACTCAGTGGCAAGACTCATACTCGACCTCCCTAGAAGGACCCATATCATGCCCAGCTCAAGAAATTATACTAACTCCCGATTCAGAAGAGATGTCAGATCAAGATGCTAACCCACGCCTATAAGGCCCTGCAGAACAGCAGACCAGCATACATCAACAAAAGCCTGACCTTCCACCAACTGACCAGACACCTCCGATCAGCATTCCCTCTCCCATGCCATGGGTCTGTCAAGCCAACAGTGGAGGACGCTCCTTCTCGCACCTGGCAGCCAAGGCCTGGAAAACCTTCCCCTGCGCCTCATGACCGCACCATCACTCCGGCAATTCAGAAGAGAACTAAAGACCTGGATGTTTGAATGATCATACCTACACCAATCAGCATCCAGCACCTCAAGACCCTCATGGGTGATTTGGTGAGCTCTTTAAATGTTTGATTGATTGTACAAAGTGTGGATTAGAAATGGCTGATGAAATTCACATATGTATGGAATGCCCCAGGATTCAGCAATATTGGGATGATTCGGGTAAGCATATAAGTGACATATTTCGAGCAGACATCAAGGTAAGTCTTGGATTGATTATTTTTGGGAGCATGGCTGAGTCTGTGAAGCTGTGTAAGAATAACAGTAAGTTGCTGTCCTATCTCATATTGTTGGCAAAAAAGAGAAATCTGTAGAAAATGGATATCTAAGACACTTTGCATCGCTTTGAATGGCCTAATAGAAATAAGGCCAGGTAGCGTAAATTGCTGGGTTGCCTTACTCTGGTCTCAGGAGGCGTTCCATGAGCATTGCTATGGGTGTTCCTGCTCAACACCCATGATTTTTTATGCTTCCCCATATTTACAAAACCACGTTAACCTGGGGATGTGCCAAAACCTTAACGCCTCAGGGGAAACAACAGGAACGCACTGTATTGCATAAATATGGTGCATTTCTGTCCGTTCACCTTCGCGTTTGACTTGCTGTGCTTCCATACACCAAAACCCCGTAAATGAGGGCTTAAAATGTCTAGATGAGTGTCTTCAGTAAATCTAGAACTGCCAGTGGCATGGACCTGTTTTCTTTATATTTCTTCTTACCTGGTGTTATGAAGATACTTAAAGGGTATGTAAGCGGATATGACAGCTTGAATTATTTTGTATTGTCCACCTAAATAGCAGTATTGGTTTTAGTACTGGTTGCTACTGCAGATGACTCCTCCAGTGATCCTGGGCAGATGACGTATTCTTCTTGCACACAGTATCTAAAGTGCAAATGCTTCTTTGGGATAGGATTGGATATTTTCCACTACAGAAGCCTGAAGCCACAACTATTTGAATACCTTATTTTAGTTGCCTTTGCGCAAAAGAATAACATTTTCGAAAGAAAATGAGAAGTGGTCCCCTTTCCGACTGGTACTTCTGTGGGTCACCTCATCATTTGAATAGAATAACAGGCCTGAGCTAACAATGCTTCTGCGCCCCTACAGTCCCATGGAAATACCGCTCCTTTGCATTTCATTTTGCTACCCAAATGTCGGCCTGTAATTGATTGATAGAATAAGAAAATGACTTCTTTGCCTGCAGATCAATCAGCGGGCTAAGCCCGAGCTGCTTCCTAGAATGGGCCTCCCAAATCTTGCATGTCTATACTTAACAAATTATAGCGCATGACAAAAACATTTTCAACACAAGATATTAAGATCAAAATATATTTTATAGCGAAAAATACGTCGTTTGGGAAACGCATCAAAATACCTCAGACTCGATTCACAAAACTACCTGTAAATGACGATACGCGTTGTTTACACTTATTCACGATGATCATTTTATCATGTTTGTTTAGGTCACAAACGTCCTAATTAAACGTTTTAGCAGCGATGATCGTTCCTACCCGCATCCTGTGATTTCTATACAATTTTTGTGCATATTCCCACACCATTGACAGCTCTTATACTGGTATGGATGTTAATTTTCAAAAATGGCAGAGGCTTTGGATGTGACATCTTGGTACCTTTAACTCCAAGATGACATTAGAGACTTAACCTTGTTCCAAGCCTACCTCCATAACAATCTCCTATTTACCGCTGAATGCTAGATGAAGGCCAAGATGTGGATGCCGCAGAAAGTACTTTAAGGCCCATATTTATGGAAAATGACACACAGGTGCGCTAACGTAGTTGTGTGTCATTTATTTTAACGTCATACCTGAAAGCCATACATGCGCCATATTTATGAAATAACGCACAATGGCACTAAGGAATGGCTAGCGTCAATAAAAAAGACGCTAGCCGGTGGGGAAGGCGTTAGGGGGCATGGCGCTAGTGGGTGAGAAATGATGTTAGGCTTTAGCGGCAAAGTTTCTGCCGCTAATCAACCTAGCGTCGGTTTCGGATGCACAAGGCAGCCAAAAACAGGACTCCTGTCTAAGTATAGGCAGTGTCCCCTGGGCAAGCCCCACATACCCAGTGCCAGGCAGGGGTCCCATGTAAGGGGCCCCAAGTGGCACACCACACACTTACACAAACACTTACCTGCAACTTACCTGGGATGGGTTCCCTCCACCCTGTAGTGTTCTTGGGGTGTGGTTGGTGGGGTAGCTGGGGCTTTGGGTGGGCATCTTTGTGTCCATTCCATGGTGTTTAGCCAGTGAAATATGCCTACCTGCACTCTAACGCATGGTCTGACCCAGATGCTAAATAATGGAGCTAAGCACCATTATTTAGGCCTGCCTCCCACCTGCATGTCGTTTCTGCTCTGGGAGTTAAATATGGCGCTCGGGGGCTAGCATCATTTTTATGATGGGAATGTCTACCTTGCATCTCATTGACACAAGGTGGTTTTGCGCATCCTAGAAATGGCGCTGACTCCAATATTTCGATGCTATACGGGTCTAGCATCAAAATATAAATATGGAGTTATGTTAGCGCCGCTTTAGTGCCAAAATAAATGGCGCTAAGGTGACGCTAAAGTTCCATCAATATGGGCCTTAGCTCCTAAGGTAGCAAGAGTTGCCAAAGGGCAAGCCACCAGTATCTGATGCTACCCTTGGCGATGCCAATGGAGACTCCTGGAAGACATCCATGTACAGCAGGGCCATTCAATTAAGCTGTACATGTATGTGATGGGAAAGCCATAAGTATTATCACCTAACATTGCCAACACCGTATTGACATCCATGTATACCCAGGCAAATTCAGCTGAGAGGTGCATACATGTAATGGGATTATAGGGATAGCAGCTGCCCCCACTGCTGACACCATATTGACATCCATGTACACCGTGACCATTCAGGTAAGAGGCAAACGGATGTGATGACAATGCATTGTAAAAACCCTTGAGAATACCCAAAAGCTAGGAATCTGTGGATGATCGCCTCATTTACATCCGATTGTCCTGTGCTGGGAGCCCCCACTGGTGTAATTGAAGTTCAGAACTCTTCATGAGTGGTGTAGGTAGGCATTAATGTATGCTTTACGCTCTGTGAGTCACATGTGAGGTACATGTGCCCATTGGTGTAGCTCGGGTGCGATGGACACTAATACAAGCAAGTCAAATGGGCCCTACGTCTTCTGGGTTGACAGCTCTAATCGGGGTGGAGTGGGTTCCTCAGATCCCTGGGACCTGATGCAACTGTACCCGCTGCACCATTGGTATGTATGCCCCTGCAAGTGCTTTGAGCTACCTCTTATCCCAGGTGTAAAGCTTTGTAAAAATGCTTTACAAATCGTCACTGCAAACATTTGGAATATTTAAAAAAAACGTATTTATAGGTTGATACTTGTGGGCCGGACATCATTAGGTTCATAGCATGGCAGCACTTTAAAGGTCATCTCTTTGGACAATCCAAATGCTACTTCAAACATAGTTTATGAGATAAGAGTGAAAAAATGCACAGACTAGAACAGGTAATCACGAAATATTGAAAATGTAGTTTGTTTTATATAAATATAGCTTGGAGGCATCTGAATTACTTCTACTTGGCCCTCCTCACTGTTAGTCAGAAGTGAACAAAATTGTGTTACTTATGCAGGAAGTAAATTAGGCCACATTTACCACGATTTTTCGTCCGTACCTGTTACCCCAAGTAAAAAGTTGGTGAAAAATGTATTCCTTTAAATCCAGAAAAACTTGGGGAAGATCCATTATTACTTATTTTTTTTGGTAGTATCATGGTTACGGGGGGCCACAATTACCAGAACCTTGGAATGGGCGGACCCAGTGGCGTAGCGTGGGTTGTCAGCACCCGGGGCAAGGCAAATAATTTGCGCCCCCTAACCCGTGGATTTTAGCACTCGCGAGTGCGCCCCCCCCCCAGATGTTGCGCCCGGTGCGGCCGGCCCCCCCCTGCACCCCCCACGCTACGCCACTGGGCGGACCTTCTTTAAATTGTGAACTGTGGTATTTCACCCAGAACTATAACCCTGGGTGGTATCTCGTATTTCTCAATTCTCAGTCCCTCCGGCTCCAAAAGGATCAGATCTGCAAAGTTTGAATAGCTGCAGGGTCAGAGGCTACTGACAACATCACAGCCTAGGTCCTGCACCACAGCTCCAGCAGCAAAGTGGGAGCAGATGAGGCTCCTCTCAGGCAGGCACAAACCTGTCCAGCACCCATGTCCCCTACCCCATTCCTTAATTCCAGGAAAACTGCCTGGAAAAATTACTCGGTATTACTGGGTATGAGCAGTTATTCCACATTCTAGTGGGGGCTGGAGGGGAAAGCAGATTCACCAACATTTAATTTGGGGATACTGGCTAGAGGTGTTTAAACATAATATCGGGAAAAATATTGTGTGGACAAAATATTGTGTTAAGAATATCAAGTACAAAAATAACTTGCAGGAAAGTTTCTGTAGGTAAGCAAAGTTTTACTATAAATCCACATACATGTACCTTGACAATAAATATATTTTCAAAGTACATAGATGTGGAGTTAAGAATAGTAAATCTATACTTGCCTATTTGCACTTACCTTGTTGATATATTGGTCCTCGATTTTTTGACACAATATTCTGTCCACATGATGTTCTTGTTACCGATATTCTGTTAGTGATCCATGAGCTTCCTGCTATCCTCGCTCCTAATTACGCAATACTCTTAACCCCTCGGGTGCCCAGGACGAAGTGTTTACGTCCGTGGTACGCAGGAATCGCTTCCCCTTCAATCCTGTGCCATCAACCCCCCAGTGACGTCTGATTACGTCAAGGTGTGATCGAGCACTAACCTCATCAGAGGTCACCATCGGATTGGAAGAGAAATGCAAAGGCATTTCTCTTTCAATCAGGGGCTTGGGGTAGGAGAGGCAACAAAGGAAAGGAAAGGCCTTTCCTTTGATGCCTCTCTGAGCATTTCTGCAGCCCAATCGTGAAGCGATCGGGCTGCAGAAATGCCCACTAGACACCAGGGATGTTTTTTTATTATAACATTAGAGGGGAGCGACCCCTTAGTCAAAGGTCTCTCCCCTAGGGGGTTATTAGGCCGATCTGCCCACCAGGGATCATTTTATTTTTGTTTGTTTATTTTTTTTACACATGGGGAGTGACCCCTTAGGCAAGGGTCACTCCCTTGGAGGGGGGGGGGGGGGCAAATTGTCTTTAGGCCATTTCTGTGCCCCTTGGGGGCAGAAACCCCTATGCACCAGGGATTTTTTTTCCTCACTTTTTACAGATGGGGAGTGACCCCTTAAGCATGGGTTGCTCCGCTGGGTGGGGGCAAATTTATCTTAAACCATTTCTGGCCCTCTTGGGGGCAGATCAGCCTATTTCTATTAGGCCCATCTGCCCCCAGGGGGGTCAGAAACCACTTAGGCATAAGGGATTGGCGTGTGTGTGTTTTGTTTGGGGGGCAGCCCCTTGAACAAGGATCACTCCCCTTGGGGGGCAGATCGGCCTATTTTTGTAAGGCCCATCTGGCCCCAAGGGGGGGGCAGAAAGCCCACCAGAGACAAGGGAAGATTCATTAAAAAAAAAAAAGAAGGTGGGGGTATGGCTATACCACCACCCCAAATAAATGGGAACTAAGTTGTTCTGCCCACCGGTGGGCAGACGGGGCAATTACTCCTGATCCACTCCCCAGGGTTATGCCCCCACCCCAACTGAAGGGGGTAACAGTCTTTCAGCTCCCCCCGCACACTAAATAATCTTATCCCACAGCAAGCAAAAGGACATTTGATTTTTTGGGGTTTTGGTTTTACATTTGGGCCATCATGAGAGCTTGTCTAACTCTCAAAATCGTCCCACTTGGAATGGTGAAGGCTGCACTTTTTGGACTTTGGGACGCTGCCATATAGAAATATTTACAAGACCTAGACACATCTGAAAACTAAGCATCTCGGTGAGACCAGGGTGGTGTGCTTCACATGCACCGCACTATATCCTTACCCACAATACCCTGCAAACCTCCAACTTTGCTTGAAATCACACATTTTTCACACATTTGTGTGATGGTATTTTATGGAATCTGCAGGAATCCACAAAATTCCTATCACCCAATATTGTTACATCTATAACGCTAAAAATTCTGCCCCACTTGTCAGACTAAAAACATTATTTTTCAAGCTCCCCTGTGGGACCCGCTTTGGTTCCCCCTCATTTTGAACATGTTTTTGGCTGCTCCCTGCCACAGGCACTTGGCCCTCCTACACAAGTGATGTATCATTTTTACTGGGAGACTGAGAGAAACTTTGGGTGGTAGGGCATTTGTTCCGGTAAGGTGATCCCACACAGGAAGACCTGGGGAAATGCTGGGTAGATGGAAGTTTGTGGCTCCCCTCAGATTCCAGGACTTTGCAGCACTAAAATGTGTAAAGAAAGTGTTTTATTTGCCATATTTTGAGGTTTGCTAAGGATTCTGTGTAACAGAACCTGCTGAGAGCACCACAAGTTACCCCATCCTGGGTTCCCTTAGGTGTCTAGTTTTCAGAAATGTCCAGGTTTGCTAGGTTTTCCTAGGTGCAGGCTGAGCTAGAGGCCAAAATCCACAGCTAGGCACTTTGCCAAAATCAGGTCAGTTCTCTTTGGGAAAATGTGATGGGTCCATGTTGTGTTTGAGGACATTTCCTGTCGCGGGCACAAGGCCTACCCACACAAGTGAGGTTCCACTTTTATCGGGAGACTTAGGAAATGCTGGGTAGATGGAAATTTGTGGATCCTCTCAGATTCCAGAACTTTCTGTCACCGAAATGTGAAGAAAAAGTGGTTTTTTTGTTTAAGGTTTCTACGGATTCTGTGTAAAAGAACCTGCTGAGAGCACCACAAGTTACCCAATCCTGTGTTCCCCTAGGTGTCTAGTTTTCAGAAATGTCCATGTTTTCTAATTTTTCCTAGGTGCTGGCTGAGCTAGAGGCCAAAACCCACAGCTAGGAACTTTGCAAAAAACGGGTCAGTTTTCTTTGGGAAAATGTGATGTGTCCACGTTGTGTTTTGGGGCATTTCCTGTCATGGGCACTAGGCCTACCACACAAGTGAGGTACCATTTTTATCGGGAGACTTGGGGGAGTGATGGGTGGAAGGAAATGTGTGGCTTTGGTCAGATTCCAGAACTTTCTGTCATTGAAATGTTAGGAAAAAGTGTTTTTTTGCCAAATTTTGAGGTTTGCAAAGGATTCTGGGTAACAGAACCTGGTGAGAGTCCCACAAGTCACCCCATCATGGATTCCCCTAAGTGTCTAGTTTTAAAAAATACACAGGATTGGTAGGTTTCCTTAGGTGCCGGCTAAGCTAGAGGCCAAAATCCACAGCTAGGCACTTTGCAAAAAACTGGTAAATTTTCTTTGGGAAAATGTGATGTGTCCACGTTCTGTTTTGGGGCATTTCCTGTCGCGGGCACTAGGCCTCACCACACAAGTGAGGTACCATTTTTATCGGGAGTCTTGGGGGAATACTGTGGGGAAGGAAATTTGTGGCTCCTCTCAGATTCCAGAACTTTCTATCACCGAAATGTGAGGAAAAAGTGTTTTTTGACAAATGTTGAGGTTTGCAAAGGATTCTGGGTGACAGAACCTGGTGAGAGCCCCACAAGTCACCCCATACTGGATTCCTCTAGGCACTTTCCAAAAAAGACATCAGATTTTAATGTAAAAATGTGATGTGTCCATGTTGTGTTTCCTGTCGCGGGCATTAGGCCTACCCACACAAGTGAGGTACCATTTTTATTGGAGACTTGGGGGAACACAGAATAGCAGAACAAGTGTTCCGTTTGTTTTCTCTACATTTTTCCTTCCAAATGTAAGGCAGTGTGTAAAAAAGATGTCTATTTGAGAAATGCCCTATAATTCACATGCTAGTATGAGGACCCCGTAATTCAGAGATATGCAAATAACCACTGCTTCTCAACACCTTATCTTGTGCCCATTTTGGAAATACAAAGGTTTCCTTGATCCCTATTTTTCACTCTTTATATTTCACCAAATGAATTGCTGTATACCCGGGATACAATGAAAACCCATTGCAAGGTGCAGCTCCTTTATTGGCTCTGGGTACCCAGAGTTCTTGATGAAACTAGAAGCCCTATGTTTCCCTGCAAACAGAAGAGTCCAGCAAATGTAATGGTATATTGTTTTTGAAAATCTTACATTGCAGGAAAAAGTTACAGAGTAAAATGTGGAGAAAAATGGCTGTTTTTTTACCTCAATTTCAATATTTTTTATTTCAGCTGTTATTTTCTGTAGGAAAACCTTGTAGGATCTACACAAATGACCCCTTGCTGAATTCAGAATTTTGTCTACTTTTTGGAAATGTTTAGCTATCTGGGATGTTTTCACACCCATTTCTTTTCACTAACTGGAAGGGGGCTAAAAGCACAAAAAGTAGTAAAAATGGGGTATGTCCCAGTAAAATGCCAAACTTGTGTTGAAAAATTTGGTTTTCTGATTCAAGTCTGCCTGTTCCTGAAAGCTGGGAAGATAGTGATTGTAGTACCACAAACCCTTTGTTGATGCCATTTTCAGGAAAAAAAAAACCACAAGCCTTCTTCTGAAGCCCTTTTTTTAAAATTAATTTTTCACTGTAATTTGGCTATTTTCTTGGTGTCCTCCAAGGGAACCCACAAACTCTGGGTACCTCTAGAAGCCATAGGATGCTGGAAAAAAGGACACAAATTTGGCATGGATAGCTTATGTGGACAAAAGGTTATGAGGGCCTAAGCGCAAACTGCCCCAAATAGCCAAAAAAAGGCCTAGCACCTGAGGGGGGAAAGGCCTGGCAGCGAAGGGGTTAATGAAAGCCTTAATGTTCAAACACCTAAATCTTTGCTAGTGAGTTCATTTTATAATATTAACTTGAGGAATATTGGTATCTCGATTTACAACGTGTTTCTTGAGTCTGCCTAGGAGTGTCACATGTTGTATTGCATTTGATTGCATTTGTGTTCACATTACACTTCATATCTCTGACAAGGTAAATAGGAAGCAAGCTATTCTCTGTAGTACTGTGGAGAGAAGAGTTCATATCTGCCATCTAGCCTACATGGGTAATGTGTCCAAGCTGGGCATAAGGACCAAAAGGAGTGGAGATATGCAGAAGGATTAAAGACCAGTGTATGTATGGATAGCGAAGTTGTTTGTGCAGTGTGGCTTCTGTGGTGGTTTTCTGTCCTCATTGTATGGGTAAAACTATGTTGCTGTAAAGGTTGTCTTCCCAAATATATGGGTTGAGCATGTGGACGACTACCAACTTTTGAGCTGTCAGGATAACATAGTGTAAACACAGAGAATATGGAAATATGTTTGGGCGGTTTAGTATTTCATTAGTTATAGTATATGCTCTGTAGGCCACACACCAGCGATGAAAGTAACTCATAGAAATTCTGCAGCCACCCCACATATCTGAGGCGTCCACCCTCGAAAGACAGGAGAAAGCATCCATTTCCACAGGAACTGCGTCACTTAATTTACCAGCATTTATTTCTGTAGGAGTTGACAACACTGTTTCCCTCAGCATTCATCTTGTCAGAAAATGAGATTAAAGTTTTTTTGCCACGACAATTCCAAAATTAGAAGGGGATCTACTTTCCCAGCATTAATTTCTGCAGGAAGTGACAGCACTGCACTTCCCAGCATCAACCTCTTCTCCCAATACCTTATGTAAGAGAAGAAACCAGACAAGTACACCTCATTTTGCATCATTCATCTCCACTGAGAATGTTATTGCTAAATATCTCACCGTCTCTATCAACGAGAAGCAACATAAATGCACCTCCCGGCATCCACCTCTTAAGGAAGAGACTTCCATTGGCTTCCAACCTCTACTTCCTGCTTCTCCCTACCTTCAATCAACTCTGCATACCAAGCTAAAGGCTGACTCAGACAAGGGTGTTACTTCTTTGGGCCTGGTAGGGCACTTAGATAGGCCTTGAACCAGAAGCCATGCTCCACTGTCCCCTAAATCCTACAAGGCAAGATTTAATTTCATACCTAGCTCAGCACCCCAAGCTACCTATCCCCACAATCACCCCCAGATCTTGATGATGTACACACACTGCATCCTCACAATTCATAGAAGAAACTAACCACCCCACACACTCAAACTACCAAACACACATTCAAACTCATACTCATTGACATATGTGCTTCAGCACTGCATGCTTATCACATCACAGATTTCATCACCTATCACAAGTGTGATGCACTGTTCATCACAGAATCCTGTCTCAATCCCACATGCTCACAGATGATAGGCGTCCTTGTTCCCACAGGCTCCTATATCCAGTGTGCGGATGGTAGGAAGCCTTACGATCATCCAAAGGTCTTCCTGGTCCTGCACTCTAGGCAAGTGAATTATACTCAGCTCCATAAAGCTCATGAGATGCCACTTTCCACTCCCCAGAACTCAGTTTGACACCTTCCACCTAATCTACAGGCCTCCTTGACAAAACCAGAACTTCATTGAAAAATTCTTAGACTTCCACCACTTCATCCTTCCAACACACTCGCACCACCCTGCTGGGTGACTTCAACCTCCCAGACAACGCAAGCAGGAAAGAAACAAAACACTTTTCCCAACTTCATCAACACACTAAAGGTGGTATACCACAATACTTAACCTATGCACTCTGAAGGCCACATCCTGGACCTTATCTTCTCAACATCAGTTATATTCCAAACCAAATCTCCCATGCTCTTGGATTGGACTGACCACCTCACCATCACCATCTTCCTGCTGAGCATCCAATCAACAAAGCGAAGTTAACCAAAAAGAGAAGAACAATCCTTCACATCATTTAAAAACGTCTCCATCAACAACCTGAGGCTCAAAGTCATCTCCCGCTCTGCCAACTCGACAGTCGACATTAATACCCTTCTAAATTACTTCAACAATTTTCTAGAAACACATAAACCATACGCACGCCCACACTCCAACTAAAACATGCAGAAAAAAACCTAAACCTCCAGCACCCTATTGATCCATCTGCAGACTAGAAAGAAAGTGGAAGAAAGAAAGTGGAAGAAAAACATAGTCTGATGATTTTACACTACTGAAGTCCCTCTGTGTGAGAAGAAAACAGCTCATCCCATCAGCCAAAGCCAGGATCTATACCAGCCCAATTAATAAAGCTTCTAACACTCTTGTAGATAATCAACTATTCCATCAATCTAATGTCTGGCCTACCTATTCTATACTCCAGACACAAGTGCAATGTCATCAACCTCTTTTCAGAAACCTACCAACACATCAATCAAGTGTGCTTCTCTTCTTAAAACCAACTTTTCACTTAGAGTCCTGTAATTGACATCTTTCAAAGCCTTATTCCACACACATCACACAATATGCTCAATTCCCTCAAAGCCACCACACATGAAAATTATGTCTAAGTCTTGTTCTTCATCATCACACTCTCTGGAGAAGCTCTCTCGTCCCTACTCACCGGTGTCAATGACTCTTTCAGTCAAGGCATCCTTCCAGGAGCTCTCAAAACAGACTAAATCCTCATATATTGATCTTGATAAATTTACATGTTAACATTCATCGCTTATCTACCCTTCATCAGAAGTGTAATATTACACCAAGATCATATCAATGCTAACATCCCCTGCATGACTATCAGTCTGGCGTCAGAAAACACTGTAACACTGAAACAGTTAAATTAAAAGTTATGGTCAGTGTCTTCCAAACCACAGATAAAGATGAGCCCTGATACTGCTTGGCCTCCTGATATTGCTGGACCTTTCCGCCACCTTTGATATGTTTGCCCTTCCCGCTATCATTCACACCATGAAGTCTTGAATGGGATTTACTGGCAACCTCTTTCACAGCTTCACCTTCTATCTATTGAACCAGCACTGGTTCATTCACATGAGTGCCTCCAGATCGCTATCACCTACAGAGTTATTCAGAGTTCCATCTTGTCTTCCATCATCTTCAACTTCTTCAACAAGTCTCTTGAGGCTCTAACCACTGATAACAGCATCACAATTCACCAATATACCAAGAAAACATAACTCTACTTAAACATCTCCTCCTCTCTAAACATCTTGCACATCAAACACTGCCAGCACCTTATCCACACCAGGATGCCCATTACCAATCTGAGGCTCAGTTCCACGAAGACAGAAGTCTTGTTATTTGTTAAATCAACAACTAGTCCAAACATGACTAAATGACATGGGCTAGGATTAATCTCCAACTTGCATCTGATGCCAAGTCATGTGGATTCACTCTGGACACCAAATTCACCATCAAGGAACAGATTGGCAATAAAGCAAATACATGGCCCGGTGCCAGCTGAAACTGAGAGCCTGTTACTAACTGAAAGTAAAAGCCAAATGTAAGTGAAACAATTTCTATGAGAAAGGGAATTAGGAACTGCTGTACAAGTCCTCGTACAATTTTGGATGTTGACAATGCCCTACTCCATGGCCTCCCTGACTCCACACTGGCTTCTCATTATGGCATTCTACTAGCAGAAGCACGTCTCATAGTCAAATATGACTATGGTGGTCATTATGAACATGGCGGTCTGGTCCGCCACGCCGGCGGTCATTACCGCCAATGGCATGGTGGCCCAGACCGCCATATTCTGAGCATAGTAATGAACTGGCTGCAAAGCAGTCAGTTCACTACCACCCACCGCCAGGCCACAGTCCACAGACGGGCCGACTGTGAGCACATTCGGCCCGGCGGTGGAGGCAGGACAAGCAGTGGGATTACGATCCCTATTCCACCAGGGATTCCCTGTTGAATTATCCTGCCAGGGAATCCCTGGCGGAATGCATACGGGTGACAGGATTGATCATTCCTGTCACCTGTATATGACATGCCTGGCCCCTCTTCCCACTACACCTACCCACCCCCAAGCCCCTAGAACAGCCCCCACCCCCGAAAACCGACCCCCCCAACCCTCCACCCCCACAACCCAGTGCAGGTACCCCACCATGACCCTCACCATCCCCCATACCCCACCCCTACATACAGGTCCCCCCAAACCCCAACCCCCCACATTCACATGCACCCATTCACAGACATGCACACATGATTACATGCACCCAGAGGCACACACCACCCACGCACATCCCCATGCACCCACACACTCACACACACACACACACACACACACCCTCCTCTCCCCTTCCCTCTCAGACAGCATTTCCTTTTTCCGTCGCACGGCTCCAGGAGGGAACGGGCTCTCTGGATGGTGCTCCGCCACCATCGCCGCCTTTCCATACACCACCACGCCTAAAACTGCTTCATAATAGGTGTGGTGGTGTAGGGAGTGACGTGGTGGTGAGGGTGGAGCAGCAACCACCCCGCCCACGACCGCCAGCATGGCGCATAGCGGGCCTCACCCCCATCATTGGCGGTGAGCCAACATGCGTCATTATTTGGCAGGATGCCGGCTACCAACACTGGCGGTCTTTTGTTGACCGCCGGCACAGTTCGCGGCGGGGCATCCCCCCATGTTCCTAATGAAGGCCTATGTCACTCCCACCCTGATGGAACTCCACTGCCTCCCCATTCTAGCCAGCACCATCTTCAAAACCAGCTGCATCATTTACACAGCCATCACAGCCACCACCTCATCATAGCTCGCTGATAAGTTCACCATCTCCAGTGGCACTTAGCACATCCACAGCTAACATACCATAAGACTTAAGGCAAAAAATGCTAAAAGAACCAAAAACAAGAGAACAGGCCTTCTCGGCCTGATCAATCTATCCAACTAACATTTGAAACAACATCCCTGCTCCACTTTTGGAAAGAGCTGATGGCGTACCGCTTTAAAGAAGACCACGTGACAATGAGCTAATAGTATACGTCTTTTCTCACAAACCGGATAACTCTCCAACTACTCGTTCACTGCATCTTGCCTTTGACTCTGTGCACTGCTCTGTTGCCTTCTGGCTAGGTTCATGCTGTGCATACCATGCAAATACCATTCATAGTAGATAGTCTGAGGGGTCCATAATGCAGTGGGAGAGAAGCAACCAATGTACCTCATGACATCAGCCAGGAGCAGCAATGATGAGCCCTTATGAACTGTTAAGTATACACCAAGCCGTGATATATATTCTGGGGATTATACACCCAGGACCAGCTAGTATTATCCTCAGAGGAGTCCATCCTTGAATTATAGTGAGCAATTTATAGGAATGTGCATTTTACTACCATCTCTCATCTAGTAGTGCCCCGTATGACTGGCTAGTATTGCACTTCCTTTAGCATATAATATATGATGTGACAAGTACACCCAGGCGCAATGGTATAGCACAAAAAGAAGATATGGCCTTCTTGCAGAAGATGATGAGGGGCCCTGAAAATCCCACATTTCACAAACATTCACAGGCTTCAGACAGAATGAGGGTCTCCCTGACGGATGAGGACCCACCTGCATTCCAGGGGTTGCAGAAGCCTGCATCACTTCCATGTCAAGGCCCAGGCCCAGGAGTTAAGTGGAGTGGAGTGGACTGGGTTGAGCCAACTCAGGGGCATCAGATGACCAACATTCAGAAAATTCAATTTGGGAGAGAGCTGCAGGAATCAATCATAAGGGATGAGCATTATGCAAAGGAACTGTGTACGCCTGTGAAGTCCAGGGAGGGCAACTGCCACAGTATATGACCTGAGAAATCAACCCTGGGTCAGCAGAGGATCTGCTATTGCATGTCCCCTAGTCATGAGGAATGCCATGGCACAGCTACCAAAGTTGGCCTGTGTCTCATGAAGCACAGCTGTAAGTGCATTCCATTGCTTGCCTATTTTAACTAAAGATTTCTTAAAAGGATGTGTCATACACCATATAATCCAATATCTTTTCATTTCTCCGCTTCCTAGAGGCATAAAGGTCATCATAAGAGTGTTGCAATGCATTTCAGGACTATGTTGAATATAGCGTGGTTTAGCATACCAGGCAGTAAATATACACAGTGCTAGCTGTGGATATCTTTTGAACTTGGCTGAAGGCAGGGTCCTTGCTTTGACAGCCCTGTAAGTGATCCATAGGGTCTTGAAGGTGGGCATCCAGTGTTAAAATGATTCACGCCCTTGCCCAGCTACAGTACATATTATTTTGCATGATGGTGTAGCTTTGAATGATGGTGTTTGGTGCACATTAAAGCAACGTGAGTCCTTATTCTATAATCATATAATCAGTCCCACTGTGTACATGTGGTTATGCAGCCACTGCGTTTTCTGCATATTTATGGAACTGCCATACTTGCTACATAGTCCATCATCTGCTGCATAGTTTTCAGATTTTAACAAACCTTTCTTTTCAGCTCACATTGATCAAAACCTGCTAAAATACTGCCACGCTTGTTGGAGCTCAATGGACACCACTTTTCTCTGGGGGCGGAGATCTCCCATTTCAGATTTAAAGGAACATTTTAAAAATGTATTAAACTACAACACATTTATAGCTTTTTATGGTAAATATTATTGTAAACTAATTTTGTACATTTATTTAAACGTAGAACAAAATAAAAATGTTTTAGCATGAATAACTTAATTTACACGTAACTATATTGGATATATTAAATTAGAATTCTTTTTCTGAAATTCACATTGTAAAAGGTTTCCTGCCTGAAGTAAAAAAAAGAAACATGTTTTTATTATTCAGTAATTATTGGAAATAATTTAAATATATTTTAATACTAATACTGCACGCTTTTTTAAGTAAAAAAAAGGTTCTTAAAATATGTTAAACTAAGAAAAAATATGTTTCATTTTCAATTTGTTTTTACATTAAATTAAATTTATTTATATTTTTAACTGTTTTAAGTATTTTAAATTAACATTATTTCCTATAAGGTTTTATCCCTACCTCTATATGTTTCCATGCGAGGCTGTTGCAGTACCAGTGGTTGGTTGTATGTCATGTTGGACGTACTCGAGCTCTGAACTGGTGTACATGGACAACTGCGTTCTATTTTCTTTTGGTTGCAGTAACTTTAGAAATGCAGTTAGTTAATAGGAATGTTCTCACTCTCTAATCTTCTCTCTACCATCCAGTACTCATTTTTCAGCCTCTCATCCCTATTCTTTCCACACTTACTACTAAAACTTACACTTACACTTACGTGTGCGGAAACTCTGAAGTCAGGGCAGGAATTTCCACCCCAAAAAACAGATTACGCATGCAGGTTTGTGAACTGCAATTTGTAGCACTTTGAACACTACTGTAGCACTACTAAATGTGCTACAGAATGCAGTTTGTGACTAGGCCCCAGAATATGGACGTCCTTGCACCAGCGGAATAACACAAAGGACAGGGGCCACCTGCAGAAGATGATGATGAGTCCCTGAGACTCTCACATCTCACCACTATCCCGGGGCTTCAAACTGATTGGGAGCCTCTGCAACACAAGGGCCCCTTTTACACCCCTCCTCTCTCACACACCCCCAGTGCAGGAGATGTGTTATTCTGCCTAATTACATTTTCGAGTGATATATTACAACTTCAGGGTCCCACAAACACCCTTTAGGTCTTGTTACTGTTGTTAATTTCGTGGACTTGCTTAAACAAAACATTCAATTTTCTTTCACTATCATTTTGACAAATATGCAGTGGCTAAAATGGAACCGTGTCAGGCACACACATAAAGCCATATTTATCATTTTTTTAGGCAATGCAGCAAGACACATTGCTGCATTGTGCTACTTGAAAAGGAGAAGGCAGGAATGCACTATGGCCCATATTTATACTTTTTGACGCAAAACTGCGCCAACGCAGTTTTGCGTAAAAAAAATTCGCGCTGGCTAACGCCATTCTGAAGCGCCATGCGGGCGCCGTATTTATTGAATGACGTTAGCCGGCGTTAGCCGCCGGCGCTGTCTGGTGTGCGTTAAAAAAAACGACATACACCAGGCAGCGCCGGCGTAGGGGGAAAATGGCGTATGGGCGTCCAGAAATGGTGCAAGTCAGGCTGAGGCAAAAAATTCGCCACAACCCGATTTGCGCCATTTTTTTACGACGCCCATCCCCCATTGAAATGACTCCTGTCTTAGCAAAGACAGGAGTCATGCCCCCTTGCCCAATGGCCATGCCCAGGGGACCTCTGTCCCCTGGGCATGGTCATTGGGCATAGTGGCATGTAGGGGGGCACAAATCAGGCCCCCCTATGCCACAATTTTTTTTTTAAAAAAATACTTACCTGGACTTACCTTAATGTCCCTGGGGTGGGTCCCTCCATCCTTGGGTGTCCTCCTGGGGTGGGCAAGGGTGGCAGGGGGTGTCCCTGGGGGCTTGGGAGGGCACCTCTGGGCTCATTCTGAGCCCACAGGTCCCTTAACGCCTGCCCTGACCCAGGTGCTAAAATCCAGCGCAAATGCAGGTTTTTTAGACCCGCCCACTCCCGGGCGTCATTTTTGGCCGGGAGTATAAATACGACGCATATGCATCGCAGTCATTTTTTAAGACGGGAACGCCTACCTTGCATATCATTAACGCAAGGAAGGTGTTCACGCAAAAAAATGACGCTAACTCCATGAACTTTGGCGCTAGAAGTATAAATATGGAGTTAGTTTTGCGTCGAAATAGCGTCAAAAAAACGACGCAATTTCGGCGCAAACGGACTATAAATATGCCCCAATATCTATTAAGAAAAAGGCCCAGATTTATCATACTTCCATGCAGCTCAGTGCAGCAAGGCACCTTGCTGTGCTGCGTGATAGGGCAGGAATATGCCCTATTTAACATTATCTTGCACGTTTCTGGTCTTTCCTTGTGGTGGCGCACTTTTGACTGCCTAGTGCCAGCGCAGGGATCCTTATGTCATGGTGCCTGGGTGCCTGCGTTAGAGGCAGGATTGTTTTTTTCTGCAGGAAGGGAAACCTTCCTGCACAAAAACAATCCTCAGAGGCATTTTCCTCTTTCTCCGTACGCTGCAGAAGGCTATTTACAAACCTACCTGCAGCATATGTAGAAGGAAATAAAAACAAGGAGAATTAAAGGTATTTCTCCTCATTAAGCCTCCCCTGAGGGTGAGGGGTAGCATTTTGACACATTCCCACTCATGGTAAATCTGTTAATGTGCCAAAATCCATGGGTGGATGCATAGGAACACCCAAGCTCCACCCATGGAAAGCCTTCTTGCGCTGCCTTGTGTTACTCCAGATTTACCAAGCACCGCAGGGCCACACAAGGTTGCCTTGTGTGGCTTTCTAAATATTATATAGGTTTTCTGTCACCCTTGCGTTACCGTGCATGGGTGATGCAAAATTTTGATAAATAGGCCCCATAGTTTTTATGATTCTGTACAGGGAATCACAGTAGGCATTTTGGTTTATATCTATCCTGTCTATCACAACAGTCATATTTAAGGTGGACATTTGTCACAACAGAAACTTTGTTTTCTACCTACACTTGGAACTATTTAGCCGTTCTGGTTGCTGCCTGGAATATCGCACAAGGAACATTGATGGGCCACATTATTGTGACCAAAATATTGCAAACCAAACTATTGAGGCTGTACATGCACGGAGGGAGGTAACGTTTTACTATTAGTAAAATCCACATCAACATGCTGTGAAGATGCATGTATAACATCAAGGAACATAGATGTCCAGTTAGGTACAGAAAATCTACACATACTTACTAATTGATATTTTGGTCCTTGATATTCTCATCATGATATTGTTAGAACTCAATACACTTAATATTCCATACACAATATTCCACGCAAGATGTTGCTAGTGCCATCTAATTTCTCCCTCTCACTGTATATTAGAACATTGGAATGTAGAGCACTTCACTGAACACAATGGAGTAGATCCAGGCTTATAATGGCTGGTATAAACACAGAGCTTCAACATTCCAATGTTTGTCTTCATGTATCGTCCTGTTTAATTTAGAACATTATACCCTTAGTAGGTGGAATGTTCTAATAGCCTTATAGCTCTTCTGTCTCTGGGTATACCAGTTGCTAAAGCCTCTTTCCTCTATTACTTGGGTTCACGGCCTTTATCAACCAGTATAGCCCTTGGCCGTGGGCTATAAGGCTATATCAATGCTACTGCCTTTTTCTGAATGGGTCAATAACATTTTTTGGAGAAGTTTATGATGGTCACAGTGTCTCTTATACTTTTTTAGAGCCCATCTGTAAATGTGGTTGCAAATTAGAAATACGTCCCAAAGAGGTTAAATTCATAAAGAACTGAATAAAGATTAGAACAGATATCTAATATTATCCAGCAGTTCTAATAGTGCTGGGCAAAAATATTGCCAAATTTCCAAATGGGCATAATTCTGCCATTTATTTCCAATCTGACTTCAGAAATTAACATCAGACTCTGAATATTGACCATGCCTGCTCCACAGGTGAACCAGGAATAAAAAAAATTCTAGCATTCATGTCAAGAATTTTCAGTTCTATTAAGGACACAGAGGCAATGATTATGCTTCTCTTTCATTTTACTGTAAACAAAGCAGCCAATAACAAAGTGAAAAAGTAAACACTGCATTACCCATGAGGCTTGAACACCCTCTGCACAACCCACCAATCAGGACTCATCAGGTCCTACAAAGTCTAACAAACATACAGTCTTTCCTCTTTCTTTGCTCATAATATAGAGCCATATTCAGGAACAAACTTGACCAAAGAACAACAATTGTCCAAAAACACTTGCAACACAGTCCTCGCAGGATCCATCATAGTCCCAAGCTAGATGAGAACTGAAGAACCGGCACAACAGCTGCAGAACCTCCGAAGCAGACCTCTGTGTCACTTCTCATGGAACTTCAAAGGACGGATCCCCAATGCGTAAGCTTGTTTTGCATCTGAAAAGAGAAAGAATCATCATAACATTCTGACCTCATGACTCCAAATTATCAATCCATAGGGCGGGAAAAACTGAATCATTACCATTCAATAGTAAATATCATGAAATGCACAAACATTGCTCAACCTTTCTGGGAGGGATACTCTTCACCTCTGTGTCCTTAATTCTTGACACGAATGCTAGAAAATATTTTATTCTATGTCAGGGCCACAGGCTTTGGATTATGCTTATTTAAAGCTCTGCAATCACTCCAGCGACTACACCAAATATGGATTTATGACAAAACAATTTGAACATAGAATCGTATGATCAATTAGCAGCAGTCATGATATCTTCCAATCTAGATTCGAAGGAAAAGGCTTCAGAAGCCAAAGCTCATCTCACCGAATGAGCCCCAAAAACAGAAGTATCAATAGCACCCTTTCCTAGAATCCATCTGACCCAACGTGCTAAGGTAGCATTAGAAAGTTGACCAAAAGGCATTTGCAGTGAAACCAACAGTTGACCAGCTTGTTTTCTATGCAACTCACAAGTTACCTCTTCATAAACTTTAATACATTTGCCAACACACAGCTTAGAATTATCCACAAAACTAGGGTAACTGATACATTTAGAAATGGAGTTTGTACGCTTAGAAATTCAGACAGAGACTACAGTAGGAGTAAGTATTCTGTCTGCAATATCGAGAGCCTTAACATCCGACACTCTTCAACAAGAAACTAAAGAAAGCAACAGAGTCAGTTTGGCTGATAATTGCTTTCTGGAAAGATCTTCATTAGCGTGCCAAGACTGCAAATACCACATTAACATCCTAAAGGGTGAAATATTTGGGCAGAGGAGGTCTTACCATGCTACAGTGAGTTCTGGTCCGAATAGGAAAGACCCCTTGCAAAGATAAAGAAGTTTCAGACGTTGTAGGGCCAGATAATGTAAGAGGCCTGGAAATATAGCCTGTATAGAAGAAACTAAGAGGCCTATCAGCCGGGCCCTTAATGAAATTAAAGGAGCAGACAATACTTTCTTCAACTCCTTCGTGATCGCTAGTTTCTTTATCAGCAGGAGTTTCAGTTGCACTGAAACAGAATTTCTCTGAAAGCCTAAAAAGTCTATGTGTTGAGCAGGAATCAGATGAGATTTTTTGCTGTTTATCACAAATCCTACCTCTTGAAGGAGCTGAACTTTCCAAGAAAGATGGAGAAGAACCGACTGTTGTTATTGGACCATGATTAGGATGTTATCCAGATTAACGATCAGACGAATCTCCTTCTCTCTGAGCCATTGAATTACTAGGCACATAACTTTGCCGAAACACCAAGGGGCTGAAGATAGGCTGACGGCAGAGCCGGGAATTCGTAGCACTGGCTGTGCCAGAAGAATTGAAGAAATCTGCGATGAAGGACAAAAATAGGGATTGTCAGGTATATGTGCTTGAGATCTAGACGCACCATCCAATGTCCTTCTTGCAATAGATCTCTTATGAGGTGAATGCCCTCCCTCTTGAAATGTCTGTAGACAATCCAAGAATTAAAGTAACACAGATTGAGTACCAGGCGAGAGCTCTGACCTTTCTTCTGAACTAGAAATATCATACTTACGAAGCCCCCAGGATGAGGATGAGTTTGGACAATCGCCCTCTTTTGCAGAAGAGATGCAATTTCATGATCTATAAAGATGCTCTCTTGTAGGGAAAAAATGAGCAGGGAGAATGAGAGGTATCGAGAGGAGTTGCATAGAACTCCAGGTGATACCCACTTACCATCTCCAATACCCACGTGTTTTGCATGATTTGATACCAATTGTGTGCGAACAAACTCACTCTGCCTCCCAAATCAATCTCTCCCGAGGGAATAATTGTTACCTGAATAAGAGGTGTCTTGGCTGGATTGTCCTCCCTTAGAGTAGCCTCTAAAAGCACATCCTCTGCCACCTAGATTGTGAGAGAGGTAGAAACCGGTGGAGTCCGAATAACTGGAAACTCATCTGTCTCTGCTGGGGCAATAGGGTCTAGAGGTCTGGAGAATGCCATGGACTGATGCTCGACCTTAAAAGCATCCGGCCTTGGTAAAAAGGCCACCATTAAAGAATTTGTGATTGATGTCTAGGCCTTGTCTAAAGCAGGAAAAGTGGCTATGTATTTAGCTATGTCTTTGGCGAATTTGTCTCCAAACAAGAGACCATTCGCAGATTGCTCAGCATTAGAAGAAGCTTGTTTGGTCAATTTGGGATCAATCCGAATAAGGAGAGACTTATGCAGTTCTGTGGAAACGGCGCAATTGGCATTCCCCAGCAGACAAATAGCCCATTGAGACTACTCCAGGAGAACATCAGGGTTAACCGCAGCATAAGATGCTTTAGCTTGAACTGCTAAATCTAGCATTTTAGTGAGAGACCCTGATAAATCCAGCAGTTTCTCCTGGCATGCATGCTAGGCCCTGTCAATTCTCTTTTTTGGCTCTCTAGCATAATTTGTAAGGAAAGTGGTCATGCTAGGAACCAGTTCTGGGGTATCAGCTACCTTTACAAGCAGCGAAGGTCAAGGACATTCATATCGCAGAGTATTGCGCTCTCCTTTTTCTAACCCTTTCCTTAGACGTGTCTTGAAATAGTTGGCCACCTCTTGGCAAGGGGTCCATTCCAATAATCTAAGATGCACAATATTATTAGGGTTGGAATGCAAATTCTTACTCAGAGGTGGGGGTGGGAATGACTCCTCTGTTTTGTGTGATTTTGCTTTCTTTTGCTACTGGCTTGTGCAGTCACTTGATCACCAACAGATGAAGATGAATTGTTTGTTATGTTCTGAGGATCCTGATCCAATGTGGAAGCTCCCTGGTTGGTGGAAGATCCGTATCCGTAGTCAAGAAGGACAGACTGAATATTTTTTTTAAGACCTCTCTATGAGAGGGGCCAGTCTCTGATGTATTAACTTCTACAGGGGCTGGAGACCCCGAGCCTGCTCCGAACTTCCTTATGCCGAATTTGAAAATGGGCTGAGCAAAAGGGCAAAGAGCTCCTACCAACACCTTATTAACCAACTCTTGTACAGGGAAGTCCAAAGCTTCCACTAAGAGTTCTTCCATATGTTGGTCATAGGACACCTCAGCATATTCCCCATATTGATCATCCTCTGGACTTAATGAGCCATATTTCTAAGGCAGAACTCTTGAGCAGATATCAATTATGTAGAGGTAACAATGATGATTAGGTAGGGGGGGCCTCAGGCGCAAAAGGGAGGACAAATTGCTCCAACCTGCTAATCCCAGTGGAGGGAGGCACCTACAATAACCAACCCCCTAGAGCGGGCTCTGCAGTATCATTACAGTCCCTCCGAGCTTAAGTGGGGAAAACCAGTGAGCAGCCCAATGAGCCCGAGGCAATAAACTTTCTGGCAGTGATAGAGCGTTCCTTCCTAATAAATTACCTGTATTTGGACGCTCTTGGGTCGATGAATCTTTTGACCAAGTGGGGCTCTCTTCACCCGAGAGTAATCAATTTAATCAAATCAATAATCAATAACGAACATAAGCAATGCCCTGATCAACATAACACTTCACAATTAATCCAGAAAACATTTCGGCGAACCATGACCTTTCGGCCATGAATAACCACACCAGTTCATTCAAAGTTAATGAATTTATTTCCCTATATTAACAAAGCTAGCACGATATAAATGTGTCTCAACACCAAATGATATATGTAAATGAACTTTAATAGCTGTCCATAACGGCGAAAAAGATGCAATCTATGCAGCATTTGAATAACAATGCATTCGATAATAGCAACGCAAACCACTAAAACTATAATCTGTGATGGGCTAATTGCATACATTAGTCAGCATAACAAGGTCTCAAATTGCATCGTGCAACAAATGAATCCTCATCTAACCTCAAATTAGCATCTGCATGTGGGATTTCATGCAAAAACAATTTAGCAACATTGATTTGGAAAACTCCTAACTAGGGCTCTTATCAAAAATCAGCAGTTGGTTACCTAAAAAGAAACACAATGCAATTGTACATTTTCCTTTCATATTTACCAAATTCAATCAGCATTCAAGGAAGTCTTCGTCTCACAGGTACCGGTTTCGATCAGCATGGGATGGGGGCAAAGGGGCAGGGTGGACGGGGCAATTGCCTCACAGCGGCAAGATAAAAGGACAAAACTACTACTTCATGCAAAGGGGCAAATCAAAGTTAAAGTCTCTAGGGCGAGAATTACTTAAAGTCTCTTTCTCTCGATTAGAGAAAGCATCAAAGTCTCATCGAACATCAATTGGCATCGTAGAAGATGGCAAAATGACGAGGTCGGCAAGATGGGCCATAATGGCCGCAATGTCCTGCAAATGGCAGGTAAATGGCAAATGTCAAATGGCTAATGTCCGATGGGTAATGGCCGCTTTCTTCTTGTGCACCAGGTTTAAATAATCAACAGTTCAAATCCAGTAGGGTCTTCCATTGGAGGGTTCATAGGTTGGCTTCAAATTGTCCAATCAAAAACAACAGTTCACAAGCTTCTACCTAGGCATACATTATCCTTGGAGTCGGGAACGTAAGTTGCAACATATTTTACCAATTAACTCACTTTCAGAGCTTCCATTGTCTGCACCTGCAGATTGACCTTGGAGCAAAGAAGAAGATGCCAGGCTGGCACGAAACCTTAAAGATAAGCATGTGAACCGATCTCACTGGAAAAGTACAGCTTCAAGCAAGAATACACGTTTATTAGCACATTAGAAAAACACGAGCATCTAAACCGTGAGACAAGGCAACTAGGCCGAAGCCTCCACTAAAGTTATGCTAAGTTAAAACATTTCAAACAACCAAATCATGGCACACGTTTACGGTTATGTCAGATTAGTACAATTCTAATACATCACGTTATATAAAGCACGCTTATAAATGTTGGCAAACTACTCTGAGGGCACATTTGTCCCCGTACAATCTTTATTAGTTCGGTTAAAGTCACACTTGATTATTGCGGCACTACGTTTATGCGCTAATAAATGTAAAACCTTCGTTTCTGCGTCATCAATCCCTCCTCTGATGACTATTTGTCATCACACAAAACTATTCCCACAAATTTTATTCCATTAAAATTCTGTCAATTCTCTTTGCCTTTTAGTTCCCCTTGTTCTTGCCTTGTATTCTTCTGCCATTCTTTTCATCATTTTCTCTTCCTTCCTTCTCTTAATTCTTGCCATGATCATTAGTATTCCCCTCTTTATTCCCCAAATCCCAAAGATGCAAATTAGTACTATTAGTATTCCCTGTATTATTTTTAGTAATATTCCATTCCAAATGCCACCAAGCCAATTTCCCACTGAAGCAACTCCCTTTCCAACCTTCTCCCAAACTCCTGGTTCTTTTAATTCCTTCAAGTCTGCACTCTCTTTTGTTTGATTTGCAAGCATTGTTTTAATCTTCACACTGTTGTCTGGTATATACGTGCAACAGTGACGCGCACCAAGCATTTTGCAAACGCCGCCATCCTTTGCTAAAAGAATGTCTAGGGCAAGCCTGTTTTGAAGAGTCATAGCTCTTTCTGCTGCAAGTTCAGCATCCATCAGGATTATAGCACCTGAAAACTTTGTCAACATGTTATCCACTATAGTAGACAACTTTCTTATTTTGATGGAATTCAACACAACTCCCAATGAAGGAATCATGGCTCCAAATATATCTCTTACCACAGCAGCTGCGGTCTCTCTTTTCTGGATACGATGAGATCCAGGCGTCTTTGGAATCACTGATAGGTCATCCAGTTGATAAACCTTTGGGAACACTATACCCAAATAACATCTCCCCCACCATCCCTTTGGAAGACGATAATAGGCATTATGCCCACAAATGTAATATACACCAGGTATGACAGGGTCAAGTCCG
The DNA here is from genome assembly GCF_031143425.1 of Pleurodeles waltl. Taxonomy (NCBI): domain Eukaryota; kingdom Metazoa; phylum Chordata; class Amphibia; order Caudata; family Salamandridae; genus Pleurodeles; species Pleurodeles waltl. The sequence continues at coordinate 1,414,091,691 of NC_090447.1, read as the reverse complement.
TTCAGCATGAATGTCCATTTGGCCTTAAAGATAAACGTATGTTTACATTCACTCGCTCCCACGAAAATGTTATCATAATAAGACTCACCACGATATATACAAAATTTCCCCTACATGCCAAGCGTCTAAAGCTATTTTTCCTTGTGTTTTTATTGCGGCAAAAGCATAATTATCTACTGAAGTCCTCTTACTTAGCTCTTTTTCTAATTTCGCATTCATTTGTGCCCTTCTATCATCTGTGCGATCTAAAAAGCTTATTTCTACTGCAGAGAGCGAGCAGGTAAGGTTTTCCCTATGAGCGTGAGCTGTTTCAAAAGGTTGCATTGGCTCGAAAAATTCCCTCATTATTTTAGCATCCCAATCTTTAGCAATCTGGCTTAGTTGCGTTATTATAGGAACATATGCAAAGGTAACATCATAATTTGAATAAAAATACTGTATGTTAGTTTGACCATAAAATCTAGAAGCTACTAAACTACATGTAATCCCATATGTAAGAGGCATGTGGTGATAAGTCACCCCTTCCGTTACCGATGTCGGTATCTGTGTACATACATAACAATCTTTCGCATCCATAGTCTCAACATATTGTGTTAGTAGGCGATAGAAAACATTATACGAAAGTTCCTTCTTATCATGCAAGTGTCTCTCATCTAATTCCAATCTTTTAAATGCGGTTAGTTCAGTGACAGTAACAGGAGCAGAAGTAGAAGCATCAATTTTCTCATCCTCACCCTTACCACGCATTGCAAGCACTATTGCCATTATTATTAGTACACATGCAGTTATCAAGCCTATACACGCATATTTACAATATTTCACTCTACTGTTTTGTGTAGCGTACTTAGTCATGATCTGTATAGAATCAGAGAGCTAGAAGCACCTATAAAGAAACGATTTAGCAATTAGTTACAAAGCTGAACGAGCGCAATGTTCACACAGTTTTCTTCAGGAGCCCAGTCACTTATCGGTTAGCAGCATTTGTCTCAATTCGGCAATAACTCAGTCTTTTATCAGTTAGCAACGTTGTCTCAAATCGGGTTTAAGAGTCAATCAGGTTATCAAAGTCTTATCAAGTTAGCAAATGTCTCATCCGGTTTAGCAATGTCTCAGCTGGTTTTATCACGTTAGATTATAGCAAGCAATGTCATTTATCAGTTTTTCAGTCAATAGTGTCCATAAAACTTTTCTTTTCTATTGGTATCTCTTCTTCTTCGTTCTCGAGGCTAAGAGATACAAATTCGTCGGTCCAATCGTCATTGACTACATATGCCCATTCTGGACCGGAATATCTCCTGTTTGGTATCCTTTTCCTTTTCAATTTTGCATCTCTCTTTGATTCTGCCTCACTGGTACTTTCCTCTTTGGCCCAGTCTTTTTCTTCACTTGATGTTGGTACCACGACAGACACTTCCTTTCTTTTCTCTTTCACTCTTGGCCCTTCACTGTCGTTCAACGTTTCTCTAGTCCTTACTTTTATTGGTGATATACTTGGTCTTCTCTTTGCACTGTGTCCACTTGATGGACCTGCGATCTCTTCTGAAGAAGTTTGAACAGTTTTGTTCTGTTCTGCCTTGTCCCCTCCTTCTGGGGAGTCAATCAGGTTTTCCTTTTCTTTTTCTGTACCGTCTGCTTCTGGGAAAGCCCTCCTCTGATCAGGCTCTCCTGCTTCTTCACCTCTTTCGAGCCCTTTGTCACCGTTACTTTCTTCAGGCTCTTTGTCACTTTCAGCTGCTTCGTCGCTGTCTGAAGTTTCTCCTTGGTCTTCCCCAAGTGAGTCGGTTGTTTCGTCCTCAGAGAATATTTCTCTCTCCTCTATTTCTGCCTGTTCGCTTCTAGTTCTGTTTTGCTCTGTCTCAGCGCTCGGCACTTTGTTATCAGGTACTGGCAGTTTCAGCGCTTCAACTTCCTCATCTGTGGGACACAACACTTTCTTTGTATGACTGGCGTGAATCCAGTTGGGAACTCCCGCACACTTCACAGCGGTAGTGATCGTCAGGATCACTTGGGAAGGGCCTTTCCAACGGGGTTCCAGACACGACTTCCTCACGTGCTTCTTTATCACGACCCAGTCACCTGCTTTCAGTGTGTGTCCTGGACCTTGGATCGGTGGCAAGGTGGTTGCTTCCACCTGGTGAGAGAAAGAGCGAACCACGTCAGCCAGACCTTTGCAGTAGTCTAACACCATATCATCTGTAATATTCAAAAGCGCGTTTGCGGGAACTGCAGGAAGTCTCATGGCCCTGCCCATGAGAATTTCGTGCGGGGACAATCCAGTCTTTCTGTCAGGGGTGTTTCTCATTGACATTAACACCAAAGGCAATGCGTCAGGCCATTTCAAATTTGTTGATGCACATATTTTCGCCATTCTTGATTTCAGTGTACCATTCATTTGTTCCACCAGTCCTGAGGCTTCAGGGCGATAGCTACAATGCAGTTTTTGCTCAATGTTCAGCGCTGCGCAAAGTAACTTAATCACCTCGTTATTGAAGTGACTTCCTCTATCTGATTCTAAAGAGATCGGGAATCCGAAACGTGGTATCAACTCCCTAAACAATAGTTTTGCAACTGTAAGGCTGTCATTTCTACGTGTGGGGTATGCTTCAATCCAGTGACTAAAAATGCACACAATCACCAACACATACTTCAGACCTCCATGCACAGGCATCTCAATAAAGTCCATCTGCATTCTGCTGAACGGGCCACTCGCCCTGCCAATGTGGCTCATGTTCACAACCGTTCCCTTTCCTGGGTTCATCTGCTGACAAATGACACAACGATGGCAAACTGCTTCTGCAACTTGACGGAATCTGGGGTTAAACCAATCAGTTTTGAACAATCTTATCATGGCATCTCTCCCTAGGTGAGCCTGCCCATGATAGAACCGCGCTAGCTGCGATAAGAGACTATTTGGTAAAACAAATTTTCCTTCATTTGAAACCCATAACTCATCTGGTCTCCTTGTACATTGTGACTTAATCCAGGAAGCTCTTTCATCCTCCCTGACGCTATTCTGTAATGCTTTTAGTTCATCCATTGTATCCACGACCTTCAAGGCAAATGCTTCAGCTGGTTCGAGCTCTGGCTCACTTATCAAATTCCATTCATCCCTGAGCAATATACAGTTCAAGGCACAAAATCTTGCGACTTGATCCGCATATGCATTTCCCAGGGAAACATAGTCCTGTCCTTTTGTATGAGCACTACACTTTACCACTGCAATTTCGGCTGGCATCTGAATGGCGTGTAACAATTCCCTTATTCTCTCCCCGTTTTTCACTGGGGACCCTGAAGAGGTCAGGAAACCTCTCTGTGACCATAATTGCCCAAAGTCGTGCACAATTCCAAACCCGTACTGACTGTCAGTGTAAATGGTAACCTTCATCAATGTAGACAGTTGGCATGCTCTTGTAAGGGCTACAAGCTCTGCTACTTGTGCGGAATAGACTCCTTGAAGCCAGGACGCTTCCAAGACACCTGTTACAGTACATACAGCATATCCTGCTTTCAATATTCCCAATGCATCTCTTAAACATGACCCATCAACAAAAACAATTTGGTCATTTTCATCAAGCTTAGTATCCTTAATGTCAGGTCGGGGTTTTGTGCAAAATTCAGTCACCTGAAGGCAGTCGTGCTCGACGTCTTCAGCGTTCTCAATTTCAGCATTTTCACCGGGAAGCAAGGTTGCTGGATTCAACGTAGTGCACCTTTTCAGCTGCACATTCGGTGAGCCCAGAATTATTGTTTCATACCTTGTGAGTCTTGCTCCAGTCATGTGTTGCGTTCGGGAGCGGGTCAAAAGTATCTCAACTGAGTGAGGGACCATGACTGTTAATGGGTGTCCCATCACTATTCCTTCACTCTGAGTGAGGCTGATACCAACTGCTGCTACGGCGCGCAAACACCCTGGCAGTGCTGCTGCGACCGGATCCAAAGTAGCTGAAAAATACGCTACTGGTCTGTTTATGCCACCATGGGCTTGGGTCAAGATAGACAAAGAACATGCATCACGTTCATGACAAAACAATGTGAAAGGTTTTGTGTAATCAGGCATACCTAATGCTGGAGCCCTGCACATGCACTCTTTCAATTCAATAAAAGCATCCATCTCATCTCCTTTCAGCTCAATTTCATCCAAGGCATCCTTCTGGGTCAGTTTCAGTAAAGGCTTTGCTAGAGTTGAGAAGTTGGGAATCCACTGGCGACAGTAGCTCACCATCCCCAAAAACTTCCTCACCTCTTTCCTTGTCTTTGGTGGACTCATTTGAAGTACACTTGTTATTCTTTCCTTCATTATTCTCCGTGACCCTTTCTCTATTTGATGACCCAAGTATTTCACTTTCTTCTGACAGAACTGCAACTTTGAAGGAGACACCTTGTGTCCATTCCTTCCCAAATGGTTCAGTAGAGCAATGGTGTCGGCTGTGCAGCCACTTTCTGTCTTAGATGCAATCAGTAAGTCATCAATGTACTGTACTAGGGTTGACTCGAATGGCAATTCTAACGCTTCCAAGTCTTTCTTTAGAATCTGATTGAAAATTGACGGTGACTCCGAAAACCCTTGAGGAATTCGACACCAACTGTAAACTCTGTCTAAGAATTTGAAACAAAAGAGAAATTGGCTGTCCTCATGAAGAGGCACCGAAAAGAATGCTTGTGACAAGTCGATGACTGAGAACCACTCGGCATCGCAAGGGACTTGAAACATTATCACAGCTGGATTCGGTACTACAGGGCAGCATTTAATTATGATGTCATTTATTTTCCTCAAGTCCTGCACGATTCGGACCTTTCCACTCGGCTTTATTAGTCCCATGATTGGTGAATTACATGGACTGCTTAACACTTCTTTCAGTACTCCCTGTTTTACAAACTCGTCAATGAGTTGGGCGACTTTCATGAGGGTGTCTTGTGCCATGTGGTATTGTGGGGTCTGGGGAAAGGTTATATTGGGTTTTATGGTCACTTTCACTGGTTCTACTCCTTTCACCAATCCCACCTCTTTTCCTGTCATATCCCACACTTCCTTTCCGACTGTTTCCCGTAATTCAGCTGGAATATCTTCTTCAGTTATCATCGGAAAAAGGTTAATCAGAGGATATTCTTCATCGACAGTTTCCATCTCATCCCCTTCTACACTATCCTCTTCTTCCCCATCACTGCTCGTCTGAATTCTAATTCCATCGTTCGAACACATAATCGAACATCCCAATTTGCACAATAGGTCTCTCCCTAACAGTGCTATAGGGCTTGAGTCACATACCACAAATTTGTGTGACCCTTGATAGTTACCAATTCTGACTTGTACTGGATCTGTGATTGGGTTCGTCAGGTGCCTGTTTGCTACGCCCACTACTTGAACTGTTCTCCCTGAGAGTGGCAAATTTGGTACTTCAATGCTCCTAACAGTTGAACGTGTGGCTCCTGTGTCAACCAAGAATGAAACACGATGACCCATAACTCTTCCCTCCACATACGGACCCTTTTGGTCAACTTCCAAGGATGCTGCAAGCACACAATTTCCCTCCTCATCTGAACTTTCACTCTCCCATACATTGTTTATTCCATTCTCACTGTGTAATGGGAACTGTTGTACTGTGCCATTTGTATTCATCACCTGACTCGAGACCTGTGGAGGAACCATCACTTGCTGCTGACTCACTGGTGCCAAAGGTATTTGCATTTGCTGATTAGGTACCATGGGAAACTGCTGTTGCATTGGCTGCATTTGCGTCATCTGCATACGGGGCATCTGCATCTGCTGCGGCTGCATGGGCTGTAATCCTTGCAGCTGATTTATGGTCTGAAAATTTGGGTTTGGACCTCTCATTTTCGGTCCCCTCATTGTCTGGAATGCATTGACATCATTGTTTTGCTGACCAACACCTGCACCTTCCTGCATCACCATCGGGCACTCGCGTTTCCAATGCCCGGAGATTCCGCACACGTGACACGGCATCACCCTTTTCATTGCCTGCACACCATTCGGAATCGCAACAGTGTTCAAATCCGGACCATTACTCCCAAAGCCTCCTCTGCCTCTGCCTCTCGCCTGTGGCTGAAACACCATATTTCCCTGCGGCGGCGGCTGCGGCATCTGCTGTTGGAACCCTTGCAACCCTTGCAAACCTGTCTGAGCTGCTTTAAGTTGCATCATCATCACTTTCTCTTTCAACCTTTTCTGTTTCACTTCAATTTCGTCGCTACAGTATTTCGCATAATTCAACACCTCATCAATCGGTTTCGACTGCCAACAAATCAAATGCGTCTTTATTATCTGACTTATCTCTGGTCTCAGCCCTTCCACAAATCTAAACACAAAATGGAGCATGTCCCTCGCCTCTATTGTTTCCGTGCCACTGTAGTTCTTGAACGCCTTCAACAACCTCTCATAGTAACCATGAATCGACTCTTTAGCCTCTTGGGCAGTTCGATCAATCTTCTGCCAATCCACATTTTTCGCGGCAACCTTCATCTTCAAATGCTCAATCACTTTATAGTACAAGCTCATTACCATAGGTGATGGTGCACCCGTATCCCTGTCTCTCTCTGGTTCACTTGTCGGCCAACCTACAGCCCTTTTGCAGTCTTCCCACAAATCTGCCGGAACCACAATCTCAAAGAGGGTGTTCAGGTCTTCCCAAAGACATTTTGCAAGCTTCACAAACCTATCAGTCTGTTGATACCATTCAATCGGTTTCTCTCTCAGTTTGGGAAAATCATCCGTAAAAGACTGAATGTCGCTTCTGTGCCACGGTACATGTATTAATTTTCCCCCTGCTGTCTCCCTCATTGGTAACATGGTTATTGCATCACTACTCTGTGGTCTTTTCTCGTTGTGCTCTGGGACACTGTCTTTCCTCTTTTCCTTTTTCTTTGCCCATCTGCTTTCCCATTTGTCTAAGCACCTCCACACTTGTGCACTCTGCAGCAATTCTCTAAGGTGCGTTTTCATGCCTGCTGACCTCATGTGTTCAAAGTCTGTGGTCCCGAAATCCAATCTATAGCTCCTGCTCAAGTGTTTTGTCTTGTCTATCTCAACCCCGTTTTTGTCAGCTACTTCTTGCAACCTTCTATGTACCTTGTTCACTTCTCTCGTAATCCTGGGACATAGATACCTCAGCTCTTCTTCCGAGTAGGACTCTAACCTATTCAAACCCATAGTTCCTTCCACCAATTCTTCTGCTTCCATGTTCAACCTTACCCTATTCAGACAGTCTTCTCCCTTCCCACTGGCTGAGCTTTGTGTGGAATTCAGACTGTTGAACCACTGCGTCAGCTGTTGCGCATTCAACCCCATCAGTGTAGCATTCACATCGACTGCCATTGATGGTTGCGGCAATTTTTCAGTGTTCGATGATAGCGGTATCATCAGTGGGGGACTCGACCTCACCACTGTTGACTGAGCACATATGGGACTAAACTCCATCAAGGACCCAGACCCAGTTGGCAGAGCCGCTATCGGAGTTGTCTCTGGAGTGTTTTCTATGCACCTCCTTTCCGTCCCACTCTGCACCATTGATCCTTGACCGCTCATACCTGAGTTAGGCTGAATGTACAAAGGTATCGGTGGACCTACAGTAATGGGTAGGGATATCGCATCTGGGTTCTGTCCATTCCCCAGGTTCTGAGGCATGTTCATTCCCACACTATGGGTCATCATTGCCGGCATGCCCGTCTGACTCCCCGTCATCTGAGCATGTGCGGTTCCCCCCTGCATCTGCTTTTGAGGCATCAAAAGCTGGGTTGATTCAGCTTGTGCCAATGTTGGGTTGCGACCATTCTGTACTCCCATTACGGTTGGCTCTAGAATCATTCCCGTACTGTTGTCACTGCTGTAGTACCTTGGGACCTGCGGCTGATAATTTTCTGCTGTTTTCAATATAGGCACATCTGGATATATTCTCCTAACCTGCGGTATCTGCGGGGTGAACAGTAAACTCGGGTCCTTAGATCCCGATGGCGTTTCTGAATTCGGAGTTTCATTATTCTGTACCGGTGCCGGAGGGGCAGAACTGGTACTTGGACCTTGTTCACCCTCTGCATAAGGTGGTGGACGGTCGTTCAGCAATTGCATAATGAACTCCTCATCCTCTGACTCGTCTTCTCTATCTTTGGAACACCTCCTGTTTGTCTTACAGGTAGCTTTCTTGCCTGTCGCCTCTTCTTCCTTAGCAATTGCGGGAAACAATTTTATCCCCTGCAATATATCTGACTTCCACACCTTCTGTGCATTATCCCACCTAGCGTCCGCTAGTGTCTTTTCTACCTTTCTTATCCTGGCCTCGAACTTCTTTTGCTGTTGCTGTCTAGCCATTAGTTCCCAAACCGCTAGAGCCTCAAACTGTGCTGGCCTTGGTGGTACCTTCATGTCGTACATCGCGAATCTCAAATTCTCTAGGATCCTTATATTGAATGTCCCATGGATCGGGAACGCTACGCTCCCATGTCTCTCTGTCAGCTTGTGCCATTGCTTTAGCCAAAGGCACGGAGCTACCCCCCTTTCCTCCATTACAATGTAAGCTGGTGTACCTTCGGGTGGCGTCTCCTCTCCTACGCTCACTTTAATGTAAGACTCCCCCTTCATCGCACTCTTTAATGCTTTAAAAAATTTCATTTTCTCGTCTTTTATTTCACAAAGTTTGTAATCAATAAGTGACTTTAATTCCCGGAATACTCTTCGCTTGCCTTTCCCCTTCCAATCGAGCCCCACGGACTGTGTCCAATCCGTGCGCGACCCTTCTCTGCAACCAACCTATCCCAGCGCGGCTCCTAGTGACGTCACACTCACACACACTGCGGCTGACAAAGCCTCGCGGCTTGTCCTCCTTCACTCAGCTCCTCTCGTAACAACTTCTGGCATGTATCGCGAGCAACCAAATAATAATAAAACAGATCTGTCGGTTTACTACAGGAAGGGTAACACAATCGCTTCAGGACCTTAGGGATTTTTCACTAGCCTCGGCAGTTATTCCATCTTTCTCGGTCCCCACTTTCGCAAGCAAATTCTGACCCGCAGACTCTGCTCTCAACTTGTCAATGATCTATTCTAGTGCACTTAGAATTTGTCAAAGCCCGAAGTCGAAGTTTTCTTTCACTCCCTTAACACACGTACCGACTCGTTGACCACGCCCGGTCAACCTATTAAACCGACCAGACCACAACATAAAACAAGTGTCTCATACACTTTTCAACATACTCCGGAGTCTCTTGACCTCGCAGGGCCCGTCTCAACAACAACAACCACGTGGACCTTTTTCTGCACAAAGCGCCACATGCACATGAAGTTCGACGACTTCCCTACTCTCACACTCGGAGTCGCACCTCCGCTATTCTCTAAAATCCTCGCAACCTTTTCAAACAATCTGCGGCAATAAGCTGTGCAAGCGCAAAACCCTGACTTCACTCATACCGTCACTAGTACCGCCAACGCCGATTTCACACCTCCATCCTCTCCATTCGCAAGCTCCGAGATCCCGGGAAAGTCGCGGGGGACTTAGGGCATCATCATTCTCTCAATCTGTTTTACCCAAGAAAAATCTAATTCAACACCATATACTTCTCGAGTGGGGTCCCAAAGGGCGAAACCGTTACCTCTCGAGTGGGGGTCCCAAAGAGCGCAACCGTTACCTCTCGAGCGGGGTCCCAAAGGGCGCAACCGTTACCTCTCGAGCGGGGTCCCAAAGGGCGCAACCGTTACCTCTCGAGTGAGGTCCCAAAGGGCGAAACCATCACTGTACAATCTTTATTAGTTCGGTTAAAGTCACACTTGATTATTGCGGCACTACGTTTATGCGCTAATAAATGTAAAACCTTTGTTTCTGCGTCATCAGCAGCCAGACTTGCACGTGCATAGCCGAAAGAAAGTAAGAGGCTGTGCGCATATAGTGATAGGGAAAGAGGACTATGCCTCACTCTGCGTGCTCACACTATCCCCTGTTCCCGCTCCACCCCAAACTTAACTTCAGCGCCCGTGCTGCTCACCGAGGTAATAATTAAACCTTCCAGCACACAATAGCGAGCATGAAGGCACAATACACTGTGATAGAAAAATAATGGCGACTGAAGGCATAGATTGCAATGCAGAACCAAACTAACTGGAAAGAAATCTACAAAGGCAATATTACGGAACGTAATAAGTGCTGCTGCACGCAAATTATCTATTAGCATAAAAGTTAATATGAAGTAATGTCACTTATCTCTAGCTGTGTAAGAAGCAAAGAAAAAGGAAGGGCTGTATGTTTGGTGGACTTTATAGGAACTGATGGGTCCTGACTGGTTGGTCACTTAGATGGTGTTTATGCCTCATGGGTATTGTAGTGTTTACTTTCTCACTTTGTTATTGGCTCTTGCGGTTGCAGTAAAATGAAAGAGAAACATAATCCGAAGCCTCTGTTCCATCTTTCCATCATTTGTCCTTCCAGCAACAAGAAAAGTACGCGCTGCACCACATGAAAGGCCATTGGTTTTGAAAAGTAGCTGATTGCAAACCACATAAAGACCTGAATTGTGCAAAAGGTTCATGCGCAATGTTCAGAGATACGATCTGATTTGGGAGTATGGTGCTCGGGGCAGAAATAGAAAACAATCAGCCGTGTTATCTGGCAGGAGAGCAGCCAGAGGTCTCCAGGCAACCTGAGTTGCAAGCGTGAAAGCTGGAGGCCTGTACGCCCACTTTGTCAACTCAGCGCAGGTGGCTGAAAATAATACCTGAGCAAACATCGCCAGTCTCTTATGAAACTTTCTTTGTATCAACATTTGCTGTGCATGGCGGCCATGTTGGCTCAGTGTCAAGCAAACAGTTTGTGAAAACCTCTGCAGCGAGAGCAAATGCATCGACTATCCTTAGACTGTAGATAAGGCTATCAGCATGGCTGTTTTCATTGGCGTTGAGTACACAATATTTACTTTCAAACCTCAGCCTTAGATCAGACTTGCCCCGAGTAGGACAAGTGTTTAAAAATGTGGTGAATATTTTGCTCATTTGAGGGCTCTCGTGGTTTGTGGTGACTGCTGAGCGCTTGTGGAGTGCTTCGAACTTCACTTGAGACTATTTGCATGCTTTCAGGTAGAAACATTGCTATCCCACAAAATGTTGTATGGGCTGGTTTGCGTCAACATATCGATCTTAGGTATAGAAAAACCATATTATGTAGCCCAGAAAGGATGCCACAGGCCCTGGAGCAAGCAAGGAAAATGGCCCCTTTGATTGTAGTTGGAGTAGTAAACACAACAATTATCAGGGTTCAATGGCACCTCATGACTCAGGGTTCGATGCCCCTGCAACACATGCACCAAGTGCCCCTGATTGACTCTGGGAATATTGCCACAGCAAAATTAATAATAATGAATCTACACTGACCTTTTGGGATTCTCTATTACGCTCAAGATAGATCTGTAAGTTGATTTTTCGGGGGTTGAAATTATGACGTACAACGACCCTGAACAGGCCTTGCTAGTCTTATAAAAGCTGAAGGACAAGATAAAGAAATTAGGTGATTAAAATGTTGATACTGCAGCAACTGCATGGGAAGAAGTACTTTTATTTTCGTTTGCTAGATGTACCTTCTGTTCATACCATATGTCCATTAAGCAAACTCATCAGGTTTGCCTGTTAAGCCAAAGATGCTGATGAAGATAAGCAGTCCAATGACTGATTATCCCACACCCATCTGGGACCATGGCACAACAAATATTATCTGATGGCATTTATGTAGATAGGCGGGTATGTGTCCTATTTCCCACTGTACGACCCCCTTCCACAGTATGTAATGAGTGGTGAGGAGTGGGTCAGAAACTGCTGGATGTACATAGACATGCCACCAGATGATAATACGTTGGCAGGCTAGTTCACACCCATATGGGAGAACCAGTGGTGTATCGAGGGTGGCGTCACTTAGGAAAAAATTGGCCTGCTCGCATTCCAGGTCTGTATTAAAAGACAGCCATAGTTGCAGTTCATGGGCCGCAGTGGTATAACGAAACTTGAGAGGGGACACCTGCACAGTACATAGAGGGGGCACCCCTTCCTGGTCCACCACCTACCGCTTTCACTGAGGGGGCCCTGGAGCTCGTTGCTGCGGGGACTCATGTTATGCCACTGATGGGCCGCTCGAATCCGTGGGTACGAGAATCTTTGCAATTGCTATACTAATGATAGCTGCACCACTTCTTATGGGTCTGAGTTTCTTGTTCTACCTGACTTTCCACTTACCTCCCTATTTCCAACCCTCTTCCCTCTCATTTCCTTCTTGCCTTTGAATCTCTCTTGCCTATCCTCTCCAACTCTTTCTATACATCCTCTTCTCTCACTCGTTATCACTTTCCTCCCGTTCTCACTTTTTGTTCTTCTCGCTGTGCTCCCCTTTAGCCTCCCTTCTCCCCGTCCATTCATTTCTCCCCACTATTCCCTCATCTTTTACGCTCTGTCTTTTTTCTACCTCCTACACTTCTCTGCATTTAATGTCTCTGTCCTCTCTGTCCTCTTTCTCTTTGATAGCTATATATTGCCTTCGCTTCTCTCTCCTCTCCTTCCTCCCAATCACTTTGTTCTTATTTCCGCCCATCTTACCCCCATCCCCTGTTGCTTGTTTCTTCTAGTTCTTGCCACTTCCTTTTTTCTCTCATGTTTTACTGATCCAGCTTCCTTTCACCCTGTTCTTTTCTTCTCTCTTTTCTCTGTTCGCCATTTCTCCCTTATCTTCACCTCCCTTATTCTTTTTCCCTTTCTGTCACCTCCATAGTTTGTCTTCTATTCTCTCCTCACCCTCTCCATTTTGCCCTCTCTCTGTACACCAAGTCTCCCCTCCTGCTTTCTTTTTTCTTGAATATCTCGCGTCTCGTAGTGTCTTGCAAGTTATAACGGAACACTTTTGGCTCCAAATGGACTCCGTAGCAGTGTGAAGTAATTGCTAGAACAGAATGCAATGAAAGGTTGGTTTAAAATGTGAGGAGTTCACAGGTACATGCAGATGAATAAAGGTTTGTGATTTACAGCTCCATGTGTGGCGTAGTCATTGGTGGGTACCCAGGTTGGGAAAGACACTACACCCTTCTATCACTTTCTTTGAATTCTTTGTTTTTATTTTTTTTCAAGTACTCTGCCATTATGGACATAGGGGATGGTGTTAAAGGATAAAGAACATAGGGTTACATCTATGAGGTTTGGGGATAGAAGTTAAAGGTACAGAGGTCGGATTAAATGGACAGGGTTATGGGTACATGCATTAAGTGACTGGGGTAAAGGGTAAGGTTGTAGGGTAAAGGACTATGGGTAAAGAGGTATGAATATTGGGTTAAGGGTGTGTGGCACATGGTTAAAGGTTTGCTGTAGGGGGCTAGGAGTAAGGGGTGTCAGTGTTGGAAATGTGTTTACTTAAGACATGTTGACGAGTGTTACATGTATTGTTCGCCTATCCAACTGAGAAAACTTTGCTGCTTTTAACATAGCCACTGCACTTAATTAAGTTCTATAAAGCACACTTCAAGTTCAAAGGGATGCAGTTAAAAGTGTTAAAATGAACTGATAGTTCTCAGTTAAAAATGTTGAATTTAATAAGGTACAACCACAGCAGAATTTGAAAGGAGCATCAATTTGTTTGAAGGATTTCAGCAACTATCATCACCGAAAAGCATAGGTAGTAAGTAGATGCTGGATACTGATGTATGTCAATCAATAGAAAAAAGAAACCTGAGAAACCACATTGGAGGGAAAAAAAGGAAAAATAAATCATGGAAAACCAGATTTAAGGAAATTAAATTTTAACAGAAATATAAAAGATCAAAAATTTAAGGAAACATTTTAAAGTAGAGATAATTTTAAAGACAAACTCAAAATGATATTGATTGGATAGAGTTTAGGGCTAATGAGGATTTTTTGGGGTTAAGGAACGGGAAATGTTTGGGGTTTATGAGGGAATTTCAGGGATTATGGATGGGTGGAGTTTACTAGTGGTTCTGTCAGGGTTTACCCTCATTATGAGAATCCGGTTTTTACAGCATCGGTTATACACGTGCACGCACACACACACACACACACACACGCACACACACGAGTGTGGGTTGAATTCGGAATGTAATTGTGGTGACAAGGGTTTGGGCCTCAAAGATCCCACTGGAGGCCATATTTTAAATTCAGCTGCCTGACTTTGAATTGTTACCTTCCTCATCCCAGAATTTCACCCCCTTCTTTCCCTCCTAAGTGCTCTGGTCTCTCATCTCTGCCCTACATCCTCCACCCCCCTCTTCTCTCTGTGCTCTGTGATTACTTTCTGCCATCATCTTCCCGTACTCTTCTCCCCTCTGTACTCTTAGGTCACTCCCAACCTCTTTCCTTTGTTCCCATTGCTGTCTGTACTTACACTTATTCCTCCTGGGCTTCTTTCTGTCTTTCTACTTACCTTTCCTTCTGAACTCTCGGGCCTCGCTTCTCCCTTTGCTTCGACTCCATATTGTCTCTCCTATCTTTGTCTCCTTGAGTCAGTCTGTCTCTCCTATGCGATTCAAAATGAACTTGCTAGTCTGTTTTCTGTCTCATATTACCCCTGAACTTCGTCTCTTACCTCTGTTACTATCTTTCTGTACTCTTGCATCCCTCACCTTCCTCGTGCGACACACACCAGACCTCACAAAGATAGTGTCAGCCTGGTTCAGTCAGGGTTTACCCACGTTATGAGAATCCCATCCTCACAACATGGGTTTTACATACGCACTCATGCATGCGCGCACACACCCACACACACAGTGGCGTAACAAAGGTCCCCACAGCCTACGCAGTGCAGGGGGGCCCCCTCATCACAGTACTCTGTGCACGGGAAGCAGACCCCCTGACTGGGAACAGGTGGAGGGCCCCCCCACAGGTGCTTTGCAGGGGGGCCCCTAAAGTTTTGTCTGCGTGCATGAGCACACACACACACACACACACACAGGTAGGCAATAATGAATAAGTATGTGAAGGTGAGATCTCCAAATTCCCAGCAAGGTCTTATCTGACCTGACATGTTTGCATGCAGTCTTTTGTTTTCAGCACATTTTCTATATATTTTGATTTTTGCCTTTCGCAAGTTGCTTTCCAAAAGAAACTAGTCCACCATCAGGCCCCTTAAAAATAAGCAGTGCACGGTCTCCTACTTTTTCGACATATGAAACTGCAGCTCTGGGCCTTTGGGCGTGGCCACCTCCCTACTTTGTTAAAAAATTCACCAACACTGTTTGCCCAGCTGTTGTCAGTTTACAACGCTGCTTGGATTCTCTCATAGAAAGATTTGCCTGAAAGGTTTCCATATTCCAAGAAACCACAGTGATTAAGTACATAGAAAAGAAAGCATTATGATGAGTAATCAGAGCAGAATCAATGCTGCCCTCTTTGCATTATAAATGATGAAGTTTATATTCACCAGCTCTTAGGCAGAGTGTGGGTGTGACAGCTTAAAAAACACTGTAGCATGAGGCATGTCAGTTGCTAAATGGAGTAATTAATGGCCTGCTCCGCATGCAAATTTGAAATCTGCCAATACAAATTTTTCGTGTTTGCACATTATAGGCAGGAGGAGATCTGCTCCCTTCTAACATCATATTTTCTTTTCATAATTTGGACTCCGGAGCCAGGTTCTGTGTACAGATTAGGTTGGGGCCTGAGATCAGGAGCAGAAACAATATTGTATTCCCTAATGGAAATGCCAAGCTCGACTCACGGAGGCCCTTAGGACACGCAGTGACGGATGCCGTAGATTTGGGTTCCTTATAGTAGTGCCTGCCAGTGAAAACCACTGGATTCCAAGCATCCACTCAGTATCAGAATTAGGATGCACATAGTGTCTTAATGCTGCCTTTGTGGTGTTGTGGCGACGGTGCTGTAGTGTTATTGTTGGAGCATCATGGCTGTAGTGTTTTTGTTTTGTGGAGCTTGAGGTTGTGAGGCGTGGAACCTGTGGTGGTGCTTGTAGTGCCTTAGGTGATGCATTAAATAGTGTGCAGTAGGCATTTCGATAAAACCGGGAAACCATAGCTGAAGAAGAAATTAGAAGTAAGCAAGTGTCTCCAACAAATCAATGCACCCTTTGCATTTGTAATGATAGCGCAAGAGCACACAGAACAAACACATGGCAACAATGCATTAATTCCTTTTGGCAACACCCAGAGAAAACCTTCAGTAACTTAAGTCTTCCCCTGGCCTCAGATATGCACAATAAATATAGTTGTGGCTTTCAAAGTGCTAAAACCCATCAAATCCAACTCATAAAAAATGATGTAGCCAGGACAACACTGAAAGCTAGTAGGGCAGCTAATACCCTTACCAAACAGGATAAGCAATTAATCTTTCTGCCCTTCTAGAATACCTTTCCAGGCTTCTCTTAGCTCTGCAATGCAACTGGTCTTTGGTTTTATCATTGTACCCCTCTGTCTGGGGTGAGCTCTAGCAGTTGTAAAAGATCTTATAAAACACATTCACAGCCTTTGTTTAGGACTGGTCATAAAGTTGATTCGGTTTCCAAATTGTTTAGCTTACTGGTGTTTGCCTCTTTTTAGGTCTTCAAAACAAAGAGGTAAGTCTGGGAGAAGAAGGAACGAATACTGGCTTCTGCTGGAAGCCATGGTCACTTGTAACAGTGTTGCACAACCACAGATACCTCTCCAACTGTGCCCACCCCCCATCAAGCCGAAAGGTGCTCCCCGGGACAGCAAGCTCTAACCTCCACAAGGATCATATATTTCAAGCAGCCGCAGCCCATCCTTCAGGGCAGAGGGGCCACCCCCCCATCTTTTGCCCCTCATGAAGAGTGCCTATCAGGCTGAGCAAAGGTCAGCCTGACAGACACTCTTCATGTTCAGATCAGGCAGCCAGGAGTGAGACATGCGCAATTTGCGCAGACTCCTGGCTGCTTGAGCTGAACTTTGCTGGGCTGAAGAGGTCACAGCTCCTATGGGCGTGACCTCCTCAGCTCAGCAAAGATGCCTCGAGGCCCTTCCCCTCAGTGACGAGGGGAAGTGTCACCCAGTGACTTCAACCTGGGCGCTTCAGGTTTAAGCCCTAAAGCGCCCAGGACGAGTGTTAATCAGTGACACCTCGTCCCAGAGTGGGGAGGGGTCAGCAGTCTCACTGTGATGAAGTTGGGACTGCTGCCTTCCCTCAGAATGGTCAGCCAATGAGGGAAAGCAGCAGTCTCAACCCTCCTGGGACCTCTGAGCCTGAAGGTAAGTGTGTGTGTGTGTTTTTTTTAATGAATGTTTGGTGTGTGTATGTATGTTTGAATGTTGATGAGTGTTGTGAATGGATGTGCGTGCATGTGTGAATGAATGAGTCTGAGTGTGCTGTCCGCCCCCTCCCTCCTAAAATTACAGGCCGCCACTGATTTCAAGTTGTCTCAAAAGAGGTGCTAGGTGCATTAAATTCTGTCTGGAATACCCTCCCAGAGCCCATTTAAAGATAAGCAAACTATCTTACACCAGGCCTACCATGAACTTTGTATTTGCATTAATTATTTCCCATCTCCGCCTTGGGCATCGAAGGCTAGGCTTTCATACAGTGAAATAGGTTGACTTCTCAAGAGGATTCTAGGAACACAGTAGAGAAAATAAAATATTACATTTCTAGGTGTGTCAGGGTGAAGTCCTAGCCTTTAAAGTAGAAGGAGTTGTTTATGGCAGGTCTGAAGGTATAAATGGAATCATCCACGCGCCTCATCCAAGTTTGCAGGCTAAGCACTACATAAATTGAGTGCTGTAACCCATAAGCAAACAACTCCATTTATACCTTCAGACCTGCCATAAACAACTCCTTCTACTTTAAAGGCTAGGACTTCACCCTGACACACCTAGAAATTTTATATTTTATTTTCTCACAAATGTTTTTGAATTTTCAAAAGAGTAAGAGTCTCACTCCATAGAAAACAATGGAAATGTTGATTTTACACAAAGCCGCACAGGCGAGTGTGCATCGGAAAAGTCATCGATGCATCGATTCCTTAATTGCAAGTGAGGCCGTGCATCGTTTCCTTCTCCGGTCGATTTCCGGACGGGGCACCTCGGATCCGCGCCGGTTCACAATGACTTTGGCGCCCAGAGACAATGCGTGAGAAATACGGTTGCACAGTGTTAGAAAACCGAACTGCATGGAGTTTGCATTGTTATCAGCAGCCGCAAGTGGGTGTTGCATCGTTTCTCCAGCCGCGATGCATTGATCCCTCAGCCACAATGCAGGTGGAGTGTCAATTTCAGCCACAAAGCGGGTGGCGCGTTGTTTATCAGCCGTGTTGCAGATGGTGCATCGATAATTTCCCTGCATGGTGTTCTGTACATGGATTTCAGCCCTTGTTCTGCCAACTTCACCTCTAAAGGGCCAGAGACTGGAGGGAGCACCACGTGGCAGGGCAGGAGTCTCAGCAGAGAGTCCATGTGCTGGCAGAGGAAGTCTTTGATGGCCCGGAGACTTCAAAACAGGAGGCAAGCTCAGTTCAAGCCGTTGGAGATTCTTCTTCAAGCAGGAATGCACAGCAAATTCCAATCTTTGTCCCCTTTCACAGACAGAAGCAGCAACTGAAGGATAGCCCAACAAACAAAGTCACAGGCAGGTGCAGCACTTCTCAGCTCTTCAGCTCTTCTCCTTGGCAGAGGTTCCTCTTGGTTCCAGAAGTTATCTAAAGTCTGGGGTTTTGGGTCCATTACTTATATCCCTTTCTGCCTTTGAAGTAGTCAAACCTCAAAGGAAAGTCTCTGTTATTCACAAGTCCTGCCTTGCCCCAGGCCAGGCCCCAGACACACACCAGGGGGTTGGAGACTGCATTATGTGAGGGTAGGCACAGCCCATTCAGGTGCAAGTAACCACTCCTCCCTCCACTCCAGCTCAGGTGGCTCATCAGGATATGCAGGCCACGCCCCAGCTCCCTTTGTGTCTCTGTCTAGAGGAGATTCACAAACAGCCCAACTGTCAGTCTGACCCAGACAGGGAATCCACAAAAGGCAGAGTGACCGAATGGTTTAAGCAAGAAAATGCCTACATTCTAAAAGTGGCGTTTTCAAAGTAAGAATCTAAAATCTACTTCACTAAAAGATGTATTTTCAAATTGTGAGTTCAGAGACCACAAACTCTTTATTTATATCTGCTCTCAAAGGGAGGCTGCACTTTAAGGATATGTAAAGGCAGCCCCCATGTTAATCTATGAGAGAGAGGCCTTGCAATAGTGAAAACTGAAAGTAGCAGTATTTCACTTTCAGAACATATAAAACACATCAGTACATGTCCCACCTTTAACATACTCTGCACCCTGCCCATGGAGCTAACTAGGGCCTACCTTAGGGGTGCCTTACATGTATAAAAAGGGAAGGTTTAGGCCTGGCATGTGGGTACACTTGCCATGTCGAATTGGCAGTTATGAGGCCAGGCAACCCCATGTGCTGGTGGATGCACATAAAAGGAAATTAAAATACTACATCTAAAAGGAGATGGTGGGGAGGGCAGCACTTAAGAGGGAGGGAGCAGGGAAGGTTAGACACCAAAAGCTGACCCCGCCAGCTAGGTAAAGTGGCATATCAGGCTCTGAAAAACAGGTCAAATTAAAACCAAAACTGCAAAATAAAAAATGAAACCAGGTAACCTTAGAGGGGGGCCCACGTACAAGGAGATTAAAATAGCACAACTAACATATTAATTTTAAATAATGAAAAGTCTGAAAGAGCAAGACAACCCTTGCCTGGAGGGCCGAGGCTCTGAACTACAAGGAAACAATAGCAGGTAAGGTGACTGAAGAGGACCAGTAGGTCAGGTAGGTCCAGGCAATAACTTTCAATGAGATAGTAAGCTGGTGGATGGGGTGGGAGGATGAAGTGATGTAAATTCATTAAGCTTTGAGTAGATTAAGGATAAGAAAACACAGGGCCATCCCAGGCCAGATGTTAAGAAGCGGTAACCAATGCTCACAAGGAGGGAGGTGATGAGGCAGGGTAAAACGAAGAAGCATTTGGTGTCAACAGCAGGGGTGATGGGGACACTGAATAAGGCAATGATGCCACAAATGGTGGCAGTGTTACTAGAAATAAAGAAAGGAAAAAGTATGAAGCTGTAAATGATGCCCACATGTAGGTGGATGTTATATAATATGCAATAACACACAGGATTGATGAAAGAGGTCAGAAGAGAGGCAGAGAGTGTGAAGACAGTGATAGCTAAGTCAAACAAAGTTGATGTTGGTTCCCCAGTGTAAAAGAAACATGAGATATAGAGCATGTTGAAGGTAGAGGAGAAGAGGTTCTGGTGGACTGTGGTGAGGATAGATGATATGTTTGTGAGGACTGTTTCCTTGGAGTGCTGTTTTCAAAACCCTATTCAAAGTGTTGAAACGTTTGGTGGAGGAGACATAACTGCTGAGAAAGATGGAGAAAAATTAACGGAGGGAGACACTACATTGTTTGGATGAAACATGAGGGCTTTAATATTGATGTCAAAAAATCAGATTTCACTAAAGGATATGGGTGAATGAACACTCCTTCTGAGAAAGCATGGCAAAACTTGGTTGGTACCCAGCTTGCAGGGTACTTGTGTTGACACCAGCTCACAAGTATGTCCACGTATTTTACCGTATTATAGAAATTCGGGCATTGTTCTTCATGAGTAATAAACTGCAATGTGTGTATAATAAGTGCTTGGGAGGAGACAGTTACTGTGTGTGTCTTATGAAAGTAAAATGTGTGCTGTAAAATGCAGCGCACATAGAAGTATGCCACAGATTTCCTCCTTCTAGTAAATCTGTGGCAGCCTCAAAAGCCATGGATGTTTCTGTGGAATGCTACACCCATTGAACGCCCCTCTGATGCAGAAAATTGCATCGGAGGGGCCCACATTTACTAGGCGGTGGTAAGTCACAAAAAGTGGCTTGGCACCACCCTGTAAATGTGGTGCACTGCATTGCACCACCAGAGTGTCACTAAAAGTGATGTTCCCGTGGCTCTCAGGCCTTGTAAATCTGGCCCAGGGTGTCAGATTCAGGACAGAAACTGCTAAAGGTTCCTGACTAGGGACTGAAATCTAGAACCTCTAGCAAAAAGTAATTGTGGGGAAGGATCATAGCAGGAGGGATAATCATAATATCTGCTTCTTTAGTGTCCTGGAATGAGAAGAGGGAGCTAACATGCTAGGCTTGTGGCTCACACACCTACTCAGTACTAAGTTTCACTAACCCTTGGGATTTCAACAGGCGCATGTGAGCCGTACTCAAGGAGCAACTACCAGACCTATAATTGCCTATTTGCTGGAGATACACCAGACCTACAATTGCATATTTGCTGCATCATGGTCATGTGAGACAGATTATTCAGACTGCTAAATAGCTCGGTTCGTAGCAATCTAGAGAACACAAGATCTCCATACCTGCAGACTTTTCACAGGAAACCATAATAACATAGAAAAGGTTCCTGGTTCTCAGGCCTTTATTTAAAAAAAAAATAAGACATCCGGTTTGAGCTGCTGGACTCCGCCATTATGATCATTACTAGTAACTGCAGAACTAAGGAATACTATGACCCAGAAGAACTGGAGAAATTTCTGGAATCAGTAGTGTTAGAAATGGGGTCTTTGGTTGACAGTCAGGTTACCCCCTGTTCAAGCAAGGACCCTCACTCTAGTTAGGATAAAAGAGAATCACCCTCAGCTAACCCCTGCTTACCCCCTTGGTAGCTTGGCAGAGCAGTAGGCTTAACCTCAGAGTGCTGGGCGTAAAGTATTTGTACCAACACACACAGTAACTTAATGAAACCACTACAAAATGACACAACACCAGTTTAGAAAAATAGGAAATATTTATCTAGACAAAACAAGACCAAAACGACAAAAATCCAACATACACAAGTCAAGTTATGATTTTTTAAAGGTTTAAAATAAAAAGAGTCTTTAGGTAGTTGTAACAACACACTAGCGCTGCTAGCGTGTAAATGTACCTGGTTTGCGTCAAAAATAACCCCGCACGGGCGGTGTGCGTCGAAAGTAACCCTGCACGGCTGTGTGCGTCGAAAACAACTCGGCACGGCGGTGCGCGTTGAAAAAGCCAGCCACACGACGATCCGAAAGTCCCGCGGCGCAGGGTGCGATCTCTCAGCCTCCGTCAGCGATGCTGCGCGTCGTTTCTCCTGCTCCGGGCGTCGGTTTTTCGGTCGCGTTTCCTGCGGCGTCGTTTCTCAGCTGCGGAACCGGCGTCGCGTCGTTTTCTCAGCCGCGATCGGATTCGCGTCGATCTTTTCTCCGCACGGTGCTCGGTGCGTGTATTTTTGTCCTTAGGCTGCCAGCCTCTCCTTTCAGGGTCCCAGGAACTGGAAGGGCACCACAGAGCAGAGTAGGGGTCTCTCCAGAGACTCCAGGTGCTGGCAGGAAGAAGTCTTTGCTATCCCTGAGACTTCAACAACAGGAGGCAAGCTCTACATCAAGCCCTTGGAGATTTCTTCTTCAAGATGGAAGGCACACAAAGTCCAGTCTTTGCCCTCTTACTCTGGCAGAAGCAGCACTGCAGGAAAGCTCCACAAAGCACAGTCACAGGCAGGGCAGCACTTGTTCCTCAGCGATCAGCTCTTCTCCAGGCAGAGGTTCCCCTTGATTCCAGAAGTGTTTCTAAAGTTTGTAAGTTTGGGTGCCCTTCTTATACCCATTTTAGTCTTTGAAGTCACCTTCCTTCAAAGGGGACTCACACCTTCTTGTGAAATCCTGCCTTGCCCAGGCAAGGCCTCAGACACACACCAGGGGGCTGGAGACAGCATTGTCAGAGGCAGGCACAGTCCTTTCAGATGAGAGTGACCACTCCACCCCTCCCTCCTAGCAGAGATGGCTAATCAGGAAATGCAGATCACACCCCAGCTCCCTTTGTGTCACTGTCTGGTGTGAGGTGAAAAACAACCCAACTGTCAAACTGACCCAGACAGGGAATCCACAAACAAGGCAGAGTCACAGAATGGTTTAAGCAAGAAAATGCTCACTTTCTAAAAGTGGCATTTTCAAACGCACAATCTCAAAATCAACTTTACTAAAAGATGCATTTTTAAATTGTGAGTTCAGGGATCCCAAACTCCACCTGTCCATCTCTTCTCTAGGGGAATCTACACTTTAATCATATTTAAAGGTAGCCCCCATATTATCCTATGAGAGAGAGACAGACCTTGCAACAGTGAAAACGAAATTGGCAGTATTTCACTGTCAGGACATATAAACCACATTACTATATGTCCTACCTTATCCATACACTGCACCCTGCCCTTGGGGCTACCTAGGGCATACCTTAGGGGTGCCTTACATGTAAGGAAAGGGAAGGTTTAGGCCTGGCAAGTGGGTACACTTGCCAAGTCGAATTTACAGTGTAAAAATACACATACAGACACTGCAGGGGCAGGTCTGAGACATGATTACAGAGCTACTTATGTGGGTGGCACAACCAGTGCTGCAGGCCCACTAGTAGCATTTGATTTACAGGCCCTGGCACCTCTAGTGCACATTACTAGGGACTTACTAGTAATTCAAATATGCCAATCATGGATGAACCACTTACATACAATTTAAACAGGAGCACTTGCACTTTAGCACTGGTTAGCAGTGGTAAAGTGCCCAGAGTAACAAAAACAGCAAAATCAGAGTCCAGCACACATCAACAACCTGGGGAACAGAGGCAAAAAGTTAAGGGAGACCACGCCAAGGATGAAAAGTCTAACAAGTAGAAATCCAGAACACGGACACATTCCCTACACATGTGCCTGAAGGTATAATAGCTCCCAACTGAATTCCCATGCGAAGAGATCTGGAAGACAATGGAAACCTACAACCTTTTCCAAGACAGGACAAAAGTAGCACATATAGGAAACAATCTAGTTTCCCATGTATAGAAAGGGATAAATCAAGATCCTCTTCAAAGGGCAACAATGCGTATCTGGCCTATGAAACATGTATTACTGACAACATGGAAGACCCTCAAAATCATCATATCTAGAGGCCTTTACCCCTTTAACTTTGCCTTCTTGAAAACCTTTCTGTTTGGACTATTACCCCATGGTAACATATGTCTGTTAAGTCAGAGTTTGACTGTTTACAAAGCTGATCTCTAGTCTGTGGCAAGATATGGCCCCTACTGAGCAGAACAAAAAAAATACTCACATATGTTGGCGTGTCAGACGGTGAATTTATAAGGGGATGAGTGTAGGTCAATGGACCTTTTGACGTCACTCTGAGTAGTTCCCACCATGTAGCCCCATACCAATATAAATCAATAACAATAACAATCAATAACATCGACAATCAATAGGAGTCAGTAATCTCCACACACCATAACTTCTCAGCCATGAATAACAACACCTTTGTGTAAAAGTTGGAATGTTTATTTCCCTATATCAACAATGCTAAAGTCACGTAACTTAGTCTCAGAATCAAATGATAAGCATACAGAAACAATACTGGCTGACCGAAACGCCTAAAGAACCACAATCTAATCAAAGCTTGGGCTACTACACATTTTAAGGTTACAGTATAAATTAATAGCACGAAAGACTGCTCAAACAAAATTATATACATTTAGATTCAGCAAAGAAAGGCATCAACTGTTATTACATGTAGCGAACATCATCAGTAAGTACCTTAACTAACTTCAGGTTAGAATAGCATGTTTGGACTTCATGCAAAACAATTTAGTCAACACAAATTTGGAAAAACATCTAACTATGGCTCTATCAAAAGTAGCGGTTGTTACCTCGGAACAAAAGCAAATAGATAAAACAATCAGTAACATTGTCTTGTACCTTGCCTCAGAATGGTTCAGCAAGCTGTGACAGTCTTCAAATTTGATATCAGTTCGGTCAGCAATGCATCAGGATTCAGCATTATAGTTCAGGAAAAGCAAAGTCTTTTCAGGCGGTTCGGAAAAGAATAATAACTAAACGCTCAAAGAGAATGGCGAGAATCTCCTCCCTGGCCAGTTCAAAAGAATAGAGCTAATGGTGCATCTTCTCTCCGTGCGGTCTGGCTATATTAGATTTCCTAAAACTACTTCCGACATCCTTATTGGTTAAAGAAATGCATGTTTGCATTTAGTCCAATGAAAATAAAAACCCAAATCTACAAATGTACTAGTATACGGTTCACATTTCGTTGACTGGCTCCTCTTCTCCTGTTCCCATCGTTTGGCTTGTCAGGTATCAATATTGTTGCAGCTTCTACTCCAGTCAGTGCCTCCGTTGTCTTATCCTGGGAAGGTCATTCTTACACATACTACATTATAAATTGTATCCCTAGCTAGTACAACATATTCTAGCAAGCAGTTCTCATGAGAAAGAATTTGAGCTACAAGCATTTGGTCAGCACAGTGGGAAATCACAATTTAATTCTCTAAGCAGCCAGTTTATAAGTTGTCTAAGAAATGCAGCTTGACATGAGGCCGTGCAACCAGGCCCAAGACCTTGCTAAATTAAGGTCTAGGATTAATTAAGCTAATACATAATGCATAACTCTTAATATGACATACTACTACATTAATCAAACCATAAGCTCATCATTTTACATTAATAAGTACACTTTATGAACATTGGCGGCCACTCAAGTAGGTGCAAGTTAAAATGTGTGCATTATTTTTCTCTAAAGTAATTCATTTTCTATGCAAGTTCAACACTCAGAAAACATGAATATTCATTAATAAAATTCAGCGTTAACACATACTACTGATAGCAGGTAGATATGGCATCCCTAAGAAAAGTAAAAACAATGACAACTTTTTGTAAGACCGAATTGTGGACCACGTCCTTCTGAACCAATGACCCCTGCTTCACCCCTGGGAAAGAAACTATACATTTTTATTCCATGTCCACAGAATGGAGATGAGGATTGAATACTTTCTTTTGTCAGCTTCGTTGATGCCAAAGTTAGCAGGCTGCTGGATATTGAAAAGTGGCATTTTGGATCACTTATGCATACAGCTGAAACATGATCCTAGACTTTCCCAACCTGGGACTCAATCCTGGCGGATGCCATCAGAGAGACTTAGAGATCCAAAGTGAAAAAAATGACAAAATGATTTGAAGGATAATCTGGAACTTAACAAATATTCAGTGGTGTCGCCACAAATACTATGCACTGCTTTCAAGGCTAATGTGAGGAGTCAACTAAATAAGGACATAGTTTATGGCATAAAAAGCTAAAGAGCAGCAATGTCTACTTGAAAAGCAAGTACAAGTATTGACCAAACAATCTTACAAATCTGCTGATGTTTTGAAAAACCTGGGTCAGGCAAAACTGGATCTTAATGCACTTTTCACCTCTGAGGCAGAGTAAGTCCTGTCAAGAATCAAATGTAAACATTATGAACAGGGTAAACAGGCTGGAAAACTAAAGCAGATGGAGTTGGCAGGTACTAAACCAGCTCTCAGAACCTGAGAAGATAAACTGGTAACACTTCTGACCCTGATTTTGAATAAATTAGCAGTATTTTATAGAGAGTTATATGCCTATGAGACCAATGTTGGGAATCTATCGTCAGAACTTAGCTTCTTTGAAGAACCACACCTACCCAAGGTACATAGTAATGTGGCAGACTAATCAGAGATGGATATTACCAAAGAAGAAATAGTTGAAGCAAATAATTCTAAGCCAACAGGAAAGACCATGGGGAGGATGGCTTTCTAACTGAGCTTTATAAGTGAAACATGAAACACATAGCCCCATTGCTCCATAGTGGTTTCAAACATGGTGATGAAAACAACGGCCTGCTACCAGAGTTTAAAGGCTGAGGGTCATTTCACAAATAAAGCCAGAGAATGATCAACTGGACTGTGGTAGTTAAAGACCAATATCACTTATAAACTCTGATGTTAAGATCCTGGTGAAGGTCCTCACCCAGTGGCTGAGGAAACCCACACCAGCAGTAATCAATAAGAAACAAGTTGGCTTTGTCCTGGGGTAATCCTCGAGCCACAATATGAGACTCCTCTTCCACTTGCTCTGGAAAAATAAAAATAAGCGTTACAGTCCTACTGACTTGTATTTGTAGCTAGACGTGGAGAGAGCGTTTGAGTGTGTCAAATGGTCTTTTCTATTCCATTTGCTAGTTAGAGCCAGCTTCAAGAAAAAGTTTATACAAGTCCAAAGGCTATATCCTCCCGGGCTCCAATGGTTCTCTGATAGCTTCAGTTCTGTGCAACTGATTTCATTCAGACTACTTTGCTGTCAGAAGGGACACAAGGCAAGGGTGCCCTTTGCCAACACTCCTCTTTCTTCTGGCACTTCTCCCTTTGGCTACTAAGATAAGATCACCCTTAGAGGTTTCTGGCATAAAAAAGGCAGAAGTGAAAGTGAAATCTACACGGGCGATGTACTGCTTCTCCAAACGAATTCTGAGGACTCATTGCTAGGAGTTCCTGATACATTAATATATCAATATTCAATAGGTTTTCTGTTTATATTCAGTAGGTTTTTTGGATTAAAATTTATTTGGGCCCAGATTGAGCTTTTCCTCTAAACATCTGTCCTGGCCTCTCTGCAGCCATTGACCTACCTTTCAAAGGGTCTCCACACCTGATTAACTACCATTGAGCCTATATTGGTTGCATTAAGAAGGACGTAGAGCACAAAAATGTGACAACCATTACCAATATAACATTCTAGTCGGCCTTTGTTTTTTGAGTTGAGGAGTAAATTACGATGGTCACAGCTCCTAGATTCAACAATATCTTTGTAATGCTATTTTCCCAAATCTGCATTTCACTGCATCAATAAATGCTATGTTTGGCCCCCAGTGAGCTTGCCTGCAGATTTTAAAACCACAAGCATCAATTTCATCAGGTTGTTTCTGCATGCCCTTTATAATCCTATATTACAAGGCCTATCACCTGTTACACTTTGCAATCTTTTTTCCAACACCAAAGAAATATGTTACTGGGTAAGTTTGGAGAAACAGATAATGATTATTAGCCCACACCCGGATTTATAAGGATGTGACAACCTTGAAAGATCGCTTGAACCCACTGTGGCGAAAGATGATGTGCACATAGACCCAAACCCACAAACAACTACAAAAGCAAAGGTTTGTGCTGATCAAGCATCCCAATGGCAGAATAGGCACTGAATGTAGACTTTTGTGCAATATTACGGGTGGGATGATCTGCAAATTGGATCAACCATCTGGATCATATAATAACAATAGGAAGAATAAAGGCATTCAAAGAGTTCTAGACCGAATTCCACCTGGATGGAAAACAAAAGTGGAGGTATCTGTAGTTGAAATATTGCATACCCTCGAGGTTTCTATTGTTCCCAGACTCCTTGCTCCAGTCAATCATTGTATTGCACCTTCACAGACAGAGCACCATTAAGGGAATAATCTCTGGCTTGCACAACATTTTAATCAAGGGAATCCACTCCAAGCGGCTATAAAACAATTTTAGGGAATGGTGGCAGATAAAACCTGAGAAGTTGACTAGACAACCTTGCTGGAGACAAATAATCAGGGGCACCGAAAGGCAAGGTTGAAATTCTGTTATTTTAAACTGTTGCCAACAACTGGCGTTGGTCCACGTAAACACTGAGGCTTGCCAACCTCTCCCAGTCTTTGGATTGCTGGGGATGTGGAGACACAGGTGGGGATATGGTGCACTTACTATGGCCTTGTGGATCATTCCAAACCTTCTAGTGAGAAGTAGTCAGCACCATGACTGCTTCGAGTGACATCACATTGGACTTTTTCCCTGCATTGGTCTTGCTGCAGGTCATGGCCGACATTCTAGATATGACTCGGCACAGGAAAAGGAGGATAGATGCAGCGCTGGCAGTGGCAAAGTTGTGTAGCCTGAAGATGTGGAAATAATTTCAACCTCCTACTTATGTCGACAGTCCTGATTACTGGTTGTTATTGTAACCTGGGTATGTCCCATGTTGAGATTGGGATTCTGTGCATTCCTCACTCTTATACAAGCTTGCCATACATGGTGCACTGGTTTCAGTGTCAGCTAAACAGTGGCCTACCATTTGGCCCTGCTGACTTCACATTAACAGTCATCTATCCATAGAATACTGTACAAAGTTACTTTGTATTTGATATGATATTGTTTCAGCTACTAGAACATTGACTGAGTTCAGATTATTGTTATCTCAAGTAATGACTCTCACATGCTGATTTCTTTCTCTTTTTCTTTTGTCTCTTCATAATTGAAGGTACATGTGACAGTACTTGAAAATGTATTAAACATTTATATATATATATATATATATATATATATATATATATATATATATATATATATATATATATACATATATATATGTATATATATATATTCATATATATATTAAAGAACAAAGGTTACAGGGATGATATAGTTAGGTTCACATTTTACACACACAAAACCATAGAATTTCAGCAGCTATAGTTATACTTACCTAAAGAAACTATAATTTGTGCCCTAAGGTAACTGTAACTCGCACCCCTGCAAGCACAGTTGCAAATGTTGCAGTGATATTATCAATGATGACATAGAAGATGTCACGACTGATATAATATGTGGGGTAATTAGCAGTGCATGGTGAGGGTGCAGTTATAGTTACTTTAGGGTACGAGTTATAGGCCTCCCCCATTCTTCAAAGGAGCTGGGCCCATGGGGATGGGTTCCCCGGGGCTGGGACTAGCCTGGGAGGGGGCCTGAGTGCATCCCCATTATTTGTTAATTAATCCCCTCTTCGGGAACTGATGCCTAGTAAAAACAAGCACAGGAAACTGCACTTGTTTTTTTAAAACACATTTTTGGCTCCATGATGTTTTTAGCTTCTGGCGTTTGTGGCCCCTGGCAGGGATCCTCTGGGACGCCACCCCCAGGCATCAGGAGTCAGAGTACTCCTACCCTGCCCCCTTTTCTTTTTTTATGTTTTCTCTTGGGAATTGGCTAAGTCAGAGTCCCAAGATGGCTGCCATCACTTACTGGTTGAAGTGGTGGCAGCCAATCAGATCCCGTTTTGAGATCTGTTGGGTTCGCGAATCCCACTCACCTCAGATATACATACAATTTTTTTCTTTAATAACTCGAAAACCATTTAATGGATCTACACCAAATCACAAAAGAGATCTTTCTGGACAAAGATCTAACT
Organism: Pleurodeles waltl; assembly: GCF_031143425.1. NCBI lineage: Eukaryota > Metazoa > Chordata > Amphibia > Caudata > Salamandridae > Pleurodeles > Pleurodeles waltl. The sequence goes on along the minus strand of NC_090447.1, from coordinate 1,414,061,606 downwards.
TTCTGCCAAATTTGGTGTAATTCTGTTCAGCAGTTTGGGCTAAACTCCTTATGGGAAATTTGATGGAGAAAATGTATTTGTGGACCCCCCCTTTTTCTAGGTCCTTGCTTGACAAACCAACCCCAAAACTTTCAAGACAGCAGCTAAAGTAAGTGGCAAACTTGCTTTGACAGTTTTGTAACGATTTGGCAAACAGCACCAAAGTTATTAGCAAAACAAAAAGTGTTTTTCCTATGATCTAGGTCCAAACCATATATATATATATATATACACACACACACAGTAGTTAGCGTGAACGCTGAATTTTTACTAATGAATATTCATGTACTTTGAATTATGAATCTGCATAGAAAAGGAATTAATATAAAAAATAATGCACAACCTGGAAAATGTGCCTACTTGAGTGGCCGTTAGTAATCACAAAGTGTCCTTATTAACTGCTTACTAATGTGTTAGGATGTGCTCATGTTTAGAGAAATGTAGTAGTATGTGATATTAATTCTTACATATTATGTATTTGCTTTATTAATTGTAGGCCTTAAGTAAGTGAGGTCTTGGGCCTAGTTGCACAACCTCATGTTAAGTTGCACCATTTAAATAATTCACATACAATGGCTGTTTAGAGAAATTAAAATACTGTATTAGCTGTCGCTACAATGTATATTTAGTGTGTGTAAAAGCGATGTTCTCAAGAGCTAACAATGGATGCACTAACTGAAGGATAGAGAAGTGCACAATTGTTACCCGACAAGAGGAGCCAATCATCAGATTTGCAGTTCTACTTTCATTGGACTAAATGTAAACCTACAATTCTTTAACCAATAGCAACATGGGAAGAGTTCCAGAGAATTTCAACTTAGCCTGACCGCACCGAGAGAGAAGACACTTTGGTGGTCATTCTGACCTCGGCGGTAAAAGGCGCCTACCGCCGGTCAGAAATCCTCCATAATCCCGCCGCGGTCGCGGAAACCCACCACGGTCATTCTGACCCGCAGAAGGCAAACCTCCGAAAATCCGACCGCCACAACAGACCGCCAGACCAGCGGTCGGCGGAAAGGTGGAGGTGACCAAACCTCCACCGCCACGCCAACAGAAATACGCCCATGCCATTACGACCCACGAATCCACGCGGCGGTCATTCAAACGCGGTATTCCATTGGCGGGACACACCGGCGCGGTCAGAATACACACAAACGAACAAAACTCACCCACATTGGACGATTTGAATCCCACACACCTGATACACATACACACACCACTCCCACACACACAATACAATATAAAACACCCACCCACATCACCCACAAACCCCTACGCTTAAAAATTCGTAAAGAAGACAAGAGCGAGACACCAGCATCCAAAACATAACAGCCACAGCCACTCAACACCATCACCCACACACTATCCACACACAAAACAACACACACCACCACACTCAACTCACTTAAATACACATACTCCACCCCACACATCATACACACCACCCCATGGCACCCCAAAGACAACCCCGCTTCACAGACGAAGAACTCAGGGTTATGGTGGAGGAAATCGTTCGTGTAGAGCCCCAGCTGTTCGGCACACAGATACAATACACCAGCATTGCCCGGAGGACGGAGCTATGGCAGAGGATTGTCGACAGGGTGAACGCAGTGGGACAGCACCCCAGAAATCGGGAAGACATCAGGAAGCGATGGAACGACCTACGGGGGAAGGTGCGTTCCATGGTATCCAGGCACAACATCGCCGTGCAGAAGACTGGCGGAGGACCCCCACCTCAACCCCCACAATTCACATCATGGGAGGAGGAAGTCTTGAACATCCTGCATCCTGACGGCCTCGCAGGAGTCGGCGGAGGAATGGATACTGGTAAGTTGAAGCTTCAATACTGCTTCCCCCCCACCTGCATGCCAAATCAGACCCCAACCCTCACCCCCATCCTCGAACCCCACCCTCACCCCCACCCCCATCCTCACCCCCACCCTCACCCCCACCACCATCCTCACCCCCACCACCATCCTCACCCCCACCCCCAGCACACCTATTCCCCGCCAATGTCTCACCATCACAACCCACACATCCCAAAACCTAGGCCTGCATGCGTCCACTAAGCATGGACACCCATCACCAAAGCATGCCCAATGCATATACACATCCCCCCCACAAGCCACCCTCACAAAAGCACCCACACACGAATGCCAGCACTTGGGGACACGGGAACCCACAGATACACCCATATGCCACACATTGAAACTATAACCATACCTCTATACCCCTGCAGGACCCGACCGTCAACACACCGCGGCGGAGGGGCCAGAATTATCCACACCCCCCACCCAAGAGGCCGTCAGCGATGACAGCAGCTCTGTCGATCTGGACACCGATGACCAGCCCGGACCATCGGGGACCTCTGGACAGTCGGTTCCCCTCACACAGGCACAGGCCACTATAGACCCTAACCCCTCTGGGAACACCAGCACAGCTCCCACCCAGCGGGCCCATGCCTCTGTCTCCAGGGCGCGTCAATCTGCGGTGTGTCTACCACTACAGGGCACCCAGGATAACCCACCACCCCAACAACAACAGGGACCTGGGGGCAGTGGTAGTGGGCACACCGGCCAGGGGGCAGAGGCCCAGGGAAACAGGGCAACTCGGCGGGCAGCTGTGCGACAGGGGGGGGAGGAGAGGCCCAGGGAACCCACTCTCCACGAGGTCCTCACCACCATCATGGGAGCATACAACCGCTCCCAGGAGACGATGGCGACGGTACTGGCCCGGTTCCAGGAGATCCAGGTGCTGCAGGAGGAACACTATCGGGGGTACAGGGAGGACATCAGAGCCATCAACACCACCCTGGTTACCATGGTAGGGCTGCTGCAGGACCTCGTAAACAGCAGGGCGGACACTGAACAACACCCAAGGGCCCCTGCCACTAGCCTGGACCAAGAACAACCATCCACCTCCGCCGGCGCTAGTGGACAGGAGGCCCCCGCACAGCAGCAGCCCACCAGACCCCCACCTCCTGCAGGAGAAGAACCACCCCGCAAGAGGGCCCTGAGATCTCGCAAGACAGAGTAGGATGTCAAGACCCCCGCCAGCAATGGATACCACCTGATGTCATCCCACTGTCCCACATTGTCACCCTGTCCATCCTCGAACTGCCCATGCTCCATCTCTCCACAGGCCTCTGGACAATGCACCTGTGTGACTGTTACTCTGGACTCTGCCATGGACATTCCTTCACCATAGCCCCCACCCACTTGAAACCACCCATCCCATTTTGAGCACTTCAATAAACACCTATTTTGCACCAAAATATCAGGAGTCTGGCTGTGATTTCAATAGATTGTAATTGACATGACAGTGCAAATATGTCCTTGTACATGGTGAAGTCAACAAACAGCTGCCACAAAGCTGTAGTCCATGGGGAAACGAAGCACAGGACTCGTAGTGGGGACCCCAGATCTGAAATAGGGAGGGAAAAGCCAAAACTCAGTCATCATACACTGGGGCAAATAGACAGGCAGCAGAGATGCTGCAGAGTAGTTAACATTTACTAAATTATCTTTGAAATGTTACCTGTGTCCTATTGGAAGTACTGTTCAATGATTCTGTCCCTGTTGTCTGTTTCAGCCCCGTCGTCTTCCTCCTCGTCACTCTCCTCAGGTTCCACCGCTGCCACAACACCACCGTCTCGACCATCCTCCTGCAGGAAAGGCACCTGGCGGCGCAAAGCCAGGTTGTGAAGCATGCAGCAGGCCACGATGATATGACACACCTTCTTAGGTGAGTACATTAGGGATCCACCTGTCATATGCAGGCAGCGAAACCTGGCCTTTAGGAGGCCAAAGGTGCGTTCGATCACCCTCCTAGTACGCCCATGGGCCTCATTGTACCGTTCCTCTGCCCTGGTCCGGGGATTCCTTACTGGGGTCAGTAGCCACGACAGGTTGGGGTACCCAGAGTCCCCCACTAGCCATACACGGTGTCTCTGTAGCTGTTCCATCATGTAAGGGATGCTGCTATTCCTGAGGATGTAGGCGTCATGCACTGACCCTGGGAATTTGGCATTTACATGCGAGATGTACTGGTCAGCCAAACACACCACCTGGATGTTCATTGAATGGTAACTTTTTCTGTTCCTGTACACCTGCTCCCTGTCTCTTGGGGGAACCAAAGCCACATGGGTCCCATCAATGGCACCAATTACGTTGGGAATATGTCCAAGGGCGTAGAAATCACCCTTCACTGTAGCCAATTCGCCCACTTCAGGGAAAATGATGTAGTTCCTCACGGATTTCATCAGGGCAGACAACACTCTGGATAACACCTTTGAAAACATGGGCTGAGACATCCCGGAAGCAATTCCCACGGTTGTCTGAAATGACCCACTTGCCAAGAAATGTAGTACTGACATGACCTGCACCAGAGGGGGAATCCCTGTGGGTTGGCGGATGGGGGACATCAGGTCGGGCTCCAGCTGGGCACACAGTTCATGGATAGTGGCACGGTTAAGACGGTAGGTCAGGATAATGTGGCGTTCTTCCATTGTCGACAGGTCCACCAGCGGTCGGTACACGGGAGGATTCATCCGTCTCCTCGCCCAACCCAGCGGACGGTGCCTAGGAAGGACAACATGGAGCACACAGTCAGGCAACCCACAGGTACGTACTCACAGCTAGCACAGTATACGATTCTCTATGCAGTGAATGGCGTGTCTGAGTGGCTATGCAAGGCCTAGGCCTGTGTGACGCAGTTGAAATTGAGCCATGTGGGCCCTGGAAATGGCGGCTGCCTGACCTGTGAAGTGTGACAATGGGATGTGAGGTCAATGCGCTGGCGTGGCACACCGCGGCGGGCGGCGGGCGAAGACCGCGGCGCGAAGCCGCATTGGTTAACATTGAAGCCTATGGGTTTCAGGAGCCAATGGCGAAGGGCGCCGGCGGTGGCGGGACGCACCGCCGCGGTACGCACCGCCGCGGACGTGACCGCCATTTTCTATCTACTTATCCACTTGCGACTTGAACTTTCACAGGAGAGGACCTATACTGCAAGTGTTGCTGTGACCTCGGTCTGGAAGGGACAATGGCTGCTGCGACTGGGGAAAGGGCCCCTGCCTTCACTGGAGAGGAGTTGGAGAAACTTGTGGATGGGGTCCTCCCCCAGTATGCGCTACTCTACGGTCCTCCAGACCAACAAGTGAGTTTAATTCAATCTGGATTTGGGGCCACTGGCTGGCTTGGAGGCCTGGCGGGGATGGGGGGCATGTTGGGCCTGGCGGGGGGCCTGGCGGGGATGGGGGGCATGTTGGGCATGGCGGGGGGCCTGGCGGGGGGCCTGGCGGGGATGGGGGGCATGTTGGGCATGGCGGGGGGCCTGGCGGGGGGCCTGGCGGGGATGGGGGGCATGTTGGGCATGGCGGGGGGCCTGGCGGGGGGCCTGGCGGGGATGGGGGGCATGTTGGGCATGGCGGGGGGCCTGGCGGGGATGGGGGGCATGTTGGGCCTGGCGGGGGGCCTGGCGGGGATGGGGGGCATGTTGGGCATGGCGGGGGGCCTGGCGGGGGGCCTGGCGGGGATGGGGGGCGTTGGGCCACTGGAAAGGAAAATGCTGAGTAACTTGAACGTGGTATTTCTCCCTCCCTGTACGTGTCACATAGGTCCGCGCCCATGAGAAGATCGGGATTTGGCGTGCCATCGCCAAGGAAGTCTGGGCCCTGGGGGTCCACCATCGACGGGGCACCCACTGCCGCAAGAGGTGGGAGGACATCCGCCGCGGGACCAAGAAGACCGCCGAGTCTCTGCTGGGGATGGCCTCCCAACGTAGGCGGGGTGCCTGCCGTCAACTGAGCCCCCTGATGTTCCGGATCCTGGCGGTGGCCTACCCTGAATTGGATGGGCGCGTGAGGGCAGCACAGCAGACACAAGGGGGTGAGTACAAGCATTATCTACTCTGTTGTCGCGCAGTGGAGGTGTCTGGGTGGGGGAGGAGGGCTGGGGGTCCCCCTAGGCCAGGGCGATATCTGTAGGCTGGGCACCCCCGTAAGCCCCTGTGTCCCCAGCCACCACCCTCAGTAGTTTGTCAGTACAGCCATCCCTGGGCCGTGTCATCCATGGGTGCAGTTGTCAACTCTAGGCGTGTAGGGCATGTTCCACGGAATGCGTAGCGGACCCCAAGTGCGCAACTTAGTGCAGGGGGCATCTGTGTCTGTCATGTCCGCTAACTGTACCGGAGATCCATGTAATCAATATCCCTTTATTTCTCTCTCCCCCCCCCTTTTTGTTTGTCTTTCTGTGCTTGTGTGCATCAGCATCATCAGGCGGAGGAGAAGTGGCATCGGGGCAGGAGGGAGCTGCATCTCACATGGCCCAGGAGGGCCATGCCACAGAGTCAGACTGGACCAGTGAGACGGAGGGCGAGGGGATCTCCACGACGGGGACGACTGGAGCCTGCAGCGACACGGACACGTCCTTGGAAGGGGGCTCCCTTGCGGGGGTGGCACCATCCGTGCCCCCCGCCATTACAGGTACAGCCGCCACCCAGCGCACCATCTCCGCCCTCCCAGCAGCCCCTCAGCGTTCGCCCCGTGCCCGCTCTGCCAGGAAGCCGGGCATCTCCTTCGCCCCAGGCACCTCAGGCCCTGCCCCTGTTACCCCCGCTGCCCTCAGTGAGGAGGTCATTGACCTCCTCCGAACGCTCATTGTTGGGCAGACTACCCTTTTGAATGCCATCCAGGGGGTGGAGAGGGAGGTTCATCGCAGCAATGCGTACCTGGAGGGCATTCATTCGGGTCAGGCTGCCCATCAGCGATCGTTCCAGGCTCTGGCCTCAGCACTGACGGCAGCCATTGTCCCTGTCTCCTGCCTGCCTCTACTAACTCCCTCCTCCCAGTCTCCTGTTCCTCTGCCTGTCCCACCCACACCATCAGACCAGCCTGCACACACCTCAACACCCAAGAGAAGCTCATCCAAACATAAGCACCACAGATCACGCAGACATTCACACACGCAACATTCCGATGCAGACATGCCAACAGTCACTACCACCTCTGTGACCCCCACCTCCTCGTCTCCCTCCTCCCTCCCTGTGACGTCTACACTCACACCTCCATTCACCTCACCATCAGCCAGTGTTTCCATCACCAGCACACCCTCCACTCCAGTCCGCACACGTGCAGTCACCACCCCCACTGCCATTTACACGTCCCCTGTGTCCTCTCCCACTGTGTCTGTCACCCCCTCTTCCACACCACACAAACGCAGCCACCCACCCACCCAACAGCCATCCACCTCACGACAGCCTATCCCTCCTGCACCTGCACCCAAAGACAGCAAACGTGACTCACCTACAACCACATCCTCTCCCTCCACTCCCATTCCCACTGTACCTACCACTCTCCATTGTCCCAAGAAGCTCTTCCTCGCCACTACTAACTTCTTTCCTGACCCTGAGCCCCCCCCTCCTTCTCGTCGGGGTAAGAAGAGCACCTCAGCCACCACCAGCCCTGCAGCCCCCTTGACAAGGGTGCAGGGGTATTGGAGCCCGCCAGCCCGCATGTCTGGATCTTCGCCCAGCAGCAAGGGGACAGCCAGCCCACCCCCTGGGTAGAGGAGCAGAAGGCGGAAGGGGCGCCGCAGGAGCCCGCCTTCTACATCCCCCCCGGACACCACCCAGAGACAGTCACCAGCCACAGCTCCAAAGGGAGGAAAGGGCCACAGGCCGACGACTAAGGAGGGCAAGGGCAGCAAGTTGGAGGGGTCAGGCAGCAGGCCTGCTGCCCAGGAGGAGCCCACAACCCCCATAGCCGCTGCCCCGGGAGGAACCGGCACAGCTGCCCCGGGAGAGCCCACCACCCCCATAGCCGCTGCCCAGGGAGGACCCAGCCCAGCTGGCCAGGAGGGCCCCACCACCCACAGCCCAGGTGGGCAGTGAAGGAGCACCATCCCCGCTGCCCAGGAGGGCACCACCAGGCAATTAGCAGTTGGCCATAGACCGTCCGCCGTCTCAAGAACCGCTGAACTGGGCCCCGCCGTCTCAAGAACCGCTGAACTGGGCCCCGCCGTCTCAAGAACCGCTGAACTGGGCCCTTCAAGGCAAGAACCGCTGAACTGGGCCCCGCCGTCTCAAGAACCGCTGAACTGGGCCCCGCCGTCTCAAGAACCGCTGAACTGGGCCCCGCCGTCTCAAGAACCGCTGAACTGGGCCCTTCAAGGCAAGAACCGCTGAACTGGGCCCTTCAAGGCAAGAACCGCTGAACTGGGCCCCGCCGTCTCAAGAACCGCTGAACTGGGCCCTTCAAGGCAAGAACCGCTGAACTGGGCCCCGCCGTCTCAAGAACCGCTGAACTGGGCCCCGCCGTCTCAAGAATCGCTGAACTGGGCCCTTCAAGGCAAGAACCGCTGAACTGGGCCCTTCAAGGCAAGAACCGCTGAACTGGGCCCCGCCGTCTCAAGAACCGCTGAACTGGGCCCTTCAAGGCAAGAACCGCTGAACTGGGCCCCGCCGTCTCAAGAACCGCTGAACTGGGCCCCGCCGTCTCAAGAACCGCTGAACTGGGCCCTTCAAGGCAAGAACCGCTGAACTGGGCCCTTCAAGGCAAGAACCGCTGAACTGGGCCCCGCCGTCTCAAGAACCGCTGAACTGGGCCCTTCAGGGCAAGAACCGCTGGCCCTTTGGCAGACGTGGCAGGGCAGGATCTATCTCGGGCAGGGCTGCAGGATGTCCTCTGGCCAACTTGCCTCCTCCAGTGGCAGTGGGGTCTGTTATGGACTGTATGGACTGTGGCTTTGCTCTCCCCAGGATGGCCCAGTGGGCAGGCCACCCACTGTATGGACTGTTTGGACTGTGGCTTTGCTCTCCCCAGGATGGCCCAGTGGGCAGGCCACCCACTGTATGGACTGTATGGACTGTGGCTTTGCTCTCCCCAGGATGGCCCAGTGGGCAGGCCACCCACTGTATGGACTGTATGGACTGTGGCTTTGCTCTCCCCAGGATGGCCCAGTGGGCAGGCCACCCACTGTATGGACTGTTTGGACTGTGGCTTTGCTCTCCCCAGGATGGCCCAGTGGGCAGGCCACCCACTGTATGGACTGTGGCTTTGCTCTCCCCAGGATGGCCCAGTGGGCAGGCCACCCACTGTATGGACTGTATGGACTGTGGCTTTGCTCTCCCCAGGATGGCCCAGTGGGCAGGCCACCCACTGTATGGACTGTATGGACTGTGGCTTTGCTCTCCCCAGGATGGCCCAGTGGGCAGGCCACCCACTGTATGGACTGTATGGACTGTGGCTTTGCTCTCCCCAGGATGGCCCAGTGGGCAGGCCACCCACTGTATGGACTGTTTGGACTGTGGCTTTGCTCTCCCCAGGATGGCCCAGTGGGCAGGCCACCCACTGTATGGACTGTATGGACTGTGGCTTTGCTCTCCCCAGGATGGCCCAGTGGGCAGGCCACCCACTGTATGGACTGTTTGGACTGTGGCTTTGCTCTCCCCAGGATGGCCCAGTGGTCATGGAGTCCCCTCGTGGATCTGGCGTCGTGTACTCAAGTGGCTGAGGTGCCCCCCCTTCCCTTCCCCCTGAGGTGCCTGTCCTATTTTCTTTCTGATGCCCCTGCAGTGTTCTCTCCGTGGAGTTCTTGTCATGGGACTGGGCCTTGCCCCTTTGCACAGGACCCCTGTGATCCACGGACAGTGGTTGGACTACATTTAGTAGCTGTATATATTTTGTACATAGTTTATTTATTTTTTGGGATTAATGGCGTACATATTTAAATATATCTGCCCGTTTATGATCTCTTCTTTTGGTCTTTGCATTATTTCGGAGGGGGGTGGTTTGTGGGTTGTGACAGTGATCTGTGGGAATGCATTGATGTGTGTGTTGTAGTGGGTGTGGGTGGGTGGGTGTGTGCCGGTAATCTTTTCCCTCCCCTGTGTCGTAGGTGCAGTACTCACCGATGTCTTCCGCGCCGCCGGGCGTGCTCCTGGTATATGAGGAGGAATAGGAGTGTGGGGATGACCTGTAACTCTGGCTCCATACTGCCGGAATCTCGCGTGGAGTGCGTAGAGGTGAGCGTTTTCCCGTTCGTAGTCTGTTTCCGCCGTGTTCTTATCGGCGGTGCTCCCGCCCCGGAAAAGGTGGCAGATTGGTGGGTCGTAATAGGGTGGGCGGTACTTTGTCTGCCGCCGGGCTGTTGGCGGGAACCGCCGCGCTGTTTGTTTGTACCGCTGTGGCGGTCGGAGTGTTAAGTTGGCGGGCTGTGTTGGCGGTTCCCGCCAGGGTCAGAATTGCATATTTTAGACCGCCGGCCTGTTGGCGGCTTGGCCGCCGCTTTATCACCGACCGCCAGGGTCAGAATGAGGGCCTTTATCCGTTTCCTTCTCCATATAAGAGGTGTACTTGCTTTGATTTCTTTATTCAGAAAATCCCTTATTGAACTTTGCTTAGACTTTAGATGCTGAATGCTGATCCTTAAACTATGTTTTACAAATAGTTCGGATAGCTGAGAATCCCTGCATTCTGAACCATTTCTGCTCATGGTCCGATGCTGATGCTCACCGAATTGAGGCGAGGTACTAACCCAAATGTTATTGTTGATGTAATTTGTCTATTGTTTCTAGGTACCCACCGCCAATTTTGACAGCGCCATAAATAGATGTTTTTTTTTAAAAATTGATGCTGACTACATGGTTTTGCATGAAGCCCAAACATGCTATTTTAATCAGAAGGTTAGCTAGGAGACCCACAGAACATGTTCGCTAATCATTATCCACTGCTGATGTTATTCAGTTGCTGAATCTAAATGTATGCTATTTCTATTGCTAAATTATTCTTGCTATTGATTTGTATTGTAACTCGAGAATGTGTAGTTATCCATGCTTTGATTAAATTGAGATTCTTTAGAAGATTTGGTCAACCAGTGTAGTTTCTGTATGTGTAGCATCTGATTTTGAGATTAAGTTATGTGATATTAGCACTGTTAATATAGGGCAATAAACATTCTAATTTTACATAAAGGTGTGGTTATTCGTGACCAAAGGGGTCATGAGGTGTGGAATTACTGACTCCAAAGATTATTGATACAATTGATTGATATTTGTTATTGATTTGGTTCAAGATTGAGTCTTATGGTGGGATTTACTCTAAGCGCACCCAAAAAGTCCATCGAACCCCTAACGCATCCCCTTATAAATTAAAGCTGAGAAACCAAATAAGGTTAGACGCACTCACAGTAGTTATGGTTAGGGCCTCGTATCCATAGGAAAAGCATATATATCTATCTATCTATCTGTCTATCTATATATACTGTATATATATATATATATAGATAGATATACAGGGAGTGCAGAATTATTAGGCAAGTTGTATTTTTGAGGATTAATTTTATTATTGAACAACAACCATGTTCTCAATGAACCCAAAAAACTCATTAATATCAAAGCTGAATATTTTTGGAAGTAGTTTTTAGTTTGTTTTTAGTTTTAGCTATGTTAGGGGGATATCTGTGTGTGCAGGTGACTATTACTGTGCATAATTATTAGGCAACTTAACAAAAAAAATATATACCCATTTCAATTATTTATTATTACCAGTGAAACCAATATAACATCTCAACATTCACAAATATACATTTCTGACATTCAAAAACAAAACAAAAACAAATCAGTGACCAATATAGCCACCTTTCTTTGCAAGGACACTCAAAAGCCTGCCATCCATGGATTCTGTCAGTGTTTTGATCTGTTCACCATCAACATTGCGTGCAGCAGCAACCACAGCCTCCCAGACACTGTTCAGAGAGGTGTACTGTTTTCCCTCCTTGTAAATCTCACATTTGATGATGGACCACAGGTTCTCAATGGGGTTCAGATCAGGTGAACAAGGAGGCCATGTCATTAGATTTCCTTCTTTTATGCCCTTTCTTGCCAGCCACGCTGTGGAGTACTTGGACGCGTGTGATGGAGCATTGTCTTGCATGAAAATCAGGTTTATCTTGAAGGATGCAGACTTCTTCCTGTACCACTGCTTGAAGAAGGTGTCTTCCAGGAACTGGCAGTAGGACTGGGAGTTGAGCTTGACTCCATCCTCAACCCGAAAAGGCCCCACAAGCTCATCTTTGATGATACCAGCCCAAACCAGTACTCCACCTCCACCTTGCTGGCGTCTGAGTCGGACTGGAGCTCTCTGCCCTTTACCAATCCAGCCACGGGCCCATCCATCTGGCCCATCAAGACTCACTCTCATTTCATCAGTCCATAAAACCTTAGAAAAATCAGTCTTGAGATATTTCTTGACCCAGTCTTGACGTTTCAGCTTGTGTGTCTTGTTCAGTGGTGGTCGTCTTTCAGCCTTTCTTACCTTGGCCATGTCTCTGAGTATTGCACACCTTGTGCTTTTGGGCACTCCAGTGATGTTGCAGCTCTGAAATATGGCCAAACTGGTGGCAAGTGGCATCGTGGCAGCTGCACGCTTGACTTTTCTCAGTTCATGGGCAGTTATTTTGCGCCTTGGTTTTTCCACACGCTTCTTGCGACCCTGTTGACTATTTTGAATGAAACGCTTGATTGTTCGATGATCACGCTTCAAAAGCTTTGCAATTTTAAGAGTGCTGCATCCCTCTGCAAGATATCTCACTATTTTTGACTTTTCTGAGCCTGTCAAGTCCTTCTTTTGACCCATTTTGCCAAAGGAAAGGAAGTTGCCTAATAATTATGCACACCTGATATAGGGTGTTGATGTCATTAGACCACACCCCTTCTCATTACAGAGATGCACATCACCTAATATGCTTAATTGGTAGTAGGCTTTCGAGCCTATACAGCTTGGAATAAGAAAACATGCATAAAGAGGATGATGTGGTCAAAATACTCATTTGCCTAATAATTCTGCACTCCCTGTATATATATGCAAAAGAGAAGAGAGAACTCTATATAGTTCCCAAGTTTGGGTGGAGAGTGGAGAGTAACAGCTGCATTATAGAGTACTCTACAACACCAGCAACACTCTAAATTTGCTCACCTCAAATGTCTGCTTTTCTAGCAAAGTATTTAAGCATAGGATTAGCACAGTGCCATCAACGCTGAGATAGAAAGGGACGAAGTCTTTTGGCATTTATACAGTAAAGTCTATAAGCATAGGATTAGCTCAGTGCCATCCTTGCAGAGCTGTAAATGACAATAACTTTTCACCACTCCAGGCACAGTATTACAACTCTGAAGTGGTAAAATACCATCCAAGCCAACCTGGAATGAACAAAAGCAACCCCTGACATGTGCTTCCCTATTGCTATAGCATTTCAGAGATGTTTAGCTTTTTCCAGACACGAGGGAGCGTCAAAACAATATCTGTTACTCTATGTCTGAAAAGGGTATTGTTTTGAATTATACTGGGTGCTCCCTTGTGAAAACAATCCTGAATCCATTGCTCTCAAGTTTACCAAGTCCATAAGTGAGTATGTCACCCTGGAATTTTTTTTTTGTATCCAGGGACTTGTAGTCTGTTTTATCCTATTAATAAACCAGGACTACATGTTCCAAAATGCAAACCAAACACCAGGACTGTATAAACTACTCATGCACAAACCTGGGAAACATGGGAGCTCTGTGAATCGTATGTCAGGGGTCTCAGCCTTGGTCAGTGCTCCATTGCTCTCTAGCTGGTTCACGCTCTACAAGAACCTATACGTACACCCATGTTCTTGCATTGGACGGGAATACCCTAACGATTTTTAAGGTGAAATCTGTATGTTTGTCCTGACACTCCATGACTTTGGTCAACAGATTCACAGGAGCTGTCACTGAGTCCTCCCAAAGTGTCCCTGCTTAGCTCCTTGTGGAACAGGGATCCCTAACCTGTACAACTTCACCAGGTAGCCAGGCTACACTGTAAACAGAGTTGGACATATTTTGCAGTGATCTCAGCCAAATGTATGGTTATGTCTCAAATGTTTGCAAAGGAATTAATTCTGGAAAGAGCGTTGAGATATTTAAGCTGCCGGATGGCAGTGTTATGCACACATCAGGCGTGCATGCACCCGGATGTCAATAATCACTCACCCGGTTGGCTCCTCTGCTCGCAAGATTCTCACACATGTCATATACAGTAGTCATATGCAGGAGACTTGTAAATTACTTTTCTTTTGTGCATATTAACAGAGGGTGTTCAACATTAGTGTTAGCTCTTTGTTGCTAGATGAAGCCGACTGTTACTTTTCATGCCAGGTGACAAGACTCATGGCACAATGTAATGGCATGAATCTAAAGGTCAAAGCACATTTTAACTTTTGCAAATGTGCATGTGCACATATCTTTGAACAGAATTCTGCATCTGTGTCTCACACAGTTACCAATCATCTAATATGAGGTCATAGTACAGAAACTTAGTACTAGTGTAAGGGTTCTTAACCTGTGGTTTGGGGACTGTGGGTCCATGACACCTACTCAAGGGGCCCGCGACTGGGTAGAAAATTAGATCATATTAACAGATCAATAAAGTGTATATAAATAAAGAAGCAAAATGTAAAAAAACGTACATGCAAAGGAATTTGAAATTCGAGGCTAAAAATTAAGTTGGTAGGAGCAGTGCAAATGTATGAAGCAAACTATAGAATGGAAGATGGGTGGCCTCAGTTGGATTTTGAAAACCCCCAAACTTCCCAATAAAATGACATTTTTCATATTTTATATTTCTTTGAGGCTTAAATAAAACATTTTATCATTTGTGCATTCATGTATATGTTTGATGGATGCTTGTTTCTTTATTTTTGTCTATGATTTTGATGTTCAAATCATCAAAATTGCTTATGCGTGGGTCCTTGTGTTCCAGTAAGGACTTAGTTGGGGCCCCCTAATTCCAAGGATCCACTGGGTGTCCCTGGATTCCAGTAATGATTACATGAGAATCCACAGAAGTAAAAAGGTTAAGAACCACTGTATTAGAGTAAGATAAAGGGCAGCTGAATTTGTGCAATGTTTGTGGGTTGGATAATACAGTTTGGGGCAAACATATTTCCTCCATTTTGTATGGCATATATGTTAATCCCATGAGAAAAACAAATAAAACATCTGTGAATTTATATGTAATATATGTATTCTTACAATCATTTTAAATAAATGATAGAGTTTTTAACACATATACCTTTGTCTATGAATAGTCATTCCAATAAAAAAGAAACTTGATTTTGCACTTTTTTGTACTTTTTATGCAATAAAAAATGTAATATTCTGATTTTGCCTTATGGTCTTTTTTCACATTTCAAAAACCAGGAGAAATAATTTTCTCCACTTCCCTACTTCTGAATAGGTAAACACATAATAACCTCCTGGGCCCATTCACTATGCTTTTACTTCATAGTCTTAAAAACATAAATATCCCTGATGGGGAAAAATACCATCCTATGTTACCATAACCAAAACCATAAATTCAAAAAGGAGAGACACGATTCATTCCTCGTATAGGAACCTCCTATATGTTCTCCATATGTTTTGATACTCTTAGTGGCTTAAATACTTCTCCAGGACGCAGGGAAGTTAATACTGGTACCATGCCCACCTTCTCATTTTAATGTGATAACTATAAGTCCATATTATCTAGCCTTCCTGTCGACCCATTATACCTCTCAAATCCCTTGGTAATGAAACCAAACAGCAAAATGCCTGCATAATACTGAATAGTCTGAACCATAGTGAGCCAACGGTCCTCCTACATTGACACTGATTGAAGGACCATGCTGTCAGTCCTCCCAGTAGCCATGACTACACCTCTATAAATGCTTTCTCTGTCAAACAACCTCTTGGTTCTGTCCTATCATAACAAAACTACAGCATACAAATTGACTATCCACAAATGACTTGACCACCCAAAGTAATCGTTCATGTGAGATATGTCAATATTTGCCTCATAGGTCATTTCCTCTATTCACAACTGACTGAGCACTAACCCACTACCAAAAAAGAACTACTAGGCACCACAAAGAAGCTGGATCACCTGCCTGAAACTATACAAAATCTGCAATCTCCATCTGTCCCTCCTGAAAGAACTCCCCCATTACACCTGACTCACCATGCCTAGGCCCATATTTATACTTTTTTTGCGCCGTATTTGCGTCATTTTTTTACGCAAAAGCAGCGCAAACGTACAATATATACTTGTATTTTGTAAGTTTGTGCTGCTTTTGCTTCCAAAAGTGACACAAATGAGGTGCAAAAAAAGTATAAATATGAGCCCTAGTATGTAAGATTCCACCTGGTCAACAACCCTAACACTTTGGATCATTTCTTTAACACGGTCACCAACCCCAATACCTTGGGGCATTCACCCAAGCTGTCTACCTCTAATGTATCACTCCTCAATTGCTGCCTGCAACATGCTATAGTCCCACAATCTCCAAAACTAAACATCCATCACTATCAAGTATCAATCTCCCATCTGTATAATTGTCACAATGATATTGTTTCCAACATGGCATGTGAGCAGCAGAATAATAAGACTCTTTGCGGCACTGTAACTTTTCAGTTTCTATGCCAACAGTTGTAGGATTTTAGAAGAAGAAATTGAACAGATAGAAATCTATGGAAACTCAGCATAACCTTGAATTCCCCCTCTTGGGCTCAACTCTTGGAATCAACTCCTCTTGGTGTTATTGAGCTATTATTGTGTGCAGCGAGTAGTCACAACCCCCCCCCCCCCATCAATGCCTCTGACCTGAGGAATCCAAATCCGACATACATTTTGTACACATAAACCTAAGTGCCCTAAGACATGGAGGATACCTTGCTGGATGCCTGTCTTCATAAAGTAGTCTAAAAGATGTTTTTCTGCCAAACTGATGGTCCTAATGATGTACTGCATATTAAAACCTTTTCAGTGTTACTGTTTGCCATTGGCTATGAATTTGATTTGCCCTTAGTCTTCCAGTGTGCTGCTGTTAGACTTGTTAGCTACCCACAGCCTGTGGGTCAGCAGGGTCTAAATGGCTTTATCCATATGTTCAATAGTTATGGCACTCAATCCCAATGGAGCTCCTGCATGGTATACCTGACAGGATACCCCAACACACTGCCCATATGCCTAAGGATGTATCTGCAAAAGGCTTGAATGTGGCCACCTCTTCACTAGAAGTGTTTCTTCTAGCACTGTGAAGAATATCTTGAAATCAAAAGGGAGTGCATCTATGGTCCTATAGGGTGCATAAGCTGTACCATCCGTCCATGGTTTCAGACTGAGAGATATCCCTGTCTCTCACATTGAGGGAGTTATCCCTCTTTGTTGTAGAAGGAGTTATACATTGTTGAAAAGGGGCCAACTAGTACAGGTGCATGTGTTTTGTAAAACTGGACAGTTAACCCATCTGACACTGGTACTTTATTCAAGTTTAAGCTTCAAATTCCCCTCAGTATCTCTTGTTTCAATCTGCTTGCCTAGCTTAGCTATCCATGTGTCTGGCAATCAGTGTAGTGGGAGAATGGCTAAGTAATTTTTATCTCGGAACAGTTGGAAATTCAGAAAAAAAGCTGTGAATTGAAAGCAGAAAAGAGGTCAATCTTTACCCTCTCATCTGTTGCCACCATTCCTGCTTGGTTCTTTTGTATCTATAGAACAGAAGAAAAGAATGCTATGTCACCATTAAGGTCATTTTTAATTATTTTTTTTAATTACTTATAATATTTGAAATTAAATTAAAATAATGTTCCTGAAGTTTATATGAAAAAATACATTTCAACATAAACTAAAAGATATAGGGCCTTGTTTAGAGTTTGGCGGAAGGATGACTCCATTACAAATATGACTGATATCCCGTCCGTCGTATTACCATCCCCATAGGCTATAATGGGACCATAATAATGCGGACAGGATATCTGTCACGTTTGTGATGGAGTAACCCCCTCCACCAAACTCTAAATCAGGCCCATAGTTTTATTTATACATTAATAATTATTAAAAGTGATGCATAGAATTAATTAAAATTAGTTTAATTAATAATTTAATACAAATCAACATTGCAATAATTTATCAATTTAAAAAGGTGGTTAAAGTATTTTATAATTAAATAATAAATATGTTTTACTTTTAGATGTTCTTAACATCAAATCATATTTTTTATATTTTTAGCTACTTTAAATAACTTAATTTAATTTATTGTTAACCAATTTATTTCCTGAACAGTTTTTTTAGTCCCTGTCTCCATTCTTTTCTGAGGGCAGGTGTTTCAATATCAGTGGTTGGCCATGAGTGATACTGGACTTAGTATTTTTTCATTTTTGGTAGTAGTAACTTACACTCATACATTTGGCTCCACCTCCTTTCCCAGGGGTTGGAGTAGTGTCAGTCTACACTTCTGAGTAACTTTAGACTCAGATTTTGTGACTAGCCAAATGCAGTAAAGTTACTTGAAAGTGTAAATAGCCTCCCTATATTACATACAAAGTAAGTTACCTTTGTGAATAACCGCAATAGTGTACCCTGGTGTAGGACCTATGTTTCAGCAAGTAAGAAGGGTAGTCCCTATCAGTTGAATAGAGAAAGCACCAGCAGAAACGTAACCGCCAGGCTTCAGTTAAAGTTGAACTCTTTGAAAAAGCAAATGAAGTTTTAAAACCACTCTTGAGTGCTGGCTATAGGTTCACACTCAGTGAGATCAGAGATATAATGGTCAGCATTGATGAAACTGTATCGATCCATATTAATGAAATTAAAATATTTCTGGTGAGAATGTACAATGACAGAATTTGTTTTGTTTGAGCCACTTATGGTGTTTTCAACTGATTTGACTCCTGAAGTTCTCGCTTCCAAAATAAGATCACAGGATACAGTTAAACCTGCAGGAACCATTTTAAGAAACATCCTGAAACGTTTGGATTTTGGACTTAATGACAAATTTTGTGATGCCCCAGAGCTCCGCAAACTACGGGAGTCAACAAGAATGCCTGATATTGTCTTAAAATTTTTTACATCATTGTTTAATATCAGCAAAGCAAAACTGTTACAAACTAAAGTTTTTGAGTTTAGACAGAAGCCGACAACGTTGGTGATGGCTTTGAAGATATAAGCGAAGAAGTGGAAGACAATCCAATGTATCGACAGGCTTATGCTGTGCAAATTTACTGTCTTTTCCAAATCATGTTTTATGAATTTCATCACGGCAAAAAGAGAACTTTGCTACACATGATGACTGCCCACACAGTCTATGACAAGTGCAAAAGTAGAGAACTAATCATTTCAATTAATATGATTGGTGTAACAACAAGTTATAATGCCATAGTACGTAGCAGGATCTTCTTAGCAGCTCAACCCGTCTAATCTTGTGAATCCAACAGCACACCTCTTTCAAGTCACTTTACCAGGAAAGGATTTACAATTGCTACTCTTGATAATTTTGATTTTGAAGACAGAACATCCAGCACAAATTATACTGCCATGGTGCTTTTTCAAAACTGTACCAATGAAGTAGCTGCTGGAAAACAAGCTGTGTCAGCTGTAGGCATAAACAAACAAAACTGTAAACTGATGACCCAACTGCCTTGACAATGTGTGCAAAATCACTACAAGCCGTCATTACGTCCCAGTCTACAAGAAAGTTTGAAAGTGGCTGAGGACATGGATCTTCTTCTGCCTGAAGCTGCGGTCTACAAATCTGATTTAACTGAATTCATCATATTGTTTTATCAAATCGCCTATTTGGTGTAGATCGAAGGATGAAGAAAAGCCAGTTCCTCCATAGGCTGAAATTCATGCTCTGATCTCCCAGAATACCGTCCCACTGAAAAAGATTGTTTTTTTACCAGTAATACCATCTCCAGTAATACACAACAGTATACACAGCTCTAAAAACTTTCTAAAATGTGCATGCTCAGCTTGATGAGCAACCTATCCTGACAATTTTCTGCAATAAAGATGTTTTTCCGGATTGTAGCTGACATTTTTATGAGCAATCCTGCAGAATTTGATGATCTTTATCCAATGATGAGTGTTTTCGACATGACAAAGGTTGCGTTGCAGTGTGCAGGAACTTAACTCAATGGATCTGGCATAGATGATGCACTTATTGAGACGGAACTCTTTGGAAGCAAAACTGTTGAATCAATATGTTAGTTTGTTATAAGGTATGCTCATCATATCTGAGGCTTTAGAAACATTGTGTTGGACTGCTTTCTGGAACAAGAATGACAAATTAGGTTTTGCATACCTTATCCTAGAAGTGAGATAAGGCACAGGGGCACTCCATTCAAAAGACATAATGCAAAGTCAGGTAATGTTCAATACACTCAGTTCAAATTCAGAAAACCGGAAAACCAAGTTCATAGGGTTTGTCAAAGAATGTGAAGAAAAATCAGAACTTTGCAAGTACTGGGGAATTGAAAAACTTGGTGATCGGGAGCTGCACGTGAAGACTGTGGAGTCACTGATTACTGTGTTTCGTGAATTCTATTGCATAACCTACCTGAGATTAGGGTCCTGGTATTTGGAAAGAGTGAAGAAGCTAGTGGTGGAAGAACCATACCTTTAAAGAAAATTCATCCAAAGACATTTTGTGGTGAAAGACAGAGAGGGAAGTTTTAGTGCTGTGGCTCAAGATATGAATCTAGAAGAGATGATCCAAAGATTACAGAAAAGCTTTAAGGGAATTATTGGTCAGACACGTAAAAGTGAATATGTTGCTCAATGGCAGATGGTTTACCATGAATCCCTTTATATTTGCAATGTTTTCAGAGAGATGACAAATTCAAAATTAATGGACCATTTTGAAACTGCTCCTCATCACAAACGTTTGGGAAAAAGAGGGAAATATTTTAATAAACATGTTGCCAGCCTTTTTCATTTCATGCAGCAGCAAGGGAACCCCTTAGAAATGAATGTGCCAGTGCAACTACACAACTTTGTGACCAACCAATATGAGGATAATGATATAAATATATGTCTACTAGATGTTGTGGAACATGGATCAAAACTATATGCAGAACTGAAGCAGGGGAGATTTGTATTGAAAGAGAAAAAGCTGTTTGACATAATCACTAAAGCTAAACTTACACTCTTTAATTGCCATAGTAAGAGTTTGTCCAACGAGCCACTACATAACAGGTTACAAAAAACAACTTTCGCAAGCACATAGAGAGATGGATGTAGTAAAAGAAAGGGGTGAATTTATCAAGGACATTCTGTCACATGATCTTCTTCCAACAACACATTATTTGATGGAGATGGTGCAAACAAACCAGTGAAGCGCAAACTCGTACAAGAGCTAAAAAAAAAACCTTTCACCTCAATAGTTTCAATTCGAAAATGTGTCACTGAAAACTGCAGTTGTTGTGGACTATATCTTACAATTGCGAATGGACAAGATTTCCTCCATGCAAAACTTTGGAGAGGTAGTTCAGACTGTTTAACAGATATCAAAGTCAGTGTGCACCTGGCAAGAACTGCACTTTGTCTTTGACAGTTATCTTGAACTATCTGTCAAAGATTGTGAGAGAATCAGATGAATGTCTACAAGTGGAGCAATATTGATCTTGCCTGCATCAGAAATTTGACACCTATGCATTTTCTTTATTTGGTTAAATAATATCCACCATAAATCACATAAATACATAACACATAATAAACAAAACAAGCTAAACATTTACACAGATAAAAGCTTAAAATACTACCAGTTTCCTTTTCCAACCAAAATTTAATAAATACATAATATCATATAAATAATAAAATATTTACGCTAATCCGCCAAGTTATGTCTCCCTTTAAAAAAGACCCCACACCAGCACTTCAGGGACCATTTGCAGCCATACAAAAGTGGGCAATACTGCAGAAAGCCCCTTTTCCTCACCAAGGGGGATAAAAATTGTCACCTGAATGGTGCATAAAAATCACAAAACAAGGTAAAATTGAGCAGAGCCTGTGCGGACACCCCATCACAGGGGCAAATTTGTATACATTTTGGGTCATATTGTCCAACCGGGAAACACAAATTACATCTAATTAATCCTAAGCGAAAGCACAAAATAAGTGTCCTTTCCCATCCATTCTGCACCGTCAAGAGATACAACTCTGGACCCACTGTCATCTTAAATATTAAGAAATCCCTCACTGATTGTTTCTTTAATTCCACTGCCTCCCTCTTGGCCTCTAGAATATTAATAAGGTTCTCCTTTGCCCACCGTTTATCAGAGAATGTTAAATATTCTGGGGCATTAAACATTTCGGGGGCACAAAGAGATGCAGCAAGTTCTTTTATATAAGACAGCCAGGTAATGCCTAAGCATGATCGCAAGCCATATAGTCAAGCAGGATTTCCCTATTTAGGGAGGCACACACATTTAACCAAATTGAGATCCATAGCAGAAATGGAGCCATCTTAATAGCATCGTCTATGAACTCCAAATTCAGTTCCTCGTGTATACAAAAACAGGAGGTATTTTGTCCCACCCCCAACAGCCTTCTGCAGAGGAGATTTTCCTCTGTCAGGGGAGCCTTACATCCCGAATAGCCCCAGAGTGCTGCCCCATACGTTAAAACTGGGAGGCATTTGCGTCTATATACCTCAAGCAGGGGCTGTATGGATTTATTCCCCACTCTTGAGGCAAACTCAAAGGTAGCTCCTACAGCAGCGTTAAGATGTGCAGACCTTCTTGAGACGCAGGGCTTCCATGTACCCTTATCGTCAAAAGTTACCCCCAGATAGGGAAATTCCTGTACATGGCTAATACATTGGCCATTGACCTTTACCGCACCCACTTTACTCCTTAGTTATCAAAACCCATAAAATGTGACTTACTGCTATTAACCTCCAAGTTCAAGTCAGACATAAAATGATCATGCCCCCTAAGTACTGCATCAGCTGCATATATCAGGACCAGGACACTATTTCCACTTATTTTGGGAACATCCTTACATTTTTCCACCAGAAAATTGTGCATCCCATTAGTATATAAGAGAAAAAGTGTGGGGGCCAGAACACACCCCTGTCTCACACACCTTATAAGCCCAAACGATTCAGTGCATTCTCCCTCCATCCCAAACCTCACAGTTGCATTTGTTCCTGAGTGTAAGTAACGGAACAGTTCCACAATTTGGGACTCCAAGCCCATCACGGTTAGTCTTTCCCACAGCTTACTACGGTTCACCTTATCGAATACGCAGCTAAGATCCATGAAGGCAAGGTACAGGGTACCCTTCTTTGCTTGCATATATTTACCAATCAGCATGAGCAAATTTAAACACTGCTCTTGAGTTCCAAGCCCCCCCCTAAAGCTATACTGGACCCTGCTCAGCACATCATTCCCACATATCCAGTCCTCAATGTGTCTTAAAACTATTCACCCCAGGATTTTTACTGAGGAGTCTAGGAGTGAGATTGGTCAGTAGGATTTGGGATCACTCCGATTTCCCTTTTTATATACAGGAACAATGCACACCGATTTCCAAGAGGGCAAAATCCCTTCACTGACTGCCGCATTTAGAAAATTGAGTAGTATTGGTGCTCACAGCTGAGGGCAGCACTTATATAGATCCATAGGAATGGCATCTGGGCCCGGTGCTTTATGGCTAGAGCAGTCCTGTATAGCCTCCCACACCTCATCAAGAGTAAATATAATAGCCAGGCTAGGGGTATGTCCATGTAGCTCATCCATTTCCTCCTCTTGGTTACCCCCAGAAAAAACGTGCAGAAATAGCTCACCCAGACTATCAGGTAGGATATTGCAGCCCAACCTTGCAGTTGTTTCTGTCCCAAAGGTACCCCTATTTACGATCTTCCAGAACATGGCTGAGTCCTTGGTGTGCGACGCATGTTCCAGATCCTCCAAGGCCTGCTTCTTGAGCTGCTATTTACGCTCACTGATCACGTAAACCTTATCTCTCGGTTGTGCCTTTAAAGCCTTCTTCAGGAATTTCATCGCTTCATGACAGGGCTTACTGAACCAACTTCTGTGAAGCTTAAGAGTGGGCTTTTCAGTTTTAAACATACATTCTTTAATGGCTTAGTTGGTCACCGACACAATAACATCCCCCAGTGGAGGGGGGACTCAGGTAGAAGGGTCCCTGTTATCAAAGTTAAATTCTGTCTCACCACCCTCTCCACTACCTGTGGGATGTTCGCCTGTCTCCATCCAATTCTCCTTCCCTGATCCTTTATTCTCACAGCTACCGGCCCCCCGAACACAGATTTACACATGTTATATGGGAAATTTATAGACACCGTAAGAGGTTTATGGTCACTGAGATACTGCCTTATGACCTTACCGTGACGGACCAGATTTCTCAGTGAAGGAGATACAAAAATATAGTCAATTGTTGTCCCAGCCCCTTTCACCACAAAGGTTGGTACCAGAGATTCACTTGCAAACTCCAGGTCACATATATTCAACAATCCCAGACTCTGTATCCCCATGATGAGGGACCTTTCCCTTACATCCTGTGTTCCCACATTTACATGCACACTGTATCCAACTCAAAGGGATTCGCCACTGTGCAGTACCCCCCTATCTTCACATTAAAATCCCCAGAAATGATGGCACAAAATTCCATACCACACACCTCAGTATCTGCAACACTAAACACTAAAAAAAGGGCCCCAATGTGGCAACCGGAGTCCCATACTGCATTATAGAAATTATCAAAAAACATTATACTTGTTTGGAAAGACTACACAAAGAATGAGGAGACCCCGATGATTAAAATTTATATTCTATGCTTTCGCTATCTTGTAGGACTGAACCAAGGTGACTAAAGACCCTTTTGGACGGCCACTAAACGACTGCTCAGCCGGAACTGCAAACCTTTGAAAGACATCCCAAACCGCTTCTCCTTCTGACCAAGTCTCCTGGAGTAAAATGAAATTGTACTCTACCACGATATTAACCCATTGCCCATCTTGGAGCTTGATGTCATACCCTGCCACATTCCAGGAAATTAGACAGGTCTGGGAGGTTATCTTACCTGCCCCTTCCAAACCTAAGGCTGCATTCAAGGGCCACACCCCCTTTCCTCATGTGCAACCGGAACCCCCCCTCCCCCATCATACTGTCAGTCATTCTCCTCCAAATCAGTGCTTCTGGTAATTCTGCATTCCAATCTAGGCAGATTTTCCTGTAGATTGCCGGACCCCTTGGCTCGACATCTGTCCATGGGCCGAGTATGCCTATAGAAAAAACACAGGGGGACCATACCAATCTTTCCATTTCCCTGGGAAGCCGTATAACATGTTGAGAGAAGTTGTTGTACCAAGCCTGGATATCTGCAATTCACAATGATACAGTCCCCATTACCTTCCTTTGTTTGGGGGCCCACCCACCGGGGCCCACCCACTACCCACCCAATCCTTCTAACAAACAAAATATCCCTCAAATCCTTACAATTAAAATCACAATTTTTGCCCAACCAGTGCCCTGTCTTGTTTTTCAGTTGATCCATCGATTCACTTACACCCGGCTCTAAAGGTGGAACATTTGTAAGTACGACGACATAGGGGGCACAATCAGGAGGAAGCTTCAAGCGGAAAAGTGGGAGGTCATTGTCAAGATGTGAGTTTTGCCTCTGTTCTTGTGACACTGCTGCTTTCTCTCCATGCCCTCTCCCAGGTCTCCCTCCATCATCAAGTCTGCCTGTATCCCTTGCATCTTTCCACAAATTTGCCAGGGCCATCTTTATGGCCTTTACCGGGGTCCCTAAATTAGAACGATACAAGGGCTGTAGGGTTCCTCTCTCCTGTGCTCTCAGGTTAACCTCCAACAGAGTCTCCTCCTTGACTGTGGGACCATGACACACGGGATCCAAAGGCCAAGGGTTTGTTGATACCATATCTGGCCTCCCCCTGCCGCTCATATGGGACACTGCAGTTTCCAAGGCCTGCAGTATTTCTTTTATCAAGACCAAGCTTGCCTCAATCAGCTCCTAAATTTTTTGCATAAAAATCTCAAAACCGGGAGCTAGGCACAGTCCTGCATCAGAGCCCTCCTGGGTATCAAAACAGCACAGATTTTCTGGTAATGCCACTTTAGATTTTTTCCCGGGTTTCCTCTGGGGTTTTTCCCTCTTGGATGGGGAGCTACTGCCATCGGCCGGAGAATCAGACAAAATCCTCTTACTATTCCTTGGTAAGTCCTCCAACCCATTTTTCCCCCACTACTGGGAGAGATATGGATTGAGCCCCCTGCAGGTGGCTGCCCGAGTGGAGAAGTGTGGCACAATGGTTAGAGCGGCAGACCCTGAAGCAGAGATCTGGCTCAAGACCAGGGTTCAAGTCCCGCCTCAGCAGGTCTTGGGCTCAATTTCCTTGGACCAGATAATTCTCGCCTCAGTGCCTAATCTAATTAATGGGTCCCACTCTGCAACTCTGGGCAATAGCTTGCTTAATCTCTACAACGGCCCAAACAGTGCTTGGATGCCTGGCTTCACCCTGGGGGTGCCCAGGAGTGGGCACCTCACAGGGAAAAGCCAGGAGGGGTTCCATAGCGGTATGAGTACAGCGCCTTGAGACCCTAATGGGTGAGTAGCGCGCTATACAAGTGCAAAGTTTACAGTTTACAGTCTTCATTAAAAGAAGACTCCAAGACCTCAACATTAGGTGGTGCTTGTTGCTAATCACTTATCTCTAGTGAGAGCCGTCTCCCAGCCAGGTCTATCTCCTTCGCAACCACCCCAACCACTCGGGCAAGAAACAAACCTAGCGTTGAATTTGATGATCCCTTCCCCCTCGCACCCTGATTGCAATTCTCCAAGGTCCTCTTCCTGGCCATCCTGTTGGTTTGACTGACTATCTCACAGGACCTAAACGCCCAAATGAGTATTTACTACTATGAGAGGGAAAGACAGAGCACCCTCTCTGGCATAGTTAAGAGGGATAGAGATAGTAAAAGGTTTTAGCTCTCACTCAAACAACTTTGCCAACTTTGCTGAGTATTAGATGGGTGGCCCAGCCCAGCCTCTTCTTGCCACTGATGGGCAAGGACGGGCCTGCCCTTGTCCCGGTCTTTGCCCTGGCACGGCCTGCGCATGTCCCACGCTGCGGGACACCTTCAGTGCTTTTCTAGCACTGCCTCACGATGGTGCTCCACCCTCTCCCAAGGGCCTGCTGGGCCTGCTGGGACTTTGAGTCCCCTTGTCTCATGGCTGGTGAAGCACGTCCCGTGCTGCGGGGCTGCCTCAGTGCTTTTCTGGCATTGCCTCACGATGTCGGTGCTCCACCCTCTCCCGAGGCCCTGCTGGGACTTCAAGTCTCCTTCTCTCACGGCTGTTGAAGCGCGTCCCACGCTGTGGGGCTCCCTTAGTGCTTTTATAGCACTGCCTCACGATGTCGGTGCTCTGTCCTCTCCCGAGGGCCTGCTGGGCCTGCTGGGTCTTCGAGTCCCTTTCTCTCATGGCTGGTGAAGCGCGTCCCAAATACCTCTATAACTCAATTAATTCTGGTCATCAACATCGAACAAGATAAACTTGGAGATGTTAAGTCGCCAAAATATTGTTGATGCTTCAGTGAAGACTCAATTTCCAATTATTGCCAGTCGAATGATTGTCAATGAGGAGTTGGTGCCCGCAGAGATATATTCAAAAGGTACAGGCCATATTGTTTAAGAACTTAACAGGAAGCTGACCTTCGTGTTGTGCCACATGTTGAATGGGCTGTTCGAAATGGTTCCAATCGAGTCATTGTACTGTCATATGACACAAATGTTATTACTGTGCTACTTAGATTTGTTGCAATGTTCCTAGGTCAAGGACTGCCAAAGTTATGGATATTTTATGGAACAGGCGAGGAAAGACATTTAATCCTATTTCATATTCTGGACAAGAAACTTGACCCAAACATGCCCGGTGTTCTTATCAAGGTACATATTCTTACAGGTGATGACACTATGAGCAAAATTGAAGCAAAACTTAGAGCTTTAACTGCTGAACCTGAGAAGTTTCTAAAAGGCTTTGCTGAGACAGAAGAAGAATGTGACTTTAAAGAAAAAATACCTTGTGCGTGTGTGGAAACACATTTGACGATCTTCAGTACAGTGAGTTCAATAGATCAGTCCCACTAAGTGAAGTTCCACCGACGTCATATTCTGTGCATGGACACATTAAAAGAGAGTTCTACTTGATCAGATGATGTGTAAATGCTTTGGATCATGCATAGCTAGAGAAAGATCCATGTGAATTTGGTTGGGAAGATGTTGATGGAGTGCTAAAACCTACAAAATTTCTAAAGCCATGTTCAACATTCTGCAAATGCACCACAAGCGACTGCTGAAACAAATAAAGTGACCTATGAATATGTGTATAATACAGGAGTGATAAACATTATTTTTTTCATATTCATATTAAGATCATAAACATTGTGTAGTGTATAAATAAAACGATTAAAAACCATCAGTATGTGTTTAATTTCTATATATGTCTCTTTTTCCTCTATTGTAGCTGCCATTTTGTAAAATGGCAGAAGGGTTGTTCTGAAGAGGTATTTTTTGTCTCTATAAGACTACTTGAACCCCATAACCTATGTTTTGACAACAAAATTAAGTATATAGGTCTCATGGTTCCTGAAATATTACATCAGCACTGATACAAATCTGCCATTTTTAAAAATGTCATCCAGAAAAATTCAGCCTGGATCGGCAATGTCTGCCCAAGCTAAATTACTTCTCTAATGATCCAAAAACACAAATAAAAAATGAATTATCTGTGGACAACAATTTTTTTACGGAGGTATACCAGGGGGCCAGGATTATTGTGGTAATTGTGCATGGTGTGGTTTACTCACATGTAAACACGATAGATTTTGGAGGCAATTTCGATTTTTTTCCTCCCAAAAATGGTGATATTTTATCTTTCTCCTGCTTGCAACTTACTTCACTTCAATGCACGTTAAATTGAAGCCGGCTTGATTCCACAGTCTAGGCTGAAATAGAAGCTGCATGTGGTGTCAGAACTCTAGTGCAGTAACATTAGAATGCTCGTTATACACAGGGTTGGCCATACCATTCTTGCAAAATGATTTGGGGTGTTTCAGCTACTGAGATAAGCGTCTTTCTAACAGGGATTCTTCCAGCTATATTGAGGAGTTTGACAGAGATTTCCATTGCATTCAGATTGTCACCAGCCCTTAGGTACATTACCCACGGATCAAACCTTGAGATGTTAGGAAAATTCTCTAGATGGGCTCGAGCAAATCTGTGTGAATTCCCTCTGGATATAAGCATTTCAAAGATGTTGTAGGCACCCTCAAATATCCTTTGGCACCAGTCTCTGCTATAAATCTGATATTCTCCGAGCATCTCCTAAATTGCTTCTTAATTAAGTATACTTTATTGCCATACTATTTACATGTTACATAACATGTATATATAACTTCTCTTTCAAGCTTGTTTTTAGTAGTATACTAGTTCCCTCTTTAGACGCTCTACCTTCTCCTTCTTCTTTCCTTTAAAGTCTTTTAGTTTCATTTCCTCCTCTTTTCTTTCGAGCCCTTATTGATTTATTGATGGTACACGATCTTACCAAATCAAGTGACATTAGCAATATAAATGTGTAGAATCCCAACACTATTATTGTGCTATTAGGCAGTCTAAATTCATATATTACTGTTTTTTTAATCAATCTCTGATATGTAAGATTCGTATTTATTACTGATGTATCATTTCATTGCCATCTCTAGTATGGGTGATTTCTTTTAATAATGAAATAAAATTATTAAACTCAACAAACACATTAACAACCTAAACATATGTTGGCCAGTTCATTGAATTAAATTAACAATCTTAGAAGCATGCCAGCCGCAACGAAGGAAGGGGAGTATGTCATGTATCTTTACCACTGTGGTAGTTAATGATTGTGTGTGAGTCTTTTGGGTACCAATGACCTATTTGGATGACCCCCTAAACATGGTTATGTTCTCTTAGACATTGCTTCCTTCATCTACAGAACAATAACCACCTTAAACCTTTTTACACAAGCAAAGTATTTCCCATTTTTTTTCTTTAAAGAAGTCCCAAGTATTGAGCCACAGCTGGCTTGTTATGGGCAAAAGGTTTCTACGACCTTTCTGAATCACGAATAATAGGGGAGAGGAAAGGCACATTGTCATCCTATTTGTGAGATACGATGGGATGTATCAATAGCTTGGAACAGCAATTTTGGTTGCAAACCACTGATCAAGTACCATCCCCAGAGCAGGGACAGCAACTGATTTGAACTGGAAGGTTATCCCTAATGGACAGCTTCCCCTTTGGCGATCGAGTTGGGCTTTCCTCTAAGAGCAGATAGTGGTTCAGGGAACCACTGTATGCTCCCTCCAGTGTCTTCTAGGCAGGTCAACATTGCTCAAAGCAGTACCTGTCCCTTGAAAGAACATGGGCTGCTTCCAAAATGTTGCCATGATTGGAATGCAAATGCAGGGACAATGATTTACTGTCCCTTGCAGCCCCCATCACTGAATTTGCATCCATTCTTAAATGGCGGCAAGCTGCTGCTTACCTCATTAATGTTGATAAGACCAGAGATTTTGCAACCCTTCCTAACTATACATCTTGCAATGAAACTGATTAATATATCTGTCCATCCAAAATGCTGGGCAGATCGCAATAATTCTGTGCATTTTGTGCGTACTATTTGATATACAAAATATCAGGCCTAATGACATTTGAGCTCTTCATTTACTCTGGACGTTGCTCTCACACATGGTTATTTAGAAATATGAAGCTCACCAAACCATGTTTTAGCTACCACTGGACCTTGAGGGTTGGGCTAGTGTGGGATGCGCAAGTTAGGTGTCACTGACTGTTGAATCTTCCCTTGGGTTCTTGGATGACCTAGCCATGCTTTAGTTAAAGTCAGCTGTCATGTCACTTCTTTGATGGGTTGATTAGGGCGGAGAAGTCTTGCATGGGGCTGAAGGCTCCTGTGTCTTCTTAAATGCACAGGCGGTGGTGCTGGTCTTATTCCTCTGACCAGGTAGAGATGGAAATTGACTGACTGGTGGGTGAAGATTAAGACTCTACAATAGCAAATAACTAATAATACAGTAATTCAGAAACAAAATGGGAAATAATATAGTAACCACAGGCATGCTAGTCCCTATGATATTTCTCTTTGAATTTAGAAATTTTAGGCCTGATTTAGATATTGGTGGAGGGGTTACTCTGTCACAACGGTGACGGCTATCCTGTATGAAGAAATCTAAATTCCATTGGATATAAGGGATTTATATGTCAGTGGATGGGCTATTCGTCAGTGTTGTGATGGAGTAACCCGTCTGCCGACATCTAAATTAGGCCCATAGTTCTTGAAAAAGCCACTTATAAATTCTATTTTGCAAAAACATAATATTTAAACTATTGCTGACATCCCCTTTTGTTCCCAGTGTAAGACCAAATGGTTGCTGAAAAAACAGATGAACAGACAATCTCTACCACCCATGTATGCTTCTATGATGCAGTGGCTGAACCTTGAAAAAGCTCCATGTGCAGCAAATATAGTGCGAAACGCATAGTAGTCTGCTCCATGCAATTTGTACTAGAGATTTCGCCTTTTATACCCTGATTAAATAAAACTAGTCCTCCACTGAAAACAAATTTAATCTATCAATATGTGTGATATCCTTCTGTTCATTCCAGATCGTATCACCTTTAAGCTGTAATGCACTTTGTACTGCACCACCCACCCAAAGGTAACTCCATGAGAGGGAGTGCAAGTGATCTGCACCATGAACCTGTCATCAAAATCACACGTGATCTATGAATTTGTATACGTTTTCCATAATTGAGCTAAAAAAGTGCATTATTAATCATGGTTCTACATTTGAATTCACATATGTGTGTTAACGTAGAGCTGTTGCGATTCAAACAAAATCATTATGATGTACTTTCATGTGTTTTTCTGGCTTAGACTAAGGGGGTTATTCCAACTTTGCAGGAGGTGATAATTCGTCCCAAATGTGACGGATTTACCACCAGCCGTATTACGAGTTCCATAGGATATAATGGACTCGTAATACGGCTGGTGGTATATCCGTCACTTTACCGTCACTTTTGGGACGGATTACCACTTCCTCCAAAGTTGGAATAACCCCCTAAGTCTCAGTTAGGCCTCAACACCATCTTTGTTCGAATGAGTGAAGTATCATAATGTGCTGTGTGTGTTTGTATTTCTCACTTGACACAACATACAGCAAGATGCGCATGATTTAATTTGCATGAAATATTGCTCTCAAAGAACTCGCTGGAGGAAACCTCTTTGCCTTTCAAAGGGTATTCCTGCTACCTCACTATAGTGCATTAATTCACAATTGTTTTCTGCTGTTCATTGAACAGGTTCTAACACCTCCAGACAACATTAGGTCAGAAGGGAGGAATCAATATTTATTTATTGTGTTAGTGCTGAGATGGCAGGGTTATGTGAGGTTTTAGAAATATGAAATGTGATTAGCTCTGATTTGTTCACACCTTGGTGACATTACAGTTTCAATGATTTCCTATGCTGAGAATGGCTATATAAACGCTTGAATTTGGGAGTAACTCAGACCTTTTTGGGTCTCTAGTAGGGATGCTCCACATTTGCTGCACATTTTTCTGATTTTGCTTAGTATTGTATTATTTCTATAACTGAGGACCTTCATGGCAAAGGGTTCCTATGTATCTTAATGATTACTGCCACATTTGCAGTTTCTAATTTCTGTTTTGCACTTTGCATTTTAATAAACCTTCATGGTTTTTCCTAAGAATTGTGATCTTGAACTCCCTTTTGGAGTCATTCCTTTTGTATTGATGTTATTTTTAAATGTTGCTTTAATCTTATGTCTAGAGACACATTACCTCATAGTTGTTGAGGTTAACACCGTCCCTACAAATCTGGCGCAACACATCATGCAGATTATTCAAGTCACATCGCAATCACAAATTCTTACTGGTCCATTAGGAAAATCTTTCCACATTTGCTTTGCTATTTTAAGTTTACTACTTGGAAGCCAGGGTAATTTTTTAATTTACTAGCACGGAAAATCTGCTGTGGTTAATTACAGTCGTGTATCCCCTAGATATTTTAGTGAAGGCTCCTTACATTTTCTCTTAGTCGAAAATAACATGTGTACAAATATTTGTGCCGAGTGCAGGTCCTCGGAGTGTTGAATGCCCTGCCCTTCAAGGGCTTCAGAGACCTTTGTTAGTCCATAAAAATGAGTGATTCTACTGCCTCTCCAGTACTTAACCCTAAAACACATCTGAGAAAGTGAATCACACACAGGACTCTTCTGTCTTGCTCACATATACCAAGATGCAGAGTTGTTTTTCTCTTCAACCGCTATTAAGTAGCATCTTGAGAATACTTTTAGAAATGAGACAGCCAAACAAAGATAAAGTATGCCATAAACTCAGACTTTGGTGTGCACACAAGACCTATAATTTAAGAGATACATGTTGCTCATAAAATTGAAGATATCCATAGTTCATTGAAAGCTTGGAAAAGTTTCCGTGAGGGCCTACAGAGCGGTAAAAAAAGCAACAGGCACTACTGCCAACAGTTGCAGACCCAATAAAAGCACAGGAAAGTCAAAACAGAGAAATGAGGACAGTGGATCATTTGAAATGAAGGTACTTACACAAGGAGAAAGGGAAAACAACACAACCACTCAACTTCAGAGCCCATAGCAAAACGGAGGACGACAACAGCAAAGCATTTTAGACGAGTTTGTTCAAAACTGCAGTGGTGTGGAAAACTGAGGCCCTCATTCTGACCTTGGCGGGCGGCGGAGGCCGCCCGCCAAAGTCCCGCCGTCAGGTTACCGTTCCGCGGTCGAAAGACCGCGGCGGTAATTCTGACTTTCCCGCTGGGCTGGCGGGCGGTCGCCTTCAGACCGCCAGCCAGCCCAGCGGGAAAGAGGCTTCCACGAGGAAGCCGGCTCGGAATCGAGCCGGCGGAGTGGAAGCTGTGCGACGGGTGCAGTTGCACCCGTCGCGTATTTCACTGTCTGCGCAGCAGACAGTGAAATACTTGTAGGGGCCCTCTTACGGGGGCCCCTGCAATGCCCATGCCAGTGGCATGGGCACTGCAGGGGCCCCCAGGGGCCCCGCGACCCCCCCTACCGCCATCCGGATCTCGGCGGTCCGACCGCCGGGATCTGGATGGCGGTAGGGGGGGTCGGAATCCTCGCGGCAGTGCAGCAAGCTGCGCCGCCGCGGAGGATTCAATGGGGCCGCGGTACACTGGCGGGACCCCGCCAGTGGTGCCGGTCCGACCGCGGCTTTACCGCCGCGGTCGGAATCCCCATTGGAGCACCGCCGGCCTGTCGGCGGTGCTCCCGCGGTCCTCCGCCCTGGCGGTCAAAGACCGCCAGGGTCAGAATGACCACCTGAGTGTCTGTGTCTGGCAAGAGAACAAGGGGCCAGATTTACAAGGCCCTTGTGCCCCTTAGTGCCACAT
The DNA here is from genome assembly GCF_031143425.1 of Pleurodeles waltl. Taxonomy (NCBI): domain Eukaryota; kingdom Metazoa; phylum Chordata; class Amphibia; order Caudata; family Salamandridae; genus Pleurodeles; species Pleurodeles waltl. Next base: position 1,414,027,228 of record NC_090447.1, on the reverse strand, counting down.
TTGCAGCAAAATCTTTGACGCAAATGTGAAGCAAACGGGACAGTACCGCAGCGCCATATTAACAAGGTGCCGCAAACTAGGTTTTCACCACCTTGTAAACCCTTTGCGCCACATCATGCATAATATATGCATGATGTATGCAACGGGGGCGTTTCCTTGTTAGAGGGTCGCTAAACATGGAGCAACGGAATCTACAAGATACCGCTGAGCCATTTCTAGTGTCATTTTGGAATTAAAATGAGGCTCCCTTTGATTTCAATGGGCCTCTTAACACTATACCTGATTAGTGTCATTTTTTAAACGCTAATCCACTATATCGTTACAACAGTGTAAAATAAAGTGAGGCTACTGACCCTAACATGTGCCATGGTGTGCCATATTGTAAATATGACGCTACCACAGTGGCGTTTGGGGACGCAACGGGCCACAAGAAAAGTAGCGCATCACTAGTGATGCACCACCTTCTTGTAAATATGGCCCAAGGAGCGGAGAGAGTCCATGTAAAGATCCCTTTAAGGGAGACAGTCATGATGATTTGTTTACTTTTGTGTGGGATCTCCTGACTGCCTAGGTCGGTATGGCAGATTACTTTATTCCCACCATACAGATGGTCCTCTGTCTGCCAGATTTAGAGATGTCTCCCCGCCCAGCTTAATTTAACATTGGTAGGAAGTGCTGCAACATTTGTTCCTGACAAAGTATCAAAATAATGGTATCATCTGTTGAAAGTTTTAATATGTTTTTGTATTTTCAAAAACAAAATCCCAAAGCAGGATTTTATTTCTGAAGATACAAAAACGAATGAACCTGATACAATAGGAGTTGTTACCCGTGGTGTGGATCATGTTTCAGTTTCCACTGCTCCTTACTGCTAGGTTTTACTGGGTGGAAAGGGGCAGTGAAAACTCTAAATTGGGTGGGTGGCCAGACCACACAACCTCTAAACTACCCTTACTCCATAAGTCTGTCAGAGGAGTATGTCAGCGATGGAGATGGCGTAATCTCCGTTGCTGACATACTTAAGGTCTGCCCGTCTGTAAATCAGGCAGATGGACCTTCAGTTTGGCAGAGAGGTTACTCAATTGCAACAGTAGGCACAACAGATTTCCATTCCTGATTCTGGTTAAGCCTATAAAGTTTGTTCCTTGGTCAGAGCATGTGATTACCCTTTCCACATCCTATTGCTTAAATATCCTTGTAAGAGAGCCACCGCAGATAATAATACTTGCAGGCCCCAGAGGAAATTTCTGCTCTGATTTTGTCTGAAACTTTGACCACTATGCCTAGCTCCTCTACTGCTATTGACTCTTTTGCTCCTGGGGGCATGTGGAAACACCATCTTCAGGGCACAAATGCACCCTGGTTTAATGAACGGTTACAAGATCTTATGTCGTTGTGTAGGGACGCAGAGCAAATTTGGAAGTCCCTAAAGCTACTTATTTAAAGCCTGCACTGCATATAAATCTGTCATTTGCAAAGACTACTCAGATCATACTTAAAATCGTATTATAAAAGGTTCTAAACAATACATTAGCAAATTAGTTAATCCTCGATGCAGCAAATCTGTCAGTCCTATTTTAAGATGTACCAACTGAGTACTTGTCCCTTTTTTCTATAACACAACTGAAACTACTGGAGCTTCCTTTGGGCCTCCCTCCAACAATATTTAGCTCAAATCAGGTTATTCTTCTCATAAATGCCTTTTTTCTTCGTTAAGTTTATAGCATCAGATGTTTTCACTGTAAAAACGTATCTCTTGATGAGGATCTCATTATGATTTTGACAATTGTTAGATTACTTTCTTCCACCTTTACAATCCATAGTAGCTGAACTTTGTCAGAACTCCAAATCCACTTCCTATGTCCCAGATTCTTGGGAAATGACCACAGTATAAAAAGCTATTGAAACAACACAACACTTGTATCTCTGTTTTTGGTAACTACACATTTCTTTCTTACCTCCCCTTTGTCTCTAAGATCACTGAGGCCATGGCAAATCTCCAACTGTACTCTCATCCTAATGTGCATGGCCCATCACAAGCTGGATTTGGACATGGACACAGAACCTAGTCCATGCTTTAGCAGCTTCACAGCACATTCATCTCAATCTGGATGTGCAACAGTCAACGGTACTGGTCCTACTAAACCTCTCTACAGCAGTCGTCTTATTCCATCAGGCTGGAATGAATAAGGGACATGGCAATAGGTCGCTCTGTCATTCAGTCAGTTGCATCATTGTTAGCTAACAGGCAGCAAACCATCTTCTGCCTCAATGGTGCCAATAATTTTCAACTTATACATGTCTCCTTTAGCCCCAATTATCAGAAATCAAAGATATCAGTTTTACAGTTATGCTAATATCAAAAATGTGTGCATGAGAGTAAGTTGAAACTTAATACCGGTGACACCAGGGTTAATATTTTTGGTGAAAATAGCTCACTCTGGTCAAACCCTTGGTGGCCTCCCCAGACTGGAGGCCCCTAGCCACAACGATCTCTCCGGCAAGGAAACATGTTGTTGTCATTGATGAGAACACTGTTCTTTAATGCAACATTGCAAATTTAGACTATGAGGAATTGATTTATCTCCTTGTTGTAAAATCATACTTCAGGCTTTAATTTCTTCTTGACTCGACTATGACAATGCTGGCTATTTGAGTCTACTCATTAAAATGCAAATTTGAAAATACAGTGGTACATCGTACATCTTTCCAGAAGGTAACATATGCCTACACATTTAAGGCCATCACATTGGCTTCCAGATCGAACGATTTTAAAAAGTTTAAAAGCCCCATAGTTATAATTAGGCTAGTGAACCAGAGTGAGGAGCAGGCTATAGTGGACATTATCACTTCCTTCTTATCTTTGCAAGGAAAAGAGAGATCTTGATAATCCCCTTTAGGGGACTGGTAGTGACCAGTGAGTCGTGATTCATTGGAGTAAATTTAGTAATTCTTGAGCAGTAGGAACAAACATTCAACAGGTGATGGAAGTCAAGGGGCTTTTCCCCAGGATGACTGAGAAAGGAAAAACTGAGGAGGGAACAAAGTGGACATAAAAGCCTTTGTAAAAATTCTATAAACACAGAGACACTGGCATCAAATCTCATAATCAAAGAGTTGATGGGCATGAGGTAATTTACAAACATCTACGGGGTGTTAGTCGTAGTTGTGACCATGGTGATACAGCGGTGAAATCTGATTTATGTCAAGTAGGGCAAGGATATAATATATATCTAACCTACTGGTGGTCGCCAGTAGGTAGTTATAGTTAGGACCTAGGCCCTTATTATGAGTTTGGCGGTCAGTGGACCACCGCGGTGGAGATAGTGGTCGCACCGCCGCGGGCCTGGCAGTACAGACCGCCATATTACGAGTACTGGGAGTCACCATTGGAGGAAGAATCTGATGATGGGGTAGTTGTTCCTGTCTCCCGAGTGGTGCTCCCCTTGCCCTCTGTCCCACAGGTCCCCTCGGCTCCGCTGGTATCAGCCTCCTGGGTCCAGTGGGATGCAGCTTCCCCAGTCGTCGGTGCTCCTTCTCCTTTGTCAGATGATGCTGATGGACAAAAAGACAGAGCAGGAGAGGGAGGGAGGGTGGGATAGTGAGAGACAGGGTGTGAGAGAGATAGACAGGGAGCAATTGGTCAAAGCCAACACAACAGCCACACACAAGTCGCTACAACATACACTAATGCCATGTCATTACATGCCATGCCTTCACTCAAACATGCCACTCCAATAACCGACCATGCGTGCTACAGCAGTCATGCACATGTGTTCCACTCATGCTGACACACATTCAGTCCTGTACAGGATGAAAGCCATCCCCTCAACAAATGGCTGAACCAGCCCATTGGGTCATGGCTCTTTACGATCTCATGAACTAAACTAAATAACCTACGGGCGTTTGGAGGCATACTTGCACAGCCACATAACCCATGCACATATAGCTGTGTGATGTGAAATCTCAGACTTCGCAGACTACACATACACCACATGCCAGCAGACAACATTTAGGGATAGGGCCCCAGCCACACTGTTTGAATAGTTGGGACTACAATGCGTGTGAACTCCAGAAGCAGGGACCCTGTACACATAAAATACCCTGCTCATCTACTACACAGTTGCCATGTCATCGAAACTACTTAGCAGTTAAGTTAACCTCAACTCACATCCTGCACGGCATTTTAACAAATGTATGTAGCACATCCGGACTCAATGTGTCCCAAGCCTAGTCTGACAGTAGCTACCTGACACACATTCCACAGCCTTCACACACTGCACAGGCTGCACCTATCACTCACCACATAACCTATGTATGAAGGTGAACTCACCCCCTTGTGGCTGCTGTGGTGCCTCAAGCACCCATCCACCTCAGGGTACGCCACCGTCAAAATGCAGGACACAAGGGGGGGTCAGGGTCCGACAAGCACCTCTCCCTCATTGGAAGGACGTCCCCAGCTGGGCCTCACCGGTCTTCCTGGCCCAGCGTCTCAGGTCCTCCCACCCCTTTCTGCAGTGGTTGCTTCACTGGGCATGGACCCCAGGATCCACACTTGGTTGGCAATAGCACGCCAAATCCCCTTCTTCTGATGGGCGCTCACCTGCATGGATGACACAGAGAAAAGGAGACAGTCATGTAGCGTGGCATCTTAGGGACTGCATTGAACACAACAAATCTCATGAACATACGCACATTTCAACATTCCAGTTGTCCTCACAGCCCTCAGACAGGTCCTTACACAAGTCACTCATCCTTGTCCCAAGGCCCCTGTACACATTTGTACCACTCACAGACAGTAAAATCACAGTGACTCACCTGCTGCCCTGTGCCCCATACAACTGGGAATATAGGGGTAGGACACCCTCCTCACACAATTGACTGTCCTGTTCCCATTCTGCGGAACAGCAGCATCCTCCACCTGATGGCACCACTGCAAAGGGATCATGCCTGGCCCATTGGTATGTATTGTGTCATATGTGTGCCTCTATATACAGAACGCTGTACATCACCTGCCTGATTTACCTAGAGTTTTCAACATGCCTATTACGTCTGTGCACACAAGTGTCATGTCTACTGACACCTCTCATGCATCCGACTACAGCAGCTGAAAACCGTTTCAATGAGGCCCATAGAAGGACTCAACAGGTCATCGAACGCACCTTTGGAGTGCTCAAAGCCAGATTCTGGGGCCCTACTGCACAGACCAGTGAAAGTGTGCCAGATCATTGTAGTGTTCTGCATGTTACACAATTTGTCTCTCAGTAGTCACATCCCATTACTGGATGCTGAGGAGGGTGCAGCTGTGCCAGTGGCTGATGAAGGGGACATAGGGAGCGGTGAGGAGGTGGATGACGAGGATATCGCTGATTTCAGAGCAGAGCTGATACTACAATACTTTCACTGACATACAGGTATGTGTAAAAGCCAATCAACCAGTAGCAATGACTGCCATGTGCACAGCTGCCACCAGGGTTGTGTGTTCAATGTGGGTTTGGGGTGAACCCATAACTTTAGATGTGGTGCTGTTATCTGTAGTTCAGATCTTTAAAATGATTGCTCCCCCTTCTGGCACCGTCACATACATTGGTAGGACAATGGCCTGCCTGTTACACATGTCATGGCTGTCTATTTTGAAATCATGGTAGATAGAGACGTAGGCAGTAACTGTGCTCAAAGGTGTTTATTTTTATATGAAAAGTGCAAGGGCTGTTGAGTGGGGTCATGGTGAGTGGGATCATCAGAGTACTTGGCCTACCTGTGGGGAGTCAAAGTCCAGTGTGATGGCCATGTGAAAATGAAGTTATGACAGTGGACAGTCAACAGGGTGTCGCTGTGACGCACAATGGGGTATGTTCTGAAGTGGCTCACTTCCTGGTGGTGGTCTTGGCATCAGTGGAGGCCGGATGTCTGGTTGGACGTCCTCGCTTGTGTGGGAGCTCCTCAGTTACAGAGGAAGGGGTGATGGTGTCCTGTGTGTCCTGTGGCAGAGCATCCATACCATTGACTGAGGCTGATGTGGAGGGTTCAAATGTGATCTGGCTAATGGTAGTAGTCTTCTGATGGGAGGTGGACTGACGCTGGATGGTGGTAAGTTCTGTCAGCACCCCTGCTATGGAGGCCATGGTGGCATTGTGGGCCTGCCTCTGCTGCATGGCCTCTTTATGGTTCTCCCTCTGAACCCTTTGGGTCTCCTGCAGGATAGTGAGGATCTGGGCCATGGTGTCCTGGGTTTGGTGGTATGCACCCAGAACTTGGGTGAGGGGCTCCTGGCCAGTCTGAAGTTGCTGCTGCCCCCTCACTTGGACCACCGATCCACTCCTACTACCCCTGCCCCCCTGTGCCTGTGCCCCTGACACAGTGTGCCCACTCCCAGTAGCACCAGGGCCTTCATTGTCTGGGGAGGGTGCCCTTGACTCAGGCCCTTGTACTGTGGGGCACACCTCTAATTGAATGGTCCCTGAGGCACAGGTTTGGGGTGGAGGGGCTAATTGAGGTATTGCAGCCACACGGGAGGGTGAGTCTGGGGTGTCCAGGTTGGGACTCCTGAGAGTGGACTGGCCAGTCGCCCCAGATGGCCTAGGCAATTTGTCATCCCCCAGACATCCACTGGGGCCTTCATCCTGGGGATGGCTGTCTGACCCTGTCATCCTCTGCTGGGTGGCAATAGCAGGGTAAGCTGTGGATGAAAAGGGTGAGAGTTAGTACGTAGATATATAGTGTCATGGTGTGCTGCTTGCAGTGGGTGGATTCGTTACCCAGGGATGGCTGTGACATTTGCAGCAATGCAGACACTGCATGGTGAATGGGCTTTGGGCCATGCTTTTCATTTTATATGTATTTGTGGGTTTGCTGTGTGACATTGCTGTAATTGCCATAGGTAGTGAGGCGGTGGGCTATGGAATGATTGTCCATGCAGTTGCTCCACTGTGAGGTGTGAGTGTGACTCAGATCCGGCGTGCATAGTGATGGAGTGTGGGAGTGGTAGTTGAGGAGATTGTGAAGGTTTAGCATGCATTGTGCGGGGTGGGTGTGTGGATGGTGGGAGAGGAGTGGTGTGGCATGCAGAGTCGGAAGGTGGGGTGATAGTGTGGGGTGCAGTCTTGTGGTTTGTGATAGTATGGGGATCGGTGGGTGCTTGGGAGGCATGCAGAACTGGAGTGGTTTGTGCTCAGTGGGAGGTGTTGCTTCCTTACCAGAGTCAATCCCTCTGATGATTCCAGTCAGGCCCTCAGGATGCATGATGTCCAAGACCTTCTCCTCCCAGTATGTCAAGTCAAGGGGAGGAGTTGGGGGTCCACCGGCAGTCTTGTTGAGGGCGATGTTATGCCTGGACGCCATGGAATTAACCTTCCCCCTGAGGTCATTCCACCTCTCTCTAATGTCTTCCCTTGTGCGTGGGTAGCTGCCGACTGCTTTCACCCTGTTGATGATCCTCTGCCATAGCTCGGTTTTCCTGGCCATAGATGTTTGCTGGACTTGTGCTCCCATCAGTTGTGGCTCTACTCTGACGATCTTGTCCACCATGACCTGCAACTCATTGTCGGTGAAGCATGGGTGCTTGTGGCGTGACATGTTGTGGGGGTGTGTGCACCGTGTAAAATAAATGCTCAATGTGCAGTGGTTCGTGGGTCGTGTATCGCTGGGACGTTGTAGTATTTGTAAGAGTTTGAGGGTGTGTGAAGGGGGCGTGTCTTATGGTGCAGTGAACAGGTGTGTGTAGTGTGTGTATGTGTTTCAGGTGAGATATATTCGACCTGTCCAATCTGGTGTTGCCTCTTATTAGCGGTGATTTTTTATACCACCACGGTGCGCACCGCCAATGGTTTCCCGCCGTGCATGTTCTGCTTTGCTGAAATGTGACTCATAATATGGCGCCCGGAATGGTGTCGCATGGCGGGCCCAGCAGGAGGACAGTCGTTCTTTCGCTGTTAGTGGCACTGGCGGTGTTGGATTTCTGGCTGTGTTTCGTCGGCTCGGTGATTGTGACTCGTAATATGGCGGCCACTGTTTCACCAACACTGGTGGGATGGTGGTGGCATTTTCCATGGCGGTCTTGCCCGCAGACCACCAGACTCATAATGAGGGCCCTAGTTTCCACTCAATAAGCGTTTTTTGACTTGGATATATCTTTGGCGCAGTTTGACGAATCTTCACAGAATTTTTCAAAAAAGTGTTGAGTTGGGTTGTGTCGCTCCTGGAAAGTTTTGGGGTGATTTGTCAAGCGGGGCTGAGAAAAGGGGGGTCAAAAAAAGTGCATTTCCCATGCTAATTCCCATAGTATCTCTAGACATGCTTGCAGCCCGAACGGCTGGAAAAAATTACACAAAATTTGGCAGAAAGGTAGCTTTTGGCCTGCAGATCACTCTTTTTCTTATTAGGTATAAATCTGTTCAGCAGTTTTGAGATATTAAAGGAAATTCAAATTTGTACATGTAGTGTTGTGAGGACTTCAAAAAGCCGCAAGCAAAAGTAAACACACCGGTTTGAGCAAGCGGGAACTGTCAAAATGCTCCGCTTGCTGAAAGCAGAGATTTCATCTCTTTCCCTGCCCGCTAACATGCGTGTAGGGAAAGAGATGAAAACATTGCTCACGCACGTAGAGAGCTGCTATTGGCAGAATCTCCCTGTGTGCAGCAGCAATACCGGCTCCTGCAGGACCTGGGTGCCGGTTAGAACCGTGAGCACCTTGGGTTTCCCCCGCAGTCCTGTCACTTTCTCTTGCTCTTTCATGCAATAATGGTATGGAGGAGAGAGGGAGAGGTTGTAATTTCAATGGTCTCTCCATACAATGCTTTCAAATTGTCACACCAGCAAGATGTTTGGTTGGAATACTATAGGTATGTTTTGATGCACAGCAGAACAGAGTCACCTCTGGTCTACTGGTAAAGCCCCTGGACTGTCACTCAGAAAGTTAAAGGTTCAAATCCTGGTATCTCATGAAGTTGTATCAACAGATCAGGTAATTAAATTGTGTCCACATAGATGAACTAATGCTAAGGAACTATTCAGATAGGATAGACAAAAAATATATGATGTTTATTTTCATTATGCCTCCTGTAGTTCTTGAAAAGATAAAAAAATCTTGCTTGATTAAACTTAGCATTGTTTGAGAAGTGTGCTACCCTGCCACGCTAGCCAAGTAGCATAAGGACAGCTGCAGCCCCTGATACCTCTGAGAGAGATTACAACTACACAAACAGCATTATCTGAGCTGCAGCACCAGGCAAGTTCTAGTGCCTGCTAAAAGATTTCATTTTATCGACGAAAGGCAGGACATAAGGCTCAAATGAACAATGATATCTGTGTAGATAAGGCTCAATGAAGGTGGCACACACGAATTTTATGTTTGCTCAGAATGTATTTTAGTGTTGGTGTGAGTATAATAATAAAGGAAATCTAACCACAAGCCACTGGCCACTGAATGAAAAGGTGCATGTACTGTAGAAACATGCAATAAATTAATATTTGACAATGGTGCTGAGTAGAAATGGATCCAAATATGGATCCAAATTGTCATTGTCCTTAGAGGTTTGGAAAAATTGACCATGCAAAGCACATACAGAATTGAAGGTTTGTGCAGCCTCATATTGCATTGATCTTTCCTCAGTTGGTCCTTTAGGGATAGTGTCCTGAGTTTTGTTTTGTCCAGTGATTCACATTGCTATTTGCACAGGCGTTGCTGTCAGTGCCTGTATGTTTTATTTATGGTGCAGCTGGACATGGCGTTTGATACACAAAGTTGTAAAAAACTGGGCTATTATTTTGTGAGGGAGCACCCTTACTAACACAATAAACACAGTCTGATTAGGTCACAACACACTTCTAAGAAAATCTCTGTTCGGCCCTTGTTAGCAATGGCCCAAGCAAGCGGCAATTTCCCAGAGAAATGCATGTTCGGTTCAAGAAGTACCAACAATTTTAAAGTTAGATAAACAGCTCGATAAAGTTCCCATACAATAAAAAATAGAATCTAAGGAACAAAAAGTCACCAAAGTGATCAAAATCGGGTAGGGGGAACTGAGGTGTAAGGGTATTCTTCCCCTGTGAATGATAAACGGTTCTCGCTGGGACAGAGATCCGAAAAGGGATTTCACATACTCACCTCATGGTAACATCTGCTCGAGCAAAGGGAGAGCTCCAGTCACAAGGAAGTATGATTGATGGCAAATATAGCATGCTGGGCGCTAAGACATGAAGCGAAATGACCTCCAACAAGGCGTATTAGATAAATATTGGAGCTATTTTTGCCCCAGACGGAGACACTCGCACCGAAAGGAAGATTACGACTAATACGCTTCAAACTTCTACACCAACTCTTCAGCGCTCGTTTCAAACTAAAAAAACACGGACGTGCGGAGGAAGCATATTGTAAAAGATGGCGTGCCGTAGGCGCTGATTGTTTGCACCTTGCTTAAGGACCCCTCAATTATTAAATACTGGCAAGAGGTCTTTTAGGCAGTTTGCCTACTTGATATCACCAATGCTTGCTCTTCTGGTCTGGATGGCTGGTATGCATGTCATGTGCGGCTCTTCTCATCTGTAGCAATGTTACTAGCTATATGTCAGGTTGCATGTGTGTGGGGCACACGTTGCTCACCAGCTATGAGAGAATGGCTTTCCAATCTAATTTATTGTAATGACCAACGTGAGAATTACTTTTTCACCATATTCACAGCGAAGATACCCAGAAATGTCTGGTCTAGGCTTCAGGTTGGGTTCTAGGCTTCAGATAGAAGGTTTGGAGGGAGGGCTACCGAAATAGATTTATAGATGTGCTTGTAGCCACCATCTGATTACTTGCTTTTGTAAATTGGAAAGTCAGCATGTCTCTCAAAATTTAGAATTGCTATATGCTAAGAGAAATTGATCTGTAGAGAATTTGATCATATGTGGAGTAAGTTTGATGAATTTAGTACTGAGAGTAAAGTAAGTGGGGATTTACTACAATTTGCATGGAGTGGTAGCTTTGTAGATCATCGAATATGGAATACCAACTGGTGCTGTAATAATTTCCGTACCTATTACTCTGTAACCTGAAAACAAAGTTAAAAAGCTGAAAAGAAAAGTGAGATTGTTTAAGAAGTTCCTCGAGTAACCGCCTCACCTCCTGCCATCACAGATACGGAGTCTCTTCTGCTATTTGTACGTTTAATTGCATCTTCAATTTTGAGGTGGTCGAATTGCATTTTGTAAAAAATTTACTGCGTTTGGATGTCTCTTTTTTAAAAACTAGTTGTAAACGCAAACAGAATGAGCAACTATCAAGACAAGTTTTCCTCCCTTATTTAGTGGTGAATTCAATGGTGTCCGAAATATAGAGTTCTGTTTGAAAAGGTAAATGTGGTTGTTAACATATGCTTAAGACTGAATTTACTTGTTTTAGGCCTGTTACCATGAATTACTTATCCCTGCATCAAAACACTTGCTGCCTGCTGTGTTCATAAGCAATTCTAGCTGTTCAGTCGAGACCCAGGGCTACCTTCAGATCAATGTCCCATTGAAACCTTAACAGGAAAAACTTCCACATCTGCACTTCATGCTTTACCACTGCTGTCAGTCTAACATGGTGATATTTCACACAAAGCATGGCTGTCACTCTTTCCAACCTCCTTCAGAAGGCCCAGCCCAGCAGTATCACTCTTCCCAGTTAAGTTTACCTAGAAGGTCTTGAATCTCTCCTAGAGCTTCTTTCATCTTAGCAGCTAGGCTCTCAGCCACTTGCTTCAATTCCACTACTATTCCCTGAGGCAACCTATTGACACTTTGATTCAAGCATCGTTCAAGCCTGAGAATGATCGTTTTTATGGCGGACCCACCATCTTGTCTTAGCAAGTGGCATCCAAGGTGTGTCTCTGAGTTGCAAAAAAGAACTGAGCAGTCCCTTGCACTGGTGAATGTTTGCACCCCTACAAAAAGGAAGTAATCTATATAATGGAACTTGCCCCCTTGGGTGCTGTTTGTTCAATGCCCATTTCCAAAAATGTACTTATTGTCTTGAAGAAGGAGCATGTGATGGAGCACCCATTGGCAGACCCTTATCGTAATATTGCTTCTCCTGGAATTGGAAACCTCGCAGATGAAATGTCTCCGGGTGATGGGTAGAAGTCGGAAGGCAGACTCAATGTCTGCTTTTGCCATTACTGCACCCTCCTTGTTCTTTAGCAGTTAAAGGCTTCATCAAAAATGGAATAGGTGACCGAGCATTGCTCATGGTCTAACCAGTCATTGACAGAGTCCCTTAAACTGCTCTAGTTCTTCCTTTGGGAAACTCCCTAGTGGAGATATGATGGAACCTGGAAGTGGTGGCTGACTGGAAGGGCCTTCAATGCAGCCTAAACGCAGGTGCTAGGTTTTGCTCCACAACCCTTGCATGTTCATTTACTGATTACAGGTTCCTGATAATTGTGCCTACCTATGGTCCAAAGTAAGGGATCGTGGATCTTTTCTCAACACTAGCCATCAAGAAGTGAGGCTTTTCTGGCCTGTGATATTCATTGAGTAGCTCCTTGAAGGGGGGCAATTTAATAGGTGTTGCATCAATGCAACACTCCTTTCTTTGATTCCCTACTTCCCCATGTCTTTCTTTAATCTGTCCTTATGTCTCCCCCGAGTGGAGCAGTACCCAAAATAGTATGGCTTCATTACAATTTTTTGTGGTGTCTTTTTGCTTTCACCATTGCCCTTTCTGCACTCGCTGGCTGGGTGCCTTCCTCTACATTTTAAGGACTTGCCTAAACTTACATGATCTGCCCCATTTCTTGAATTTCCCGTAAATTGCAGAGGCTCCTCTAGCTGGTTTGGCCCCATTGTAACAGTGTGTATCTCCTGATGTGGCTTGTCTGACCTCAGCTTGCCGGATGTGTACCAAAATGGATGTTCTACCTTAATCACCCTTTCCCTGGCAGCTAACATCTTGTGTGTGTAGCCCCCTATACCCTGGTGTTTCCATTCATTCCTAGGATATTATGCATTTTGATCCTAAACTCCTGATCATATTGTAGCCATGCATCACCCTAAAACATCTTCTGGGCCTTATGTTTCTTATTTGTATACAGCCATAGCATTGAGGTACTTTGTTGTTGGAACTTCTCTAATATTACCCAAGCCATCATCCTGAAAGTATCTAGCCATTTTTGTATAATCTTTTTTTTTAGCACCCTATGCCTTTTCTTCCTGTCCTCCTCTTTTTTTTGTCTTGGTTCAGTTATTCTCATCCTGCATGCTGGATTTCCAGAAGCGTGAATATTTAAATAAATTATTTTTGCCATATCCCTCCCTAATTGACAGCGGTATTGGACTTGCTAAACAAGTTACTCTGGCAATCATGGGAGGTTTGCCAGGTGCTGCTCTCAGTTATGGGCTCGGCTGCTGGCTCACTTGCATGGGGTGAGCATTGCATCCCCCATGCTACTGTATGCTTGTTATCTCTCATCTTTTGCTGTTAGCAGCTGCACATTGAATGTAGTGCAACCTCTAGCCATCACCGTGTTGGCTACAGACCACTGGCTTGCACCTTCCTTCACCTGCTGTATACGCTTCTTCCTTGGGTTAGCTGTGATGGGTTCCCTCTGCCTCTTTATCTGTTGATCATCCTTCTGCGCCACAGTGACGGTCCCCCTTTGGCTTGCTGCAATTTGATGGGGGCTACTTTCTGCCATGAATTATTGAGTTATTGTCCCCTGGCACTTTTGTCTAGGAAAGTGCTGGACCTGTTTTCTTTAACCTCATGGACAAAGCCTCAGAGATGCCTCAGGTGTCTTCTTTAGGTACCACTTTGTTTAATGTCCATATGTCCCTTCTATCTTTTTTTGTTCATCCATTCGGTTTTAAAGTGGTTTCCTAAGCTGATGACACCAAGTTGCTCCTCTCTTTTCAGCAGGACTCGCCTTCCATACACAAAGTCATCAAAGCCTTTCAGCGGTTTTGGATTGGATATTGGACAGTCACTTGAAGTGTAATTCTGAGCAGATGGAAATCCTGCTGATTGGTAATGCCTATACTTATTTGTAGGTGGAATGCTGGCCTGCTGCCCCTCCGGTGGTCCATTTCTGCTGTTAAGAATCTGGGTGTCAAGTTGACTCCCTGCTCTCTTTACATCCTCAGGTTTCCTCCGTGGTAGGATCCTGTAAAGAAGTTTATATAACTTCTTCCCCTGCACTTGTGAAAAATTGTGGTATACACACCCATTACTTCTAGATTGGGCTATGCCAATGTATTATATATATTTAGGCCTTCTGGAGCATGTTGTCAGACTCTGCCGGTGTTCCAGAATGCAGTTGCACATCTGGTTTTGAAACTGCCCCAGCAAGTCTTGAATTCATTCCACCTCAAATCTCTTCATTGGCTGCTAATCCATAAGAGGTTTCTCTTTAGGACCTTGCTTTTGACTCAGAGGGCCTTGCATTCCTCTGGTCTTCGTTATGTGGTGGATAGATTCATTTCTGCCGCCACCTAGAGTCCTCCATTCTTCTCATGCTGCTTTGGCTGTGGTTCTCAAAATTCGACAGTCTCGGAGCAGTGGTTGCTCCTCCTTGTTTTTTGGCATCTAGGGCATGGAACAGTCTCCTAGCTGACCTTTATACACTGAATGTAGAGTTGCTGTTCTGAACAAAATTGAAAACTTAGCTGTTTGGTCAAACCTAACACCTAGCCAGTTTGGTACTATGTTCTCCTTAGTGCTGGGAGGCTCCAAGGAGTAGCAGCGTGCTCTACAAAATCATTCATTCATAAACCAATAACCAATCTTGCCGGGGGTGCCTGCTTCTGCTCTGATCAACGACTGCATGTCCTCATCACAGGCTCCAGCTTCTTTGGTTAGCTCCTCTGCATTATTGCTTTGGCCTGCAATTGTGCCCCTCAGACTTCCTTGTAATCCAGCTGTTGGTGGGGGGAATCTTCTCATTGGGTCCTGCTCTTGCATCTCACAGTGCACCTCCTTGCAGAACTTCCTATTGCAATCGAGCTGTGGGCTGAGGGGTTGGTATTAAGCCCTGCATGTTCTTTCTCTTGCTTTGCTTGCCCTTTATCTCGTCATGTGCTCCTGTACCCCGTGGAGCATGAGTCAGCTGTTACCATGTTCTGTGGGGGGCCATCTATGGAGCCCATTGTGGCAGTGGAAGAGTTGCAGTCGCTGTTGCTCCCCTTTCTATGTCCTTGGGGATTATGGATTCTGATCCTCTTGCTCTGCGGTGTTGTGCTGATCCTCCCAACTTCATCTCAGTATAATGCCTTCTTCAGCTTTCAACCACAGCTTTTTTTTGCATTGAGTGCCTGGGCTGTGAATACAAGGCCTTTTGACCTCATGCCTGGCCCAGACATGTATCCTCATTTACTGCTTCAAATGTTGCTGGTTAGTTAGGTGATCACTAATTTGTACCCTTTCTCCCAGACTGACGGACTTCCTGGTGCCAAGTGCCCTTCTTCCTCGAATGCTTAAACCCTCGCTTGGTAAGCAGGGGAGTAGAGAGAGTCCAGGGCCCTTGAATGCTTACTTACTTCCTGTGTGAGCATACGGCTCTGGCCTCGGTCCCCTGGTGTATTAAGGTCAGCTTCTCCACGGCCTGTTAAGTCTATGAGGCAGTGGCGGCCCGTCCTTTAGGGCGGAGGGGCCACGCCCCCCCACCTTTTGCCCCTCATGAAGTGTGTCTGTCAGGCTGAACAAAGGTCGGCCTGACAGACAATCTCCATGTTCAGCTCAGGGAGCCAGGAGCAGACATGCGCGATTTGCGCACACTCCCGGCTGCCTGAGCTCAACTTTGCTGGGCTGAGGAGGTCACAGCTCCTATGGGTGTGACCTCCTCGGCTCAGCAAAGGTGCCTCAAGGCCCTCCCCTGGGTGACGAGGAAAGCGTCACCAATTGACACTCTCCCTGGGCGCTTCAGGTTTAAGCTCTGAAGTGCCCAGGGTGAGTGTCAATCAGTGACACCTCGTCACAGAGTGGGGTCAGCAGTCTCACTGACCCCATCCCACTCTGCGGTTCACCTAAGGTCAGCCAATGAGGGAAGGCAGCAGTCCCAACCCTCCTGGGACCTGGAGGCTGAAGGTAAGTGTGTGTGTGTATGTGTGTGATGTTTTAAATTGAATGTTTGGTGCGCGCGTGCATGTTTGAGTGTTATGAGTGTTGTTAATGGATGTGCGTGCGTGCGTGCGTGAAAGAATGAGTGTGTGCGATCTTTTAAAATGAATGTTTGGTGCGTGCGTGCATGTTTGAATGGTATGAGTGTTGTTAATGGATTTGCGTGTGTGCGTGCGTGTCTGTGTGTGAAACAATGAGTGTGTGTGTGTGTATCCCACCCACCCCCCTCCCTCCTAAAGCTTCCGCCCGCCACTGCTATGAGGCCTGCG
This sequence comes from Pleurodeles waltl, assembly GCF_031143425.1. Taxonomy (NCBI): domain Eukaryota; kingdom Metazoa; phylum Chordata; class Amphibia; order Caudata; family Salamandridae; genus Pleurodeles; species Pleurodeles waltl. Next base: position 1,414,010,881 of record NC_090447.1, on the reverse strand, counting down.
CTCTTTGACAATTATTCCGCTTCCCTTGTTTAGTCAAATCAGGAGGCTCCTCCTGTGCCATTTCTACTAGTGCGGGCCCTCCAAAAAGGAGTTTCCGACAACAGAGCTTGTGGTAACTCCACCACTGGAAACACTTATTTCCCCCACGCTGTAGATGGTGGGGGGGACATAGGGTAGGGTAGACAGAACATCCCCTTTGTTGTGGCCACCCTCTTTTACATATGGTTTTTAGGCCCAAATTTGAGGATGGCCTTGCACAATCTAAAGCCACATTAGCACCATTTTTGCAAGGCTAATGTGGCATTACAGTGCCAAAAACGCTGTGCCATATCTCCAAAGTGGCGCAATGCATGCATTGTGCTACTTTCCGAACCTTTGCACCACATTATGAACGCGCCATGCATAATGTATGCAAAGGGGGCGTTCCGGCGCCAGGAGGCCCGCATAAATGGCGCAATGAAATCTACAAGATTTCATTGTGCCATTTTTGGCGTCATTTTTAATGCCTGCTGGAAGCAGGTGTTTAAAGGACGCACCCATTGGAATCAATGGGCCTCCTTGCACTTTGCTCCACTAGTGTCACAATCTTTGAAGTTAGCGGAGCAAAGCGACACAATAGCATAAAACATTTTGAAGCTATTGTTCCTAATACCGCCATGGTGCGCTGTATCTTAAATACAGCGCACACATGGTGGAGTTGGGGGGGGCAAGAAAAGTGGCGTTTCACAGTGTGAAGCACCACTTTTCTTAAATCTGGGATTAAATATTTAAATATCCATAGTCAAAATTACATGCAGGAAAGAGTTCTACTCTGCACTCAATGTATGATTCTAATTCACAAAGGGATGAGCGTCATTTTGAGTGGCGGCATGTCTTCTTTTGAAGTTGTGATGCCTATGAGAGTGTCAAGGAAGTGGGGTATACAAATGAGGTGAACACTCACAGATTCTTATTTTTGTGGGTAGTTACAAACAATTGCGACGTGTTTACCAAAAATCCATATACATTAGCCATTTGTAAGCAGTGCAGTAAGTGTGGAAAAGTGCACAGAACACCTCAATTTACAAGGTATCCTTTTCTTATTTTTGTGGATTTTCAGAAAATGCAGAGACTGCACTCATGATGACATGATGGGAAAAATAGAAGTTATGGAAATCTTAAACTTCCATCGCATAGACATGTCATATCCGTGAAAGAGAGATAGGCACTTGTGTTTTATATTAGGAAATGATCAGTATTAACAAACGGCTAATTACATATGTTGGTTCTGCCCTACAACCTCAAAAGAAAGAACTGTAAATGCAAATATTTCAATTGGAGATGCTGCGTTTGCCAACGACAGAATGTTATATAACTTTTAACTTTAGAAGTGCCTTGTCTTACAGGATGAGAGCATTTAAAAGGAGTTCCACCCTCTATTCAAAAGTCAAAAGCCATGACAGCTCGGAACTGGTACAGATTTACTTTCTCATGCTGCAAAATACACATGTCAACAGAGACGACAAAATCTCTACATTCTCTTTCTCCGGGCCCGGTTTACCTGCTAATCTTCCACAATGCCTCACAATTTGCCTGCTGATATTATGTACAGTTAATTTCTTGCCCTACGTATGTATAATCCTCCAATCAGTAAAACACCAAGGCTTAAGGCATTAAAATGAGACATTACAGTAAGCCTCACACACTAGACTTATGAGGTAGAAATATTAATCCATGTCTGATTCTGTGCTTATAGATAGCATCCAGTCTACCGCCAAGTAAAATCTACAAATTCATATATGCTCATTGATCCAAGGCTCGAAAAGTCCATTAATAATGTACCTTGTTGAACCAGTTTAGGCGCATGTGTATTTAAAGTGCAGGTCAAGCATTTAATGATGAAAAAGTTACATATTACAAGTCCTGTGGTTACAGCAGCTGATATTTTTTCCATCACTTTTATGAGGAATCTCCTTAGATTGTATTGCTTTATACACAGTTGTCTGTTGTTTTGTTTTCAGGAAATACCAATACTTCAAGGTACGGTATTTGCCCGGTGAGGTATTTTCACCTCCCTATTCCGAGTTTTGCATTTCAGTATGATGGGGTCCAATGCAATACTGTTTTTCATCCCTATTTTGCAGGATGTTACCTGGATAAATGTTTATCGTGAAAATCTGTGGAAATACCTCTTACTGTAATCCTTTTATTTGCATCTCAATCGAGATTACCAGCCAAATTATAACTTGGGCCTTAATTCTCAAAAGAGTCGTATTTCTTGACATTGGAGATCCCATAACATTAGATTGGACCCACTATGTTCTATTTAATTTTTTACGACCGTAGATCCTAGTGTCAGGGGTCACAGAAAACAAACAGGCTGTACCTTACTTTATCACATAGATCTTACTTTAAATTCAACATATGCGGATCAACAACAGTTCTTACTCTACAATGGATCTCTTTTCAGAAATCTCTTCAATCCATGAACAGGACAATTATGTCATTAGACACTACGAGTTAGTTGCACCTTGAGAAAACCACAATGTAAATAAGAAAACTATGTGAAAATTAGGGGTCATATTTATACTCTGTTTGAGCTGGATTTGCATAATTTTTTTTTACGTAAATGCGGCGCAAACCTAACTCCATATTTATACTTTGGCGCTAGACCCGTCTAGCTTCAAATTTATGGAGTTTGAGTAATTTTTTTACCGTGGAAACTTACCTTGCGTTAATGAGATGCAAGGAAGGCGTTCCAGGGCAAACGATTTCTCTAAGGCCTTTGCGCCTTGTTTATACTCCCATGCAAAAATGACGCACGGGAGGGGGAGGGCCTTAAAAATGACTCTAACCCAGTTTGGAGTCATTTTTTAACGCCTGGGTGAGGGCAGGCATTAAGGGACCTGTGTGCTCATTTCCATGGTCTCCTACCATGGAAGCAGTCCACAGGTGCCCTTCCCTGACCCCAGGGACACCCCCTGCCACCCTCGCCCACCCCTGGTGGACACCCATGGATAGGGAGACCAATCTACGGTAAGTAGAGGTAAGTATTTTTTTTATTCTTTAAAGTGGCATGGGGGCCTAACTTGGGTCCCCCTACATGCCATTGTGCCCAATGGCCATGCCCAGGGGACAGAAGTCCCCTGGGCATGGGCACTGGGCAGGGGGGCATGACTCCTGTCTTTGCTAAGACAGGAGTCATTTCCATGGGGGTTGTGCGTCAAAAAATGCCTCTAGTCAGGTTAGAGTCAATATTTTTGACTCTAACCTGACTTGCACCATTCTTTTTGACGCACAACCCCCATTCTTCCCTACGCCTCCACTGCCCGGTTAGAGTCATTAATTTTTACGCTAACCAGGCTGCAGCGCCAGCTAACGTCATTCCATAAATAAGGCGCCCTGCTGGTGCGTTGGAATGGCGTTAGCCGGCGGTAAACTTATTGACGCAAATCTGCCCAAGCACTGATTTGCGTCAAAGAGTATAAATATGGGCCTAGGTGACTTGCTTAGGGTTATTTGCAGGGGTGGACACATTGTCATTTACCTCTCCTCTAGTTACAATGTATTAGTGTGGGAATCTCCAACCGTGGGCCATGACAGCCAGGCCAGGCTCTCAGGATGGCCACTTATGGTACATTTATGTACCATTAATCTTCATGTGAAACATCTCCCTAGACATTGGTTAGCCTGAAAATGTGCCATGGAGCCAGGCCTCAAGGACTGCAGTAGTGAGACTCGACCCTGTGTAATGGTGCCTAAGTGATGTTAATGCAGTGTGCCTGTGCACCAGAGTGCAAGGTGGCAACAATTAGATAATTTATTCAGAGCCTTCATGTGCAGGTTTGCACTAGAATCTATGAGCAGAAACTCAGGAAACTTTTATTGTTGAGCCTTCTCATAGACACGCTTCGTTCCTAATCCCCAATGTTTGTTGCTGTACTTTGAACTTCTAAAACCAAGCACAGGCTCCTCGTTAATAAACTTTTAAGGTGCGTTGTGTGACAGCGTTTTATATGCAGATGATGTGTATGCACTGCATGATTAAATGCTCTGTCAGTTCCCTCAGGAAGTGACGAGGAAGGATACAAGTTAATCTCCCCTGCGTAGATATAGGTCATAAAATGAAAGCGTGCTTTCCAAGGACGGTGACATGTTCAAAAACCTGTGTTGTATGAAAAAATAAACAAGCATCAATGTCTTTAAGGTGTCATCTTGGTTTTAAAAGTCCTTTGTCTCTTTCGCCCCCCCCCCCCTCTGAACAGTGAACCCTGTAGCTGTACATTTCACAGTACCGCTGCTACATCACCATTGAACTGGTGATTTCGATAGCCCTTATTCTTATGTCCCAAAGTACGACAACCATTATAGTTATTTTTGTGGCGATACATTTCGCCATGTCTCACCCAATGCATTTTCTGATATATATTTCTCTTTGGATTTAATCAAGAGTGTTACAGTGCCAGGGTGTACGAGCTTAAACGTTCATACTGCATAGTACTTCAAAGCTACTTGAAATAACAGTCTGTGTGCTAACGACCAGCCTCTAAGAAGCAAAACATTGAACCTTCAAAAAACCAGCAAGACAGCCATTTAGGTGTGTGCTTTATCTTGAAGAACAGGCGAATACAATGGCCACAATTTACTAGTATATACAATCCTGAGGCAGTAATGCCACCTGCAGAAACCCACCTGTGGAAAATGCCACTCATTAGGAATCCTGATCTGGACTTAGTGATCAATAATACATTGAAAACTTACTATCCACAAAAAGTGGGTCATAACCAATTACTATTATTAAAATTACAACTGGTAAAGGTGCAAATCAAACAATTGGGCCCAAGAATTGATTTCAATTTGACTACTGCTGTACGTAACACATGACTTTTACCACACATTGCACCATCCAGAGTTAATTCTAAGCATCTGATTATGAGTCTGAGGGAGCAGTATACCTGGGTGAGATACTGTTCTGCCTGAACCTGAGTTTACCTGAATTTATGTCAGACTTGTTTCTCCATCGTAGACATGACAGATATCCCGTCAGCTGTATTATAAGTGAATTGTGTTACATATTCACTTGTTATGAGAAAGCATGTGTTTTTGCGCTTGTGTAATAATATGCATCTTTTGGTGGTCAGCGCATGTTCAGCAGCGCTGTTACATTGTGCTCGTGCTGTCACGATAAGATGCACCTATTAAATAATTCTCTTTATTTTACTGGCTATTGCGTTCTGTTACTATTTTGTGTTTTGACTGAGCGGGAGAGCAGGGAGAGAATTTGAGGTATGTAGAAGGTGAGAAAGATTGTTTAGCATTCATTTGTTGCATCCAACTTGCATGTAATTTGTTGAGGATTAAACTCCGCTCCTTTGAAGTCTCCATGGATTTGTTCATTCTAGGAAATACTCACCTTACTTTACAGATTATATCCAATGTTTGTGATGGAGTATTCTGTCTGCCAAACTCTAAATAAGGCCCTAAATCTGGAATTTTACCATCTGGAATATCTAACAAGTAAAATCATATGGCAAAGGCTGTGGGCACAACAGGACGGACCTTTCCTAGTGTTCTTCCTGTGGCCCTCTTTTATTTACCCCTGTCACAAAGCAGTGATATATGGGAGTTGTATTATGCTTGGAAGGGTAATCTGCAGGCAAAAAAGGACCATGTAAAACTGAGCCTACAAACTATTCCCCTTCCCGGGACAAAGTCCCAGATGTACAAACATTAGGAATACCAATTTCCTAAATGTGATTTTCTCTGAATCGCAATTAGGAAATCAGTATTCCTAATATGTGAAACTCACTGAGTTGCATTTAGGGATTCCTTGTGGGTCGCAGATCAACCTACCTCAAAAATATTAATGACACAAGTCGCAGTTTGCAACCCATTAGGAATCACAGTCATCACAGTAATGGTGGCCTTCTGAGGTCAGCAGACTACCATGTCTGTGATTGCTTTTTAGTAAAGCAATCTATTTTTTTTGTTTTAATGTAGCACGTTTTTGGGTGCTAGAATGCCTCTCGGCCAGAATTCTTAACGCCGGCAGTAGCAGCAGGTTGCGACCATGCACAGTGAGAATGCTTCTGTTTGCGTAGATAATCTACTCAAGTGGCAGAAAGAAGCAGCAGCCTTTAGCGCACCCCATGGTGCTGTTTGTGCTGATTTTACAGCGCAGAAGAAGCCCCGGTGCTAAAAATCAACGCAAGCAACCCAACATGCCCAAATTCTGCCCGCTTGTGGAGCCCTGCAGAATCTCACTGAGTTTTTATGTAATTCCACAGAGTGAAACTCTGGGAGTTCGACCCAGGCCTAAGGAAAATGGGATGTGTTTAAAAAGAAAAAAATGAAACCTTGAAGTACATTTTTTAAGAGTAGGCAGTGGCCCGTGAAACCACTGCCAGCTTTAAAAAAAGATGTCTTTACATTCTTAGAGGGGACCCCTTCCACTTTAGGAATGGGTTACCACCAGTTTTTAACTAGTTGTAAAGTATTACTGTTTTGTGATTGGAATTTGGTCTCAGAACAGTAACACCCTACATACTGATTCGGTATTTGGAAGGGATGCCCTATACACGCCCCTTCCAACTTCCTTATTGCAAATGCAAAATGTGTTTCAGTTACAAGTTATGGAGTCTCATTTTGTACATTTGAAAAAGCCTTTTTCTGGTTGCACACAGCTCGATTCTGTGAATTGGGCCCTTTGCAACTGGAAAAATGCTTTGTACATTTGGCCGAAAATCCCGTGAGTGTATTGCACACGTTGAAATATCGACCTAAATCTGTGGTTCTGGCCCCAATGACTTTAGCACTCCTGCACTGTGCAACTTGTAGGTGGGCCCTAAATGTGTGATAAATATGTAGTATTACCCGCTGTGCTACTTAATTTATCACATTTTCTTGCACTTTCAGTTCAGTGTACTCTACATTCTGAGGTGGTATTCTCTGAACGTGGTATCGGAATTACCACATAGTGGCATTAACCCCTGGTTTCAGGCAAGTCCGTCATTGCTTTGTTTCCCCTGCCTGAGAAGGAGCCCAGGCCTCATTAGGCTTCCGTACTCAACAAGTTTAGTATGAAAATGTTTAATGACATTGTTTTTATTGTCTTATACTTTACTTAAGGAAATCATCCCTCTGTATTCTATTACCGACATTTTTTCTTCTTTGCTTTTGCCTCTGGTATCCATCGAATTTCTTTCAAAAACCCAAGCACTCAACCCCCCTTACACGCTGACAGGTTTACGCTTTCTTTTAAGGTTATTAAATTGTTGTCTAATCCTAACCTCGGGGCTAAAAGCATTTCAGGAGAACAAACACATGTAAAATCAAATAGGCACTGTCTCCGGTATGCCCTCCGAAGCAGTTTGTCTGGAAAAAGTTGCTAAAGATTGCATTTAGTTGAGCAAATGTGACAGGCGTTACTTCAGTTACAACAAAATCCTCTGACCTTGACGTCTGATGTCACGGAACTTTGTAAAAGTAAGTAATGCATAAATTGCCCCTTGAACGCAAGCGCTTTTTCGAGTCTACCATGAGAGGGCTGCTCTTTAAATTAAAAAAGGTAAACATCTTTGCAAATATTCTACGGTGTCTGCATGGCTATAAGGCTTAGGCGGGCTTGTTTTCCGGGGGGCTGAGGGGAGCTAAGATTAATGCGCTTTCTGTTCCCAAATCACATATTTTATTTGGTGTCACTTCGAGTACCAAATTTTTTTATAAACTTAATTTCACTAATCCGCAACGACGCGACCATTTTCAGCACTTCAGGCAAATTGAAATATTGCATAGAGCCCTCCCAGTATCCCCCCAAAATTGCAATGTCATACCCCTTTTAAAGTAGTTTGGTACCAATGCTACGTGGCAACCTAAGCATGGCGCTTTCACTCACCTCACGTAAGTGCCAGTACAGGGTTTTGCTAGTCCATCAATTTATTTGGTTTTCTCTGGGTCTGGGATGTCAAAACGTTTTGCGACATCTCCTGAGGTCATTACAAATGGATGGGGCAAGTGTTTCAGAATTGACATTTTATGTTTAATTGTGAAGGCAGTGGCGGCCTCTTGTCAACGGGGGTGGGGGGGGAGGAGGGGGGTGCGGAGAGTATTAAAAAAAAATAAAAAAAAAAATAAAAAAAAGTGCCTTTTATCTTGGGAGAGACGGTTTCGTCTCTCCTTCCTCCTCGAACTCCCGGAAGCATATGGGCTTCCAGACTCCCCTCAAATCACAATGCTGCTGTCAACAGCATGAGAGCAGCGTCGTGATTGGTCTGAGCGCCCTGCTTCGGCACTCAGACAGAGAGTAGGGCCCTGTGCACTTTCTCCTCCTGGCCGAGAGGAGAAATGCAAAGGGCTCATGACTGTTTGGCCGGCCCAACATGGCCAGCCAAAGTGTCATGCGCACTTATGTGCACGTAGCCCTCCTCCAGCCCAGCCCTGCCCCCCCAAGCATGCTCCAGAGGAAAAATAAAATGATAATAATGTTGCATTATTATGATTTTATCATTTCCTTTTCTTCACTGCACAAAGCAGCGGAGGAGCTGCAGCTGTGTGCAGGGGTGTGACCAAGCCCCTGCTGACCCTGCGGTGCAGGGTGCCCCCCAAGACTTCAGGGGGACCTCCAACCCTTCAGCCCAGCCTATAAGCTCAAACCCAATGAATATCTATGAAACCATGAGGGGGCCCTCATCACATCCTGCAGGGAGTGGGGGCATCATTTTATATCACGCCACTGTCAATATGTTCTATTGGGGTTCAGAATTAGCAGCATAGGATAATTCCTCAATAACAACACACCAGTACCCCTCCCCTTTAACAAATTTACTCTCCTCCCATCTTATATGCACCTCTCCAGACCCCCTCCATCTAGTATGTATGTTCGAGATGGTAGACTGGCGTATGCATTATGGCAGTATATGTGCATTCATTTTCAGCATACCCTTCCCTGGTCGCTACCCGAATATTGCCCTGTAATAGCTGTCTAGCTGCGATCATCGTGCAAATATATAGGGGTTGTACGCTTTTTGGATAATGCAATTCCCTAAACTCCCGACCTTGGTATGTTATCAATGTGACCCCTTGTTTCCTGATATGGCTGTCCTTCCCGTTGGCAGGTTTTGGAAATTTATTCCAAGCATACTTTCCACCGTAATTTCCGTAGTCGCATGATATCTTAACTGAAGAGATCTGCCACATGCGGTTGGCCAGCATAGGACATTATTAAATCCACAACTGCGGCTCCAAACAAGCTACATACTATGACCACTTTGTGATACTTCACAATGACAATCAGATATGGGATACTATTAAGAAAGTCCATCCCAGCAGATCTCTCCACCTTTTCGTCCTCCAACCTATGGCTGCTCGGACCATAAACTTTAAACAAAATAAACTTTAAAAAAAATCTTAGAATGGGCAACCCAGTGAAGTAACTAGCTACGTGGACTATGTTCATAAGAAATACCATAAAGGGACCTGCAGAGCTGCTAAAAGCTGCCAGTATACTGAAAACCATAAATGCGTACCACTCTCTCACACTTGTCCATCCATCACACTGCTAAGCGTTGTGTCCTATAACAGGATAACCTCACCTCGGATGTCATCATGCACACCATTGAAACTCTTCCCACAGAGGATGGAAACAAAGGCAACACACTTCAACCCCATACCCTACAGGCCTGCGGCATGCTACCAATGTAGGCAAGTGCTTTAGCGCCCCACATAGGGGTATTAAGCGTTAGATAAATGTTGCAGTACAATACAATGCAAAGTGCCCCACAGAGAGAGGATTGCCTGCTGTGCCCCGAGCAACTTATAGAAGCCTATCGGCCTCTTCCTGGAGCTCCGTAGCTATATTGACTCCAAGGGGCTCTCCAGGATTATGACTTCTTCTGTTTCTGCGAGTCTGGATCCAGTGGGCTCCTCAATGCTCAAATATTGATGACCCCGGGTGTCCCATTGCCCACACTCTCGCTGGTGTTTGCTGCCAGCACTAAATTATTTTAATCAGTGTCCTCCTCGACTGGTCGCCAAATCAGTTGTTTATATTCAAGTGTTTTCCCCTTGTTTCTTATCTAACTGTGTCCTCAGTTGCTCCTCCTGTGCCATTTGGTAGAGAACAATCTCCTCCACCTTGGGAGTGTCAAGCATCCTGTAGACGCTGGAGGTAGTGTGGCCCTCCAACAAGGTTAAGCAAGAATTTCTCAACTAAGGCAAGGGAAGCATCTAAACCACAGCCAATCTGTATTAGTTTGAAATGTGTACTGTTCCCCTGATATTCTTATCTCTGATTGTGTGGCATCCTCCAGCGCCTGATTCTTCACTATACACACCTCACAGTGGGGCAGGTATTTCTTGTGGCTCTGTGAGGAACACTTTTGTCTTTGTGTTTCCATTCTATGAGGCAAAAATAGGTTGGAAGCCCTACTAGTGCTTTCAGTACTATCAGTTAGTGGGACAGACACCAATGAATAACTATTAACTGAAATAAAAGCAAACTAATTGTCTAGTAAATCCTACATCACAGAGTTTCTTTGATAACCTGCTACCGTTCTTCCACTTTTAAGTTTAGAAATTCTGAGAATAATTTACTAAGGTTCTTCACAGGCGATTAGGTGGTGCAAAGCATCGCAAAGCATTCCGTGAATTTACTTCTTATAAAGGCCCGTGGGTGCAACACAAAAAAAACTCACAACACTGTGCGAGCAGCCATGCAACCCTTAGCAAATAAGGCAAGTTCATATATATATATTTATTAATATTTGTGTGCTCTGAAAGATGGCAACATAGCTGAATCACAAGGGATAAAATCTACAAACAATAGCAATAATTAACAATAGCCTCATAATTCACTTCAGTTCTAAGACAATAATTAATATCTAATTTAACCTCCGGAAAGCGAATGAACATCGCAGGATTCCAATTCTGATACTATATTCAAGGATTCGATTTCGCGCTCTTACATCTGCCTCTGTGTCAATTTATTGTCCAATAAAAACCCCTAATATCGATTATTGGAGATGATTTCAAGCATGTTAAATCCAGACCATGCATTTGGATTTCTCAAGTGAAATCACCTGAGATTTTGAAATATTTATTTTATCTCTAGTTCATTTCCCTTTTATCTCTAGACATTTGCTTGGGTAAAGGTTGCTAGCAGACCATGCAGTAGGCCTACAGCAGTATAGTCCACGAGGACAGAATCACCTCCATAATTCAGTGTGATCATGTACTGGAATCATAGTACGGGCAGATTCAAGTCCCTTAGTGCAAGGGATGTCTCAATATCACTAAAAAAGATTTGAAATAAGCGGGGGCATGGACACCTTCCAGGAGAACACCCATTTCACAGTGAGCCTCCTGTTGCTGGTAAGATCTTTTAGTTGGGAAACACCCTAAGGGGCATATTTAAGAAAAGTGGTGCTGCACTGTGCGCCACGCCACTTTTCTTGCGCCCCTTATCGCCCCGCCTACCACCACCATGTGTATGCCGTATTTAAAATACGGCGCATCATGGCGCTGGGTAGGGGGCAATAGCGTCATTTTTCATGACGCTATTGATGTACTCTGCAGGAGTAGCGCCAAAATATTGTGGCTGCTCCTGCAGAGTACCTAGGGGCCCATTATAAATAATGGAAGCTCCCTTTTAACGCCTGATCTGTTAGATTTTCTTACGCCTTTTTTCCGCTCCACCTAACAGGGGAACGTCGCCTTTGCATACATTATGCGTGGCACAGGCATAATGTTTTGCAAAGTGTTGCAAGCATTGCGCCACTTTGTAAATTTGGCACAGCGATTTTGGCTTTGTTGGGCCACATTAGCGTAAAAAACAATGATGCTAAGTGGCACAAGGAGGCGCTAGGGGCTCTTAGATCTGCCCCTAAGTATCCATGTATTGTATCTCAGACAGATAGGATTGCTAAGAGAGCTCAAACAACATTTAATTTCACAAAAGCACCTGTTCACTCGATCAAACACCTTACTGAACGAGCAGTCCTATGGAAGGACAGCATTTCTCAGTCTTAGTTCGCAAACAACTGCCTCCTGAAATAAATCTGAGTGGGCACTATTATATGGTTAGATTCCACCTACTCAGTCACATCACTCAGTAGTATCCATGCAAATAATTTTGTAGATGGACTGATCATGGTAAGTAAACAATAGCTGCTTGAGTTACACCTCAGTTCTTATCTCTCTTTTTCCAGATTATACTATATTTTACCCGATGCACGGCCACCCAGTGAATGATGTCACAATGTATCTCAAATCCAGAGATGATCTCATCAAACAAAGCAACATTCTGGAATGTCTTTTGCTGGTGATATCAGAGATATTAGAGACTAAGTAAACTGATTTTTTTCTATACAATTGATAGCCCTTTTAAACCATGGGATGAGTTGCAGAACCTAGAAATCATATGTGGAGTTGTGGAGTAAGAGACTGTATGAGGTGTGCTAGAAATGCTTTTACCACTTACAACTCATGTAAGTACCACCTAGGGTAACGATCATAGAGCTAGGTCCATTTCACTCGCAGCTATAGTGACCAACGTGAAAAGACTACTACAGTTAATAAGAGCTAAGTGCTACCCTTACACCAATGAGAACCTGGACATGCAACTCATACAAATAACAATGGTTCACCTCGAATTTAAAAAATCAGTTAGTTATTTTGCAGAGAGACAACTCATTGCATACAATTGATGTAAAGATTTAAATCGTCACCAGTGATGAGCACTGTTGTGAGGACCTCTAGGACCCGTGTTGGCCACCCCTGTTTTAACTTAGTTTCTACAGTTCATTTTCTATTCACATTTCTATTCGTTTAAATAAAACTGCTTTTGGCGATGGTGTCTGCATATTTTTATCAGCCTGCTTTTATTCTAGGAAAGCGAGGAACATGCTGCTCATTTAGTTAGCCTTTGCATGCCATATAATCAGTTCTTCCTATCCAAGGCTAATGAACATGGTACACAATGTGCTAGTTTATGTTGCCGTTATGGAGACAGCTTCTATCCCCTAGACACAGCATTGCATTGGAACAGTACTTCCAGTATGGTATGGTTTATTATATAAATGGTGCACTGGCCAAAGGAGGGTTGAAGGCATTCCGGTCACTACTATCCTGGGATGCTCGCTCTGTGACATGCAGCTCGACTGGTGCTAATCTAGCAGCTTTCCGAGAAGATTGCCATCTACAACACAGACTGATTCCTGACACTTTTTCCAGGTATGGGGATGGACCTAATCCCTTAGATCAGGCCAGAGAGAAGGTTACAACTGCTATGCTCTCAGAGTAGACATAGGGTTAGGTAGGAACCTCTAGCACATCTAGAAAAATATGCATCATGGTTGGATTGTTTATCTATTTCACCATGTTTGCAATGCTGATTACTTGGATTTGTTTCATCTGCCTAATTATCACAGCTTACTTTTTATATACCAGATTGTGATTGTTTCAATAAATGCAGTGAAAACTTATCTCGCATCTTTTTGCCTCAACTTGGCGTGCACAAGTAACAACCCAAAAGTGTAAGATCTGTTTCCATGGATTCCCTCATTTCGAGTCTGGCGGTCTTTGGACCGCCAGACTTGCGGTATCGGTCTTACCGCCGTCGGGTCGGCGTTAAAGACTGCCATATTACGACTTCGGCGGTTTGGCCAAAGCCAAACCCCCAAAAACGCGGCCCGGGCCGCCAAGGCGGTGGGATCGCCGGGTTGAAGGTGAGCACCTCCGGCCCGGCGGTAGCCGCAAAACCGCCATTGGCATTACGACTCGGCAGACCACCAGCATTTTCGTGGCGGTCGCACACACATGAAAGTACTGGCAGTCATGCACCCGGTGACAGGAATCTCCATTCATGTTGCCGGCAGACACCCCCCCACACAACCACACACCTACATTCACATACCCCCACTCACCCACGCATTCACTTACAAACCCCCCACACACTAGCACCCGAACACTCACTGAGACACACCCATTCACTCGAACATACACATCCACTCGCATGCAAGCACTCAGACATACTCATTCACTCGCATGCACACACTCAGACTACACATTCACTAGCATGCACGCACTCACACGCACTCAGACATACACATTCACTCGCACGCACTCATACATACACCCCCACATTCACACAAACATACACGCTCTTACACACACACACACACACACGCCGTTCCCCTGCAGTCATACACACACGCAGACACCACTCACATTCACACAACACCCCCCCTGTTCGGACGATCAACTTACCTGCTTTGGTGAGGTGGGAGTCGGAGAGGGGATGGGTCCCTGCGCTTTCCACTGCACCGCTGTGCAGGAAACCGCTGCCCAGTATTTCGGGTCGTAATACAGCGGGCGGAGTCCTGTTGGTGTGGCTGTGCTGGGAGTGGAAACCGCCTCTGTTATGACGTCGGCCAGGCCGACTGTGAAATCGGTCAGAAATCGGCACAATGTGGTAATATGGCAGTTTCCACCGCCGGCACAGCACTGGTGGTCTTACGAAAAGACTGCCGAAGTTTAAATGAGCACCTCAGTCTCCAACACTTTGTCATTCTGCCCTCCTAAACACGCAGTCATATTACCAAAATAGGAACCGCATAACAGCACAAACAAAAAAGCTTGCTATTCACAGTGGCACATAGAATATATGCATTTTCGAGGCAACAAACAGAAAGATACAGGTGCAGTGTATCCCTATGAAAAAAAGTATTGATGTGAACAGGTGATGATTATGTATATAGAGAAGAACTTCTCAAAATGTGTTTCTTTGTAGCACACAATTTTAACCCATTTGCAGGCAGATTATTTAAGTCAGATAAGTTTGTGTGCAGTAGTGCTGACAGCAATTCAAACTCACTTGTAGTACTGAGTTCTCATCAGGGCATGTTGATGACAGGGGCACCTGAATGATGAGATGGGCCACAAAGCTAGAGAGCGATAATTTCTTCTTTCCATTATTTATATGCATTGAATTGTCTCTCTGCAAAAAAACTGATTTATTGAGTTCCAAATGAACCATTAGCTTTTGTATAAAATTCAATGTGAAAAGACATCAAAAGGACAAAGAAAAATGTCAACAACCAGCCCAAATTCATGAGCATCTCATTTATCTTCTCCTTCTCTACTATTCTTAAGACTGAGAAAAGGATATCTCCCATATTGAAGCAGAAATAGTGTAATAAACATTGACCTGCCATCATCGGGTTCAGACCCTTCAAATCCATTTTGAAACATGACTACTTCTTAGTACAGAAAATAAAGACACACACTGCTCAAACCCAAAAAGGCACAGGTTTGACAGGAGGAAACTGGTGGAAGGTTTCTTGGATGGACAATTAGAGACTGTGGTGTTATGGTGCAATAACCCTATGGAAGCAGACCCCAAAATACTGGTTACATAGGATTCCAGTTGGGGCAGTGTTGGTAAGGAATCCCTTCCTGAGTAATTAGAAATCATGACAGTAATACTAGTTGGGTAAGCAACCCCTTTCCTCCAGTTTTGGCCAGTTTCAAATTAGTAGCCAACACAAACGCACATATATAAAGGTCTTGTAGGGCAAGTTTGCCCAGGGATGTTCGGAAAGGGAGCACTATTTTGAGAGGGCAAAGAAAGTAGATATTTGAAAAGCAAAAACACATGAAAATCTTATAGCAAATGTGAACAAGGAATTTCAGTTCTATTAAGGACTCAGAGGTGAGAGTTATTCAGTCTCTTCCTCGCTTTTATTTCTGAGCAGCCATGTAAACAAACAACATAATTCAATGTATTGATGAAAAACTACAATACCGATGAATACAGAAAACTGCAGCATCAAAAAGTGCAAGAATATTAACCAGTCAGCAAAAAGGTGACTATATAAAGCATAGTGTCCAACAGCTGTTTCTCTCTTCTTGTTGCGAGGAGCCAAAGTCATTTAGAAATTATAGCCTTGAAAATTGTTTTTACATTTGATCTAAAACTGAAAAATTAGACAATTGTTATCATGTAGATGTTTTACAGCAGAAGTGAGGGGGCACAGAAAGACCATGTGAATAACTTTACCTTTAACAAATTAGCATCATGAAATAGGGTGGAAAAATCCTCGCCTCTGAGTCCTTAATAGAATTGACCATCATTGTTCATGTATGCTATAGCGTTTGATTCTATGTCAGGACTGGTGGCTTCAGATTATGCAAGTTTAAAGCTTTTCAACAATTAAAGCCAATGGATCAAAGTAAAATTATTTTAGCACGGAGACTGAAGGCCATGCAGCTAAATGAGTAATGTCTTCAACACATGCACCAGCATTAAAAGATTTATAGGCCATTGCACCTCTGACAGAGGGGGCTCCAAAAATAGTAGTATTAATGCCTGCTTCAGATGGTATCCATCTAATCCATCTGGTTAAAGCAGGAAAAGGGACTGAAGCATAAGGACGTACAAAAGAAATAAGTAGTTGATCTGAAAGGAAATCTGCAGTAATAGATTCGTACGATTTTAAACAGTGGACCACGCACAGTTTCTTAATCCCTGGAAAAGCTTTGAAAGAAATTTATATAGAGGCAGTTTTTGTTCTTCTTGATAACTGAAAAGTAACTCTCTCAGGAGTAAAGTACGTACCTGCAAGAGCCAAGACTTTATTATCTGGAACTCCGTTATAAGAGTATGACATAGTTGAATAAAAAGTATGGCAGATAACTGTTTCCTATTTAAATATTTATTTTCCAGCCAATTTTGAAGAACGTTTAAGACAATAGAAACATTCCTCAGAGTTGAATATTTAGGACAAGGCGGTATAGTAAATCTAAGTGATTTAGGGGCCACATGTACGAACGATTTTGCACGCCGCAAACAGCGAATCTGGCTGTTTGCGACGTGCAAAATACCCTTACCGATGCACAAACCCAGTTTTGCCATTCGGTAAACTTTTTACTGAATCGCAAAACGGGATTGCGACTCACAATTAGGAAGGAGTGCTCCCTTCCTAACTGCGACTCGCATTCCCATGTATGATTGTTTTGTGACCACGAATGTGGTTGCAAAACAATCGCAGTTAGCACCAGTGTCACACTGGTGCTAACACATTCGCAAACGGGAAGGGGTCCCAATGGGACCCCTTCCCCTTGTGAATGTCACTGAAAACATTTTTTCAGAGCAGGCAGTGGTTCTACGGGCCACTGCCTGCTCTGAAAAAATAAAACAAAAAAGTTTCATTTTTTGTTTTTGTAATGCATCTCGTTTTCCTTTAAGGAAAATGGGCTGCATTACAAAAAAAAAACTGCTTTATTTAAACGCAGTCACAGACGTGGTGGTCTGCTGTCTCCAGCAGTTCACCATCCCTCTGAGGGCCGCCATTCCCAGGGGGTTGCGAATTGCGACCTACCTCATGAATAATCATGAGGTGGGCATTTGCGACCCCCTTGCAAGTCACAAATAGTGTCAATGACACTATTCTGCATACTGTTTTGTGACTCACAATTTGCGAGTCGCAAACAAAAACTTTGATACATGTAGCCCTTAGAAACTAATGAATTTTCACTAAAAGGAAGTTTCATCACTGGTATCTAACCTGCTGGAATGTTCTGAATGATAAGTATTTATTGTTCTGTATGAAGGACCTTCCAAAGATTCAGTAGCTAAAAAATTAATTATAAAAGTCATGTCTGCTACCACAGGATCGAAAAACCATTTCAAGCTCCAGCTAGAATTTCTATTCCAGGCTGAATCATATTTCTTGTGAGTTGAAAAAGATTATGTCAATAAGTTTACAAGCTTGTTTCGAAAGTCCTGGCCAGCGTCTCCGGAAATTCTCCAAGCTTTATTAGACGAAGCAGACTTCAAATCAGCAGGCATCTGATTCAATCACAATGTCCAGAATGAAGCTGAAAATGGTCCTGCCATTTAAAGTTCCATGCATTCGTGCCACCATTACAACTCTTGATGTACTTCTGTGGAGAGTTGGACTTAATTTGAAAAGGAAAGACCTTTTCTTAAATGAAGAATCTTTAATGCTTGAAGGGCACAATAAAGTAAATGACCTAGATAAATGGCCTGAATTGAATAAGCAAGTAGACCTACAATCTCACTACACAATGAAGTGTGATAAAGTTCTTTGTGGGAACCTTGCAGATCTCATTTTTGATAGATCAAATCTTCTGAATTGGTAAAGATAAATAAGTGGAGATGTTGTTTATAGCAAATCCCAAGAAAACAATTTGGTTTGGAGGAAGATTTTATTCTTGTTTACAACAAACATATATTTTAAAGAAGGGATACAGTTAGGTTTAGTTGTTGTTGCAGAAAAATCAGGTTTTGAGACATTATCAGAATATTGTTTAGATAAATAATTAAAAAATAGTCAAAGGGCTCTGAATAATTCTGTGACTGGTTTCAGCAGCTTGATGAAACACCAATAGGCTGAAGAAAGGCTGAAAGCGAGAGGTAGACATTCATTAATTTGAGCTTTCCAAATAAACTGAAGACATCTTCGATAAGGAGGGAATAGTGGAACTGCAAGGCAAGCATCTTTTAGAGCAAAGCAAGCTAAAAAGTCCTCTTCCCTCTCTGAAGGTGGATTCATTACATCATGAAATATCTGTGAAGAAGCTAATAGTTTAGTTCTACAAAGCTTATCAACAAACAGGAACCTCCTCCTTTTTATGTCTAGAAGAAAAACATTCCTGAGAAAACCTCTGAGATGAAGAGAGGTTTTTGCAACAGCTTGTTTTATTACAACATAATGGATTTCTTGTTCTATGAACTTCTCTTTTTGCTCTGTGGAGAAATTATGTTTGGAGGGGTTCCGTTGGATGGGAGTAGAATAGAATTCTAGATGAAAGCCTTAAACGAGTTGTAGAATCCATGCATCATTTGTTAACATTTGCCAATTGTAAATTAATTGACACATTCTCACCCCCTAGGTTAAGTGGGAAAGAAAATTGTAGACTCACTTTGAAAGGTAGAATTTGATGAGTTTCCTTTGAAGTTTTCACATGGAAAGTGTACTCTCTGACAGCTACTCCATGAGTGAAAGAAAGGGGTATTTCTTTAGATTTTGTTCCAGGAGGCTCTGCGACATGGGTATCCTATGTCAGAAGCCTGGTATGCAAAGTGGATGGTGGAATGGCCTCTGCCTTTGCCAGCCCTGATGAAACCTGAGGCTGAAATAACTTCTTTATGAATGATTGGGACTTGTATACTGATGTAAAGTTATTTACACATTTCAAGACTTCTTTAACAAATGGATCTAATGAAAGTAGTTCTCCGGCTGAAAGACCATCTTCATTGGTTGCAAGGACCCAAAATTTAGATCAATTCATAGGAGCATAGAGCATTTGTGTTCTGAAGATAATGCATAACTGGTGTTTCCTAATAAGCAAGCGTTCCTCTGAGCTCCACCAGGTAAGATAGCAGGATAAATATTTGTGTGTTGATCTTTGGCTGTGAAGGCAAGGTTTAAAATCTTGAATAGAGGGCCTGTCAAATCCATGTGTTTGTCCTGACAAATTTTCCAAGACTTATCAATTCCCTTTTTTTGGTGTTTTATTAATTTTCCCAGAACAACTAATAGTTTTGGGACTATGTCAGGAGTATGGGAAATGTGACTAGATAACGTTGGTCTTGGGCATTCAGCTCAATGTCTGTTTCAATCATCTTTATGGAAGGGTTTTCCCAACCTATTTTCAATATAAGCTGCAGCTTTTGGTGAGGGTGTCCACGCTAAGGAGCATGGATGAATGATTTCTAAAGGATCACAACTGCCTTGAAGAAGAGATGAGATGTGTTGAGAACTTGAAGAGTCTTCTGAAACATTATTTTCATCAGTTTTGCTTCTCTTTGGAGTGGGTCTCCAAGATCGCTGATATTCTTCTTCAGGAAATTGGTTCCAAAATTGTCATCATTTTTTCCCCAAATTATGTGCTGTATAGATAGGTAAACTAAAACCTATTCTATCACTTGGATCTGGTATGTATGATAGAAAATTGTTTAATTGGTGTGCCATTGGGTCCAAAATTCATAGAATAGCCTTTTATGCATAGTTTTGGAGAGATCTGTCAAATGAAGATTTTTCTACTCATGAAGCAAGATCTGGGTTGAGGTCACCCTGAATATTGGAGAGATTTGTGTTTGGCATCCCAACTATTTGTATATGTGTAAGTGTGATAATTATTTTATTTGTTGCTTAAATTAAAACTGGAATATATGTATATATATATATATATATATATGAGAAAACAAACTGGTCCTGCTTCTGGCCCTTTCATGGTGCATTATCATCTGTAGGTTGAGGATATATAACGCTCTTCCTAATAGTTATTAGATAAGAATACCTGTGGATTTATAGATAAATATCAAGGAGAAAATGAGGTAAAATTAGGATGTATATGAGAAAGTATGAAAACAATAATAGATAAGTGCACCAATCTATTATCAGGTATATGTAGCAATCACAGAGATAATTGCATTAAGTAAGGTTAATAGTACCAACAGAATAGAAATGGACATAATGATTGTTGTGAATAGTGATATTCTTTGCACATTTTAATTTAGACAATTTGTGTAGCGTTGGGCACGTTCTGTGGTGGTGGGGAGCTTGGTTTTTAATGCACAACATTTAATTTATTTTTAATAGACTACATGTCCCACAATGCACTAATAGGGGTTATCGGAGAGACACTATAAATAGGGGACATGGAGATAGGACTAAGTTACTTTGATCAAGACCAGTAGGTCGAAACGCGTCGGTGGTGAAGGATGGTGATTTAATCCTGACTGCAATAAAAATAAATAACTTCCTCCTGGAGTGCGGTGGTGAAGTTGCTTGCAACTGTTTGTTTTTGTATATATATATATATATATATATATATATATATATATATATATATATGGATCTAATGAAACAAGGTGTCTTTCATTAGAAATGAAGAAAAATCTGAATTTTAGGGTTAAATCTCTGAGTGATGGAGGTTAAGACAAAAGGTAGGGTGCTGAGATGCTCTAGGCCTTGGGCTGAGCAGAGGAAAATCCAAAGTTGTGCTGCAACATGAGGAGTATAGAGGTGGCAACTGATAAAAAATGAACAGAAACGCTGACAAGAGTCCACATGATTGACACTAAAGGTAATGGAAGCCCATGAGCAGGAAAGAAGACGGAGATATCTATTGTAGACATCTTTATGAATACATTGTGTTTTGTTGTTTGTTTGCATAGCTGCCTAGAAATAAAATTGAAGCAGATTCTGCATAATCTAAAGCTCTTGTCCCGATACAGAATTGCATAATAACTAGTCTTTCACACCACAAGAGCTAACAAGCATTGGCAAAGCTAATAGAACTTGCCTATGCGAGATCCACTGGCTTTGCCAATGTTTTTCAGCCTTGTTGCAAATGGCTGAAATTAAAGGTAAAAAGCATTATGACACAGGCAGCAAAGACTACATTTAAGTGTTTTTGTTTTTTACTTGCAGCTATGCTGCACTGAAGCAAGCAATGCTGTATAATCTACAGTATAATGACCCTGTAGATCTATAGTCTGGGGCCCTTAATAGCACTCCTGATCTTTGCATGCGGCTCCCTGTTCAAAACGGGCAAGCATTTATTTACAAGTTAATCAGGGTGAAAGAAAGGAAGCAACTAGGGCTCCTGCACAGTTAATTTTTGAGCCACCTTCATTTTTAAAGACACTCTGCAACAAATGTGGAAAATAAGAAAAAGTCTCTTTAAAAATTCCAAATATGTATTTTATTCACATACAGAACTGTTTCATCTTAGTAGTAGTAGTGCATCAGACTAAATCAGTGCAGGTATTTTTTTAAGGAGTAGTTTTCAAACATGAATTTTGAAACGTTCATGCTTTCACCCACCCTGACAATGACAATATTGAACTAAGGGACATATTTAAGAGCCCCATATGCCACTTTTGCGCCACCATAGCGTCATTTGTTTATGCTAAAGGGGCACTAAAGTGGCTTTTTCCACACGCCATATTTACAAAGTGGTGCAATGCATGCATTGCACCACTTTTTAACCCATTGTAACCCTTTGTGCCACATTATGCCTGCGCCAGACATAATGTATGCAAAGGGGGTCATTCCCCCATTTGTGAGGTAAAAAATGGTACATTGAAATCTAAAAGATTTCTTTGCTCCATTTGTTTTGGCATTTTTAACGCCTGCACAGACCAAGCTTTAATATGAGGCTCCCATTGTTTTCAATGGGCCTCTAGATGCTTTGCAGGCTTAGCATCAAAATATTTGATGCTAATCCGGCAAAGTGCCATACCAGCATCAAGAATGTTGTTGCTAGTTCCCTAAATACCGCCATGGTGTGCCGTATGTTAAATACGGTGCACACATGGTGGGATTAGTGGGGTGCTAAAGGGTGCAAAGAAAGTGACGCTGCACTGGGTGCAGCACCACTTTTCTTAAATATGCCCCTAAGAGTCAAGTCAGGTATGTGCACCCTTTAGATGTGCGCCCTTTGGAAGCCCTGAGTTGCTATTTTACATGGACAACATTTTAGTAAAATCAAATGAAGAAGTTTTCATACAAAGCACACCCTGAAAGTATGTATTTCAAGATCGTATTAATAGTAATTATAAATAATAAGCATTGGCAAAGCCAATAGGTTTTGCACATGTGAAACCTATTGCCCTTGTCAATGTTTTTTGTACATGTTGCAGATGACTATAATAAAGTTGTGAAGTAATGTAAAAAGCTGCTTACTTGGGGAACTGGGTCCGAGACTTGGCATCGGCTCAACATCCTGTGATCCTGACCAAATCATGTAACCTACCCAGTGCCATAAAAAAGTGTCTTTGTGCAATATAACTGGTGCTCCCATGAAGCGTACACTTTTCAGGGATGCCAGTGTCCTAGGTGAGGAGAAGATGAAGTCTGCGATGGAGGAAGCCTGTGAGCGGAGAGACAAAGGGTCAGGAAGTGCAGCGGTGGTGGTGGAAGAGTCAGCGCTCATACCGCATCACAGGAAGCCCTCGAATGGCCGACTGTCACTAGTGTGCGGGGAGATATCAGCCATAGCTGGATCCAAGTTGGGGGTAGTAGTTAAATATAGCAATAATCTGTATTCAGTGATTTTCCTACACCTTTTGGCCCCTGTGCCACTGCACCTGCAGCACAATTCAAATCACGGCCCTAGTGCCTACAAGGGGTTTGCATTTGTGACTGCTTGTTTAGTAGTAAAATAAAGCAATAATTGGTGTTCAGTGGGTTTCCTAGATCTTTTGGCTCCTATGCCAGATGCACCTGCTCCACCATTCAAATCATGGCCTTAGTGCCTGCAATGGTAATTGCACTTGTAATTGCCTGTTTAGTAGTACATCAGACTAAATCAGTGAGGTCCGCAAGCGCCCTCCTGAACTTTGCATGTGGCTCCCCCGTTAAAAAATGGGCAAGCATTTATTTACAAGTTAATCATCATGAAAGAAAACAAGTAACAAGGGTACATTGCACACTTAACTTTCGAGCCACCTTCGATTGTAAAGAAAGTTTGTAAAAAGCGTGTTAAATTTGAAAAAAGACTGCAATAATTCCACAAGTGTATTTCATTCACATGCAGAACTGTTTCATCTTAGTAATACCAGTACATCAGACTAAATCAGTGGAAGTGTTTTTTTTGTAAGTAATAGTTTTCAAACATGATTTTAGAAATGTTCATGCTTCCACCCACACTGACAATGCCATATTGAACTTCATGCCCCACGAATGAAAGACGCATATTTTGTGCAGCTGAAGGACAAGATACCTTTTGAGAAGGCTATGCCTAAAATAAAATCGTTAAAAAGGGCTCATGCAGGCTCTATGGAAAAAGTACAAAGCATTCCTCTTTCCTGTAAATACTCTCACTTTGAAGTCATCCAAAAGCAAAATAAACACTAGGCTCCCTCAAACACACAGCTTGACATTTGACCTCTGTCTTCGAGTGCCCAGCAAATGTAATGAGATAAGAACAAGATTTACAGGTCTGTTTATGACAGAAAACAAGTTTGTGGAAGTATACTGTGAACATGGCTTTGGCATGGGGATGTATGAACTCGAGTTGGGAGCCTACAGCAAATAAAGCCAGCAAATGGAAAGCCAGAAAACGTGAGTTACAAACCACAAAGCCAATGGCAAGCAATGGGCAGAATGCTTTTCAATGTAAACTTTCTGAAACTCCCCAAGATCTTTTTTCCATACCACATAGCTGTGCTGTCCGATAGGCTGAGACTTGAAAAGATGGCAATTGTCACATTTAGAGCCCCAATGTGTGTACACGGCTTGGGTTTTCTCTAGATATGAACCAAATGTGGTCTAAGGTGTTAGAGCTGAAGGTAGCCTGTAAAGTGAAACCTAAGTCATACAAAAGAGAATGTGCAAATTAATGTAAAAAAAGGCTAACATGCAATAAGCATGTTTGGAAAAGTAGATTAAAAATTTCAACATAAAGCAAAGATTTGACTGCACAGATGTATGATTGTTGAATAGGATTCCAGGGCTTACAGGAACACCCTTGTCTAATCGTAATCTTGAATATTGATACACAATAAAAATTCATTTATTTCAGTCCTATAGTGACTCCATTTAACAAATGGCCCCTCTACACTATTTCTTTCTTTTTTTAAAAAGTTTTGCTTAGGTCATACGAGGGGTATTAGAGCACTGTAGGCAAAAGACAAAGGGCCTGATTTAGATATTGGAGGGTGGGTTACTCCGTCACAACGGTGACGGCTATCCCATCCACCGAAATCTAAATCCCATTTTATTCAATGGGATTTAGATTTCGGTGGAACGGATATACATCAAATCAGACCCATAGTTCAAAGTCAATTGCTCAGTCCTACGAGGTGTTAGCAGATAAAAGCTCAGATTTGGAGGAGAGATTTTAGATTTGCTCTGAACTAGAACCAGGGGGTGGTAACCATGGGCCAGATGTCTGAAACATTTTTTATTCATTTGCAAACAGTCTGATTAGGAGTTTGATAGGGTAAAAACTTTTCTGACAACGTACACAACCCATTTTAGGAGGCAACTGTTGGTGTCCTTTCCATGAGATCCAAAGTAACAATTTCTTGGGACCAGAATTCAGGTCACCAACCACTGAGAAGTTACTGACCCCCAATTGGCGTGGTACCTCATTCACAAAGGGGAAGGGGCCCCATTCAGATCCCAATTAGAACCCTAGCTCTTTATAAATTTGTGTTAAAATTTAAGGAGGAGGAGGCTGTGGTCCAGACTGTAAATGCAGTGATTTTTTTTAAGAAGTCTCTGTTCCTTTATGGAAAAAGAGTTGCTGTAAAAAAACAAGTTAGAGTCATTCAGAAACATGGTGGTCTGCTGACCCTTACAGGCCACCCCATCCCTGTGATTTAGACCGATCAGATTGAGTCACAATTTGTGATATACCTAATGAATTTTAGGTAGGTCAGATTGTGCCTCAATCCATATCATTATTTTGCAAATTGACCTTTTAATATAAAGGTTGATTCACTTAATATGTTTTTGTGGCAAAAATACTGGTTGCAAATTGCAACTGCTGTTTGAAACCAGAACATTAATACATCTGGCCCACTGTGAAGAGTTGATGACTGAATCAAAGTCATTTTTTGTTCTTTTGGGAGATAAGTGTGATATTGGTATTTGCAGTGGTTCTTCTCATTTTCTACAGTGTCAACAGTTTTGAAGTTATATAATTCCTAGTTCAGAGGTAATGCACAGCACACAGAGATAACATAAAGAATTATAGATAGGCAACTGAGAATAATGGGAATATTATTCATCAAATAGTTCTGAGTAACAACAAATAAACAAGAGTGAAACTTGATGTGACATAATATAGGTTAAAGTATTGCACTTATTCAGTTAACTATTTACAATTTTGTTATATACACACTCCTGTACCTTATTCTCCTGCTCAGATTATCAGGTGTCACAAGAAAGCCATGCATAACCTGATGTCTTATCACCCACCTCAACACTCTTTGCAGTCTATCCTGCTACCCACTGCAATCCCTGCAAGCCCTTACAAAATATAAAACAAACCTGGTGTTGCACCACCCAACTCAGTGGTACCCTTTGTATCACTCACAGAAGGATGAAAGGCTGAATGTACCCACCAAAATTCAACCAGTGACCTTCAGGGTAACACATTTCTCTACAATGGATGCCTAAATCCATGGAGATAACTTACTTGTTGAATCCCCTCAAACATTTTAAAATGGCTTCTGCAGTTATGGTACATTGTCTCTTCCAATTTAATTACAGGTCAAGTAACAATTTCAAACTGTTTCAATTAAACTGATCCATCATACACATCAAACTATGTATTAAAAGAGTAATCTTTCATGCTTTTACTTGAGTGAGGTGTGTGAGAAATGTAAAGGAAAACACCTCTTTTCAAACAATGCATGCAGTTTGGAAATGTAGCAGTACATTTTCAAAGCTAAAAAAAAGGCCCCAGGCATGAAGCCAGTTGACTGATGAAGGCTCATAAAAAGACTTTTATTTTTCAAAGATTTAATAGAGGTGTAATTATTTCTTTGCTGTGTTTATCACTCCTTCAAATCTTGTCTGCCTGTGCCCTGCATTTTGTGGTGAACTCCGAAAATGTATGTAACAGAATAAACCTGTTACTTACTGGTAATCTTCATTGCCCTTAGGATAGTCCTCCTCATCATAGCGCTGATTTATGAGGCCGCTGCCCACGCCTCCCACAGGAATCACTAGCAAGCGTGCTTGATATGTCAAATCTGACTAGTGTATAAGGATACATCTTACCCAATCCACTACCTGTTATGTAACAAAGCCTTACAATTGTGTACAGGGGAAATAACAAGTAGCACATTGTTATCATAATTCGAATTATCACACTCACTAATGTTCATATATGTAAAAGTACGAGTGGACATAAATAAAAGTTATAAAAAAAATGTGTCAACTAGTTGGGAGGGCGGGAGGAAATCTACTATGAGAGCCTAAGAGTAATTAAGATTATTTGTACGTAACAGGTTCATTACGCCCATGTCTAGCCCCCCCTCATGATAATGATTGTGATATAGGGATGTACCAAAGCTAAAAAAGGAGACAGTCCCAATGTTATGCTGCTCAAACAAAATAATTATATTTGACAATAACTTCCCTACTCACTTTAATACTGTAGTTCCAACATTAACATTTCTGGCCACAGATACATCCAACTTGTTCTGAGTGAGAAAAAAGTTGGGATTCGTCCAGGTGGCAGCTCTGCATATCTCCTTTAGAGATACTCCACCCATTTCTGCCTAAGATGTTGCCATGGCCCTGGTTGATCTAGCCAACACATTATCTGGAACAGTTTGTCCCATTGCATTGTACACCCGAGACAACTGGCCTTTTGATCCATTTGCTGCTGGTTGCCATTGCTGCTATTTTATTTTGCTGATCCAAAAGAGACAAAAAGAGACTGAGATTTCCTAAAATCACTTCATTTCGCCAAATAAATCAATAAAGCCCTTTTAATATCTAAAGATGAGGGAACATACTCTGAGTCTTGTAACAATGGGAATATGATTTCCTGAGAAGAATGGAAACCCTATTGCACTTTAGGCCTGAGTCTAGGATTGGACCTTAGGACCACTCTACCAGGGAAAGACTTCAGATATGGATAAGAAAATAAAAGATATGTTAACTCACCCAATCTTCTTGCTGAGACTATTGCTACCAGATAGGCAACTTTGGCAGAAACTCACAAAATGTGAGCTTGATCAAATGGTTTAAAAGGTTCCCTTTGTAATCCTTTCAAGTCAGTGAACTATCTCAAGAAGGGATAGGGTTAGGTACTCCTAGTTGCTTTAATCTGAAAGATCTCAGAAGCGTTTTAACTAAATAGGCAATGCTAGAGAGATCTAAAAGAGTTCATTGCGGCCAATTGAGCTGCTAAAATAGAAGCCACAACTTTTCAAACCCATCCTGTAAGAAATGCAAAGTATTCAATAGGTCGCCAGACACAGAATGACAACCTGATGTGTTACATTAAGGAAAAAAGTGCTCCCAGGGTTTGCATATGATTAAAGAGTTGATTTTTTGGGAGGATTGGCTGTCATAGACCACCTCTTTGGAACAACGTAAGAGTAGCAGCCTAGCCCTCTCAGTCTCCAGGCTGTAGGTTTCAGTTTACAAAACTGTTTGAATTGTCGCACCGGAGACCCAAGGGGCTTGAGAGGAAATGGAAGAGGAAAATCAGCATCTGTAGACATCTGGGCCAAGAGGGCAAACCACGGTCTCCTCTGCCAAAGAAGAGCCATTGGGATTACTATGACCCTCTCCTTCTGAATCCTCTGAAGCACCTTCGGGAGAAGGATAATCAGTGATAAAGCATAACAGAGACTATGAAAGAGCATCTCTCCGCCGTGCTTCCTTCCAGATTGACTCTGTGCAAAAGGGAAAAATTAGGGCATTTGAGTGGGATGCAAAGAGATCTAGAGTTGGGAGACTCCAGTGATTTGATATGTACTAAAATGCCTCCTTACTGAGATGAAACTTCACTGAGGAAGGAAGGCTATGACTGAGGCTGTCCATCTGGAAATTGTCCTTTGCTGAAATGTACATGGCCTTGATAGACGGAAGATTCATCTGTGCCCAAGCGAATATATCTTTGGCTAATTTGGCTACAGCTTGGGATTTTGTACCCCTCCACCCCGGCCTATTTATATAGGACTTTGTGATCCGTCCTTCCTATTAAAGGTCTGGTTAACAGGAGATCCTTGAAAGACTGGACCTCGTTGTTCAGTGCTCTCAGCTCTCACCAACTTGAGAAATGTTGGCCTTGCACATCCGACCACTTGGCCTGAATCTCTTGATTCTCCAGTTTTGCACCCAACCCTACTGGACTTGCATCTGTCAGTAGAATCTGAAAAAGAGATTTTAACATTGGGACCCCCTCTGAAGATTTGATGGAAGTAACCACCACTGGAGATCATGGATTATGTCCCTTGATACGGGAATCTCATAATTGTTATTCTTGGATGACAGGGACCAGTGAGAAAAGACATTATGTACCATGGATTTCAGGTAGTGACAGGCCCATAGAACCACCACAGTAAAATAATCCATGAGACCCTGGAATCTCAACCACAGGGAGACTCTAGCTGACTTGCCTTCGAGAAGAAGTAGTACTTGAGACTGAAAGTTCAGTCTGTGAGCTACTGGAAGAAATACTCTTGTTGCTTCCATGTCGAAGAGGGCACCGATTAAAGTTTTCTGCTTGGAGGGAACAAGATTCGACGTTTCTTTGTTGATATGAAAGCCTCAACAAGCCCGGAGTTACACAGACCAGATTCATATGTTGTTCTGCCTTAGAAAAAGAAGAGGCAATAATTAGCCAGTCACCTAGGTAAAGAATTGAGCATCAAGAACATGAAGATGAGCAATCACTTGAGCAAGTACCTCGGTAAAGATCCCTGGGGAGGATGAGCTGCCAAAACGTAGAACTGCAAACTGGAAATGACTATTCTCTAACCTGAAGCGAAGAATACTTTAAAATTCTTGAAAAATAGATACATGGAATTATGCTTCCTTTAGGTCTAAGGGTATCTGAAAATACAATACGATACCAAGGGAATGATGCTTTAAAGAGAAATGATCTTGGCTTTTGGGTGCTCGACATGTTTGATTAAATTCTTCAAGTCTAGAACAGGATGAATGGACCTATCTTGTTTCAGAATTAGAAGAATAAATCCTGATCCTTCTTCTGAGGGTGGGACTGAAACTACTTCACCTTTCTGGAGAACAGCCTGAATGTCTTCCTTCAGTGAATGTTTCTTTATCAGGACCTTTAGACATGGGATGTTTACGAAACATGGCTCTGAAGGAAGAGAGATGAACTTTATTGTATATTCTTGGTGGATGATGCTAAGGACCCACTTGTCCATTATGAGTTCCTGCCACTTTTCTAAAAAGAGTCTTATTCTTCCTCCTACCAGAGGAGATTGAATGTAATTACTTTTGTTGTTGATTTGAGACTGCAGCTGTGGTCAGGCTTGTGCTGTTGCCTCAGCTCCCCGAGCTTGAGCCCGGCAATGAAAGAGACATTTATCCTGGTAACCTTGTGAAGCTTTCTTACGAATAAAGGACTTCATTGGGATGAAAGGTCTAAATGGCTGAAGTATCTTCTTTTCTTCAACTGCCTTCTTGACAAGATCATTTATCTGAGATGAAAGCAATTGTCACCGTGAAAGGCTAATGTAGGATTAATGGCTTCTGATACTGATGTAGTTTCTATAATTTTAACCATAAAAGGTGTCTCCCAAAACTGGAAGCCCCTGTTGCTATTGCTGAAGCCCAGATGGAGTCAAAAGAGACATCTGATAGAAAACTGGAAGAGTAACTCCATATTGGCAAAATTTTTGTAGCATCTTTCTGATCTTGTAGGCAGTCATATAGTAACTGAAGGTCTTTCAGAAGGGTTTGTTTAGCATACGTTGTATATGCTGAGGCCCTTAAGCCAAAATTGGAGGTTGCATATGATCACTTAACTTCTTGGCTATGGCGTCTGAGAGAGAAGCCGCTTCAGAAGCCAAAGAAGAAGGAGACACCATACTGGCCAGGATAGTGTTCACTTTAGGAATCTGGGGATATTTTTCCTCATATTTCTCCAACGTGTTCTTTTTGAGGAGGAACCTAGGGAACCCAGATTTATCAACCTCCTTCCCCCCTTTCGCCAACATATTGTCTATGGCATCATGGATCAGTAAATTAGGTGGCGGATTAACGTTATATTGAGTGATAAAATCATCCGAGATTTAACACCCAGTCTCTTGTGTGTTTCAGAATTTCCTCATGTTGTGCTCCAGGAATCTATTTTGCAGTAGGTTCACTCTACTTCTCACATTCATCTAGAACTTTCTGCGTTTTAGAAGCAGATCGCAACAAGGCACTGTGTTCCTGTTTCTTATAGGTCCTTTGGCAACCCTAACCTCGCTAAACAAAACTGCTTTTAAAAGACTGCATTAGCCTCCTGCCGCGCGCGAGCACCAAAGGATTACTGACACAGCAGTGGAACAGCGCTCCATGGCAAAGTCCATTGGCCCGGCAGCCCTGCTGACATTTCACCCAGTCCTAGGTAAGGAATCTGGGCAGGGAAGCAAGAATACCCTAGTTGTGCTTTCGCAATCACTGCAACAGATCGCAGTAAGCCAGCCATAACAAATTTTAAGTAATGCAATCCCTGTCCAAAGAGCAGGAAATTAAACAGGAACTGGTTTTAGTGGGAAGTAGCTGTCTACACCAATCAGATTTGTCGTATCAAGCAAGCTTGACAGTGATTCCTGTGGGAGGCGGGGGCGGCCTCCTTTGACGTCAGCGCTATGACAAGGAGGGGTGGACGAGGGAGTATTGGACAATTGTAATATATTTGAGGCATTCACAGAGTAGCAAAAGAAGGGTGTTATGGCTAGCTATGAGTTGCAATTGTTATCCTTGTTTTTTTTACCTCTTGAACTCCTATTAGCTCTTTTGTAACACTTTTCTGAACATGTGTATTACAGATCAACAGAAATTAGCACACTTTTGGCTTTACAGGGACGCCATAAGTCAAAGCCACCTACCCCCAAAGCTGCGTTTTGGGTTCTGTATCCTTCTTGCCACGTAAAGCAAAACCCACATGCCAGCAGCTGTCACCGGGCCTGGGCAGGCAGCGGGTGGCATGCAAGATCGGCGTGGACCACTCAGCTAATGATTTGTATGGGGTTGAGTGAGCTGAAGTCTTTGAAATAATACAGCCTGGTTGTGCCTATATGTGCGTCTGCCTCACTCTCCTGAGGGCTTATATGTTTCCCTTGTGTTCATTGCTTGATTTTGCTTCTGAGAAAGTGTCACTCATTGTCGTTGAAATGTCACTCATAATTAGACTGAAATTATGAAGAGGTCACACATAAGCAATCTGAAACCTTGTCAGCTATGTACCTTTGGAGATGGAACACACACACTAGGGTACGATGATACACATACACTAGGTGGCCTAGTGAGACCTAGGAACGCCCAGGAGACATATGACCATAGAACGAGGTACAGAACATGGACTCTGGAGATCCGTGCAGGAATGCTACGTGTGTCCTAGTGTAGGAAGACACTGAGGGGACACACACGCTCAGACACTCTCTTTCTCTCCCTCCCTGTCTAAAAGGAAGTATTCATCAAAGATGTGCTATGCAGGAGCTCAAGCAAGGACAACCAGCACCACAGTACAGTACCACAGTACAGCACAGCACACAAACCCATAGCATCAAAACACAGTGCAGCCTTCCTCGTCATAGAGCACACTATTTAACAACACATTACACTATGCCACCAATGGACTCAGGACACCACATTTCACCATACACCATCGCAGTATAATGCAACTTTCAAGACACCAGACAACACCACTTCATACCTCTCCACACATGAGTAAAGCTACATCAATAGGCGGTCATGGGCTGAACAGGAAACTGGACAGGGTCTTCAGCTGGACCTTTCCCCAAGACGTCCTACGAGAACACTGGAGGACTATAACGTCAAGTGAAACAGGGTAAAGCAAGAAGATACAAATAATAATTATATAAATCACCAATAAATACATAAATGCAAGATCCAGTATCCATGGGGGTCTGTCAATTAAGGTCTCATCAGGACACGATTCAAAGTGGTGTACTGCCTTACATTGACATTATGATAAAGAGCTCCAGATTCCTAAACCAATGTTTCTTGCTCAAATGTGTATTTTTTTCAGGCGAGCCAACAACAACAGTGTAGGGCACATTCCCACACTCAAACCCTTCATGTCTTTCCACCCACAAACAATCACATGAGGCACATCAAGAAAGAGGTGTATAATAGGTATATTCTTGGCCACGTGTAATAGGTTTCCCCCTTTCCCTACCCTCTGTAATAACAGACTACTGCAAGATTCTTCACGAACATCAAAGAGCTATGGAATGTCCTTTGAAGTCGCATCCAGAGGCCCTGTGATGAAATGGCAGAAGAATAGGGATTTCATTGTCTTGAAGATAAAAGGCAAACTTAATGCTCACGTTTGGGAAGCACAACTTGTAAATATTCGTTGAGCTAGCTTTAGGTTTTGCTTTAGTATATCATGCAGCTCTCATTCTTGAATAACATATACGACCTTTTGGCTTCTAGGTATTCACATAGGCAACAATTTAAGCCGATTATTTTGGCTACTATTCATCGGTGACACAGGTCAATTGACCAACAGTGGGGAAGAAGACTTTTTCCAAGATCATTCAACAATGGTTGCTCCATATGACAACCTGCTATGAAATTTCTCACCGCAGTGTTCACAACGTGGTTTATTCTTGCCCCACTCTATGCCTATCGAAACTAAAATAAACCAATAAATGAATGAAAACGGAATTAAAGTATAAATCTGTCTGTGCGCACACACCCACTCATACAGCATTGTCTTCATGACTACACGGAAGGTGATAGCAACTGTTAAGTTAGTCTCAGTTTCCATTTAAAAGTGGTTTTGGCTTGCTTCCAGTTCTGGTGCAGTTTGACAAATCTAAATATGATTTGGATTGGTTCATCTTACTAAAGTTTAGCATCTCAAGTTTCGTCCAGATCTAAAATTTGAAAAATAAACAGACCCAATTCGGAGTCAATATTTGTGCTTTCAATGCAAGATCTGCAGTTCCTTGGAGGATTCATGAATCCGGACAAAATAATTAGGCAAGCATTTCTGAAAATACCTTTGCGGCAGCCATTAAAGAATGCCAGGTTCGGAGGCTAGTGAAAAGGTGCCAAGGTGGACATAAGAGGATAGAGGAAGTATCTTATCCCAGGAAGGATTTGGGGTCCTGGTTGGTCAAGAGGGAACCGAAGCCTCCAAAGTAAAAGAGCCCTTGTTTATCTCATGTAATTGGCAGATCCACATACATATTTGTGGATACCACTATGGACACTTTGCACTGGATTTGTGGATCCGAGTTTGGCTCTGAGTATCTAAAAATCTGTGGATGGACGCACCAGTTTTTGTAAAAATTTACTTTTTTGTAACTATTTTATGCTGCAGATTTACAAATTCAGTGAAATTTCTGGGCACATTGCTGGGACACCGAGCCTGGCCAAAGGTCATGCTGTGATGCCAGAGGTCACAGTGCAAGGCTTTTGTCCAGTGCATGTGCAGTACAGTTGGCCACAAGAATATTTGGAGATAGTTGAATTTAAAGACATTAACTGACCTCACACATGATGTCACAGATAACAGATTTGGGCATGGTGGGGCGGGGGTGCATGTGCACAATTACATTCGCTGCTCTTGGACTTGGCCAGAGGTTGAGCGAAGTGAAGAACGGCCCTTGCACACCGACCCTTTGGCACATTGGATGGGGGCATATGGTGAAGGAACACCGCCACCATGTAGAGCACATTTTTCTTGAAAGACCATCACTGGGAAGGCGAAGAGAGCACAGCACAATAACACTCCGCCCCTTACAGAAGGCAAAGGGGCTCTGAGGCACTTCCATCTCCACCTTTCCACCTAGTGGACCAGTAGCTCCTGTGCCATGGTGGAATCTGTTTAACCAAACTTTAACAAAATGGGGAGGGGGCATTATGAACCATCCTCAGTCGTTTGACAAGAGCAGGGATGAAATATTGTTCTGTATCATGTGTATTGTATTCTACTGGTATTTATATAGCGATAACTGAGTCTCTGGTAAAGTGAGAGCATGCCACAAGAGCATCTTGTGATTATGAGAGCCTGGCCTTGTCTTAGCTCCCCAAAGAGACACTACAGATGTATCCTAACCGCTGCCTGCAAGTCAGTAATACTATCATATGGCGCTCCTTGTCATTTTCCCCACGGTCACACAGCAGGCACAAGCACACAGGCTTCTACAAGAGTTGAGGCTATTCTGCCCCGAAAGCGTATTGATTGTACACATATTCTTATCAGAAAGCAAAATAGGGGCCTATTTGTATAATAAACCCACCAACGATACAACATTTAAAACAATTAATCTGTGATGCACAACCAAGTTTCCCTGCATACTCCAGAGGTGTCTCAGGTTCCTGGAATGACGCAGCCAACCTGGATGCCAGCAGAATCTCGTCACAAAATCAGATGTCTGGATATGGGAACTGTCCTACTTGGAAAGTTGTGCTCACATCATCTATCCGCTACTTCAACCACCTTTGAGTCTACACCTCCCACTGCAGGTTTTGGAGGTGACCTTAGACAGCCAAGGAAGCAGAGGAAATGGAGTATAAAAATGTCTGGCATGATACCACACTGGTTTGCAAAGTAGGACCTGTAGGGATGGATCCAAGACAGATTTTCACGATTACAATCAAATATGCAAATGAGCTCTATTTAGATTAAATTAATGCACTGAATATAATTTTTCAAATAAGGTGATCCTGAACAGAAAATGTGACAAAATAGCCCTCCTGTACTTATGTTAGTCATTCTTGCGATAAACCATCATGGTATACTTCAACAGAGATGCAGGTGCTTTGATCAGCAAATCTTTCAGTGTCAGGTGCATCCATTGAAGACAAAGATTATCTCTTGCAAGTGTTGCCTCATGCATGATGTGTTCAGACAGACAGTGCTATATAAGTGTCAATAGATAGCTAACATGCAGAGGAGCTGTACAGCATGCCTAGGCACTGTTTGCATGAGACATACACAGTGAAACGCTAAACATTGCACCCGTCTGTTGCATGGGCATGCAAGGAGTACTGAGAACGCTATGCAGTCTCCCTCCAGAATAGTGCAACATAAGGCATCTCAGCCATGACTCCTTCCTCAAACCGTTGATTCCACAGTCATTCACCGCTCAGACCACCACAAACCGAAGTTATGCATGAGTTGTGAGGAGTTGTGGGTGGCACAGGCAACCAATGTGATGCACAGACACATTGCTTTGGAGTCTTGCTTCACCCCTCTCATAAGGGGGAAAGGATAGGCTCCCTATCATTATCCAGAAAAGACCACCCCGATGCATGGAAAAGTTCGTGCTCACCTCTCCCCTGTGACCAAGTTGATAACTTACTGCTGATGCAGGGCTTTACACATTTCTTTCAAAAACATAAAACATTAATTTACCTCATATCCATCACTCATGGATTGTCCTTACTGCTCACCCAGTGCAGCACCACTTTTCTTACACCGCTTAGTGCTCCCCTACAGCCACTATGTGTGCTCCGTATTTAAGATACGACACACCATGGCACAACCTAGGGGGAAATAGCATCAACATTTTTGACACTATTGATGTACTCTTCAGCGTTAGTGCCAAAATATTGACACTAACCCAGAACAGTGCATAGGGGCCCATAGTAACCAATGGTGTGCCCCCTTTTAATGCCTGCTCTGAACAGGCGTTTAAAAGTAGCCGCAAAAAATGATGAAGTGAAATCTCTTAGATTCCACTGTGCCGTTTTTGCAGTCCCCCTAACTGGGGAACTCCCCCTTTGCATACATTAGGCATGGCGCATGCATAATGTGGCACAAAGTGTTAGAAAGTGGCACAATGCATGCATTGCACCACTTTGTAAATATGGTGCTACGATTTTTGAAGTGTAACACCACATTAGTGTCAAAATATTATGCTAATGTGGTGTTAGAGCTTCTTAAATCTGGGCCTTAAAGTTTTTCACTCTCTTGAGCATCTGGATGATTTCTGACTCTTTGGCTCGTTGAGATTCCTGATTTTTTGCCTACTTCTACTGTATTTGGGCCATGCATCCTCTCTATCTGTGGACTTGAAGTTGAACTCTGTTTGGCGCCAAGCACTCTTCTTCTTCACAGTGCCTGCCCTCTCTTCCTCAATGAGGTATTTGTTACTGTACACTCTATCGCCTAGCCACAGAACTAACTACAGATAAGTTAGTGTACTCGGTCTCTTTAACCCCTTTCTACAACTTTTTGAATGTAACTTGCATCAACTTGGAAAGGGTACCGGTACATCTGACAACCTGCAAAACACACTCTGGTTTGGAGACAACATAGTACTAAGCAAATCTCTGCTCATCCTCTGGTAGCAATAAGGCAAACTGTAGGTGTGAGAAAACAGGGCTGATTGCAGAAGCTCCCTAACTTTGTGCCCCCATTTTTCACTTTTTGCTGGTGTTTGACTGTACTGCTAACCAGTCCCAGGGCCTGTGCTCTGTGTAAAACGAGTATACAAATTAGGCTAATTATATTTGGCTATGTCAACCTACCTATAAGTCCCTAGTATATGGCAGGGCATGTAGGTTTAAGGACCCTAGGATAGGTAGTGCACCCATAGGTGCACTGCTGAGGTGCCCAGTGTCATTTTAAATGCAGGCCTGCCTTGCTGACTGCTTTTAAACTAAAGTTATATGCAAATTCGACTTTGGAATTAAAGGTACTTCCAAAGTCTTAAACTACCTTATTTTTACATACAAGTCACCCCTAAAGTGTGCCCTATGTGCCCCTAGGGTTGGGTGCCATGTAACTATAAGCAGGGACCTTATAAAAATAGTTTTATAAGCCCTGGTGAGGTAAAATAGCCAAATTCATTTTCCCTCACTGTAGTGAGTGGCCTCCATAGGCTAAAATAGGGAGGCTTTATTTTAATTAATATTGCCCCCTTAAGTGTCAGATTCCTTGAGTTTGGTATCTTAGTAAATTGTTATACTAAATCCCACAACTCACAATTGTTGGATTTAATATAACTAGTTCAGGTACAGATTTTTAAACATCTACCACAGAGTTGCCAACTTCAGCTCAGTAGTGCCCTTCTCGGATAGGCCTGCCTCTGGCAGCCTGGCCAGGCTGTTTGATGAGGTGTGAAGTGGCCTGGGCTGAACACAAAGGATGTGCCTGGGGGAGGAGATCTGCCTCAGCAGATGGGGAAGAAGGAAGGAGGAGGGTGGCCAAAATGGTCTTCAAAGGCAAGGAAGGTCATTTGGAGAAGCCCAGCACCTCTCTCACATCCTGCAACCGCAGACAATTAGGTGCCCTCTTGGTTATATTAGGAGAGGGCAGAGGAGGGGTGTGTTTAGGATTTTTAGCCACACCAGCGGGTGGTCTCAGCCAGTTCTAACTTCCAAAAATCACTTTCAGCCATGTTGGATTTTTGAGGTTGAGGAATGTTGCTCCCTGGGATTGATCTTTGCTACATTTCTCAGGAAGTGGTCATCAAAGGGGGAAGGAGCCTGTCTGTTGTTGGATACCCAGGACCCCCTTTTTTTCACCCAGGAGCAAGGATAACTACGGCAGAGCTGCACCCACACCTCAGATCCCTACAAGGAAGAACATCGAAGAAGAAGGTCTGCCCTGTTGGACCCCTGACATGCACCTGGACACTGCACTCTGAAGGACTGCTGCAGCTGCACACTTGGGCTTCACCACAAGAAGGACTTTGCCTGTCTTCTACTGCTTCAAAAAGGGACACCCTGTTTTCTACAGGTACAATGGAGCTGCCCAGAGTCCCCTGCCTCAAGCCCCGAAGCAGAGCCCAGCTGACCAGCATCCAGGGGCCACTTGAGGATTCTGACCTGGTGCATTCTGGGAATTGTAGTCCCAACTCCCAAGTTTGGAGATGTTTGGAGCAACTCCATAAGTTGAAGAGGTGCATTGTGGGAGTTGTAGTCCCACACCTCACAAGACAAACCAGAGCCTCTGAACCATTGGTTGCTGCTGTGGACCAATTTCCTGAATCAAGAAACACTTCTGAAAGTAAGTGTAACATCGTTACCTCATGGTGGCCTTAACTCTGGACTTTTTCCCTGTCCAGTGTGACTTTTTTAACCCTTTGAGCGCTAGTTGCTTCTATGCACAAGAAAACATGAATTCTTTAGAAATGCTTATCTCTGGTTCCCCTTATCTGATTTTAATCATTATGGCGTCATTTTAAAGATACAAAAATATAATCTATTTTTATAAATTGGTGTTGGATTTTTGTTGTGTTTTGTATTTTAATTATTTACTGTTGTGTGATTTCTAAATGCATTACACATTTGTCTCCTAAATTAAGTCTTGTCGCTCATTGCCAAGCTACCAAGGGTTGAGCTGGGTTTAATTTATTCAGACCTAACTGGACCTTAATGGATGTTAGTGGCCTGTTGCTAAGTGTACGTACTTACCTGCCTTTACCAATAATCCACTTTCCAACAGCAGGTGATTTTCCAGAGAAATATGTTACAAGAAAACCAGTACCAAACAACATAAAATTCAAGAGTCACACTAAAATGTCCAGTTTAGAAAAATTAAGAAATATTTAGTATGAATAAAAGAAAAGACCAAAAATTGTTAAAAGTGGGTAAGGGGAATCATAGATGTGGATTTTTTTAAAGGATTAAGTCGGCTAGGTTCAAAAATCTTTATTCGGTACAAACAGGTTGACCATAAAAGAACAATAATCCGACACTGATAGTAAAAACCCTAAAATAAGAAGTAAAATAAATTCTGGCAATTGAAAACATACGATAAGTATTCTTTAAATAGTAACTATTAACATATTACTGGTCCATCATTTTGTGTTAATAAAATGTAGTGCATACAATAAATCTACCCCAATCGTCGATAGGTATAACAATACAGGGGTTGCATACAACATACATAACACATATGCAGAAGATTTAAATCAAACAAAATACCAAAAAAAATCACAAAGGTTCAGGCTGACCACAATGTGGTTGGGAGAGGGCTCAGGAAAGCCTAGCGGGTCCCAGCAGCCTTGGGGCATTGCTGTTTTTCTGGTTCTCAAAGTTCTTCAGCACAAAAGGGCAGGATGTTGAAGTCAGCAAAGATCTCAGGTTAAGCTTCTAGGCAGTAGGGCACTCTCAGAGTCCAGTTCCAAGTGGTCACCTGAGCCTTATTCTGGAAGGGAGCTGCCCTTCTTTATTTTGTACCCCTGTATTAGCAACAGGAGACCAGCCACGTGGCACATGAAGAGCAGTTCCAGTCCCTGGTTGCCAAAGGAGCCAGAAGTCTTTCAGTCTTCTTACCCAATAGTCTGTCACAATCTTCTTCTTGAGGGTCTTCTCAGATACAAAACTGCCCATAGAAGATGGTGGTGTGTTGTTATTATTGTTCTGTGTGCTGGGCACTCATTTGCAAGATCCTGGTGTTCCCTTTCAGAAACAACCAATTGAAATGAGGTAACCTCTCCTGGAACTGTTTTCTCTCCTGCTGAAAACTGCAGACAGGAAGACTAAGATAGCTCTTGAAAACAATGGCGTCAGTTACTGTGACCCCCATTGGGAGTCTACACTTCAAAGAAAAATATTGCAATAACTCCATTCTGTTGCGATCTGTTGCTGTCCACCTTCCAGATGAGCTATCCCTGCCAAGTAGTTACTGGCGACTCCACTTCAGACTTTGGCTCACAGAGGCATTTCCACAGGTCTGCCATTGATAACTATTCTAGTATGTGTATTCCAGGCACTAGTGTAGGACTACCAAGCCAACTAATTTGAAACCAGCTTGCAGGAAAAAGTACAGCTTTTAAGAGTTGCTTTCACCATGGAACCACATTTGTAATAACAAGTGGAAAAGAATGCTGAAATATCATACCTCCTTTATTTAGGGTGGCAACATGTACATTGGCACATTGCTCCATTCCAAGACACTCTGGGGGTCATTCTGACCCTGGCGGTCATGGACCGCCAGGGCCAACGACCGCGGGAGCACCACCAACAGGCTGGCGGTGCTCCCATGGCATTCTGACCGCGGCGGTACAGCCGCGGTCAGATACGGGAAACCGGCGGTGTACCGCCGGTTTCCCGCTGCCCAAGGGAATCCTCCATGGCGGCGCCGCCATGGGGATTCCGACCCCCTTACCGCCAGCCTTGTTCTGGCAGTTTTGACCGCCAGAACCTGGTTGGCGGTAACGGGTGTTGTGGGGCCCATGGGGGCCCATGCCAATGGCATGGGCACTGCAGGGGCCCACTAACAGGGCCCCACCAAGATTTTCAGTGTCTGCCATGCAGACACTGAAAATCGCGACGGGTGCAACTGCACCCGTCGCACCCCTTCCACTCCGCCGGCTCCATCCTCATGGAAGGGGGTTTCCCGCTGGGCTGGCGGGCGGCCTTCTGGCGGTCGCCCGCCAGCCCAGCGGGAAACTCAGAATTACCGCGCCGGTCTTTTGACCGAGCAGCGGTATTCTGCCGGCGGGACTTTGGCGGGTGGCCTCCGCCGCCCGCCAAAGTCAGAATGACCCCCTCTGTGTACTCCCTTTTTTTTATTGTGGCAGGTGGTACATTTGACCCACACAGCAGTGTTAATCTTGCTTGCTGGCTCCAGGTAAGTAAACACCCTCCAGGGGAAGAAAGAAGAAATAGACTGAGATTGTTTACTGCCGCTGGACCTTTCGGCAGCATTCAATACAGTTTCCCAACCTATCCTGCTGCAACACTTTCATTATCTCAGAATATGGGGGACTCCTTTTTTTTGTGGTTCCATTCTTTCCTATCGGATAGATCTCAATCAGTGTGGGTGCCACCGTATGCATCTGAGCCCAAGCTCTTGAAGTATTACGTTCCCCAGGGCTGAGCGTTGAATCCAACATTGTTTAACAACTTCCTCCCTCCACTGGCAGCCCTGGTGGAGTCTTTTGGGGTGCTGATTATTTCCTATGCAGATGACATGCAGTTATTGTTAATGTGGGAGGGAGAAATTTTAACTGCCCAGGTTAAATTCAAGTCATGTCTTTCTGCAGTGTTTAATTGGATGACTCAGAACAATCTCCAATGTAACACCTTTAAGATGGATGTGTTGGGTTTTGGTACCCCCCCTGTGGTGGGGAGGTGAGGTCTGACCCAAATTATTCCTCTCTTCTCTGACTCCTTCCACTGTAGTTCAGCATTTAAGAATGAGCGTGGCTGAGACATTTTTTGGCCTCCTCTGGATGATGAGGAAGTTCCTGTATATGTTTCCTGCTTCTTGTCAAGGGATGGTGATCCATTATATGATAATTTCTCGACAGTACTATGCAAATGCTCTTTACTGGGGCTCCTGGAGTACTTGTTAAAAAGATTACTGGTGGTGCAGAACGCAGCTGCTCAGCTTTTTACTCAAGATTCCTAGGAGTAGCTCGGTGTATGCCCATCTTAAAGATTTGCATTGATGCTGGACAAGACAAGAGTGAAATTTAAGGGACTGACCTTAGCCCATTAAGCTTTTGTATGGACTGGGACCTAACTATTTGTCCAACAGACTACCAGCCTATAAGAACACTACATTCTACAGAGGCTTTACTGACAGTTGTGCCCAAGACAAAGATGAAAAGATGGGGTGATTCTTCCTTCTCTACTATGGCTACAAGAGCTTGGATCCCTCTGTCCTTGTCTCTCAGTACCATTAAGGATCTGGAGTCTTTTAGACATCATTTAAAGACTTGGGGCCTTATTTATACTTTTTGGTGCAAAACTGCACTAAGGCAGTTTTGCCCCAAAAAGTTTTGCACCGGCTTACACCATTTTTTAGCACCAGCTGGGCACCATATTTATGGAATGGTGCAAGCCAGTGCAAAGGGTAGGCTAGCTTAAAAAAAAATTACGTTAGGCAGTTTTGAGTCAAAATAAATGATTCTGACCAGATTAGCATCATTTTTTGACGCTAAGGGGCATATTTATACTCTGTTTGCACTGAATTAGCGTAAATTTTTTTTAACTCTAATTCAGTGCAAAACTAACTCCATATTTATACTTTGGTGCTAGACCCGTCTAGCACCAAATTTATGGAGTTAAAGAAATTTTTTGGAAGTGGAAACCTACCTTGCCTTAATGAGATGCAAGGTAGGCGTTCCCGTGCAAAAAAATGACTCTATGGCCGTAACACCATATTTATACTCCCATGTAAAAATGGTGCAAGGGAGGAAGGAGGGGTCAAAAAATGGGGCAAAGCTTGCTTTGCCCCTTTTTTTAAGACCTGGGTCAGGGCAGGCTTTAGGGGACCTGTGGCCCTATTTCCATGGTGGAACACCATGGAATAAGCCCAGAGGTGCCCTCCCTAGGCCCTAGGGGCACCCCCACCCACACTAGAGGGCCTGCGAGGATGGGGGACCCCATCCCAGGTAAGTACAGGTAAGTGCATTTTTTATATTTGAAAGTGCCATATGGGGCCCTGAAATGGGCCCCCATACATGGCACAGGGTGCAATGGCCATACCCAGGGGACCCCTGTCCTCTGTGCTGGCCACTGGGGTGGTGGGCATGACTCCTGCCTTCTCTAAGGCAGGAGTCATGTGGCATGGTAGGTTTAGCACCATAAAATGACGCTAATCTGGTTAGAGTAATTTTTTTTACTCTAACCTGCCTAAAGCCATTTTTTGGTGCTAAACCCTCTTCTTCTATACTGCCAGTCCACCCGACTAAAGTCATTTTTTAAAACTCTAGCCTACCCTTTGCACCGGCTTGCACCATTCCATAAATATGGTGCACGGCTGGTGCACAGAAATGGTGCAAGCCGGTGCTAAACTTTTTGGTGCAAAACTGAGTTAGTGCAGTTTTGCAGCAAAAAGTATAAATAAGGGCCAATATTTTGTAAGTTTGCGCCAGTTTTGTCTCATAAAATGACGTTAATGCGGTGCAAAAAAAGTTTAAATCAGGGCCTTGGTGCTAGATGGGTCTAGCACCAAAGTATAAATATGGAGTTAGTTTTGCACCGAATTAGAGTAAAAAAAAAAATGACACTAATTCGGTGCAAACAGAGTATAAATATGCCGCAGAGTATAAATATGCCCCTAAATATGGCGCTAAGGCCATAAAGTCATTTTTTGCACGGGAACGCCTACCTTGCATCTCATTAAGGCAAAGTAGGTCTCCACTTTCAAAAAATGACTTTAACTCCATAAATTTGGTGCTAGAGGGGTCTAGCACCAAAGTATAAATATGGAGTTCGTTTTGCACCGAATTAGAGTAAAAAAAAATGACACTAATTCGGTGCAAACAGAGTATAAATATGCCCCTCGGGGCCTTATTTATACTTTTTGGTGCAAAACTGCACTAACGCAGTTTTGCCCCAAAAAGGTTTGCACCGACTTGCACCATTTTTTAGCACCAGCTGGGCACCATATTTATGGAATGGTGCAAGCCGGTGCAAAGGGTAGGCTAGCTTTAAAAAAAATGACGTTAGGCAGGTTTGAGTCAAAATAAATGATTCTGACCAGATTAGCATCATTTTTTTTACTCTAATTCAGTGCAAAACTAACTCCATATTTATACTTTGGTGCTAAACCCGTCTAGCGCCAAATTTATGGAGTGAAAGTCATTTTTTGGAAGTGGAAACCTACCTTACCTTAATGAGATGCAAGGTAGGCGTTCCCGTGCAAAAAATTACTCTATGGCCTTAACGCCATATTTATACTCCCATGCAAAAATGGTGCAAGGGAGGGAGGAGGGGTCAAAAAATGGGGCAAAGCTTGCCTTGC
The DNA here is from genome assembly GCF_031143425.1 of Pleurodeles waltl. NCBI lineage: Eukaryota > Metazoa > Chordata > Amphibia > Caudata > Salamandridae > Pleurodeles > Pleurodeles waltl. Next base: position 1,413,966,526 of record NC_090447.1, on the reverse strand, counting down.
CCCATTTTTTAAAGCCTGGGTCAGGGCAGGCGTTAGGGGACCTGTGGGCCTATTTCCATGGTGGAACACCATGGAATAAGCCCACAGGTGCCCTCCCCAGGCCCCAGGGGTACCCTCACCCACACCAGTGGGACTGCAGATGATGGGGGACCCCATCCCAGGTAAGTACAGGTAAGATTGCATTTAGGGCCATATTTATACTTTTTGACGCACAACTGCGCCAACGCAGTTGGGTGTCAAAAGTTTTACTGCCGGCCAACGCCATTCCAACGCGCCATGCGGGCGCCTTATTTATGGAATGACGTTAGCTGGCACTGCGGACTGGTACAAAAAAATGACTCACACCAGGCAGCGCCGCCGTATGGGAAAATGGGGGTTGCGCATCAAAAAAATCGTGCAAGTCAGGTCTGAGGCAAAAATCAGGCCTCACACCGGACTTGCGCCAATTTTTTTGACGCACAATCCCCATTGACATGACTCCTGTCATAGCAAAGACAGGAGTCATGCCCCCTTGCCCAATGGCCATGCCCAGGGGACTTATGTCCCCTGGGCATTGGGCATATTGGCATGTAGGGGGGCCCAAATCAGGCCCCCCCATGCCACTTAAAAAATAAAAAATAAACACTTACCAGAACTTACCTTTCCTTCCCTGGGATGGGTCCCTCCATCCTTGGGTGTCCTCCTGGGGTGGGCAAGGGTGGCAGGGGGTGTCCCTGGGGGTAGGGGAGGGCACCTCTGGGCTCCTTCCGAGCCCACAGGTCCCTTAACGCCTGCTCTGAACCAGGCGTTAAAAAACAGCACCCATCAGGCTATGCGCCGTTTTTTAAGGCCCACCGCCTCCTGAGCGTCAAAATGACGCCAGAGAATAAATAAGGCGCACAGGCCTTAAAGTCATTTTTTAGAAGGGAACGCCTACCTTGCATATAATTAACGCAAGGCAGGTTCCCCCTTCCAAAAAATGACGCACATGGTGGGATTTTGACGTCCGCGGGGTCGGGCGTCAAAGTATAAATATGAGGCAGGGTTTGCGCTGAAAGTGCGGCAAAAGTTTTTGACGTACATTCGGTGCAAGCCGAGTAAAAAATAATAATTAAGGGGCATATTTATAAAGTGCCACAGGGGGCCCTGAAATTGGCCCCAATACATGGCACAGGGTGCAATGGCCATGCCCAGGGGACCCCTGTCCTCTCTGCTGGCCATTCCGGTGGTGGGCATGACTCCTGCCTTTTATAAGGCAGGAGTCATGTGGCATGGTAGGTTTAGCACTATAAAATGACGCTAATCTGGTTAGAGTCATTTTTATTTACTCTAACCTACCTAAAGTCATTTTTTGGTGCTAAACCCTCTTCTTCTATACTGCCAGCCCCACCTGACTAAAGTCACTTTTTTTTACTCTAGCCTACCCTTTGCACCGGCTTGCACCATTCCATAAATATGGTGCCCATCTGGTGCACAGAAATGGTGCAAGCTGGTGCTAAACCTTTTGGTGCAAAACTGAGTTAGTGCAGTTTTGCAGCAAAAAGTATAAATAAGGGCCAATATTTTGTAAGTTTGCACCACTTTTGCGTCAAAAAATGATGTGAATGCGGCGCAAAAAAACTATAAATCAGGGCCTTGGTGGTAGACGGGTCTAGCACCAAAGTATAAATGTGGAGTTAGATTTGCACCGAATTAGAGTTAAAAAAAATGACGCTAATTTGGTGCAAACAGAGTATAAATATGCCGCAGAGTATAAATATGCCCCTAAATATGGCGTTAAGGCCATAGAGTCATTTTTTGCACGGGAACGCTTACCTTGCATCTCATTAAGGCAAGGTAGGTCTCCGCTTTCAAAAAATGACTTTAACTCCATAAATTTGGCGCTAGAGGGGTCTAGCACCAAAGTATAAATATGGAGTTAGTTTTGCACCGAATTAGAGTAAAAATAAAAATTACACTGATTTGGTGCAAACAGAGTATAAATATGCCCCTTGGATTTTTTATGAAGTGTTTTAAGTTTACCTTGTTGATCCTTTCATCACTCTGACATGTCAGCACCAGGACATTCAATTGAGTGGGCTGCACGCTCTACAAATGTTTCTGATTTGATTTTGATTTGATGCTTGTCAGGACCCAGGCTCCATTTACATATTTCTAATTGTGTTTGTCTACTAGGGACTATAGAGTGGCTTATACCTGGTTGTCAATACAAATTACACTGCCAAACTCAGCTCCATTTTTTGTCAGACTCAATTATACAAGTTTGTAAGGGGAGGCATTTGTGAAACTTTCCTGAAGTCCTTACTGTGTTGGTCCATGTCAGACATAATGACGTTTGCAATATGTTTCCTACTGAGTGTTGAAAACATGTCTTCTTTCCATTTTTCCATGATGTTGGTTGTCTACGGTGAAGATCCTGTCTCCTTAGTATTGTTAAGTTGGGGAGCAATCTTGGTAAAAACTGGTAGATTTTTCTTGGCCACAGGCAATAGAGGTATCCCAGCTTACTATCTGAAGTGGAGCAAGCAGGCAAGTGTCCTTGAGCCTTTGCAATAACTTACAGAGAGAAGGACCCACAATAGAAACATTCAAAACCTGGCAGAGATATACATTTTTAGGTTCCCATCATACTTTCCCCTGAATCAACATACACACAAATGTTACTAGAAGTGTAACTCTTTCCCCTGAATCAACATACAAACAAATGTTACTAGAGGTGTATGTCAGAAGCCAAATTAGTGCAGAATATATATCAGTTGTTACTATGCATTTCTTTACCACACATATAATAAAATGCGTTGACCTTTACAATGTTGTATTACATTGTGGTACTTTACCACACATTTTTGTGGTAACAACTGATGATTATTATATTTAAATAAATATACACACACACACATATATATACTGTATATATATATATATACACACACATTTATATATATATATATATATATATATATATATATATATATATACACATACACAAACACAGATTACCCAGTGACAATTGCCAATGGCTAGTTATTATTAGGATCATGTTTCCATAGGAAAGGGATTTTTTTATTTGCTAATAACTTTGGAGCCGATTGACTAATCTTCATGAAACATTCCAAAGAGATGTTTATCAAATTCAGCTCCCTCCTAGAAAGTTTCAGGGTGATCCACCATGTGGGGGCCAAAAAAACAGGCAGTCCCAAGACACGTTTTCCCTGTGCAATTTTCTGTAGCAATACAGAAAGAAATGGTTGAACAGAATTACACTAAATTTGGCAGAAAAATGTTGGAGCAGCCAGTTTTGGACTCATGGACTCAGTCCACTGTCCTGAAAAAAAGAATTTAAAAAGGACCGGGGTACCCACTTAAAATAAAAAGAGATTGCCAGCTCCCTCAGCACCCTGGATGGGTTCTGGCAGGGGGCTGGCCGGGTCAGGGGGCCCATGGGCCTCCCCCACAGCCACCAACTTTGTCAACAGTTGTTAGGGGCCCTAGTTAGGACTGCAACACCCAACAACAAATAAATATATTTAAAAAAAACTACATATGGGTAACATGAAATGAGCAGATTAGCCATGCACAATGTTGTCATCAATGATGTAATTTCAGATGTTACAGTGATGTTATCAAGGTGGTCCTAGAACATGTCACAAGTGATGTGATATCTGAAGTATTAAGCAGGGCAAGGACGCAAACTCGAGTTTTAGTTTAGTTTAGTTTTTAGAATTTATAGAGCGCATAGTTACCCAAGGGCATCCCAGCGCTGAAGCAACGAAGATCACGGGCAGGTAGGGGAACAAAGGTTAATTACGGAAAAGAATAGTTTTAAGCTTTTTCCTGAAGAGTCGCTCCGAAGATTCATAGCGGAGCTCCAAGGGAAGGGCATTCCAAAGATGGGCAGCCTTGATGAGGTGTGAAGTGGCCTGGGCTGAACACAAAGGATGTGCCTGGGGGAGAACTTTCTGGGTTGGGTTTCTGTGACTATGGTGCCTTGTCTCTCAGTCACTTTCAACGGCTCCATGTTATAGAGCATATCCAACTTTCTTTTCTGTTTCTGCTCGATCTGAACCCAGAAGTTTGGTCTGAATTGGTTTGTCAAATATGAGGGTGGTTGGGCACTCTTGTTGTTGAGTGTTTTGCGGTCCAGTAGGCACATAGGACCTGGCACACTGCTTTTCCAAATGCTGCTCCCTCTTCGGTAACTTGTTGCATGGTCCTCTTCAGACTGCCCATGATCTTTTCTACTATCCCATTGGTCTGGGGCCATATTGGTGTTGTCTTTTGGTTCTTAATGCTCAATTGGGCTATAAAGTCATTGAGTTCTCTGCTGGTGAAGGGTGGGCCATTGTCCAATATCGGGCTCTTTGGGAGCCCCATGCAGTTAAGATGTTATATAGCATCTGGATCTCAATGGAGTCAATGGTGACTATTTCCCATGTGTTCTCCAGTAGTTCCAATAATGTTAGTGGTAGTGGTCTTGCTGTTGTAGAGATGCACTGGCATATGTGATATGTCTACAGCTCTTTTCCACCTTGAGCTCTCATTTTGGGGACCATAGCTTCTCTCGTATGGCTCTTTTAATGGCCACTATTCTGTGGTGTCCCTTGTATGGGAGCTTGATTGCTTGCGACTGTGGGCTCTAGGGGATGACAATGTGGGAAACCCTCAGTATGAACCCTATATTCCCTCCAGTCAGCTCTGTCTGAATGTTGTGGAACGCTCTGATTTATTATGGATCACCTCCCTATTCCTGACTTGCCTCAACTTTTGTGCCTTGATCAGGTACCTGATGATCTACAAGTCCCGTCTTCTTTTGTTTCTGTTATCACTTGGGGTGATAGATCTGTGGGTATGCTTCTGCAGACTATAAATTGGATGTACTCTTCAGCAAGGGATGGGGGTTGATTTTTGCTGTCTTTAGTGACTATTGGGAGAAATAATCAGCTGGGTTTTGTTATTTTTCCAGCTTGTGGATGGTCTTGGTATGGTATTCTTACAGAGATACCCCCCCACTTTTCGATTATTGGGGGCATTTTCGGTTTGCGGTTGCCAAAGTCCATAAACAAGAATTGGTGAATCTTTTGCAATAGAGGAACACATGGAATTAAGTGCTAGGCTCTCTTTTTCAGGCTGTGAGTAGGCCCTTTCAGTGTCTGAAAAGACTCCTGCTGCCATATGCTATCACCTGTTGAGGTAATTTTCGGTATTCTGCATATTGCCCATTATGGCTCACAGCCCCACTGGACTGGTGTCCACTGTCACCTCTGTGTTCAGTTTTGCCTCAGAATATGACAAGACTGCTGCCTTCTTTATCGCTGTTGTGATGCTTCAGAAGCTCTGCTCCTAACTCATTTGAGCATTTAAAGTCTGCATTTTGTTTCATCAGGAATCTGAGGGGTGTGCATAGTCTTTGATATACCTGGCACCTTATTCGTCCATAGTTAGGAAGGATCTCAGCATACCTACATCTTGTGGTGATGAGTGTCTTGACTTTCGGGATCTGCTGACATCACATTTACCAGTGTTGACTGCAAGGCATGCTTCCACATAAACTTGGCATATTCAATATAGGGCTGCATCATGTGCTTCTGTTGTTGCTCCAAACACTAGTATGACATTCCTATATTTACATGCATTCATCACTGGTTGTATGGTTCGAGAAATGACCTGGAAAATCTTGTCCGCTGAAGATATGGCACAGTTTAGCCGCATGTAGCAGAAGAATCCAGAGTGTGTGTAAAATGTAGTGATGCAGACACATCCTTCCTCCATTTCTATTTGGTGGTTCCGTTTCTTTAGGTCAAATTTTTAGAAGAGTTTCACTCTTTTTACTAGTATCATCACTTTGGAGATGTGTGGGCCAGTGTGTCATTACCATTCAATTGCTTTTTTCAAGTCACGCATGTTGACGCAGATACAGACGTCTCCACTAATGTCCTTTTTGGACATTAATACCATCATCCCATCGGATCTCCCGTTTGGAGATTTCAATGATGTCCAGTTTCAGAGGGTTTCTAATTCTTTTTAGACAGCTTCTTGGAGGTGAAATAACACTTATCTATGTCCTTGCAGGACCGGCAAAATGCCTCATTTATGTGCATTTTGACTCAGAAGTCTTTCATTTTCCCTAGTTCATTGAACAGTGTTGTGAATTTTTGTGTGACCACCAGCTGAACCTGTAGGTGGTAGTTGACCAATATCATTCCTATTTCGGCTGCTGTGGTGAAACTGAGAAGGCATGCGCCTGGCGTTTTATTTTGTAGCACATCTAAGGCTGTTTTGTGGTAGTTGTCTTGTGTTGTAGGGTTGCTCTGAATGATCCAAGACTTTACAGTGGCTTGAAAGCAGCCCTTGTCTAGATCTGAACATCTGTTGACTTCAGATTTGGGTTTGGCTTCATTTCTCTGAATCTTTCTATGCATGTTACATTGATTGATGCTCCGCTGTTGAGGATGAATGATATTAGGTGATGGTTTGCTGGACATATGCTTTCTGACCCTCTCTTTTTCACCTGGTGTATCTTCTCCGTAGCATGGTGGACTGCGAGAATTCCCAGGATTGCTGTAGTGAGGCAGGGGAAGCCAGATGCCAGTGCTTGTTTTTTTTAACACGTAGATTTCGATGACAGCTTCCTTTCCTTGAGGCCTGAAGGTCATTGGTGAATTTGCCTGTGCACCTCAGTGGCTGCATTCTTGCTCACATGTAGATCTTAAAATGGGCCTTGACTAGCTTATATGTGTGCTTCCAGTGTATGCCTGTGGTCATGTTCCTATCACGTTCACCGACATGCTACTCTCTACTATGAATTACACTTTGTGGTTTCCCATCCAGAGGCTGACAGCGGTGGGTTGAGTTCCTGGTTCGTTAGAGGACATCAGTAGGAGGTATCCGTCCTAAGCACTCTCATTAGACAATGATGTGGCTTACCACTGGACGATGATGTGGAGGGTCACTGGCTGGCCTTGACCTCGATGGCTTGAATATGGTGCTTCTCCTTGTCTTTCAACTTGCAGCAGTGCTTGTGTGTATCTTCCTGGTTTCCAGTGACTCTTTGGTGAGATATCTTCCCTCAACTGTCATGTCCACGATGAACGGTTTTGAAATGGCTACCCCTTGGCTGGGCTTTAACCTTCAAATGGGTAGGGCAGTCCGTAGCACTGGCACTGATCAGCCGGACGCTGACTAGTGTTTCTCTTCACTTCCATGTTTTTTGCTTGTCTTTTGGCTCGTTCTTCTGCTCGTGCCATGGCCTGCACCTTGTCCCTGGAGCAGTTTGCTATGCTTTCAAGGGGCGCGGAGGCGTGGCACGTGCGGGCTTTCACTCGCTGTTGCCACCGTTGCCACCGTCACGCCGCTCCTCTCCTGCAGACTGCAGGCACAGGCTCCCAGCCTGTCCCGCGGGCTAATCCTGATGATGCTCAAAGCAGCCTTAGGATTGGCTGGGAGCGCCCAGCCAGGGTGCTCACAGGCAGACTGGGAGCCTGTGCCTGCTCTCTCCAGCCAGGCAACACAGTGCCAGGCTGGAGAGAGCACAGTGTGCATGTGTGTTTGGCCGGCCCAAGATGGCCAGGCAAACATACATGCAGAATGAGGGGAGTGCATAGTGCACTCCCCTCATCCCCAAAGCCCCGCCCCTTTTGCTACAAAACTATAATAAACATCGTTTATTATCATTTTGTAGTAAAAGGTTTGCAGATGCTGCTGCTAACAGGGGCGACGCTCCTCCGCCATAGTGGAGGAGCTGCCACTGCCTTGTCCTTTTCTTCAGCATACACTTTCGGAATGATTCGGACTGGCATCCATCGATTATAATTATGCTCATGACCTACTCATCTTTAAATTCACTTGAATCCACAGTATTTGAAGAGTTTCTCCAGTCGTCCCGCAAAGTCATCCATTGTTTCTCCCAGTTGGCGTCTTGCCTTGTTGAATGTGTATCCATCAAAGTCCTTGTTGGTTGTCGGGTTGATTTTTTTGGGCAAAAGTGTCTTTCACTTTCTGATATATGACTACCTCTTCCTTTGGGAGTTTCTTGAGTACGTTCTTGCTAGATTTTGCAAGTATTTAATTATCCTTGGATCTTCTGTCTCTCCTAGTGCAGAGGAGGCTTCAGAAAAACTGCAGCATCGGACTTAGGCCCTCATTCTGACCCTGGCGGTCTTTGACCGCCAGGGCGGAGGACCGCGGGAGCACCGCCGACAAGCCGGCGGTGCTCCAATGGGGATTCCGACCGCGGCGGTAAAGCCGCGGTCGGACCGGCACCACTGGCGGGGTCCCGCCAGTGTACCGCGGCCCCATTGAATCCTCCGCGGCGGCGCAGCTTGCTGCACCGCCGCGGGGATTCTGACCCCCCCTACCGCCATCCAGATCCCGGCGGTCGGACCGCCGAGATCCGGATGGCGGTAGGGGGGGTCGCGGGGCCCCTGGGGGCCCCTGCAGTGCCCATGCCACTGGCATGGGCATTGCAGGGGCCCTCGTAAGAGGGCCCCTACATGTATTTCACTGTCTGCTGCGCAGACAGTGAAATACGCGACGGGTGCAACTGCACCCGTCGCACAGCTTCCACTCCGCCGGCTCGATTCCGAGCCGGCTTCATCGTGGAAGCCTCTTTCCCGCTGGGCTGGCTGGCGGTCTGAAGGAGACCGCCCGCCAGCCCAGCGGGAAAGTCAGAATTACCGCCGCGGTCTTTCGACCGCGGAACGGTAACCTGACGGCGGGACTTTGGCGGGCGGCCTCCGCCGCCCGCCAATGTCAGAATGAGGGCCTTAGTCTTCCTGTCTCATGATAGAGCTGGCTTGCTGAACTTTGGGCGTATGCGTCTCCGATCTGCTTTCCCGATGTTTCTTCCTTGCTTTCTTTCTTTACCCTTTGTTAAGTTGTGCTATCTTTGGCTCTGTTCTTTTGTGTTCCCGGATTTTCTCTCTCCTTTTTTCCTTGGTTTCTCAAGTGTATAGTGCGACTCTGCCCTATCCAAAATGTCCACCTCTCTTGTTTCTCACAAGGGCCTGTGAGCAACATCCCAGCATTTGGAGGCCTTGACTTCCTGTCTTTATTTATTTCCTTGAGACCGTCTTTCCTTTTAAACTGGTTATCTCATCTTTTCTGGACGTCTATATTATTATTGTTAGTATTATTAGTATTAGTATTATACGTAATTTGTAGAGTGCATGGTTACCAAAAAAAGGTTTGCATGTTTCTTTTGTGCTCTTCCCCGTTCTTCTGCTACGTGACCAGGCCACGTGCAGGCCTTGCAAGCAGGTCGCTCACTCAATGTGTCCCTGAAGCGCATCAGACACTGGCGGCGTGGGCTTCTGGGTTGTGCACCGCCTGGTACGGTTGGGTCCTGTAGTGTCTGTAGTGGCGGCAGCAACAACGACTCTGAGGCGTTTAGTCGGTTTTAGCACCGTATTTATTATCGTTGCTCACTGTCAGATAATCCCGTACGTAACTAATTTTTGGCACCTTCGCGCCTCACTTATATCTCCCGGGATACGTCCTGCCTGGGCACTTACATTCGGCCCACGCATGAGGGGTATCCTAGGGTCGGCACCTGCAAAACAGTGCAGGGTGGGCTGGCCCAAATACGAGGGCCAATGCTACAGGTCCTAGTGCTGTGTGTGGTTTTCAGCAATCAATCAATCAATCAAAAAGACTTGTAGAGCACGCTACTCACCCGTGAGGGTCTCAAGGCGCTGGGGGGAGAAGGAGGGGGGGCGAGAGGGGAGGGGAGATCACTGTTCGTAAAGCCAGGTCTTAAGGTTCTTCCTGAAGAGCAGGAGGTCTTGGGTCTTGCGGAGGTGGGTGGGGAGGGAGTTCCAAGCCTTGGGGGCTAGGTAGGAGAAAGATCTGCCTCCGGTGGTGGTGTGTTTGATGCGCGGGACAGTGGCGAGTGAGAGGTCGGCGGAGCAGAGGTGGCGTGTGGGAGTGTGGAAGGTCACTCTTTCGTTAAGGTAGGTTGGGCCGGTGTTATGGAGCGATTTATGTGCGTGGATGAGGATCTTAAAGGTGATCATTTTGTCTATGGGGAGCCAGTGGAGGGATTTGAGGTGTGGTGAGATGTGTTCATGTCGGGGGAGGTCGAGGATGAGTCGTGCTGCTGAGTTCTGGATTCGCTGAAGTTTGCGCATGAGTTTTTGTGTGGTGCCGGTGTAGAGGGCGTTGCCGTAGTCTAGCATGCTGCTGATGAGTGCGTGAGTGACTGTCTTTCTGGTCTCTGTGGGGATCCACTTGAATGTTTTTTTCAGTGTGCGGAGTGTGTTGAAACATGAGGAGGTGAGGGCGTTGATTTGTTGGGTCATCGAGAGGGAGGAGTCCAGGATGATGCCGAGGTTGCGTGCATGGTTTGCGGGGGCAGGTGCGGGGCCTAGCGTAGTGGGCCACCACAAGGGGTCCCAAGTGTTTTTGTGTGGACCAAAGATGATTATTTCGGTTTTGTTGGAGTGGAGTTTAAGGTGGTTGGCTGTCATCCAGGCAGCGGTGTCAAGGAGTGTAGTGTAGGTTGGATTTGGCGGTGTTGGGGTTGCGGGTGAGGGAGAAGATGAGTAGTGTGTCATCAGCGTAAGAGAGGATGGTGATGCCGTGGGGTCTGAGGATGTTGGCTAGAGGGGTCATGTAGATGTTAAAGAGTGTGGGGCTGAGGGAGGAGCCTTGTGGGACTCCGCAGGTGATTTTGGTGGTGGGTGATTGGAAGGGTGGGAGACAGACTTTTTGGGTTCTGTCGGTGAACAAGGAGGTGAGCCAGTCCAGGGCTTTGTGTCTGATCCCGGCGTCGTGAAGACGTGTGCAGAGTGTGTGGTGGCAGACAGTGTCAAAGGCTGCGGAGAGGTCCAGGAGTATGAGTGCTACGGTCTTGCCCATGTCGACTCTGGATCTGATTTCGTCAGTGCAAGCGATGAGCGCGGTTTCTGTGCTGTGGTTCCTGCGGAACCCAGATTGGGAGGGGTCGAGTGTGTGGTTTGTCTCGAGGAAGTGGGATAGGCAGGAGTTGACTATTTTTTCTGTGACTTTGGCTGGGAATGGGAGGAGAGAGATGGGGCTGTAGTTGGAGAGGTCATCCGGGTCGGCTTTGGTTTTTTTTAGGAGCGCGGTGACTTCCGCGTGTTTCCAGAGGTCTGGGAAGGTGGCGGTTTCGAATCAGCTGTTGATTATGGCTCGGAGTATGGGGGCGATGGAGGGGCTGGCCCTGTTGTATATTCGGTGGGGGCCTGGGTCGGAGGGGGAGCCAGAGTGAATGGAGTTCATTGTGTTTTCAGTTTCTTCGTTGGTGGTAGGGGCCCAGGTGGTGATTAGGTTGTGTGATGTGTGTGGAGGGTTAGTGTTGGGTAGGTGGAGGGCGCAAGTGGGGGTTGTGTGTGGTGTGAAGCTGTTGTGTATGTCCAGGATTTTGCGATGGAAGTGATTTGAGAGGGAGTTGCAGAGGGTTTGTGTGTGCGTGGGGTCTTGGTTGCTGGCTTTGGGTTTGGAGAGCTCTTTGATGATGGGAAAGAGTTCTTTGCTGCTATGTGAGGTGTTGTCAATACGTTCCTTGTAGCGTGCTCTTTTGGCGGTGCGTATGAGTTGGTGGTGGATGCGTGTGGTGGTTTTGAGGGCGGAGAAGTTTGTGGTGGAGGGTTCTTGTCTCCAAGTTTTCTCTGCTTTGCGTCATTTGCGTTTGGACTCGTGGAGTTCAGTGGTGAACCATGGGGCGTTCTTGATATTGCGGGTGGGAGTGTTTTTTCTGAGGGGCGCGAGGGCGTCGGCACAGGTGGTGATCCATTTGTTGAGGTTGTGTGTGGCGGTGTTGGGGTCGGTGTTGTTGGGGGGGGGTTGTGTCAGTTGGGAGTTCAGGAGCTCAGTGGGGATCTTGTCCCACATGCGGTAGGGGGTGGTGTGTTGGTGGTGGTGTGTGGGTGGATTGTTGTAGGAGAAGTGGACGCAATGGTGATCCGTCCATTGGAGTTTGGTGGTGTGGGTGTAGGTAACGTGTTGGCTTGAGGTGAAAATAGCGTTGAGTGTGTGTCCGGCCGAGTGGGTGGGGGCACTGACCAGTTGTTTGAGTCCCAGGTTGGTGAGGTTGTCCAGGAGGGAGGAGGAGTTGTGGTCGTGAGTGTTTTCCAGGTGGAAGTTGAAGTCGCCGAGGAGTATGTAGTCTGTGGAGGTGAGAGCGTGCGTGCTGATGGTGTCAGCGATGGTGTCACAGAATGGGGGGGGTGGTCCTGGGGGTCTATATATGAGTGTGCCTCTGAGGGTGGTGGTGGTGTTGATGTGGATGAGGAACTGCATGTGTTCTGCATTGTTGAGGGTGTCGAGGGTGTTGGTGGTGACCTTGATGGTGTCTCTGTGAAGGATGGCGATGCCGCCTCCTGGTTTGTTCAGGCGGTCTTTGTGTTGGAGTTTGTAGCCCTCGGGGGTGGCTATGGCTATGTCTGGCTCGGATGTAAGGTTTGTCCATGTTTCTGTGAGAAAGACGATGTCAGGTGAGTGTGATGTGATGAGGTCCCAGAGTTCTATGGCATGTTTGTGTAGGGACCGGGTGTTAAGTAGCAGACAGCTGAGATGGTTGCGGGTGGTGTGGTTGTTGTGATGTGTGATAGTGTTAGCGGGGATGTTTGTGGTGTTGCTGAGGGTAGGGGTGGCGATGGCGTGGGGATTGTGTGGGTTGTGGGGTTTGTTGGTGGGTGCGGATGCTGTTGTGTGGAGGATGTTGTGTTTGGTGTTGGTGTGAAGTGCGTGGGGAGGTGGAGCAGGAGAATAGGCAGTTGCGGCGGGAGAAGGGGCCTTGTGTGTGTGAGGGGGTGGTTTGAAGGCAGTTGGGGTGGGCTCCGGGGTTGAAGGAGAGGAGCGAGTGGGGGTGGTAGTGGAGTCTGGGGGGAATTTGGCTGGTAGGGCCAGGGGGACTGGCGCTGGGCACGGTCCGGGCGCAGACGGGCTTGCCTCTGGTGCGCCTCAGGCGCGCCAGCGGCGCGGCCGCACAGCGACTGCCATTAAGAGGGGGAGGTGGGAGGGAGGGGCAGCTGGGAGGCGGGCGGGAAGGGAGAGCGAATTGGGGTGGGAGGGGGGCGGGGCCGCAGGGACGCAGCGGCGGGGAAAAACAGAGCCGGGGGAGCGCACAAGGGTCGAGATGGCCCGGAGAGGTGCCGCTGCAAGGTGGTGCTGTCGGCGCAGGGTAGCGAGCTCCAGCCAGAAGGTCAGGGGTCTCTCATCTGCGTCGCGCAGCAAGGAAGTAGGGGGCTCTGGTCAACTGAAAGGGAGGTTTGTCTTACACCACTGCTTGGCACCTGATACATGTTGTGTCGGGGCCACCGCTTCGTCGTCAGTTGTCATGTCTTACGGATCCTCAGAAAACAGCACGGAGGCACAACACTTTTTTCCATCTTCTCTCTGATATAGCAATGTTGCATGTGTGAGTATGCCCTCACTTCCCCCTCTACCCTTGAGGTCTCTACCTATCCCGACCTCCTTGGCACTGTCGCCAGGGTCCTGGTGCCCTACTCTACAATAACATGGCATCAGTCACTAAAATATGGAACTAAATACATTCTAACCTTCAAGATGTTAGTATTTAGCTTAGTTAAACGTCTTCATAGTTGCAATGTAGTTCAGAGGGTCTGCACGCAGTGATAACAATGATGCAGGTGATTGTGCCTTGCGTAGCATGATGCTCTTACAAGATCGCATTCCTCAAAGTAGAATAGCTTCTTATTTTACAACCTGAGAATCACACAAGCCATTAGAGCCCACGGCTGAAGGAAAATTGTAATTAATGTCCTGTATTAACCAGCCGGACCAGTAGGTGGCACTGTTTCTCTGTGGTAAGAGCTTCGCACGCGCAGATGCAGGGACAAAAGCAGCATTGATTCAGAGCACCAGGAAAGCGCAGCGTGACTGACAAACGTGCTGATATGCATCTGTTTCTTGCCACTTTTTGCTCTGACTGACAAGTCGAGGCTTTGAGTCAACGGGTTGCCAGCCCAAATAGGGTACTTCTAGAGGTTAAAGTAGAAGTGGCCTCCTTTCAACAAAAGTATCAACGGAGTTTAGATTACCATCTCAACACGACCATTGACTCTGAACTTTGACTCAAGTGACGGTCCATTGGCCATTATGTAATCACCACAGATAGGAAAAATCGATTGTTCAAGATGGAGACGTCACCGCAAGCGAGAACCCAATGAGTACAGAAACCGAAAAGAAGCAGTTACAATCAACAAAATGCATTATTAGAGGCATGAAATATACCAAAAGTCACAATATATTTTGAATGCGACCATTGGCAATGCAGAAAAAGCTATTAGAATTAGGGATAGATTTACAATATAAATAATCAGCAATATAATGTACCTGGAATAAATACGACCAAAGAGTGTAAGTCTTGATCTACCATAAATCCTAATTAATAGGCTCTTTATTATGATATTAGAGAGGGAAAGAGGGAGATAAAAGAAGCATTAACATTGAAATTACAACATAGCAGGGGGATATGAAATAAGTAGATTAGTGCAATACTTGTATAACTATAAAATATAAAAAAGTTGTATTCCAAAATATTAGTTTAAGCTGCATTAACAATGTACTAGCATAACATATAAACCTTTATGGCGGCCTCGTAACTTCAAAACGTAATATATTTGAACACTTTCCTACAGTGTTTGTACAGACAATGTGTAAGGGAAGCCTAAACTAATCTCTTTTAAGGTTGGCAGAACAGGATGGGCTGTATCTCCCCTATGATTGAATCACACAAAATTGCACAATGCACAAAAAAGGCAGACTGGGCATTAATTCTCCCGACTGTAGGTAAAGAGAGTGATAGTAGCATTAAATAGCTACCTAGTGCCAGCAGAAGTTACTTCTTTACTTTTAAATTATAGACAGTCAGGTGGGATATGTTGTCAGCAGCCTCATGCAAGAGTGTGACTTTCAGTCACGTCTGGATTTTTAGTCAGCAGAGCCAAGGATGCTGGGAATTGTAGGCCCACACTCATAATGATGGGGATGCAGTTTCAAGTCCCTGAATGTTTAGAGTTTCTGGCATAAAAACAGAGACTGCAGCAAGTACCTCATGACATCCCCTCAGTTTACAGGTGCGTTTCACAGGGGTCGCACAGCGGTTCAGAGGGGTTTCTAGCAGAAACTTTGAGGCAGCTTTTGGTAACCTGGCAGGCATCCCTTCAGTTTACTGAGGATTTGGTGGAGGAATTGCCTGGCATTTCTGCACCAGTGAAGGATACAGCATTCAAAAGGCCTGTGAATTGCAACTGTCAACCTTAGGTAGTTTCTTCTTAAGACTTTTTGGAGCCCCGTTCAAGATGCATTTTGGGAGCCTTGTTGGGAACAACTTTGAATATCACAAGCTTGCATGATGCCTGCAACTGACTTTCAGAAACTGGATTTCACAAAAACATTTGAAATATGTCTTCTCAGGGGTGGGGCAGGGGGGCTCAAAAATCCTTCAAATGACACTGGGAACAGAGGTACAGACTCGAAGGCAGAGGTAGCCAGAGAGGCTGAGATATAAATAGAAGAGGCGCGATAGAAAGTTCCTTTTCCCAGGGGCCCCATGGAAGGTGGGGGCTCTGGACAACTGCCCATTTACCCCTGCCTTAAATCACCTCTCAGGCTAGGAAGTAACCGACCGCGTGATTTCTAGTATATACTGCTGCAAAAGAGCTTTTATGTTGGAATGATGAGACTCTGTATGTAATGATGAGGTTAAGTACTCAGCTAACGCTGTGGGCACTGAAAGGAAGCACATCGCCCCCTCTGTTCGTACTCAGAGGAGTGGGATACAATAGGAACAAGGATCTGGTCTGTAGGAAGTAAACCACAAATTAGGTTTTACAACCTCTATAAGGCACTTGGACGTTATTAGAACACCAGGCTACTGATGAAAAAGGACAGATTTTCTTTTGTAATAATCATTGCCGGGTCAAGCTATGCTGTGTATTACACTATAAATTTGCTCCTCCAGTGCTTGGTATTAATATCATTAAATATATGTGTATATATACTGCCGATTTTGATGGAAATAAATGAACCATGACGTAATCATTTTCTTGTCGAAACTCTGTTAAAACTGTCGCTAACAGCCGAAAAACATAAATTTTCAGAGTTTTAGGTCACCATTAACGATCATAATAGTTTCCAGAGTTCAAGTTTACATAGTCTTGCAGAACTCTTGCATTGTGATGCATTCAGCATTCTGTAAAAAATATTTCATT
This sequence comes from Pleurodeles waltl, assembly GCF_031143425.1. Classification (NCBI taxonomy): domain Eukaryota; kingdom Metazoa; phylum Chordata; class Amphibia; order Caudata; family Salamandridae; genus Pleurodeles; species Pleurodeles waltl. Next base: position 1,413,950,351 of record NC_090447.1, on the reverse strand, counting down.
TGAAGACATATTTGTGGGGGCTTTTTTGGAAGTAAGAACTTGGGGTGTGCATAGTCGTGAAGTTTCTTATGCGCCATGCATATTCCTTGCATGAAAAATGCAAAGCTCTATACGAGCGGGGCTAACCCATGAGACTTTTATGATGCTTTTCTATGTGAGTGTAACTTGATGTACCCCTTCATTGTGAGCGTTGAGTCACTCCATGCAAAGTATGTACTCACATACAAAATGCTCTAAAGTTACTGGTGCTACACACTGGTGTGGTTAAAAAAATAGAAACAAAAGTATTGAGACACCATTGTTAAAAAAACAAGCACATGGTCAAGTATGGCTGGGGGCAGACAATGAGTTGGGCAGTGCTATGGATCCCCTCTTGTCTCTCTTGTCCCCCACCTGCATCCTTCTCTCCCACCTTCCCACCCTCCCTCTGTGTTGCCTCATCTCCCTTTCCAAATGGGGCAGTGGGGTGGAGGATGAGGCAGCATGGAGGGAGACGTGCAGAACACAGGTGTGTGGGGAGGGCACAGGCCAGAGGGACGGGGAGCACATGGACAATGGAAGGTGGCGGGAGAGGCTTGGGGCAAGCACATGGACAACAGAGGATGAGCGGGAAGGTCACGGGACAACCATCTAGACAATGGAGGGTGGGTAGGAGGGGCAAACACAAGGGCAACAGAGGGTGGATGGGAGGGGAAAACACCTGGAGGGTGGACTGAGGGCATGCACACAGACAGCAGAAGTGAGCAGGAAGGTCTGGGGGCAAGCACACAGACAAAGGAGAGTGGGTGGGAAGGGCTGGGGAAGCACACATACAACAGAGGTTTTGGGTAGGGACTAGTGGATGTACACAAAAAAATGGAGGGTGGGCAGGAGAAACTGGGGGAAGCAAACATACGAGCACACGGACAACAGAGCGTGCTCAGGAGGAGTTGGGGAAGCACAGAGACTACAGAGGACTGGGCAGGGTGCTGGGGCAAGCACATGGACAAAGGAGGGTAGGCAGGAGGAGCTAGGTGAGGAACACGGAAGGGAGAAACGGACAAGGAAGACAGCTGAAAAACACACATACTCTCATAGAGGTTTTAAACAAAAAGAAAAAAGTAACATCTGAAAAAGAGAGCATTGGAAGAACACAATAATGCATCCATGATCACTCCAGGGGATGGAGACAAACATACATAGAGGAAGGAAACCTATGGAAGCTGACAAATTAAAAGCAAACAAATGAATGACAATTACGCCAATCAATGGTAAAGAAGGGGTGGCCTCTAAGCCTCTTCTAAGGAAAGAAAAGGTCTTGCAACAGACACTTTATGTGCTTTCCTAGGCGAGACCTAATAAGGTAATGGAGGGGTCGGAGGAAACAATTGAAGCAAGGGAGGCACATATCCTTCTGTGGGGAAATATCCTAGAACAATTTGTGCAGGTAATAGGTTTGCTGGCTATGCTTTGTTTCTGATTTTCTTACTTCTAAAACATCTTGCTTTTCAATAACTAACGCAGTGTTCAGTGCAGTGTTCAGTAGGCTTGTTGCCTATGACCAAGCCCATTCATTTAGAAGTGTTTTCGCACAGATGCTTTTTGATGGTGCTGTAACTTGTTTAATAGGTCCTGAGTGAAAACCATATATGCACTGTATGCATAATACGCTAAAAACAAAATTGTATAGCTGTGATGTTGACCGGCTCAGACTGTCATACCGGGTCCTCCCAGAACTGAACTTATATTTCTTCTTCATTAGTCTCAACTTGAGGTGCTTGGGATGCGAGCAAGGGGTCCACGCCTGGACACATGGGAGCCTTATTAACAAACACATTTTGGAGTATGGAAAGTAGTGCTCTGTTAGTACTTGTGTTACATACTCAAACATGCCTTTGTGAATTGGCCCCAGGACATTAAAAATGAGCATATAATGGGAGTATTTCATCTACAATTAGTACAACTAGAAAGGAAAGTGAATTCTTTGAACTTTTACTAATAGGGAGTTGGACATTTTAGAGCTGATGAATACAGGAATGTAAGAGTACATAAAGGAGTACTCCAGTAGTATTATTTCCTGTACTCATAAATGATTTTGTGGCTAAGCCTCATTAAACCCCATTTTGTGTGCTACTATTCTCCATTAAGTGGGATCAATAATGGGGTGACAACCAGCTGACACCACTCTTGGATGCTGTGAAAGGCTGAAGTGGCAGAAGAGAGACATGCAACACTTTGCTCTTCAAATCACTGCATTGAAAAAAACAGTCAGGCTTCGAAGATATCCACAAAGAAAGGATGTGAAATTCAGAGGCGATTGTTCGCACATTTTAGGTCAGGGTGGATTTTGCAATTTTGCTTGTCTACGAACCTAGTCCTACTATCAAATCACAAATCACTAAATAATTGGTCATATAGTTTTTTTTCTTTTTAAAGAAATCTTAGTATTGAAAGCATGTAATAAGACAGGTAAACATCCATTCAGTAGACAGTTTACTTTGTGAGTTTGTGTAGTGTGACTCTGTCCGGGCCCCAATCCCAGAGCAGAGTTCTGAGTTCTCTATCAGTTGTTTTGAAATAGGAGTCTTGTTATCAGGTAGGGTGTGTCCTGCAGAATATAAGGGAGTTGGGTTAGGGACATCATTTTAAAGAGGGTGGCCCTGCTCAGGAGTAATGGGGGCAGAGGCCTCCAGTGACCAACCCCCGTTTCAACCTATCCAGAGGAGGCAGGAGGTTTTTAGTGTAAAAGAGCTCTGGCTCTGTAGCGAGATATATATATATATATATATGTATATATATATATATATAGGCCAGGTAGCGAAACCCTTCTGTAACTATTCCTGCTTTGCAATCTCAGGGCAGTTGTGGCTCTACGCCGCTCAAGAAATAGATTAGGGATTTTTTCCAATTAATGGTGCAGCCCGAGTATTGGCCAAAGGTGGTGAGGATCCGCATAGGTCTGTCGAGAGTGTTTGTGGGGTCTGTAACGTATAAGAGGATTTCATCCACATACAGCAGTATTTTGTCTTCCCATGTGTCGTCCCAGTGCAGACCACGGACCAGTGGGCCTCGCCTAATCCATGTCGCTAGGGGCTCCCATATCAAAGCACAAAGGAATAGCAACAAGGGGCAACCCTGGCTAGTGCCACACTGGAGGGGTAAAACGTGGGACAGTTGTTCATTGACCTTCAACTGTGCCAATGGGTCAGTGTAGAGCAGTTTTACCCAGCTGATCAAGTGTGGGCCAAATTCCAGTGTTGTTAGGACCGCAAACATATAGGGCCTTTCCACTGTGTCCAAAGCCATTTTTGTCATGAGAGAATACCAGGGCACTTTCCTGAAAGTTGTGGGACTGGCACAGCACCCTGTGGAGGTGCCTAAGATTGAGAGTGGTACTTCGCCTGGCATATAGCCCAACTGGTCAGAGTGGACCAAGGACGCTACAACTTTGAGTAGGCGGGAAGCTAACACCCTTGCTAGAGTTTTAACCTCAGCATTGAGAACAGGTATAGGCCGGTATGAGGAGCAATCATTGGGTGGTTTCCCTTTCTTGGGAATGACTACTATGGTGGCAAGTTGCTGATCTCTGGGCAGTGAACCAATACACAAACTCTCCTTGAACTTAAATCACAGGTAGGGGGCTAGCTTGGAGGCCAGCATCTTGCACAGCTCAACTGGCACTCCACTGGGGCCAATAACCCTGCCTGAGCTAAAATCTTAGATTGCTTGACTTATCTCTGATTCAGATATTTCTTCATCTAGGAGAGCCTTATCGGATTGCTCAAGTTTTGTGAGGAAAAGGTCATCCAGGAGCTCACTTGAGTTTTCTGCCATGGCGGTGGCCATCGGGGAATAGATCTGGGTGTAATAAGTGCAAAGGTGTTAGCTATTCCCAGGGGGTCATTTACCAGTGTTCCTGAGCCAGTTCACACCTCCAAATTGGTTATATTGTTAATAAATTATCAAATCTATACCAGCGATTTATGACCTTGTATTGGAAGACATTTGCTCTTATTTGGGAATGCACAAGAATACACCTGGAAAAATGCAATAGTGAAAATTTTGACTATGTTGAGCAATTCTGCAAAATATTCAATTGTTTCTTTAATCCTACCTACGTCTTCGGACAATGTAAGACCTTTTTTCCCCAAGTCCTTCACCTCGCTGCCCTGTCCAAGGGTGCTCCTGACACAGACAAGTGGACGGTCAGTTTGTGATTGGTTAGGTGAAGTTTAAATAAATATATATCTGTCTCTCCTATAAACCGGTGTATAGATATCTCCTCTGGACCCCCTGAAAATATGTAGTGTAAGACTAGGGGACTGTCAGGGCTGCTGACGCCGTAAATGCAGTGTGCTAATTTCAGAACATCAGTGCGGGCTCTAATTTACAAGCACAGACAATTTGCATGATTGCAAATGGCCATCTTGACATAAAGCTGCAGATTGCATAAGTTAATGTTTTTGTCTCACACCCCTTCAAAATTATGGATGCGTGAATACCTATCACTGAGAGCTTTAATGACCTCATTACCACAACAAATGTATCCTTTTCGTCCGTGTAATTTATTTCTTCATCTGGAAGTGTGAACTGACAGAACATTAGAAGACACTGTCTTCAAAGGGTGGGTTCAGATTACTAATGCCCCACATCTGAAAAGGTCAGTCTTGTCTGACCAGGTAGCACTGCCCCAAGAAACAAACTCACATCTATTGATGTGTGTTTCTTCACCTCGAGCTACTGGGGAACATGAAACAAAGGGGAAAGTTCACCCGTTCTCGTCGCAACTCTTTCTGGTCCTATTCACAAAGAGAAGAGTTCATCTGCACCCTTAGCAGCACACCTAGGAATGGGTGAAGATTTGCAGGTTTGGGGAATTCAAACCTGACTGGAGTACTGCTGGGAAGTTGCAACAAGCGTAGATTTTCAAGGCATACAACCGGGATCTTCATATGACACGTTCCACTGTTCCCTCTGTCCCTAATGCAGAACTGCACAATTACCCACCACGGAAATTCAGACTGATTTGCACATTAACATTTCTGTGTCTTTTCTTCCACGGGAAAAGCATTGTGGCCTGTGGAGAAACTCCTGGTCCTACATCCCTTGCATGCCTGGAGGTGATCCGTTCCCCTGCCATCATAGCAGAGTTACTCCTGCTTTCTTCTGGAGTAACACTGACTGTTTCCAGGGTGGGAAAGCGTTTTGCAGGAGTTTGTGAATGGCAGGGAACTCAAAAGTTTGTGGATGTACAAATATGGAAATCACACCTTTAACCCACACAGCATCCCTTCCATGGCATCCACTAATGTTAAAGACAGAGAAACAATTTTGGCCTGTCAGGGCTACTTCACTGAATTCATGTCCAGGTATAAATTAAAAGGTTTCAGTCCTAAACGTACGGTAGAGCTGAAGTGTATATGGTGTCCATTGGGATTATGGCATGGGCCAAATTAAACAGCAAGGAAGATTCAGGCCCTACTTGCTGAATAAAGGAAATACAGTTCTCTAGCGGTGACGTTGGAATTCTTGGATATGCCTGAAGCATATGAGTTTTACAACCAAATGTATGCTAAAATGAGGCCTACACTAAAATGGTCGGGTACCACCTCAGAGGCATTTCAGCAAATGAAAACAGAAGATCGGTTAACAAAATCTAGCTGCACAAAGATGAACGTGGTCGATGGAGATGATATGCTGGCTGGTATGGCAGGTGTAATTGATACTTTGGATAAAGAAGAAAATCAGATGCAATGTCAGCCCATCAAGTTCATCCCGGCAAGGCCCAAAGGTTGGCTGGTCTGACAGCGAGGGGCGATTCACAACTGAATCTATGAGAAAGGGACATAGTACTGCAGTACAGGGGTAATCTTTTAATTAAATCTCATTTTTGAATCGGCCCCTAACATCCAACTCCCTATTAGTAAAAGTGCAAGTGGTTTCTGTTTGTACTAATATGAATATTCCCTAAATATTAACACTTTAATACCAGCTGAGATGTTTTGAAGCTGATTCACAAAGGTATTTAAGAGTATTACAGAATTACTATTTTACCCACTCCAAAAAGTCTTTGTGAAGAGGCTCGTGAATGTTAACTTATTTGATGAAGAGATCAGGAGGTTACCAGCGAATCACCGACTTCCAACAGGCTCTGCACAACTTTGATGAATGAGAAACATACATAAGTTATTTTTAATAATGAATGAAGGAAAAAACAGCCACAGCTAAATAAAATATCCCACTGAGGAGGATCCTAACAAGAGGCATAGGAAGAGTCCTATCCGCAGGAGATGGTGGTAACCCACACTTCACGCAGCACAATTCCAGGCACATTGCTTGTTAAACAGGTACATTGCTTGTTAAAACTGGAAATATTATGGCTATTGTAGACACAGTTAATATGCTTAAAACTTTATCCAGGGCCACTGGAATTATGCCATGGTGTGACCACGGCGATTGTTACATAATTGAAACCTGCAGATTTTAACAAAAACAAAAAAATGTTTTCTAGGTCAAATGGTTCAAAAGGTACTAAAAATGGGACAGCATGTGTTGCTGTGGAGTGGAAGGCCCTTTGGGAAGCTGGACTGGTCACCTTTCTATTGCATATTGCTATATTTCACTGTTAAATTGCTCTAATGAGGTGCAGCCAATGCCAAGCAAGTTTAAAATTGATGAAATACTGAAGTAATACTATTACAAAATGTGCTGCATGATGCTGCATAATTTGTCTTTTCTTGCTGCATAATTTACTCAACCCTGCCGCATAATTTGTCCCTCTCCTGCCGTATAATTCCAGTGGCCCTGGCTTTATCCCTGGACTTTGTTTAGATTTCAAACACTTTACTTATAGTAGATTAGAATTGAGGCTCGAGGGAGAGGTGATACTCTGCCTGGAAGAATTCAGTGTGGTTCTAGTCTAGAGGCGGCATACACAATGCAACTTGTTTGTCAGGGAATACCGGAGATGCATGCAGAGTACACTGGTAGTAGTCTCTGAATGTTTAGAGTAGAAATATAGATGAGCTATTTAGTTAATGGCAGACGAGCAATAGCTCACTGTCAATCACGTCAGCTGTGGTGTTTAAAGATTTTAGGTTAGCCAATCCGTCCAACTGCACTTTCATTGTTTTTTTTGGTTTTTTTACCACGTGTGTTTTGAAACGTCACACATCAGACATTCAAAGAGAAGATATTCTGTTTCTGGGCTGGAGAAGGCTTTGCTTCCATCCACCATAACACTCAAGCTGCCTCAGGTCCTGGTGCTGGAAAGATGTGACAAGCCCATTCTCATGAAGGCTGTCGTGTAAGTTTCACCAGACAGTGAAAAGGAAAAAAACGGAAAATGGCACTGACCATGTGATTGTACTGAAAGGAGCAATTTTAGTTGCAAACGGTTCGGGCCCATCTTGTTTCAGCTGCACCTTATAGCTCACGTAGGACACTCTAGAGGTGATGATTGGTGGGCCACTGGATAGTGTGCGCACAACGTGCAACTCACCCCCCTTCCATAAAAATTAGAGACAACTTAAGTATGCAGATTGCTCACACGTAGCCCTTTTATTCCAGTAGTACCCGTTAAAACATTATATAGAATATGCCCCATGTAAATCATCAACCCAAAGATCCCCACAAGGGACAGCAGAATTCAACAGACAAATACTTAAGGCATCAAGATATGAAAGATATGGCTTCAAGCATTTATAATTTTTTTTACAAGGATAGAAGCCAGCTGATTGGTTACAGCTCTCATGAAGACAGTCTCTTGCCACTAGGGCTGGAGTGTGCAGTGTGCCGGGCGGCCCTAACACGCACCACTACCCGGGATTTTAAGTATGGCAGCAGAGGACATCACCATAACGCCATTGACACAACAACTTTTGCATCCTTTCACTCCAGAAGGGGGGTCCCAGCAAATCCCAGGGCACCGCATAATACATTGGCTCTGCTGGGGTACCTAAACACAGTAGTAGTCCTCAGAGTTCCAACCAGGCATCCAGGGCAGGGCAAGATAGTCCAGTGCCACTGGCAGGTCAACCCCCCTCTCTCGCCAGCCCATTGCCCACACAATCACACCTCACACAGGGGGTCAGTCCAGCCAAGAGTCCATATCTGGAGTATTCCCTGCTATTTCCAGTCCTGAGCATCTGTTTTGGAGGGTGCGATGACGACCGGTACAACTCTGGAGATCAAGAGCAAGGAGGGCGAGGGTCCTGACCACTTAAGTATACTCCCTGCTGCGGGTCCCATGCGCCTCTTGACATGCTTCCTGTAGGATGTTGCCCCTTTGTCGTTCCTGATGCCTCCGCCATGGGGGGGTGAAAAGGGCTCCTGCCGATAGTGCAACTGATGCCCCTCCCCAGACACTGAGGGTGGGGGGGGGGGGTCACCTGGGTATTATTTGGCCTTTTGTCCCTGCCGAAATATAGAAGAGCTAAGCAAACACTAAACAAACGCAGGATTGTATGGCTGACACAGCTTTGAGCATCTGTTGCTACACCTTGTATGTTTGGTGCAACCTAATATGTGCATGTATAGCCCTCTTATGCACAGATATAGATCTATATGCTTAATGAAACCTTTTATGTGCATCTACATGGCCAAAAGATTGATGCAGCGTTTACATTTCTCAATCATTTCCCTTCTGCTGCTCAGAAAAATAGACCTTGTTGGTACCATTGGTAGGGCTTGTGGATGAATCAGGAGTCTAATGCAGGCAGCACTGGGGGTGTTCTGCCTCATGCGTGACGTACAGTGGAGGTCGAGAGACACCCAGGGGCGTATTTAGAAGCCCCTTGTGTCGCTGGTGCGTCTCTTTTTATATGGGGGGGAGGTGACGCATCTGCGGTGCAAGGGGCTTGTAAATAAGCCCCCTAGTGTCTTTTCCACAGAAGAGTGGGTGGGAGCACCACACCACAGGGCCTCTCTGCCATGTATGCAATAGACAGAGTGCTGCAATCTATCAGAAATAAAGATCATCTACTCCATTGGGTTGGAAGATCCTCAGGCAAACTGGAAGCTTTTATTGAGTCTCGGTTGATCAAGTCTAATATTGCCATGCAGTATCCAGTGACTGGATCGTCTTTCATCTCCATCTTGTATGTCCCATGATTAGGAAAATGAGAAACATATCCAACCCCTTGTGTGTATGGGTGTTTACACAGAATATTTGAGCAAAAAAATATTATGGGACTTAAAATTGTGTCAAGAATATTGAGGACAAAATATCATAAATGTAAGTTTCTATACGTAAACAAAGTTGTACTATCTATAACTCCATATATATGTACTTTGAGGATATATCTATATCCTCAAAGTACATATATGTGGAGTTATTAAGAGTAAATTTATACTTACCTATTTGCACTTACCTACTCGATATTTTGGCCCTCAATATTTTTGGCATGATATTTCGTACACACAGTATTTTTGGTTCTGATGCTCTGTTAGTGATTCATCTCTTCGTAATGCCTCAGCAGCAAGCAGCTAGGTACCAGAAGCGATAACCTGTGCAGAAGTATGGCAAGTCATAGGTACCCAGTTCTAGCGGTCATTGACTCTGGCTCAGACTTAGGGGCATTGTGGGTCATTTTGTCCACCTGTCCTGGCTAGCATAATGTTATGCTTCCAGGAGGCTGAATAGTGAGCACGATGGTTGTCCTTCGTATTGTTATCTGCCATCAATCAAGAGTCAATTTAATTTGCAATTTGTTTTTATTGTTTATGTTAATTCAACCTCCCCCGTATTGGTGAACATATTATAACACACAGCATACATACGCCAATAACTAAGATCCACATTTTTAGCAGTAATATGGGAACATTGCCAGTCGCTTTCAAAATGTATTGTCACAGATCTTTCCCTGAATAGTCCATTGTACCCTCCAGGCTGTCCTTTCCACTCAGAAGTTATTTTTGTAACAGTATATTCTTGTTTACATGGGACCTCTCCGTTTTACATGTGTTTTCATTAGTCACTGTGTGCACATCAACGCTATCTCTGCCCCAGGGTCCTATCCTAATAAATGAAAAGAAGAACAGTTTCCAAAGAAAGTCCTGATCTCCTTGAAGCAGAAAGCTTAGCTATGATGATGAATAGACACAGGTGAGGAAGTAGAAAACCTGCACCTGTACAATAAGTTGTACTATTTTAACCAGTGCTGAGGTTTGGTTAGTAAGGAATCCACAGTACTTTGGATTTGTTGTAAAGTTTACTTTAATCTGAAGCCCAGCCCGACATAGAAAACCTGAAATACCAAAGGTGGACCACGGAACCACTAGATCCACAAGACATAACTGTCCTCAGCAAGATCTATGCCGCACACAGAATCCATGACATTACAACCCATACAATACATTGCACATAGCCCGCCTCCCAAAGAGAAAACAGAAAGGGAGCATGCATATATGTGCGTGGTATTTATACAGCACGAAATAAATTAACCAAAAGGCAGCAGAGTTCTGTACATAGTCAAAGGCAAACATATACTCAATGAGTAATTGAAGGGGTATCTGCGTTTTGAGGGAGAAAGTGGACTGCTAGTTGATCATGATGTAGTGGTCTCTAGAAGTGTGTTTCTTCTATGGATCCTTAGATGTTGTTCCAAATCCTGGGAAAATTGATGGAGAAGACCTGTTGTTGTTTTTCTCTTTTTGCACATCTTCAGCTCCAGTCTGCAGGGGTTCTGGCTGCAGGGGTTCTGGCTGCAGGCGTGTCTGGCTGCAGGCATCCCGGCTGCAGGTGTGCCTGGCCGCAGGTGTTCTAGAGATGGTGAGCTGGCCAGATAGCTAGGCCAGGGAGCTGGTCATGATGACTTTGCAGATGATGCAGCAGGTTTTGAAGGTTGTGCAGGCTGACAAGGGGAGCCAGTGGATTTCCATGAGGGTGGGGTAATGTGGTCATATTTTTCCAGACACCTAATGATTTATGTTGCAATGCATGGAGGGCACTGCGGAGTTTTGGGGGCCACGGAGCAGATTGTTGCCAATATTTAGGTATTCAAGGGCTTCGGCGGCTTTTCTAAATTTGGTTTCTAGGGGCAATGGTTTACTTTTTTTAGTAGAAAGAGATGGTACTAGGCTGTCCTGGCTTTCTTGCCAATGTGGTCCTTGAGGATGAAGTAAGTATCCATGTTGAATCTGAGTAACGTGGCATTGGGTGAAAGGTGAGGATCAAGCCCTTCAAGATTAATGTGGTTGAGTAAATATTGAAATATAACAAATAAACCTTTAATTTCAACCATAGTCCTGACATGTTATGTGATGCTTCTTTTTCTGCGTTCCTATTGCTTGTCTTTAAACCCGAGGAAACATCAAAGGAAGATTTTATAACCTCCTTCATGCTGCAGTACCCCATTCCTTCGTTCCCCTAGTTGCGTCGACTGAACATATTACTGTAACTAGCATTTAATAGAGGAAATGTAGATCAAACATGAGAGTCCAAGAAACGTGATTCCACAAGATCACCATTACAAGATATCAGACTACAAAATATAAGGAGAGAATGCACATGAAAAGCAACCAAAAAATATACAGGGAACTGGAACTGTGTGTAGGGAAGGAGGTGTTGAAATACAATGCAAAATGAAACATATGCAAACGCAGGAGCTCTCCTCGTTGGGTGTGAGGTAGAGCTGATAGGGAGAAGCACACCGAGCATTTCATCTAATCTTTAGGAATAGGCTGTAACCAATCAAATGAGATAAGTGGAGGCATTTGTTCTGATAGCAATCAAGGTGGCATTCGGCACAATGCGTGCACTTTCAGGATAGCAAAAGAGTTCTTGTTTTCCTACATTCTAGGAACTCAAGAATGAGGGTGTTTGCACCCTGTAGTCGCAGCCGTCTTCCTGAAATGATCAGTCTCATGGTTGGTACAATCCTAGCCTCAAGTAGGAGTAAAATCAAGATTGGCCTAAAATGGTGAAACATTCTAGAACATGTGACTAGTCAAGCCGATTTGAGGGGGGTAAGGTGTAACTTTGAAATTCTTCTAAGGTGTAGACTTACTCTATTTTTAAAAATACTAGTGATTGGATGGCTTGTTTTAAGTCCTGATCAGGAAGGAAATATTTGATTCCTTCACAGTCTGATTGAAACTGTGCACCTTCGGCTGAAGAACAGATAGATGTGAGCTAGGATATGGGGTGTGATGGGCTGGCCGGAACCCGCCCGCACAGAAGACTGACTTGTGCTGCCGCTGCCGGGGCTGCACCAGAACATCCAGCGCAACCACCAATGAGCCGCGAGCTTCAGGAGCAACACGGGAAGGAGGAAGGATAAGAAGGTCGGTGTCAGTGGAAGAAGGAGAGGAGGAAGACAACGAGAGAGAGAACATAAAACAGGAAGGACGAGACGGCGAGAGGACGGAGGACGAGGCGACCCATCGAGACGAGAGGATTTTGATGTCGGGAGAGCAGTTCCTTCCCAACCGAAGGGGAGAGGTCAACATAGCGGCAGACGGAGGTCTGAACACCGCGGTATCCCGGGAAGACGGAGCGCAGGATCCCGCCACGCTTCTGGAGAAGCGTGGCATATCCAGGTGTGTGGGAAACTGCCTTGAGGGACGGGAGGACAGGAGGGTGAAAGACTTAAGGGTACACAAGATACCGCACTGGGGAAGTACTGTATGATTTCACAGGAGAAGGTGGGGTGGGGGAATAAAAAGGGCACACTATAAGATAAGAGCACTTATATGAATAAAAGAAGTAACAAGGTCACGAGTAAAATGTATGGGAAAGTACACCTTTAGAAAATATAGCACAGAAGCAGGAAAAGAGACCAGAAAGAGGAAGACAGGAAAAGACTGAGACAGAATCACTGGCAGAAAGGGAAAGAAAAGAGAAAACCCAGCAGACCAAGAAAACATAGGATAAGAAAGGAAAGACACCAGGAAAGAAAGAACGAAGCAGAAGAAGGAAAGTCAGGAGGAGATAGAAAAGGGGAAAACACAAAACGAGTGGAATAAACCACTTACCATCATCTCTCTGTTTCTCTTCGCATGCGCTTCCTGGGAGACCTACAAGACGGACGGAAACAAGGAGAAGAGTAAGAGCCAGAAGCCTGCATAACACCATCAAACAAAAAAACAAGAAGGAGCACAGAGGACAAATCACCAACCACAAGGGCACAATTCCAATTAATATCCAATAAATATCACTTATCTGCCTGACGACCGACTCCTTTGTGATTAATGCCCTCCTTCTTCGCTACAAGTGGTGTCAGAAGTGGGATCTAGAGAAACACGCCACAATGGTAGAGAAACCAACCATGGCAGATATGATAGCCCAGCTGGCTGAGGGGCAGCGTCACTTACAACTCGTATGGGAACAACAGATGAAAGAAGCCAAGGAAGAACGTGAGGCATTAGAGACAGCTCTCAAAAGTCAGGCGACAATTATAGCGAATAACCAGCTGGTGCACGAAACAGCCCTGGGGAAACTTACGGATACCATCGCCCATTCAAAGGTTCACCCAAATGTACCAAGTAGTGTACTACAGCGATATCAGGAACAGGAAGATCCGGACTCCTTCTTCACGAATTTTGAAAGAGTTGCCAGCACGGCAAATTGGCCAGAGGATAAATGGGGCCAGTATATAGCGCCACTACTCACAGGGTATTTGCAGGCCACCTACCAAGCCATTAACCCGGGTGGCACTCTTCCTTACAGAGAAATAAGGAAAACTATCTTGGAACATGTCGGGCTGGATAGTGAAAGCTACCACACTAGGTTCCACCAAATTAAGTGGCAGCATCAAGAGAACCCTCGCACCTTATACTATAGAGTTCAACATGCAGCAGGGAGATGGTTACATCCGACGGAAAAGAACAGGGAAGAAATGTTTGATACTATAGTTCTTGGACAGTATCTGGATGCCTTGCATTCTAACACACGCAACTGGGTCAGACAACATCCGGGACTGACTAACGAGACAGCAGTAGACCTAGCATGTGCACATCATCGGGCCCCAGACTTCCGTGCTACAGCTAGCAGACATCCGCTCCCCTCCCCTGTCCGACCTACCATAGCAAAAAGTACCACCCATCGACCAGTGCTGATACATGGTCCAGAACGTTCCCTACCGGCAGCAACGGCGACTCACAGCTATCGGACCACAGGAACCCAGGTCTATCACTGCTCAGAATGGGGTCATATTGCTAGTCATTTCCCACTAAAAAAGGATACTGAAGAGCCCATGGAGATTGGGTTGACGAGAAGGCGGGTGTTCTGGTCCGGAGGGAAGAAACCGAAGTACACCCTATCTATCAGCATCAATGACGTTGAAAGAACAGCGTTAATAGACTCAGGGTGTAGTCAGAGTGTAATCTGGCATACGTTAGTATTACCAGGTCAAGAGGATCCACAGGCCCAGGTATTAATCGCATGCGTACATGGGGATCAATGGTATTATCCAGTACCCACTGTATGTTTGAATTGGAGAGATAAAAACGAGACAATACTGGTGGGTGTACTTCCCCCTTTGGGCGAGGATATCCTCGGAACTGACTATGAGGATTTCCCCTCTCTCTTAACCAAAGCAGGACAGGAGCATATCCTTAGGACTTGGTTGGAGGAGGTACCCATTGGAGCTGGTGTGGAGGAGTACCAAAAACCCTGTGTTATCCTTAGTAGAAAACAAAAAAGGGAACAGTGACAAAACTTTATACAGAAAGCCCTGAAACGTGATGTCCCCGAAACTGCCAGTAGTATTTGTACCATTACAGGGGATTTTCGGCAGAATCAGCGCGATGACCCCTCCTTGAAACATGCATGGCATCAAGCTTTGAATCTGGATGATCATGTGGTAGGTCCCAGGTTCCTAATACAAAACAACCTACTATATAGGAGACCCACTACAACGGGAGGGAAAGACTTACAAATAGTTGTTCCCAAGAGTCATCGACAGCAGGTTTTACACCTGGCCCATGGGGATAACGGGAAGGGCATCTGGGAAGGGAGAAGACGGAGAAAGCAGTACTATGACGCTTCTATTGGCCTGGAGTGTTTGGGGAGATCCGTAAGCATTGCTCAGAATGTCCAAAATGCCAACTCTTTAACCCCTCTCCACACCGACCAGTTCCCCTCCAACCCTTTCCTATCATAGACACCCCATTTTCCAGGATTGGGATGGATATTATCGGGTCCCTCACACCCTCGATCAGGGGACGACAATACGTGTTGGTATTGGTGGACTATGCCACCCGATATCCAGAAGCAATCCCCATTCCCAGCATGCACACGAAAGCCATTGCACAAACGATGATAGAATTTTTCTCCAGGGTAGTGTTTCCTAAAGAAATACCTACCGACCAAGGGACTCCATTCATGTCCAGTCATGACAGAGGTGAGCCGATCGCTCGGGGTAAAACAAATCAGGACATCTGTTTATCACCCTCAAACAGATGGATTTGTAGAAAGGTACAATAGGACAATTAAGTCCCTCCTCAGAAAAAGCATTTCGGAGGCGGGAAAAGATTGGGAGAAAAAATTACCTCTTGTATTATACGCCATACGTACCCACGTTCAGACCTCCCTGGGACATAGCCCCTTCGAGTTGTTGTTTGGTAGACAGCCCGTGCCCTGCTCGAAATGTTGGCTGAACAGTGGGAGGAAACAGAGGAAGAAGTAAAAGATCTCTTAACGTATACACGTGACTTAAGAGAAACTCTCCATACAGTGTGGGAAGAGGCCCACACCACCTTACGAGATGCCCAGATGAAACAGAAGCAAGTGTATGACGCTAAAAGTGTTTTTCGTAGTTTGAAGGTAGGAGACAAGGCATTAGTCCTGCTCCCTAGTTGTGAAAACAAACTGTTGGCCCGGTGGCAGGGGCCTTATGATGTTATTGAACAAATCAACCCCACCACCTATAAACTAGGCATTCCACAAAGAACCGGAAGGGAGCAGATATACCACATTAATCTCCTTAAGAAATGGCAAGAACCTATGTGTGAGCAACCCGTCATGTATATTACACACGATACCGCAGAGAAGATCCCTTACCCGTCCTTCCCCTCCAGAATCCCCTATGGGACTCAGACCCCATGGATAAACCCCGTACTCACAGAACCCAGTCGTAGGCAGCTCACCCAACTGATAGAGAAGACATCTAGGTTCTTGTCTAAGATTCCGGGTAGAACAGACTTAGTGCAACACCCCATTCAGCTTAAACTAGATAGAGTATCTCGGCAGCGACCATATCGCATCCCGGAAGCCAAGAAAGTGATAATAGAACAGGAAGTCCAGTCCACGTTAGAGGGCGGCATTATTGAGCCGTCAGCTAGTCCATAGGTGTTCCCCAGTTGTACTAGTACCCAAACCGGACGGAAGCACCCGTTTCTGTGTAGATTACAGACGGGTCAACGACCTGACACACTTTGATGCGTACCCCATGCCACGTATTGATGAACTTCTTGAGAGACTAGGCCAAGCCCAATATATGTCCACCCTTGACCTAACAAAAGGATATTGGCAAATACCCATGAGAACAGAAGACAAAGAAAAAACTGCCCTCGCAACCCCATCCGGACTCTATCGATTCACGGTCCTCCTGTTTGGACTTCATGGGGCACCAGCCACCTTCCAGAGGCTCATGGACAGGATCCTACTACCATATCGTCAATATGCCGCAGCATATCTTGATGATATTGTCGTATACAGTAGAACCTGGGGAGATCATATGAAACATTTAGACAACGTTTTACAGGCATTGAGAACAGCTCAGTTAACAGCTAATCCAGAGAAATGTAGATTGGGACAAACCAGTATCAAATATTTGGGCTATGTCATGGGGGAAGGTCAGGTCAGACCACAAGTAGAGAAAATAGAGGCCATCATGAACATACCCTTTCCCAGGAAGAAAAAAGAGGTTAGAGCCTTCCTAGGTTTAGTAGGTTATTACAGAATTTTCATTCCACAGCTTTCCACTTTAGCAGAATCATTTA
Source organism: Pleurodeles waltl (assembly GCF_031143425.1). Taxonomy (NCBI): domain Eukaryota; kingdom Metazoa; phylum Chordata; class Amphibia; order Caudata; family Salamandridae; genus Pleurodeles; species Pleurodeles waltl. The sequence continues at coordinate 1,413,933,428 of NC_090447.1, read as the reverse complement.
CTAACCTGTTACATAAGTCATGTCCCAATAACCTTTCCCCTCCCACTGAGTCAGAACGTCAAAGCTTTGACCAACTAAAAGACACACTAACTTCGGGTCCAGTGTTATGGTGCCCGGATTTTCAGAAGCCCTTCATTTTACAAACTGATGCCTCCAATGTGGGTCTTGGGGCGGTACTTTCCCAGACACAGGGTGATGGGACACAAGATCCCATCCTGTATATCAGCAGGAAGCTCCTACCGAGGGAAAAACACTATCCCACAATCGAAAAAGAATGCTTGGCGATAAAATGGGCAGTAGAGTCACTCAGATACTATCTCTCAGGCAGGTCTTTTATCCTGGTAACCGATCATGCTCCCCTCACCTGGCTTGCTCATAGCAAGGAAACAAATTCCCGTATCCTGCGGCGGTTCATTTCATTACAGCCTTTCTCCTTTCAAATACAACACTCCCCGGGTAACCAAATGACGAACGCTGATTTTCTGTCCCGATATCCGGCAAGCGAGCGTCTCGATCAGCCGCTCTCTAGGGGGAGTGTATGTGACAGGCTGGCCGGAACCCGCCTGCACATAAGACTGACTTGTGCTGCCGGGGCTGCACCGGAACATCCAAGCGCAACCACCAATGAGCCGCAAGCTTCAGGAGCAACACGGGAAGGAGGAATGATAAGAAGGTTGGCGTCAGCGGAAGAAGGAGAGGAGGAAGACGGCGAGAGAGAGAATGGAAAACAGGAAGGACGAGACGGCGAGAGGACGGAGGACGAGGAGACCCATCGAGACGAGAGGATTTTGATGTCGGGAGAGCGGTTCCCTCCCAACTGAAGGGGAGAGGTCAACATAGCGGCAGACGAAGGTCTGAACACCGCGGTAGCCCGGGAAGACAGAGCGCAGGATCCCGCCACGCTTCTGGAGAAGCGTGGCATATCCAGGTGTGTGGGGAAACTGCCTTGAGGGACGGGAGGATGGGAGGGTGAACGACTGAAGGGTACACAAGATACCGCACTGGGGAAGTACTGTATGATTTCACGGGAGAAGGTGGGGTGGGGGAATAAAAAGGGCACTGTATAAGATAAGAGCACTTATATGAATAACAGAAGTAACAAGGTCACAAGTAAAATGTAGGGGAAAGTACACCATTAGAAAATAGAGCACAGAAGCAGGAAAAGAGACCAGAAAGAGGAAGACAGGAAAAGACTGGGACAGAATCACTGGCAGAAAGGGAAAAAAAAGAGAAAACCCAGCAGACCAAGAAAACATAGGATAAGAAAGGAAAGATACCAGGAAAGAAAGAACGAAGCAGAAGAAGGAAAGTCAGGAGGAGATAGAAAAGGGGGAAACACAAAACGAGTGGAATAAACCACTTACCATTATCTCTCTGTTTCTCTTCGCATGCGCTTCCCGGGAGACCTACGAGACGGAGGGAAACAAGGAGAAGAGTAAGAGCCAGGAGCCTGTATAACACCATCAAACAAAAAACAAGAAGAAGCACAGAGGAGAAAACACCACCAATTCCAATTAATATCCAATAAATACCACTTATCTGCCTGACGCCCGACTCCTGTGTGATTAATGCCCTCCTTCTTCGCTACATGGGGATTGCTATCCAAGATGAAGCCCAAATATTTTCTGGAAAGATTTTTTCCCTTAATCAGCTCTGGATAGATGAGGAGACGCGATCATCAATATTCTGAATCTCTTTAATGTAATTTAATGTGGTGGCATGCCGTGTCCAGGTCTGGGTATTTTCAAGAATCTAGGTAAGGAATGCAATATCCTTTGGGAATAGACGTTTGTGCACAGCTGAATTCCATCAGCATAGAAGTGGTAGGAGATGCTAGAGTGTTTAGAAGAGAGCCAAGGGATTTGTAGATAATCTGAAGAAAGTAATTGATAATATTGATCCTTTTGGTATACTTTGTTGGAGGGATCAGTTATTGGGTAGGGAATTTGAGATCTTTATGCATTGATTTTGGTTGTCCAAGTAGGATGCAAACCAGTTTAGGACCACACCGTTCATTTCTATTCTTTTGGTTGTTTTTTTTTCCTTGTGAGACTGAAGCATTTGTCACGTTGACCCATATAGGCTTCAGAGATATCTTTGAAAATAAATGGTATTGGAATTGAGAATGGAAGCAAAGGCTGAGCTTTGCAATGGCTATGCACATCTCAGAGTGAGTGACTACTCTGAAAGCTGACCATGTAGCAAAAGGTTTCCGTTTTGACACAGGGGTAGCTTGAACATTGGGTAGTGTAGTCGTTGGTCTCCCCAGCATGTTAATTTTCCTTATAAAGACTTGGGAAATGTCTCCACATTTTCCTTGAAGGTCGTATTTGTCATCAATCAATCAATCAAGGCATTTATAGAGCGCGCTACTCACCCGTGAGGGTCTCAAGGCGCTGGGGGGGTTACTGCTGCTCAAAGAGCCAGGTCTTGAGGCGCCTCCTGAAGGCGAGGTGGTCCTGTGTAGTTCTTAGGTGAACGGGGAGGGAGTTCCATGTCTTGGCTGCCAGGTAGGAGAAGGATTTACCTCCAGCGGTGGTTCTGCGGATACGAGGGACGGTGGCGAGAGCGAGGCTGGCTGAGCGAAGCTGACGGGTGGGCGTGTAGAACGAGAGGCGTCTGTTGAGGTAATCGGGGCCCTTTTTGTGGAGGGCTTCGTGTGCGTGGGTGAGGAGCCTGAAGGTGATCCTTTTGTTGACGGGGAGCCAGTGCAGGTGTTTCAGGTGGGCGGATATGTGGCTGTGGCGTGGTATGTTGAGGATGAGGCGTGCAGAGGCATTCTGTATTCGCTGAAGACGATCCTGTAGCTTTGCGGTGGTTCCTGCGTATAGGGTGTTTCCGTAGTCCAGGCGGCTTGTGACGAGGGCGTGGGTAACAGTTTTTCTGGTTTCGGCAGGGATCCAGCAGAAGATTTTTCGGAGCAAGCGAAGGGTGTGGAAGCAAGAAGACGTTGACTTGCTTGGTCATGGTGAGGAGGGGTCCAGGATGAAACCGAGGTTGCATGCGTGGTCTGAAGGGATTGGTGCAGTGCCCAGGGCCGTGGGCCACCAAGAGTCGTTCCAGGCAGACGGGGAGTGTCCGAGGATGAGGACCTCCGTCTTGTCTGAGTTCAGCTTCAGGCGGCGGAGCTTCATCCATTCTGCGACGTCTTTCATTCCATCCTGCAGGTTGGCTTGGTAATGGAAATGATTAGTTGACTGTTTCCAAACGTTTAGATGTTTTTCGTTCTTCTGTTTTCTGATAAATAGTTTCTTGAATGTAAAACTGTTTTTTAAATATTTTTCTCTCAATATCGAGAACATTTAGATTCTAAACACAAATATTTAAACAACAGTGTCAGTCTGTGGTCGTGGGGGCATCTCTTTCCTTGTTTGGCTATGTTAAGAGCCACTTGGTTGATAGTTTAGTTTTCTGCCTTTTCAATTTGTAAGTAGCTGGCCTTTACATGATCCCACCGATGCTCTCTGTCAATAGAATGGCAGATCTTAAAAAGCAAAAGACAATCTAGATGATAGGACCCAGATTAAATATTTTTACATTCTCTTATCGAATTTTTAGGATTTTCTCGATCACTACTTTTAGTAGCAGGAGAGACAACAGCACAAGTAAGCAATGGGTGAACAGAGCTTGCCTTGTTGCTAGGATGCAGCGGTTGTGGCAGGTCAGCAGGTACACAGGACACTGGGCAGCTGCCATTTATTTTGCTTCTCTGTACCAGTACTTGTCATAAGGTGCATGTAATGTCATGTGCGCAGGGGCTTGTTGCAACAGTACAGCTGACATGAGTGATGCACAGTCTGCTGTAACCAGGAGGCTAGTAACTAGCTTTTGTTTCTCTGTTTTTCCCTTTTTTATTTTTTCCAGCATTTGCTTCCCACTGCTGCTGCTCCTGCAGGCCCGCCCCCCCCTTTGGACACGATTTCCTACCCTCCCGCCACCCAGTTGATGACTCAACCCACGTCCCTTCTCTTCTTAATGGTGGCTGCTGCGCAGTGAAGGGGCAAACTTATACTGACCTTGGTCAGCATTAATGCCACTTCACCCGTGCAGCACCACCTGTTGTTGCTGCTGCTGCCCTGCATGTGTGAGCCTGCTTGGTTCCCAGTTCGAGGCCCTCCTCCACCCGTAAGCACCCACCTCTTTGCTTTCTTTCTGCCTCTCTCTGCTCTTTTCTGCTTTTTCAACCTTTATTACTCTTCTCTTTTCTGTCTGTTTTTCCCTTTTTTTGTTTTTCTCGCGCTTGGTCCCCACCGCTGCTGCCCCTGCAGCCCCGCCCCCTCCTTACAACATGCTTTCCTGCCCTCCCGCCAACCAGATGACCGACCTCTCCCACCACCCTCCCCCCCTAATGGCAGTCGCTGTGCATCCACGCCTGGACTGCGCCTAGAGCCACAGACCATGTTCCCCACCCCATTCATCGGTAGGATGCCTGCACCCTAAACACCGGAGGCTCCTCTGCATGCCACCACACCTTTCCGAAGGACACGGAAGGCCCTTTCTCCTGCCACAACTGCTCCTTGACCTACCCTTGCACACCACAGCGCCCCACCCAGAGTCCAGCCAGACACCTCATATGCATACTTCACAACACACACTTCCTCGCAGTAGAAGTATGGGACCTCCTCAACTCTCTCGCCCCTGATGTTGCCTTGCACACGGAGACATGGATAACTCCCACCTCAGCCCCTAACATAACCACCACCATACCAGATGGCTACAAAATTGTCCACAAAGACCGCGTCAACTGGCCAGGAGGAGGCATCAACATAATCTACTGGAACATACTCTGCCTTATGGCCATCACCAAGGCCCAAACCCAGACAACCACCACCGAACACCTGCACTTCCAAATCCAGACCAACCCAAACACCTCTCTCCACTGCACCCTCGTCTACAGACCTCCCAGACCCCACTCCCAGTTCAGTGAAGCCATTGCCGACCTCATCGCCCCCCATGCCCTCACCTCCACCGAAAACATACTCCTCAGAGACCTCAACTTTCACCTCGAAAACCGCAACAGCCCAAATACCACATCCCTCCTGGACAACCTCGTCTCTCTCGGACTCAAGCAACTGGTTAACCTCCCCACGCAGTCAGCAAGATACACCCTTGACCCCATCTTCTCAGCAGTAAACAACATCTCCCTTTCTCACACCTCCGAACACTTCTGAACCAATCACCACTGCGTCCACTTCACATTTACCAAGACCACCATACACCACCATGCCCCTCTCTGCAGGAACTGGAGCAAGGTCACCGAAGTCCAGTTCACCAACACACTCAGCCTCTCCCCTCCACCAGAGACCATGGACACAAACGACTCAGTTTGCAACCTCTACCACTGAATTGCCAACTGTGCAAACACCGTAGCGCCCCCCCCCTAAGAAAACCCGCTGGAAATCAGCACCACAAGAAACCCAGATGGTTCACATCTGATCTCCAAGATTCTAATAGTACCTGCAGATGACTTGAACAAAAATGGAGGAACAGCAAAAACATGGCAGACTGCATAGCATACAAAGACGCAGTCACCACACACTACCATCGCATCAGAGCCTCCAGAAAGACTGCCATCCAGGAACGCATCAGCACCAACATGCAGAACAGCAAAGAACCTTTTAGCATAGTCAAGGAATTCACAAATTCGGCATGCACATCACACACATCCTCCCTGTCAAGACCTTTGTGATGACCTTGCCACCTTTTTCCACCGTAAAATACAAAACATTCATGAGGGGTTTGAGAGCCAAATCCAACCTCCACCGTGGACTAGCACCGCCACAGATCCCATCACCCAGCCAACTCTAAGCCAATGGACTCTCATCTTCACAGAAGGCACCTGAAAGCTCATGAACTCTATCCTCTCAGGGACACCCTCGGACCCGTGCCCACACCACATCTTCAACTAAGTTAGTGCCACCATCGCCCCCAAGCTGTGCCAGACAATCAACCACTCCATCAAAACCGCCAACTTCCCGAATGACTGGAAGCACGCACAGATCAACCCGCTACTAAAGAAACCCACTGCCAATCCTAGAGATATGAAAAACTACAGGCCCATCTCGCTTCTCCCCTTCCCAGCCAAGGTAACCTAAAAGGCCATCAACATACAGCTCATGGGATTCCTTGAGTCAAACTACATCCTGGACCCCTCCCAATACGGTTTCAGGAGCAACCACAGCACAGAAATCTCCCTCTTCGCAGCCACGGATGACATCTGCACCATACACGGACCACAGAGACACGGCTGCCCTCATCCTTCTCGAACTCTCTGCCGCCTTCAACACCATTTCCCACACCACCCTATGCACCAGACTTCACAACGCTGGCATCCGTGGCAAGGCCCTGAATGGATCCGCTCCTTGCTCACCGGAAGAACCCAGAGATTCAGACTTCCACAGTTCATCTCGGAACCAATAGAAACCTGCTGTGGAGTGCCCCAGGGCTCCTCCCTGAGCCCAATCCTCTTTAATATATACATGGCTCAGCTCACTAAAATCATCAGACAGCACAGCCTCAAGATAGTCTCCTACGCAGACGACACACAATTAATTCTCTCCCTCACGACAAACCATCAACAGCCAAAAACAACTTCCACAATGGAATGAGAGTAGTCGCTGACTGGATGAAAAACAGCTGCCTCAAGCTCAACTCAGACAAGAATGAGATCCTCATCTTGGATCCCACTCCCTCTACCTGGGAAGACTCCTGGTGGCCAGGTGCCCTCGGAAGTACCCTTCTACCCAGTGACCATGCACGCAACCTGGGCATCATCCTGGACTCCATGCTGTCCATGACCTGCCAAGTCAACGCCATCTCATCGTCCACACTCTCCATTTCCTCAGGAAGATCTTCAAGTGGATCCCCCTTGAGGCAAGAAGGATGGTCATCAATGCACTTGTCAGCAGCAAACTCAACTACGGCAATGCTCTCTATGCCAGAATCACAAAGAAGCCCCAAGTAAGACTTAGAATCCAGAACGCAGCAGCCAGACACATCCTAGACATCCCCTGCCACAGCCATATCTCCGCCCCCCTTAGAGACCTGCATTGGATCCCCATCAACAAATGCATCACCTTCAAGCTCCTGACACACGCTTAAAAGGCTCTGCACAACATCAGAGTGGCCTTTCTCAACCACCGCCTATCTTTCTACACTCCTGCTAGACAACTCCGATCTTCCCAACTTGGCCTCACCGCCTCCTCTAGAATTAGGAAGATCGCAGTGGGAGGCAGATCCTTCTCCTATCTCACTGCGCAGACCTGGAACATGTTACCAATCCACCTCAGGCAGGTCCCCTCACTGAATCAGTTCAAGAAGAACCATAAGACTCCTACTGACCACCTCCCCTTCGACAGTGCCTTGAGACCCCCGGGGTGATAAGCAGCTCTATGCAAATTGCTGATTGATTGATTGGTTGACAGGTACTATAAATACATTATTTACCACATATTTATTGTAGGCTACGTCAGCGCTGCAACTTTGCAGTAACGCAATTCAGCAAGTGTAACCATCCTCCTCGCAGTGTTCAGGTGAGTGACAGGGACTGCTGTAAGAACATGCACATGTCAGGCTGGGCAAGTATTTGGGCACTGCCAAATAGACAGGTGCATTTTGAAGTCTCTGAACTGACACTGTATTAGAGAGCCAGGTGGAAAGTGAGAGCAGTCCCTGTTCTCCGATAGAGCGCTGAGGTGCCCTGCCCAGCCAATCCCTATGCCGTTCTCATATTCTGTTGAAAAAACCTCTTGCTTTTTATTTTAAAGAGCAGCATCAGGATTGGTTCAGCTGGTGGAAAGCAAAAGCTGTGGATCCGCACTCAGAAAGAAGGAAGATCAGTGCAGGTTCATTCTGCTCATCAACAAACAGAACTTGTGTCCAACATAAACAGAGTTTGGAAACACAGCCCAGGGTCACCACAGTAAACATATTGGGTTCAATGTACAATGCGATTTCATGGTTGCCAAATGTGAAGTTTGCCTTTTGCAACTGCAAAATGTCCTTTTCCGATGTACCATCCCTATTTTGCGAGCCGGCATGCAAATACCAACTCTCGAAATAGGGACTGCTCTCTCACATAGATCAAAAAAGAATTATATCACTACTGTACACAGCACTGATCATCAACACTGGCGCACTCCTGGTGGGAGCACTTTCTAAGTGGAACACTGTCCTACCACACCAACTATCCTCAACAATATGGCCTAAAGCACTGCATCATGTATGGGAGGTCTCCCGCAACCCCTGATTCAGGTTCACTCAGTTTAACTATACTCATCAGGCCTACTCATTTCCTCACTGCATCACCAGCATGTTCCCTAATTCAACACCTCAATGCCCAAGATGCAAGTTAGCAGTGGCAGGGTTTTAACACTTGGTGTGGGAGTGTCCCCCACTGTTGAATGCATGGCACCTACTTACCGCCCAGATTGCAGATATCATGGAACACCCACTGACCCCTACTCCTGAATCATGCCTATTGGGAGCACTAAAGGACAAATATCTCCACAGATTCAATGATTTGGCATTTGTTTTGTTCAAAAGGCAAATACCCATGCAAGGAAAGGCACCTACACCACCAGACACTACTAAATGGTCCCACACGTTCCTAGGATGGGTAAAAACGGAGGCGAGCATTTTACGCTTGTTGCTGGGCACTGCCAATCACACTCTGCACTTCAGCACAATTCGTGACGGCTACACCACTCTCCAGCATTCACCCTGAGTCTAGGCTCCTGCTAAACTTGTACAGTCTTTTACCCTGTCAATCTCTCAGCATGCGCATCACCCATTCACTCAACACACGGCAACTGGTAGAAGGATTCTCCTTTGTGGTCCACTGTCATGCGGGAGACCATGCAGCCCCAGAGGGGTGGAGATGGTCGCTTCCCCGGCGACCTTAAGGTTCTTTGTCATCATCAGTCCCTTTGTTCAGATTAGCAGTCAAATCAAATCAAATCATTAACATTTATAAAGCGCGCTACTCACCCGTGCGGGTCTCAAGGCGCTAGGGGGGAAAGGGGGGGTTATCGCTGCTCGAACAGCCAAGTCTTTAGGAGTCTCCGGAAAGCGGAGTGGTCCTGGGTGGTCCTGAGGCTGGTGGGGAGGGAGTTCCAGGTCTTGGCCGCCAGGAAGGAGAAAGATCTCCCACCCGCCGTGGAGCGGCGGGTGCGAGGGACGGCAGCAAGTGCGAGGCCAGCGGAGCGGAGGGGGCGGGTGGGGACGTAGAAGCTGAGGCGTCTGTTGAGGTATTCCGGTCCCTTGTTGTGGAGGGCTTTGTGTGCGTGGGTGAGAAGACGGAAGGTGATCCTTTTGCTGACTGGGAGCCAATGCAGGTGTCTCAGGTGTGCGGAGATGTGGCTGTTGCGGGGTATGTCGAGGATGAGGCGGGCCGAGGCGTTTTGGATGCGTTGCAGGCGGTTTTGGAGTTTGGCGGTGGTCCCGGCGTAGAGGGTGTTGCCGTAGTCCAGGCGACTCGTGACAAGGGCGTGGGTCACGGTTTTTCTGGTGTCGGCGGGGATCCAGCGGAAGATCTTGCGGAGCATGCGGAGAGTGAGGAAGCAGGCGGAGGACACGGCGTTGACTTGCTTGGTCATGGTGAGAAGAGGGTCCAAGATGAAGCCGAGGTTGCGGGCGTGGTCTGCGGGGGTCGGTGCGGTGCCGAGGGCCGTGGGCCACCAGGAGTCGTCCCAGGCGGACGGGGTGTTGCCGAGGATGAGGACTTCCGTTTTTTCAGAGTTCAGCTTTAGGCGGCTGAGCCTCATCCAATCTGCGACGTCCTTCATACCCTCTTGTAGGTTGGTCTTGGCGCTGGCGGGGTCCTTGGTGAGGGAGAGTACAAGTTGGGTGTCGTCGGCGTAGGAGGTGATGATGATGTCGTGCTTGCGTACGATGTCGGCGAGGGGGCTCATGTAGACATTGAAGAGTGTCGGGCTGAGCGATGAGCCTTGAGGTACGCCGCAGATGATCTTGGTGGGTTCTGAGCGAAACGGAGGGAGGTAAACTCTTTGGGAGCGGTTAGCGAGGAAGGAGGCGATCCAGTCCAGGGCCTGGCCTTGGATCCCGGTGGAGCGTAGGCGGGTGATTAGGGTGCGGTGACAGACGGTGTCAAAGGCAGCCGAGAGGTCGAGGAGAATGAGGGCGACTGTTTCACCGTTGTCCATCAGGGTTCTGATGTCGTCTGTGACTGAGATGAGGGCGGTTTCCGTGCTGTGGTTGGTTCGGAATCCGGTTTGTGAAGGGTCGAGCAGGTTGTTGTCTTCCAGGAAGGTGGTCAGCTGTTTGTTGACGGTCTTTTCTATTACCTTGGCTGGGAAAGGTAGAAGAGAGATGGGGCGGAAGTTTTTCAGGTCGCTTGGGTCAGCCGTAGGTTTCTTTAGTAGGGCGTTGACTTCAGCGTGCTTCCAGCATTCGGGGAAGGTAGCAGAAGAAAAAGAAGAGTTGATGACGGTCTGGAGGTGCGGGGCGATGATGTCGTCGGCTTTGTTAAAGATGAAGTGCGGGCAGGGGTCCGAAGGGGCGCCGGAGTGGATAGAGTTCATGATGGATTTGGTTTCTTCCGTGTTGATGTGGGTCCAGTTGTTGAGGGTGATGTCCGGGGAAGCGGGTTCAGTGGTGTATGGTTGGGTCTGGTGTCCGAAGCTGTCGTGGAGGTCGCTGATCTTGCGATGGAAGAAAGTGGCGAGGGATTCGCACAAATCCTGTGAGGGCGTGACGGCGTTGGCGCTGGCGCTGGGGTTGGAGAACTCTTTGACGATGCTGAAGAGTTCTCTGCTGTTGTGGCTGTTTTTGTCTAGTCTGTCGGTGAAAAAGTTCCTTTTGGCAGTGCGGATCAGGTGGTGGTGTTCACGTGTAGCGTTCTTGAGGGCGGTCATGTTGTCAGCGGTGTGGTCCTTGCGCCAGGCCTTCTCAAGGGCACGACAAGTTTTCTTTGATTCTTTGAGGGTGTCAGAGAACCACAGAGGTTTTTTGGTGTTGGTCTGTCGATGCGTGCGTTTGAGGGGAGCAAGGTTGTCAGCGCAGTTGGAGATCCAGTTTGTGAGGTTGAGAGCTGCGTCGTTGGGGTCGGTGGTGAGGGTGGGTTGGTTGGCGGCGAGAGCGGAGAAGAGTTGCTCTTCAGGGATCTTGTTCCACTGTCGACGAGGGATGGGTTGAGTGCGGAGGTGGGAGGTCTCGCGTCGGAATGTGAAGTGGACGCAGCTGTGGTCGGTCCAGTGTAGGGCAGAGGTGTGGCTGAAGAAGACGTGTTTGCTGGCGGAGAAGATAGGGTCGAGCGTGTGTCCGGCGATGTGGGTGGCGGTGTTCACCAGTTGTTTGAGGCCGAGGTTGGCGAGGTTGTCGAGCAGGGTGGTGGTGTTGGGGTCGTTGTTTTGTTCCAGATGGAAGTTGAGGTCGCCTAGGAGGATGTAGTCCGGTGAGGCGAGGGCGTGCGGGGAGATGAAGTCGGCGATGGCGTCGCTGAAAGAGGCGCGAGGTCCGGGAGGACGGTAGACGAGGGATCCTCTGAGGGTGGTCCTTGGGTCGGTGCGAATCTGAAAATGCAGGTGTTCAGCGGCGAGGGGGGGGGTCTTCGGTGGAGGTGGTGACGCTGATGGAGTCTTTGAAGATGATGGTGACACCTCCTCCTACTTGGTTGGTGCGGTCTTTTCTGGAGATCTTGTAGCCTTCGGGGATGGCGGGTAGCGATGTCTGGAGCAGAGGAGGCGTTCATCCATGTCTCCGTGATGAAGGCGACGTCCGGGGCTGTGGAGTCCAGGAGGTCCCAAAGTTCAACGGCGTGCTTGTGGACGGAACGAGCGTTGACCAGGATGCACTTGAGGTGGTTGATGGCGCGTGGGCTTGTGGTCGTGGTAGTTGCGTGGTGGAAGATGCGTTTGCAGGAGTTGCAGGCGAAGGGTCCATGGGTGCGTTTGGGGTGAGCTAGGAAGCAGGTTTTGGAGCGCCCTGGGTTGAGGGCGTGGAGAGTGGTGGGGTCGTAGCGGATCAGCGGGGCTTGGGGGAGCTGGGGACCAGGGGTCGTGGCGCTGGGCGCGGGCCAGGCGCGGACGGGCGCAGACGGGCTTGCCTCTGGCGCGCCTCCAGCGCGCCAGCGGCGTGCCCGCTGCGCGCGCCCGCTGCGCAGACGCGCAGCGGCCGCCATAAGAGGTAGGAGGGGGGGGGGGAGGGGTCAGCTGGGGGCGAATGGGAGCTGGGGGGCGGGGGCGTGCAGGAGGTCGCGGCGGGAAAGCGCGAGGGAGGGGGGGGACAGGTAGAGTGAGAGGAGCTGGGGGAGGGGGTTTAGGGTGGAGGAGGGTGAGTGTTAGGAGGTTTGGAGATTAGGGAGAGAGATAGGAGTAGGGTTGTGAAGATAGGGGAGGGGGGGTTGTAGAGGTGGGTGAGGGAGAGAGGTAGAGTGAGAGGATAGGGAGATAGGTAGTAGAGGGGGTGGCGGGAGGGGGGGAGAGATAGAGAAATAGATAGAGAAAATAGATAGAGAAGTCGATAGATAGGGAAATAGATAGATAGACAGATAGGTAGGTAGGAGGAGGTGGAGAGTGGGGGAGTTAGATAGTGAGATAGGGAGCTAGAGAGATAGGAAGATAGGAGGAGTGAGGGAGGTAGATAGCGAATGGGTTAGCTAGGGGTGAGAGAGGGGGAGGCGAGTGAGGGAGGGGGATGAGGAAGGAGCAGGAGGGCAGGCTCGGGGGAAGAAGACGGAGGAGGTAGAAGAGCCGAAGACAGGAGAACAGAAGACAGAAGAACAGAAGAGCAGAAGAGCAGAAGAGCAGAAGAGCAGAAGAGCAGAAGAGCAGAAGATCGGAAGAGCAGAAGAACAGAGAAGAACAGAGAAGAACAGAGAAGAACAGAGAAGAACACAGAAGAACACAGAAGAACACAGAAGAACACAGAAGAAGAACACAGAAGCACAGAGAAGAACAGAGAAGAAGAACACAGAAGACCGGAAGAACACAGAAGAACAGAAGGGAAGAACAGAAGAACAGAAGGGAAGAACAGAAGAACACAGAAGAAGATTGCAGAGGGGGAGCGAGGAGGAAGAGACAGAGAGGAGGAAAAGAAGCAGGAGCAGGAGAGAAGGTGAGTGGCGCGGGGCAGGGCGAGGGGCTGGGAGGAGGGGGGTACTTACAGTTAGGTGGGTCTCAGGAACACAGGAACTCGGGAACTTGGAGGAGCTGCAGCGGCAGGGGGAGCGACCTACCCTTGGGTCAAGGGTCGCTACCACTGTCGCGCAGCGGCCGCCATAAGAGGTAGGGGGGGGGGGGGAGGGGTCAGCTGGGGGCGAATGGGAGCTGGGGGGCGGGGGCGTGCAGGAGGTCGCGGCGGGAAAGCGCGAGGGAGGGGGGGGACAGGTAGAGTGAGAGGAGCTGGGGGAGGGGGTTTAGGGTGGAGGAGGGTGAGTGTTAGGAGGTTTGGAGATTAGGGAGAGAGATAGGAGTAGGGTTGTGAAGATAGGGGAGGGGGGGTTGTAGAGGTGGGTGAGGGAGAGAGGTAGAGTGAGAGGATAGGGAGATAGGTAGTAGAGGGGGTGGCGGGAGGGGGGGAGAGATAGGGAAATAGATAGAGAAAATAGATAGAGAAGTCGATAGATAGGGAAATAGATAGATAGACAGATAGGTAGGTAGGAGGAGGTGGAGAGTGGGGGAGTTAGATAGTGAGATAGGGAGCTAGAGAGATAGGAAGATAGGAGGAGTGAGGGAGGTAGATAGCGAACGGGTTAGCTAGGGGTGAGAGAGGGGGAGGCGAGTGAGGGAGGGGGATGAGGAAGGAGCAGGAGGGCAGGCTCGGGGGAAGAAGACGGAGGAGGTAGAAGAGCCGAAGACAGGAGAACAGAAGACAGAAGAACAGAAGACAGAAGAACAGAAGACCGGAAGAGCAGAAGAGCAGAAGAGCAGAAGAACAGAAGATCGGAAGAGCAGAAGAACAGAGAAGAACAGAGAAGAACACAGAAGAACACAGAAGAACACAGAAGAACACAGAAGAAGAACACAGAAGCACAGAGAAGAACAGAGAAGAAGAACACAGAAGACCGGAAGAACACAGAAGAACAGAAGGGAAGAACAGAAGAACAGAAGGGAAGAACAGAAGAACACAGAAGAAGATTGCAGAGGGGGAGCGAGGAGGAAGAGACAGAGAGGAGGAAAAGAAGCAGGAGCAGGAGAGAAGGTGAGTGGCGCGGGGCAGGGCGAGGGGCTGGGAGGAGGGGGGTACTTACAGTTAGGTGGGTCTCAGGAACACAGGAACTCGGGAACTTGGAGGAGCTGCAGCGGCAGGGGGAGCGACCTACCCTTGGGTCAAGGGTCGCTACCACTGTCGCGCAGCGGCCGCCATAAGAGGTAGGAGGGGGGGGGGGAGGGGTCAGCTGGGGGCGAATGGGAGCTGGGGGGCGGGGGCGTGCAGGAGGTCGCGGCGGGAAAGCGCGAGGGAGGGGGGGGACAGGTAGAGTGAGAGGAGCTGGGGGAGGGGGTTTAGGGTGGAGGAGGGTGAGTGTTAGGAGGTTTGGAGATTAGGGAGAGAGATAGGAGTAGGGTTGTGAAGATAGGGGAGGGGGGGTTGTAGAGGTGGGTGAGGGAGAGAGGTAGAGTGAGAGGATAGGGAGATAGGTAGTAGAGGGGGTGGCGGGAGGGGGGGAGAGATAGAGAAATAGATAGAGAAAATAGATAGAGAAGTCGATAGATAGGGAAATAGATAGATAGACAGATAGGTAGGTAGGAGGAGGTGGAGAGTGGGGGAGTTAGATAGTGAGATAGGGAGCTAGAGAGATAGGAAGATAGGAGGAGTGAGGGAGGTAGATAGCGAACGGGTTAGCTAGGGGTGAGAGAGGGGGAGGCGAGTGAGGGAGGGGGATGAGGAAGGAGCAGGAGGGCAGGCTCGGGGGAAGAAGACGGAGGAGGTAGAAGAGCCGAAGACAGGAGAACAGAAGACAGAAGAACAGAAGACCAGAAGACCAGAAGAACAGAAGATCGGAAGAGCAGAAGAACAGAGAAGAACAGAGAAGAACAGAGAAGAACAGAGAAGAACACAGAAGAACACAGAAGAACACAGAAGAACACAGAAGAAGAACACAGAAGCACAGAGAAGAACAGAGAAGAAGAACACAGAAGACCGGAAGAACACAGAAGAACAGAAGGGAAGAACAGAAGAACAGAAGGGAAGAACAGAAGAACACAGAAGAAGATTGCCGAGGGGGAGCGAGGAGGAAGAGACAGAGAGGAGGAAAAGAAGCAGGAGCAGGAGAGAAGGTGAGTGGCGCGGGGCAGGGCGAGGGGCTGGGAGGAGGGGGGGTACTTACAGTTAGGTGGGTCTCAGGAACACAGGAACTCGGGAACTTGGAGGAGCTGCAGCGGCAGGGGGAGCGACCTACCCTTGGGTCAAGGGTCGCTACCACTGTCGCGCAGCGGCCGCCATAAGAGGTAGGAGGGGGGGGGGGAGGGGTCAGCTGGGGGCGAATGGGAGCTGGGGGGCGGGGGCGTGCAGGAGGTCGCGGCGGGAAAGCGCGAGGGAGGGGGGGACAGGTAGAGTGAGAGGAGCTGGGGGAGGGGGTTTAGGGTGGAGGAGGGTGAGTGTTAGGAGGTTTGGAGATTAGGGAGAGAGATAGGAGTAGGGTTGTGAAGATAGGGGAGGGGGGGTTGTAGAGGTGGGTGAGGGAGAGAGGTAGAGTGAGAGGATAGGGAGATAGGTAGTAGAGGGGGTGGCGGGAGGGGGGGAGAGATAGAGAAATAGATAGAGAAAATAGATAGAGAAGTCGATAGATAGGGAAATAGATAGATAGACAGATAGGTAGGTAGGAGGAGGTGGAGAGTGGGGGAGTTAGATAGTGAGATAGGGAGCTAGAGAGATAGGAAGATAGGAGGAGTGAGGGAGGTAGATAGCGAACGGGTTAGCTAGGGGTGAGAGAGGGGGAGGCGAGTGAGGGAGGGGGATGAGGAAGGAGCAGGAGGGCAGGCTCGGGGGAAGAAGACGGAGGAGGTAGAAGAGCCGAAGACAGGAGAACAGAAGACAGAAGAACAGAAGACCGGAAGAGCAGAAGAGCAGAAGAACAGAAGAGCAGAAGAGCAGAAGAGCAGAAGAGCAGAAGAGCAGAAGAACAGAAGATCGGAAGAGCAGAAGAACAGAGAAGAACAGAGAAGAACAGAGAAGAACAGAGAAGAACACAGAAGAACACAGAAGAACACAGAAGAACACAGAAGAACACAGAAGAAGAACACAGAAGCACAGAGAAGAACAGAGAAGAAGAACACAGAAGACCGGAAGAACACAGAAGAACAGAAGGGAAGAACAGAAGAACAGAAGGGAAGAACAGAAGAACACAGAAGAAGATTGCAGAGGGGGAGCGAGGAGGAAGAGACAGAGAGGAGGAAAAGAAGCAGGAGCAGGAGAGAAGGTGAGTGGCGCGGGGCAGGGCGAGGGGCTGGGAGGAGGGGGGGTACTTACAGTTAGGTGGGTCTCAGGAACACAGGAACTCGGGAACTTGGAGGAGCTGCAGCGGCAGGGGGAGCGACCTACCCTTGGGTCAAGGGTCGCTACCACTGTCGCGCAGCGGCCGCCATAAGAGGTAGGAGGGGGGGGGGAGGGGTCAGCTGGGGGCGAATGGGAGCTGGGGGGCGGGGGCGTGCAGGAGGTCGCGGCGGGAAAGCGCGAGGGAGGGGGGGGACAGGTAGAGTGAGAGGAGCTGGGGGAGGGGGTTTAGGGTGGAGGAGGGTGAGTGTTAGGAGGTTTGGAGATTAGGGAGAGAGATAGGAGTAGGGTTGTGAAGATAGGGGAGGGGGGGTTGTAGAGGTGGGTGAGGGAGAGAGGTAGAGTGAGAGGATAGGGAGATAGGTAGTAGAGGGGGTGGCGGGAGGGGGGGAGAGATAGAGAAATAGATAGAGAAAATAGATAGAGAAGTCGATAGATAGGGAAATAGATAGATAGACAGATAGGTAGGTAGGAGGAGGTGGAGAGTGGGGGAGTTAGATAGTGAGATAGGGAGCTAGAGAGATAGGAAGATAGGAGGAGTGAGGGAGGTAGATAGCGAACGGGTTAGCTAGGGGTGAGAGAGGGGGAGGCGAGTGAGGGAGGGGGATGAGGAAGGAGCAGGAGGGCAGGCTCGGGGGAAGAAGACGGAGGAGGTAGAAGAGCCGAAGACAGGAGAACAGAAGACAGAAGAACAGAAGACCAGAAGAGCAGAAGAACAGAAGATCGGAAGAGCAGAAGAACAGAGAAGAACAGAGAAGAACAGAGAAGAACAGAGAAGAACACAGAAGAACACAGAAGAACACAGAAGAACACAGAAGAAGAACACAGAAGCACAGAGAAGAACAGAGAAGAAGAACACAGAAGACCGGAAGAACACAGAAGAACAGAAGGGAAGAACAGAAGAACAGAAGGGAAGAACAGAAGAACACAGAAGAAGATTGCCGAGGGGGAGCGAGGAGGAAGAGACAGAGAGGAGGAAAAGAAGCAGGAGCAGGAGAGAAGGTGAGTGGCGCGGGGCAGGGCGAGGGGCTGGGAGGAGGGGGGTACTTACAGTTAGGTGGGTCTCAGGAACACAGGAACTCGGGAACTTGGAGGAGCTGCAGCGGCAGGGGGAGCGACCTACCCTTGGGTCAAGGGTCGCTACCACTGTCGCGCAGCGGCCGCCATAAGAGGTAGGAGGGGGGGGGGAGGGGTCAGCTGGGGGCGAATGGGAGCTGGGGGGCGGGGGCGTGCAGGAGGTCGCGGCGGGAAAGCGCGAGGGAGGGGGGGACAGGTAGAGTGAGAGGAGCTGGGGGAGGGGGTTTAGGGTGGAGGAGGGTGAGTGTTAGGAGGTTTGGAGATTAGGGAGAGAGATAGGAGTAGGGTTGTGAAGATAGGGGAGGGGGGGTTGTAGAGGTGGGTGAGGGAGAGAGGTAGAGTGAGAGGATAGGGAGATAGGTAGTAGAGGGGGTGGCGGGAGGGGGGGAGAGATAGAGAAATAGATAGAGAAAATAGATAGAGAAGTCGATAGATAGGGAAATAGATAGATAGACAGATAGGTAGGTAGGAGGAGGTGGAGAGTGGGGGAGTTAGATAGTGAGATAGGGAGCTAGAGAGATAGGAAGATAGGAGGAGTGAGGGAGGTAGATAGCGAACGGGTTAGCTAGGGGTGAGAGAGGGGGAGGCGAGTGAGGGAGGGGGATGAGGAAGGAGCAGGAGGGCAGGCTCGGGGGAAGAAGACGGAGGAGGTAGAAGAGCCGAAGACAGGAGAACAGAAGACAGAAGAACAGAAGACCGGAAGAGCAGAAGAGCAGAAGAACAGAAGAGCAGAAGAGCAGAAGAGCAGAAGAGCAGAAGAACAGAAGATCGGAAGAGCAGAAGAACAGAGAAGAACAGAGAAGAACAGAGAAGAACAGAGAAGAACACAGAAGAACACAGAAGAACACAGAAGAACACAGAAGAACACAGAAGAACACAGAAGAAGAACACAGAAGCACAGAGAAGAACAGAGAAGAAGAACACAGAAGACCGGAAGAACACAGAAGAACAGAAGGGAAGAACAGAAGAACAGAAGGGAAGAACAGAAGAACACAGAAGAAGATTGCAGAGGGGGAGCGAGGAGGAAGAGACAGAGAGGAGGAAAAGAAGCAGGAGCAGGAGAGAAGGTGAGTGGCGCGGGGCAGGGCGAGGGGCTGGGAGGAGGGGGGTACTTACAGTTAGGTGGGTCTCAGGAACACAGGAACTCGGGAACTTGGAGGAGCTGCAGCGGCAGGGGGAGCGACCTACCCTTGGGTCAAGGGTCGCTACCACTGTCGCGCAGCGGCCGCCATAAGAGGTAGGAGGGGGGGGGGAGGGGTCAGCTGGGGGCGAATGGGAGCTGGGGGGCGGGGGCGTGCAGGAGGTCGCGGCGGGAAAGCGCGAGGGAGGGGGGGGGGACAGGTAGAGTGAGAGGAGCTGGGGGAGGGGGTTTAGGGTGGAGGAGGGTGAGTGTTAGGAGGTTTGGAGATTAGGGAGAGAGATAGGAGTAGGGTTGTGAAGATAGGGGAGGGGGGGTTGTAGAGGTGGGTGAGGGAGAGAGGTAGAGTGAGAGGATAGGGAGATAGGTAGTAGAGGGGGTGGCGGGAGGGGGGGAGAGATAGAGAAATAGATAGAGAAAATAGATAGAGAAGTCGATAGATAGGGAAATAGATAGATAGACAGATAGGTAGGTAGGAGGAGGTGGAGAGTGGGGGAGTTAGATAGTGAGATAGGGAGCTAGAGAGATAGGAAGATAGGAGGAGTGAGGGAGGTAGATAGCGAACGGGTTAGCTAGGGGTGATAGAGGGGGAGGCGAGTGAGGGAGGGGGATGAGGAAGGAGCCGGAGGGCAGGCTCGGGGGAAGAAGACGGAGGAGGTAGAAGAGCCGAAGACAGGAGAACAGAAGACAGAAGAACAGAAGACCGGAAGAGCAGAAGAGCAGAAGAGCAGAAGAACAGAAGAGCAGAAGAGCAGAAGAGCAGAAGAACAGAAGATCGGAAGAGCAGAAGAACAGAAGAACAGAGAAGAACAGAGAAGAACACAGAAGAACACAGAAGAACACAGAAGAACACAGAAGAAGAACACAGAAGCACAGAGAAGAACAGAGAAGAAGAACACAGAAGACCGGAAGAACACAGAAGAACAGAAGGGAAGAACAGAAGAACAGAAGGGAAGAACAGAAGAACACAGAAGAAGATTGCAGAGGGGGAGCGAGGAGGAAGAGACAGAGAGGAGGAAAAGAAGCAGGAGCAGGAGAGAAGGTGAGTGGCGCGGGGCAGGGCGAGGGGCTGGGAGGAGGGGGGTACTTACAGTTAGGTGGGTCTCAGGAACACAGGAACTCGGGAACTTGGAGGAGCTGCAGCGGCAGGGGGAGCGACCTACCCTTGGGTCAGCAGCCCGGGTTGGGAATGCTGTCTTGCGTCAGGGATGGGGCTATCATCTCTTGCGGTGGAGTCTTTCCCTACCTGGAGGCAGGCAGGTTGCTAGTCCTCCATCGCATTTGTACTAGGAATTTGATTTCTTTTGTCTGGATCTCTTCGCATTAGTTTCAGAAGAGTGACTTCCCAGGCTACTGACTTCCTGAAAGTTTTAGGGGAGTGTGGTGTCACTGCCCTCCCATTGGGAGCCTATGTTTGCATTTAGAAGTCCAAGGTTTGGGCCTGGGTCCAGCATCCTTTCCTTCAAGTGTCACTGGTGCAGGTCTTGTGGGCGATCTTTCCTCCAGCCATCCCCATGCTTCTTCAGGGGTTTTAAAGAAGTAGGTTTTTATTCTGAAAAATCACCTTTAATTTGCAAGAAGAGGAGCATATATTGGAGGTGCGTCGCTTGGAGATTCACCTTAACAGCATCAAAGGAGCGGCATTGTTTCTGCACCTCCTGGGAACAGTCAGGGAAGAGTATGATGGTGGATGAGTCTTATTTCAGCTTCATGAAGGTTTCAAGTCTTACAGTGAGAGTCGTCACACGTATTGCCTCTGTGTTAGGAATATTCACAGTTCTAATGCATTGAAATTGTTCATTACATGCTTCATCTCTCATATTTTTGTAGTGATCATCAGTTTGAATGCTAGATGCATGACCTTCCTCCTTTGCTTTAACCCTTGTATAGTTCCTATAATAAGATGCATGATAATGGACTTCTGAAGCCACTATATCCCTACTACAAACTGCAAAGATCTTTGATTCACAACTAGTGGTTGCACACTCTCAAAGCCTTTTCTCAACTCTAAGCTCCATGACCTTGATTCATTTCTCATGCCTTGATGTTCCCTTGTAGCATTTTATCCCTCTACAATCTATACAATCTTCAGCATACACTTTTGACTTTAATGATGTTCTTCTGTTTAAGCGTTTGCTCGTGCACTCACTCGTTCCAGCATCATCACTGACACTTGCGTCAGCTTTTTGCTTAATAGTCTTTAAATATCTCTTCATAGTAAACAAGCTCCTATACATCCTGTTGGAAAATCCTTAGGAAACAGTGTTGCTTTCCAGATTTCTCACAATGTCCAACAGTGGAATGTGATTCCTTACTTGAACTGCCTCCAACAAAGATTTCCATGATGAGTAGTCCTGTGGGCTTGTCACCATTAACTCCATGTTGAACATTTGACCATAAATGAATTACACACTGGGGATCAGAGAGACAGGATGTGCTTCTTTCAGTCTTCTTCATGATGCTGCACGGTCATTCAATACCAGCTCTAGAAAAATACATTATTTTTAAAAATTATAAATTTTACTTGCTGTACTTAATATTATAATTATTATAATTATCAATTTATATAATCACATTTGATGTAATTGTGATTTTAATAATAAAATTAACAATAATGAAAATTATGAATGAAATTCCATTTACATCCAGGTATCTTGGGAGTGGAGTGGTAACTCACTAAAGGCAAATAGTTATCACTTGCCATCACATTTTCCATATCTAGGCATCCATACCTTGCCAATAAATCATATTAGAACCCAGCTCCTTCCCCCCCCCACCCCACGAAAGTGGCACCACTAACATGGTTTGCACAATGCCTAATATTAAATTCAGGAGGCAGAGGATAACTTTTAAGGGATTTATTACAAATTTAAAGCCAAACTGAAGTAAATGAATCTAAAAAAGCATGCTATACAAGTACAGAATCACCAACAGCGAAGGAAAAGGGTCAAATATGGTTAAATCATATAAACAGGAGGCATGCAAGAATTTAATTTGAAGCAATACAAATGATGAGGAACAGGATCTGATGATCTGCATATAAATCGTGGTCTTCCTGGCTAATCATTTGAAAAGCTAAATCAATCTAAATACCCTCAACAAAGCTAAAGGGAAATCCTAATTAAGTCTCAGGAGATATAGGAAAGTGGCAGCATCACAGAAACCACCGCAGAAGTTCTGATAGAAAGGTGGTGTATAGCATAAAGCCACACAAAGGAATACAGAGTACAGAGGTCTGTCACCCTCCAAGTCTCAAAGGAATATGCTCTTGACTAACTAAGTGAATATCAATTAAACCTACAGAACCTTTGAAAAGGCTAGGTCATCCACGCTAGCAGTTTTCCATCTTCCTTTTACAGTTGAAATTGACAATTCCCATCGAACCTCACATCTCATAAATTGGACATCAGTACACCCTTGAGTGTCTCTTTGTGTCTGGTACATAAACAAGAGGCTCTTCTTGTCAGTTCATTAGTGCTCCTTTGTCCTTGCCAAAATATCCTCCTATACCCCACTACTTAAAATGTACACAACATGCCTTTTATTTACTGTAGACTCTCACAAATGCACCTGCAATATAGAATATTGCAACATGAGCAAAACTCCACCTTGAAGGTTAGACATAAGAAATCAAATGTTTCAGGTCTTTGGTTATACTAACCTAATAAGGCATTAAATGCACATTAAAAATACATGAGTATAAGTGCATCTTGCAATTATAAATCAAAAACAAGAATAATAAATTAAGCATGATTATATGCAGTTACCATAATCTGAACACACAAATATGAATGCATGACGGATACATTTCAGCATGTTCAAAATCAAACATTGGAACACATACATATAAACTTCTAATTCTCTACTGTGAATGCACCTTCACTAATACGATTTAGATGCCAACCTTACATTAGGTAATGCTAGAACACACAATATATGTACTGTTTATTACATTATTATGTCACTCCTGTAACACATGATGGTGCAACCAAAATTATGCGTTCCCGTGTGTTACATTTGAGACTGCCTCAGCAGCATCTTCTGTGATTACTGTTGTTTTCATTTG
Source organism: Pleurodeles waltl (assembly GCF_031143425.1). Lineage (NCBI taxonomy): Eukaryota > Metazoa > Chordata > Amphibia > Caudata > Salamandridae > Pleurodeles > Pleurodeles waltl. The sequence continues at coordinate 1,413,910,695 of NC_090447.1, read as the reverse complement.
ACACAGATTCCATACCTAATTTGGGCTATTGTCTGCGCAGTTCATCTCTAGGTGGACTTACATCCAAGATTATGTGAGGCAGTTCTGGCTTTCTAGCTCAAGTTCTGCGGGCCAGAGGTCTTTTACAGTCCCTGTGAAGACTTTCCCTTAGTTATATCCTTCACTCAACCTTCTTATTTTGTGTACCCGCTCATTTCGTGTGATACTGATTTTAGGAGTTCAGTGCTTCTTTCTCATTGTTTTGGGATTGTTTTATGGTGTTCAAAATCTCTCAGGCTTTTGTTACATGTCTTAATTAAGATCAGCCTACTAGTTCAGTGAGATATTAATCAAATATTTTGTGTGAAGTATATATTCCCCCAACACAATCTAATATCATCACCTTCTCTAAAATGAGAGCCATATGTTTATCCACAAAGGCCATTCAAACTGTATGCTTAACATCCAAAACGTCATGTCTCCACCGAGAGGCACTGTTGCCCTATGCATTTTTTTCAGTGGGGGGGTTGGGGTACACATACTGCAGCACAAAGATGGTGTCCTGTCCCTGCCGAGTGCCAAACTACAATGAGAGGGATCACAAAATTATATTTGAACCTTCCATAATGTTTTGCAAAAAGGGGGGTCATCAAGTCTAAAGGGGGGGGGGTGGGGGGGAACAGTTCTCTTTACCAGGCATGCATCTCTAACAATAACAACCAATCCACAGTAGGCATTCTAGAGTGTTGCTTTGCTCTTTGGCTTCAGTTGAGGTTTTGAACTGTATTGTGACATCATTCACTATATGCACCCCCCTTTGGGGGGGGGGGGGTTGTTGCTATTGAGTCCAGGTTCACCATTCCATTCATTCCCAGAGGGCACAGGGATAGGATTGGACAAGGTTCTGCTCTGAGCCACCCCCTCAAACCAGCTAATCAAATGTTAAATCCTCTAAACAGGATTAGTGTAGAGTGTTCGTGCTAATTCTTGATATCCTGTGAATGTTTCAGTTCTGTCTTACTTAGGTTGAAACACAACAAAATGAAAATGGCATGTGTATGTTGCAGTACAGTACTTAACCCCTCATTATGAGGAGACCAGGAATTAGTGAGTAAAATTACTCAGGAAGGCCAATATTGTCAGTTTATCGGGGTCAAGTATACTCCTTGGAGACTGTTTTCAATTATTTCTCTGCTCTTACTAGATCCCCAACAATATAGTCTTTTTACATCTGCAGTTACACAACTTAGCTGGTTGCAGCAATCCCAGCCACTGGCAATGAATTTCTGAACGTTTAAGCTTTACCTCTTTTTGAAACTCATCTGCCTAATCAGGATCAGTAGTACCTTCTCCTCCTTCATAATGCAGGCCGTCATTCTCTTCAATATCAGTTAAAAGGAGGTATTCCTTCCCCCACCCCTTGCTCTGTTTAATGCAGACACAAAGTGTAAGGCACAAGCTTAACTTATATTGTGGTCATCCAAACATTCTAAAGGGTCTTCAGGGAGAGGAAGGTGCGTGTACACTCATAACTCAAAATACCCACAGCAACACCCAATAGTTGATTGTTCAGTCCAACACTGACTTTGCACAATGAAACAGTATTTATTTTGCACGTAAACAACACACAAAATAAATCACATTCCTTCTTAAGGCTAGTGCCCTAGCACTGATCAGTCTTGTTACATGGACCACCTCCCCACATGTGGATCCTCTCTCTCCACCCACTTTCTCCTTCATGCTAAATACACATCCCCTCATTGATCTCAGTAGGCAGCCCGCACTAGCATTTGCATTAAAGTCTGCCTTTAGCCTTAAAAGTTTAGCTCCCCATGTAGCAAACTGCCAAGCTAGTACAAGGCTCCATGAAGGGCTTGCACCCTGCTTCAGTCTTACCCTACCCGGTCCACAGAGGTGCTGGAGAGTTGGGGCTCTTCTCCACTGTGCTCCCACAGTGACCAGGCAGTCACAGAGCACAGCAGCCCTTTCTTTGTAGTCCTCCACGTTAAGGTTGTGTACTAGAGGTAAAACTGCAGCGAAGCTTCTTGTCTAGTTCCAGATTACCTTTGCTGGCCAAAGGGTCTCCTCCAACATGGATGACAGCCTGAATGGTCCTAGTGGGTCCCCTCCTGTCATATGGGGGCCACAGTAGGGGGTGACAGCCCCAATCAGGTTGGATCTTTGGGCAGCAAGCCCTAACAATCTCAGTAACCTCCCCCCCCCCCCCCCCCCCCCCCAACTGGCACACAGGGTTCGCAATCAAAAGCACAACAGTTTCAGTGGCCCCCTTCTAACATGGGGTGTCAAAGAAATGAGGAAGGGTTCCAATAAGATCGGTGAGACCTGGCGACAACATGTAACTTCAAGGCAGCCACGACTGAGGTTACGGACCTCAGACAGACAGCAGACTGTTCTCTCCCAGCACCATTCCTGCATGGACTGGGTGCTTCACACCGCACTCACCAGGATCTATTTGCCAGGATTCCCAATGGACTTCACTTCCTTCAGGTTATCTTTCTTCTCACAAATCACATAGGTCTTGGCACAGGCATACAGAAGGCTGGTGCTCCACGCACAAGACAACTGTTCTTGACTCCTGGGCAATGCAAACCCCCCACCCCCTACCCCTTACTCAGCTGGGAGACAGACAGGGGTCCCAAGTCCTAGTTGCAGCAGCTAGATGGCTTGGAGGCCACCTTCCACTTGATGAGCAGCAAAGTTGAACAAAACCTGGGGCTCATGCTCTCACCTTTATAGTCTGAATATAGACATGTGATTAAATGATTGGCATTTAAAATTCATGTTTGGATTGTCTGCTCAGTTTAAGCACACTCTCCTCTGCCCCTTGTGTAAGGTACAGTGTGCTACAGGAGGAATGGCTCAACCAAGTACCACTGGCTGCCAGCCTCCACCGAAATGTGCTCCATGTAGGGGCAAAGGCATAACTCTTTCTCTCTATCAAGATTCTCTTGTCCACAATGCCAATCTTATCATTCTCATCATCTCCCGGAGAATGAGCACAGGTCTCACTGATCAGGAACTCTTTCAAGAATCAAAGAGACCTATGATAAACACAGATGATGCCCCACTCCTCTTTTCAGTGTGTGTTGCAGCCCTGTGGAATGTCAGCAATACACATCTGCTTTCTAGGGTTGGCAGTCCTCACCTCCACAAGCCTCTTCAGACCCTGGGCATCCCGAAATGGAACCCACGGGCCTCTATGTTACGTATCAACAGGCATGCACACACATGCATCCAAGAACGCACACAAGTATTACACAATCCATGCAGGCCAAAGGCGCTCTAAATACACGGACAAGAACCTTTACAAAAGGGGGCCAGTAGGTCCTACTTCAGAGACACAGGTAAAAAGGCCTGTTCACACTACAGACTGCACTAAATACAAAATCAGGTCTGCTGCCATCTCTTACCTCAAGTTAAGTAACAGGAGCACAGAGTAGGAGCCTTTTAACATCACAAAGGCATCTTATTGCACCCACTCTGTATAACCAGGCCACATTACAGTGAGACAGGCATATGTCATGGTGCACACACCTGATCAGTGTTTGCCCATGGCAAGAGTTCAGTACAAGAGATCCAGATATTCATGCAGCTTTGACACGTAGGGCAGGGTGCACATTGTCACCATGCAGAGGACGTTCTCATCCCAACAGGTAGACTGAATAATTTTGTATTAGGGTGGGGTTTGTAAAGAGAACCTAAGAGTGGCCTTCGAGTGCTTTGGAGGTGGGGGACATACAAGATGGCGTGATAAATAGCAAGAGTCCCATTGATAATACTTGGGGCAGAGAAGGCCATTTATCAAATATACATCAGAGAAGGTATTGGAGCCTTTAGAGAAGAGGAATAGAGGTGAGCCAGTATTGGGTTATCTGAACAGCAGGGAGTCAAGACAAAGACCTATGTAAAAACCCCGAATAGAGGAAAGGTGAAACTAATAAGTAGGAAGAAATATAGCCCGGGGGCTTGCCTCAGAGCTTGAAACTCAAATAGGCTTAGCAGTTAGGTAAAAAAACAGCCAAAGATAAGGAAGAATGGTAAGCACTATATCTCTATACACTTGAATCTTGAAATCATCCCTGGTAGCAATAAGCGAGGAGAGACTTCCCATCACAGAAAGGTGTCTGGGATATGGTTGTCAGACTGGGCATATACTTCAATAAAGTGAGGTGGAGTAATGTGGCCCAATCCAGCAGCTTACCAGAAACACTGCTTGGTATTCAGTCTGGTTTGTGAAGCGGTTAAGAGTGCATTTCCTCAGAAGTGGCTCAATATCAAATTACTTGTAAAGCAAGTCATCCCTAGACACTGTTCAACAATTGCCTTTTGTAGTCATTAAGAGTGTTAAGTTCAGCAATGGGAAGGAGTCCAAAGCAGACTTGAACCATGTACAACTACCATCCACAGATATGAAAGGGTATTCCTGGGTGTAGTGCCCGAAAACCAAAGGCTACAACACCCTTGGAGGTTGAATCACTCCCAAATTCACAAACCTTTTTTTTTTTTCTGATGAGCAAAAAGCCTTTTTGGTCAGATGATGTGTGTATACATATACACACACACATATATATATATACATATATACACACACACACACACACACACACACACACACTTAAAGGCAGTTGCCAATAGGTAGTTACAGTTAAGTATGTTCTTCCACAGGGAAATCACTTTGTGTTGCTAATAACTTTGGCACCATATGACAAAACTTTCCAAAAAGGTGCTACTTTTTGACTTGTTAATGTATGGAAAGTTTCAGTATGCCCTAGCAAGCGGAGGCTGAGAAAAGAAAGGGGGTCCCGGAGCACAAAATTCCCATGCATTTTCCATAGACTTCTTTAAGACAGGATATAGCAAAAACTTAACAAAATTACACCAAATTCGGCAGGAAGCTAGATCTTGGTCCACAGATTGTGCTTCTTTATGATTTGCTGTAAATCCGTTTAGTAGTTTTTGACAAATAAGGGGAAATAAATATATAGATATCTGGACTTTGGCTTGCAAGAGTCTAAGAGACTGTAGTGCAAGGGTTTTAAATTGGGGAGGAGCGGGGGGGAGGCCCCACCCAAATGGGGCCTGAAAAGAGATCCCGAAGATGCCAGGCTCTGGCCAAAAGAAGCATTGTGCTGGCAACAGGGCTTTGTTTGAAGCTGAATAAAAGTAGCAGTAGTTGCCCACTCTATAATGGGCAATCACCAACATGTCATTTATATTAAGGGTGTGTAGAACTCCTGGAGTTGTACTCCATGGAATTCCACAGAGTTGCACAAAAACTCTGAAATTCCAGCGTTTCACCCACCCCTCTAGTTTCATCAGTAGCACCTTAAGATTTAAAAATAATGTTTTCTCAACAGCGCTAACCAAATTTGTATTTAACTTAGACCAGAGGACCAAATGCTGATTCATACAGGTGCATTTGCAACACAATTTGTACGTCACCACACCGGTTCTGCATCTTCCGCAAACACAAGCTCATTTCACAAAATGCGCACAAGTTTCTACTGCTTACCCTGAGCTGCCTTGACCTGCTGCGTAAATATTGCATACTAGCCACTCATTGAGTTACCTTTGGGCAGGAACATAGCTATTCAATAGAGTACCAAGTACCAAGGTCCAAGTGCGCGGCATAGCATCGCCGCCCCAATTATGTCAGTGTTTCAAATTACACTTGCTTAAAAAAATAAAAAAAAGCCCAAAGCGCTATTGCTATGCCACTAACTGAACATCTACTACTTTTTGTTCTTTTGAAAGCAAATGGAACAGGGCACTCAATGGGTTGTGGCTTAAACTGGGCCCAGAGTCAGACTGGCCTATCATACAAAATGCACATAAAACAAAAATGATGGCTTGAACCAGCACAGGAACACAGTTTGAGAGACATGTGCACAGTGCACACAAAAAAAAAGAAGTCACAAGGTCACCCACATCGATTTATACATACAGGCTTGGCAGACCTCTCTTACACAAAACAAACTCAAATTCCATCTATTTTGCACTACTGCATGCTCTATAATAACATGCACACCAACATACACATGCCCTCACATAAGTCCCACCATGCAAACACATTTTCTTAATTGCACTGTTGCGGCCCAGCATAAATGCTGAAAATCACAATTTCATGCTTCACTTCTTAGTGTTTTGCATGTTTAATGGATGATTGGGGCTTGCAGCTGGGAAACACATGGATGGTATAACAAAAATGAGACGAGTGTCAGAACCCCGCATCAATCAACTGCACTAAGCGGTGCAAGCAGCAGTGCATTCACAGGGCATGCAGACACACAAAGGTCTGCAAAGCGGACACTGTAACTAGAAGATACCGCCATCTCCATTGCCGCTCCAATAGGATGCACTGCTCGCCAGGCAGGTGAAGCCAAAACCGCTGTCACAATTGAGGAACATCTCACTGGGGTGGTCGTGCTTGCTGAAGAACTTCCTAAACTCTTCCTTGTTTAGGTCAGGCAGCAGGTTGCCTATGAGGGGACTACAGTGCTGGGTGAAAGCAGGCTTCTCTCCGGGTTGCCAAGTTAATGGGCAGTGGCACCCATGCCTCTTCAGGCTCTACTTCCTCTTGGGGTCGGCCTAATCCTTGGGCACCGCTCTTCTGCCGCCACCACCACCACCTCTAGTCGCTCTTCAGGTCACCACAACATGCTCCTTATCTCAGCAGTGCACTTTGTTGCTAAGTAAAATTTGGCAATGTGCTCACTGCCCCAGTGAAAAAAAGCACGACTTCCCCTAAAAAGATGTCTGAAACAAGACCAGCCCACGTAATGTTTTGGACTATTGAATATGTTAACGGCAAACTTGCCACAAAAAGGGGTGTGTGCCAGTAAACCCTGCCACAGGGCGGTTGACAAAGTTTTTGTCAAACTCTGTGTGGAGTTGCAAAACTCTGAACTCAGGAGGCAGAGCGGAGTTTACCGCCAATCTCTAATTTATATGCAAATTGGGAGTTTGTATCAAAAGGGAAGGGACTCCAACTGCTCTTGAAACCCCCCACTTCTAATAACCACACTGAATACTTTTACACATTAGTATGGCCTGTCTGACAAGAATGTGTGTTTGGCATCAATTATTTGATTGTGTTTTTGTGTGTTGTAATTTTTTTATTATTTTGTATCATTAAGCAGGTACATAAAGCAAACAGAATCCCTCCTTTTAGGCAATATACAGTATAGATAATCACTGTATACATACATGCCAAATTAGAAAGCAATTTAAACCAGTATTAATATTTACATTTGAGAGCCAGTATTGCTAGCATAGTGGTCTCGTATCAACAAACAGTCCAAATGTAAAAATTGTGAGAGTGTTCGAACCTTGTCGATGTATGATATGACTATGGGCGTAGGATACATCCCTTCCGTAGTACTGCTATATGACAGTAGTAGAATGCTAGCGGTAGCGTTCAGCAATAGTTCAATAATCTCTCATTGGCATAGTCTGTATCTCTCAAGGACGTGGGTCATTGTATGATTGATTGTTTCTATCCCCAGTAATAGTCCTTCTTTAACTAATTCAGGCGACCAAGAGGAGGATAGTGGCACAAAGGGAGTTATAGAGGCTCAATGAGTAATGATGTGGGGAGAATAAATTCTAGCAGTCTCCGTTAGAGGGATGCTAGTCAGAAATAGGGGAGTTGTTCTATCTTAATGTGTGGGAAAGTAAATCGCGGTACAAGTTAGGTTGGTGATGAAATAATCTAGTGCGAAGGGATGGGGATAGTCCTATGAGCAGGGGGTGCTTGAATTAGTAGGATAATATTGGAGAGGATGATAATGATTGAATCCTGAGAAGGGAGTGATGATAACAATGAGAGTGGCAACACAAATTATAGTAATAATAATGAGAATAATAACAATGATGATAGTGGTAGCGATGGTGACCGAGGGGGGCGGGATTATAGAAAAAGAGGGGTAAGGGTGATGCAAGTAGAATCAGGGTTATTGGGTAGGCAAGATGATGGTGCTAGGAAGGAGGGAGGGCGATGATAATAGTTAGATGTTGGTGTAGGGGTGGGGATATAGGGGAACGTTGGGGTTGGAGGAATAGGTCATCTATATTGAATTGAGTTATGGGGGAGTAGTCAAAAGGGGCGTCATTGTTGAGGCGGCTCTATCAGGAGGATAGAAGGAGGGATATATTATGGCTGAGAGTAGCATTGCATGGATTAATGGAGGGGTGGTGAGCTTTTGTTTATGTAAATTAGATGGTTGTGGGCTTTCGTAGGATAAATTTAGTTTGTCAGGTTGGGCAGGAAGAGTGACCATGTTTGTAGAAATATGTCCGTTTTGTCCTGTAGATCATATATGAGGCGCTCATGGGAGGCTGCCTGATACATTGCGCCAATCCATTCTTCATGGGAGGGAGCGGCTGTTGCCCTCCAATGTCTGAGGATACATAGTTTTGCCGTAGCCAGTTCGGTGTGTAATAATCGGCTTTGGGGTCGGGAGAGATGATGTAGCTCCTCTGTATCGTGTAAGAGTATAAGAGATGGTGTGAGGGTTGGTGGTAAGGGTAGCACCTCCCTAAGAGTACGTCCTATAGCCCGCCAGAAGGGTTGTATAGCAGTGCAATCATGTAGGATGTGGATAAGGTCACAATGAGCGTGAGGGCATCTCCAGCAGGACACATGGGGCAGAAGTCGTGCCGCGCATAGTTTCTGGGGGGTCCAATACCAGTCATGAAGAGTCTTAAAAAGACAGAATTTTAGGTGTGCCTCACGGGCTCCTCGATCTCTGGCCTCAATTATGTCAGCCCAGTCCTCTAGATCATAGCCTTTCTGTAGGCGGGTTTGCCATTTAGTCTTAAGGGAATTGAGAAGTGGTTGTGGGAAAAGGTGCCGATTTAGCACTGCTTGTAGTCCCGATACGGCCCCTTTTAGTTGGCCCCACGTTTCTAGATATTGGAGTATTGGGGAGTGTGCCAGTCGTCGGTGGGAGCGTCCTAGACATTGTACTAGACAGTGTCGTAGTTGTAGGTAGCGCCATAAATAGTATTCGGGGAGATCAAATTCGTCCTGAAGTTCTCTGAACGTTTTCCAGCTATCTCCAGAGATGAGTTGGTCTATCCGTATGATACCTTTTAGATACCAGTCTCTCCAGTAAATAGTCTTACCCCCCTACCTGAAACCCTCTATTGCCCCACAAGGGGACTCTATCATGTAAATATTTTCAGGGAGCGGTGTGCCTGTCGCCAAGCTTTCCTCATGGCTCTAATTATGGGGTTAGTGGTTTGTTGATTCATCAGGCCTGTTTCATATTATATTTGGAGGTCGTGAGGAGCCTCTGGGTGACAGTGGAAAGAACACTTACAAAGTGGTAGATCTCATACATTCGGAAGTAAGACGGTCAGCTGTGATAGGTGTAGTGCGGAGGAATAGTGTTCTACAGAAGGGAGGTTTAAACCTCCAAATTCACGTCGGGATAGTAATGTGGCTCTAGGTAGTCGTGGCCGCATGGATCCCCAGAAGAAGGCACGGATGCAGCGGTCGATCTCGCGGAGGAGGGCTAGTGGTATATGTAGGGGTAGCATACCCAGTACATAAAGGAATCTCGGGAAGGTTCTCATTCGTACTGCTTGTACCCTGCCCCACATGGAGAATCCTAGTTGTTTCCATTTCTCGAAATCTCGTTTCATGTTATTAATTAAGGGATCTAGGTTATCTGTCACTATTTTTTCTAGGCCTCTATTTATATCAATGCCCAGGTAACGGAGGCGTGAGTGTTTCCATTTAACCGGTAAGCCTTGTAGGGAGGAGCTGACTGTTATAGGGGTAGAGCCTCACTTTTATCCCAGTTTATCCGGTAGCCCGAGAGATGTTCGAATTCCGTTAAGATCTGTTTGAGGGCTGGTAATGAGTTGGGTAGGTCAGTGAGAGTGAGCAGAATATCGTCTGCATAGAGGTAAATGGTGGAGCAGCCGCCTGGGATTGAAATTCCTGATATTAGGTTACAGCTCTGAATTACCACTGCTAGGGGTTCTACAGCTAATAGGAATAGTAGGGGGGATAGCGGGCATCCCTGTCGGGTTCCTCTGTGTATCGGGAAGGTGTCGGACAAAAACCCTCCGCAGTTTACCTGGGCTGTCGGGGAATCATAGAGTAATCCCCAGTCCAAAGCGTTTTAGGACTTCAAAGAGATACCACCATTCTATTCAGTCAAATGCCTTCTCAGCGTCCCATGAGAGGGCAAGAGCCTCTTCCTGTGAGTCTCGTGCTGTCCAGATGGTATGGAATAACGTACTAAGATGGTTCCTCGATATGCAGCCCGGCACAAAGCCTACCTGGGTGTGATGGATTAGGGAAGGGATAACTTTTTTGAGCTGTGTTGCTAATATCGCTGCTAGTATTTTCGTGTCTCCATTGAGTAGTAAAATAGGGCGGTAGCTTCCACAGAGAAGGGGGTCCCTCCCTGGTTTGGGTAAAACTGTGATGGTGGCCTTGTTGGAGATAGGGTGTAAGGCCCCCTGGAAGGCTTCGTACAGGGTTTCTACTGTGTCGACCCCGGACCATTTATAGGATTCGGATGTGAACCCATCTTCCCCTGGTGCTTTGTGATACGATAGGTTGGCTATCGCCGGTTAGATCTCTACCTTACTGATGTCACCCTCTAATAGCGCCCTACCTTCGGCCGTAAGACAGGGTATATGTGCTCTTTGTAAGAAAGCATCTAAGCGGTCAGTGGCTTCTACTGTTTCTGGGGTATAGAGGGCTTGGTAATGGCTACCGAATTCGTTCGCAATCGCATGTGGGTGTGTTAGGTCATTATTTTGGTTATTTATCACTGGTATGGCTAAAGTGATTTCTCTTTGGTGTAGTTGGGCTGCTAGTAGGCGACTTGCTTTCAAGCCGTGCTCATAGTGGCGGCCCTTTAGCTTTTGTAGTGCATATTCTGCTTGTGAGGTGTAGAGGGAATTGAGTTCCATTTTAGCTTGTTCTAGATAGCGGCGAGTAAGTGAAGTAGGGGTTTGCGTATATACCCTGGTCGCTTGGGCTATCTTGTCCTCCAGTTTGGCCTGTTGATCTCTCTTTTGAGCATTGGCAATGGCAGCGTCTCATTAGCTGGCCTTTAATAGTCACCTTTGCCGCTGCCCACAGAAGTTGGGGTGAGGATACCGAGCCTTGTTATCCTTAAGGTATGTGGTTAGATGAGCCTTGAGTTGTTCCTTGCCTTTCGGGGTTCTATATCTAGAGTTGGGGAGACGCCAGGGCTTACGACCGTGCCTAATCATCCCTAGTTCCAATGTTATTAGGACCGGGGAGTGGTCAGATAATGCGGCTGTGAGGATGTCTGACAGTGTCATCGATTGCATCAGTCTCTGATCAATCATGAAATAGTCTAGTTGTGATTGGGTCCCATGGACCGAAGAGAGAAAGGTGTATTGTTAGTCAGAGGAGTGTAATAGACCCCAAAAGTCTAATAAGTCATGATCAGAGAGAACGTCACAGAGGAGGGCCCGATCTGTGTTGTTGCCTGTGTCAAGGCCGCTTGTGCGACCAAGAATGGCGTCTTGTACAATGTTCCAGTCTCCTCCCAATATATATTTTGAGGCGCCAATCTGCGTGAGTAGCCGGTTGAGAGAGAGAGAGAGAAAGAAGGTGCGCTTAGAGCCTGTCGGGCGTATACGGAACCTGTGCAGATCGTGGAGGCCTACCCTGATTTTGGCGAGGACGTAACGTCCTTCTGAGTCGTGCCATTTTTTGAGCAACCGGATCTGTAGTGAACGGCGTATGAGAATTGCCACCCCGCATTTCCTCCCAGTGCCCTGTGTTCTGTCGGGCATGGATGGCCTTCCACTATAGAGCACTTTGCCCACCCAATCTCTACGGAGTTTTTCAGATTCTGCTGAGGTGAGATGAGTTTCCTGTAATAGGGCAATATCAGCATGTTTAGAGCGCAGATAGGATAGTACCTTCTGCCATTTGACATAGTGGGTCATACCATGCACATTCCAGGAGAGGAATGTGAGCGGGGTCGTCATTCCCATGGGTGCTTTATAGGTGAGGTGTGCTCTATAAAGTATCTGTATTTTGTGATCGAAGGGGGGGGGGAGAGGATGGGGAGGAATAACAGGGAACGGGGGTATCAAATGGAGAATAGCCTCTTCGGGGCGTGAAGCAAGGATAGTGGTGCAAGGAGGTGAGGATGTGGTATGTCTAGGCCCCTCTGTCACCAAGAGGGATGAATAAAATCAGTACGATTAGAGGAAGGGTTGAAAAACTCTGAAAATATAAAGTTGGCTTGTGCGTTAATGGGCAAAGGGATAAGAGAGAGATCTGCAGAGAGAAAAAAAACTCACTACCGATAATTCTGTTAAACTGCGGGTTTAAACCTGTAGGGTCCGTGCGCTGGAAGAATATTGTTATGGGGTGTAGGTATAATAGGGGGTGTTTTAATGATCATTAAGTAGCTTTAAGGGGCCATCAGGCAGCCTCCTTGTGATATGTATCACATATGTAAATAATGGGGTGTTGGGGGTTCTATATGTGGAAATCTAAGCACGGGGGAGAGATTCCCCACACGGGGTCATTCAGTATTTGTTACGAATATATAATTCTTATTGTGTACGTTACAATAGCACGCCAAGTGACATAAGTTGAAGTGTGTAGTGTTGCAGTCTGCGGGGGTCATATGGAGACTTAGAGAACAGGGGCCTTATGTTGGGGGACATGGGGTGTGCATGATATTATTGTGTTTATCTGAGGTGGGGCGTGTCGCTTGAGTGAGTTAAGTGGCTGTTATTCGTGTCTCCATTGGTGGCAACCTGTTCGTCGTAAGTTGGCCACGGGTCTGGAGTCTAAGGACTGTGTGTAGGGGGGGATTGATGGGTTTACTAATAACATAGTATAACTATACGGCTTTGTTATACTTGTGCCTTGTCTATTTTTCCCCATTGACCGTGTGTGAGGGTAGTAATTTCTTAGCGTGAAGTCAACCTTTCCCACACCTAATTTGTATAATGTATTTCAGGGGTAGGCGTGATAGAGGTACCTCAGGGGGAGGGGGTACATTCAACCTCGTAATGTAGGTATCAAGGTGGTCTGGTCATATACCATTAAAGTAAAGGATACATTCTAAAATGACACGTTCAATACAATTTTTACACCCCTCACAATTATTATATGTCCATGCAGAGAGCTCTCCTATGGCTCTGAGTTGGTTTGGTAATAGCCTAGCCAACAGACGACACCTCTTAAAAGACTTTATCCCATAATAAAAGGGTGGCAGTGGGATCCCAGACCGCCTGGATCCCTCCCCATCAAGGATGCAGTCTTAGTTTAGAACAGTTGGGTATGCCACTTATCAGTCCAACGATAGGTAGGCCTGATGATGAGTGCAGATCTGGCTTTCCTTCGGGACTCCGGGTATTCTTAGTGTTCAGTGGCCTGGGTGATCGTCCAGTGACGGTTTCAGGGGGGGAGCGGGATTTGTCCCTGCCCATGTCTTGGGTATGGTCTATTACTGCCTGCAGTACCTGTTCACGGTTATCATGTGGTTTAGGGAGGCGGTCATATATTCTGCCTCTCGTGTGAGGCTGCACGTTGGGTTTGGGCTCGTAAGAGTGCAGCAGGGGGGTTGGTCCCGGTTTGAGAGGAGACAGGGGCCGTGTGGCCTGATGAGATGTCCATAGGATATGAAGCAATATCGTTGAGAAATGAGCTGAAGTCCGGTTCGGTAAAGTCCTTGGATTTACCACGGTGAGTGATCCACATCCGTGCAAGTTCGAAAATGCCATATTTAAATGTCTAGGTTCTTGAGTTGTGGCCTAAGGGCTAGGAACGCTTTTCGTTTTTCATTTGTCAGTCTAGAAAAATCTGCGGCCACTCTGATCTCGTGGCCATCCAGGGAGACCGGTCCTTGTGTTTTAGCTGGCGAGAGGTCTTGTCGAGCCTGCTCATGTCATAGAAAGCATGCTATGATAAACCACGGCCTATCAGAGGTAGCTTTGTGGGGCGGACCGATTCTGTGTGCTCTCTGGAATTCTTGTGGTGGTGAGAATTCAATACCGAAGAGATCAGGCAGGAGTGATTGGAGGAAGGTCTTGATATCGGATCCCTCTTTGCGTTCCGGAATACCGAAAAGGCATATGTTATCTCGGTGACTCCGGTTTTCTAGGTCAGTAACCTTTGCTCGGAGGGATCGTAGTTGTGTTTCCTGATCCGGTAATGCCGCCACTTGGTCTTTTACAGCAGCGAGTCACTGATCTAGGGCGTCCGCCGTTTCTTTGAAGCCAGCTATATCTGCTCGGATGGAGAAGGTTATGGTGAAGTCTGTTATCTTTAGGTCCATTGCCTCGAGACGACGTCCCACCGAGGCAATCTCCTGTAGTATACGCTCTGTGGCTTCTAGGGCAGGAGGGTCCGCTGGCAAGGACGTTGGACAGGGTGTTGCCATTTGTGCCGTCATGGTTTTTGTTTGTGTGATGGCCTCAGAGAACAGAAGTTGTCTGGAGTGTTTGCCTGAAGGCTTCCCGTTGGGCATTTCCCTCAGAGTGTGAGGGTCTCTAGAGGGCAGAATTTGTTGTGTGGGCGCGTGGTAGGAGCGAGTTGTGCTGTCCGCTATCCTTGCGCTCGGTTGATTCAGGTGCCGGGGCCGTATCTGTTGCAGGAGGTTGGTCTCTGGACAATGGTGGGGCTGGGGGGTGAATTGGTACGAGATATGGGCTAGCTAAGAAGCTGTGTGGGTGGTGGGGGGCATCCCCACTTTCCTTTCAGGCTGCCTGTGTGTCATTAGGCCTCACGCCCTGTGATACCTGCCTTTTTATGTTGCCCGTCTCAGTCTACCTTCAGATCTCTTTCAGGCAATGAGGCTGTTGACAAGGAGACTGTCTCTACGGCGAAGGGGGGGGGGGGGGGGAGGGGTGCCTATAAGGTGAGCCATAGTGCCCACTGCATCAGGAAGGGTGATGTTTACCGGATCTTGCCCCTCCGTCTCTGTGTTGCCCTGTTATGGGGGCCCGTCTCGCCTTTGCTGTGATGGGCCCTTTATGTGGGTCTCTGATCAGATTAGCAGATTGTGTCGGGGGGGGGGGGAATATCTTTCCTGTTGGTAATGACCTCCTAGGCTCCTATCATGAATGCGCGTGGAGATGTTTTTTTCTTGTAAGGCATATATATTGCGGTTGGGAATCAATGGTCCTCAGTGAAAAATGTCCTTCATTGTTTGTTCTATGTATAGGGAATCACCTGGAGCCACGTGTCCCCTTCTTAGCACTGTTGGGGGAAGTGCTTGATGCCAGGCTGTGATGTGGGTAGGACTTGAATTGCAGCGCTGCCCGTGGTTTGGGGGGGGGGGGGGAGGCTCCAATCCTTCTGATTCTTACCCCCGCACCCCCCGGTGCCCGTTCACGAGCCGGTGTGCTTGACCGCACTTACGATGTGCGGCCATAGCGCAGATCCCCCCGCGGCCACTTCTCTGGACGGGCGGGCCTCTCACTACAGGCCGCGGCTGAGCATGCTGCCACAGGCCTCAGACAGCTCCGCGTTCGGAGTTGCTGTGGCCGCTGCGTCCCGCTGGGAGAGTCTGTTGCTGCCCCGGTCCGCGCGTCCTGCGGTTCCAGGCAGTTGCGGAGGAGGCTGCCTGAAGCGGATTGTGCTCCCGCCGAAGCTGAGATCTGTCTCGGCGCACGGAGCTCCTTCCTCAGGCGGCCATTCTCTTCTGTGGCCAAACCACGCCCCCTTGATTGTGTTTTTAAAACAGTAACATAACTGCAATGTTTAAGTAGGCCTACACATTTAAACATTGCCAATTTAATAGAATTGGCAAACATTTGGAAGGGGGCTTGATAATTTGTTTTGCTGAGGCACAGCATTAAAATGTTTAATCCACTGCTCTGGAGGTAGGGCAAATCTAAAAACAGGTGTACTGATTGACTCAGAGCCTCATTTCCCTTGGGCCATCTCAATCCTGTGGTAGTCAAACTCCTGCAAGATGGAGTGCTCTGATTTTCTCCCCCACCAACCCCTCAAAACGCCTTGGGGAGCCCACCCCAGGGACTGATTACTTTAAAGGAGGGGCACATGGGCCCCCACCTTGAGCCATTAATGGCTCCGGGGGGCCTATTTCCTTGGGCCAGTTCACAGGCTATGTCCCAGGGAGCCCACCCCCTGGGACAAAGCGATTTCCCTGCCCGCAACAGTGTATGCTGAAAAACTTGTGTTGGCTCCCACTTGATAGGAGAATTCTTACAACTCATGTCGAGCGGCTGGTGGGGGGAGGGGCTGCACAGTTCCCCTCCAATGGTCGGGGGGGGGGGGGGGGGAAGGGAAGAGGGCGTTCCCTGGGCCTAAAGAGGAGACTCAGAAGGGGGCCATCAGGGCCCCTTCCAGGGGGGGGTGTGGGGTTGAGGGGGTAAGGGGCCTTCTGCCTTTGGGGGTTGGCCACAGATCAGGCTCTGTGGCCACTGCCCTCACCATGCACAGCCAAAGGCCATGCGCAGCAAGGGTGGGCTTTATGCAGGGGGTTGGTACAAGGCTGGGCTACAGGCCAGGCCCTACAGCTTACCTCCTGCTGCACACAGCCTAGGGCCGTGCACACCAGAAGTTTAGATTTACATATGGTAATTAAATATTACTTTAAGAAAGAAATTCACTGGAAAAAACCCACAAAAGTTAATGTAACGTTATAATTGGGTGTGATAAGATCTACATTGGCTGGGGGGGGGGGGGGGGGAAACTTTAAAAAAACTTAGTAATTCACTGAAAAAACAAGACTAAAGTAACAGGTGAATTTGTCGGGGACATTAACATTTAAAAAAAAAAAACACAAGTTCACCAGTTAGCAGCGCTAATTTGCTCATCTGCCATGCTTTGCTTATGACTTCATGACATCAATTATACTATGGTCTATGACATAGCAAATGCCAGATGACATTACTGATGACATCATCCTAGCCTCTTTTGTACACATTGCTCTCTAAACGGATGTACCATTAGAGCTATCAAAGTGCAAAATAGCTCAGAAGAATATAAAGCATCTGTACTGCTGCCATACAACCAGCGTAGGTAAAGCAAGCGAGTGTTATTCGCGACATTTACCTATGTAGCAAACACTTCATGGGTAACTGCGCTCATGTGGACTATCAACTACAAATGAAAAGGTAACTGCACACTGTGTTCAGTCTGCATACAACTGTTCAGGGAAAACCAAGTTCCTCCAAATACTCAAACTCCGTTACATAAATGCCCTACTACTGACAGTCTAGGGACAGTCTACCTGTATCGAAACCATGACAGTCACTAGTCCAACAGTACGAAATTAAGTGCATGCGAGTAGAAAAGTGGGCACTGTTAACACGGTTTACTCTATGGAGAGAGTGTACTCTAACCACACTTTGTAGACAGTGAAACCAATTAGAAACACCAGACTATTTACTAAGCACAGTGCACACTATGTAAAAACTTGTCCACAGGTTGCTTATCCACTTAAAATAACTGCGGCCTGAAGGTGGTAAAGATACTACCTACAGCCTTCATATTGTGGTGAAATCTTAACAGCGCACCTTCTGAAGCAATACACGTACATAGGTAAGTATCTGGTACTCAGTGTTAAGTAGAAACTGTCTTGCTGCAACGATTCTAATAACAAAGCTGCTTACAATACTCAGCATGTAGGGAGTATAACTTATGCTCTGCTGGAAACTCTTTACAGTATTAAAAAGTTGTGTTTAATATAATGACCAAGTTAACTTATCTGCATACAGAATTGGTCTTCAATACAAAGATAACGTGTTCAATACATCTACATACCTACAGTGCATCACAAGCACATGTTTTGTAAACACATACACCAATTAGCTGGAGGCGGGCTGTACAAAGTTAGGTAGAAAGGTATAGTAGCTACCCACCACTAAGTTAACTATAAAACAAACACTTGTTGGATGATGTGATCAGTGATATCAGTACGGTCATTTTAGATTCCATTGGTAATGTCAGAACATGTCATGAGCGATGGCATCTGTGAGGTCATAAGTACTGCATGAGGGGCACAAGTTACAGTAAGCACTACCTATAACTGGTGAATTTTATGATTTTAATTCAATGTCCTGACAAGTTCACCTAATTATGTTACTTTAACCTTAAATTATATTTTTTCCAGTGAACATATACTTAAAAATATGTATTTTAAAAACCATACTTCGTGTTAGAGATGCTTGCAAAGCTCAGTTTGAAACATTGTTAGTCACGCTCACACATTGCATAAAAGTGATACCAAGGTTAGGAAAAGACCACAATAATTATATTGACAAGATATAAAATAGAAGCCCCCTATCCACATTGGACGCGTCAGGTTATAGACAAGTGTAGCCGACAGTGTGGGAGCATATGCAATGCTTAAAATTGTGTGGTAAATTATGCTGAAAGCAATGGACATTTCAGGTATTTACCGTTTCATATGGAGAGATAAAAAAAAAATCATAGCCTCATAACCGAGTTGCAGATAAGAGTCCTCTCTGGAAAGACTTAACACATGGCAACATAGAATATGGCTGCAGAATTAATCCTGGCTTCCAGAATAAACCATTACACTTTCTTATGGGAGAATCCGATACAAGGTATGTTACTAAGACCTGTGGATAACGACTGTCTATACTCTAAAGAGTTCCCCCCAAAGGATTTTGGCAATGCCAAGTCTAGGTTGTTGCCCTAAGCCAAATGCAGATGTACTCTAGATTTACTCCTTAGCATTGATGGTTCACACCACTATTGAGGTTACATCTCAGTCATTCCTCTTTGGAGGCTTTAACTTATCACCTCCAATGCCCCTGGAAAGCTTTTAAGCAAGTAGTTGCGTCACTAGTCGTCTTCAGGTCAATCATGTAAATTGTGATAAGAGTTTGTTCCATCAGGGACATGGAGGTAGCAGGAGTTTAACTGCAGGGCATAGGAGGTGGAGGGCACGCAGAGGTAATTATGGAGAGCAAGACTTCCAACAAGTGCTTGAAGAAATCTGAAGACAGATGGAACAGAGTGACGTAGGGGGATGGAAGACATTCACAAGATGCAGACTTGTGCACAGTGGACCCCATAAGATTCAGTATTTTCCTTAATAAAGGGACTTGCTAGTGATTTACAAAACTACTTTTAGGGAGCAGAACTTAATTATAAAGTGGATGGTTTGATTATAGGATTCTAATGAGCTCTTTTGAAGGATAGTGATGGCTGGCAGGCTTGGGGGCTTATTTGCATTTCTGAATGAAGTTTTTGAACTTGAGTTGTTGGGTGTACTCTAAGGTTTTGTGCTAGGCTTCCACACCATGCAAGAAAGGACTAGGCAGCTCATGCAATCTTCCACACAGACATAGCATTGTTTGTCTAGGACTAGATGAAGTGGTCCAATGAACCCTAGAAGAATACAGCCAACAAAAGGGGGCAGAGGGGCACGATGGTCAGTGAAGAAAGTGGCAATAACTTTTGAAGTCTGGAAACCAAAGGGATAGTGCGCAGCAGCAAGTTTGAAGGTACTAGATGCTCACACCAATAAGAGCAGGGTGAAACGATGTAAAGGAGTTATACAGCAATCAATCATTTGTTGAGTGCGCTACTCACCCGGAAGGGTCTCAACTGCTCAAAGAGCCAGGTCTTTAGGCACTTCCTGAAGGTCAGGAGGTCTTGGGTCTTATGTAGGTTGGTGGGGAGTGAGTTCCAGATTTTGGCTGCAAGGTGAGAGAAGGCTCTGCCGCCAGTTGTGGTGCAGTGAACACGAGGGACTGTTGCGAGGGTGAGGTTGGTAGAGCAGAGCTGGCGTGTCAGGATGTGGAAGTTGGGTCTATCATTGAGGTAGGCCGGTCCATTGTCGTGGAGAGCTTTGCGAGCGTGGATTAGCACTGGAAGTGAAGACTGCACCTCATTAGGAGGGATACATGGTCTTGTGCAGGTGGAATAGTCCCACCCCCACCCAAATCAGCTTATATATTTTAACCAATTCACTCTGAGCCCCTCTTAATACACATTTGCCCTAACCTCTTGCAACACTGAGAAAAAAAAATTGAGGATAATTTAAGCGCAGGGTTAAAAACTTTAAGACTCAATACGTGTTTGTTACAAAGTTTGAGACCATGCACTGAACCTGCTCTTCCTCCTGATCACTCTTTGCTCACCCTTGAGCGATTCTAGTCTATTTGCCCTCTCCACACCCCTACAGTATGCCACCAGGTGTTTGTCTCAATTCCAACATAATTGACACACAAATGGACTCGTATGTATTCCAGCAATCATTTTGCCTGGACACAGGTTGTGCCATAACACCATTCCATTATATTTTGGAAGCCAAACACTTACATGCTGGGGGCCTTTAGTGCCAGATGTTGAGCTCAAATACCCAGAAGGCAATATTAATATTGAACAAGGGCTTGTATATGTACCAGTGGCCGCAAACAAGGAATCCACGGTAGGACACCCACAGTTACAATGGAATAGAACATCACATGGTTTAAGATTGATGTGGGACAGAAAAGTCTGCTGCAGGGTAGACATGTAAAACTACCAACTGTACTGTTCTTGGGATTCCTAATGATGGCTGTCCGAGGCAAACCGGGATTGTGTGCGCACCATGTAGTAGGCCTGTTTCAGTCTTATTGGATTGGGAGGAGCTAGCAAAGCTCTATCCTCAGTGGTGGAAGGTTACACCCCCGTGTTAAGCATTGATGGCAGCACTTTAATGATCAGTAGTAGTGAACAGGCCCTTTTTATCCTGCGTCACTGGAGGGAGGCCTACAGGCTCAGTTACCTTTTTAAAAACAAAAAGGTTCTGCTGCGTACTTAACTCACCCTTGGCCTACATCAAATAGATGTAATATATCCAGCAGTCACTACTCCTGCGCAGTGCATGGCAAGGGAACAGTACGTGCAGATAATACTTGTACACCTAAGAGGAATACATAGATATAGTGCTACAAAGAGGAAGCATGTGCTGATGTGTGCTTGAATAAGTGCACTACATGAAGTGTTGTGAATAAGGCGAGTATGCATTTGTAATTAGTATACCCTAGTTAAAAGGAAAGCATATGTACTGAATGGTGTGCAGAAGTCATGTGATGGTGCAATGCCAAGAGGCAACAGAGCTGGACAAAATGTTTGCTGTGAATGTACACCAAGAGTGTCTGAAATGGTACAGTGATTGAGTACCCTGCTTCCATTCTGGAAGCACATGCCTACCTAGCAATGAGGCAAGTAACCCTCACCCCCAGATCTGGATTACTGCATTCCTGTTGGCTGGAAGGGACACACTGAAGAGAAGGAAAATCCTCTTTGCACTTCAAGAGGATGCCCTTCACTTCAGTGAAATCACAAGGAAAGGGCCTCGACAAATCTCAGGAAGGGCAATTTGGCCGATTAGGATTCCATTAAGAGTAGAGCTGAGGGGATTAACTTTTGATGCACTATCACTGCAGCTGACGTAGGTCAGAACTCTGGACACACTCAGGAATTGTGTTGTAGGTCAGTCACCTTTGGAGTCATACCTGCTGTGGCGGAAAGCCTTCCATGGAGGTGTCCACTTCAAAGGCTCAAACCCCCCCCCCCCCCCAAAGTCACATTTGGTGTGCAGATGCTTGGCAGCTGACAACTTTATGGGCACTCCATCTTCCTTTTTATAGTCCTTTGCCATAGGAGCTATGAGAAGGTGGAAGCTCTGCAACACTCACTCCTGTCACCAGGACTGGGGACCAACGCCTGCTAGCCTACCTGCTGGGTGAGGTGATATCACCCAAAGAAATGAATTCCACCTGCCCCAGAGCATCAGTGCCTGCCAAACCCAGTATGCCCTGTAAGTAAGAGAAAACATTGGAGGGAGCAAGGTCCAGTTAACTGTTGGCATGATTTGTTTTGTAAAGGAAAGGGCCAGACAGATCTGTGTTGAGCACCATGCAGCTCTATCTACACCTGTACCACCATGCTGCAGTGACCCCCCCCATATGTCAGGGGGTGGGGAGGAAGCACCAGTAAACTAAACACTTCAAGGATTAATAAGACTTGACTGTCTGGGCAATTATGAAGAACCTGTATAGCCACATATGCAGCAACCCCACATGCATGGAGGGGCTGCTGGCACCGACATTGACACAGGATTTGGGCTGCCACCCGAAGGAGAGACCAAGGCAGTGATCAGCAGGTTGGACCTGCTGCATGAAAGAACAGCATCCAATTCACTAGAGCTGCTGTTAATGACGACACCAATAATGTTGCTGCATCCTTGGTGGCTCCATTTGGGAGCTGATAGTGTTATCGGCCACTTCTTCCCCATTAAGAAGAGGGGGGCAGCACTACAAGATATTGTGCCCCCAGGTGCAGCCCAGCTTATCAGGACTTGTAGGTGCCCACTGTTGCTGAACTACTATATTGCAAGAGTAGTTAACATGTGAACTGGGTCAGTTGTGGCAGGGAAGCTGCTAAGAGAGCTGCAGCACCATAGATCTTTAATTAACTTCTTGTGAAGGATGGGACAGGAATTCACCCAATGACTAGAACTAGTAAGGGAGTTAGGATAAAACAGTTTTGCTTCACAATGTGGTTTCTTCGCATATGCAACTGGTAATAAACACATTCATACAAGTGTATTTGGCTGGACATTGGTACTGCCTGCACTTTGAGTCAAATTGTGTTCACTGACCTGCAGCTACATTCCCCGCCCATCTTAGACTGCTTGCACCAAGTCAAGTGCATAAGGAGGTACTTGACAGTTGAGCAGGATCCATATTAGGTTGGGCCTAGGACATTAGTAGAAGGCCTCAGCCACCATAGTTGGTCCCAGTAACCCTTTGCTTGCCCCCTGGCTCTCTAAAATCGCTCTAGATCACCAATTCACAGTCAAGAAAAACTAGGACAAGGACTTAGAACACAAACACATGACATTATACTGGGACTGGTATTAAATATTTTATTTTAGGCCTGCAACGCTGCCATTCTGCATTTATGATGACTGCTGTGCTTCCAGAGCCTGAAAAACTGAACTGCAGCAAGACACGCCACAGCAATAAACACCAGGAACCCGACTGCAAATACAGATGATCTGACCCATCCTGGTACCAAAGGTTCTTCAGAGGTGCTACGAGAGCCTGAGGAGAGAAACAAATTGTTCTAATTCTAGGCAAGTAATACTAGGTAAGCGAGATCATTGCTACTCTAATACCTTACACAATAATGGAGTACAGTCAAGTAATTAATGCAGTACACTCCTTGTTCTTTGCTCCACTCCCATTTTGAGTTTGCTCATTAATCAGTTCACCCACCAGCCCAAAAAAAAAAAAGTAGTATTTGGCAAGGTTTGTTTACTAAATGGGACATAACATTAAATCTATATTTTTTCATAGTTCGCAGCAAATGTTTGAGGGTCACATGCGGCAGAACTTACATCCAGGCCTTAATGATGAAAATCATTTGCAGCACTGCCCAACATGAACAGTGAAAGTGGTATCTCAACACTAGCCCTTAATCAGCAGCTACTATACAGTGTATGAAGCATCATCAATACCAACCCTCCATTCCTAGTACCACTTCTCTTCTCCTCAACTATGTTTTCCATGTACCTGCAATCTTTCCTTTGTTGGCAAAGTAGACAGGACCCTCCGTCACAATATTCACATCTTTTGCCTCCATGTCAGTCACCATTCTCTCTACAAGGAAAGACATACAAGGGTTGCTTGGAAATCAAAGTAAGGGTCTACCAATTAGATAGAAGCAATAGATGTGTTGAGTGAAGAGCGAGCAGAAGTAATAAGCCAAACATTAGCCACCAGCTTTCCACCTTCCACACATTGCTTAATATTGTACATGCAATGAATCAAGTCTTACTCTTCCTTGATGGGCAGGGAGGAGAGCAGGATATCTGTGCAGATGGGACACACACTGAGGCACTGCAGTGGAAAAAGACCTACAAGAGAAAGTGAGATATTGACCTAAATACTCTACCAGCACCTTTATCTGATAAAGGCAATTCATAGGGCAGCAAAGTTGTGGAGAACCCATGAAGCATGGCCATAGCCTGCCAAACGGGTTTGACATGGTCTGACACCTGAACTCACCTGGCCCCCTAAATTCTGCTGGCCGACACCGACAAAGGTGAAGGTGCTGATGGCAAAGCGTTGGTAGTGCAATGGAAATTGTAGCATAGAAAACATAGCACTATCCTGGAACACCTGCGTCCTGTAATTATCTCCTGTGTAGGGACACCTGGACCAGAAATCATGGAAGTCAGAATACATGGGACACAAGTCAGGCAAAATGCTTTGCTTTCCCCTCCCCAAACTTAGAGGACCTACCCTGCAACCAAGATTGGCCACTGTGGTTGCTCCATGGGATTACTGGAAGGGGTGGCCCAGCACTCATTCAGAACAAGCACCAAGTTGGGGTCTGTTCGTTGCAGAAGCCGAACCTCCACAAATACAGGTTCTCGAAGTACCTTCAGCACTGGATACTCGCTGGTTGTATAGTAGGAACTGTACATTCCATCTGCGTAGAAAGAACAGACCGGAGGTTAGCAGCAATCTCCATGATTGTTTCGATAGTTATGTTCCTCCCAGTGAGCTGTAAGAAAACTGAGCCCTGTATGTCTTAGTAGCATCTCAAACCAGCTGAGTGATGCTTTGATGATATTCCACCTGCTACATCCAGGGTAGAATTCTATTGACTTCTGCTCTCCCAACCAACTCACTATACTTCATAAGTGACTTCCAACATTCAAACGCCCTGGAATATGAAATCATTTCTATGGATACCCATTGCTATGATGGCCACCTCACTCCAGATGAGACAATCTAGTCCTAATGTTTGAGCTACAAAGAATTGATAACAGGTGGGTTAGTTTAATTCGTTATAGACAATCAAAACTACAAAGCCCCATAATGCATTATATGGACTCAAGAGCCCAGAGTGCTAACTGCATCATGACTTCCTACTCAGCTAGAGCGACTTTTGCCTTTAGACGCTCAAGGCTTCTGTTGATGCTTTGTGAAGCACCTTCTTTTGTCCCCGGACTTCCAAAAAGCTTGGGTGCTGCCGCCACTAAAGCAAAGGAGTTAATGAAAGGATCACTTACACCATAGCAGGTTCAAGAACAGCTAGTCATGCTGCAAACAAACCTCACCATCTTACACTCACAGTAAGAATTTAAGCCATCTCCATCATGTAGAAGTTTGGATGGTAATCTCCATCTACATTGTCTCCAATACTGGCCTAAAGCTCTGCTACAAAGCAACATCAAGTCTTCTCTTGACCTTGATCCGCATAAGGGAGGCACAGAAGAGCATTTTGCCTACATCTCCTCAGAAAAGTTACTATTAATGCCCACTGGAATTTTGTAGATTTTAACCTGTAGTATTTTGCCTAAATGAATGAATATTCAGGCAAATCAGATATAGCTTTGTAAAGCTTTAACATTCCAACAGTTGAAAAGGTTTTAAAAAAAAAAAAAAAAAAAAAAAAAAAAAAAAAAAAAAAACACACACACACACGAGGGCAAATGCAACCCATGACAATATCACAGGCAACCCAGCCACATTCAGTATAGTACTGTTGAAAGTATGATACTGTGATCCAGGGAGCAATTTGATCCACAACTTAAGGAAAACAATGTTTCCAGTCAGAGAGCAGGTTGTATAGCAAGGAGTCCAACTTAACAGTTGTCAAGCACAGCCAGGTGAGATTTTAACCTAGAATGGGCACAATGGCCACTACTCAGTGCAAACAGCATTAACTATTTGGTCAACTACCACTGGAGAAACTTTTCAGGTTCTGTACCTTTAGCAAGCCTCATTTCAAGGAAAAGGGGTCCAGGACTGCTCACTGGAAGAGGTGGTGGGAGGGTGAAGACTTCTACTTGCAGTGGGATAAAACTATCCCTGTTGCTGCTGGCGTATGTGCAACGTACAGTCAACCTAGGGAAGAAAAGCAGAAGTATTAGCTCCCATTGCAGCGGGTCAAGGATGAGGACAGGGAGAGGGCAGGTGACAAGAATTTCCAAGAGGGCTGTGAAAGGCTATAAAAAATTTTTTTTAAAAAAAATTCTACTCTTCTGGCCCCTGCAGAAGAACCTAGACAGTCTTGTCGCCCATGGGAGAGACACAAACAGTAGACAGAAAAATGCTACAAGGTCTGACCCTGCATCATTGGCCACAAGCCTTGTTGTGAATTAGATACACAGCTAAAGTTGTGACAAAAGCGGAAGTTACAAAATGCAAAGAAAACTGAACTAGGGCTTGCTTGATAAAAGCCAAGACTCACAAGTGTGAGCACCACAGAAGGTCCAGACGGGAGGCTATGCCTGTGTGGGAGAAGAGGGAAGAAAAAAAAAAATAGAAAAAAAAAAAATCATGCCTGAACATGGATGGGATAATGTTTAAGAGGGAATAGGCTAAGCCATTAGGTTTTAGTGTAGAAAAAAAAAATGGCCTTGTGTCGAAAAGGAGAGGCCAAGAAGGCATCCTTTATGGGCACCTGAAGAGACTGATTTTTGGAGACTTGTCATTTCTGTATACCTGAACTATGATGCACTACCCCATTTTAACAAAAAAAAATCAAGGGCTTAAATTCGAGCAACAGGGCCACAGTAGCCTCCAAGAACAGGGCTGAGAGCAAATTACTGCTGTGCAGTGACAACCCCACAATCTAGTTGCACCAATGCGTCCAAGACCCCTCTGTTTTAATAGAGAAGCACATGCACTGGGAAAATATGCACTCACCCTGAAGCAGACCATTAAGGAAGCTCGTTCTCAGAACTTCTTGCCTACGACACAAGACAATGTCAGTAAAAACAGATTATGACAGGTTGGGCCAAGTAGTGTGAAAAACAAAGGAGGTATGTAGAGGGTGCTAGGTGAGGCCAGCAGTTTTCTGGCATTAGGTTTGGCCTTGAAGAGTTCTTAACCAAGAGTGTCCTACCAGGTAGGCCTTGTTGGCAGACTGAGCTACGGGGAAGAAGGACACGCCCAGTGGACTGCTCACACCCTACGTCATTGTGCCAGTGTTCCACAGCAAGGGCAGGGACCCAGATTAACCTTACCTGAAGGTGCTGTCTCTGCTAATTGAGGCTCCCTTCCAAGTCACCACGCTGTTGAGCGCTTCCAGTCTGTTCTCATACACAGTTGAGTCACCAATGACCTGTTAACGAGATGTACCAAGCTCATGTGAGCACAACAGGAGTTCCCGAGAGCAGACAGGGGTTACTCTAGCATTGCCAGGAGACTAGCGTTGCACAAACTAGAGGTAGTGCAGACTCCAAGCCTGTGCACGAAGTGTCTGGATTAATAAAACTGGTAAAGCTGCGGTTATTCTTAGGTTGCTCGAAAAGCCCAGTGGGCTTACAAATGTAAGACACAAACACTTTAGTGAAAAGTAGTTATTGGAAAGTTGCAGGTGGCCGTTTCTCTCCTCTATAATTATCACCCCCTACCCCCAAACCTTCCACCACCCCCAGGCTTCTACACCATCTCACCTGGTAACCACCACTACAGGACAAGGGGTACTGGTACAAGAGAAAGGCCTCGTTTTGATGCAGTTGAAGTCCTGGGCATGCACGGTTCACAGTGAGGAGCCTGACAGAGCTCAGGTTCACAGGTGGTACCACAACATTCGCAGAGATGGCTATGGCCGCTTCACCTTCAGCAGTGCAATGAGCAGTCACTAAAAAGGGAGGGGGAAAAAGCATCCTGGAATTTGATCGTTTTCCATGGCAGAACATCAGCCATCATCCAACTTCGATACTTTCCCGGAAATGTGGACATTCCGGATTGTTTAACCTGCGAGCACAAGACTGAACCATCAACTACACGCAAGGACCCAACATAAGAGAAGCTGAACTCTCCTCACGAAACTGGCAACACTTCAGTGCTGAAGAAACCGGTCACCTTTTGCCTCATACCACAAACACCTTGCCCTGTGAAGGTCAGCTTCTGCCATGACTCCTCCCCGGATCTACAAATGTGGTTCTTCCCTAGCAGATCAGATTAGTCCCAGATTTTGGGGTGATTTGCTTGTATACCCATGCATTTTTGCATTCTCCTTTCTAAGAAAGTGCTCAATTATGGAAGCAAAGGCTTGTATTGGGCAATGCGCATCCTGAACCGGTCACTGCTAAAAAAGGGGACAAAAAAAAATGCATAACAGATTGCATGTGAGATCTAAAAGTTTGCCCCCACAAATGCTAACAGCATCAGTTCATTCATAAACTGAGACTGAAAGATTTGACAAAACGGACCGAAGGTTTTGGACAATCCTCAAACAGTGAGATTACCTGGTCACTTTGGCACAGTATTCAACTCTTTATAAATCTCCGTCCATGTGTCATAACCTAGCAGACATGCAACGACTGGAATAGCCTCTGTGGGAGCAGCTAAAACTAGTGTTATTTTGACAGCCTATCTACTCCTCCCAAACACCAGTAACACTAATGCCTACCAGAGGCTCATGGGAGAAGGGAGGGGTTGGTGAAGGAGACAAACTCACAAAAGTGATGAATTCGAACCTGGTTTTCCAAAGTAGCAAGGAGTAACGCCATCGGCTGGGTCGAAACAGCAGTCAAGCTCTTGGCAGGTAGTTCGGGTGATTGGCAGACTGCCACAGAGCAGTCGGTCCACTCTGGCAATGGCAGCACAGAGACCAGGGCTGGGAGCATCCATGGCTGCAAGAACATAGAAGGTTCAAATTATCACAGCGATTGCCTTTGTCAATAGTCTGCTCAGAGGTGACCAAGCCACATCATACTCACCAGGCAAGAGTGGGCACTTCAGGAGCTTCACTAGAGTGACATTCTGCGTAGCAAAGAACTCCTTAACCTCCAAGGTCACCACATACTCTTCATCCTATAGAAGAAAGGAGAGATTGTACTACTTGCATACTCCCATGACCAGCCTAGGTTACCCTATTGGATCCAAGCTGCACCTGACTACATAGCCCCAGTTGGGTTTGGGGGGGGGGGGGGGGGGGGGTGGGGTGAATCTTTGCATTCCAGGAGGGCCTGGCGGTTAAGGCTGAACTTCTTATTGGAGCAAAAGTAACTGATTTGCAGTTGCCTAGGTCTCAACTGAGATGGGGTGGTGTGCAGTATAATAGAATGCCACTTCAAGCAATTACCAATGGCTGAGTAACTCAAGCATTAAACCCATCACTTTTTTGTATACTTGTATTAAGTCAGTCACTGCTGCTTCCCCGTGATGGGAGATCAGACTATGGTCCCGTGAGTCTGAAACGTAGGAAGATTAAAGTAAGGACTTGTCAGAGTAGAAAGAGATACCTCCAGTATGCTGGTGGTACGTTCTTTAACTTACAGGTTTCCTCACCTGCTCACTCACGTAGCACCCTGCGTAGTCCGTGCCAATGACTAGAGAGGCATCTGGTCGCTGACCAACCCAAGTCCTGCAGTCAGTGTCGTTCTGGAGAGCATGAGATAGCCCGGCCTGATCTAGAATGTTAGAGAACAAGGAGTAGTTGGTAGATATTACTTCAAACCATCAGATGCTACCACACCACAATCCTCGGACCGGATATCACTATTACCAACCTAACAAAATAACTTCACCACAAGGCCAACAGAAGCAGCTTCGTACAGATGCAACTCATGAAACCAATATTAAACCACCAAAGAAAAACTGCAAAGGCCACAGCAAGGGCAAATGTCAGCAAGGACTACCGCCATCTAAAAGCACCCCGACTAGGACACAAGTGTCTGCTGGACTCGTCCTAGAAGGTGAGTTTTCAGCCAGCCTTAATTTCCTCGGGACACCATACATAATGAGCACGTACCTTTATATATACACCCCATGGCGAGGATCTTCCTACACGTTTACCGGCCTAGTGGGAAGTTCCTCTGGATAAGTAAATATGCTTTAAAAGGTTTGCGGGAAGTAGTAAGACATCTATTCTGCACTCCCGTCACCAGCTCGGATGACAAGCCACAACGATGTTGTAGATATACTCGTATGCAACTCACCTCCCCCACCATCGAAAGTTTACTATCCCACACTAATTACCACCCCCAAAGAAAAATCTAGTCAACTGCAGCATCCTGGGACTTGTAAGCACAGATTTATGGAGTGAAAGGCAAAAAAACGAGCGTTTATTATTTTTTTTGCCATGCTTCGCGCCAGTTGCTGAAACCCCAGAACTAGAGGACGTACTGTGGCCGACATATGCGCCCCTGCTTTAAAGCGCTAAGTAGCTATAACCCCCAACACCAGTTTTTCACATAGCGAGCACTTTACTACCAAGTAACCTAACGAGGGACCAATGAGCAATATAAAAACACAAGGCTTTAAATTTAGGATGCGCGAAGTTACACCAACGCTCCCAACCCTCCCACAAATTCTCACCCCCTCAGCCGAATGGCGTTACTTACCTCTCACAGACACAGTGAAGGAGACATTGCTCGCAGGTGGAAAAACTACAAACCGCAATCCGCGGGGGCCACAGGTCAACGAGGAAGACTTCTCATCGAGCACTACTTCCCGCGTAGCAACCTCGACACCCAAAACAGACCCAAGGCTGTAAAATACCAGCAGCACCCGGCACACATTAAAAGACGCCATCTTACCCGAAAACCTTGACATAGGTACTTCGGAGTGTGATTTTATACCCTGAGACGTCAGTTCCACCAATCCCCGAGCCCGGGAGGAATGCTCATCAGAGAACCCTGTCAATCACGTCTGCCACACAAATCACCTGAAACCCATTGCTTGTTAATCGGGCGTCAAGAAAAAGATGCAACGCTCGTTTACACGGGTTTTATGGGCTTCTTATTCTCACCATATTAACACGAGCCATGATAAGGTGTAAAAAGTTAAAAGCATATTTATAGTCCGGACTGTCCGGTTACCCCTAATTCTACCTTTAGAGCTCTCAGTGTTCCCAGGAACGTGTGTGAATAACTCATCCGGTCCAGGAATTTTATTTTGTAGTCCTCACTTTATAATGGTAATTAGAGAACTACAAGTCCCAGAATGCAGAGCAAAAACTTGACCTGGGTCAACCACTCAGGTAGGAACCTAGGAAGATTGAGAGATCTGCTGTCACTAGTTCTGAGTCACAAATGTAATCCTGGCACCCTAAAGCTCAAATTTATCCCATGTCAACGGGCCTGGCGGTCCAGATTTTCTACCTTGTATATGTTGTATTCTGATACATTTTTCATGGGTTGATGGGCAAAGTAAAATTACAGGCATAGGGCAACGTGAACTCTCTGTTGTATATCCATGTGTGCACCTCTTTTGGTACACATGTGTGTGGCCAGGCTGACTGTTGCTTCAGGTGAGACTGTCAGGGTGTGTCCAAATAATTCTGGGCCTTATATTTTTATGGGTGGGTCTAAAAATCTTGCTTTAAGGAGCACCGCGCGTTGTGCAAAACAAGGAGAGAACACGACTGAATATTACATTTTTCAGTCAAAAACGTTGCCTGGATCATTTACAGACAGCTCCATCGGCCAGATGACCAAACCAAAGTTTGCACTCATCGGGCCCACTCTTTTGATGGTTATGTCTGGCCATTCATTGGGTATTCCTAGGCATACGATGATTGTACGCAGAATTTGTACCTGTGCCACTGCATTTTAAACTAGGTGTGGGCCTTTGGTAGTTTTGCCTGGGAATTTGAGGCTAGGCATGCGAGGCTCTAACTGGGTATTTAAAGTTGTGCCCGGACATAGGGTAATTGTGCATGGGATTTCAAGCTGCCATACTCCATGTTTATGTATATATACAGTATATATATATTCCACACCTATTGGAAGGTAAGGGTCTACCCCCAAGTAATACTCTTATCAGCATAAGCGAATGTGGCTCTCTTGACTAGGCCATGGCACAAATAACAGATGATGGGTACTGGTGTACTGTCGTGGGGAACAGCGGGTTTTACCTCCAACATACACATAAGTAGAAATCGCCAATTACCACCCACATCCAGGTACAACCTCTGTGAGCTGAACTCAGATGGTGAACACTCATACAGGCTGAGTGAAAGGGTTAGGATAAGTACACTGCGAGGTTAATACTGGTGAAGGCAGAGAAACCAGTCAGTCACCAGGTAATGCATATCAAAAGCATAAAAGTAAGTACCCGAGTAAGTTTTGCGGAACTGCTAACGCGTCCCTTTATGATAATTTATTTCACATCAGTACTCGTTTTAGGCCAATGAATCTTTTGACCCAGCTGTGAGACACCGTAGGACGAGATAGCTAATCAATATATCAATCAATACATCAATAATGCCATCAATATTTATCACAATAATACATTTCACCATAGTCACTGTCATTAATCAATTCAATCGATGCTACCATGACTTTTCAGCCATGAATAACCACACCAGTTTAATAGAATTTTATGAATTTTATTCCCTATTAGTTACAATCTAGCATCAAATGCGTTAATCTCAAAACCAAGAAACACAATAGCATAGTCACGATATGGAAGCTTTGATAAGATTTCATTAAGGCAAGAATCACAAACATTAGATTATAACACGGCGTGAACATAGATCAAGTTTAGCAGAGTGTCAATAACGAGTCAGTTCAACATAGCATAATGTCAGTCATTTGTCTATTTGCGTCAGCTTGGTGAACACCTGTCCTAACCACTAATTAGCATTAACATGTTGGGCTTCATGCAAAACAATTTAGAACACCAATTTGGAAAGCATCTAACTAAGGTCTCTGTCAAAAGCAAGCAGTTGATACCTAGAAAGGAAAAGCAAACAGACAAATTACAATTGCATTGTCATAATTACCCTCCAAAGATTAGGTCAGCGCACAGGCTCAGTCTTCGTCTTCAGGACATCAGTCAGATCGCCATCAGTCAGGTCTCAACTAAAAGTAAAAGGCACTTCCCTCATAAGGAGGTAAAGTGTAAACGGGCAAACTAAGGGCAAGGGTGGTTTTAATAAATCTCAAGTCACCAAACAGAGTGACAAAGTTTCTGGATAAAATCAATAGAATTCCCTACCTAATTCGAATGACCTCTGTGTGACATGGGTTTTTATCCCTTTTTCGTAGTACATTCCCCCAAAATTCTATTGGTCATCTTCTATACCCCACTATCTTTAGCCTATTAAATTAGACATTAGGTAATTCTAATCTTTACCCCATATTGGCTTACAAGTCTTTGATTGGTCTTCGCAATTGACGTCTTCAGAGGTGGCAAGTCCGGTGTGACTTCATGTTTTGGCATTTCTTTGCACATCTTTTGGTCAGCAGTTCCATTGTATTCACCGGTTTGAATGACCTTGTACATTACATTAATCTACACTTGTTTCAATTCATTTATAACATTTAATCCATGGCACAGAAGATGCGCCTGAGAACGGATTTAACATGGTTACATTCATCTTCCAAGTTAGAAGAAAAAGAACATTTGCGGGGTCATGACCCCTTGTGAGTCAGCACACTGAAAAATAGAAAAATGCATATAATATGAGAGCCAGGCAGCTAAGCTGCAGCTCACGCTAACTTAAGGCCTATGAGCATTTTCAATACAGAATTAAATAATGGAAATGTTAATATAAGCTTAATTGAACATAACAAAAACCTTTTATTCATCAATATTAGTTTGTGTATACATTGGTCACTACTCATCGTGGTCACAATTCAAGTGCACGTTTAAGCAAAATCGCTATTATTATAGTTTCTATGCGGCATCATCCCACATCGATATATAAATATTTCATGTTAATATAGATTAGATAAGCTACGCTCTCTTAGTCCCTCCTCTGATGATGTTCGTCATCACATAAACCTTTCCCTTTGACCTTTCACTTAATTTTTCACTTTACGCATAATGCGCATTTCAACATCTTGTCCCTTATGTGAACTTTCCCAAATTTCGTTGAACATTTTCTCCCTTTCACTTTCTTCATTTCTCCTGGTTCTTTTTGTCCAATTTCTTTTAATTTTATCATTAAGTTTGCATGCTCCCCATAATCCCAATAAACAGTCCAAAACAATTAATAGACCCCCTAATATATTTGCAAGTACCCCATTCCAAATGTTGCTAAACCAGCTTCCCACTCTGGCAATTCCTTTCCCAAATTTCTCCCACACTCCAGGTTCCTTCAAATCCTTCAAATCTGTACTATCTCTAGTTAGGTTAGTAAGCATACTTCTAATCTTTTTACTATTGTCCGGTATAAATGAGCAACAATTACGCTCGTTGAGCATCTTGCAGACCCCTCCACTCTTTGCTAAAAAATTTGTCTAAAGCAAGCCGATTTTGAAGAGTCATAGCTCTTTCTGCAGTAAGTTCAGTATCCATCAGGAGTATAGCCCCTGTAGAAATTTTCAGCATGTTATCCACAATAGTAGACAACCTTTGAATTTTCATGGAGTTTAAAATAACCCCTACTGAGGGAATTATGGCTCCAAATATATCTCCAATGACAGCAGCCGCTAACTCTCGTTTTTGTCTAGCATGTTGTAATTCACATGTTTTAGGTATTTGCTTTAAGTCATCAATCTGGTAGATCTTTGGGAAAACTATCCCCAAATAACATGTCCCATACCATCCCTTAGGGAGACGGTAATAAGCATTAAGTCCACAGATGTAATAGATCCCAGGGATCGCTGGATCCTGTCCATTCAACATAAATGTCAATTTACTCTAAAACAAAAATACATGTCTGCATTCACTCATTCCCACAAATAAAGTGTCTTGGTCAGATTTTGGCCTATATATACAAAGCCTTCCTACATGTAATGCATCTATAGCTAATTTGCCTTGCATTTTAATTTCGGTGTAAGCATAATCATTTGCATATGTGCGTTTTTCTAGCCCCTTTTCTAATCTTTCCTTTAATGCTTTGCGTCTATCATCAGTGTGATCTAGGAAGCTTTTCTCTACAGGTGTCAATAAGCAGGTCAGATTGTTGCGGTGCGCATAAGCTGTCCCAAATGTAAGCATTGGTTCAAAGAAGCCTCTAACTATTTTTATACTATGCTCTTTAGCTAGTTTGTTCAGGAACTCAATCACTGGCACAAAAGAAAACACAACATCCAGATTTGAATAGAAGTATTGCACATGCTCTTGATTATAGAATCTTGTTAATAGCAAGCTACAGCTAATCCCGTAAATTAACGGTAAGCACTGACGAAGGAATCTTTGTACACACATAACAATTTTTCGCATCCATAGTCTCAACATACTCATTCAGCAAGCGATAGAAGACATTAGTAGAAAGTTCCCCCTTTTAATTAGTTCCCTCATGCAAGTGTCTTGCATCCTGCTAAAACTTTTTCCACGGTGTTAATGTAGTAGTCTCAGGTTTTGAAGCAGTGTTAGTCGCTTTCTTATCCAACCACGGCATTCCCACAATCACTCCAGCAATTATTATTGCACACACAATACCTATTATAAGACTCAACCAACCACACACCTTACCGTTCTTGTTACTACCTCTATTATAAGCCATGTCTGTATAGAATCAGATAGCAGAATAACAATCAACTTGAGGACGATATCAAACTTTTTCTTCTTTCTCTCTTTTTGCGTGTATTTACAGCGTTTTCACTCACTCCAGGACCCGTTTGTCAAATCAGGTTAGCAGCTTGTCATAATCAGGTTTCTAAAAGTCAATTCAGGTAATCAATGTCACATCCGGTAATTTATAAGTCTTTTTATTTCGTTTTTCAGTTTTCGATTTTAACAAAGTCTTTTCTTTGAGTTACTTCAGGTACTGTAGTATTGGCCTGGTACTTCTCGATCAAAACAGAACGCTAAGAATTCTTGTTGCCATTCAGATGTTGTCGCATATGCCCATTCAGGACCTGCGTACCTTCTGTTTGCAGTTCTCTTTCTTTTTAGTCTGCGTTCACCTTGTAATTCTCCTTCACTCAGATCTTCTATTTGGGATGTATCAGTCTCTTCTGTTATTGTTTCACCTGGTACGATTCTTTCTTTTACAGTCTGTTTCTCTGGCCAGTTATCTCCTTTATGAGTCTTCTTTCGGCTTGGCTTTTCAGGACTCTGAACAGCACCCTCCTCTTGTAATATGGTGTTTTCTCTTGATGGACCTGCAACTGTCTCAAGGGGTGCCGGAGTACTTTGATCTCCTTCTATTATTTCCCCTTCTTCTTTTTCTTCTTCTGGGTCTGTGACAGGTTCAAGTTCTGACCCGTATTCGTCTACTTCTGGGAGAACTTCTCCTTGATTTAGTTCTCGTGGTGCCTCTACTGAGATAGGCACACTGTCACCTCTCTCAAACTCGTTCACTGTTTGAGGGACTAGGCTGTTCTCAGTGGGCTCTCCTGCAGTCTCAGTTCCCTCTTGACTGTTTTCTGGCCCTGAGACTTCCCTCTCTAGAACTGTTGTGCCGGAAACTTCAAGTTCCTCATCAGTTGGACACGTTACCTTTTTCGTGTGACTGGCATGTATCCAGTTTGGAACTCCTGCACATTTCACAGCAGTGGTCGTTGTCAAGATTACTTGATATGGCACCTTCCAGCGCGGCTCCAGACACGACTTTCTCATGTGCTTCTTGACAAGCACCCAGTCACTGGCTTGTAGGGTGTGACCTGGATCACCGATCGGTGGCAATGTGTTAGCTTCTACCTGGTGAGAGAAAGAGCGAATCACATCAGCCAAACCTTTGCAGTAGTCCAACACCATATCATCTGTGATATTCACTAGAGCATTCGCAGGTACTGCCGGTAACCTCATAGCTCTACCCATCAGGATTTCGTGTGGTGATAGTCCTGTCTTCTTATCAGGGGTGTTCCTCATTGACATCAGCACTAAGGGCAATGCATCTGGCCATTTCATATTGCCAGCTGCGCACATTTTTGCCATTCTTGATTTCAAGGTACCATTCATTTGTTCTACCAATCCTGATGCTTCAGGATGGTAGCTACAATGCAGCTTCTGTTCGATGTCTAATGTGGCACAGAGGAGTTTAATCACCTCATTGTCGAAGTGTCTGCCCCTATCTGATTCTATAGAGACCGGAAACCCGATCCTGGGTATTAGTTCCCTAAGCAGCAGTTTTGCAACTGTGAGACTGTCCTTTCTACGTGTGGGGTAAGCTTCAATCCAGTGACTGAAAACACATACAATCACCAACACATACTTCAATCCTCCGCAAACAGGCATCTCAATGAAATCCATTTGTAACTTGCTAAATGGACCGCCAGCTCTCCCAATGTGGCTCAAAGTCACCACAGTCCCTTTTCCGGCATTCATCTGCTGACAGATGATGCACCTGTGACAGGTAACCTCTGCGGCGTGTCTGAACTTTGGGTTAAACCAATCGATTTTGAATGACCTGATCATTGCATCCCTTCCAAGATGAGCCTGTCCATGGTAGAGCCTAGCGAATTGTGACAGAAGACTGTTTGGCAAAACCAATTTCCCCTCCTCTGAGACCCACAAGTTGTCAGCCCTCTGTGCACATTGCATTCTTTGCCAGGAGCATTTTTCCTCTTTGCTAGCACGACCCTGTAGTGTCTTTAGCTCATTTAGGGTATCAACCACCCTTAATGCAAGGTTCAAACATGTATCATTTTCAGTTTGCGGTAACAATTCCCACTGATCCTTAAACGATATACAGTTCAATGCGCAAAACTTTGCGACTTGATCTGCATAACCATTTCCCATGGACACAAAGTCTTGTGACTTATCATGAGCATTGCATTGTACCACAGCAATTTCAAGAGGTAACTAAATCGCATGTAACAAATCCTTAATTTGTTCACCATTTTTCACAGGAGAACCAGAAGAGGTCATGAAACCTCTCTGTGACCACAATTGGCCAAAATCATGTACAAATTCCAAATCCGTATCTGCTGTCAGTATAGATCGTGACTCTCAGATTTTCAGCTGCGTGGCATGCCTTGGTAAGCGCAATTAGCTCTGCCCCTTGTGCGGAATACACCCTCTCGAGCCAGGAAGCTTCGATGATACCAGCTATGGTACATACAGCGTAACCAGCTCTCAGTGTTCCGACTGAATCTCTCAAACAAGACCCATCAACAAACATGATGCAGTCATTTTCTTTTAACTGTGTATCTTGAATATCAGGTCTTGGCTTGGTACATAGTTCTGTTACCTCAAAACAGTTGTGCTCAATTTCTTCCTCATTATTAACTTCAGTATTCTCAGCAGGAAGTAGAGTTGCCGGGTTCAACACAGTACATCGTTTCAGCGAAACATTAGGTGACCCCAATATAATTGTCTCATATTTGGTGAGACGAGCATTTGTCGTGTGCTGAGTTTTGGTTCGAGTCAACAAAATTTCAACTGAATGCGGAACCATTACTGTTAGGGGATATCCCATCACTATGCCTTCACATTGCGTAAGGCTCTGTCCAACTGCTGCAACTGTGCGCAAACAACCCGGTAAGGCTGCTGCGACAGGGTCCAAGGTAGCTGAAAAATATGCTACAGGACGATTTGCACCTCCATGGACCTGTGTTAAGACAGACAAAGAACAAGCATCCCGTTCATGACAAAACAGTAGAAAAGGCTTCGTGTAATCAGGCATACCCAAAGCTGGTGCCCTGCACATGCATTCTCTCAACTCCATGAATGACTCAAGCTCTTCTTTGGACAAGGCTATGGTATACGGCTCATCCTTGATCTGTTTACCTCTCAGCTTTATCAATGGTTTTGAGATAATCGAAAAGTTGGGTATCCACTGGCGACAGTAGCCCACCATTCCCAAAAACATCCTGACATCTCTCTTTGTTGTTGGGGGTTCATTTGCAAAATAGCTGTTATTCTTTCCTTCGATATTCTCCTGGACCCTCTTTCAATCAAGTGTCCTAAATATTTTACTTCTTTCTGACAGTACTGCAATTTCTTGGGTGACACTTTATGTCCATTCTTTCCCAAATGGTTCAGTAAGGCAATTGTGTCATATTTACAGTTGTCTCTTGTCTTGGATGCAATTAGTAAATCGTCAATGTACTGCACTAGAGTCAAATTAAAAGGCAGTACTAAGGATTCTAAATCCTTTTTCAATATCTGATTGAAGATGGACGGTGACTCAGAAAACCCTTGAGGAATTCTGCACCAACTGTACACCTTATCCAGGAATTTGAAACTGAATAAAAACTGGCTATCCTCGTGAAGAGGTATCGAAAAGAAGGCTTGTGACAGGTCTACAACGGTGAACCATTCAGCGTCACACGGGACCTGAAACATAATCACTGCTGGATTTGGCACTATGGGGCAACATTTTACCACGATCTCATTTATTTTTCTCAGATCCTGCACAATTCGAACCTTCCCACAAGGCTTCTTCAGACCCATTATCGGTGAATTACATGGGCTACTCAACACTTCTTTCAGGACTCCGTTTCACAAAGTCTGCAATTATCTGTGACACTTGAATAAGAACATCTTGTGCCATGTGATATTGCAGCACCTGGGGAAACACTGCATTTGGTTTCACTTGTACTTTGACTGGTTCTACTCCTTGTATCAGTCCCACTTCCTTTCCTGTCAGATCCCACACTTTCTCTGTCACCATTCCCTGTAATTCGGCAGGTAGGTCAATCACTGTAAGCATCGGGAACAGTGTAATCAAAGGGTAATCTTCATTAGTAGTTCCTGTCTCTAACTCTGAGAACAGACCATCATCACTGTTTGTCTGCACTTCGATTCCGTCATTGGAACAAGTAATCGAACATTTTGTCTTGCACAGTAAGTCTCTTTCCAGTAGGGATACCGGGCTCGAATCGCAGACTACAAACTTATGCAGTCCCTGGAAGTTTCCGATCTCAACCTGCACTGGATCTGTAATTGGATTTGTCAGGTAGTGGTTTGCTACTCCGACCACCCTTATGGTGCACCCCGAAAGTGGTAATTTCTGTACCCCTGCACTTCTAACTGTAGAGCGTGTAGCTCCAGTATCAACCAGGAATGAAACCTTGTGGCCCATTAACTTTCCCTCTACATAGGGTCCCCTCTGATCTACTTCTAAGGACGCTGCAAGCCTGCACTCTTCACTATCTGAGTTGTCATCCGACCACTCCTCATTCATACCATCTTCACCACGTAATGGGAATTGCTGTACTGTATTATTTTGACTCATTACCTGACCTGTGTCCTGCTGAGGAAGCATCACCTGCTGCTGTCCCATTGGAGCCATTGGTATTTGCATTTGCTTTCTAGGTACCATGGGAACCTACTGTTGTACTTGCTGCATTTGAGCTGGGTGAACACGCGGCATTTGCATTTGCTGCATGGGCTGTAACCCCTGCATCTGTACCATGTTATTTTGAAAGTTCGGGTTTTGATTTTTCATTCTTGGACCTCTCATATTTTGCAATGTACCGACATTAGGGCTTTGTTGAATGACAACATCCTGCACCACATTCGGGCATTCCCGCTTCCAATGCCCCACGCACTGCACGTGTGACATGGTGACATCTTTTTCATCCCCTGCACGTCATTTTGAACCACAACAGGATACAAGTCTGGACCGCGATTCACAAAACCTCGACCTCTTGGTTGCACTTGAAACACACCATTTACTTGCGGTTGCTGCTGTATCATCTGTTGAACTCCGTTTCCCTGTATTCCTGCCTGCGCAGCCCTTATCTGCATCACCATCACTTTCTCTTTTAACTTTTTCTGCTTCAGCTCAATTTCGTCACTACAATATTTTGCATACTGCAACACCTCATCAATCGGCTTCGCTTGCCAACAAATCAAATGATTCTTAATCATCTGGCTAACCTCTGGTCTCAGCCCTTCAACAAATCTGAATACAAGATGGTTCATGTCTTTTGGCTCAATGGTCTCAGTACCACTGTAATGTTTGAAAGCCTTTAACAACCTCTCATAGTAAGCATGTATTGCTTATTTAACCTCCTGCGAGGTCCGATCGATTTTCTGCCAATCAGTCACCTTCGGCAACACTTTTTGCTTCAAAAACTCGATTACTTTATGATAGTACTTCATCACTTCCTCAGAGGGAGCTCTGGTTACCTTATCCCTTGCGGGCTCCTTCGTCGGCCAGTCTACCCCTCTCTTGCACTCGAGCCACAAATCAGGCAGAACAATAATCTCAAACAAGGTATTCAAGTCTTTCCAGAGACATTTTGCAAGTTTCACAAACCTATCTGTCTGTTGATACCACTCGATCGGTTTCTCCCTTAATCTGGGATAATCATTTGTAAAAGATAGGATGTCTCCTCTGGACCACGGCACATGAATTAGAACTCCACCAGCTGTTTCTATCATGGGTAATATTTTTACTGATTCTGTATCGGGTGAAGCTTTAGCCTGACCCGACCCCGGACTGTCTCCTTTCTCTTTATCTCTTTTCTTTGCCCATCTGCCTTCCCATTTTTCTAACGCACCCCAAATTTGCGCACTTTGCAGTATTTCTTTTAAATGCGCTTTCATTCCGGCAGACCTCATGTGCTCAAAGTCTTTTACGTCGAAGTCTAACCTGTAACTTCTTTTCAAATGTTTAGTGTTCTCAATATCAATGTTGTATCTGTCTGCTAGGTTCGCTAGTCTCTAATGTACCTTGCCTACCTCTTTGGTAATCTTAGGGCACACATATCTCAGTTCTGCTTCTGTGTATGACTCTGATCTGTTTACCCCCATTGTTCCATCCACTAGTTCAGCAGCTTCCACCCCCAATCTTACAAAGTTCAGGTACTCATCTTTCCCTATCTTTTCTGGTTCTACTGTAGTCTTTTGTGTAGCATAGGTCTTTTCTAACCACTCATTCAACTGCTGTACTGTAAAATCTTGCAGTGAAATGTTCCCTGCATGCATCATTGGCGATTGTGAAGCATTCATACTTATTGTCTGTGGGGTTAGCACCCTTAGCCCTGCCTGTCGCATCGCCTCCAATGGTGCTTCAACTGGGCTAAGGTCTATCAAAGACCTCGGTTTCTCAACTGCTTGTTCTCCTGGGGCCATTAACTGGGGAGTCCCTATGGGCCCTCCTCTTATTGCATCTTGGGTCATTACTCCCTGATCACATACGCCAGATTTACCTTGTGCATACAATGGCACCGGCGGAGCAACAGTAATTGGTAACGATATTGCGGCAGGTGTCTGACCTGGTCCCAGACTTCGTGGAGCAGTGACTCCATAAGTCTGTTCTAGTGAAGCCGGAACAGGTATTAATGGAGGACCTGCTACTGGGTTATATCCTGGTACCAGTTGTGGCTGCGGCTGGGGCAGCAATTGCGGAGTCGACTCAATCTGCACTAACCTCGATTTTGTATATATCGGGTATGGCGGCACTATCAGATTTGTAGTAGTCTCGAGTACCGGGACGTCTGGATAGATTCTCTGTATCTGCGGTGGAGGTTGCAACTGTATCTGCATGTCTGGCGCAGCGGGTACACTGGCACCATTCTGTATCGAAACCGTATCACTAGTCTGTACCGTATCAGTAACTCCCTTCTCCTGCGTCTGGTTCCCAGGACCCACGCTAGTGCTCGGGACACTGTCGCTCACCGCATAAGGTGGCGGGCTATCATGTAATATTCGGTCCATAAATTCTTCATCACCTGAATCGTCTTCCTCTTCCCAAGGTCTCTTAGTTTCCCTAGGCTTGCTAGAATCTCTCTGTTTTACAAGTGGCTTTCTTTCCCTGCGTCTCCTCTCCCTGTGTAATTGCTGGGAACAATTTCAATCCATCAACTATTCCCCGTCTCCACATTTTGTTCTCATTATCCCACCTAGCTTCTGCATAAGACTTTTCTGCCCTTTTTAGTCTTTGGAATCTTTCTTGTCTATGTTTAAGGGCCATTAAATCCCAAATCGCTAAAGCCTCATACTGAGCTGGTCTCGGAGGTGGTTTTTGTGTACTTAACAACCACCTTAAATTTTCTAGCACTTTCGGATTGAATGTCCCATGTTCTGGGAACGCTAAACTTCCCTCTTTCTCTGTTAACGTGCGCCACTGTTACATCCATAAACAAGGCGCAACACCTTTTTCCTCCATAACTATGTAAGCTGGAGTACCCTCAGGCGGTGTAGGCTCCCCTTTACTCGCCATAATGTATACATCTCCTTTCAGAGCACTCTTAAAGGCCTTGACAAAATTCATCTTTGCGTTTTCTCTTATTTGTATTTAATCAGAAAGTGACTTTAATTCCCAGGACACTCTTCACCCACGTTTCTCAACCAATTGCCCCTCACGGACGGCAGCCAATCCGTGCGCGACCCCTCTCGACGACTAACCTATCTCAGCGCGGCACCACTTACGTCACACTCACACACTGCAGCTGACAAAGTCTTGCGGCTCGTCCACCCCTCACTGAATTCACACAAACTAATGCAAAATTACTGCGAGCACCTTCAACAACAACACAAATCTGCCGGTTTACTACAGGAAGGGTAACACATTCGCTTCAGAACTTTACAGAGATTTCACTTGAAGCCTCGGCCGCTACTCTCTCCTTCTCAGTTCCCGCATACGCAAGCAGAATTCGACCCGCAAATCCTACTCTCGACTTGTCAATGGTTCGTCCTAGTGCACTTTAGAACTTGCCAAATCTCCATCGAAGGTTTCACACATAC
The DNA here is from genome assembly GCF_031143425.1 of Pleurodeles waltl. Classification (NCBI taxonomy): domain Eukaryota; kingdom Metazoa; phylum Chordata; class Amphibia; order Caudata; family Salamandridae; genus Pleurodeles; species Pleurodeles waltl. Next base: position 1,413,867,222 of record NC_090447.1, on the reverse strand, counting down.
ATTTCAATTCAAACTCGACTTGTCAACCACGCCCGATTGACCTATTAAACCTCACAGATTACAACATAAACCCAAGTGTCTCCTACACTTGTCAATATACTCCAGAGTCTTAGACCGCGACGGGTCCGTACAAAACAACCAACCACGTGGATAATTTTGAGCACAAAGCGCCACACTCATATGAAGTACGCCGACTTCCCTACTCCCATACTGTGGAGTACACCCTCTCCTACTAAAACAACATTTACCTGGCCTAAATACACACAGATTTCACAATCACCTGCAAAAGGCATAAGCTGAGCAAGCGCAAAACCCTATACCACACACGCTATGACGCCAAGAACATTCCCAACTCACTTAGGCAGACTCTGAGATCCCGGGAAAGTCATGGTGAATTTAGAAACACATCATACCTCCAGTTTGCATTATCACAGAAAAACAATTTAAACAATGATTCTCCGTCCTAGGGCCAAACCGTCGCTCTGCTACCAGAACTGCTAACGCATCCCTTTACGATAATTTATTTCACATCAGGACTCGTTTTAGGCCAATGAATCTTTTGACCCAGTTGAGAGACACCGTAGGACGAGATAGCTAATCAATATATCAATCAATACATCAATAACGTCATCAATATTTATCACAATAATACATTTCACCTTAGTCAAAGTCATTAATCAGTTCAATCGACACTACCATGACTTTTCAGCCATGACTAACCACACCAGTTTAATAGAATTTTATTCCCTTTTAGTTACAATCTAGCATCAAATGCGTTAATCTCAAAACCATGAAACACAATAGCATAGTCACGATATGGCAGCTTTGATAAGATTTATTAAGGCAAGAATCACAAACATTAGAATATAACACGGCGTGAACATAGATCAAGTTTAGCAGTGTCAATAACGAGTCAGTTGAACATAGCATAATGTCAGTCATTTGTCTATTTGCGGCAGCTTGGTGAACACCTGTCCTAACCACTAATTAGCATTAACATGTTGGGCTTCATGCAATACAATTTAGAACACCAATTTGGAAAGCATCTAACTAAGGTCTCTGTCAAAAGCAAGCAGTTGGTACCTAAAAAGGAAAAGCAAACAGACAAATTACAATTGCATTGTCATAATTACCCTCCAAAGATTAGGTCAGCGCACAGGCTCAGTCTTCGTCTTCAGGACATCAGTCAGATCGCCACCAGTCAGGTCTCAACTAAAAGTAAAGGGCACTTCCCTCATAAGGAGGTAAAGTGTAAACGGGCAAACTAAGGGCAAGGGGGATTTTAATAAACCTCAAGTCACCAAACAGAGTGACAAAGTTTCTGGATAAAATCAATAGCATTCCGTACCTAATTCTAATGACCTCTGTGTGACATGGGTTTTTATCCCTTTTTCGTAGTACATTCCCCCAAAATTCTATTGGACATCTTCTATACCCCACTATCTTTAACCTATTAAATTAGACATTAGGTAATTCTAATCTTCACCCAATATTGGTTTACAAGTCTTTGATTGGTCTTTGCAATTGACGTCTTCAGAGGTGGCACGTCCGGTGGGACTTCATGTTTTAGCATTTCTTTGCACATCTTTTGGTCAGCAGTTCCATTGTATTCACCGGTTTGAATGACCTTGTACATTACATTAATCTACACTTGTTTCAATTCATTTATAACATTTAATCCATGGCATAGAAGGTGCGCCCGAGAACGGATTTAACATGGTTACATTCATCTTCCAAGTTAGAAGAAAAAAAAACATTTGCGGGGTCATGGCCCCTTGTGAGTCAGCACACTGAAAAATAGAAAAATGCATTTAATATGAGAGCCAGGCTGCTAAGCTGCAGCTCACGCTAACTTAAGGCCTATGAGGATTTTCAATACAGAATGCAATAATGCAAATGTTAATATAAGCTTAATTGAACATAACAAAAACATTTTATTCATCATTATTAGTTTGTGTATACATTGGTGGCCACTCATCGTGGTCACAATTCAAGTGCACGTTTAAGCAAAATCGCTATTATTATAGTTTCTATGCGGCATCATCACACATTGATATATAAACATTTCATGTTAATATAGATTATATAAGCTACGCTCTCTCACTACTTTAGGGGGTTTATTATGTGGCTGACACATATGCAGCCAAAGATTTTCCCTTGCTCCCAGATTTATACTGTAGGATGTAATTTGAAGAACATGCTCACCATGAAAGAAGGAAACAAAGAAAAGATCTCAGTGGTACACAGAATTTTTCTGCCATCCATGATTCCAAAGCGAATTGTGATGTTTTGAATAGGAGAAACCTGCTTTGTCTATTTTCCTCCCATTCAGTCTTCGCACACCTGAGCTCCGGATGTATGGCAAGGGTACATTCTGCACCAGGACACTCTGATGGAAACAATGAAATCACTGTTGTCAGTTGGTCCAATCAAATGGGTGCTTAACTTGTTTATAATCATAGGAAGATTTTTAAGAATTGGGACATTATTTTAATCTAACTCAGACATCTTACCCCATGCCTTTACTGTCAAGCATCACTAGACCACTGACGAAGCAGGGATTTAAAAGGGGCTATGCCTAAAAGGTGCAAAGGGGCCAGATGGTGAACTGAGTATGCCTAACAACAGGCTTGCCATAGCTCTTCAACCTGAAGGCCAAATATACTTGATGAGCAAGGGGCTGGAAAAACAGAAATAAAGGGAACTGGAGCGGTCTTTCCCATGTTCTCAATCAAACAGGAAGTTATATTCCCTGTCCAAAAGAAAGATCCTGTTCCCATTGCAGGCATTAGTAAAATAAGTTAAAAGAAATAACCCTACTGGACGCAGACCTCATTCACTTCAGATCCTAGAAGGTTGTTGGTTTGTCAAGAAGGGATGGTGACATTTCCATTCAAAATCACGTAAGTTCATACCATGTATTTTGCTGCCAGGAAAAACGGTGTGGCACCTTAACCCATCTCAGGATTTCAGTCGTTCCACACCAGCAGTACTCTGAGGGAAAACAGAGAGGCCATTTGGGAGTCTGGCATTGTGTATTTCCGTAAAACTTGATGTCGGAGTACATACAATTTGCACAGATTAACTGTATATCCAGGCAAACAGCAGTTAATAACGAATACCTATGTATCCCCTTCTAATACAAGACACAAAGTTATTAACAGCAATAATACACGTTTACTAGAAGGCCTGAGATGTACTGAATTAATAACACAGGGTGATTTTAAATACCACAAGCATTCCGATTAAATTTATAAGGAATTTAATTCAACACGGGGCATTCTAGGATTGGCATCACTGCCATTCAAGCAAACTAATTTGGGGTATAATTTTCAGCTGCCAGTTTATACACATTTTAGGGCTCTGAAGTTTAAACGGGTGCCTTAAAGCAGATCAAACAGCCAGGTGGACAAGAATTACCAAAAACACAGTGACAACTCCGGATTACACCTTTGTAATTCTCTCCCTTTTTCCTTCCGTGGAGAACTTTCAAATCATACAGAGGACATGAAAGTGATCATTTTCTGCAAGATGCCACCACCAAGTTAGACGTGAGTCTAACAAATATATATCTCAAGAACTCGGTAATCTGTCAGGTGAATGGAAACTAAAAAGACCCAAGTGGAATTTAAAAAAGCTGGGAAAATTCCTGGACTGACAGCTGCTTGACTCAACTTCAGTAGAATTTCATGCAAGCACCTGGTCATTAATTAGTCACATACATAAAGAAAACATCAATGCAACACCCTATACATTTTAGTAAGACAAGATGTAACAGTAAAAACATCTAAAATTCTAATGAAGAACTCTCAGTAATCTGTCATGGCAGGCTATGTGAATTAAAGATAATACAGATTTTTCAAATATAGTGGAGCATCTCAATAGAAACAGCAGGGATTATAAAACATTTATTAGAAGCTAAAAGTAAGAAAAAGGAGGATTTTTGGGCAGTGTTGTCTGTGATATGTAGGCAAACAAGATTTTTAGACAATATATAAACACACTAGATTGTGACAGTATCCCAAGTGTGGGAATTCTGTACTGGCATGTGACAAGGAGAATTATGCATCTTTACTGTACAATCGAGGACTTCCAGAATCTGAGGATGCTTTCATCCAAGCTCCTACATCTGCTGTGTCCATGCAATAGTCTCAGGAGAAATATTTTTCAGATTTTGAAGAGAAATCCTGTTCTGGTAACTAGTGCTTGGAAAAATGTGTAATATATAGTATAAAGAAAACAAGATCAGGTGGGGCTCCTGCACGGAAAGCCATCACCACTAGGATCATCAAGATGTATAGCAACTTTTGGACATCTTGCTTAATCACGTTAGCTAATGGATACTTTCATACAGACACCATTCCATCCTCCTCGCAGGGTCGTATGCACTGCATAAGAAGGGTCAATGGATGTCCCCGCTAATTACAGAATGACAGACATTCTAGACGTGGAAGCCAAGTTTTATGCATCTTTGCTGCTAAACGATCTTCTGAAAATTACCTGAATCCCTGGAATAAAACTGGATTCAAAGAAAACAGTGGTACTTTTTGGAACATTATAGTATTTTCAACATTTGTAAATTATGCAAAACTAAAATTATGAAACTTTAACCCTTTATCAATTTCAAAACAGCATTTGATTGTATCAACAGAAACAGGCTCCGGGTTCAGTTTGATGCCTGGGGCATTGACCCGAAATTGTTAAGAGATGCACGATCTCTACACTGGTACATAAATTCAAGTAAAGTTACGTAACAACATGTTTTTATCAACAACAACAAAAAAAATGCTCATGCATAGGCCTTAAACAGAGCTGCTCAAGGAGCCAGGATTTTAGGCGCTTCCTGAAGGTCAGGAGGTCTTGGGTCTTATTTAGGTTGGTGGGGAGGGAGTTCCAGATTTTGGCAGCGAAGAGAGAAGGATCTGCTGCAGGTTGTGGTGCAGTGAATGCGAGGGACTGTTGAGAGGGTGAGGTTGGCAGAGCGGAGCTGGCGTGTCCGGATGTGGAAATTGAGTTGATAGTTGAGGTAGGCCGGTCTGGTGTCATGGAGAGCTTTGTGAGCGTGGATTAGCACTGGAAGTGAAGACTGCACCTCATTAGGAGGGATACATGGTCTTGTGCCTGTGGCATAGTCCTCCCTCCCCCCCCCCCCCCCTTCAGCGACATTTTAACCAATTCCCTCTTAGCCCCTCTTAATACACATTCACCCTATCCTCTTGCAACACTAAAAAGAAATTGAGGATAATTTGAGCGCAGGGTTAAAAACCTTTTCAAAGACTCAATATGTGTTTGTTACAAAGTTTGATGCCAAGCACTGAACCTGCTCCGCCTCCTTATCACTCTTTGCTCACCCTCGAGCGATCCTAATCTATTTGCTCTCTCCACACCCCTACAGTATGCCACTAGGGGTTTGTCTCAATACCAATGTAATTGACACACAAATGGACTCTCATGTATTCCATCAATCATTTTACCTAGACACAGGTTGTGCCATAACACCATTCCATGATATTTTGGAAACCAAAAACTTGCATGCTGGGGGCCTTTAGTGCGCCAGATGTTAAGCTCAAATACCCAGAAGGCAATATTAATATTGAACAAGGGCTTGTATATGTACAAGTGGCCGCAAACAAGGAATCCACGGTAGGACGCCCACAGTTACAATGGAATAGAACATCACATGGTTTAAGATTAATGATGTGGGACAGAAAAATCTGCTGCCTGGTAGACATGTAACACTACCAACTGTACGGTTGTTGGGATTCCTAATGATGGCTGTCCTAGGCAAACAGGGATTGTGTGTGCCATGTAATAAGCCTGTTTCAGACTTAAGAACTGAGGAGCTTGCAAAGCACTATCCTCAGTGGTGGAAGGTTACTGCCCCCACCAGGTGTTAAGCATTGGTGGCAGCACTAATGATCAGTAGTAGTGAACAGGCCCTTTTTATCCGGTGTCACTGGAGGGAGGCCTAAAGGCTGTTACCTTTTTAAAAACAAAAAAGGCTCCGCTGTGCGCTTAACTCACCCTTGGCCTACATCAAGTAGATGTAATACATCCAGCAGTCACTACTCCTGCGCAGTGCATGGCAAGGCAAGGGTAAAGTACGTACAGATAATGCTTGTACACCTAAGAGTAATGCATAGAGATATAGTACTATACAGAGGAAGCATGTGCTGATGTGTGCTTGAATAAGTACAATACATGAAGTGTTGTGAACAAGGTGAGTGTGCATTTGTAATTAGTATACCCTAGTTAAAAGGAAAGCGTATGTACTGAATGGTGTGCAGAAGGCATGTGATTGTGCAATGCAAAGAGGCAACAGTGCTGGACAAAATATTTGCTGTGAATGTACACCAAGAGTGTCTGAAATGGTACAGTGATGGAGTACCCTGGCTTCCATTCTGGAAGCACATGCCTACCTAGCAATGAGGCAAGTAACCCTCACCCCCAGATCTGGATTGCTGCATTCCTGCTGGCTGGAAGGGAGACACCGAAGAGAAGGAAAATCCTTTCTTTGCACTTCAAGAGAATGCCCTTCACTTCAGTGAAATCACAAGGAAAGGGCCTGGACAAGTCTCAGGCGGGCGATTTGGCTGATTAGGATTCCATTAAGAGTAGAGCTTTGGGGGGGGGGGTTAACTCTTGATGCACTATCACTGCAGCTGACATAGGTCAGAACTCTGGACACTCAGGAATTGTGTTGTGGGTCGGTCACCTTTGGAGTCATACCTGCTGTGGTGGAAAGCCTTCCATGGAGGTGTCTACTTCAAAGGCTCAAACCCCCCCCCCCAAGTCACATTTGGTGTGCAGATGCTTGGCAGCTGACAACTTTATGGGCACTCCATCTTCCTTTTTATAGTCCTTTGCCATAGGAGCTATGAGAAGGTGGAAGCTCTGCAACACTCACTCCTGTCACCAGGACTGGGGACCAATGCCTGCTAGCCTACCTGCTGGGTGAGGTGACATCACCCAAAGACATAAATTCCACCTGCCCCAGAGCATCAGTGCCTGCCAAAACCTGTATGCCCTGTAAGGGAGGGAACATTGGAAGGTCAAGTCACCTGTTGGCATGATTTGTTTTGTAAACCCTGCCCAATGTCAGAAAAAAGCCAGACAGATGTGTGTTGAGTGCCATCTACACCTGTACCACCATGCTCCAGTGACCCCCATATATCAGAGGGGGGAGGGGAGGAAGCACCAGTAAAGTTAATAGTGCAAGGAGTACCAAAACTTGACTGTCTGGGCAATTATGCAGAACCTGTACAGCCACATACACAGCAACCCCACATGCATGGAGGGGCTGCTGGCACCAACATTGACACAGGATTTGGGCTGCTACCCGAAGGAGAGACCAAGGCAGCGATCAGCAAGTTGGACCTGCTGCGTGAAAGAACAGCATCCAATTCACAAGAGCTGCTGTTAATGACACCAATAATGTTGCTGCATCCTTGGTGGCTCCATTTGGGAGCTGATGGTGTTTTCTTCCACTTCAGCCCCATTAAGAAAAGGGGGCTCACTGTCTTAGAGGAAGCAGCTCTGACCACTTAAACACCTTTGGCAGCACTACAAGATATTGTGCCCCCAGGTGCAGCCCAGCTTATCAGGACTTGTAGGTGCCCACTGTTGCTGAACTTCTATATTGCAAGAGTAGTTAACATGTGAATTGGGTCAGTTGCGGCAGGGAAGCTGCAGCACCATAGACCTTTAACTTCTTGTTAAGGATGGATGAGAATTTCCCCCGATGACTATAACTAAAGTAGGGGAGGGAGTTATGATGAGACAGTTTTGCTTCAGTGTGGTTTCTTTGCATGTGCAACTTGCAATAAAGAAATCCATTCTTAACAGAATTTGGCTGGACATTGGTACTGCCTGCACTTCGAGTCAGAAATTGTGTTCAGACCTGCAGCTACATACCCGTCCATCTTCGACTGCTTGACCACAGCTAACACCAAGTCCAGTGCATAAGAGGTACTCAACAGTTGAGCAGGATCCATATTAGGTTGGGCCCCAGGACATTAGTAGAAAGCCTCAGCCACCATAGTTGAGGCCAGTAACACTTTGCTTGCCCCATTGCTCTCTAAAATCACTCTAGATCACCAATTCATAGTCAAGAAAAACCTAGGACTTAGAACACAAACACATGACATTATACTGGGACTGGTATTAAATATTTTATTTTAGGCCTTCAATGCTGCCATTCTGCATTTATGACGACTGCTGTGCTTCCAGAGCCTGACAAACTGAACTGAAGCAAGACACGCCACAGCAATAAACACCAGGAACCCGACTGCAAATACAGCTGATCTGACCCATCCTGGTACCAAAGGTTCTTCAGAGGTGCTACGAGAGCCTGAGGAGAAAAACAAATGGTTATAATTCTAGGCAAGTAATACTAGGTAAGCTAGATCATTGCTACTCTAATACCTTACACAATAATTGAGTACAGTCAAGTAATTAATGCAGTACACTCCTTTTTCTTTACTCCACTCCCATCCTTTGAGTTTGCTCATTAATCAGTTAACCCACCAGCCCCAAAAAAAAAAAAATATATATATATATATATATATATATATATATATTTGGCACGGTATGTTCACTAAATGGGACATAAACATTTACTGCTAACTTTGAAAGTATATAGATTTAATGTTGAGGGCCACATGTGGCAGAACTTACATCCACGCCTTAATGATGAAAATCATTTGCAGCACTGTCCAACATAAACAGTGAAAGTAGTATTGCAACATTAGTCCTTAATCAGCAGCTACTATACAGTATACAAAGAATTATCAAAATCAACCCTCCATTCCTAGTACCACTTCACTTCTCCTCAACTATGTTTTCCATGTACCTGCAATCTTTCCTTTGTTGGCAAAGTAGACAGGACCCTCAGTCACAATATTCACATCTTTTGCCTCCATGTCAGTCACCATTCTCTCTACAAGGAAAGACATACAAGGGTTGCTTGGAAATCAAATTTAGGGTCTACCAATTAGATAGAAGCAATAGATGTGTTGAGTGAAGAGCTGCATCAAGGACAGCAGGCAGCAGTAATAAGCCAAACATTAACCACCATCTTCCCACCCAATGCTTAATATTGTACATCTAATGAATCAAGTCTTACTCTTCCTTGATGGGCAGGAAGGAGAGCAGGATATCTGTGCAGATGGGACACACACTGAGGCACTGCAGTGGAAAAAGACCTACAAGAGAAAGTGAGATATTGACCTAAACACTCTACCAGCACCTTTATTGGATAAAGGTAATTCATTTGGCAACAAAAGTTGTGGAGAACCCATGAAGCATGGCCATAGCCTGCCAAACGGGTTTGACATGGTCTGACACCTGAACTCACCTGGCCCCCTAAATTCTGCTGGTCGACACCAACAAAGGTGAAGGTGCTGATGGCAAAGCGTTGGTAGTGCAATGGAAATTGTAGCATAGAAAACATAGCACTATCCTGGAACACCTGGGTCCTGTAATTATCTCCTGTGTAGGGACACCTGGACCAGAAATCATGGAAGTCAGAATACATGGGACACAAGTCAGGCAAAATGCTTTGCTTTCCCCCTCCCCAAACTTAGAGGACCTACCCTGCAACCAAGATTGGCCACTGTGGTTGCTCCATGGGATTACTGGAAGGGGTGGCCCAGCACTCATTCAGAACAAGCACCAAGTTTGGATCTGTTCGTTGCCGAAGCCGAACCTCCACAAATACAGGTTCTCGAAGTACCTTCAGCACTGGATACTCGCTGGTTGTGTAGTAGGAACTGTACATTCCATCTGCGTAGAAAGAACAGACCGGAGGTTAGCAGCAATCTCCATGATTGTTTGGCTAGTTATGTTCCTCCCAGTAAGCTGTAAGAAAACTGAGCCCTGCATGTCGTAATAGCATCTCAAACCAACTGAGTGATGCTTTGATATTTTATCTGCTACATCCAGGGTAGAATTCTATTGAATTCTGCTCTCCTGACCAACTCACTACTTCACAAGTGACTTCCAACATTCAAACGCCCTGGAATATGAAATCATTTACAGCTACCCATTGCTATGATGGACACCAACTCCAGATGAGACAATCTAGTCCTAATGTTTGCGCTACAAAGAATTGATATCAGGTGGGTTAGTTTGATTCGTTCCAGGCAATCAAAACTACAAACCCCCATAATGCATTATATGGGCTCAAAAAGCCCAGACTGAGAACTGCATCATGACTTTGAAGGTATTCTTCCTATTCAGCTAGAGCGACTTTTGCCTTTAGATGCTCAGGTTTCTGTGGATGCTTTGTGAAGCACCTTTTTGTCCCCGGACTTCCAAGAAGTTTGGGTGCTGCCACTAAAGCAAAGGAGCTAATGAAAAGATCACTTACACCATAGCAGGTTGAAGACACAGCTAGTCATGCTGCAAACAAACCTCACCATCTTACACTCCCAGTAAGACTTTAAGCCGTCTCCATCATGTAGATGGAGATTACCATCCAAACTTCTACATCGTCTCCAATACTGGCCTAAAGCTCTGCTACAAAAGCTACATCAAGTCTTCGACCTTGATCCGCATAAGGGAGGCACAGAAGAGCATTTTGCCTCCATCTCCTCAGAAAAGTTACTATTAACACCCACTGGAATTTTGTAGATTTTAACCTGTAGTATTTTGCCTTAATAAATGAATATTTAGGCAAATCAGATATAGCTTTGAAAAGCTTTAACATTCCAGCAGTTGAAGATGTTAGAAAATCATAACGTTAGAGAAAAAAAAAAAAAAAAAAAAAAAAAAACCCCACACACCACACACACAATTCAAAAGAGGGCAAACAACCCATGACAATATCACAGGCAACCCAGCCACATTCAGAATAGTATTGTTGAAAGTAGTATGCCGTAACCCAGGGAGCAATTTGATCCACAACTTAAGGAAAACAAGGTTTCCAGTCAGAGAGCAGGTTGTATAGCAAGGAGTCCAACTTAACAGTTGTCAAGCACAGCCAGGTGAGATTTTAACCTAGGATGGCAGAATGGCCACTATTCGGTGCAAACAGCATTAACTATTTTGTCCACTACTACTGGAGAAACTTTTCAGGTTCTGTACCTTTAGCAAGCCTCATCTCAAGGAAAAGGGGTCCTGGAATGCTCACTGGAAGAGGTGGTGGGAGGGTGAAGACTTCTACTTGCAGTGGGATAAAACTATCCCTGTTGCTGCTGGCGTATGTGCAACGTACAGTCAACCTAGGGAAGAAGAGCAGAAGTATTAGCTCCCATTGCAGCAGGTCAAGGATGAGGACAGGGAGAGGGCGGGTGCCAAGAGGGCTGTGAAAGGCTATGAAAAAAAAAAAAAACAAAAAAAAAAAAATCTATCTTCTGGCCCATGCAGAAGAGTAGGGACAGTCTTGTCGCCCATGGGAGAGGCACAAACAGTTAGTAGACAGAAAAATTCTACAAGGTCTGACCCTGCATCATCGGCCACAAGCTGTGTAATGAATTAGATACACAGCTAAAGTTATGACAAAAGCAGAAGTTACATAATGCAAAGCAAACCGAACTAGGGCTTGCTTGGCTGATAAAAGCCAAGACTCACAAGTGTGAGCACCACAGAAGGTCCAGAGGCTTCCCCACACACACAAAGCAAAGGCCAGCCTGATCTGGAGATGTGCCAAGAACCTTCAGTGTCGTGGTAAGAAATCAGATGGATGCAATGCGCACTCAACCCTGCATTAGAAGTAGATATTCCACTGGCAGGAGGTATTTGGAGCAGAACTGGTCAGTGGAAAAAAAAAAAAAAAAACAAAAAAAAAAAAAAAAAACACCCCACACACCACTTAATCATGGATGGGACAATGATATTTCAAGAGGGACTAGGCTAAGCCATTAAGTTCTAGTATAGAAAAAAAAAATGGCCTCATGTCGAAAAGGATAGGCCAAGAAGGCACCCTTTATGGATGCCTGAAGAGCCTGATTTTTGGAGACTTGTCATTTCTGTATACCTGAACTATGGTGCACTACCCCATTTTAACAAAAATCAAGGGCTTAAGTTCAAGCAACAGGGCCACAGTAGCCTCCAAGAACAGGGCTGAGAGCCAATTACTGCTGTGCAGGGACAACTCCACAATCTAGTTGCACCAATGCGTCCAAGACCTCTGTTTTAATAGAGAAGCACATGCACTAGGAAAATATGCACTCACCCTGAAGCAGACCATTAAGGAAGCTCGTTCTCAGAACTTATTGCCTACGTCCCACGACAATGTTAGTAAAAACAGATTAATGACAGGTTGAGGCAAGTAGTGTGAAAAACAAAGGACGTACGTAGAGGTGGGGGGGGCGGGGGGGGGAGGGGAAGAGGTGAGGCCAGCAGTTTGAGCATTAGGTTTGGCCTTGAAGAGTTCTTAACCAAGAGTGTCCCACCAGGTAGGCCTTGTTGGCAGACTGTTAAAGAGCTACAGGGAGACTGCGGGGAAGAAGGACACGCCCATTGGACTGCTCACACCCTACGTCATTGTGCCAGTGTTCCACAGCAAGGGCAGGGACCCAGATTAACCTTACCTGAAGGTGCTGTCTCTGCTAATTGAGGCTCCCTTCCAAGTCACCACACTGTTGAGCGCTTCCAGTCTGTTCTCATACACAGTTGAGTCACCAATGACCTGTTAACGAGATGTACCAAGCTCATGTGAGCACAACAGGAGTTCCCGAGAGCATACAGCAGACAGGGGGTTTACTCTAGCATCACCAGGAGACTAGCGTTGCACAAACTAGAGGTAGTGCAGACTAAGCCAGTGCACGAAATGTCTGTATTATTAAAACTGGTAAAGCTGCGGTTATTCTTAGGGGGGCTCGAAAAGCCCAGTGGGCTTACATATGTAGGACACATTAAACACTTTAGTGAAAAGTAGTTATTGGAAATTTGCAGGTGGCCGTTTCTCTCCTCTATAATTATCACCCCACCTCCCCCAAACCTTCCACCACCCCCTCCACAACCAGGCTTCTACCCCATCTCACCTGGTAACCACCACTACAGGACAAGGGGAACTGGTACAAGAGAAAGGCCTCGTTTTGATGCAGTTGAAGTCCTGGGCATGCACGGTTTACAGTGAGGAGCCTGACAGAGCTCAGGTTCACAGGTGGTACCACAACGTTCGCAGAGATGGCTATGGCCGCTTCACCTTCAGCGGTGCAATGAGCAGTCACTAAAGGGGAGAGGGGGGAAAGCATCATGGAATTTGATCATTTTCCATGGCAGAACGTCAGCCATCATCCAACTTAGATACTTTCCCGGAAATGTGACCATTCCGGATTGTTTAACCTGCGAGCACAAGACTGAACCATCAACTACACGCAAGGACCAAATGAAGCTGAACTCTCATCACGAAACTGGCAAACTTCAGTGCTAAAGAAAGCAGTCACCTTTTGCCTCATACCACAAACACCTTGCCCTGTGAAGGTCAGCTTCTGCCAGACCAACTCCTACCCAGATCTACAAATGTAGTTCTTCCCTAGCAGATCAGTCCCAGATTTTAGGTTGATTTGCTTCTATACCCATGCATTTCTGCACCCTCCTTTCTAGGAAAGTGCACAATTATTTAAGCAAAGGCTTGTATTGGGCATTGCGCATCCTGAAACAGTCACTGCTTTAAAAAAAAAAAAAAAAAAAAAAAATTATTATACACACACACACACAAAAAGTAAGCAATTCGAACCTGGTTTTCCAAAGTAGCAAGGAGTAACGCCATCGGCTGGGTCGAAACAGCAGTCAAGCTCTTGGCAGGTAGTTCGGGTGATTGGCAGACTGCCACAGAGCAGTCGGTCCACTCTGGCAATGGCAGCACAGAGACCAGGGCTGGGAGCATCCATGGCTGCAAGAACATAGAAGGTTCAAATTATCACAGCGATTGCCTTTGTCAATAGTCTGCTCAGAGGTGACCAAGCCACATCATACTCACCAGGCAAGAGTGGGCACTTCAGGAGCTTCACTAGAGTGACATTCTGCGTAGCAAAGAACTCCTTAACCTCCAAGGTCACCACATACTCTTCATCCTATAGAAGAAAGGAGAGATTGTACTACTTGCATACTCCCATGACCAGCCTAGGTTACCCTATTCGATCCAAGCTGCACCCGACTACATGAACCCAGTCGGGGGAGAGAGTCTTTGCGTTCCAGGAGGGCCTGGCGGTTAAGGCTGAACTTCTTATTGGAGCAAAAGTAACTGATTTGCAGTTGCCTAGGTCTCAACTGAGATGGGGTGGTGTGCAGTATAATAGAATGCCACTTCAAGCAATTACCAATGGCTGAGTAACTCAAGCATTAAACCCATCACTTTTTTGTATACTTGTATTAAGTCAGTCACTGCTGCTTCCCCGTGATGGGAGATCAGACTATGGTCCCGTGAGTCTGAAACGTAGGAAGATTAAAGTAAGGAATTGTCAGAGTAGAAAGGGATACCTCCAGTATGCTGGTGGTACGTTCTTTAACTTACAGGTTTCCTCACCTGCTCACTCACGTAGCACCCTGCGTAGTCAGTGCCAATGACTAGAGAGGCATCTGGTCGCTGACCAACCCAAGTCCTGCAGTCAGTGTCGTTCTGGAGAGCATGAGATAGCCCGGCCTGATCTAGAATGTTAGAGAACAAGGAGTAGTTGGCAGATCTATTCCTTCAAACCATCAGATGCTACCACATCACTATCACTATTACCAACCTAACAAAATAACTTCACCACAAGGCCAACAGAAGCAGCTTCGTACAGATGCAACTCATGAAACCAATATTAAACCACCAAAGAAAAACTGCAAAGGCCACAGCAAGGGCAAATGTCAGCAAGGACTACCGCCATCTAAAAGCACCCCGACTAGGACACAAGTAGACCAGTGCCCGCTGGACTCGTCCTAGAAGGTGGGTTTTCAGACAGCCTTAATTTCCTCGGGACAACATACATAATGAGCACGTACCCAGTGCTTAATTTGTGCTTTTTGTTTCCGGTGCGGAGCACCGGGGCTTATTCTTATGCCTCAAGCATTTGCTGCGAGCAAAAGACACATGGGAATGACGAAAGAAGGAAAAACTGAAAAGCGCTATAAAAGGGAGAAAGTAGAAAGTTGCAGGATGAGCTGAAGGGGCAGGGGAGGCCGTAAAAGGATTGAAGAGGCCCGAGATGGTTTCAGGATTACGCTGCCCCAGTATTCAGTGCTGTCAGATTTAATTACAGCAGCATCGTGTTTAGGAGAAGGGCTTTGAGCACCAGCACCTCTTTATTTACGAATTAAGCACTGCACGTACTTTTATATATACACCCCATGGCGAGGATCTTCCTACACGTTTACCGGCCTAGTGGTAAGTGCCTCTGGATAAGAAAATATGCTTTAGAAAGTTTGCTGTAAGTAGTAAGACATCTATTTTGCACTCCTGTCACCTAGCTCGGATGACAAGTCACAACGATGTTGTTGATATGTACTCAGATGCAACTTACCTCCACCATCGAAAGTTTACTACCCCACATTAGTTGCCACCCCCCACCTAAAAAAAAAAAAAAAAAAAGCCACACACACCCAATTTTAGTCAACTGCAGCATCCTGGGACTTGTAGGTACATTTATAGGGTGCACGGGATAAGCTAGCGTTTTCGGCATACCTCGCGCTAGTTGCTGAAACCCCAGCACTAGAGGGCCTACTGTGACCGACACTGGACCAGCCGACAGATGCTCTACAGCATGGAGTAGCGATAACCCAAACACCAGTTTTTCACATAGCGAGCAGTACCAAGTAACCGGACGAGTGACCAATGAGCAATATAAAAACACAAGGCTTTAAATTTAGGATGCGCGAAGTTACACCAACGCCCCGCCTCAGCCGAATGACGTTACTTACCTCTCACAGACACAGTGAAGGAGACATTGCTCGCAGGTGGAGAAACTACAAACCGCAATCCGCGGGGGCCACAGGTCAACGAGGAAGACTTCTCATCGAGCACTACTTCCCGCAAGGCAACCTCAACACCCAAAACAGACCCAAGGCTGTATAATGCCAGCAGCGGCAGCACCGGGCACACATTAAAAGACGCCATCTTACCCGAAAACCTTGACATAGGTACTTCGGAGTGTGATTTTATACCCTGAGACGTCAGTTCCACCAATCCGCGAGCCCGGGAGGAAGGCTCAGCAGAGAACCCTGTCAATCACGTCTGCCACACAAATCACCTGAAACCATTTGCTTGTTAATTGGGCGTCAAGAAAAAGATGCAACGCTCGTTTACTCGGGTTTTATGGGCTTCTTATTCTCACCATATTAACACGAGCCATGTTAAGGTGTAAAAAATTGAAAGCATAATATTTATAGTCCGGACTGTCCGGTTCCCCCTCAGCCTAATTCTACCTTTAGAGCTCTCAGTGTTCCCAGGAACGTGTGTGAATAACTCATCTGGTCCAGGAAATTTGTTTTGTAGTCCTCACTTTATAATGGTAATTAGAAAACTCCAAGTCCCAGAATGCAGAGCAAAACTTGACCTGGGTCAACCACTCAGCTGGGAAGCTTGAGAGATCTGCTGTCACTAGTTCTGAGTCACAAATGTAATCCTGGCACCCTAAAGCTCAGAGTAATCCTGGCACCCTAAAGCTCAGATTTATCCCATGTCAACGGGCCTGGCGGTCTAGATTTTCTACCTTGTATATGTTGTATTCTGATACATTTTTCATGGGAAGACGAGCAAAGTAAAATTACAGGCATGGGGCAACGTTAACTCTCTGTTGTATATCCATGTGTGCACCTCTCTTGGTACACATGTTTATTGCCAGGCTGACTGTTGCTTCAGGTGAGACTGTCAGGGTGTGTCCAGATAATTCTGAGCCTCATATTTTTTTGGGTGGGTCTAAAAATCTTGCTTTAAGGAGCACCGCGCGTTGTGCAAAACAAGGAGAGAACACAACTGAATATTACATTTTTCAGTCAAAAACGTTGCCTGGATCATTTACAGACAGCTCCATCGGCCAGATGACCAAACCAAAGTTTGCACTCATCGGGCCCACTCTTTTGATGGTGATGTCTGGCCATTCATTGGGTATTCCTAGGCATACGATGATTGTACGCAGAATTTGTACCTGTGCCACTGCATTTTAAACTAGGTGTGGGCATTTGATAGTTTTGCCTGGGAACTTGAGGCTAGGCATGTGAGGCTCTAACTGGGTATTTAAAGTTGTGCCCGGACATAGGGTAATTGTACATGGGATTTCAAGCTGTCACACTCCATGTTTATGTATATATATATTAAATAGGTAAGGGTCTACCCCCAAGTAATACTCTTATCAGCATAAGCGAATGTGGCTCTCTTGACTAGGCCATGGCACAAATAACAGATGATGGGTACTGGTGTACTGTCGTGGGGAACAGCGGGTTTTACCTCCAACATACACATAAGTAGAAATCGCCAATTACCACCCACATCCAGGTACAACCTCTGTGAGCTGAACTCAGATGGTGAACACTCATACAGGCTGAGTGAAAGGGTTAGGATAAGTACACTGCGAGGTTGATACTGGTGAAGGCAGAGAAACCAGTCAGTCACCAGGTAATGCACACCAAAAGCATAAAAGTAAGTACCCGAGTAAGTTTTGCGCTACTTTAGGGGGTTTATTATCTGGCCGACACATATGCAGCCAAAGATTTTCCCTTGCTCCGAGATTTATACTGTAGGATGTAATTTGAAGAACATGCTCACCGTGAAAGAAGGAAACAAAGAAAAGATCTCAGTGGTACATAGAAGTTTTCTGCCATCCATGATTCCAAAGCTAATTGTGATGTTTTGAATAGGAGAAACCTGCTTTGTCTATTTTCCTCCCATTCAGTCTTAGCACACCTGAGCTCCGGATGTATGGCAAGGGTAAATTCTGCTAAACAGGTGTCAGGGCACTCATGAAATAAAGCTTCTTAAATTTCAAACTCATTGTTCCATGGAAATGGTATCAAAATATCAGTCCAACTGGGATTCGTGAAAAAATAACATAATTTTAATCTTGAGATAAAAGGTTCATCAAGGCTATAACAGTCGTCCTTGAACCAACATCCTTATTACAACAACAGCCAACACGTGTTTCATCCTATGAGATAGTCACTCTCAAAGACTTCATCAGGGCTGTAAGAGATGTAAACAATGCCTGTAATTATAGTACACAATCATCCCAATGTAAGACTTAAAACCTATCACCGTGACAACCGTGAGAACATAATTAAAATTTTTAATAATTTGTGACTTTGTGTGACATAAAAATATAGGGAAAGACAGAAGGCCACCACTAACAAAATTAAAGAGTACAACCTAAACATAATTTTTTGTATAATTTTTACCTCAAAAACGACTTGTAAGTTAAATTAAATGAAAAGGGTAAATTCTGCCCCAGGACACTCTGATGGAAACAATGAAATCACTGTTGTCACTTGATCCAATCAAATGGGTGCTTAACTTGTTTATAATCATAGGAAGATTTTTAAGAATTGGGACATTATTTTAATCTAACTCAGACATCTTACCCCATGCCTTTACTGTCAAGCATCACTAGACCACTGACGAAGCAGGGATTTAAAAGGGGCTATGCCTAAAAGGTGCAAAGGGGCCAGATGGTGAACTGAGTATGCCTAACAACAGGCTTGCCATAGCTCTTCAACCTGAAGGCCAAATATACTTGATGAGCAAGGGGCTGGAAAAACAGAAATAAAGGGAACTGGAGCTGTCTTTCCCATGTTCTCAATCAAACAGGAAGTTATATTCCCTGTCCAAAAGAAAGATCCTGTTCCCATTGCAGGCATTAGTAAAATAAGTTAAAAGAAATAACCCTACTGGACGCAGACCTCATTCACTTCAGATCCTAGAAGGTTGTTGGTTTGTCAAGAAGGGATGGTGACATTTCCATTCAAAATCACGTAAGTTCATACCATGTATTTTGCTGCCAGGAAAAACGGTGTGGCACCTTAACCCATCTCAGGATTTCAGTCGTTCCACACCAGCAGTACTCTGAGGGAAAACAGAGAGGCCATTTGGGAGTCTGGCATTGTGTATTTCCGTAAAACTTGATGTCGGAGTACATACAATTTGCACAGATTCACTGTATATCCAGGCAAACAGCAGTTAATAATAACGAATACCTATGTATCCCCTTCTAATACAAGACACAAAGTTATTACCAGCAATAATACACGTTTACTAGAAGGCCTGAGATGTACTGAATTAATAACACAGGGTAATTTTAAATACCTCAAGCACGCCAATGAAATTTATGGGGAACTTAATTCAACACGGGGCATTCTAGAATTGGTATCACTGCCATTCAAGCAAGCTAATTTGGGGTATCATTTTCAGCTCCCAGTTTATACACATGTTCGGGCTCTGACGTTTAAACGGGTGCCTTAAAGCAGATCAAACAGCCAGGTGGACAAGAATTACCAAAAACACAGTGACAACTCCGGATTACACCTTTGTAATTCCCTCCCTTTCATACAGACACCACTCCATCCTCCTCGCAGGGTCGTATGCACTGCATAAGAAGGGTCAATGGATGTCCCTGCTAATTACAGAATGACAGACATTCTAGACGTGGAAGCCAAGTTTTATGCATCTTTGCTGCTAAATGATCTGAAAATGATCTGATTCCCTGGAATAAAACTGGATTCAAAGAAAACAGTGGTACTGTTTAGTACATTATAGTACTTTCAACATTTGTAAATTATTAAGCAACACTAAAATGATGAAACTTTATCCCTTTTTTATCAATTTCAAAACAGCATTTGATTGTATCAACAGAAACAGGCTTTGGGTTAAGTTGGATGCCTGGGGCATTGACCCAAAATTGTTAAAAGAGATGCACAATCTCTATACTGGTACATTAATTCAAGTAAAGTTAGTTAACAACTCGTTTTTATCTAAAACAATATGCTCACACATAGGCCTTAAACAGAGCTAGGTTGTCTCCATTTTTATTTAGTGTACATACCTCAGACATTATTCCATCTCTCTCTAATGCCAAAGCATGCCCTCTGAAAACAAGAGGTGTGCCGAGCCTTTGCTCTTGTATGCAGATAACACTGCCATCCTGAGTATAACTAGCATGGAATTAAAACTTTTCTAGCTATCACGCCAAGAATTTTAGATTCTATTAAGGACACGGATGCGAGGATTATGCTTTCTATTCACTTTACTGACAAATCAGCAGCCAATAAAATACAAAATAACTTGAAACTACAACTCCCATGAGCCCAAGCCCTCCAAAAAATGGCTCTACACTGCCCACATAAATAGCCTGAACGCTACAGTCCGTCCTCTTTTTTTGCGAAATCCAACATTAAAATGCATTAAAACTTGTAGAACCTTGGAATGGAAGTCTCTCATGTCACCTGGAACCGATTCCACCACTTCATCCAGAACTTTGAACCAAAGAAATACCCCTTCACCCAAAAGGGAGGAACTCACAAAACCATGTTAGTCGCCCCTGTGGAAGACAAAATATATAGAACTAATATCCATGTATAACCTTGGGTGGGTCTACTCTTCATCCTTATTTATGCATTTACAAAATACTAAATTAATTATGAAACATTTATAACAAATATTTATAAAAATGTACAACGGGTAGGATAATCCTCGCCTCTGTGTCCTTAATAGAATCTGAAATTCTTGACGCAATAGCTAGAAATTTTTAATTCTATGTCAGGGCCGGAGGCTTCAGATTATGCTAGTTTAAAGTCTATATATCCACATCAGATACCACATCAACAATAGGTTTATGATAGAATACTTTGAAAGTAGAAAGATTTGACCAGTCTGCTGCAGCCATAATATCCTCTAATCTAGCCCCAGTTGAAAAGGCTTTAGAAGCCATGGCTCCTCGAACTGAGTGAGCTACAAATATGCTCATATCAATACCTGCCTCTACTAATAACCATTTGACCCAACAAGCCAAAGTTGCAGCAGTGACTGGCCGAAAAGGCTTCTGTAAGGAAATTAACAACTGATCAAAAACATCTTGTCTTAATTCACGTGTGCAATCTTCATAAGCTTTTAAACATTGAACAACACAAAGTTTTTTATTATGAAGAAAGGAAGGGTAAGAAATACATTTTGAAGACATTTTAGCACGTCTAGTAATGGAAAACGATACTCCCTCAGGATTAAATACTCTACCTGATAAATCCAAGGCTTTAACATCTGAAACTCGTCTACAAGACCATAAATATAACAGGATCGTTAATTTAGCTCATAATTGCTTACGGGATAATCCTTCATTATCGGGCCAATTTTTGAGAAAACGTAGAACAATATTAACATCCCATAAAGATGAATATTTTGGTTGAGGAGGTTTAACCATACGGATGCCCTAAGCATTTTACAAATCAAATGGTGTTTCCCAACTGGCTTACCCTGAATATGAGGGTGGCCAGTCGACAGGGCGGAACAACATTTATTAATTGTCCTATACGCCAAACCTTGGGAAGCCAAATCAGAAAGAAAATTGGCTATGACATGAATTTCAGACCCCACGGGATCCAGACTCCTTGCACCGCATCAACATAACCACTTCCTCCAGGCTTGTTCATATCTTTTAAGAGTGGAGGGGGCCCAAGACTGGGATAAGAAAAACTGTGCAGATTCTGAAACTCCAGGCACCTGCCATCGTCGCCTAAAAGTCGCCAAGCCACCAGGGACAGCAATCCGTACATAATCAGAGGGTGGAAGTTGCCCATCAGGTCCGTGCGAAGATCCACACTCACTGGTAGCATCACTGGAAAGTCGCATGAAAGATTAATTGCAGATGGGAACCAAGGTTGTGCTCTCCAGAATGGAGTCACCAATATAACCTCTGTCCGTTGCCGCCAAACTTGTGCCAGGACGTGTGGAATCATCGTGAAAGGAGGAAACGCATAAAGAAGTTCCTTTGGCCACAGTTGAAGGAAGGCAACTGTCCCCATTGAGTGAGGATCCGGCTTCCAACTGAAAAAAACATGGAACTTGATTGTTCAACCGGGAGGCAAACAAATCTACTTGACAAATCCCCCACCGTAGTTGAAGAGCCTGGAAAACCTGTGGTTTGAGCTTCCAGTCGCTGCCATCCGGAAGGAAGCGTGAATTCCAGTCCGCCGTCATATTGGCATGACACGGAATGTATTCCACTATTACTGAAATCTGTTGTTGGAAACAAAAATGCCAAAATTCCTTCGCAATCAATCAATCAATCAATCATTAAATTTATAAAGCGCGCTATGTACCCGTTAGGGTTTCAAGGCGCTGAGGGGGGGGGGGGGGCAGCTGCTATTGGTCGAAGAGCCAGGTCTTGAGGAGTCTCCTGAAGGTGAGGAGGTCCTGGGTCTGGCGCAGGGGGGTCGGGAGGGAGTTCCAGGTCTTGGCGGCGAGGTAGGAGAAGGATCTGCCGCCGGAGGTCTTGCGTTGGAATCGGGGAACGATGGCGAGGGAGAGGTTGGCAGAGCGGAGTTGGCGGGAGGGGACGTAGAAGTTGAGTCTGTTGTTCAGGTAGGAGGGTCCGGCGTTGTGTAGTGCTTTGTCCACTAGGAGTCATGATCTGGTCCCCCCCAGGCGATTGATGTACCTGACCGCAGAGATATTGTCCATCCGAAGGAGGATGCAACAATGAGCTTTGCAAGGGGAAAGGGATATGATTGTGAAAGCTCCTGCTAAGAGCTCCAGACAATTGATGTGGTAACTCAGTTCTCCTGGGGACCAACGACCCCCCGTTTCCACTGAGCCAGAACGAGCTCTACAGCCCCACCAGCTGGCAACCGACTCTATTATCACATCTGGACTGGATGTGAAAATCCCTCTGCCATTCCAGGCATCCATGTGAGAAAGCCACCAAGATATCTTCATCTTGGCCTCCTCCGAAAGTGGAATCAATTCTGAATATTGAAGACCTTTTCGGAGATGAAGGATCTTCAATCTCTGCAGGGCCGTGTAATGCAATGGCCCTGGAAAAATCGCCTGAACTGACGGCAGCAGAAGACCGACCAGGCAAGCTAATGTCCTCAATGATATAGTTGGAGAAACAAAGGCTCTCCTCAACTCTTTCTTGATCGAATACTGTTTGCTTAATGGCAGGAGTAACAAGACTTTTACCGAATCTATCTGAAAACCTAAGAATTCGATATTCTGAGTTGGCACTAAACTGGATTTTTCTGAATTGATGACAACTCCGAGATCTTGTAGTAACTGGATTGTCCAATTGAATTGCACAAATATTGAATCTATGTCCTGAGCCATAAGAAGAATGTCGTCAAGATATATAATCAGTCTTGCACCTCACTCCCTTAAGAATTGGACTACTGGACGTAGAATTTTGGTGAAACACCAAGGAGCTGAAGACAGACCGAAGGGAAGGGCATTGAACTCGAACCAATGGGAGCCACATTGGAACTGAAGAAAACGCTAGTGAGGAGCGAATATTGGAACTGAAAGGTAAGTGTCTTTGAGATCGAAAAGTACCATCCAATCTCCGTCCCTTAAAAAATCTCGGAGAAGATGTATACCCTCCAACTTGAAATGGCGATATACCATCCAAGAATTGAAGTGCTTGAGATTTAGAACTAACCGGGAACAGCAGCCTTTCTTTTGCACTAAGAAATTCGTGCTGACGAACCCGTGAGGGTGCGGCTTGGTCTGCACCACTGCCCCTTTCTGAATGGGAGTAAAAATCTCCTCTTCGATGACTGCGCGATCTGCGAGGGAAAAAAGAATATGGGTAGGAAGAGCCCCTTGAACTGGGGAGGCATAAAACTCTAATTGGAAACCTTGGACTGTTTGAAGAACCCAAGGGTCTTGAGTGATATTTTAGCCATGCTGGGAGAAAATGTTGCAGCCTGCCCCCCCAAAATTACTTCTGATAAAGGGATAATTCTCACCTGGGTTGGAGGTTTCTTGGTTGGAACCACCTCCATGATAGCCTATGGAGGTACGACCACGTCCTCTGTAACGATTGAGGTAGAAAGTCTGGTACTCTGTGGAACCTCCACGGTTTCTCTGAGAGGCGAATCTGGAAGCCTGATATATACGGCCTGGTGCGCGGCCTCTGAAGTGCCCGGCCTGGGAAAAAAGAGCATTATTGAATACCTTCTTTATGTTGGACTGAGCCTTATCTAAAGCTGTGAAGGTAGCAACATATTTGCCCAAATCTTTAATGAATTTGTCGCCAAAAAGCATGCCATTGGCTAAAGAACCAGCCTCATTAGTTGCCAAATCAGCCAATTTGGGATCAAGCTGAATAAGAAAGGAACGTCTGTGTTCTGTGGACATGGCGCAATTGGCATTGCCCAAAAGACAGACAGCTCTCTGTGCCCATTGCAGCACGACTTCTGGATCCAAAGGGGTATTGATTACCTTTGATTGGATAGCAAGAGCTAAGATGTTTGTTAATGGGCCAGACAAGTCCAATACCTTGTCTTGGCAACCCCGCCAAGCACGATCTAGACCTTTCTTGGGGTCCTTATCAAATTTGCGCAAAAATGTAGCCATGCTGGGGTCCAACTCTGGCATCTCCGCTACTTTACCAAGTAAGGAAGGCCGTGGGCATCCCGACCTGAGTGTACTGTGCGCTTCTTTTTCAAAACTTTTGCACAATCAATCTTGAATGTAATGGGCTACCTCAGCTGTAGGAACCCATTCAGTGGAACGTGGATGTATGATGTCTTCGGGAGAAAACAAAAGATTCTTACCAGCCGGGGTAGTAACCTCAGGCATGGCATGTTGTGATTTCGTTGCTTTTTTGCATGGAACCGAATCTGACTGCGAGTTATCTGACTCTGATTTAGATGAGGATGGATCATGTAAACTTGCTTCTGAAAAGGAGGATTGTGGATAAGTGGTAGATGTTTCCTGAGGGGGAAACCCTCCATATTCATGATCATGCAGCACCGAAGCTGCCATCTGTGCCAGAATGTCCACCGAGGAAGAACCTCCAGAGCGTTGCAGAGAGAGGCCAGATACCTCCCTAGATTCTCCAGCTTGCAAGCGAGGCTGTTGACTGCTCTCGCCCAAAAACTCTCTTCTGACAAAATTAGCCAAAGGCTGGGGAAAAGGCTTCAAGGCCTGAATTAGTGCCCAGTTCACAGAGTCTTGCACATGATACCCAAGTGCCTCCACAAGTCTTTCCTCCATCTGATGTTCAATCGGCATCTCTTGCAGTTCCTGATACTGCTCTTCCTCATCGGCGTAGTATGCCAAAATAATATTTTGGAGGAATGGAGAAGTTAGCAGGGGGGGGGGAACCCTGAAGCAGGTGAACAAACTGAAAATAAAAAACTGCTTAAAAGCTATTCAGCCTGCAATATTGGAAGTGGAGGGAGCCACCTGCTTTCAATATACTTTATAAACGATTGAGAACTGAAATAAATATAAATAGAGGCAAAATAACTGAAATTAAGTAATTAAGGAAATATTCCCCCAGGGCAAAGCCTAATTCGTATTTTTACAGCCCCGTCGGGCGAAATGCAGCCGGTAAACTCTGAAAAACAGAGGTTTGCGTGCCTTCCTACACGCGTGCGTCAAGCCGTTCGGAAGAAAAACTCTGATCCGGCTTAACGCACGTGGGCGACCTGCGAAACAGAAAGAGGACTACGTCCTCTTCAATGTGAGCGTAAACTCACTACAGCCTGCTCCCGCTCCACGCCAGCTATAAATCAACAAAAAAGGGAGATCCCTGAATCAAGGAATACAAATGCAGAGAGAAATGCAGCAGCGCAAATATACATACACGCACTCATGTACAAAAGTCAATACAAATAAACACAGTAAATTGCAATGGAGGCGGATTACTTAACTGGCTGTTGCAGCAGCAAAGAAAGAGGACAGACTGTAGTGTTCAGGCTATTTATGTGGACAGTGTAGAGCCATGATTGGAGGACTTGGCCTTATGGGAGTTGTAGTTTCAAGTTATTTTGTATTTATTGGCTGCTGTTTTGTCAGTAAAGTGAAGAGAAAGCATAATCAGAAGCCTCCTGTCCTGACATAGAATTACAGCACATCTTAGACCATCTTGCAAACTACTGCAGAGATAATAGTGTGAAGATAAATTATGGGAAATCAAATATCCAAGTCTTTGGGAAAGTCAAATACTTAAATAATATTGGAACTCAAATGAGAACACATCAAAAGGGCCAAGCTCTATAAGTATCTAGAAATGCGCTTCAAGATTCTATGACCTTAGCACATCACCAATCAATGTTAAAGTTAAAACCCAAAGTATTAATATTTGCCATGTTAAAGTTGCCTGTCTAGCCTATTGATTAAGGCACTGCAGAATGTAATTAAAGTCAAATTTATGACCACTTTAAACTATGGCTGAGAAATATTTCATCTTCTCCAAACAGCCCGATTTGATGTAATTCAGTGAAAGTTAATCAGATGCATCTTTGCCTTAACAACTTCCATATCACAGGTGCAGATGCGCCTGGAATTCTGCTTGATTAAACATCAACTCCTGCAAGGATCCTGCATTAACATCTTTTGGTATAAATGTAAATCTGTAAACCAAGGTTCACTGAAATCACCGTCATGGATTCAACTTGAGAAAGATGAACGAATAAGTAAAGCAGATTATCGACCCAAGCTTCATCAAGCACGAAATAACCAAAACATGCAAGCTGCATCGGAAACTAACTTCTCAGGGCTGCTTTTCGTAGGGATTTTAAAGAAACATCTCTGTCCCCTCTCCTTTGTTTTAGGCTTAACCTCTTGTCAAACTAGGATTCACTATGGAGTGTTAGTAACGCCTTGTACCAAAGATAGATTACAGCCCAAACGAATGCCAGACTCCATTTTGATCTATTTGATACAGGGGAGATACACGAAATTGAAATATTTCAAGACCCTCAGATGTCTGCACTTCTGTAATCAGTGTAAGGAAAGCTTGGCTCGCGCTCAGTTCTTTTGCTGCTGCTATATCTGGCTTGATGAAAGAAAAGTTTTATTATTTCCAGCGTTCCGACGATTGGGGATTTGAAAATGCTCTGCTGCAGTAAAGAAATGTTTCAACAGTGCTGACACGCAATTGGCCCAGGACCTGACTAAATTTATAAAAAATAGTGCAGAATAGGCTGGGTGTATTGGCTCAGAACCTAACAACTTCTTGAATATTTTGAGAAATGCTAAAAAAAATTCTATGCTTGGGAACTAAATATTGCGAATTGACTGATTTTTAAAGGACTTATAATGGACAGTGATTTCAGTGTCTTAGGGATTCTATCTAGTATCAAATGCTTTATAAAATAGTTTTTTATCGGCCTAATGTCATTTAATACTCTGACAATGCAAATTGTTCCCTTGCCTGGGACTCTAGCAATGTGAATCTATTGATGGATACTGAATTTAGTGGTCACAGGTTTCTTTAGGCAGTATAATGGGTTCCCATATTTTCCATTTGTTTTAATTTATGGCTATTTTAAAGTTTTAAGGCCACTGAATACTTTGACACGTGTCCTATTTCTTCCTGGCTTGATAACTAAGTAATTGTGAATTGGCTGATTTGCCACACACATATTATTGGACAGTGAGTTTAGTGGCTAATGCATTTCCAGTAATTATTGTGAGTTTCATTTATTCGTTGCTCTTAATTGTAATGATTTTAGGTATCTATAATAAAATATTATTATAAGTGCCAAGTCTAAAGTCAAGAGAGCTTTCCCTCAGGCTATGTCTTAGGTTGCAAAAGTCACCTAGATTCTTTGTACAATCATTGCAAGAAATCTCTATCCACTATCTTCATAATGCACATTCAACTTTGCATTCTCATACCACTGCTGAGAAGAAGTGGTACAGATAGAGCATGAGCCTTTCGAATGACTTTATTCAACATGGCCACTCGTTCTCAGAAGAACACTATAGATCTGCATATTCTTGTGCTGAGATGGGATGGGCTTAGTAAGCTTGTGAAGAGCAGTGGCCAAAACACAATTCTTAGAATGTCCCAATATCACTCACCGGAGACTGAAGGAGGGCTCCCTAAAAAAACTACTGTTACAAATACAGGTGAGCTTACTGGACTCTGAGTACACTCTCCCACTGCACCAGCTTCAAATATTTATTTTTTTAACTGACCATGTTCTTGCTGCTGTGGTCCAGCACCTGGTAGGCCTACTAGCTAACTCGACCAGGAGAGGCATGTGTGACATACAAAAAACACTTTATGCAGAGGGTCTCATAAACAGGGCCACTGGAATAATGCCGCAGGAGACAGCCAAATTATGCGGCAGGGTTGAGTAAAATATGCATCAAGAAATGACAAATTACACAGCATAATGCAACACATTTTGTAATAGTGTTACTTCATCATTTCATAATTTTTAAACTTAGTAACACTGTGCATCGTTTGCACCGCATTAGTACCAGTTTAACACCCAAACATATCAATAAGTAACAGAAAGGTGGACAGTACAGTTTTGCAAAGGACCTTCCACCTTGCTGCAACACGTGTTGCTCATTGCTCGTAACGTTTGAACCATTTGAGCTAGAAACTATTTTCTTTTTTGTTAAAATCTTCAGGTTATGCAGCAGTTAATGGGTTATATGGCAAATGTGGTAAATCTATAATTATGCTAAATATGCCATGGGCGCACAATCGCATATTTCAAGTGGCCCTGCTTATTACCAGTTCTGTAGATCACATTGTGGTTTTCCTACATTCTTTATCAAGATTGGTGCCTCCTAAAGGAGGAGACACTGACCGTCTGAGACAGTCAGGTAACCTGATGTCATTATTTTGGTAACTGGCACCCCAGGTCGAAATCCAGGAGGTCGGCTTTGCTCCCTGGACTTGGTAAACACACTTTCAGAACTTCCTGAAAAACTGTCTACTTCTGTTGTAGGCTACCATGGGGCACTGCACGTCATTTGCATTGACTTACCCTTATATCTGCAATGGGTTTGCTATCCTCCATTTTACAGAATGCTGATGGCGAGAAATTAGTGATTCTGATCCATATGTGCTTGCAAACTTTGCTTAACCACCCTTTGAACTTGTAACTGGTTTCTTTACACCTCCACCGTAAGCTCATTATTATTACCAACTGGGAGGCAAGGAATTACTGGGACTGAGAGATTTTAGGGTCAGATTTCTGATGTACTGTTCATAAACAAAGGTGTTTGGCATCCCTTCATGGATCTGTTATGTTGGGAGCTAAGCATGCATTGCAACAGCTAAGGCTCTGTTACACTAAGTACCCTGAGGCATAATGGGCATTTGTGTTGGCTTCATGTGCTCGTGAGGAACTTTGGTATTAAAGAAAGGGTCACTGGTGCTTGTGTGGCCCCTTGTATAATATGGATGCACATTTTGCGTCAGCGTGATCACAAAGGAATGGTCTCTCTTTTTCTTGGAGGCATGGGCCCAGGGAAATAAGGGATACTTTGACTTTGTATTTGCACTGTATTATAGACATGGTTAGGGGACAAAGAGGCTGTCATAAGGTGCACTGGCTCTGTATCAAATAATGGAGCACACAGTCAGTACCACTCATCTCCTAGAACCATTAAGGAGGGAGACAGAGGTGTCATAGGGACCCCTAGGCATTCCACTGCAGGCGGATTCAGTAACAACCAGGGCCAAATTTAAAGCACTGCGACCGGTGCAGCTGCACTGGGCACTGACCTGGAACGGGGGCACTGACCTGGGAGGGGGAGTGCTGTGTTTAAGCACCTGCTGCAGAGTTCTTTGTGTGTCCAGCTTTCAGGCAGCAATAAGAATGTAAAGCTAACTCTTGTGATTAATGTTCCTGTTACAGAGAGCGACCAAGTTTTGTCTAGTGGCAGTTTTGAGTCGCCATAAAGTAGCGCAGAGCCATACTAGGCTCTGAAGTTGGGGGTCGACAAACCACACGTGAGTCAGGGCAATTATACAATACACTTTATTGGTATCAACGTGTGCGCATGAATGAATCCTTCCTGCCCTGTCCACTTGCATATATACTTTTTCCCACATCACCCCATAGGCACGGCCATAGTAACACTCAGGGAAGGGGTGTAACTAATCCCCCCCTATGGGGCACCACCTGTTGGACTGGCCTGGACAAAGGCCAACGCTACATTCCTCCCCAACTGAAAACAAACAAAATCAAAAACCATAAAAATTTCAAATAGTAAAAACAGTCATAGTTTGACAGAGGCAAACGTTAGCTCACAACACCAGGGTGTGTCTTATGTGTCCTTTTCAGTCAGCCACAAAATCCTCATAGCGCCTGGATGGGTTGGGGTTGTACCTCAGATGGTATCGCCCACCTCCGGACCTCCCCAACAGCAACCCCTGAGTTTCCCTGGTGCTTGGCGCCTTTTCTGCTAGGACCGGGACTCCCGCTGGCACTGGCAGGGGTGGGTGCAGTGGCACAGGCTGTCCCAGCATGGCACCCTCTGCTGCAGAGAGTCTTCGTCTGGCAAGGACATCGGGCAAAGGTGGGGCGTCTTCCTGATCACTCTGAACTCCAAGCGTCACGGAGCCATCATTGTTGAGTACTCAGGGGGTGATGAATGAGAAGTGTTTGAACTGGGACACATTCCTGGTTACACTCCTGTCCCCCCTTATCGCCGTTTTCGTTGTTCCCTTGATGGCGGTCACAGTCCATGGTTCAGTCTCAAAAGCCAACTGGAACTCCCTCCCTGAATGGCGATCTTTCACTAGCACGGTGTCTCCCACTTGGACTGGAATCATTCGGGCTCTCCGCTTTCATGAGGCATATTCATTGGTGCGAGACCTCCTCCTTGTGGATTGGCTCTGGGGCTGTGGCTGAGTGGTCCACAGAGGGTGGTGCGGGATGGCATCAGTTACTACTCTTCCAAAACAGAGTTGGCTCGGGGTCGCTCTGGTGGTAGTATGGGGTGTGACACGGTACTCCTGGAGGAACGTGTATAGGGCACTTTCAACATTCTGAGATTCCGCAGTGGTGATGCGGATGGTCTTGGATAGCGTCTTCACAAACCTTTCTACCTCGAAATTTGCCTGCGGCCATCTGGGCATGATCCGGCGATGCTTGGTGTTCCTAGATCTCAGAAACTCCGCCCACTCCTGAATGTGGAATGGGGGTCCGTTGTCCGTGCGTACCTTCCCAAACAGACCGTGGGTGGTCATCAACTTCTCCATCTTTGGGATGAATGTGGATGCTGACGTGGATGGCACGAGCTCCACCTCTGGGTACCGAGAGTAGTCATCCACCACCACTAACATGTAGAAGCCGTCGGGCAGGCTCCCGAAATCTGCGCTGACTCTCTGCCAGGGGGCGGTAGGGACATCCTCGGTTATGACTGGTGCCAGAGGGTCGGGTATTCCACTTGCTTGGCAGACGAGGCAACCCTTCACCACATCTTCTACCTGCTGGTTCAGACCGGGGAACCAGACCTTAATCCGGAGCCCGCTCTTTGATTTGCTGATACCGTGGTGGGATCCGTGCGCTAATAACATGGCTTGTGGCGCCAGGTAGGAAGGTAGTACGAGGCAGAGCCCTCGCAGCAGACACCAATCATCACTCACCGAGAGCTCGTGGTGAACATTGAAGAGAGCCTGAAGCCTAGCTCTGGCTTCTGCGGTGCAGAAGGCCGCAGGGTGCTGCAGCGGGCGCCAATCACCGGACCATGTAGCTTCCATGGCCATCTGCAAACAGTCGCCTTGACTCGTGGCTTCCACCACTTTGACGAGTGGTATGGGCAGTAGCCTGGCCCGATCACTCACTAGCCAGACATACTCCTGTTTCAAGGGCTTCTTCGGCTTCCTGGGGGGTAGCCGGGCATGCATGGCGTGACAGAAAGTCAGCATGATTTTGAGTGCGGGGTTGGTATTCCACAGTGAAATTGAACTCCTGCAGCTGCAGTATCCACGGCGGTAGCTTGGATGATGACCCCTTGAAGGGGGGAATGAGTGGCTTGTGGTTGGTAACTACGTTAAAAGCTTTGCCATAGAGATAGATGTGGAAGTGCCGTTACCCCCAGTGGAAGGTGATGGCTTCCCGTTCAATCTGGGAGTACCACTGCTCTGTGGGTGTTATTGTTCAGCTGGTAAAAGCAATGGGAGCCCTCTCCCTGCAGTCTTGTTTCTGGGCCAGAACAGCACCCAGGCCAGTGGGGCTGGCATCGACGGCAAGATGGAATTTGCGTCAAGGATCCAAAACGGCTAGCGTGGTGTTAGCAGAAAGGGTGCTCTTCATGTTCCCGAAGGCACATTCTTTCTGTTTGCCCCAAACCCAGGGATGATCAGCTCGGGTGAGCACTCGCAGTGGGCCACTGGGGTCGGACGGGTTTCTCTTAAAACGCCTGCAGTATGTGATCGTACCAAGAAAGCATCTGACCTCTGAGATGGAGGTTGTAGCCAGGGCCTCCTGGATTTCTTTCACTTTGTGTGGGTCCGGGCCAATCCTGTGCTCCGAGGATTGGTACCTGAAGAAGCAAATGTCTCTTTTGAGAAACTCGCACTTCTCTCAATGTATGGTCAGCCCATTTTCTTGCAACCTTGTGAGCACCATTCGCAGCTGCTCCTTATGGTCTTCCAGTGTGGAGGCATGCACTAGAATATGATCGCTCTCGTTGAGGACCCCTGAGAGCCCTTGCAGGCCTCCTGGATGGTCTTATGAAACACCTATGCTGCGCTGGAGATGCCGAAATGTAATCGGGTGTACCTCCAGAGGCCCGTGTGCATGGAGAAGGTGGTTATTGGACGGGAGGCTGGGTGTAACACAATCTGTTGGTAACGAGACTGGAGGTCCATGTTAGAGAACAACTTGGAACCTGAGAGTTCTCCAATGATATAATCTATGGTTGGGGTCAGATGTCTTTCCCTTTTGATGGCCTGATTGGGTAGGCGCATGTCCACACAGGTTCGGACGGCGTCTGGTTGCTCGGGTTTCCTTGCAATGACTATTGGGGACACTCAGGGCGTGGGAACCAATACTTTTTCAATGATTCCTTCTTGCTCTAAAAGCTGTAGTTCACACTCCACCTTGGGACGCAGATGGAAGACCACCCGCCTGTGTCTGAGGGCGACGGGGGCTACGGAATCGTCTATATGCAGTCTGAGGGAAGGCCCCTTCAGGAGCCCAATGCTGTTGAAGAGTGTGTCGAACTCCTTAGTGAGGTCTTCCAAAACACTAGCCTGGATGCTGAATGCTAAATGCACCAGATTGAGACTTTGGGCTGCCTGGCAACTAAGCAGGAACCTGATCCTTCTTGTGACATGTAAACTTTAGTTGTGATCTTCGTGCTCTTATCTGTCAGAGTCACCAGATCCTCGGGGTCTGTGCACGTTCCCAACATGTCCACCACTGAACAGCTCCAAGACTCTGCTAGATAAATCACAGAGACTGAGAGAGTTCAAGAGGGGAAGAGGGGATTAGGAAGGGAACAGCTGGGAAGGAGACCTGTAGAAAGAAAAAGGTTAGAACACACAATATGAAAATTATATCTCCTGAAATCAATAGTAGACTATGATTTTAAGCCTAGTCACTCTGAAAACATGAACAATCTAAGAGTTAAGTTTAAAATGACTAAGTTTCAAGATGGCTGGATACCTGTAGGGGAATCAAGATTAATTAAATGAAAACTTTCTTATTCAAGTACTTTCCTTTACATGAGAATCAGAAAAAACATTCTGACTAAATTTTAAACCAGTCATATAAATCCTGTTTTTGAGAATGTATACTAGGACCATACAATATTGCATCTAGAAACTCTGGTCTTCTGTGTACTCTTAAAATGTTTCAACACAAATTGCGCATATTGCAGATATATATATATATACATATATATATATATAGTAAACACCATAAAAGGATTGTGCACCATGAATAACACAATATGGATTCAGGAAACAAATCACATAACTTGTCAACTCGAATATTACATAATAAATATCTTAGAATAGTAGCATACAATAAACAACATGAATGAAACTCGAGGAGAGAATCGTGCGTCTTGCCAATTCGAGTGTTACCATGTAAAATACCAAGAAATGGTAGCACGCAATGAATATCAAAGTCAAATCATCATTAATCGAATCACGCGTCTTGCCGATTCGTAAAACACGATGTAAATGTCAAGGAATAACAGCTCACAATAAATAACAAGATCAAAGTACAATGAAACGAATCACGCTTCTTTTGCCGATTCTTAAGCCACCATGTAAAATATCAAGAAATGGTAGCGCACAATGAACAGCAAAGTTCAATGCTCATGAAACGAGTTGTGCGTCTTGCCAATTCGTAAAACATCATATAAATGTCAAGAAATAGTAGCGCGCAATGGACAACAATGTTTAAACACCATAAAACGAATTGCGCGTCTTGACGATTCTTAAGCCACCATGTAAATGTCAAGAAATTGTAGCACGCAATGAATAACAAAGTCAAACCTTTATGAAATAAATTGCGCATCTTGCCTATTTGTAAACTACCATATAAATGTCAGGAAATGGTAGTGCGCAAGTAATCTGTTACTCATTTAAGAATTTAAACCAATAATATGAAAATTCTAAATAATGGTGTCGGGACAGTCCAACCACCGTCTTACCGCCTGGAACAATGATCACCAATGAAGGATTAGGGCAGAAGACTGGAAGATCCAAAGAGGCCGCCGGGACAGGAGCTTAGGAAGAAGCTGCTGCTCTGCACCAGGACCTCTGAATAGTGAGCACTGGGAGTTGGGCTGGCTCTCTTTTATAGAGTCTTGGCCCATCCCAGAACCATGCCCAGGCATGTTGCATGGAAAGTCTCTGGAAGGCCCTGGAAAGGGGCCACACCCTAACACACTCTGAAAACCTGCAGCAATACATTGCAAAGGAACAGTATTTGTAAGCATATTAAAAATAGGTTTTCAGGATTGAACTCTGCAATGCAAAAGGTTAAACCACAACATATCAGCACAATGCATAAATTACTTTGTTTTGAGAGTACTGGGTTTTTGCATTTTTGTCGCCAATAGAGCGCGTATTGCTCTGGTGTTGACACTTATGTGCAATGTCCGCTGTGAAGACGCCAGCTATTTTGAGTGGGTGGACATTCTCGAAAGTGTACACGTGCACCCTTGTGGGTTTAAGTGGCGGTGAGCTTGGTAGTCCATGGTACACCTCGGCGGCCATGAGATTTATCGAGGCCCTATTGTCAATTAGGGCTGAGATAGGTTGGTTTCGCAGTAGCACCTGGCACGTAGCTAGCCACTGGTTGCGAATTGCTTGCACCACATGGATTACTTTCTAGTCTCGTCCATGTCACTGTCTGATGAGGTGGTAGAGAGGGCAGCTACAGCACTGATGGCCTTCTTGGGTGCAGGCGTCGCTACCTTGGGTGAGGAACTTCAAACCTTCTCGAAATGGCTGAGCTTGCCGCATGCGCTGCAGGTTTTCCTTCAGGCTGGGCAGCCTCCGAGGTCTGGGAAGGGGGTCACACATCTACTGCAGAGTTTGTCTCTTGATTTCATCCTCTGGCCTTCAGCTTTTGCCTTTGAAGCTTCTGTGATCACTACGTTGACTGGCTCCGTCTTTATTTGCATGGTTGGAGCCTGTTTCATATGTTCGGCCCACGCTTTCAATAGCTCTTGTGAGTGTCCTTGGGTGAGGATGTTCCTCATCTGCATGTTCAGTTCCTGCAGGGTGCGTTCCCGGAGCTTTGATGAAGGGCACCCTTGGATGAACTGTGCCCTGACTTCATCCTCTTCGCTGGGCAACGTACACATGCTGGCCAGTTCTCTTAGGCACGCATAAAAAAGTCTACTGATTCATCAGACTTTTGTTGTGACTGGCGGTGTAGAAAACATTCATAGTCTGGGTTTACGTAAGGTTCAGAGTGTGCAGTGATCGTGCCTTTCAACGTGTCGTACGTGTGAGGTGTTGCTTCCGCCACTGACTTGGATACTTTGTGGATGTCTGCCCCTCCCAAGTGAAGGAATAGAGGTCGTTTGCGCTTGCCTTTCAAATCCAAGGCCTCCAAGAAGGTTTTGAGGCGTTCAACACACGCCTTCCACTTTGCAGTTTGGGTGGGGGGGGGGGCTATAGTGATAGTAAAAGGTTCAAGGGCAGGGATGCCAGCCATGTTGTGGGGTGCACTGTGCTGCCAGTAAGGTTCAGAGTTAACTTCCTTGCCCTGAAAGTGGTGGTCTGTGCTGTGATCTGCCTTCCTCCTCACCTCAGCAGTCTTTGCTGGTCCACCTCTGGGATGTTCAAACTTTTACGCTTGTCTGGGGAAGCCACCTCGTAGAGGGATACCCACATGGGGCCAGGAGCAGCAGCTCGCTCGCTGGCTCAAAGAACAAGGGTTTGCTTGTCTCCCTCAGAAGTGAGCCACAGCAGCAGATGGTCAGGCCACTCTGGAACGCAGCGTGTCAGGGATCCACAGGAGGTGCCACGAAGGCGGGGCAAGGTGGAGCCACTTGGGCGGGGCAGCCGGCAGCCGGAGGATGTGCCGCTGCACGAGCGTGGCCTGGAAACAATGGACAGGTAAGTCGGGGCCAGGCGGAGACACTGGGGTGGGGCAGCAGGCAGCCGGAGGACGTGTCGCTGCGCCTAGCGGGGTCTGGAAATGCTGGGATGTGTGTGCGGGTGGCAAAACCACCACAGATCG
Source organism: Pleurodeles waltl (assembly GCF_031143425.1). Lineage (NCBI taxonomy): Eukaryota > Metazoa > Chordata > Amphibia > Caudata > Salamandridae > Pleurodeles > Pleurodeles waltl. Next base: position 1,413,830,679 of record NC_090447.1, on the reverse strand, counting down.
GAGGGCTCCATCCACACCCCAGCTGAGCGCACACCACTTGGTTGCACCGCGATGTAGCCTGCGAGGGCGACGGCTTAGGGTCCGATGCAGCAGGTGGCTTGGCCCTCACCGTCGCCAATTATGAAGTCACGGGTTGACAAACGACACGTGAGTCAGGGCAATTATACAATACACTTTATTGGCATCAATGTGTGCGCATAAACGAATCCTTCCCGCCCTGTCCACCTGCATTTATTCTTTTTCCCATGTCACCCCCTAACACTCAGGGGAGCGGTGTAACTAATTCCCCCCCCCTATGGAGCACCACCTGTTGGACTGGCCTGGAAAAAGACCAACACTACATATGCCTGTCGCAAAGAACAGATCTGTATTTTACGTGGATAGCTGAGTGTATTAGTAAAGTCTGGCTTTAAAGGAACTTTAAAACAAAAGAGGTGTCTGTGAGAAGGGGCTATGTAGAGATGAGGGACACTTTTGCCAGGTGGTAGTGAGGGAGTACGAGCAGGAGGTCATGGGGGCGCTAAAAAAATGCTACAAGCGCTAAAGCCAGCCTTAGTAAAAACATTCTTCTACCTACCCCTTCCTCAAACAGTGGTCGATCTGCCGCTATCAAAAGACTTGGCCAAGATTACAAACCGCGGATTTAATATTCACTAATGTGCTCTCCCCAACACAGGTGTGAACTGTCAGAGTGCGCAACGTTGGGAACAGTACATTTTTTACCTAATCGGAGCACTATCCCAGTCCCCACTGAATTAAGAATGCACCCCAACACAAACCGCGACAGCAAGCCCCTCAACGTAATACGGGCCCTGGTGCACCTACCATTCGTGCGCGATTCCGCAGGTGCCATTTTAGGTTGGGACGCCCAGGCAGGACCAAGGTGACAGAAACAGTAGTCTGTGCCACCTGCTGCCCACACAAGCCGGTGTTGTGGCTATTTAATGCACCACAGTTATACGATTTATGTTCCGTACGTGCCAATCAAAATGTATTTACATTCACGATTTAAACATTTTTGGAAGAAACTTTAAAAAAACTTTTCACATGTCGGAAACAGGACCAGAGACCACGAGTGCTCGCTGACTATGGTAAATTATTTTCCATTACAAATCTGACCATCTGACATTTAGGTCAATGATGCAACCACTTCAGCTGACTCTGAATAACAACTGAAAAAAGGCTGAAGAGTTAACAGTGGAGCTGAAGACCGAAAAACAACCACGGAGTCAAAATAAGTGAGTAAGGATGACACATTTATTCTGAGATTAAATTCCACGATTTACCCACTTTATGAACTGAAATTTGATCTGCTCCTCTGGCGCTGCTGTCAATCTTCCACTTTAATGGAAAACACACTTAAAAGGCCTGGGTGAACATGATACTGCCCTTTTAAGTGTGTGAAATATGAAGGGAAGAAACAGAATGGCTCAGTGCAGTGCAAATTGAGAAGCAGCTGTGAAGGCGCTCTCTGTTCTTCTCAGCACTATGCAGATTTTGCTATTTGGAAAGGGTCTGCGAATAGTTACCTTTAGTATTTTAAATATTTTTATTGTAAATGATTAGGAGATTAAGCAATAAACAGTATCCGACCTAAACCCACACGCTAGTAGCAGTGGTTCCTGGTGTAGGCTGAGCACCTGGCCAGGGGCACACAGCTTCTTGTAGGTTTGGATTCTGACAAACTTTCACCCTTGAGAGATGATAAAAAGGACTATATCAGTTTTTCTAAATGTCTGCACACAGTGAACACAAAACACTAACCATGGAGCGACAGTCCTCCTGTTATCTATATAGATGGAGCACAAGTGGGTTGGAATGACACAATTATTCATACAATTTCACGCAAAACCATATCTACTAATCACCATGATATGGCTTTGCACAGAATCCTAGTGCCAAATGCAACCAGGCACTAGCAGGGGAAGTTGAGCATTGCATGCTATTCCAGGTTTTATTGTGTTTAATTGCCACAAAATTACACATTATATGCATCTTCCTTCAGAATGGTTGCCATCATGTAGAATTTGTATAGGAAGGTGCACCTAAAGTAGACATTTCATGCTGTAAAACAAGTGCTTGGCTTTGCGCCAAAGCTCAATGCTTAACATCCAACAAACTATTTTTAGAGCTGGTGAAGACTCTTTGTAAATGTGGTGCTGCTCTATTTTTCCATTTGCACAATGTAGTGCTGAGTCAAGTTTAGTAAATCTGAGCCCAGAAGAAGTGGTTCAGTGAGCAGGGGATAAAGTACTAATGAAGTTGGGAGGGCAGAAACCTGGAGAGGTTTAGGCCCATATGTATGAAGGCATTTTGTGTTTCTTAATGGTGCGAAGCGCTATTTCGGGCCCTTACGAAATGCAAAATGCTAAGTCGGTATGCATGAAAGGCATCTGCAGTCTTGCAAAATGCAATTTTTACCTTGTACAAATTGCATTTTATAAACTGCTAAATAGGAAATCGCAAATAGGGAGTTCCTAGTAGCGAATCGCTAACCACAAGTTCAAAGAATTTCCTAATTGTGACTAGTCCCTAAATGCCCATTTAGGAAATGGAATTACCATTGAATTGGATCAGGTAGTAACCAGTTGCAAACTATAAAAAGGCACCCAAAATGCCTCAGGCTCTTTCACAATGAGCACTTTGTACATTCTGGCGAGGAAGAAGAGGATTTGTCTGTGAAGCAGAGAAGGAGGAGGAGGCTGGAAAGGATATTTAGGGTGAGGGTCACCCTGTTTGAACAGATTGAGGAGGCGATCATTGAGAGGTACAGACTGAGTAGTCAGATAATACTTCATTTAATTGCTGATTTACAACCTCAGCTACACGCCTCATCACTCAGAAGCAGCACAATCTCACCACGTGTGCAGGTATCTTGTTGCCTACAACTCTTAGCTTTTGGCAAATACCAGGGGGTCATAGCAGTGGAAAGGAGGGTGCCCCAGTGTGCCTTTCCCAGGTTCTTTTGTAATCTCCTGGGCATCATGATGAGCAAGGTTAGCCAATATATATCATTCCCCAATACCACCCAATTATTGCAACAACCAAATTGTTATGCTACAGGGTAGCACAGTTCCCCAATGTTATTAGCTGTGTTGATTGCACACATATTGCAATATGTCTCCCCCAACAACTGAATACATTTATAGGAACAGGAAAGGTTCCCACTCGCTCAATGTGCAGGTAGTGTGTAATGCATCCTGTATCATAACAGACCTTGTGGTCAGATTCCCAGGCATCACCCTTGACTCATTCATGTTCTGCCACAGTGGAATACAAAACCAACTAGCACAGGGTGAATTTGGCAATGGTTTTCTATCGCAGACTCAATTAATACTTAGTATGATGGTTATGCTCTTAAGGTGACATATTACCACTACAGGTGCAGCAGGAGGGCATACGTGCAGCAGAGGGTAGTGCATGATGCACAGGGATCACCAACAACTATTTCTGAGGTAAGAGAAATTAAAACATGTAATAATGAGACATCACACCTGATGATTATGCTTTGGTCATAACTGGGTTGGGAGACCACCTTTTATTTAGGTAGCAAAAACATTGTTTCACTCAAGAATGAACTGTATCCTTGGGGTTGTAACATTGTTATAACATAATAAAAAAAATAAGCAATGCCAACCAAAACAAAAGTGACTTAATCCTCTGAGTGTGCAGTGGTTCACTTCTTTCGGCCTCTTTGACGTTGGGTGCTCTGTCAGCAACACTGGGCTGTGTGACTGGTGACATGTCCGTCTCAGAATGTGTCTGTATGAATGCCTGGTACTGCATGCCTTCTGAATGGATGTACCGCTCAGGCTAGAGTCCTCTTCGCTCCCAGGTGGGTGCAGGATTTTGGGGACAAAGATGTTGTGGGTCTGGTTATTTTCAAAGGCAGTCGTCACTTGCACTAGCCCACGTGCAACGCCTTGACAGCAGTGCCCCACGTCTGTCTGAATATTCAGTGTGCCTTGCTAACATTGTTGTTGCACTGCGAGGCAGTGATGGACCAGGTGAACAAAACAAACCTTGCCAGGTTCAGCCTGTGCTTCTGCACATAGTGCTCCCTCTTCATTTCCCCTAGCTAGGGGTCATTCCCTTTCTCTAAATTCTGCAGCGACTTAGACATTCATTGCAACTGTCTACTGACACTCTGTATTTGTTTGTCTGCAGGTGCTGTACAGAGATGATGCACCTCTTCAACCCAACATACACAAGAGGACTCTCCAACATGTCATCTGACACATTCTCGGTACAGCTTGCTGATCTTTGCCCTCTGCGCTGTCTGTGTTCCTGGCCTCTGATGTTGTGGGGTCCCTGCTCTTTAATCGACCCTCATCACTGTCCACAGACTCTGGCAGCGGTGAGATGGTTGTTGTTTGCCAGTTGGAGTTGAGATGTTGAGCTGAGAGGATGGTGTTGTTGTTTCTTTAATCACCACGTCAGTGTCAGTAGACCCCTTGGCTGCAAGGGTTCCTAACACGTTTGAGCTGTGATCTATGTAAATAGTTTGCTTAACTACATGGATTAACGTGGCCACATTATTGATGTGACTCAGCTTCATGTGTTTGTGACATGTTTATGTTGTACAGATGTGTTTGGTGTAGTCATCAGCACACAGCTCGGAAAGCCAATGATGTGTACTACAACTCCCATGATGCATTGCCAGGGTGGGGCAAGTATCTTAATGGAGTTATATAAACTGCGATGGATGATATATGTATTTGCTAACATTATGTTTTGTTAGGTAAGTAAGGGGAAAATGACTTACCCTGGATGGTGCCTTCTGGATTGGATGTGTTGATGTCAGCTACTCTAACCAAACTCTCTGGTCCCAGTGTCCCATCTATGAGTGTCTCCACAGGAGTTGGAGGGTGGAGATTGTTTGGCCTCCACCATCTCCACATCCCTCTGCCATCCTGCTGGCAACCTTCTCCATACGAGACCTCAGGTCATACCACCTTACCTAATTTCAGGAATGGTCCTCTTTGTGACTCCTAAGGAGTTAATCTTCTCAAGGATGCTGGGCCAGATTCATGTCTTTTGGCTCCCTGGCACAGAGAATGAGGACTTGCCAAACAGCTTGTCCATATGGGCCACAGATTACTCTGTCAGGAGCTCCATCTCAGTAAATGTGAGCTTCCTCTTCCTGCTCCCTGAGTCCTTGGTCCCATCCTCTTAAGCCATGGTCTTCTCCAGGGATGGTGTTCTTCTGCGGCAGTGGTGATGCAGGAGCATTCTTTACTCCCAGCCTAGGCCTCTGGGTTGTGGTCACACCCTATGTTAGTAGACTTCCTGCTCTGACATCATCATTCTGCATCCAAAAGGCTCTGTTTCCTCTTTTGCGATTTTCTAATTGCGAATGTGAATCCGTAGGAAATCACTATTTGTAGAACCAGTGGTTATGTACATACCGTTTTGTGATTCCAAATTGAGATCTCTATAGATTCGCTATTTAGAAATCGCTAATCCCATTTTTGGTGCATATGGGCCTTAGTGGAACAAAGGTGTTGTTTAGAAAAGTGAACAACAGTCTGGGGATCTTTCAATCTATCAACACCTTTTGGTATCTTATATGGTCCTTAGTGAAAGAAAAGTGTTGTTTAGAAGAGTTAACAACAGTCTGGAGAACTTTCAGTCGATCCACACATTTGGGTATCTGCATGTTTTACAAAAAACAGGCAACATCACACCAATTACATAGCAAAGGTGAGGGTGGGGGCAATCAGACCCCAGTATCAGTGCCTCCACTTCTGCCACAGCCATCTGCCTACAAACCTCCAACAAGTAAGAACCTAATGCTGATCTTCTCCACACAACTTTTACATGACTGTGGGGCAAGATGATGCTGAGGTCATTCACTTGAAAGTTGGTGGTGATTTCCTACTTTGTCCCTCAACAAGGTTCAGGGAATCCTCTTCTATTTCCCCAGCCTGCTGCGCATGACCAGTGAGCCTTAAGGAATCTCCATGGATTACCTGAGCCCAGGGGGAATGGAGGAAAAAGCTATCGTCACTCCATCAACCCCAGAAATCATGGGAATCCTTAGAATTACCTTCTCTAGGGTGTATACAAACCCTCTGTCAAAAAAGCAATCCTGATGATGAAGTAGGCATGCACGGTGTTTGCAAAGCAATCTACTAGACTCTCATTTTATTTTTGGGGAACGATGTGCTGGCATACCCCAGTGCGGTTAATCCTAAGAATTACAAAGGCTCATTCAAACCAGTACATGGATGAATTCCTGGAATCACCCACATCCTAAAGGACACTGGGAATCTTGCAAGGGGCCCTTCAGAGCTGCTAAGCAGAAATAACTTCTTACACTGCCATGCTGATGTTTACTGTCGTACAGTTTCCCCACCACAGTCTACTTGCCCCTGTAATAGAGAGCAGTTACACCTAATAGCCACAGCAAGGGAATGGTGGAGTGGTGATAGATTTACAGAGGGCAGAGCAGAGGTAGTGCCTCTGCTCAGACCGACATGAAATATTTTTTTTATCTGCAGATTACACTGTCCACTTCAAATTGGATAGTCCAAAAGATTGTGAAATATGCATGTGGGTATGTGTCTGTGTGTGTGTGGTGTCAGAAGCAGCAATACTGAGTACATGTAGTATGGTTGAAAGCAGATGTGCAAAAACAGAATTGACCTTGTTATCAATGTTATCTGCTCATGTAAGTCAGACTTGCACACTGAAATAGCCTTTATTTGTGAGAAAATCTACTTTTATGAATTAAGAGCAGTTAGCTTTGCACACATATATGGTTTTGTTCATACAAAGATTTTTGTGCCAGGAAATGGCATTCCCCTCCACCAACATCGAAATCAGGCCCGAAGTGTATTCACACTTCTTCTGAATTTTTTGTAAGTAAAAACATAATTGCATATACCCGTGTGCGCAAAAATATAATTCAGAAATGTTTCAAGGTGTAACCCAAAAAACTTCTAGTACTGGGAGGACTAAATAAACCTATGTTATCTAAATCCATGTGAGCTTGTATATCTTAGTGCAGATTTATTCATTTTTCTTTGAATTAAGCCCACCATGAGAAGCAGGTGGTGAGTATCTTCATGTTTGGACAATAGGCCAAACAGGTGTTAATACACATTGTTTCCTCTCCTACCTTGATTTATATTTTTTGTGTTGAAACCCCCCCCCCAGAAAATACAATAACTAAAATGACAACAAAATAAAAGGAAACGTAGGGTTCAGCAATATACAGTTGTAAAACAGCAAACACCATAAGTCAGGGTGTGGCCATCAATATCCGGTGAACCAGTGCAATTCATCGAGGCAAACAAGTGAAACGCATTTGAATAGCATAGTGATATGCTCTAAAGGTGAAGTTCGCACCTTATCCAATGCCGTAATGAGAATAAGGAAAATAGGAAAATGGGGGCAAGGTGAGGAGGGGAGGAATAGGAGGCAGGGTGAGGGGTAGTCGAGGAAAAGTGGGTCCATTCCCCATATATATATATATATATATACATATATATATATATATACACACACAAGGACAGTCTCCCAAGTTCAGTAAAACAACCGTCCGTACTATAACAAATGCAAGGTCAGCACAGCTGTGCAACAGCTACAATAAGCCAAAACATGTACATGCCAAATGCATCCCTTGCAAAATCCATTCAGGTAGTGTCAAACCATGTATAGCTGCTTAACCCTGGTCCAATAGTGTCTAACTAAACAACACAAGGCAAAGGTTGGGAAAGTATGGGTATACAAGAGGCGGCACACTCTGACCCACAGTTCATATCTACAAAGTCCAGATACTGGGCGTGGGACAGGCGATGGGGTGCATCTCCCTGATCCATGCCAGGGCCCCTACCTCTCTTGCAGATGGGGGGGGGGGGGTCAATCTGAGTCTCCCTGGAAGACTGTTAATAGTGCAAGAGAGCACAAGGGAGGAGAACATGTGTCGAACTAATCAGCCCCCAGGGATTTTCAAGGAGGAACTGAGAGGAACCTGGCACTTCAGAGAAGGGAGTAGTAAGCAGCAGTATATGGATATATCCGTACGTAAAGGTGGAGAGAACTGTACCCTAGACCCCTTTATATGTTGCTATTTTATCAGGTTTGTAGGAAGTTCATTCATGGAGTGGTACTCTGTGCAATTCAGTGAGCTATTCCTGACCTCTAAGGACCAAGGTAGGGAGTTCCACTGGCGAGGGACCCAAAGCACCCTGGGGACAATGAGCCAGTGTCTGAACTTCCAGTGGTCAGTTTCCAGTAAACCAACTTCATCCTGGAGTGAGTGAAAGATTTTAAGACACTACCAGAACAATTGGCCAAGATGTTGTGAAACCAATTTGTTCAGCTAAAAGGGTTATTGGTGATACTAAGTCCCAAATTGTACCACAGCCACACCCGCGCATGTAGATCAGTGGGCACACCAATAAGCTTGTGTGCCATATGCCATGATATAACAATCGCAGTAAGAATAGGGTTTCGCACAATGGGGTGAGGCATATATTGTAAGTAGACCGGGAGGGAGAAATTAGAACAATGCAGGAGTTGACTTTTGATCTCACTCTACATGGATGCATCCTCAGTCACTGTCCAAAGGGAGGATAGATGGGAGCTGTGAAATGCCAAGCTACAGGAGGCTATCTGTGGCAATTGGAGGCTGCTACACCCGTACAATTGTTTCATTTGTGTTTTTTCCCTGTCCTGCTAAGTAGGTTGGTGGTTAAAGAGGGGGAATGGAAGCTTGGTCTACTCGTTTTCAGTGAGTGAGAATCGCAAAACTCAGCTCCCAAGTGAGTAATGCATTTATCAGGGGAATTACACCCCAAACATCTTCCCTGAAGATATGCTCTTGAGGAATGCAGTATGTTCATTTTTCGACATGTTTAAATGTAACGCATAAGTGCATTTGTAGTTGCGATGCCTTTTTTTAGCAAGGAAAATATTTTTCTTCCTGCTCCCTACCTCCTCAAAGGTTGGCCAGCCACCGCCCCTTTCTCTTCAAGAAATTGATTTAGTTATGCACTTGACAGTGTGAGAGTGTAGATTTTAGTGATAAAAATCTAGAATTATTATGTCATTATTTTGATAAACTAATATGTGATTTAACTTTGATTAATAACCGTATTAACAAAACGGGTGACTTTTTGTACGGGTGTCTTATATTGACTTATGTTAACTTAATCTAAACTGAGTTGTTTTTCATTATTCCGTTTTTTTAACAGAGGAGTGTGCTTCTTAACTAGAAAATTTGTTAATAGTGACATTTGCAGGACCAGAGAAGAAGCAGATGCAAGGTCATTGTGAAATGCAGCTATGCAGATAATGGAAATGTTTCAACTGTCTCTCTCTCAGTTTGAATATCTCATTGTTAGAGAAATGTTACTAACGTGTGTATTTTCCTCCAGGGTGGAAGTAAAAGAAACAGTGTTAATGGTTCTTCCTGCGTGTTTGTATTCTTGGTGAAGTGGGAACAAAGGATCCACAGATGGGAAGAAAGAGAAGGAAACCAAGAATATAAAATTTATCAGTTTAGGTTTCGTCAATAGAGCAATAGCGGATAGAAAACTTGGTGTAAAACTAATGTATAATTTCTAGATATCTGTTAATATTCTGATTGGTCATAATTTTCTCACCTTATGTTTCATCCAATCATTTTTCACTGGCAAGTTTAATTTAATGTTCTGTCACCACTTTTGGGGAGCTCTTCTTGGGTCAGTCTTCAGTCAGTCCTCGGGGAATTACCTATTTTTATGAGTGTATTCTTATTGTTTTTAATGATTTAATGGTTTAGTGTATCGTATAGTCCAAAGTCTAAACCATTACCCCTATCCTGAATCCTGATGATGATTGCTGATGGCGTCCCTCTGATGAAGTAGACGGTGTTGCTGTTATCTGTAGTGCATTGGTAATGTATGAACTGTGTCTATGCTATGTGTCTTTTTGTTTTCCAGGTACCAGCTGCAATTAAATATTAACTGCTAAACATAATTTTTAATATTATCCAAGTTAGAAGTTTATCTAAATTTGTGTTACTAAAACTTTTACATGAAGCCCAACATATTAATGCTAGTTAGTGGTTAGTGAGGGAAGGATTTTCTCACATGCTCATGATATGTTTATGATGCTTTTTTGTTTATCATTATACTGATGTATTCAAACTTGTTCGCTCAGATTCTGGTGCTATGGTTTTGTGTTATAACCCTTGAGCTGATCTGTCTACTTACATTGATTAAAGTCAGATATATAAGGCCCCTGTTGAGCAGACCTGTCTCGGCTCACTTAATAAATACTTGAACACAACTGTGCCTACAAGTGTTCACTTCACCTCATCCTGTATTTTACACAACCTGCCCTGGTGGGCACATTTACTCACATTTCAAATTCTGCCAAACTAGAAGAGTTCGAGGTGTAAGTAAATCCATGTACAAAGGCAAAATCACACCATTCCTTTTTCTGTGAATCAGGCATGGGATTTTGTTCTCATTAGTGATACCGTCTTGAATGTATGACATTTCGATTCTCAAAGTCAAGAACCATGTGATTGGTGGAAGGTCATGCACTTTACAATTGAAATGTAAATAATGTACAGAGGCTATATGTTGGTGCATTAGCAAGCAATGCAGCATTGATACCAGGGCTCCTATTTCAATTCATGTGAATGAGCAGAATCTCAATAGAGGCCGATCAATTTTGCTCCAGTATTTGCACTGAGTGACCTGTGCAAAATGCATTTTGTATTAAGAAGCCAGCCCAAAACAATATTTGCAATAACTGATCAATGAAACGTGCACCAAATGAAAGGTATATTTTGCTCATCTTGGTCAGCACAAATAAATATGTAAAATGAGCTGGTCACCTGTGCACAATTAGGTGGTCAGCAGAGCAAAGCATACATAAAAGGTTTTGAACCACCATCATTTTAATTACATTGAGTCTTTCCTGCCATGATAAATACATTGGATGCCACTTATAAATGAATGCGATTAATTTCTCTTGCACAAAGAAAGAATAAATTGATAATATTCTCAATTTGTTGACAAATCATACCAAAATATTTTAAATGTATTGAACTCCATTGACAATCAGATCATTTAAACATATACAAATAAAAATCTTTAATGATGTAATACTTCACTTTTATAAGAGTTTAAGTTATAAACAGAGACACTGAAATACATAGGTATCTCTTTTGAGAAAGGAAAGAGTGAGGAATCTGAATCTGATATGTGCAATATAATGTTAGCAGCATAAGCTGAAATTGTTATATCTTCATTGATAACTTAACTTGTATGATTATTTTTTTAAAGCTTGTATGTTCTGAAGACTTGCCTCATAGTTTTCTTTTTATAAAATATACTGTAACCTTTTGGTTAGACCTTCAAATTGTTACTAATACCAATGATATTAGTTGATTGCATTCTTCAAGGACCCTTGCAAATATAATGCTGCAAATGAAATGCATACTTAAAACTGCTATAATTTATAACACTTTACATCAACATAATACATGTGATTAAAATCAACTATTGCATCAAACTGGGAGTTTGATCTGAGGTTTATTTAAACCACATGAAGCTGCTCACTTAACTTTACTATTAACATTATTCTTTCATTACAGTGGAGTCTTATATACATCTACTATGCAAAACACATTTTCAAAAGCTAATAGTAATTACTGTTGTTGAGGCAAGTGTAATGTAGAAAATGTATTACTTGTGTTACTTAAAGGATGTACTGTTAGTATTAATGTTAAATTGTCAGAAAATCCATATTGTATAGAACAGATGGAATTCTAAAATGTAGTTTGTCATTTACTTTAAAAAATATTTGTTTTAGGTTTATTTTTAGTGTTAATATTTGTAATAATTGTAAGATAACTGATTTGTTCATATCCATTCCTTCCAAACAACTATGTTTGTTCTGGAAACACCTATTTGAATTAACTTGTTTGGCATGTGGTAATGGTGTCTGTTATAATTGTAGATTATTTCTGTGCATTTGCTACACATGATAAAACTAAAAAATGTATACATATGTTATCTTTAAGTAATTTCATACCTTGTAATTTTAATTGAAAGGCAGTAATAATTTCTTAAAACAATTGTTTCAATACAAAGTTAAAGAAAACATTTATTATGTTAATGAATAAATATTTTTTTTTATATATTACGTTTATGTAATACTTAAATAGGCTTGTTTCATACTGTACTTTACTTCAATGAATTATACAGAATTTTCACATTGCCCTTGTTTTTTCTCCCCTTTCCTTTCTTTCTATTCTGCCATTCTCTTTCTCTGCTACTGTGGACATATTTGGTCCTCGGAATCCCTCTTAAATGTGGCACACATATGTCTCTTGACTTTATTTGCCCCCCCTTTTCATCTCAGTTAGCTAGTCCATGTTCCTTACTTTGGTACGGCGTGCAAGACTTAGTTTTGCTGTGAGTGTTCCTTGCATGTTACCTCAGATCATCAGTATGTGGAAGGTTAGGGATGCCAGTGCAACTTGCCTGGTGAGTCATTGACATACAAAATATTTGTATTTGAGAGACTTAAGGATTTTTTAAATACATTTTGAATTGGCATTTATATGCAATACAAATAGTACATATCCCAATGTAATGAGCTACTATGCATATTTCTAATATTATGCAATGAGCAAGTGAGAATTAAATTAATAAAAATGGGTAGAACATTTTAACCATTCAGTTGAAAGCACTATGCGAACATAAATGGCTAACAGTGCAGTTATGATGGCTGAAATTGCAACACTTTTGATACAATCACAAGAAGCGTATCCAAGTTTATCAGAGCATGCATGGAATTGTATGTCAATTATCAACGTGAGTAACTAAAAAGTGTACAATGAATGTTTGCTGATATAAAGAATTTAAGCTCTGTTCCTGGTGCTAAGAGTAATGGTTTTTCACAGGCGCTAAGGTTGGAATAAGAATGTAATGAGGGGGGTCCATCAACATTGTTTTTGGATCCGCATGGGCATCGTGTATATTTAATCACATCTGCGGTTAAGGGTGGCTATGCACTAGGGGTGGTGGAGGGAGGTGTGGAGCTGGCAGAGGTGGTGTCCTTGCATCTGAAGAGGACATTTAGTCATTGTTTATGATATATGCTAGGGTTGCACATGATTTGTCCCTTTCTCTGATGATTGAGAATTTACGAAGCCCACAGGCCTCCTCCCTGTGCAAAGTCACACTTTCACCAGTCGTGAATCATTTAACGGCTGCCTCCTATCGGTTAATCTGAAGCCCTAAAGGCGGGGTTTCATTGAAAGTGTGGGGGTTTTGTCACTCATCATGTGAGGCTCATTCTGAGTTCTACTGTAATTTCAATTCACGTGGAAAGACCAGTTTCTAAACATATTCTTATTAAAGTTTTAAAATTTACACCTTTTAGCAGTCTAAACTTTTTGAAGTGTGAAAAGGAAAACTTCTCAAAAAGAGGCAAATCTTGTGGAAACTAGTGCATAAATCTTAAATTTGTGATTTTAGACCTTTTTCGAAGCACAAAAACTCTTAATGATATAGCAGGAAAACCAACCCCTGTGGTTTCACTAACTCGTCATGAGGGATTACTGCAACATTTTGCCAGGGAACTCATAAGTGAGTAACATGGTTGTTTCAGCTTTGTGTGCTGCAATGCGGGTACCCAATGGAGGGGTTTTAGTGGGTCACCAATGGGAACTATAGCACATATCAACACGCCTGCAGAGAGAGGTGTCTTTAAATTGTTTAAGTGATGTTTTTGCCTGTGGTGTATGGCCATCTGTAAGGGGTGACTTAGTACCTGGAAAATGGAGGGAGAAAAAGAGAGAGGAAAAAGTTATGTGGAGAGAAAAAGAGCCTGAGGGCAAGAAATGAATAGAGTAAGAAGGAGATAGAGAGATGTTTCAGATAAGTTGCTTTTGATTTCACTGTGTTTACTGCCATTCATCTCTCTGAGGGTGACCCCAGGATTCTGGTTGGAACACATGCAGTGGTATCTCCAACTATACTCCATTCCCTGTTTTTGCAGATGTTTGTTTACTTCATTCTTAATGCACTTATTTGAACTTAGCTTGATATTTTGTGAGCGATTTTGACACAAAACTATTTTTTGCTTGTGAAATGAAGGCAAAAGCCTCTACATAGAAAGTATTTATGACATTTTAGCTGGTTCATAAAAGAGACAGGCCTAGATTCTCCGTATTGCAAACAATCCACATGCATAGACAGGTTATTTGTGACATTTTACAATTATAGTTTCTTTTTCCTTTTTGTTCACTTGGAAATCATGCTTGGTGCACTTTGCACTCTTGCTGCACAACGTATATGTGCCTGTTTCAATTGGATGTAAATTTAGAAATACAGATGCTTGTGAGAGAGACAAAAAAATGTTTCTTAATTCCCCCAAAGTTAACCTCATTTATATAGCCCACTCCCCGCCCTATGTGTCTTTTACGACTGCTGGAACATTCATAGACGAGGCACTTTTGAGTAACACAAGTATGTCGAGTCTTTTTTTAATTTCTTACACCTTTAAATCTGGCATTTTCATAGAAAAAATTAGTGACTCGGGCGCTTTAGTCCAATGACAGGCATGTGTGCCTTGCTAAAAGTGAATGTGTGTGTAGGTGTGTGTGCGTTTGTGTTTAGAGAGCATTGGAGTTGTTTCTTTTTGCTATCACCATAACAGTTGTTTTATGTCACCTTAACAATCAAAATACATTTTCAGAACAAATAAAATAATTATAGCGCCATGAAAAGAAGGAATTATAATACTGCCTAGCTCCTCCCAGACACCACCCACCTATTTACTACGCTATCACAACAAACTTTTATAAACCTGTCCAAGCACAGGCTGGGGGCTCAGCTCCCACAGCCTTCTCACCTTGCTAGTGCTTGGATTCATGCAGAGTGATCTTAACAGACAGATTTCATATAACTGGCAAATGAACACTAGAAATACCTAGATTTACAACGTTTGGGACATCCACATAAGAAAAGAAAATATAGCTGTGTTATGAATTTTTCCATGCGTAAACCTGTTACTCTACCGTTAATTCTGGCAAATCTGGCAACCATTGACGATTCACCAGGCAATGCAAACGTTCAGTTTGATATTTATTTTCCTCCTTGCTTTTTCAACTTTGAAAATGTTTTCTCTGTGGACAAACCCCATCTCCTACACACTCATTGGATTTTCACCAAATTTTGCTGGTGTCCATTTGCAAGAGACATTTGCCTCCCTTTTCCCATTCTTTTCTTAAATAAATAATCACCACTTCTGCAGTCTTTTATATTGCAGTAAGTAAATCTTCAAACCAGGATTTTTCCATTTCCGTGTGCAGCTTAATTTGTTGCTTCTGTAGGTTTTACCTATAGGTGCAAAAATGTATGTTAGAATCCACGCCCTCCAAGTGACTTTAAGACAGGGAAAGTTATTTGGTGCAGTCATTAACGACTTCATGCATATGGTGCAGTCACTATCTAGACCACATAATATTTCTTTGAGCGCCATTGTGAATGGCCAAATCCGATGTCTTTTAATTCCAAGGACAATAGTTGTATCCATCCAGATGTGAGGTGTCTGTAAGACAAACTTGAAAACAAACAGTCACAACTTACATTCGCGGAATTGCACACATGAAACCCCTGCCAATGTCCATAAATGTTGCTAAGGAGTCTAGTATAGCCATTATGTTATTTTTGGGTCTCGTTTTGCTTGCTAGGTATTGGGTTGAGGGTTTCTGTTGAGTATTTTGAGGGAGTAATTTTATATTTGTAATTTAGGACTTTCTTTTGAGTGGACCTCCTTTTCCCAGCTGCATACAAACTGAAAGGCATGGGCTGGAATACAAGGGTGAATCCTAGAAAAAAGACCCAATGCCTTGCAGAAGCTAACTAGAGACTTATCAACTCGGCGAGCAACATCCCACATGGTTAATGTAGTCTCATTAAAGGACGTACCTGAACAGAAGCGGCTGACTGTCCCCCTCCAGAGGCCATTATTAATTGGCTTTGGTTACTTGAAAGAACTGCACTCAGTGCCATGACTGTCATAGTGAGATTAGATAAAATAAGGATGGTCTCTGGGCCTTGCTAATCTTGGTGCAGTCTTGAAACTCTGCTATCTCTATCCAGTGGGGTCTTTGTCTCAAACTGAGGATGAAATCACAAATCTTTTAGCATTTCATTCACATTGAAACTGATTTTGCCCCACAGTAACAACAGAGAGGAGTAGATCGCAAACCATGAAGGTTTTTTTTAACAGATTAGTAAAATTACATCTCAAACCAATTCAATTTAGTAAAATAGATATTCACCTGAATACAGCATTCATGAATATCACCCAAGGGGTACAATTAACAATGCACAGATTTAATCAATTTTAACAGCAACATGTGCATAGAAAAACAAAGGTTTGTTTCCATAATAAAAAACGTTTATTATAAGCTTACGTTGTGGCTAGGTCAGAGAATTTCAAAAGCAGTTGATATCAGTAAATATAGTATCATAAAAGGAACCAGATAAATATTGGAATTAGAATTAGAATAAAGTCACTTGATCTCGAGAATATTTCGGTGAGCAGAAAAATAAGGACCATTGTTCTCAGACGATGAGAGCAGGTGTCCTGCAAAGGCTGACAGGCGCAAGTCATATAAGTTACTAACAAACAGTTAAATCACAACATTTGGTCCAAATGATACACTCTTCATGTTTTCCAATAGGCGATGATCAATCAATGCCCAGTTTTCTCTTGGTGTCGCAGGTCAGCCTCCTTCTTACGGAATAATACAATGCCATCTCTTTCTCCTACCACGACCTTCAAACAAAGCAGTATTACATCCTCAGCTTTCTCATCCACTGCAAGTGTTGAAGTTTCGGTCCATACCAAATAATTTCTATACCACGATTTTCAAGATGTAAGCCAACAAATAACATTTTAAATAAGCACACTGTGGCTCTGGTATCTGAATCAGAAAATGTTATGCACAACCAGCAGAAATACAATATTTATTTCAAAATGGCATGGAGTACTTAGGCCCACTCAAGCTAACTTTAAATGCACATTGCCTAACTGTACTGTGCTGTACTCATTGTCAAACAGACATAGTAGTTGGCGAGGGAGGTGAGGAACTGCGGCTAGACAGAAAGATACCGATAGATGAAGATGAAGAGAACTGCTGCAGGAATAGGTATGGAAATCATTTTCAGTAGGGCCTTTCTTCCAAACTGCAGGGAAATCTGACATTGGACTGGCTCATAGTAAAAACAGCTTTTTTGGGGGTATTGTAAAATTGAATGATAAGGGTAACAGCAACACTATATGAAGGATATCATTTGAATTAATTAGAGTGAAAATAAAAGTCGGCTCGCAACAAAACTCATTCACCTTGTTTGGACTCCTATCAAACAGTGAATCTAGTAAAATATTCTTCTACCCTGTGGTTTATCAAACTCATTTTGAACTTGGAAATAGGCAATGTACTACTTCCTTTATAATGAATGCCAATCCTCCATCTTCCCCTCAAACTAATCTCTACCCCAATGTCCCAGCATGGTGTGAGCATTATTGAAACACATTTAATGGCCTATAACAAACCTGAAGGCAGAGGGTTTAATAATTCGTGAGTTGCTGAATTGCGGAGTGCATGATGGCTGTGAAAAGATCTGATGTACACTGAAGTCGACTCTCCAACCCTAGACATATGATCCCAAAAGTCACAGAAACCTTGCATACCAACAAACTCAAATACATTAATGAAATGTTTATTAAACATCAAGGGGAACCCATGGCTATTGAGGGACCAAGGGTACATAGTATCATAAAGGAAGGTATTATAAAGGAACAGTGGTCCCTCATCAAGAACATACAGCAATAATATTGTAATAGGAATATGATGATGCCTATATATGTTGTCAAAGAGACAGTTACAAATACATTAATGAAATGTTTATTAAACATCAAGGGGAACCCATGGCTATTGAGGGACCAAGGGTACATAGTATTATAAAGGAAGGTATTATAAAGGAACAGTGGTCCCTCATCAAGAACATACAGCAATAATATTGTAATAGGAATATGATGATGCCTATATATGTTGTCAAAGAGACAGTTTTAAATCATTTATCAGTTCAAATATGATACAATTAGGTGGGAGAGAAAAAAAAAACAAATGAAAAACAGTCAATAATGACTTAATAAACTCAGGCAGTTGTATGTGACAGAATTAACAAGAATGGGTTTAGTCAAATTCAACAGTACTACTGCCCTCGTGTACATTACTATCAACATTACAGTAGGGTCAAAATATGTGGGTCAACAATTTTTTTTATCCATGCAAGAGCAGGAGATCATCATCAGGACATTAAGGATTGCATACCTGAGGATTAGTTACACATTGATAAACAAACATATACTAAATAGGAGAAGGGGGGAAGAGAGAAGAAAGAAAAAAGTGAGAAAATTAGTTGCCAATCGATAGAGATGGGTAATACCCTCACCCGTCCAGAATGGAAGGGGATGCATTACGTGTCTAGGACCAGGCGTACGTGCGTTCCATGCAAGTGTGGGTGGGCCCCACAGGGTACCACCAGAGAATGTGGGAGTGGTACCTGAAATTGTGTCCTTGTAGGGGACTCAGCTGTCCAGGGGCTGTGAAGGTGAAGAAAGTGAATAAGCCACATTGCATGTGGTAAAAAGATAAGACTAATGAACAATAATAAGAATGATAACTAAATGTAACAAAGGAATTACCAAGAACCGCCGCAATTGAGTACTCATGTGAGCCCCAAGGTTAAAACCCTCATACAAGCCAATTTTAAGAAGCCCCTGCCAAGCTAAAGATAAGTGTCTCTTTCTTACCTACTATAGCCCTCACTAGGGGGACTTGCCAAGGGTGCTCCATGGAGCCTTTGGGAGTGAAAATTCAGGCAACCATGCGATCCACAGTATGCTGATTGACGGCAGGGAGCATAAATTAGTCCTATTCGCAGACAACAGATTCTGTTTCATCACTGACCCAGATTCATCCATTCTCGCGCTGATGAGGGGACTCGATCTTTTTGCACAGGCATCCGGATTCAAGATTAACTTTTCTAAATCTTGGAGCACGGGGGGTGGCGGACCCACAGGATAGCTTCGAGGGGCCCTTCCAGAAGGAGGGTTTCCAATGAGAGACTTCAGCAATTACGTATCTTGTGGTCCAGCTCCCATCTCATATGAACGCCCTGTACGACAGCAATATCCCCGCTTTGCTCACCACTCTCTTCAAAGACCTGTACAGGTGGAACAAGCTAGAGATCTCCTGGTTGGACTGGCTCAACTGCCTCAAAATGAACTTTATGGCCCATCTGCTCTATGTCCTCCAGACTCTTCCCCTTACCATCCTCCAATCAGCACAAACACAGATACGCAACAAGATCCTTAGCTTTGTCTGAGGAGGGAAGTCATCACAGGTGTCATGGGAGACATTATTCTGTCCCAAAGCAGAAGGCGAACTGGGGTTCCTGGATGTTATTACTTACATCCTGGCTGCACAGCTTTGTCCCTTATTAGACTGGACCCATGTTACCGACAATATACCCTGGGTACAGGATGAACAGGCCTTTTCCTCAACCCTTTTATTGGGCTCACAACCCACCACCTCTCCCATTGACATACTTGCAAGAAGTTCGTGGGAGATGTAAATTTCCATCTTATCCTTTCCCCTTCACACCTCTCGCTTACAATCCAGGCTTTCCTCCAGGCACAGTTCACCGCAGTTCCTTTTGTTGAAATCGTGGTCAATCTCCCAAGAGAGACATCTCTGAGGCTGGGGACATGAGAACCACTGAGAATCTAGTAGAGAAATTCACCTTGACTAGATGGGGTAAGCATTACACTGGGCTGGATGACCCCTGCTCGATGGCTATGCAAAGGGAGGAGGCACCCATAGAATGCTTCTACCTTTCAAATGTTAGGCGTAAAGGCATATGGTGACTATATCGACACATACTTAATCTCACCCCACCAAAGAAACATGCCTATGTCAAACAATGGGATAAGGAATCGACCACAGATGAAACTTGGGAGCAATATGGCAGAAGACCTATAAGTCCTCTATCTGTCTCTGCTACAAAGAAAGCTCTTACAAAATCCTCACTGGTGGTATTTGACACCAGTGCACTTGCACAAAATGTTTGAAAGCTCTGAGTTATGTTGTAAGGGCTGCAGGGAGCAGGGCACATTCTTGCACAAATGGTGGGTTTGCCCGAGTATGCAAACGTTTTGAGACAAGGTCCTACTTACAATACACTCCATTACTAGCATCAGATTGTCCCACGACCCACTGGTGGATCTCTTGTGCGATCCAGGAGCAGATAGGGTGTTTCCCATGACTCCCCACAGGGGTGGCTTTTTTCACACCTAGTCTTAGCAGCACGATTGTGCAAAGCACAAATGTGGAAGCCTCATTAAGGACCTTCACTAAACATGTAGTGGGGAAAAGTATGGAATCTTTACACAATGGAAAAACTCACAGCTATGACAGGGTGACTAGATTTGATACAATGCAGCATCTGTTTACTACTTACATACAATGGCAACATCGAACGGGGGATTACACCTAACAATGTCCTAAACACTGAGAACCTAAAACATATGGGTGATGCCCCCCTCAGACACAAAATGTGACCCATCCTGACCCACACAATCACAAATTCTATGCTCAACAAGATGCATCATTGCTCCATAGGTGTTTCCTCCTGTTATTCATTGCTGCATGTTATGTAATGTTAAAATCAGGATAGGTGGGGGATATGGCAGCTATTGTGGGTCTGGGAACAATGTTCAACTTTGCTTGATCAACCCTTTTGTGCCAAACTAGGATATGGATGTGGGCCAAATTCTTCCAGGTACTTAGCTTCACCAGTACTTATGATGACTCTGAAATGTGTGTCATGTTTCTTTCTACCAAAATGATAAATAAAGCTATTAAAAAAAAGAAATTGTGTTTCATTCATCTTCTATATTGAGCATCATCTCAATGCATATGTTTACGGAATATTTTGAGAACTGGGTCAAGCTGATGAAAATGGACATCTGGACTACTGTCTACAGAAAGCAAGCCCTTGCCACACTCTTATTGAATAAAGAATAGTTTGTGCAGGGCAAAATCTATGTAGCAGTGAAAGGGGACACAATTTTGTGATGGCATTACCAGAGAATTTGGGGTGTACCTTCTCAATCCTAGGGACTCATCTTCAGGTATGTGGGCCTCAGGTGACATAGTGGTGTGATAAGCTTTCAAACTGGCATCTAGATGTTTTTCAGATCTGAAATAGGATTGTTATGAAATTATATGTACAAAATAAAGCTAAAAGAAGGAGCAGTACATGTTACTATGAGAGTCTGGAGAATGCTGTTCAAAGAACAAGATGCTGTCAGAAGAGATATGTAGAGACTGCACGTAGATTATGTAATTTTTCATGTTGGGAGAACCAAGTGGCTGGCTCTAGTTGTTATTGCATGCGAGCGAATGTGGCAATACAGTTGTGTGTGGATCTAAGAACACTGAATTGACAGGTGGCGCTACGTAAAGTTTCCCTTCCTAATATACTTGAGATATTGCTACCATTATCTGTTGCTAAGATTTTTAGAACCTTGGTCTTATTGTCTTTATATCACTATATTCAACTGAACAAGGATTCCCAAGAGCATTCCAGCAGTCAATTTGTGCCAAACCATTGCAGGAATTCCCGTGTGCCTAACGCCTAACACTGACACAGCAGTCCTGTTGTTTCCGCTTCTGTGCTTCATGGTAGCATCGCAGTGCCATTTCACCATGGCAGCCGCTGTAACCACTGGCTGAGCTTCCCCAGCCCCTTCCCAGCGGTTTGCTGCCCGCCACTTGCAGTCCCGTCCACCGGTGCCTCGAAGCCTGCACCACTGAGCTGCTTCGGCCGGGTAAGGCTCCATAAGGGTCCTTAAGGAGGGCTTGCTGATTCCACTGCCTGCCACCTGCTTGCAGCATCCCCGACCCAGGACCCAGCTTCCAGCCGAGGCATGAACTCTCGATGCTCCACGACAGGAGGTGAAAGCACGATTCAGCTGGCTGGTGGGCAGGAGTGACTCTTCTGGAGGTCTTGTAGAGGTCAGGAGCTGGAATCAGGGGCCAGTGGCATACGGCGGCCCCATAAAGCAGATCCAGGAAGCAGCCAGCATGCCTGCCCCATGAAGGACCTGT
Source organism: Pleurodeles waltl (assembly GCF_031143425.1). NCBI lineage: Eukaryota > Metazoa > Chordata > Amphibia > Caudata > Salamandridae > Pleurodeles > Pleurodeles waltl. The sequence continues at coordinate 1,413,808,472 of NC_090447.1, read as the reverse complement.
GTGATCCCAAGGCTGGCTGCAGCAAAGACAATAAAGACACCCCTTAACCTAAATTAAAACTATAGACAGAGCCAATGCAGGTGGTGACTGCCTGGGGCGCTAGGTCACAGGCTTAGATGCTGCAGTACAGAGACAGCCAGTGTTAGGCTGGTGCAGCTTGCTCACAGTGGAACGGCCAGCATCAACTCTGTGCTTCCTTGTGGGCTCACCTTGGTGTCCCCGGGGTGGTTTAAATTCTACATTTGCAACCAAGACAACGGGGCTGGTCACCTCATCGTCCAGGCTCTCCCCTTAAGTCACCTAAAGCGAGAGGAAGATAGCATGTTCGTGTCCTTCCCTTGGGCTTAGTGGCCAATCCCTGCCAAAGGTGGGAGAGGTGGCACTACCAGCTGCAGGCAATTTCTCCTGAGGACGATGAGGTCATGTAGAACAAGAAAAGATCCATTAATCACCCAAAGGTGCAGGAAGAATAAGATTGGTTGCACCAGGCCACCTTGTGAACTCAAGGGACTATGCCCACCAGGTCTAGAGCGTAGCCAGCAATCCTCTGTAAAAAACCTTTGACATCCTTGACATATGTATCGGATGCTTTGCCCACAAACTTTAAAAACAGGGAGCAGTCCATGTCTCCACGCCACATAATGACTGCCTCCCAGGAAACCAGCAAAATGGTTTACTCCCTTGCTCCTCACAAGCCAACCCTTTTGGACTTTTTAAAAAGCTTCCTGCTCCTGGCAGGACAGTTGACGGCACAGTAATAGCCACTCTGACAGACAGCAGCACAGAGCATTCAACGAGAAGGCCCTGACTTTTCAGCTCCAAACTATGGTACATAGTGCTGCCTTCCTTGAATCGCAATGGGTTCATCACCAGCCAAGAGGCTGTGGGTGCGGTTGTTTAATTGGCAGAGTTAAAGAATGAAGTCACCGCCCCAGCCTTCCAATTTCAAATCAGCAGTCTGGACAACAATCCCCATCTCGGATGGGACCATTTGGGTATAACCTCTTAACAATAGGTATATCAAGTGACAACTCACCTACCATTTTAGAAGTTGCTTTTCTCTCTAAGGAACCTTTCCAAAAGAACATTCAAGTCCTCATCACAGCGGCCTCCTATGGCCGAATCCACAGCAAGAGTGGAATGTACCACTAGCCTACCAGCCGCTCAATTGATTCGGGCTCTGGCAGGCAGCATAATACCACTCTCACCTGTGAAATCATGTAACCCAGATGGCTCAGGAAACCCTGCACATGAACCATGCGGTTTGGAACCCAATGATCAATCTCTTCTGGATCTATCTTTTTTCCATATGGAGCCCATTCGGAGCCTGGGTGCGCGGTCCAAAGCTGCTTTTGATGCAACAACAGATTTTTTCCACCTTAGTCTGGCCACAACTTTTGGGAAAGACTACAATCTGCGCTTTCTGCTGTAAACTATCATTCAGACAAACTGGATGTGAAAGTTGGCCTTCTGAATTTGCTAGCTGGGATTGACTGTAAACTTGACAATCTAAACAAGCTGATCATCAGAGAGCAAGCAAACATCAACCTTGTTCAATCAGTATGCTGCTGCTCTCTTATCATAGAAAACTTATCTTCCAGTGACAGCTGCAACGGAACGGGGTGGTGCGGCAGGGAGGATAAAAAAAAAGTGCACTTACCTGTTCTGTCCGGTTCCGTCTCTCCTCCATGTGGGTTCAGTCTCTCCTCCGTCCTCTTCCTGATTCCCGGCAGCACACAGGTTCACAGACTCCCCTAAGCCAATCATGATGCTGCTGTCACCAGCATGACAGCAGTGTCGTGATTGGGTCTGAGCAGCCTGGCTCAGACAGGGAGTGGGAGCCTGTGCATGTTCTCCACCCAGCTGTTCAATACAACCGGGTGGAGAAATGTTGAGTACACATATATGTTTGGCTGGCCCAACACGTCCGGTCAAACCGTCATGTACACCAATGGCGCACATACCCCTACTCCCTGTGACACAGCCAAGCCCTGCCCCACCCTAACCTGGCTCTGCACTTAAAAATAAAATGATAATAACATTGTGGTATTATCATTTTATTTTTCCTTTTTTGCACTGCTCAGAGCAGTGCGGCAAAGCTCCTCTGACTTAGCGGAGGTGTTGCCGCTGTTGTCTTCGCTCCCAACGTTTCTCAGCTTAATCCTGGCAGAAATCAAGAGGTTCCAGGGTGGTTCAAGCCATCCTGAACAATCGGTGGGCGTGACCTCCTTACCAACATCCCTGCCACCAGAATGGCAAACCTTTGGATGGCTACTTTATGCCTGGAACCTATTAAGGCAGCCGCAAAGACAGCCCACAACAGCCCAGCATGCCTTCCGGCCTACCCTTCAGAACTAATGCCCCCTGATAAAGCACAGTCACCCTTCTACTCCAGTTACACAAATACTGTGGATGCAAATTCGAACTCTGAGCAACCAGGGGCATCACTAGAGCCCATGCCCCCAGTGAAGGCTTCATCATTAGGGACCAAGTCAACCCCAAGGGAAACAGCTACTGCAGACCCTTCCCTGCCACACCTCCCTCAGCAAGAAGGAAAAGAAAAGGCTTCACAAACAATGAAACAAAACAATAAGTTGTGCCTCATCTGCAGCCTGTAACTTGTTCCCATTCTTCACAAGTAAAAGCACACCGACAGCTCAATCTAACAGTAAAGAATGTGACCCTTTGCAGCCCCTGTCTACTCCAACAGTGATTATGCTGACTGACACTGCACCCATAGGTCCAAATCCACTACAATGCCCTTGTGGCATTGAGCAGAGTCTATTGCCCAGCCAACCAGGCTTATGTGAAGGAGCCTCAACCTCAAGGCCCACTTGCGTAGGCCAGAGTGGAAAAGGGCAGGATCAATTGCCAAGACACTGAAACATAAATAATCAAGAAGAAACAGCAACAATAGTTCCCGCAAGCCTATGTGGGCAAAGGCAGCTAACCACGCGAGGTGCCCCAGCCAGAAAACTTGACCCTCGCAATGCAGCCAATAGCAACCTAGTAAGGTCTTGGTCAGGCACCCTTCAAGTGATGATAACACATCTCTCAAATTAACTCATAAACAGATCATAACATTGGCTTTTCAGACCACTACCAGTGGTGAAATCCATTCAGTTGCTTCATCGTCCTCAATAATTCCACCTTCTAGTAAGTTATTCAGTTCTTTCATGACTTCTTCTTTTAGTACCCATTTTCTGTCTCTAGATTTGTATATCTTAGGTACTGCAATATATTTCAAAATAATTTTATAAGAATATCCTTTGAGAGTGCCAATTTTCCCAGAAATCACCTCTGGAAATGCATTCATGAACTTGATTCCCATTTTTTTACTTTCACTTGTACCTAGCACTTGTTCCACACTATTGGGATCAAGTATGATATCCAACTCTCTTTGATCCATCCATCCTAGTACAGCCGGACCTTCTTTAGCTACATATAATTTACCACTTGCTTTTCTCCCTTTAAATTCAAAAGTGACCTTCCTTTAACCAATCATAGGTATAGACTCTCCAGTAAAACGTTCCGGAGATACATCTGAGGATTCAAGAATGTTTCTATTACTCCTACAAATGTTTCTTTCCATAACTTCCTTTTCAATGATAGTGTATGGGAAACCTGAATCAGCTACAATGATAATTTCCACTCCTCCTATATACATATTTTATATACTGGGTTGTTTCAGGAATGTATGTTGAGATGGGTAACAAAAGCAGTCCTTTCAACATTACTTTCTGTTATTACTCCAATGTCATTACTACTAGAATCCTTGATATCTAAAACACACTTGTGCTCTTTTGAGGTACCTTCCCCTGCTGATATCTCAGATTCTGAGTCTGAGTTACACTCATCTTTAATCATGGCAACACTCTTTATGTTTTTGTCAGGATATTTTTTACTGTATGCAAAGAGTTCCTTACTATCACATCTATAGCACCTTTTTTCCAAAGACTTAACATTCTTCTTTTCTTTTTTATTCTCATCCTGTTTATGTGTGTCCCTTTTAATTTTTGTTTGATTTTGCTAACAACCTCTTTCTGAGAATCTTTTAGATCACCCCTAAAAGCTTCACACGTTTATTTGAAATTTCCACTTTTTTAACTAAAGCTGTAACTTCTACTAATTGAGACTCTCTATGCACCCATAAGCGTTCCTGAATGTGTTCATCTTTTACTTGCATGATTATCTGATCTCGTGTAAGTTCATCATGCAAAGATCCAAAGCTACATGTTAATGCAAGCTTTTTCAGTTCAGAAACGTACTCTTCAATAGTTTCCATTTTCCCTTGCTTTGTTCTGAAAATATTATGTCTATCATTAGCGATACACACTAAAGTAGAATAGTACTTATTTAAATCTTCTAATGCGTGTAAAAATACTTTCCTGCCATCTGATTGTCAAACCTTTTTCTCCATGCAATAATACACTTTTAGATCTTGTGGCCCTAAGGAATGTAAAATAATTTTCTTTTTGGTCTGGGTGGATAAATCTTCATCCTCATTCGTATACATGTAGGTCAGAAAATATTCTTTCCATATGTGCCACTCGATTGTGGGTACTCCTGCTAATGTTAAAAATGGCTGTGGTGGAGTGAGTGAAAATGTTAGCGATGCAGACATTTTGGCTTTTATGTAAACAAAATTATGTGAGATTTAATGCAACAAGTACTTTTTGAAGAAGTGATAGTGTATTATACACCCCTACTGGCATAGCGGCCTCCACCCCCCACATCCCCACCCCGCATACATGCACACAGACACTCACACACACCACGCATACATCCATTCACCTACACTTACATACACGCATCCACTCGCACGCATCCGTACAATCATTCACAACTAAATCCATGCAAGCATTCACAACTACATCATACACACATTCCTGCACCCATACTCACACCCATCCAAACATGCATTCATACGCAAACACAGACATCACACATTCACACACGTACACACAGCACCCTCCCACCCCCTCCCCTTTCGGACGATCACCTTACCTGTTCCAGGGAGAAGGTCATCCGGCAGGGAACAGGAAGGGGCGCTCCCACTGCCGGCAACGCCCCGCCAGCAAGACACCACCAGGCCATATTATGGCCCATAATATGGCGGGCGGTGTCCTACTGGTGGGGCGGTGCAGGTGGTGGAACCGCCAGAGCGCCTTTGCCCGCCAATATGACTGCTGCCGGATTTCCACCCAAAGTGTGGCGGAGATCTGGCAGTCCCCGTAATTTGGTGGGCGGAAGATCACCAGCACTGGTGGTGGTCTCCTGGCACCCGCAGCTTTGGCGGTCTTCATGGAAGACCACCAAAGTCGTAATGAGGACCATAATGTTTTTACCACCAAATAGTTGAAGTTATACTTATCACCGCAGAATGAAATATATATGTAGTAGAACCTTGTTAGGCGCTAATAAATAAAAAAATGGTGTGCCTATCACCGAAGCTTAAAGGTGTGCTCATCACCAGAGGTTGCAGTGCAGAGCACTTATTAAAGGCATCCCCCAAAGCTTAAAGGTGTGCTCATCACCACAGGTTGCAATGCAGAGCACTCTCATTAAAGCTACTTGCTACACAGTATTTTCAGTGGTGCAATATTTAATAGGCATGAATGCCATAAGCACCCTTACTTACACGTAAGACCTGTTGGGGAAGCACAGTGGTATCATCTCATTGCCTTATTGACCGCACACCAAACATGGAAACTCGGGGGCACCTTCATCACCTTTGAAAATCACTCATTCTACCAGGATCGAAACAGAGAATACTATCACATGTGGCGCAGCATTTAATCTGTCTGTATCACCAGCTCTAGACAATATAATGCAATATTGATTTTAGCTATTCGAATCAGCACTCCCTGCATGATCTTCACTGTTTGATACATATGTACGATGCACATCCTCAGAAAAATATTGTATTGTCATATTTTATTCTGACCGGCATGCCCAGCATGATCTTCACTGACTAATGCACATATATTACACTGTCCTGGAGTGGTCACAGAGACATTCTGTTTATTTTCATACTCCCCTACTCCATTTTTTTCCTTGAAACAGATATGTTATGTATTTTGTTACAGATAATTTCCCCTAAAAGAGGGCAGCAGCCCGAAATGGATTGGGATTGTTATACAAGTCTCCATGTACGTTGGATTGACAAATCAACCGAAAAAAATGTGATTTTGACTTATGTGTATTAAATAATAATTGGAACTATATTTGATTACTGGTGATATGTGATGTCATAAAAATTAAAACCACGCAGGATACTGCGTAGAAATTTCAAAAGGAAGATAAGTCTTGGTTCTGAGACATTGAAGTAGTACACCAAGGGGTCACTGTTTAATGTAGCGGTGCTACTTCATGCATTCTACTCTAATAATTTACTCGACCGTGACTGTCAATTCTACCTATGTAAAATGTGAGTTCCTCCTCCGTGCCATTGTGGTAGAAATAAATATATACTGGTGTTCCTACAGTGATCTGATAAAAAATGAAAAAGGAAAAAGTGAAAAAAAGAGAGGGAGAATTGAAAAAACAAAACATAACCTGGCTGTTCAATGGCAAAGTCGGCCTCAGAATGGTGGTCAGCAGTGGAATGGCAAAGGATCATGGTCTGAAATGGAGTGTGGTTTATAGTGTGTTTTGCAGGTGTTCACAATTGTCCAATATACATCATGTCAAAATACATCATGTCAATATACATCAGATGGGGTCTGCTAATATCCATGCAAAAGCTACAGCATAGTCCAATGCTGAACAGGTCCCCCAACAAACTCCCACCATCATGGGACCACTGCTGGTACACCGCCATCATGACTGCGCAATGCTGCTGACCTTATGTCGAAGGATGCTACTTGCCAGCACTGGAGTCTACTGTGTTGGCTGCGGGTAACATCTAGCGCAACAGATTATTCTCCGTCGACGCAGGCGGCACTGAACAGCGTCAGCTTGACAAAGTACTTTGAACTGGTGCCGCCGTGGATTGACAGTAATGCTGTCAAGATTTAAATCAGGCCCAAAGTCTTCATACTTCTTTAAAAGACTTCTCGCGCATGCCGTTTTTTTCAATAGCAAGCTCTGAATTAGCTGATCACCTCAAATAATTATCTTTATTCCTTCCAGATTTCCCAGGTGTCCCATGCATCTTTTTTTCCTGATGAGACCCCAAGTCACATTGAGGATCGAAACATCAACAACATATAGGACAAACAAAGAAATTGGATATTGGTCTAATAGATGCGTATTAACCTGTTAAAACACACAGAAGAATTTGTGGTCATACCTCACTTTCATTTGTCTTGCAATACACTGGCTTGTGATTTTCTTTGTCAATGGGACACACTGCACTTTCAAAAGGAAATTCTTTGTGATATGAAAAGCTGATGCTTTTGAATATAAGCTATTTTTGATACATTGTGGTCTGAAAAAGTATTTATACTTTTTGCATCAATTGCGTACAGTCAAGTTGGCTGAAAAATAAGGAATGAATTGAATGATACCAATGAGAACTATTGTGATTAAGGAAGTGTCAATAGCTCAGGTTCCCACAGGTTTAAAGATGGCTCCTATGTCATACTGCCACTGAAAAACTAAGACAGCTGAGACAAAAACCAAATTGCACTTGAACAAATCTAAAAACCCCATAAGTATTAGGAATGCTGTTAGATCTTGGTTGTCCTCATCCAGCCTAATTTGGTTGTACAGGGATACCAAATCCAGGGTGGTAAAAGACTTGGGCCCTCATTACAACCCTGGCGGTAAATGCCGCCTACCGCCATGCTGACGGCCGCCAAGATACCGTGACCGCGGCGGAATACCGCTACGGGTATTATGTCCCACACAGAGAAATATGCCACTACACAAACACCCACACAAGTCCGCAAGACCAAAGGTCGGTGATAAATTGGCAGTACCAAAACCCAAACCGTTACGCCAACAGGAATATGCCCACAGAATCTTGACCCACAAATCACCGGGGCAGTCTTTCAATCGCGGTAAACCTTTGGCGGTACACAGCGCTGCGCTCACAATACACACACACTTACAAAACTACACCATATTGGACAATTCAAACTACACACACCTGACACATATACACACACCACACCCACACACGCAATCCAATATAAAACACACACCAACATTACCCACAACCCTTTCAACCCCCAAAAAAACATTGCCAACAGAGAGAGATACAAGCCAGGCGCACCCACTCAATATGAGCCACAGAACACCATCACCCATTCACCATCCACGCACCTCACAGCACACACCACAACACATCACCCCACACATCACCCCACACATCACCCCACACATCCTCACACATATCACTCACACCACATCCATGGCACCCCAAAGACACCCCAGGTTTTCAGAGGAGAAGCTAAGGGTCATGGTAGAGGAAATCATCCAGGTTGAGCCACAGCTATTCGGATCACAGGTGCAGCAGACGTCCATTGCTAGGAAGACGGAGCTATGGCGGAGAATCGTGGACAGGGTCAACACCGTGGGACACCACCCCAGAACAATGGATGACATCAGGAAGAGGTGGAAAGACCTACGGGGGAAGGTGCGTTCCGTGGTTGCAAGACACAAGGTAGCAGTACAGAGGACTGGCGGTGGACCCCCACCTCCTCCCTCACAACTAACAACATGGGAGGAGCAAGTCTTGGCAATAATGCATCCTGAGAGCCTCGCAGGAGTAGCAGGTGGACTGGACTCTAGTAAGTCAAATCTTCACTACTATCACACCCCAACCTGCATGCCATCACATACCCCCACCCTCACTCCCATCACTCCACCACCTCACACATACCCCACTATCACAACCCACCCATCCCAATACCAAGCCCTGCATGCCACAACAATCCATGGACCCCATCACAGACCTGCATGGACACCCATCTCCACAGCATGCCCAGTAGAGCGAATCACCTAGCCCACAAAATCACCACGCACACAAGGCAAAGCTGACAGGGAAATCATAACCATACAGGACAACACACCCATGCACAAGATGGCACACACAGATACAATAACACTGCATTTGCATCCCCACAGGACCCCTACTCAACGTCACCGGAGAGGACTTGCTAGCAACATCCTGTCACTACCAGAAGGGGCCCACAGTGAAGACAGCAGCTCTGCACGCCTTGATCACGATGACCAACCTGGCCCATCAGGGACCTCCGGACAGTCGGTTACCCTGCCACAGTCCCAACCCACCACAGAGCCTCCCCCCTTAGGAAACACCACCACAGCACCTACCCACTGGCCCATGCCACTCTCCCCAGGACACGTCACTCAGCACTGTGTCCACCACTACAAGGACCCCAGGCAACCCCACAAACCCAGGACGATGGGGGACCTGGGGTCAGTGGCAGTGGGCACACGGTTCAGGGGACAGAGGCACAGGACAACAGGGAAGCTGGGAGGACTGCTGTGCGACAGGGGGAGGACAGGCCCAGGGACCCCACTCTCCAGGAGGCACTCACCAACATCCTGGGAGCATACCACCATTCCCAGGAGACGATGGGCCAGATACTGGCCAAGTTGCAGGAGACCCAGCGGCTGCAGGAGGGAGGCAGTGGCACACCAACGCCCCCTGACACTAGCCACACCGAAGAATAGCCCTCCACCTCCGCCACCGCTAGTGGACAGGAGGCCCGCCACAGGAACAACAGGCCACCAGCACCCCACCCCCTGCAGAAGGAGACCCACCCCGCAAGCGGTCCCTGCAATCCAGGCAGAAGCCAGAGATCATTGCCAAGACCCCCACCAGGAAATAGCACTCTCCTGGTTGTCACCCTTCTGTCCCACTCTGTCACCCTGTCCACTTTGAACTGCCATTACTCCCCTTCCTATGCCCCGTTGGACAATGCACCTGTGATACCAAGAGACTGGACTCTAACTGGAAATTCCTCCACCATCACCCCAGCCCATTGCACATCCCCCTCCACGTATGAGCACTTAAATAAACACCCTTAGAACAAATACAAATCTGGAGTCTGTCAAATGATTGAAATATGTATTAGCAAAACATTCTGAAAACATCGCAAGTCATATCTACAGCTATATATACATTGGTATGACCTTTATTGGGCATCAATAAACATACCAGGAGCCAGAGTGGGCCACAGAGATCTGAAAATAGAGATGCCAAAGGGTACAGTAAATGGCCATAGACATAGGGAAATCAGGCTGCCATGTACAATATCCAACAGAAAACTGAAAAGTAAAGTGAAGTTACAGTGTCTTACCTGTGTGTCACTGGAAGTACTGCTGTGTGATATTACTTCTGTTGTCCATATATTCTTCCTCTGCCTCCTCTTCCTCACTGTCCACAGGCTCCACCGCTGCCACAAGACCATCTCCAGGCTCATCCTCCTGCAGAAAAGGCACCTGCCGTCTCAATGCCAGGTTGTGCAACATGCAACATGCAACAATGATCTGGCACACCTTCTTGGGTGAGTAGTACAGGGATCCACCTGTCGGATGGAGGCACCGGAACCTGGCCTTCAGGAGGCCGAAGGCTCTCTCAATTATCCTCCTTGTTCGCCCATGTGCCTCATTGTAACTTTCCTCTGCCCTTGTCCTGGCATTTCTCACTGGGGTCAGTAGCCATGAGAGGTTGGGGTAACCAGAGTCACCTGCAAATATCGAGGATCAACTGTTAGACACACACTAACCCTAAGGGACAACCCCATACCCAGACACCAACATATACTGGGTGGGGACCTTGGGCTCACCTATTAGCCACACCCGGTGCCTCTGGAGTTGGCCCATCACATATGGGATGCTGCTATTCCTCAAGATAAAGGCTTCATGCACAGAGCCAGGATACTTGGCATTCACATGGGAGATGTACTGGTCAGCCAAACACACCATCTGCACATTCATAGAGTGATAGCTTTTTCTATTCCTGAACACTTGTTCATTTCTCCGGGGAGGGGGGGACAAATGCTACATGTGTATCATCAATGGCACCAATGATGTTAGGAATATGTCTCAGGGCATAAAAGTCAGCTTTCACTTTGGCCAAATCCTCGACCTGGGGGAATACAATGTAGCTGCGCATGTGTTTAAGCAGGGCTGACAACACTCTGGTCAACACGTTGGAGAACATTGGCTGAGACATCCCTGATGCCATGGCCACTGTTGTTTGGAAGGAAGCACTTGCCAGGAAATGGAGCACTGACAGGACCTACACTAGAGGGGGATACCTGTGGGCTGGCGGATAGCTGACATCAGGTCTGGCTCCAATTGGGCACACAGTTCTTGGATTGTGGCCCGATCAAGTCTATATGTTAGTATAATGTGTTTATCCTCCATTGTCGTAAAGTCCACCAGGGGTCTGTACACTGGAGGATGTCTCCATCTCATAGGCATCCTCAGCGGTTGAAGCCTAGGGAGGAAGACAGTGAGCAGAGGGTCATAATCACACATCAATTGCAATAATGATGCATTTCTACCCTTTACAGAACCAGTATGTGAATCTGAGAGTCAGTTGCTGTGCCAATGTCTGCTGTGACGCAGTTAGGTTCCATGGCCTGTGACCCCCTGAAATGGCGGCTGCCTGACCTGTGAGGAGGGACAAGTGGAAATGAAGTAATTCCGCTGATGTTGTGCACCGTTGCGATAGGTGGTCGACGACCGCCACGCAAATTCGCATTGGTTATCATTGGGCCCTATGGGTTCCAGGAGCCAATGGCGATGTACGCCGGCGGTGACGGTACGCACCGCCGTGGACGTGACTGCCATTTTCTATCTATTCACTCACTTGCTACCTGACCTTCAACAGGGGAGAACCTACACTGCAAGTGCAGCTGTGACCTGTGTCTGGAAGTGAAAATGGCTCATGTATCTGGGGAAAGGGCCCCTGCCTTCACTGCGGAGGAGTTGGAGAGACTGGTGGATGGGGGTCCTATCCCAGTACACATTACTCTACGGTCCTCCAAACAAACAGGGGAGTAGACTGTGAGCATGATGCGTGGGCCATAAATGTATGGAGTGCTGTTTGTGTAAGCCACATGTGGGGCGGGACTGAGGTGTCCTGGCCAGAGTGCTGCATGTATGTGGTCAATGTATGTGCATCAGAGGATGGGAGGGATATGGTGGGCCATGAGTGTGGTGGTCCGGACGGTTAACTAATTCCCTTTTCTCCTGTCTTTTTCCTGCAGGTCAGCACCCATCAGAAAAAGGGTATTTGGCTTGCCATTGCCAAGGAGGTGCGGACCCTGGGGGTCTTTGACAGGCAGAGCACCCACTGCTGCAAACGGTGGGAGGACCTGCACCACTGGGCAAGGAAGATGGCAGAGGCCCAGCTGGGGCTGGCCTCCCAACGAGGAAGGGGTGCCATTCGTACCCTGACCCCTCCCTGATGTTCCGCATCCTGGTGGTGTCCTATCCGGAGTTGGATGGACGCTTGAGGGCATCACAGCAGCCACAAGGGGGTGAGTATGAAATCTGATTCATTACTTTGCACACGTTAAGGTTTTACCTGGGTGGGGATGTGGCTGCCTCTAGGCCAGGGCGAACATGGCAGGGTAGGTCCCTTGTTGGGCAGGCTCTGAAGCACTCCAAACCCAATAGTGTTAGTGGGCATCTACTACTGGTCAGGGCCCTGTTTGTTTCAGGTGTGCAGCTGATGGCATTAGGCATTGTACCCCATGGGCTGGTGACTGGCACTGTAACTGGTAGTGCATGGAATAGTACATAGGGGTGTTCCCTGTGAGTTGTGTACGTCAACTGTAGTGTTGTTGCTGGCATTGACCAGGTGTATTCTCTGTTTCTCCCCCCCCTTTTTGTTTTTTCACCCTGTGCTTGTGTGCATTAGCATCATCTGGTGGAGGAGCAGAGGCACCGCCGACAGAGGGAGCTGCATCCCACATTTGCCTGGAGGTCGAATCCACCGACGGTGAGGGCACCAGTGGGACGGAGAGCAAGGGGACCACAACGACGGAGACAGGAGGTGACACAACAGACAGCGACTCCTCCTCTGATGAAAGCTCCCTGGCGGTAGCGGACACCTCTGTGCCCACCCCAACAACAGGTACAGCCGCCACCCCCCCCTACCAGCACCGCCCTCCCAGCAGCCCCTCAGCGTGTTTCCCGTGCCCCCTCACCCAGGAGGGTGGGCATCTCCTTCGCCCCAGGCACCTCAGGCCCTGTCCCAGTCAGCCCTGCTGTCCTCAGTGAGGAGGCTATTGACCTCCTGAGATCCCTCACTGTTGGGCAGTCAACCATTCTGAATGCCATCCGGGGTGTCTAGAGGCATTTGCAACAAACAAATGCATACCTGGAGGGCATTCACTCTGGTGTGGTGGCCCAACAGAGAGCATTTCAGGCTCTGGCCTCCGCACTGATGGCAGCCATTGTCCCTGTCTCCAGCCTCCCCCCTCCAACTTCCTCTACCCAGTCCCAATCCCTCAACCCCAGCCTATCCTAAGCACACCTTCAGACCAACATTCACCCAAATCAACACACAGAAGTGTCTCAGGCAAACACAAGCACCACACTTCATCTCACAGGCACTCACACAAGCACCATCCCCATGCAGACACACCAACATCCACTGCCTCCTTTGTGTCCCCCCCTCCTCGTCATCCACCTCCCTCCCAGTAGCATCTCCACTCACACATGCATGCACTACATCCTCATCCACTACTTCCATCACCAGCATGCCCATCACTACACACCCCTCACTGGCAGTCACCACCCCCACATCCATGCACACATCCCCTGTGTCCTCTCCCACTGTGTCTGTGACCCCTGCTCCCAAAGTACACAAACGCAAGCATCCACCCACCCAACAGCCATCCACCTCACAACCGCATCCAGCCCATGCACCTGCACCCAAACTCAGCAGACACCTCCTACAACCACTCCCTCTTCCTCTACTCGCAGTCCTTCTCCCTCTTCCCGCCCCAGTGTACCTAAGACGATTTTCCTGGCAAACATTGACCTCTTCCCTACCCCTCCCCCCCATCCTTCCCCTGGGACAGGGTGGCCAAAACCCAGCCCAGCACCTCAGCCACCAAGTCCACGCCTGCTGTGGTTCCTGCAGCTGTCAGAGGATCAAAGGGGGCACCCGTCAGCCCAGCCAGTGTGCCACCAGCCCCTGCCAAGGCAAAATCCATTCCGCCACCTGGCAAGTTCAAGAAGGGGACAGCATCCAGCAAGGGGAAGGAGCCAAAACCACCCAGCAAGGCCACCTCAAAGACTCCAGCTGCCAGACCCAAGGTGACACCACCATCTGCCAAGGTGAGAAAGGGGCACAAAACACCAGGCAAGGCACTTCAGCCATCCAAGGCTGCAGGTGAAGGCCTGGTGGCTACCAGCACAACTGCCAGCACCGCCAGCAGCCCCGCCGCTAGCACCGCCGCAAGCACTGCCACCTGCACCGCCGCAAGCACCACTACTGTCAGCAGCAGCAGTCCCAGTGGGCAGCCGTCCGAGGCTGCAGGAGAAGGGCTGGAGCCTCCCCCCACCACTGGCAGCACCGGCACCTGCACCGCGGCCAGCACCGCCACCTGCACCGCCGCAAGCCCCACCACAAGCACCGCCACCTGCACCGCTGAAAGTAGCACCACTGCCAGCATCAGCAGCCCCAGTGGGCAGCCGTCCGAGGCTGCAGGAGAGGGGCTGGAGCCTCCCACCACCACTGGCAGCACCCCCACCAGCACTGGCACTACCACCACTGTGCAGACGTAGCTGCCGCCAGGTGGACTCTAGCCCTGCCTCCATGGACTATCATGCATCCTGATCACTGCAAATCTCATGGCTCAGACACCCAGGTGAGGGACTGTGAACTGCCACACCCCAAGTGTTGCATCACTGGGCACAGAGCCCCCTCCAGAACCAGTGGAGAAATGCATCCACTCACCCTATCCTTGGTAGAATGAAGCACACTGGGCACCAAGCCCCCTCCAGAACCAGTGGAAGAAGGCATCCACTCACCCTATCCATGGCAGGATGAAGCACACTGGGCACAAAGCCCCCTCCAGAACCAGTGGAGAAATGCATCCACTCACCCTATCCTTGGCAGGATGAAGCACACTGGGCACAAAGCCCCCTCCAGAACCAGTGGAGAAAGGCATCCACTTAAGAGACTGTGACTTTGCACTCCCCAGGAGCAAGCAGTGGGCAAACCACCCACTTGGGAGACTTGAGAGACTGTGGCTTTGAACTCCCCAGGACCAGGCAGTGGGCAAACCACCCACTTGCGAGACTTGAGAGACTGTGGCTTTGAACTCCCCAGGACCAGGCAGTGGGAAAACCACCCACTTGAGAGACTTGAGAGACTGTGGCCTTGCACTCCCCAGGACATCGCTTTGGGCATGGAGCCCCCTCCAGAAGCAGTGGCGTTGTCCCATCCGGCCTGGTAGGTAGTATTGAAGTGCCTCCAAAAAGAGTATTGGGTTCAAATCTGGATATAAACTGGTAACGGTAGCATCTCTCGAACATGGGGTACAGAAAATTCTAGTAGTAACTGAAAAAGCCGTATTGGGCCCTGATATGTACCCCATGTTCGAGAGATGCTACCATTACCAGTTTATATCCAGATTTGAACCCAATACTCTTTTTGGAGGCACTTCAATACTACCTACCAGGCCGGATGGTCTAGCCTTGAGGAAGTCACCTGTGTAACGAAACACGTGTTGGCTGTGTTTGATGAACGCTTTGTCTGTATAAGGCAAACTGTGCCTTCAATTAAAGAAACTTCCTTCAATGAACTTGGGATATCAACGCATTCTTTCTTCAACTTCAGCAACTTACCAGGGATACTAATCCATGTTACTTGAATGTATTGTACCTCTGTGTGCTGTGGTCCCACTGTGTTATTGTTATTGTGTATGTTTATACTCAATTCTGTGTCTACAGGGTAGTAAGACACCTGACCACTGGCACCAACTTTTGACTGTGTTAACATTTGGCACTAATACATACTGTGTATACTCCCTGGAGGTGCGGCACCTTTCACCCTTACTACCCCCTGATCAAATACAAGAAGCAGACAGGACCCTCATACCCCATGGTCCAGAATTTACTTCAAAATGCAGCTCCTGGGAAATAAAATAAAAGCATTCTTCAAAATCAGTACAATCAGAACATTAGTTACATGGCCCCACCTTCAAGAGCACAATAAGTCACATACCCAGCTTGGTTTCTGCCAGCACTCTGCCTTACCTCTTTACAAAAGATAGATCTCACCAAGGAGCATATTTAAGAGCCCCTAGCTGCACTTTAAAAATCACTGATTGACTGATTGATTGATTGTACACATGGCACAAGAACTAAGAGCTGGTTGCTACCCTTTGAGTGCCGGTCTACAATCGATGCTCTATTAAGATGCCACAGTCTGACATGGCGTTTAGATATCTGGTGATGGCCCAGTACAGTAAGTACATCACACCAGCTCTCAGATCCATTATTCTTTCAACCATGATTACCTGCTTTGACTCTTAGACAGAGAACCTACATCTTATCACGTCAGTCAGTCCTTAGAAAAGGCAGGCAACTACCATGGTGCAGCATGTAAAATGTGCTGTGATAGTAATAATCTCAGTGTGTGTCCAAGGAAGTGGCCAAGCTGGGATTCAATTAGAATCTCATGTCCACTTGGGAGATGGGTCATCAGCGCATGTAGCCCTAGACACTCTACCATTGGCTCCTGTGGCAGGAAAGGGCAACCTCTAGGGTGAGTTCTTAGGGCTGCAGTAGGTGAGTGAGAAATGTATTACCACCTCATTATTATGACTTCTGGAAGCATTCGGGGTGTTTCTGATAATGCTATGAAACGTCCAGAATACTTTCTTCTAACCTAAGCTGAGCGACTAATGGCAGGGTACCATTTTAAGTGTATTTTTCACCTCCTTATTTCACTGCATTAGATGGGCATCTAATGTTAACTTTCAGCTTTTTGACTGCTGATGAACTATGCATAGGCAAATGTGTGTTTCCCTGGTTTTGAATCGGGTGGAAAATCCATAGATTTTTGGAAAATACAAAATCCAAGGAAATTCCTCTAGCATACGTTTCCCCACCATATGAAAAGTTTGGTGTGGGAAATCCAGTGGGCAAATGTTCCTGATTCAGTTTCTTCTAGAAATTGGAGGATTTTCCGTAACCAACGATATTGAAATCAGGTCCTATGTGTCCATGCTTGACATTTACCTGTTTAGTTTTGATACCGTCATATGCAGCCCTACATATACCTGTACAAAACCCTGCTAACGTGGAATGTGTACAGGCGAAGAGTAGGTAGAGCTAATGCTTGGACTCCTTTTGCAAGTCTATTTGTAAAACAGGCCTTAAGTATTCTTTTCATACTCCTGGGACTGCTATTGGATGCTTTTACTGTATTCTGGGAAAAGATGCAGATAAAAGGATTCTTCTTAAGGCCTCCTGTCTGCATCTTTCTAAATCCTGATCCCCCTAAAACGCAGTGCCTGATGTCTAGTTACAAGTCTGGGTTTAAACTTCCACCCATCCCAGTGACTCCAAGGTAGCTGAATCATGCATCCACAATCAATCTAGGGGCGTAGCTATCAGCAGTGCAGGAGGTGCAGTGTCACCGGGGCCCAGGGGAGTTATGGGGCCAATGCACTCAAATTCCGACAGACCTTTACTATCAAGCAGTGTACGAGAACATTTATTTGCTTGCAGCAGGACCAATGACATCCTAGCTAGAACACTGAATCAATCCAACGGTTTTAGACACGAAGATACCTATGTAGGGTGACCAGGCATCCCGGATTTTCGCGGACAATCCCGGTTTTTAGGCAGCTGTCACAGCAGATTTCGGGAAATTTAGCTCATGTCCCGGTTTTTTTAGAGGGTTGACTGAAAACAATGGGATGTGCGATTTTATGTTTTGCAAAGCAGGGATAGTTAGCACCTGTTATAACAAACCAATTTAATTAAAAGGCATGACACTGACTTAAAAAAATTGCATTTTATTTATTTTCTTAGTGTCTCTTCTGTAATTCTCTGCTGATGAACGCCTTCATTCTGTGCGCTCAGTTGATGCAAAAGTGTAGTCCTTCTTCGATTTTTGCGAAATGTCCCGGTTTTTGGTTTTAAATATCTGGTTACCCTACGCCTATGGCACATGCCTTCAGTTCTTCCTCCAACTAAAATCACCCTCCATTGACGTTCTAGCACCCCAGGTACTAGGAGGCACAAACTGACACTTCTATCAAGTCTTTTTGCAGAAGAAGTTATAGCCCAACAATCCTGTAGCTAAATGAGCAATGACGCGCACTAAAAACACCGCGGTACAGCTTACACAATGATGTCGTTTCCTCGGAATGCTGTTCTTTTGAACTCACTCCTTTTCTCGTCAGATTTATAGAAAGTGAGGTTATGGTCGACAGGGTGATGGACACACGGCTGCCACTGCAGGAAATTGCATTATCCCTCATCAGTCGCTCCACCGAGCGCCCTGAGCACCTAGAAGCCATTGATCCTGGGTCTTAGCGTCATTCCAGTCACACTACGGATCCTCTTTCCTGCCTGTTGCCTTTTTTATTGTATTGGAGGTAGCAGTCTGTACTGCCATCATCTACAACGGAGAGTTTAACCCGAAGTGTACACTGATACCCGACAAGGTAATACTTTGCAATGGCGTCCGAATAAAGCGAATCTAGTGCTTGAAAAATTCACCCGACATAAAAAACAGAAAGTGTTGAAATAAAAAAATCAGAAAAACGTATGAAAAATCACAATAATAAATGTACCTCCATGTGCTGGTTTATATCAGGCCCGGACCAAACTAACATAACACTGGCATAATCTCGCCTACTTTCACGTTACACTTGTTGCGCGCAGTTCCTGTTGATGCCTCGTTTGTGGCAACATTTTAGCTTGAGAGCAACGCTAACGACCAACACGAGTTTCTCATGACTTGTGTTCTTTATTCTATTTTTTAACACAATCCATTCTCGCGTCCATTCCTGCTAATTCATGCAGTTTTTGCAGAATTTTCCGTAATTATGAAAAAAGCGCATTTCACACACCAGCAGTTTACTGACAAATTTCTATGCAACAAACGCATTTATACGCATTACTGGAGAAATTTGTAAAACACATTGAAGGCTGAAATAGTGTTATGCAGTTTGCAGCAGCTTTTTTTTTTTTACCATTTCCAAATACCTTCCAAGCACATTCTTACTACAATGAACAGCAACATGTTCCCATTTCTTAAAACCATTGTTGTAGGAGGCTGGCCTGGCTTATAGTAGGTACCAGATTGTACTTACACCTTATGCCATGTCCAGTTATCCCTTATTTGTAGATTAGTAGTGTTCTAGCAGCTTAGGCTGATAGAGGTAGCTATAGCAGAGCAGTTTAGGCTGAACTAGGAGACATGCAAAGCTCCTACTATACCACTTATATCATATAGGTACTTTATCATAAGAAACACAATACTCAGAGTTACTAAAAATAAAGGTACTTTATTTTAGTGACAATCTGCCAAATGTATCTCAGGGGATATACTACCTTAGGAGGTAAGTAAAATACACAAAATATACACACAAACCGAAATCAGGTAAGTAAACAGAAAAGTAGTGCAAACAATGTAGAACACAATAGAATGCAATAGGAGACAACAGGCCTAGGGGCAACACAAACCATATATTCCAAAAGTGGAATGCGAACCACAAATGGACCCCAGGCCTAGTGTAGTGTGTAGAGGGTCGCTGGGAGTGTAAGAAAACACTAAGGGTGTCCAAGATACTGTCGTAGTTTGGACTCTTGCTTTGAGCAAGACTGCTGGTCTCAGGATGACAGTACTTTCGTTCGTAGGTGACTAGGTCTCTTCCTACAACTATTTGTAACTGTTGTCCAAACCTTACCGGCTTACTAGCAGTACCTCACCGAAAACACAATAGTAAAAGGTGATTTGTAGCAGTCGCTTACGCATGGACTCAAAATACAATATCTCAGGGTTGTCGTGGTTAAACGGAAATTACCCTTTTCTCACAGATTTATAATGTCTCATAAAAACAAAGGCAATAACACAGATGCAGTAAAGTTATAATAGTTTTTATTTAACATAACTGCAATTTGTGATAAGTTGCATGAACTGCAATGATTAGGATAATGAATATACCAAGCAACAGTATAGTAAAGAGGAGAGTCATTGTTATAAAGACCCCCACCATTATGCAATATAAGATCAAAATATATGTATATGTAAAAGATGGAATAAACCCTAACACCCTAAGGAGAGTAGGTCTAACCTTCTACTTAAAAAGGAAGAGCTGGGTTCGTTAAACCTAATCTGCCAAAACCATGTCCATGAGAGGAGCCCCCAACCCTCGTTACCTTGGAATGAGGTCTCTATCTCAGACTCCGCAGGGACACGAAGACTGGATCAGTGTCAAGATGACTGCAGCATCGGTATCAGCGATGGTGGCGATGCCCTCTGGTCGGAATCCCTCTGATTATCTGTCTAAAAGTGTGTTGTATTTATACAGATCTACAAGGTCCCCTGACATAAGTGTTATTCATAACAATAGATAACAGGCATGCTTGGGACGGCAATTAATATCAACAATCCCTCGAAAGTATAGAGAGGGAAAATCCCTAAGTGTGAATGCCTACTGTATGTTTGTCTTTGGTGCTTGATCTTGACGCCTTGGCGCAGTGACACTGATAATAGAACCCATAACAAGTGGCCTAACTATAAACAAGGCCGCCATTTTAAAGGAAATAAATAATTAAATGGACTAAGCCAGAGCAAGCTAAGTAGGTTAAAAGTCACTGGGTGACGGGGGCACGAGTTTACAAGCCTACGGCTAAGCTAACTCCTGTTAACCCGTTAAAATAAACTAGGATTCACTACACCCTCCCCATTGCCGTAACAGGTATGATGAAGGTAAAGAAAACCCAATCGCTAAAAAGCTGCTACTGAACTAAAAAAGCCAAAAAACTTAACGAAAAAATAAACGCTGTGTTATAAAATTCGTTCTTTTAAAAAACATTTCAGAGATTTTAATATCAACCATGACAAGTCTAGAAAACATTTAGTATAATTGCTTCTTTTATTATAATCGGGAACTGGCAAGCTAATTCATCAAATTATGTGCTATATGCAGGATCTTGAAGAATGTCATCGAAGTCACCATTCAAGGATCTTAAAAATGAGTCAACATCGTCTGAAGTGAAATTGAGAGCTGGGCGGACAAACGGATCCACAGAGCAGAAGTGAGCCATATTCATCGGTGCATCGACACTCGCTGCAGCGTCCTCATCCATGTTAGTTTGTATAACAGAAGGCTCATAGGTGGCCTCGCGGAGCAACCTGTCTCAAGGGGCATGACCGTGTATGAACCCTCATCGGGGACATCAGCAGTTCGTGGTCCACAGGAGATGTCGGTGCAACAGCAAGACAGACCATAGGCAGATGTTCAAAGAGACACCATATGCAGCGGAACACCGGTTGTACGCACCATAGTAGAGGCCGGAATGACAATGACCAGTCAAACTCTAGTTCCACCAGCAAAGGTGTACCGAAGATCCGAACCATGCGTTCACGGCACAGCGGTGTTGACGGGAGCGGCTCCATTGTTCTGTGTTGCTGGAAAGAAACAACCACCGCGAATCAGAAAATATAGCAGTAGTAGTCCGCCAATTAAAGCCAAAATAATTGGAAAGCCACCAAACACACTGGAAAAGAGTGAATGGATGGCTGATGGGATGACTCCGAAGACAGTCTGGAAGATGGACACGAAACCAGACCCGACAGCCTTAAAGAAATGAACAATCCCAGTGGTGCTTGAAGCATTGAATATTCTCGATACCAACTCTCCAAAGTGTAAGGGGAAATCGGTATTTAAAAGGGATTGTATCTCGGCTGATGATCTCGCAACCTGGAGAGCATACGTCTCTTTTGCGGATGTCAAGGCGACCTGTTTTTGAAACAATAGCGCCTTCAGTCTACTCAACTTGTCATAGTTCACATTAATAGTATCAATGTGGGGCCACATTTCAGATACTTGTATCTCTCGTGTGGGGGGAAACAAAACATGGCCACAACACGTAACGACCTTCGTGACTGAGATTGCGTAGGCAATTCCAGGTCGCAAGCCGCAACAGCTGTCATCGCTCAGAAGAACATAACTCCCATTAGAAAGAACATGAAATACTGAACGAATCAAGGGGACGGGAGTACCCTTCAGAAAACAGGCCAAATTTGCGACCCCCGCATTGCAAAGACTGTGAAGAGACACCTGTTTGCATATCATGGAATGACGAACATTAGTCTCACATTCACTTCCACTAAGAAAGACCTCTTGTTCGCCGTTCAGACATCGATACTCAAAGGGCAACTCCCACTCTTCCTTAATAAAGCTATCTCCTAGCCGTTCATATCTTCCCACTGCAAGATGTTTCAGGCAGTTCGAGAAACGAAACGTTGAAAACGGTAAATTAATAATGCAGTGTAAGAGCCAGATAGTTGAAGGACTCTCTGCTACCGTGAAGGGCAACTTATCTAATTTTTCTACTTGAAGCAAGGTGAAACGAGCCTCTCTTTTAGCCATTGTCACTTGTTCCCCGGAAAAATTAAAAGCAGCGAACAATTCACTCCCATTAAGGTATTTCCAAGGAATGTGGCCACTTTTCAGCGTCTGTAATGCCCAACTCAGCTGCATGATGGAACGCAGCTGTGTTTGGCCATGATATAACCGAGACAAATCAGTCTGAGTGATATCAATAGCAGAGGACACTATATTCGACAGGGAATAAATCCTGTTGGAAAGTGTGTTCATGCCATTGTCGACAACAGCTAATGTATTTTCCAAATTCTCTTTATCAAGTTGTCGTAAACGTGCAGCAGCCTCAATTTGCGAAAGTTTCCAAATTTCATTATACATGGCATATAAAAACCGTTTCGAGCGTTGCTTTCTAGGACCTAATAGGAAATCTTGTAGGTCTATACTGTCAGAAAGAGTATTCAGGTGTTGTTTCACTGCTGTTAAGGTGTTCGTTTGTACCCATTGTTGGCACAGCTTACCCACACTGTAAGTTGTAACTATACCAGCATGCTGACCTGACAAAAAGCGAGGGTCTGGTCTATTAATAGAAAAAACCCCTGAACAGTTCAAAAAACGCCTTTGATACTCATCAGTATCGGTGGGCCATACCAACCATCCCCCGGGACCGGAAAGTGAAGAATTATAGTCACCACCCTTAACCAATGCATCTAGCCTATCCTCAGAAACATTTAGAAAGTATTGCCAATCTTTAAATTTTGTCGGTGTAGGGATACTGGGCGTGTTTAGATCCTTTATTTTAGCTAATCCTAGACATGATGTCTGCTCAACAGTGTCAGTTAAAAAAATCATTTGCACAGGAATTAAGCAAGCTTGAAACAAAGCCTCCCTACCCTGTATCTGCCAGTCATGTGTCCCCCCATACACTCTTCAAATCGATAGTGTTCTTCCAATATTCATAACCCTCAATTGAAAGTCGGGAAACAAAGGGATCTGAATAAATCAGTTTGGTATCTGTTAGCAACAGTTTTCTAATGTGTGTCTCAGGTAATTTAAAATAATATGATTCAGCTTTCATTGTATCATGCCCAGAAAAGTATGTGAATTTGTCACTGTAATACTGTGGACTCCCCACCTGTGGTGTTGAACAATGTTCCCATTGTGTGTAGTTAAAAAGAGGCCTATATCTAGTTGCACAGTGCAGGTAGTGATGTCCCCAATTATTATAGCAGAACATTTCACCATAATTCATTGTAAAATCATATACATCATCACTTCCAAAAGCGGAGTAGTCCTTCATTTCATTTAGCATGGAATCCACTGTTTGGACATCCCAATCATCAGAGACAACATTAGGTGTAATAACATCAGACATAGAAATTTTGAACACGTATGGTATTTGAATTATCTCTGTAGGCCCGTATATATCGAACGGAACTTTGTCCCAAACAATCCCATCAGAAATTGGAATAGCTGTAATATTGACAGGGGACAAATCACGTCGGACCTTATGTGATGAATGATGCGGTGTTAAAATTACATCAACAGGCTCCACTGAGGAGCGATCAGCAATATAGTGACCATTAATTAGTAAAAAGAAAACAGTCACAAAACCAATCCATAAAAACAATGCAATAAATGTCAAACAGAACCAGAGATAGTTCCATGGATATATCAAATCGTTCTTTTTAAGCCATCGATAGAACTTGCTACCTCTGGAAAGTTTGTCAGCCTCAGTTGAGGATGAATCTGAAGAAAAATCATCAATGTCCACAAAATAGCTAGAGGAAGTCTCCGCAAACATAGGACTCATCGAATTTCCATCCACTGGTCTTGAAGGTTCATGATAGATGACGTTACCATTCGTGGAAGTGTTCGTGTAAAATACAGCCAAATCCTGTAGCGGTCTGTTCTCCGAAGGTGTTACAGGAACCAACAAAAGTTCATTTTCTGCCCTCCCCATGGTCGAGGAAGTGTCTGGAACAGCAGCTGACATAGTTGTATAGTCAGTAGTAGCCATGGTCATCCTAATATGTAGAGGGATGTCCTGTTGGGTAGTGAGAGGGGATCGGGAACTACCCAAGGGACCTCCTGGTCTACTGTGAAGAATCGGCCACATGGTGTAATTTGATGTCATCAATGGAGATGAATCTGTTTGATTTGGAACCAGACAATGGCGGTAGGATGACAGTCCTGGTGCCTTTTATTCCCAAGACCGGTACAGGTGCTCTGTATGCGGGACTGTTAGAAATGGGGTCTTTGGTTGACAGTCAGGTTACCCCCTGTTCAAGCAAGGACCCTCACTCTAGTTAGGATAAAAGAGAATCACCCTCAGCTAACCCCTGCTTACCCCCTTGGTAGCTTGGCAGAGCAGTAGGCTTAACCTCAGAGTGCTGGGCGTAAAGTATTTGTACCAACACACACAGTAACTTAATGAAAACACTACAAAATGACACAACACCAGTTTAGAAAAATAGGAAATATTTATCTAGACAAAACAAGACCAAAACGACAAAAATCCAACATACACGAGTCAAGTTATGATTTTTTTTAAAGGTTTAAAATAAAAAGAGTCTTTAGGTAGTTGTAACACCACACTAGCGCTGCTAGCGTGAAAATGTACCTGGTTTGCGGCAAAAATAACCCCGCACGGGCGGTGTGCGTCGAAAATAACCCTGCACGGGTATATGCGTTGAAAACAGCTCGGCACGGCGAGGCGCGTCGAAAAAGCCAGCCACGCGACGGTCCGAAAGTCCCGCGGCGCTGGTTGCGATCTCTCAGCCTTCGTCAGCGATGCTGCGCGTCGTTTCTCCTGCTCCGGGCGTCGATTCTCCGGTCGCGTTTCCTGCGGCGTCGTTTCTCAGCTGCGGAGCCGGCGTCGCGTCGTTTTCTCAGCCGCGATCGGATTCGCGTCGATCTTTTCTCCGCACGGTGCTCGGTGCGTGTATTTTTGTCCTTAGGCTGCCAGCCTCTCCTTTCAGGGTCCCAGGAACTGGAAGGGCACCACAGAGCAGAGTAGGGGTCTCTCCAGAGACTCCAGGTGCTGGCAGGAAGAAGTCTTTGCTATCCCTGAGACTTCAATAACAGGAGGCAAGCTCTACATCAAGCCCTTGGAGATTTCTTCTTCAAGATGGAAGGCACACAAAGTCCAGTCTTTGCCCTCTTACTCTGGCAGAAGCAGCACTGCAGGAAAGCTCCACAAAGCACAGTCACAGGCAGGGCAGCACTTGTTCCTCAGCGATCAGCTCTTCTCCAGGCAGAGGTTCCCCTTGATTCCAGAAGTGTTTCTAAAGTTTGTAAGTTTGGGTGCCCTTCTTATACCCATTTTAGTCTTTGAAGTCACCTTCCTTCAAAGGGGACTCACACCTTCTTGTGAAATCCTGCCTTGCCCAGGCAAGGCCTCAGACACACACCAGGGGGTTGGAGACAGCATTGTCAGAGGCAGGCACAGTCCTTTCAGATGAGAGTGACCACTCCACCCCTCCCTCCTAGCAGAGATGGCTAATCAGGAAATGCAGATTACACCCCAGCTCCCTTTGTGTCACTGTCTGGTGTGAGGTGAAAAACAACCCAACTGTCAAACTGACCCAGACAGGGAATCCACAAACAAGGCAGAGTCACAGAATGGTTTAAGCAAGAAAATGCTCACTTTCTAAAAGTGGCATTTTCAAACGCACAATCTCAAAATCAACTTTACTAAAAGATGCATTTTTAAATTGTGAGTTCAGGGATCCCAAACTCCACCTGTCCAACTCTTCTCTAGGGGAATCTACACTTTAATCATATTTAAAGGTAGCCCCCATATTATCCTATGAGAGAGAGACAGACCTTGCAACAGTGAAAACGAAATTGGCAGTATTTCACTGTCAGGACATATAAACCACATTACTATATGTCCTACCTTATCCATACACTGCACCCTGCCCTTGGGGCTACCTAGGGCATACCTTAGGGGTGCCTTACATGTAAGAAAAGGGAAGGTTTAGGCCTGGCAAGTGGGTACACTTGCCAAGTCGAATTTACAGTGTAAGAATACACACACAGACACTGCAGTGGCAGGTCTGAGACATGATTACAGAGCTACTTATGTGGGTGGCACAACCAGTGCTGCAGGCCCACTAGTAGCATTTGATTTACAGGCCCTGGCACCTCTAGTGCACCTTACTAGGGACTTACTAGTAATTCAAATATGCCAATCATGGATAAACCACTTACATACAATTTAAACAGGAGAGCATATGCACTTTAGCACTGGTTAGCAGTGGGAAAGTGCTCAGAGTTCAAAAGCCAACAGCAACCTGTCAGGAAAAAATAGGAGGCAGGAGGCAAAAAAGTCTGGGGATGACCCTGCAAAAGCAAAAGTCCAACACGACCCCCTACCAGCCTAAAGCCAGGGGAGAACAATCAATACCTTGATGTACTTCCCTGATTGGGGCGATAGAACAGGGACCCAGGCCCACAACAGCAGGGGCATGTTCCAGTTCTACGCCTTCCTGACTCCAGTTGGATCCCTCTGTCCATACTCTCAGGGCCCACTAAGCTAACCCATGGGGAACCCTTCTCCACATCTACAGACACCATCTGTGCAACACCTAACTTTACTTGGCTCACAGATGTATTGCAATGGGCAGATAGTACCACCAGGGCCAACACAGTGGTGTTGCCCACTCCACCCCCGGGGTGTGACTCTCGTCCTCCCCCCCCCAGGGGCAACTCTGTCCACCAGGACAGCAAGCCACAGTGGCCCCAGACAACTGTCAGGGATGAGAGCCCGACCTCAGGCCTCTCTAACCACTGTGACTGTGGAGAGTGGGGGGTGGTAGCCCCAGGTGCCTGGCACCCTTTGACCACTCTCTCTTCCACCAGGTCAGGGATGACAACCTGACCCTGGTCCTCCCCTCTGGGGCTCTGTACCCTCCCTGCAGAAGCGGCACCCCCAGAGTCAAAAACTGTCAGGGTGCTTGTAGAAGCAGTCCTGCACAATTCTTCCATCAGTGCAGGGATGTTAACCTGCAACTGATCCTCCAACCTGGGGTCTGTACCTTCAGGTTGGACCAGGGCCAGGGGTGAGGCTTCCCTCCCCCTGCCCTCTCTTCTGGGGTCCTGAACCACCCAACTAGGAGTGGCCCCCCCAGAAGACAACATGGGAGGGGCACTGTTAGCAGTAGCCCCTTCCTCCAGGTCAGGGGGGACACCCTTAACCTGGCCTCCCAATCCAGGGTCTGTACCCACAGACTGGATCACTGCCTGAAAAACCAGGACTTCCTGGGGGGCATACCTACCCCCTACCAGGTCAGAGTTTACCCTCTGAACCTGGTCATCCAACCTAGGGTCACCACCCTGCGGTTGAACCACTGCCTGGCACACCAGGACTTCCAGGGGGGCACACTTACCCCCCTCAAGGGACACACTGTCCCGAAGGGCCACACAAGAGTCTGGCTGGCGCAGGTCTCCTGACCTCTGCCCATCTGACAGAGTCTGGATTCCCCCCAGCCCAGAAATGGTCTCACCAAGGTCATTCATGGGGGGCTCTGCTCTCAGAGCTGACCCCTGACCCTCCAGGTTCTCCACTGGGGTCCGCAACCCCCTCTCAACCCTCTGTCTGGACTTCTGCACCCCCTCACTAGGAGTGGTCCTGCCAGACACCAGAACTGGTGGGACGCTGGCTACAGCCGCCCCCCCAAGTTCTCCTGACACTGTGGGGTCTCCCTCAACAGAGGGCCCTATGGTACAGGCTAGGCTCCCCTCCTGGTGTTCCCGCAGGGAACCCTCCAGGACCTGGGACCGGATCTCGGGCACCTTGGGCCTCAACCCATCCCCATTCCCTCTCCTCTGAGACTGGACATGGGGTCCCTCACCCATCCCACTACACTGGGACCTACCTGGGACA
This sequence comes from Pleurodeles waltl, assembly GCF_031143425.1. Taxonomy (NCBI): domain Eukaryota; kingdom Metazoa; phylum Chordata; class Amphibia; order Caudata; family Salamandridae; genus Pleurodeles; species Pleurodeles waltl. The sequence goes on along the minus strand of NC_090447.1, from coordinate 1,413,780,065 downwards.
CTACAATCCTTCCCTACCTCACCTGGTTGGGAACTACCTAGACCACTCCTCTCAGGAGCACCCCCAAATGCCTCTTCAGACTCTCTGGTACTCACCCAGAAGTCTGCCTCCATTGTAAGCTCCCTGGGGTCAGAGAACTCACACTCCACCTGGTGTTGGCATAGCTCTGGAAAATAAGGACTAGACATATGCTCTCCAGCAATTACATCACTCAGCCCCTCACATGAATTAACCAAAGTACCCTTCACCCAACCATCCAGTGACTCTGCTTTGACAAAGCACCCCACATCACCCTCCTGAGACTGGTGAGACAGTACCTGACGGTCCCTGACACTCAACCCACACTCTTCTGGGATGTCTTCACACTCCATAACCAGGACTTCTACTTGGGGGGAACCCCTCTCCCTGTCACTCTCACCTAGAGTCAGTAGAGTGTCCCTCCCACCAGTAGGAATATGACTCCCCATGCCAGTTCCCCAATCTACCTCAGAGACCCTGTGCATCACTGGAGCTACCTCATACCCCTGAACCTCCTGGCGTGTGTTAACTCCCTCCTTCAAGTAGGGCACCACCTCTCTGGGCATGTGCACTTCTGCAGCATCACTGGATATACAATTGTTGCTGCCACCATTCCAGCTGGACTCAGCCCTCATGACTTCCAGCTCTTTCAATTTAAGCTCGTAAGCATAAATCATTTTTTTAATCTCTAAGTCCCTCCTCCTTTCTGCCAGGGCTAAGGCTCTCTTCTCCTCGGCCCTCTTAAACTCTTCCAGACTCCGGATTCGAGCTAGGAGCCTATCATCTCTTTCTGTTCCCTCCTCAGGGCCACGGCCCTCCTCCTCAGAGTAGTTATCCTCCTCAGACTCATTTGGTGGTGTTGCCTGACAACGTTTCAATTCATCCTGACACAGGGCTGACTCAAGATCCTCCCTTCTGGATTCCTTGTTCACAGCCAGTCCCCTTTCCATGCAGAATGCTTTAAGCTGCCACTTTTTATACATAGATAGGTGCCAGAAATTGACTTCCATTTCTGCAAAGGCTTCACAACCAAAAAACAAAGTCCAAAAATATTATCAATACTTCCAGGAGGACATCAGAGAACAAAAAGCAGAATCACAAGACAAGTAGTATGTGGTCACGTAGTGGTCTGAGATCAAAACAGTAGTGTACACTCAATTACTGTATGTCAAGTACAAATACAAGTCCAATCCCGACCGCTGGTCACCAATGTTAGAAATGGGGTCTTTGGTTGACAGTCAGGTTACCCCCTGTTCAAGCAAGGACCCTCACTCTAGTTAGGATAAAAGAGAATCACCCTCAGCTAACCCCTGCTTACCCCCTTGGTAGCTTGGCAGAGCAGTAGGCTTAACCTCAGAGTGCTGGGCGTAAAGTATTTGTACCAACACACACAGTAACTTAATGAAAACACTACAAAATGACACAACACCAGTTTAGAAAAATAGGAAATATTTATCTAGACAAAACAAGACCAAAACGACAAAAATCCAACATACACGAGTCAAGTTATGATTTTTTTTAAAGGTTTAAAATAAAAAGAGTCTTTAGGTAGTTGTAACACCACACTAGCGCTGCTAGCGTGAAAATGTACCTGGTTTGCGGCAAAAATAACCCCGCACGGGCGGTGTGCGTCGAAAATAACCCTGCACGGGTATATGCGTTGAAAACAGCTCGGCACGGCGAGGCGCGTCGAAAAAGCCAGCCACGCGACGGTCCGAAAGTCCCGCGGCGCTGGTTGCGATCTCTCAGCCTTCGTCAGCGATGCTGCGCGTCGTTTCTCCTGCTCCGGGCGTCGATTCTCCGGTCGCGTTTCCTGCGGCGTCGTTTCTCAGCTGCGGAGCCGGCGTCGCGTCGTTTTCTCAGCCGCGATCGGATTCGCGTCGATCTTTTCTCCGCACGGTGCTCGGTGCGTGTATTTTTGTCCTTAGGCTGCCAGCCTCTCCTTTCAGGGTCCCAGGAACTGGAAGGGCACCACAGAGCAGAGTAGGGGTCTCTCCAGAGACTCCAGGTGCTGGCAGGAAGAAGTCTTTGCTATCCCTGAGACTTCAATAACAGGAGGCAAGCTCTACATCAAGCCCTTGGAGATTTCTTCTTCAAGATGGAAGGCACACAAAGTCCAGTCTTTGCCCTCTTACTCTGGCAGAAGCAGCACTGCAGGAAAGCTCCACAAAGCACAGTCACAGGCAGGGCAGCACTTGTTCCTCAGCGATCAGCTCTTCTCCAGGCAGAGGTTCCCCTTGATTCCAGAAGTGTTTCTAAAGTTTGTAAGTTTGGGTGCCCTTCTTATACCCATTTTAGTCTTTGAAGTCACCTTCCTTCAAAGGGGACTCACACCTTCTTGTGAAATCCTGCCTTGCCCAGGCAAGGCCTCAGACACACACCAGGGGGTTGGAGACAGCATTGTCAGAGGCAGGCACAGTCCTTTCAGATGAGAGTGACCACTCCACCCCTCCCTCCTAGCAGAGATGGCTAATCAGGAAATGCAGATTACACCCCAGCTCCCTTTGTGTCACTGTCTGGTGTGAGGTGAAAAACAACCCAACTGTCAAACTGACCCAGACAGGGAATCCACAAACAAGGCAGAGTCACAGAATGGTTTAAGCAAGAAAATGCTCACTTTCTAAAAGTGGCATTTTCAAACGCACAATCTCAAAATCAACTTTACTAAAAGATGCATTTTTAAATTGTGAGTTCAGGGATCCCAAACTCCACCTGTCCAACTCTTCTCTAGGGGAATCTACACTTTAATCATATTTAAAGGTAGCCCCCATATTATCCTATGAGAGAGAGACAGACCTTGCAACAGTGAAAACGAAATTGGCAGTATTTCACTGTCAGGACATATAAACCACATTACTATATGTCCTACCTTATCCATACACTGCACCCTGCCCTTGGGGCTACCTAGGGCATACCTTAGGGGTGCCTTACATGTAAGAAAAGGGAAGGTTTAGGCCTGGCAAGTGGGTACACTTGCCAAGTCGAATTTACAGTGTAAGAATACACACACAGACACTGCAGTGGCAGGTCTGAGACATGATTACAGAGCTACTTATGTGGGTGGCACAACCAGTGCTGCAGGCCCACTAGTAGCATTTGATTTACAGGCCCTGGCACCTCTAGTGCACCTTACTAGGGACTTACTAGTAATTCAAATATGCCAATCATGGATAAACCACTTACATACAATTTAAACAGGAGAGCATATGCACTTTAGCACTGGTTAGCAGTGGGAAAGTGCTCAGAGTTCAAAAGCCAACAGCAACCTGTCAGGAAAAAATAGGAGGCAGGAGGCAAAAAAGTCTGGGGATGACCCTGCAAAAGCAAAAGTCCAACAGGGACCAAACTCTTTTCTTACAGCGATCTTCTCTCGAACCAGATCCCCAACGTTAGGAATCCAGCCAGTCGAAGTTTTCGCCAAATCCCTTATTCCCAAGGTGGCAGCGCTTGCAGATGATTTATCATCACGGAATTGTTGAAGCTCCTGTAAAACAGCGAGACGTTCTTTTATGTCAAATGGTGTTTCTGCTGCCACCATACCAGGGGCATCAAGATCGGGAACATACATAGTTGTCCCAAAGAGAACCTCATATGGAGACTTGCCCCTCAAAGACCGTCTTGGCAGATTATTCAGTGCTCTCTGGACCCCATATAGGTGGTGTAACCAACTACGGCCTGAACCTAATACTCGAGCTGTTAAGGACTGCTTTAGATCACGATTCCGCCTCTCCACGACCGAATTTCCCTCGGGATGGTATGGTGAGGAGTAATGGAGTTCAACACCCATCGTCCTCATGGTGTCCCTGAAAGCCTTAGAGGCAAATGCAGGGCCCTGGTCCGAATGGAATGCTGCAACCGCATATGTACCGATAAAGATCAGCAAATCTTTTATAACAGTCCGGGCGTCAGCCGACCGCTGTGGCCATACCCACAGGAATCTAGAACAGGAATCTACAGCCACAAAAATGTATTTGTATGCACCATCAGGTTGCAAAGGACCACAATGGTCCAGGTACACACAATGGAGTGGTTTGTCTGACACTAAGAGAGATGTCTGCGGAGGGCGTCTGATAGCCGAGCCCTTAATCTGCTGACAAATGTCACAGCAAAGGACATACTGTTTAGTCCGTCTGCATAGACCAGGCCACCAGTACCGTTGTTGTAGAATGGTGATAGTGGCCTGTATACCAGCATGTGCAGAAGCGACACCCTCATGTGCAGCTGTAATTAATTCCAATCTCTGATCTTCATTTGGGATCACTCGATCACCAACATCTGGAATTGTTGCAAAAGCAACATTCTGTGCACTGATATGATATGTATAGTTCGTAGGGTATCCTTTCGGAAGGTGCTTGTCTGCAGCCGAGGCTTTAACGGCAAGCAGTATTTCATTATCCAACCTCGTCCGAGAACGAGTCACTGCAGCCACAGAAGCCGTAGCTACTGAAGCCTTGGCTGCTTCGTCAGCCAATGTATTACCGGCAACATGTATTCCTACACGTTGGTGCCCCAATGTATGGACTACATGGACACGTGGCAGCTTATCCTTAAGATCAGCCACCCTTCCCCACAATATTTTGTGTTTAATGGTGTTCCCTTTAGAATCTCTAAACCCGTTCAGTATCCAATGATTGAGGTATTCATTGTATGACTGGACGCAGTAATACGAATCACAGACAATCAAAGTCTGCGTTCCTGGCTCTGAATGTTCGAGCGCTAGAAGAAGAGCCTTAAGCTCGGCCAACTGTGCTGTGCAGTCCCCTAAGGTCTGAGTGTACGTGTTATGAGGATGAAAAACTCCGTCTTCCATTACCCTGCACACGGCTGCGCAAGCTGCCGAGTATTGATGTTTAGTACCCACAGCCGGTTGTGCCGATCCGTCAGTGTAAATGATGGTATCATAACTGTCTATTGGCAATATGTGTAAGGGAGCAGGGTACTCCTGTTCATACTGGAGAAATTCTTGTGTCTGAAGCCTGGGGTCAAACACATAATCAACATCAGTGGCGGTCAGAGATGTTGCCCATTGAATCCAGCGTGGATGCAATGCCTTAGCGTTAGGAATGCTCGCTTTAGTGACAGCCTCTAAGGCCGGAACCGGGGAGACAACAACAATGCGTTTCCCCTGGGCAAGCGGTCTCTCCTTTATGACGGCAATCTGAACTGCCGTCAGAATTTTTTCAGTAGGAGCAAAACGTTTTTCTGCATTGGAGTACAAATGTGATTTGTATGCTATTGGCACCGTGTCACCCTCATTAAAGGTGACATAGGTAAATCCTAGGGCACCAGCTATTATTCTGATGACCAAATTTGTTTTATTGTCCCGTGTGTACAAGTGTCTAGCTTCTAGCATGTCTCGTTGTAAGTCCCTTAGGATGTGTGTGTGTTCAATTGTCCAGTGCCTGCCAGAATAATTGGGCTGAATTAAGTTATATAGTGGCTTTACGCGTTCAGCATAATCTGGAATATATGTTCTGCCAAAATTAAAGAAACCCAGTAATGACTGCAATTTCTTAAGCGTGTTCGGAGGCTGTAGCTGAGCACACTTCTCCAGGAAGTGCGGGGCCAGGCTCTTCCCCTCGTTTGATAGTTCATATCCGAGGAACAATACACTAAGAAATGCTATCTTGCTTTTCTTAAAATTAAATTTATATCCGAAGGTGGCAAATCCCAAAATTATCCGATCGACCCTGGCAAGATGAATGTCAAGGGTGTCATCAGTGAGATAGATATCATCCACATATGATAATGCCTCGGAATCAAGCTCCTGTAAGATTGATGTGACACAGGCCGAAAACAGTCATGGGCTGTTTTTATAGCCTTGGGGTAAACGACAAAAGCGTTTCTGAGAACCATAGGAAAATGCACTTAGGTCTCTACTTTCAGGTGCTAAATTCTGGCAGAAAAAACCATTAGATATATCCAATGTAGTTTTGTATTTTTTACGCACTATATTATTTATTAGCGCTGTGCTGTGTGAATTTTGTATAGCATAAGTGTGTGCATGACTATTCAAGTGCCTATAATCAACCACTATTCTATATGAATGATCAGGTTTCGCAACGGGAAATAGCGGATTATTCATTGCCGATGTACAGGGCTCAATTACTCCCTGGTATTCAAGTTGTGACAGTATCTCCGTCACTGGAGCTTTTGCGTCATGTTTAACAGGGTATTGTGGCTGCGGGTGTGGTGTAGACCGAATGGGAATAACATGGCAAGGAGAGTCCTTGTCCCATCCTACATGATTACGGTATAATGCAGGTGCCTGCGCTAAAGCCCATTCAGCAGCTAATGCTCGTTTTTCTGTCTCCGGAACAAGATTGGAGAAAGAAGGCAAAATGACATCTTCCCCATGTGGGAGCATGTGGACATGTTCAGGTGGCCAGTCTCTCTCGGCCAACAGGATATCACTAGTAAGTTCATCCCAGAATATCACACTAATAATGCGTTCCACGTCTCCCTCTATCTGAATTGTTAAATCAAAAACCCGATCGGGTGGAAGTACGCGGCCATCCGCCGTTTCAACTGCGATGTAATCGCTAGTTGCTGTCGCATCCAGATGATCTTTCAGATTCTGGCGACATATCGTGACCTCTGCCGCGCTGTCCAACAGAGTCACTGCCCACTTCTTGTTCCTCAACAGTGTTCTCAATACTACTGGCATTTTTAATGGTCAGTGCAGCCACTTTTTTCTTTTTAAATTGTGGCTTTTGTTGAGGAGTCTTTTCTTCTTTTTTAACAGTAGACTGTGGCGAGTCTTTCTTTTCTTTCACGTATTCCGGACGTCGATCTTGATGGCCCCCTCTCTCGCTACGTCTATCCGGTGCGTCCTGAAAGGAACGAGAAGGACGTGAATCAGTATATCTGTCTGGAGTTCCAATGATATCCCTATTTCTGAGATTATATCTCCTCTCGGAGTACTCCGGATGAGGAGAATCAGCTCTTTTAGTTCTCCTATCCTTGAAATCTTTTTGTTTTTCCCAGCGCTTCTTAGAGCCCTCTTGTGCTTGCTTCGTACCTTCCTTAAGGGTGGTACTTGTTATCTCTAATTTTTTAGGTTTGGCTCCCAGCCCATCCCGTCCTATACTAGTATAGGTATCAGAGATTATTTTGGGTAGCTGTCTCTCTTGATCCTGGTGTGGAATTTCCCGGAGACGCTGGCGTATCGCCAGTGCTACTGCTTCCCCTTTAATATTACTCAATATTATCGAGGAGACGGCGTCAAAATTACGCATCAATTTCATCCCCAGATCTAGGGCTGGGGCAGCCCCATGCTCATTTTGTATTTGTTTCAATACTTCCGGCAAATTGGCCAGTGTAGGGGTACCATGCGTGGTGGTATAAACGGCAGCGAAGACTGTACCCCAAGTGGCACATTCATCAACCGAGGGAACCATCCCGAATGGCAAGCACATAGTGAGCAATCTATGTTTCTCCTGTGGCCCCGTATGGGGGAACACAGTTTCCAGCTGATTTGTTTTCTGAGCAATCCAGAACGGTATTCTTTCTCGATCCGAGGGCATTTTACCCATAATGGTATGCACCGTTTGTGGATTAATCCCAGTAGCCAATTGATAACCACCAGCTACTGGCGGTGCTGGACGCGCTGGTGCAGTGTTCAATGTTCGCATTACGAACTGTACTAATCGTCTATATAATGCCACTAATTCATTATATAATATCCTTAAATCTACAAGCGGCATAGTCTGAATGCCTGGATGAGGTGTATATGTGGCAAACATGGGCCACGTCGGCCCCTCATTACTTAAAGGACCTAGCCTCACCCGCCGCAGTATATGTGGTAGGGCGCCTTCAAACCAGTTTTGATGCTCCTGATATGTGAGCGATATTTCATGATACTGGTATGCTTCGTACCTTACGGGTACGTCCGCAATGTCATAAGTGTGAAATGTGTGCGTTCGTTGGTCAGCCTCTGGAAAGGCAACCCAACAATAAAATGTTTCCGTTTGGTATGCTTCAGTTGCTTCTATAATCAAAGTAACTTCCCCGCCCTCTTCTGTAAGGCCATGCGCTAATAAATGTTGTGTAAGTGCATGTCTAGCATTTGCAGGAATGTCTATTGTATTAGCCATAGTTGTTTTTAGAGAAACGGAACACCAAAATAGGGGAAGTTTTTCCTTTTGTGAGTTCGAGCTCGAACAACCTACAGCCTAAGCAGGTGTTGCCTGTTTGGCTGAGGAGGATTCTCCCAAAGACCACGGACGTCTCCGTATAATGGTACTGAGGGTACCTGTTGTCTGTGAGACAGTGATAGTCAGGGTTCCCGTAAATTAGTGCCTAAACACCATCGTTGGTGGCGCCATGTCGTAGTTTGGACTCTTGCTTTGAGCAAGACTGCTGGTCTCAGGATGACAGTACTTTCGTTCGTAGGTGACCAGGTCTCTTCCTACAACTATTTGTAACTGTTGTCCAAACCTTACCGGCTTACTAGCAGTACCTCACCGAAAACACAATAGTAAAAGGTGATTTGTAGCAGTCGCTTACGCATGGACTCAAAATACAATATCTCAGGGTTGTCGTGGTTAAACGGAAATTACCCTTTTCTCACAGATTTATAATGTCTCATAAAAACAAAGGCAATAACACAGATGCAGTAAAGTTATAATAGTTTTTATTTAACATAACTGCAATTTGTGATAAGTTGCATGAACTGCAATGATTAGGATAATGAATATACCAAGCAACAGTATAGTAAAGAGGAGAGTCATTGTTATAAAGACCCCCACCATTATGCAATATAAGATCAAAATATATGTATATGTAAAAGATGGAATAAACCCTAACACCCTAAGGAGAGTAGGTCTAACCTTCTACTTAAAAAGGAAGAGCTGGGTTCGTTAAACCTAATCTGCCAAAACCATGTCCATGAGAGGAGCCCCCAACCCTCGTTACCTTGGAATGAGGTCTCTATCTCAGACTCTGCAGGGACACGAAGACTGGATCAGTGTCAAGATGACTGCAGCATCGGTATCAGCGATGGTGGCGATGCCCTCTGGTCGGAATCCCTCTGATTATCTGTCTAAAAGTGTGTTGTATTTATACAGATCTACAAGGTCCCCTGACATAAGTGTTATTCATAACAATAGATAACAGGCATGCTTGGGACGGCAATTAATATCAACAATCCCTCGAAAGTATAGAGAGGAAAAATCCCTAAGTGTGAATGCCTACTGTATGCTTGTCTTTGGTGCTTGATCTTGACGCCTTGGCGCAGTGACACTGATAATAGAACCCATAACAAGTGGCCTAACTATAAACAAGGCCGCCATTTTAAAGGAAATAAATAATTAAATGGACTAAGCCAGAGCAAGCTAAGTAGGTTAAAAGTCACTGGGTGACGGGGGCACGAGTTTACAAGCCTACGGCTAAGCTAACTCCTGTTAACCCGTTAAAATAAACTAGGATTCACTACAATACCCCACCCCAAGACCCTGAAAAGTAGGAGTAAATTTGCCCTACTACCCCAGAAAGACAGTAAAGTCGAGATAGGGGATTCTGCAAAGGCAACAACGGACTGCAAAGCACTGAAGACGGATTCCTGGACCTGAGGACCTGTAAAGGAAGGGGACAAAGTCCAAGAGTCACGCAAGTGTCCCGGGAGGGTGGGGGTCCGGAGCCCACTAAACCCCGGATGAAGGTGCAAAAGGGCTGCCTCTGGGTGGAAGAAGCCAAATATTCTGCAACAACAGAAGGTGCCAGGAACTTTTCCTTTCGTGAGAAGATGTCCCACAGCGTGCTGGAGGATGCAGAATTGTTTCCACGCAGAAAGACCGTAAACAAGCCTTGCTAGCTGTAAGAGTCGTGGTTGAAGATAATGGGTACTGCCCGGGCCCAGGAAGGATCAGGAGGTCGCCCCTTGGAGGAGGAGACAGAGGGGGCACTCAGCAATAGAGAGAGCCCATGCAGAAGCAGGCAGCACCCGCAGAAGTACTTGAACATGCATTCAAGAAATCTGAGCATGGCGGTCATCTCAACACAACAAAAGAGGGTCCCATGAAGCCGGTGGTCAACTCAGCGAGTTGAGCAACGCAGGATGGAGTGCTGGGGACCTGGGCTATGCTGTGCACAAAGGAATCCTTGCAAGAGTGCACAGAAGCCCTAGCAGCTGCATATCACGCAATACACAGGATTACTGTCTGGCGTAGGGAGGCAAGGACTTACCTCCACCAAACTTGGACAGAAGGACCACTGGACTATCGGGATCACTTGGATCCAGCTCCTGTGTTTCAGGGACCACGCTCGTCAAGATGAGAGGGGACCCAGAGGACCAGTGATGCAGAAGTTTGGTGCCTGCATTAGCAGGGGGAGCATTCCGTCAACCCATTGAAGATTTCTTCTTGGCTTCCAGTGCAGGGTGAAGGCAGACAGCCCTCAGAGCATGCACCACCAGGAAACAGTCGAGAAAGCCGGCAGGATGAGGCGCTACAATGTTGCTGGTAGTTGTCTTGCTACTTTGTTGTGCTTTTTTGCAGGCGTCCTGGAGCAGTCAGCGGTCGATCCTTGGCAGAAGTTGAAGAGAGAGATGCAGAGAAAGTCTGGTGAGCTCTTGCATTCGTTATCTAAAGAGAAATCCACAGGAGAGACCCTAAATAGCCCTCAGAGGAGGATTGGCTACCTAACCAGGTAAGAGCCTATCAGGAGGGCTCTCTGACGTCACCTGCTGGCACTCGCCACTCAGAGGCCTCCATTGTGCCCTCACACCTCTGCATTCAAGATGGCAGAGGTCTGGGACACACTGGAGGAGCTCTGGGCACCACCCCTGGGGTGGTGATGGACAGGGAAGTGGTCACTCCCCTTTCCTTTGTCCAGTTTCACGCCAGAGCAGGGGCTGGGGGATCCCTGAACCGGTGTAGACTGGTTTCTGCAAGGAGGGCACCATCTGTGCCCTTCAAAGCATTCCCAGAGGCCAGGAGAGGCTACTCCTCTCAGGCCCCTAACACCTATTTCCAAAGGGGAGGGTGTAACACCCTCTCTCAGAGGAAATCCTTTGTTCTGTCTTCCTGGGACTGGGCTGCCCAGACCCCAGGAGGGCAGAAACCTGTGTGAGGGTTGGCAGCAGTGGTAGCTGCAGAGAAAACCCCAGAGAGCTAGTTTGGCAGTACCCAGGGTCCATGCTGGAGCCCCGGGAATGCATGGGATTGGCACCCCAATACCATATTTGGCATGGGGTTACAATTCCATGATCTTAGGCATGTTACATGGCCATATTCGGAGTTACCATTGTGAAGCTACATATAGGTATTGACCTATATGTAGTGCACACGTGTAATGGTGTCCCCGCCTTCACAAAGTCTGGGGAAATTGCCCTGAACAATGTGGGGGAACCCTGGCTAGTGGCAGGGTGCCCTCACACTGAGTAACTTTGCACCTAACCTTCACCAAGTGAGGGTTAGACATATAGGTGACTTATAAGTGACTGAAGTGCAGTGTAAAATGGCTGTGAAATAACGTGGACGTTATTTCACTCAGGCTGCAGTGGCAGCCCTGTGTAAGAATTGACTGAGCTCCTTATGGGTGGAAAAAGAAATGCTGCAGCCCATTGGGATCTCCTGGAACCCCAATACCCTGGGTACCTGGGTACCATATGCTAGGGAATTATAAGGGTGTTCCAGTGTGCCAATTAGAATTGGTAAAATGATCACTAGCCTGCAGTGACAATTTAAAAGACAGAAAGAGCATAAGCACTGAGGTTCTAGTTAGCAGAGCCTCAGTGACACAGTTAGGCATCACACAGGGAACACATTCAGGCCACAAACTATGAGCACTGGGGTCCTGGCTGGCAGGGTCCCAGTGAGACATATAAAACACACTGACAAATAGGGTTTTCACTATGAGCACTGGGGTCCTGGCTAGCAGGATCCAAGTGAGACATTAAAAACAGCCTGACATATACTCACAAATAGTCCAAAACTGGGGGTAGCAAGGCTAGAAAGAGGCTACCTTCCTACAGTTGTGCTGTGGAGTTTGGAAAAATAAAAATCCCACTTCATAAATAAATGCTGCATTTGAAATCACTCTGAAGAATAATTAAGTCTAAACGGTCAAAATACAATTTAACTATGTAAATTGTAGTCAGTGGGAGGGCTGTAGTTGTAGCTGTGTTGACTAGTCCTTAGTAAAAACAGTGTTTTGCTTTCGATTGCTTTTTGACTGCCCGATATGACAAATTTGCATAAACCTTTAAAAAATAGACACATGTAAGTTTGATGTTGATTGTAAGTTTAGCGAAGGGAGTAAATGATGGCCTAAAAGTTATGTTTCCAATTCAGAGTACTGGATGAAACTTTACTCTCTGGTACAACGCGAACCAATGGAAATTCTAACATGAAACATGAAGCTGAAGTTAGAGCTTAGTACAACTTAGGGATTTTGTTTGGCATTAATTCATTCAGTGCACTTTGTTTTAATGTTAAAAAAACAAGGTTTTGTTATGTGTATCGGTTAATACTGTGAGGTCCTCAAGATATGTGACGGAAGACTATTTAACTTGAGGAACATTGCACAATTCTCCAAAACCTTAATTCGAAAAATAAGTCCAAAAATTTGGGAGGTTATAAAAAAGTGATGAGGCACACAATGCCAACTGCCTATTTCGCTCAAAGCAGGTTAAACTAATCAAAAAAAGAAATAGAAATAAAAAATACTCTCCACCACTGCACAGCAATAACCAGGGGAAGGAACTGCCTTCTTACCTTCAAGAAACCCATAGATGACAGCAGATGGAGCAGAAACAGGAGTAGTAAACTGTGGTATGGTTTGAAAAGAAAGGCCAATAGTAAAAAATAACAAACAGGTAAGAAGGTCACAAGTGGACATAGGGGAATACCTAGGAATACCTAGATGAAAACCGAGTAAGGGGTAATTAAGGGCCAGGAGGCATAGGCAAAGACGTAGGGAGGAGTGAAACAATTGGCAGGTAAATTAGAGGAAGAAAGATGATTGAGGAGGGATTCATGGCGGCACTAAATATGGCTTGGAGCTAAGGTATGAACGGGGTAAGTATAATTATGTGGCAGGGGTACACCAAATTATGTGGTAGGCTTGACGAGATGACGTGGAAAGAAAAGGCAAAGTTTGCACCATAATGCAGCACATTTTGTGTTAGTATTACCCCCGTTATTTAGGCATTTTTACATGTTACCACTTTCTGAGCAAAGGTTACACCACATTAGTACCACTTAGATGCCCAAATAAAAAAATACTGTATGAAGCAGATGGAAACAAACAGAGCAGCACCTGGACAAGCACTGTTACAGGGCTACTGCCTTTTGGCTAGGTTTGCACTCTACAAATATCACATATGTTATGTTACGGCATGTTATGTTATGTTACGGTATGGTACGGTATGGTATGTGTACTTGTAAAGAGTGCATCTCAACCAGGTTGTTATTCTGGAGCTCATGAGAAGGGGTTGCTGTACAATACATACATACAGACACTTGTTGACGTGGACTATAGTGGTACTCCAAACCTTACTGAATATACTTTTACCTCAATTTTTACATTTCCGCATTCCACTAGGCCCAAGAGACGGAGACTTTTTGGAGTGGATTAGAAGTAACCAAGGATCACAAATCAACAATTTATAAAAGTCAAATATCTTTTGCACTTAATAAGAGTCAATAATGAGAGTTTACGTTTAAAGAATTTGTTAAAGATTTAGGGCCTGATTATGACCTTGGCGGATGGCATACTCTGTCAGAAACGTGATGGATCTCCCGTCTGTTGTATTACAAGTTCCATTATATCCTATGGAACTTGTAAAATGGTAGGCTGGAGATCCGTCACGTTTGTGATGGAGTATTCCATCCGCCAAGGTCATAATCAGGCCCTTTGAACTCTCAATCTTTAGTTAGCATAGCATAAATCAAGAAAGTTACAGAACATAGCATGAAGCCTGTTCTCCATAATCTAGACTCTATTCTATATAAGATTAAGGCCCTCATTACAACATTGGCGGTAAATCCCGCTTACTGCCGTGCAGAAGACTGCCACCACACCGCCGCGGACTCCCGCCACAGCTATTACGACTCACAGCTCAGAATCCGCCAAAATCTAGACACCCACACAAGTCCGCCACACCAAAGGTCAGTGATAAACTGGTGATAAGAAAACCTCCACCGTCATGCCAACAGGAATACGCCCACTCTATCACAACCCACAAATCCACGCAGCAGTCTTTCAACCGCGGTATTCCATTGGCGGTACACACCGCCACGCTCAAAATACACACACATTTACAAAATACTACCACATTGGACAAATCGAAATACACACACCTGAAACACATACACACACCACTCCCACACACCCAATACAATATAAAACACACACCCACATTATCCACAAACCCCTACAACGAACAATTTGGAGGAAGCAGAGAGAGAACAAAGCAAAGACCACACCAGCATACAGAGGCACACAACACCATCACTCATACACATCCACGCACAAAACACCACACACCCCTAAACATCACCCCACACATCACAACACACACCACCTCACACATCACCCATCCCATGGAACCGCAAAGACACCCCAGATTTTCTGAGGAGGAGCTCAGGGTCATGGTGGAGGAAATCATCCGGGTAGAGCCACAGCTATTCGGATCACAGGTGCAGCACACCTCCATAGCTAGTAAGATGGAGCTATGGTGCAGAATCGTGAACAGGGTCAACACAGTGGGACAGCACCCAAGAACACGGGATGACATCAGGAAGAGGTGGAATGACCTACGGGGGAAGGTGCGTTCCGTGGTCTCAAGACACCACATTGCGGTTCAGAGGACTGGCGGCGGGCCCCCACCTCCTCCCCCACAACTAACAACATGGGGGGAGCGGGTCTTGGCTATACTGCATACTGAGGGCCTTGCAGTAGTAGCTGGAGGAATGGACTCTGGTAAGTCAAATCTTTCACTACTTCATCCCCCACCCTACCTGCATGCTATCACATACCCCCACTCTTGCCCTCACCCCCATCACTCCAACTCCTCACATATGTCCCACTATCACAAACCACACATCCCAATACCAAGCCCTGCTTGCAACAACAAAGCATGGACACCCATCACCAATGCATGTCCACTACAGATACCCACACAGACACCAAAACAATTACCACACAAGGTCCTACACAAGAATGTAAGCACTGGGGTACAGGGTCACCCACCCATTGCACACCATGGCACACACAGGTGCAATAATGATGCCTTTACACTCCTGCAGGACCCCTACCCAACATTACCGAACAGGAGGTTCCAGACGTTTCCACTCCCCCCATAGAAGAGGCCCACAGTGGTGACAGCAGCTCTGTCCAACTGGATCTAGATGACCAGCCCGGCCCATCTGGGACCTCGGGACAGTCGGTTCCCCTCACACAGTCACAGGCCACCACAGAGCCCCCCCCCTCAGGAAACACCAGCACAGCACCCACCCAGCGGGCCCCTACCTCTGTCCCCAGAAGACGTCAAGCAGCAGTGTGTCCACCACTACAGGGAACACAGGCTAACCCACCACCCCAAGAACAGCAGGGACCTGGGGCAGTGGCAGTGGGCACACGGTTCAGGGGACAGAGGCCCAGGAAAACAGGGGAACTGGCTGGTCTGCTGTGCAACAGGGGGAGGACAGGCCCAGGGAACCCACTCTCCACGAGTCCCTCCCCAACATCATGGGAGCGTACCATCATTCCCAGGAGATGATGGCAACGGTACTGGCCAAGTTTCAGTAGACCCAGCAGCTGCAGGAGGGACAGTATTTGGGGTTCAGGGAGGAACTCAAGTCCATCAACCCCCCCCGGGCACCATTGTAGGGGTGCTGAAGGACCTCGTGAACACCAGGAGGGACTCTGTGGTACACCAAGGGGCCCCTGACACTAGCCTGGACGATGAACTGCCCACCACATCTGCCGGCGCTAGTGGACAGGAGGCACCGCCGCAGAACCACGACACCAGCACCCCACCCCCTGCAGATGGAGAACCACCCCGTAAGCGGTCCCTAAGATCCAGGACTAAGACAGAGAACAATGCCAAGACCCCCGCCAAGAAATGAGACCACCCTGAATGTCATCCTTCCATCCCACTTTGTTACCCTGTCCATCCTTAAACTGCCATAGCTCCACTTCCTATGCCCCTTTGGACAATGCACCTGTGAGACAAATAACTGGACTCTGCCATGGCCATTCCTCCACCATCACCCCTGACAATTTTACAACCCCCTCCACTATTTAGCACTTAAATAAACACCCTTGAATCACAAAACAATCTGGAGCCAGTCTGTGCTTTCACAAATGTGTATTTGCAATAACTGAGGAAAATACCAATGTCCATTGTATTGTCAACATACCTATGTCACATAGCTCTAGTCCATGAGGTAACATAGCACAGGTCACACAGTGGGACCCACATCTGTGAAATGGAAAGGGAAAGTGACAAATTAGGGTCCATACACTGGGTGAATGTGACAGACAGATGATAGGTCGAACAATTTTATCAGATGTAGGAGGCAGTGATGTCTTCTTACCTGTGTCTCACTGGAAGTATTGCTGGATCACGGTGTTTCTGTTGTCTATGTCCTCTTCTTCTGCCGCCTCTTCTTCACTGTCCACAGGCTCCACAGCCGCCAGAAGACATCCTTATGGACCATCCTCCTTCAGAAAAGGCACCTGTCGTCGCAAAGCCAAGTTGTGCAGCATACAGCAGGCCACGATGATCTGGCACACCTTCTTTGGTGAGTAGTATAGGGAACGACCTGTCATTTGGAGGCACCAGAACCTGGCCTTCAGGAGGCCGAAGGTCCTCTATATACCCCTCCTAGTTCACCAATGTGCCTCATTGTAGCGTTCCTCTGCCCTTGTCCTGGGATTCCTCTCTGGGGTAAGTAGCCATGACAGGTTGGGGTAGCCAGAGTCACCTGCAAATGTCGAGGGACAACTGTTAGACACACACTAACCATTAGGGACATCCCCAGACAACTATTCACACTGTATAGGGTCCTTGTCCTCACCTAATAGCCACACACGGTGCCTCTGGAGTTGCCCCATCACATAAGGGATGCTGCTATTCCTCAGAATGTAAGCGTCATGGACTGAGCCAGGAAATTTGGCATTCACATGGGAGATGTACTGGTCGGCCAAATACACCATCTGCACATTCATCGAATGGTAGCTCTTCCGGTTTCTGTACACCTGTTCACTCCTGCGGGGGGTACCAAGGCCACATGTGTCCCATCAATGGCACCTATGATGTGGGGGAAATGTCCCAGGGCATAGAAGTCACCTTTCACTGTAGGCAAATCCTCCACCTGAGGGAAAACAATGTAGTTGTGCATGTGTTTCAGCAGGGCAGACAACACTCTGGACAACACGTTTGAGAACATAGGCTGGGACATCCCTGATGCTATGGCCACTGTTGTTTGAAAAGACCCACTTGCCAGGAAATGGAGTACTGACAGGACCTGCACTAGAGGGGGGGATTCCTGTGGGATGGTGGATGGCTGACATCAGGTCTGGCTCCAACTGGGCACACAGTTCCTGGATTGTGGCACGATCAAGTCTGTAGGTGACAATTACATGTCGCTCTTCCATTGTCGACAGGTACACCAGCGGTCTGTACACCGGAGGATGCCGCCATCTCATCACCTGCCCCAGCGGACGTACCCTATGGATGAGAACAGCAAGCAGATGGTCAGCCAACACTGAGGTACTAAAACAACAAGTTTATTGCACACATTTGTCAATCTGCTATGTGCCTGTCTTGGTGTGTATGCAAGGCCTAGATATGTGTGACGCATTTAAAAATAATTCCATGTGGCCCCCTGAAATGGCGGCTGCCTGACCTGTAATGAGGGACAAGGGGATATGAGGTAACTGCGCTGGCGTTGTACACCGTCGCTGTAGGCAGTCAAAGACCGCGGCGCAATCCTGCATTGGTTAACATTGGACCCTATGAGTCCCAGGAGCCAATGACGATGTACGCCGGCGGTGACGGTACGCACCACCGCGGACGTGACCGCCATTTTCTCTCCGTTCACTCACTTGATAACTGATCTTCAACAGGAGAGGACCTACACTGCAAGTGCTGCTGTGACCTCAGTCTGGAAGCGACAATGGCTCATGTGTCTTGGGAAAGGGCCCCTGCCTTCACATCGGAGGAGTTGGAGAAACTAGTGGATGGGGTCCTCCCCAGTACACGCTACTCTACGGTCCTCCAGACAAACAGGTAAGCATGCTGTATGGGCAATGGCGGATGGGAGATGGGGGGATGAGGCATGCATGACCCGACGGTGAGTGTATGTGCGTCAGGGCAAGGGTGGGAACGTGGGCCAATGACTGTGACGGTCCGGACGAATAATGTTGTACCTTTTCCCCTGTACTATTCCTGTAGGTCAGCGCCCACAAGAAGAAGGATATTTGGTGTGTCATCGCCAAGGACGTCCGGGCCCTGGGTGTCCACTACAGATGGAGCACCCACTGCCGTAAAAGATGGGAGGACATTCGCCGCTGGAGCAAAAAGATGGTGGAGGCCCAGCTGGGAATGGCCTCCCAACGTGGGAGGGGTGTCCGTCGCACCATGACCCCCCTGATGTTCCGGATCCTGGTGGTGGCGTATCCAGAGTTGAATGGGCACTTGAGGGCATCACAGCAGCCACAAGGGGCTGAGTACAGTCACATCCATCTGGCTCTGCCTGCATTGGAGGTGTCTGGGTGTGGTAGGTGGGCTGTGGGTTCCCCTAGGCTAGGACGAGCCTTGTAGGCAAGGACCCTTTGTGAGGCAGGCTAGGTGGCACCCCAACCCCACCAGTAGTAAGAGCCACCTACACCTCGTCAGGCTCCTGTGACTTCCATGTGTGCAGCAATCGGGCATAGGCCATGTACCCCATGTCTCTGTGAGGAATTAGGGAACTCTAAGCGCATGGCGTTGTGCAGAGGGCTGCTGTGTCTGTAGTATCCGCCAACAGTAGCGGTATTGCATGTACTGAACATGTCTTTCTACTTTCTTTCCCCCCCTTTTTGTGGTCTCCCTGTTCTTGTGTGCATTAGCATCATCAGGCGGAGGAGCTGTGCCACTGAGGCAGGAGGGAGCTGCATCCCACACGGCCCTGGAGGGCGACACTACAGAGTCAGAATTCACCAGTGGGACGGAGGGCGAGGGGAGCTCCACGGCGGGGACTGGAGCAGAGACCAGCGACACCGACTCCTCCTCTGATGGGAGATCCCTTGCAGTGGCGGACCCCTCTGTGCCCCCCGCATCTACAGGTACAGCTGCCACCCCCCCCTACCAGCACCGCCCTCCCAGCAGCCCCTCAGCGCGTAGCCCGTAGCCGCTCACCCAGTAGGGTGGGCATCTCCTTCGCCCCAGGCACCTCAGCCCCTGCCCCAGGCAGCCCTGCTGTCCTCAGTGAGGAGGCTATTGACCTCCTGAGATCCCTCACTGTTGGGCAGTCTACCATTCTGAATGCTATCCAGGGTGTAGAGAGGCAGTTGCAACAGACAAATGCATACCTGGAGGGCATTCATTCTGGTCAGGCAGCCCAACAGAGAGCATTTCGGACTCTGGCCTCAGCACTGATGGCAGCCATTGTCCCTGTGTTCAACCTCCCCCCTCCAACTTCCTCCACCCAGACCCAATCCCCTGTACCTCAGCCTATCCCAAGCACACCATCAGACCAGCATGCACACACCTCAACACACAAGGGTAGCTCTGGCAAACATAAGCACCACACATCCCACAGGCACTCACACAAGCATCATACCCATGCACACATACCAACATCCACTGCCTCAACTGTGTCCCCTCCTCCACATCTCCCTCCTCCCTCCCTGTCACGTCTCCACTCACACCTGCATGCACTACATCCTCAGCCACTACCTCCATCACCAGCACGCTCATCACCACACACTGCTCACGTGCAATCACCACCCCCACTACCATTCACACATCCCCTGTGTCCTCTACCAGTGTGTCTGTGAGCCCTCCTCCCAGACGCAAACGCAGTCACACACCCACCCAACAGCCATCCACCTCACGACAGCCTCCAGCCCATGCACCTTCACCCAAAGTCAGCAAACGAACACGTCCTACAACCACTACCTCTTCCTCCTCTCCCAAACCCCCTCCATCTACCCGTCCCAGTGTGTCTAAAAAAAATTTCCTGTCAAACCTTGACCTCTTCCCTTCACCTCCCCCACCCCTTCCGTTCCCTAGGGCCCCCCTTCCCAGGTCCCAACCCAGCACCTCAGCCACCACATCACCAGGCACAGTGGTGCCAGCAGTAACCGGATTCTGGAGTGCACCAAGCAGCAGGGCTCCCAGTGTCCCAAGGAGCGAGGCCAAGGACATTCCCCCACCTCCAAAACAGAAGAAGTTGCCCACATCCTGGAGGGAGAAGGCCAAAACACCTACCACCAAGGGCTCAGCCAGGACAACAGTTGGGAGTGGCAAGACAGCTGCGCCACCATCCAAGGTGGGGAAGGGCCTGAAAAAGAAATGCAAGTCAACGTCGCCGCCAACCTGCACGGTGGACAAGACCGCCACCGGCACCGCCACATGCACCGCCGCCACGGGCACCGCCGCCAGCACCCAAGATACTGAGCCCTTCACCTGCACCGCAGACACTGTGCCCTTCAGCAGCACCAAGGTCAGTGAGCCCCCCACCAGCACCGCCGCTCATGACACAGTCGCCAGCACCGAGGTCAGTGAGCCCCACACCAGCACCGAGGTCAGTGAGCCCCACACCAGCACCGCTGCCCAATGAGCGCCGCAAGCATCGCCGCTACTGAGCCCGCCGCCAGCACCGCCAGCGGCCACGCCACATGCACCGCCGCCACGGGCACCGCCGCTAGCACCCAAGATACTGAGCCCTTCACCTGCACCGCATACACTGTGCCCTTCAGCAGCACCAAGGTCAGTGAGCCCCCCACCAGCACCGCCGCTCATGACACAGTCGCCAGCACCGATGTCAGTGAGCCCCACACCAGCACCGAGGTCAGTGAGCCCCACACCAGCACCGCTGCCCAATGAGCGCCGCAAGCATCGCCGCTACTGAGCCCGCCGCCAGCACCGCCAGCGGCCACGCCACATCCTGAGCGAGTGGCACCACCGCAGACATGGCTGCATCCCCAGTGGTCATTGGTATGAGGCTGGTGGTCAGTTCCAGGGGCCTGGCCAACTTGCATGTTGCACCACCGTCAGTGGAGTGTCACATCCACTACCTCAGTCCTTGGCAGGATGAAGCACTCTGGTCACAAAGCCCCCTCCAGAACCAGTGGAGAAAGACATCCACTACCTCAGTCCTTGGCAGGATGAAGCACTCTGGGCACAAAGCCCCCTCCAGAACCAGTGGAGTATCACATCCACTACCTCTGTCCTTGGCAGGATGAAGCACTCTGGGCACAAAGCCCCCTCCAGAACCAGTGGAGTATCACATCCACTACATCTGTCCTTGGCAGGATGAAGCACTCTGGGCACAAAGCCCCCTCCAGAACCAGTGGAGATTGTTATCCATTTGAGAGACTGTGGCTTTGAACTCCCCAGGATAAAGCAGTGGGAAAACCACCCACTGGAAAGACTTGAGAGACTGTGGCTTTGCACTCCCCAGGATAAAGCAGTGGGCAAACCACCCACTGGAAAGACTTGAGAGACTGTGACTTTGCACTCCCCAGGATAAAGCAGTGGGCAAACCACCCACTGGAAACACTTGAGAGACTGTGGCTTTGCACACCCCAGAATACAGCAATGGGCATGGAGCCCCCGCGTGGAGCTGGCATCGCGCACTCATCCGGCTGTGGTGCCCCCCCTTCCCTTCCCCCTGAGGTGTCTGTGGTTTTTTTCTCGATCTGATGCCCCTGCAGTGTTCCTCTCCGTTTCGATCGGGTATCTTGTGTGGGCCTCGCCCATGCATTTTGGGCCCAGTGGTCCACGGACTATATTGGTGCAGGAACTGGACTTTAGTTCTTGGTGTACATATTTGTTTATAGTGTATATACATTTTTGATTAATGGATTTTACGTGATTACAATCGTTCAACTCATTTCCTTTTGTCCTTGCGTTCTTGCGGGGTGTAAATGTAATATTTCAGCATATATTGGTGTGTGTGTTGTTGAGGGTGGGGGTGGAGGGTGTTGCGTGTGTGTGTCACTTTCTTTTCCCTCCCCCCTCCCCTGTGTTTTAGGTGCAGTACTCACCGTGGTCATCGCCACCGTCGGTCGTGCTCCTGGTAGAGGAGCAGGAAGACAATCGCAGGGAGTATTTGGAGTTCAGGCTCCATGGCATCCTGGTTCCTCGTGGAATGTGTAGAGGTGAGTGTTTCCCCTTCCAAGTCCTGTTTCCGCCGTGTTTTTGTTCGCGTTGAATTCGTCCCAGAAAAGGTGGCGGATTGGCCTGTCATAATAGTGTGGGCGGTACATTGGCTTCTGCCTGTCTGTTGGCAGTGACCGCTATGCTGTTTCTTTGTACCGCCATGGCGGTCGGAGTGTTAAAGTGGCTGTCTATGTTGGCGGTTTCCGCCATGGTCATAATTCCATTTTTTTTTACCGCCGGCCTGTTGGCGGTTTACCGCCGCTTTACCACCGACCGCCAGGGTTGTAATGAGGGCCTAAGTCTGGGTTGGAATCTAGTCAGAACCTGTAAAGTGTTCTAGCTCATTTGATGTAAAAGCATATAAAAGAACTTCCTATAAAGAGATGTCCGAGAGATCCTGAAGAACTTTAGCTAAATCAGAAATAAGGAAATAAATCTAAGAATAAGTCTGAGATGCAACAGCAAAGAGACAAAGTAGAACAGAATCTGTTAGAATCAGAGTGCTCTCTCAAAACTAAAGGGTCTTGTTCTTCCATCCTAAAGCTGTTTCGCCTCTGTCTAGTCTGAGAACATGTTTTTATATTGCAATAAATTGTAAAACTCAAGTAAATAGTCTTCAGATATCTTCATGGGAACAGGACAGAATATATTTTGGATTCAATCACTGACCTTCCCATATGCGTTTCTGAAACTCCTATTCATGAAGAAATAACTTTTTAAGATTATATCTAACATTTCAAGCATTTTACATGGGTCAACCGAGTAAAAAGCTATGTTTTTACTTTGTTTTCATGCAGTTGCTACCATAGAACATTTGCATCATGAAAAATTATACACTTATGACCATGACACTGATCTACTAACAATATGAATATGAAAAGGAAAGAAAAAGAAATGTAATGTGCTTGTCAGCAGCCGAAATATAGGGCCAGATGTACGTACCTTTTTTCTTGTTGCAAACGGCCCAATTCGCAGAATCGGGCCGTTTGCGACAAGAAAAAAGCATTTTGGTATGTACAAACCCTATTTTGCGATTCGGTAAGCAATTTACTGAATCACAAAATAGGTTTGCGAGTCGCAATTAGGAAAGGGTGTTCCCTTCCTAATTGCAAGTCGCAGTGCGATGTATGATTGTTTTGTGACCGTGAATGCGGTCACAAAACAATTGCAGTTAGCACCGATTTCAAATTGGTGCTAACCTATTTGCAAACGGGAAGGGATTCCCCTTTGTGAATGGTAGCAAAAATATTTTTTCAGAGCAGGCTGTGGTCCCACGGACCACTGCCTGCTCTGAAAAAAATGAAAAGAAAACATTTCATTTTTGTTTTTGAAATTCACCCCATTTTCCTTAAAGGAAAACAGGCCGCATTAAAAAAAACTGCTTTAATTAAAAGCAGTCACAGACATGGTGTCTGTTGTCCCCAGCAGGCCACCATCCTGTGAGTGCAGCCATTCCCAATGGGGTCACAAATTGTGACCTACGTCATGAATATTTATGAGGTACATCATTTGCGTCCCCATTGGGAATCGCAAACAGTGTCATTGACACTGTTGATAATCAGGTTTTGCGACTCGCAATTTGCAAGTCGCAAAACCTAATATTCGTACATGTGGCCCAAAGTGCACATTCTTTCGTGCAGGCTTTGATTGCAAACTCTCGTTTAAAGGCAGTGTTTAATTCAGGCCGACAGTTCATTCTAATGCAGGTTAATAATATGTTTTTAAATCAGTAAAACACACTCATGCATACGTATAAAGGGATAACAAAGAAAGCAAGACTGTAAGAAATATGGAGAGCATTGACTACAATAGTATCTTAGGAGGAAGTGCTTCTTCCCCTGTACATGACAAAAGCATTGTCCCCATACCATAGTACTCCCCTCTGTTTAAAAAAGAGAGGGCGAAAGTCGCACATGTTATGTGGCTGACAGGCTAAATGGCCGACAACACCTTGTTAAAAATGAAAGGAATCGAGCTCACAAGAGACCTCCAAATATATGACATTTGGTTAAATATGTACTTGGAATCTGATTGGATGTGAGGAACCGATCGAATTAGCTCCTGGTTTCATTTTTTGCAGTTAGGGACCCGATTGACAGCTCACAAACATGTGTGTGAAATAGAATATTTGGGGACTCTCAGTCAGCATGACGAGGGAATGATATATATATACCCTTTCTGCAGTAGGGCTGGGGAACTCCCAGAGCAATTAAAATGCCATTTTCTGCCAGGAAAAAACCTATGGGCATTGGAGTCTGCAAAGGCAATTTTATTTTCGAGAAGAGCTATTCATATTTTCCTAATTCCTGCCACATTTACTACACCTGCCTCATCTGCCAACATCCTCCTGTGCAGCAGTACTAGCTCTTACTAGTCTGTACTGGACCACCGGGCAGCCATAGAAAAAATATATTTTTATTTGCGTATATGTAAGGTCCAGTTTGATGAATGTGCACAAAACGCAAAAAACGAAAGTTAAAGGGGCTCCAAAATTTGCATTTTCTATTAATATTGTGATAGTGAATTTTTTAAAGAAAGAATTAAAAAAAAACTATCAAAGACCATGCCCAGTGGGTACTCTGGGGAGGGACACAGCTTGGTCAAAGGCAGTGATTTTTGGACACTGTGGTCACGAGTACAGAGAACAATGCATAGTCAAAGGCAATGTGTTATGTCAAATTCCGGATAGGCACAGCAACAAGTCATCCTCTTTCAGCAATTTTGCTTGGGCACAGGAAAAGGCTCATGGGCACCATTCAGTGCATAGTTGGGGTCATCATAGTGGGTACAGGGCATGGTCAAAGGCTACATTTTGCGCTCTCGTTGGCACTTCAGGTAGTGTTTCTAATTATGACCAATGAAAGAAAACGTAGTCATAAGGATGTTTCCTCACAGCCCACACACAATCAGTGAGCCCGGCTCCACATCTCTCACAGTGACAACTCTCAACCCATCATTTCCCTCTCCGATGATGCGTCCAACACACAGTAAATTCATCAACTGCATGTCTGAAGTCACAAATTGGATGAAGACCAACTGCACGAAGCACACCTCCTACAAGGTAGAGATGGTTCTCTTCAGAAAAGACACCTCTCTCAGGTCCTCAGCCTGCTAGCCTTCAGAATTATGATCTACTCCGACCCCAGCGAACCAAGCCATCAACCTAGAAATCTTTATTGACAGGCAAATCTCGATGATCAGCAAATTCAACTTGATTGCCTCTTTCTCCTTCCACACCCTCAAACTCCTCAGGAAAAAAATCAAGGGCCTGATTCTGACCCTGGCGGCCGGTGACCGCCAGGGTCACCGGCCACGGGAGCACCGCCGACAGACCGGCGGTGCTCCGAAGGGCATTCTGACCGCGGCGGTTCAGCCGCGGTCAGAAAGGGTAAACCGGCAGTCACCCGCCGGTTTACCGCTGCCCTTCTGAATCCTCCATGGCGGCGGAGCGCGCTCCGCCGCCATGGGGATTCAGACACCCCCTACCGCCATCCTGTTCATGGCAGGAAACCCGCAATGAACAGGATGGCGGTAGAGGGTGCCGCGGGGCCCCCGTAAGAGGGCCCCGCAAAGTATTTCAGTGTCTGCTATGCAGACACTGAAATACGCGACGGGTGCCACTGCACCTGTCGCACCTTCCCACTACGCCGGCTCAATTCTGAGCCGGCGTCCTCGTGGGAAGGTTGATTTGCCCTGGGCTGGCGGGCGGCCTTTTGGCGGCCGCCCGCCAGCCCAGGGCAAATCTCAGAATCACTGCAGCGGTCTTTCGACCGCGGTGCGGTGTTCTGACGGGGTTACTTTGGCGGGCGGCCTCCGCCGCCCGCCAAAGTAAGAATGACCCCCCAAATGTCTAATGCTCTACACCTATTGAACCAATACCCAATCAGTGATCACCAGAAAGACAGACTACAGAAATCCACTATACCTCAGAATCCCCTCACAGTTTACCAAGGGTCTCCAGTTTATCTAGAACACAACAGCAAAACTCACACTCAAGCTTCCACCCTGCACTAACCTCAAATCTCCCCATTACTAACTGTCTCCTTTCCACACTCCTCACAAACACATATAAAGCACTGCATAATATAGGCTGCACATACTGAACACCCACAGCAGCTCCCAGACACCTCTTCTCTTCCAAAGTCGAGGTTGGCCATGTCTCTGGCCCCTGAAGAGCCACAGCCTGCAGGTGAGCCTTCTCATAGCTGGCTCCTCAAATCTGGAATGACCTCCCCTGCACATCGGAGCTCCCAGTTCAGTCCCAAAATGCTGCAAAAAACTGAAAACCAGCTATTTCAGTAGGCCTGTTAAACCTGTTTATTGTTGTTACCTTGTGGATTACCATTTCGGTTAAATTATTTGCCCTGGGCAAACAATTCAATTTTCATGGATTTAGGTATTACAACACATGTTAATTTGTGCATCTCTGATTATAGAAGAAAACAATTTGTATATCATTGTTGTAGATTTAAGAAACCGCACATAAATCAACATCTTAAAAGGGAGGATAGTCATTTGCTTAGGTGTTTGTGGATTTGTATTCAAATCTCTTTGGAAATGCTTGAGTTTATATCCAGTGCTGACCAAGAACAGTAATGTGGTGGTTTACTTATAGACTCTCTATTGCCACCTTCTAGATTGAAATCTGCTGTTTTCTGGAAGCCTTCAGGGCCTTCCTCACTTCTCCCCCTCCTGAGACATTCTATTCCCTCACTCATGGATCGTCCCTGTCTTTTTCCCTCGGGCTCTCAAAGCCCCTCGTTCAATAGATGGAATGTACACAATACAACCAAAGCTGAACTTTCTATGTAAACACATTTGATCAGATGAAGTCGCTGCTGTGGCAGGCTGTGAGGTTGGCCACTTGACCCTGCTACCTACAGACACACCCACCCATCCACACACACACACATGCGCGCTCTCTCTCTCTCTCTCTCTCTCTCTCTCTCTCTCTCTCTCTCTCTCTCTCTCTCTCTCTCTCTCTCTCTCTCTCTCTCTCTCTCTCTCTCTCTCTCTCTCTCTCTCTCTCTCTCTCTCTCTCACTGAAGAACTCCAACATTCTGGAGCAATGTAAACATGCCATAATTTGTCCGCTACTCAAAAATCTCCTCTAGATCTGGAGGTGGTGGAAAATTATAGACCTACATCACTACTCCCCGAGTATAGTAAAATTTTGGAGAAGATTTTAACCAGGCACCTTGCAGAGTACCTGGAAGCTAATAACATCCTTCACCCTACTCAAACAGGTTTTTTCTCTGGGTACAGTACAGAAACAGATCTTAAAATGATTCTGGATCAGGGTGGCTCAGTGCCACTGATTCTCCTTGACCTAAGTGCCCTTTCGATATGGTCTCCCTTTCTATCCTTCTGCATTGATTGGAAGATGAAGGTATTACAGGCAGTGCCTTGTAATGGTTTGCCTCATTTTTGGATACGCAGAGTTTCGAAGTTAGTGAGGGGCCTTTTTATGCAACTAGTCATCAGTTGAAATGCAGGGTCGTACAGGGTTCATGATTGAGCCCTACACTTTTCAAGATATACATCTGTCCATTATCTGCTATCATATGCTCTTTTGGTTTTACAATGGTATGCTATGCGGATGACCCTCATTTGATTGTCTCGCTACCGGCCGATATAGGCTCCACCTCTATGAAACTAAATCTCTGCTTAGAAAAGGTGTCTAAATGGATGGCAGTTAGCTGCCTAAAATTAAATAGAGAGAAAACAGAAGTTATGGTAGTGGGCAATAACCAAACCCTCTAGAAGCAGATCAGTTGGCCTCCTTTCGCGGGGGAACACCCAATTTCCAAGCTGGAAGTTAAGAGCCTAGAGATTACTTTGGAAAATCAGTTCTTCATGACCTCTCAAGCAAAAAAGGTGTCCGGCAGCTGCTTTGGCCTCCTGAGAGCCTTAAGTAAAAATACTCTGACATGGCTCCTGGTGGAGTCACGAAGAATAGTGATTCAAGGATTGATTCTTTAATGCCTTGACTATGGCAACTCACTTTTTTTGGGTAGCACAATGACAGTTATTAAAAAACTTCAAATTATTCAGAATGCTGCTTTTCAAATACTGTTAGGTGTTCCTAAAACACAGTCAGCTCGCACAGCTTTGAAAACCCTTCATTGGCTGCCCATAGGCTGCTGGTAATATGCCTTAGACGTCAGGCAAAACATAAAGTGGGCTCATATCTGTTCCAGCAGTTGATCACACCCCATCGGACTGATAGGGCCCCCAGATCCAACAACCTTGAACTTCTTCTTGTACCCAGATTCAACAGAGTTAAAAGTGGAGGTCGGTCCTTCACATATCTTGCACCCAGACTCTGGAACTCTTTGCCTATCAGCCTGAAAACAGAAAATAACTTTATGAGTTTCAGACAGCAGCTAAAAACCCATCCCTTCCCTTAATTAGTTTTACCTATCCTCACTCTAACTAAAGCCTCCAGAGCTCGGAAGCCCGGTGTCAGGTAGCCATGCGCTTTATAAAACTGTTGAAAAGAACAGAATGGAATAGAAGAATAGCTCAGCTGTGGGCCTTCTCTCTACACCTATTGTTTCTTTCCATTGTGAAGTGATACTTTCATTTCTGGCCCAGACTCCATCTACCATACTACTATTTATCATTTGTAAGGGAGTCAGTGGGCTTCCAAGGCTTTGCTATATTCCTTTTAGCTGGGACTGGGGCCAATATCAGGAACCTGCTCCCTACTTTATTTGGCTTACAACTGGTGAATAAATTCAGTAGGCATCTCTCAGGGACCAACGAGCTCTCTCTATCCACAATGCTTTCAAGCCGTAACACAATCTTACTCTAGAACTGCTGCACCCTTGGACAGCTCCAAATCAAGTGATGGAAATCTGCATCTGGGTGAATCGATCTGGGACATGCCAGTTTGTTTAATGCTAGTATCCTCTTGACCCTTTTGCTGGCAATATAGGTTATAGGAAGATAGTTGAACTATGTGAATTTAAGCTAGGTCTGGGCAGAACTCACATAATTTTGCTCCACAGAATCAGGTGGAGTTGCATAACAACTCCATGAGATTCCACTGATTTCCACCAATGGTCGGAAAATGCATGTTGCGCAGCTCGCACTCCGAATTTAGTGCCGGTAGAACGTTCCATGCAAAAGGTGAGGATGTGCTCACTAATATGAACTTGGAGATGAGGACTTGATGATGGTGCCAAGGAAGAGACTTGTTTGAGTGTGAAGTTCTCGCATGTGGTGCCATCCCTTTTGGCCATCTCCAGTGGGACTATGACATTTTGGGGGTCATTACAGCATTGGCGGTAAAAGCTGCTTACCGCCGTGCAGAAGACCGCCAACACACCACCGCGGCCGCGGAATTCCGCCACAGCTATTATGACCCACAGCTCAGAATTCGCAAAAATTCAGACACCCACACAAGTCCGCCACACCAAAGGTCAGTGATAAACTGGCGAAAACAAAACCTCCACCGTCACGCCAACAGAAATACGCCAACACCATCACGACACATGAATCCACGCGGCGGTCTTTCAACCGAGGTATTCCATTGGCGGTACACACTGCTGCGCTCTAAATACACACACATTTACAAAACACATCCACATTGGACATTTCGAAACACACACACCTTATACACATACACACACCACTCCCACGCACCCATTACAATATAAAACACACACCCACATCACCCACAAACCCCTACGACCACAATTACCGAGAGAAGGCCAGAGAGAGACACCACAAACAACTACCAAGCATCCACAGGCACACAATACCATCACCCACAGAACTTCCACGCACCTCACACAACACACCACTAAATATCACCCCACTTATCACTACACACACCACCCCACACATCACCCACACCACCCCATGGCACGGCAAAGACACCCCAGGTTCTCTGAGGAGGAGCTCAGGGTCATGGTGGAGGAAATCGTCCGGGTAGAGCCACAGCTATTCGGAGCACAGTTGCAGCACACCTCCATAGCTAGGAAGATGGGGCTATGGCACAGAATAGTGGACAGGGTCAACGCAGTGGGACAGCACCCAAGAAATCAGGATGACATCAGGAAGAGGTGGAACGACCTACGGGGGAAGGTCTCAAGACACCACCTTGCGGTTCAGCGGACTGGCGGCGGACCTCCACCTCCTCCCCCACAACTAACAACATGGGAGGAACAGGTGTTGGCGATTCTGCATCCTGAGGGCCTCGCAGGAGTAGATGGAGGAATGGACTCTTGTAAGTCAACTCTTAACTATTACATCCCCCACCCTACCTGCATGCCATCACATACCCCCACCCTCACCCTCACCCTCACCCCCATCACTCCAACTCCTCACAAATGTCCCAACATCACAAACCACCCATCCCAACACCAATCCCTGCATGCAACAACAAAGCATGGACACCCATCGCCAAAGCATGGCCACTGCACATACCCATACACCCCCCTAAACCACCATCACACAAGGACCCACACAGGAATGCAAGCACTGGGGTACACGGTGACCCACCTATTGCACACCATGGCACACACAGATGTAATAAACATCCTTTTATACCCCTGCAGGACCCCTACCCAACGTCACCGGACAGGAGGGTCCACACATGTCCACACCACCAACAGAAGAGGCCCACAGTGATGACAGCAGCTCTGTCCAACTGGACCTAGATGACCAGCCCGGCCCATCGTGGACCTCGGGACAGTCGGTTCCCCTCACACAGTCACAGGCCACTACAGAGCTTCCCCCCTCTGGAAACACCAGCACAGCACCCACCCAGCGGGCCCATACCTCTGTCCCCAGGACACTTCAATCAGCAGTGTGTCCACCACTACAGGGAACCCAGGCTAACCCACCACCCCAACAACACCAGGGACCTGGGGGCAGTGGTAGTGGGCACACGGTCCAGGGGGCGGAGGCCCAGGAACACAGGGGAACTGGGAGGGCTGCTGTGCGACAGGGGGAGGACAGGTCAAGGGAACCCACTCTCCACGAGGCCCTCTCCAACATCATGGGAGCCTACCACCACTCCCAGGAGACGATGGCAACGGTACTGGCCAAGTTTCAGGAGACCCATCGCCTGCAGGAGGAACAGTATTTGGGCTTCAGGGAAGAACTCAGAGCCATTAATTCCACCCTGGGCACCATCGTAGGGTTGCTGGAGGAAGTACTCAACACCAGGAGGGACACTGTGGCACAACAAGGGGCCCCTGACACTAGCCTGGACGATGAACTGCCCACCACCTCCTCTGGCGCTAGTGGACAGGAGGCACCGCCACAGGACCACCACACCAGCAACCCACCCCCTGCAGAGGGAGAACCACCCTGCAAGCAGTCCCTGAGATCCAGGACAAAGACAGAGA
The DNA here is from genome assembly GCF_031143425.1 of Pleurodeles waltl. Taxonomy (NCBI): domain Eukaryota; kingdom Metazoa; phylum Chordata; class Amphibia; order Caudata; family Salamandridae; genus Pleurodeles; species Pleurodeles waltl. The sequence goes on along the minus strand of NC_090447.1, from coordinate 1,413,748,364 downwards.
ACGATGCCAAGACCCGCGCCAAGAAATTATACCACCCTGAATGTCATCTGTCTGTCCCACTTTGTCACCCTGTCCATCCTCAAACTGCCCCAGCTCCACTTCCTATGCCCATTTGGGCAATGCACCTGTGAGACTAATAGACTGGACTCTGCCATGGACATTCCTCCACCATCACCCCTCACCATTTTTCAACCCCCGACAATATTGAGCACTTAAATAAACACCCTTGAAGCACAAAACAATCTGGAGTCAGTCTGTGATTTCGAAATAGTGTATTAGCAATCACAGTGTCAAAATGCTCTTTCATACGTAATGTCAAAATACCTATGTCACGCAGCTCTAGTCCATGAGGAAACAAAGCAGATGTCACACTGAGGGACCCAGATCTGCGAAATCGTAAGGGAAAGTGACAACTCAGTGACCATACACTGGGTGAAAATGACAGACAGTAGAGAGTTAGTAGTGTTAAAGTACATGTAGTAGGCAGGTTTGTATTCTTACCTGTGTCTCACTGGAAATATTGCAGGATCACCGAGTTCCTGTTGTCTCTGTCCTCGTCTTCTGCTTCCTCATCTTCACTGTCCACAGGCTCCACAGCTGCAACAACACCGCCATCTGGACCATCCTCCTGCAGAAAAGGCACCTGTCGTCGCAAAGCTAAGTTGTGAAGCATACAGCAGGCCATGATGATCTGGCACACCTTCTTTGGTGAGTAGAATAGAAATCCACCTGTCAGATGGAGGCACCTGAACCTGGCCTTCAGGAGGCCAAAGGTCCGCTATATTATCCGCTGAGTTCGCCCATGGGCCTCATTGTAGCGTTCCTCTGCCCTTGTCCTGGGATTCCTCACTGGGGTCAGTAGGCATGACAGATTGGGGTAACCAGAGTCACCTGCAAATGGCGAGGGACAACTGTTAGACACACACTAACCTGTAGCGATATCCCCAGACAACCATTCCCACAGACTTGCTTCCAGGTGCTCACCTATTAGCCACACACGGTGCCTCTGGAGTTGACCCATCACATAAGGGATGCTGCTATTCCGAAGGATGTAAGCGTCAGGCACTGAGCCAGGGAACTTGGCATTAACATGGGAGATGTACTGGTCTGCCAAACACACCATCTGCACATTCATGGAATGATAACTCTTCCGGTTTCTGTACACCTGTTCACTCCTGCGGGGGGTACCAAAGCCACATGTGTCCCATCAATGGCACCTATGATGTTGGGGATATTTCCCAGGGTATAGAAGTCTCCTTTCACTGTAGGCAAATCCTCCACCTGAGGGAAAACGATGAACCTCCGCATGTGTTTCAGCAAGGCAGACAACACTCTTTACAACACGTTGGAAAACATAGGTTGGGACATCCCTGATGCTATGGCCACTGTTGTTTGAAATGACCCACTTGCAAGGAAATGGAGTACTGACAGCACCTGCACTTGAGGGGGGATTCCTGTGGGATGGCGGATAGCTGACATCAGGTCTGGCTCCAGCTGGGCACACAGTTCCAGGATTGTGGCACTGTCAAGCCTGTAGGTAATGATCACATGTCTTTCCTCCATTGTCGACAGGTCCACCAGCGGTCTGTACACCGGAGGATGCCGCCATCTCCTCACATGTCCCAGCGCACGGTGCCTATGAAGGACAACAGCGAGCACGGAATCAACAAACTTAGAGGTACATACCCACAGCTTACACAGAACACGAATCATAATCCAATATTTGGCCTGTATGAGTGTTGAGGCAAGACCTAGGTATGTGTGAGGCAGAAAAAAATTAAGCCATGTGGGCCCCTGAAATGGAGGCTGCCTGACCTGTAAAGTGGGACAATGGGATGTGAGGTAACTGCGCTGGCTTGTACACCGTCGCGGTAGGCGGTCGAAGACCGCTGCGCAATGCTGCATTGGTTAACATTGGACTCTATGGGTCCCAGGAGCCAATGACGATGTACGCCGGTGGTGACGGTACGCACCGCCGCGGACGTGACCGCCATTTTCTATCTGTTCAATCATTCGATACCTGATCTTCGACAGGAGAGGACCTACACTGCAAGTGCTGCTGTGACCTCGGTCTGGAAGAGACAATGGCTCGTGCGTCTGGGGAAAGGGCCCCTGCCTTCACATCGGAGGAGTTGGAGAAACTTGTGGATGGGGTCCTCCCCCAGTACACGCTACTCTACGGTCCTCCAGACAAACAGGTAAATACACTGGGAGCATGCTGTATGGGCTATGACTGTGTGGAGTGGGGTGGATGAAAGATGAGGGGGGTGAGATTGAGGCATGCATGAAACAACGGTGAGTGCATGTGCATCATGGCAAGGGTAGGGATGGGGGCCAATGACTGTGACGGTGTATTTGGTAATAACTTTTCTTTTCCCCCTGTACAATTCATGTAGGTCAGCGCCCACCAGAAAAAAGATATTTGGCGTGCCATCGCCAAGGACGTCCAGACCCTGGGGGTCTACCACAGACAGAGCACCCACTGCCGTAAGAGATGGGAGGACATTCGCCGCTGGAGCAAGAAGACGGCGGAGGCCCAGCTGGGGATGGCCTCCCAACGTGGGAGGGGTGCCCGTCGCACCATGACCCCCCTGATGTACAGGATCGTGGCGGTGGCGTACTCGGAGTTGGATGGGCACTTGAGGGCATCACAGCAGCCACAAGGGGGTGAGTACACTCTCATTCTGCTGATTGTGCGCGCAGTGGAGGTGTCTGGGTGGGGGAGGTGGGCTTTGGGTTTCCCTAGGCCAGGGCGATTGTGCTAGTTAGGTCCCCTTGTTCTGGCAGACCCTGTGGCACCCCAAACCCACCTGTGTACAGTGCCAAGTACACCTAGTCAGGCTCCTGTGTCATCCATGTGTGCAGATGTCATCCAGAGCCTTGTAGGCCATGTACCAGGGATTGAACAGTGGAGGCCAAGTCTGCGGCGTAGTGTAGAGGGCTTCTGTGTCTGTCATGTCCGCCAACGGTAGCGGTAATGCATGCACTCAACATGTCTTTCTTCTGACGTCCCCCCCTTTTTGTGGTCTCCCTGTTCTTGTGTGCATTAGCATCATCAGGCGGAGGAGCAGTGGCACCGGAGCAGGAGGGAGCTGCATCCCACATGGCCCTGGAGGGCGACACTACGGACTTGGAGTTCACCAGTGGGACGGAGGGCGAGGGGAGCTCCACGGCGGGGACAGGAGCTGACACCAGTGACACAGACTCGTCCTCTGATGGGAGCTCCCTTGTGGTGGTGGCAACGTCTGTGCCCCCCGCATCTACAGGTACAGCCGCAACCCCCCCTACCAGCACCGCCCTCCCAGCAGCCCCTCAGCCTTTGCCCCGTGCCGGCTCACCCAGGAGGGTGGGCATCACCTTCGCCCCAGGCACCTCAGGCCCTGCCCCAGTCACCCCTGCTGCCCTCAGTGAGGAGGCCATTGACCTCCTCAGGTCCCTCACTGTTGGGCAGTCTACCATTTTGAATGCCATCCAGGGTGTAGAAAGGCAGTTGCAACAAACAAATGCATTCCTGGAGGGCATTCATTCTGGTCAGGCGGCCCTTTAGCGAGCTTTTCAGACTCTGGCCTCAGCACTGATGGCAGCCATTGTCCCTGTCTCTAGCCTCCCCCCTCCAACTTCCTCCACCCAGACCCAATCCCCTGTACCTCAGCCTATCCCAAGCACACCTTCAGACCAGCATGCACACACGTCAACACACAAGGGAAGCTCTGGCAAACATAAGCACTACACATCCCACAGGCACTCACGCAAGCATCACACACATGCAGACACACCAACACCCACTGCCTCCACTGTGTCCCCCTCCTCCTCGTCTCCCTCCTCCCTCCTCCCTCCCTGTCTCGTCTCCACTCACACCTACATGCACTACATCTACAGCCACTACTTCCATCACCAGCACACCCACCACCACACCCCGCTCACGTGCAGTGACCACCCCCACTGCTATTCACACGTCCCCTGTGTCCTCTCCCAGTGTGTCTGTGACGCCCCCTCCCAAGTTACACAAACGCAGGCACACACCCACCCAACAGACATCCACCTCACGACAGCCTCCAGCGCATGCACCTTCACCCAAAGTCACCAAACGAACACCTCCTATAACCACAACCTCTTCCTCCACTCCCAAACCCCCTCCAGCTACCCGTCCCAGTGTTCCCCAAAAACTTTTCCTGTCCAACCTTGACCTCTTTCCCACACCTCCCCCACCCCGTCCGTCTCCTAGGGCCCGACTCGCCAGGTCCCAACCTAGCACCTCAGCCACAACATCTCCGGGACCAGTGGTGCCTATAGTCACCGGAATCTGGAGTGCACCGCCCACCTGGGCAGCCAGTGTGGCACGGAGCCAGAGCACGGACAGTCCCCCACCTGTCCAGCATTAAAAGTTGGCCAGTGCCCGGCGGGAGAGGGGGAAGACTCCAGCCACCAAAGCCACTCCCAGTGGTACACGTGGAAGTGTGGATTCAGCTGCAACACCTTCCAAGGTGGGGAAGGGCCACAAGAAAGTCAGCAAGGCTGGGAAAAGCAGCATGGCGGAGAAGACCGCCATCATCCCAGCTGCCCAGGAGGCCACCGCCAGCACCAGCCCTGCTGCCCAGGAGGCGACCGCCACCAGCCCTGCTGCCCAGGAGGACACCGCCATCATCCCCGCTGCCCAGGAGGTGACTGCCACCAGCTCTGCTGGCCAGGAGGCCACTGACATCATCCCCGCTGCCCAGGAGGCCACCACCAGCACCAGCCCTGCTGCCCAGGAGGCCACCGCCATCATCCCCGCTGCCCAGGAGGCCACCGCCAGCACCAGCCCTGCTGCCCAGGAGGCGACCGCCACCAGCCCTGCTGCCCAGGAGGCCACCGCCATCATCCCCGCTGCCCAGGAGGCCACCGCCAGCACCAGCTCTGCTGCCGAGGAGGCAACCGCCACCAGCCCTGCTGCCCAGCAGGACACTGCCATCATCCCCGCTGCCCAGGAGGCGACCGCCACCAGCCCTGCTGGCCAAGAGGCCACCAACATCGTCCCCGCTGCCCAGGAGGCCAATGCCAGCACCAGCCCTGCTGCCCAGGAGGCGACCGCCACCAGCCCTGCTGCCCAGGAGGCCACCGCCATCATCCCCGTTACCCAGAAGGCGACCGCCACCAGCCCTGCTGCCCAGGAGGCCACCACCATCATCCCCGCTGCCCAGGAGGCCACCACCATCATCCCCGCTGCCCAGGAGGCCACCTCCAGCACCAGCCCTGCTGCCCAGGAGGCGACCGCCACCAGCCCTGCTGCCCAGGAGGCCACCGCCATCATCCCCGCTGCCCAGGAGGCGACCGCCACCAGCCCTGCTGCCCAGGAGGCCACCGCCAGCCCCAGCCCTGCTGCCAGGAGGTGACCAGCACAGCTGCCCAGGAGGCCTCCGCCAGCACCAGCCCCGCTGAGCCATGAAGGACCGCCAGCACCAGCCCCGCTGGGCCAGACAGGACCGCCAGCACCAGCCTCGCTGGGCCAGACAGGACCGCCAGCAGCTGACTCACTGCAAAGGACCCCGCCGCAACAAGTACCGCTGAACAGGGCACCGCTGCCATAAGCACCGCTGAACAGGGCACCGCCGCCACAAGCACCGCTGAACAGGGCACCGCCGCCACAAGCACCGCTGAACAGGGCACTGCCGCCACTAGCACCGCTGGCCCATGGGTGCCAAGGGCACTGACGCTACTGAGTCCGTCACAAGCAGGATGAAACACTCTGGGCACCAAGCCCCCTCCAGAACCAGTGGATTATCACATCCTGTCAGAGTCACCAGATCCTCGGAGTCTGCGCACGTTCCCAACACGTCCACCACTGAAGAGCTCCAAGACTCTGATAGATAAATCGCAGAGGCTAAGAGAGTTCAAGAGGGGAAGAGGGGATTAGGAATGGAACAGCTGGGAAGGAGACCTGTAGTAAGAAAAAGGTGAAAACACACAATATGAAAATTACATCTCATGAAATCAATACTAAACTATGACTCTAAGCCTAGTCATTCTGAAAACATGAACAACCTAAGAATTAGGCTTAAAATGACTAAGTTTAAAAATGGCCGGATACCTGTAAGGGAATCAAGATGGATTAAATGAAACTTTCAAATTCAAGTACTTTCCTTTACATGAGAATCAGGAAAACATTCTAAATAAGTTCTAAACCAGTCATATGAATCCTTTTTTGAGAATGCATACTAGGACCATGCAATATTGCATCTAGAAACTCTGGTCTTCTGTGTTCTCTTGAAATGTTTCAACACGAATTGCGCACATTGCAGATTTTCATATATAGTAAACACCATAAAAGGATTGTGCACCATGAATAACACAATATGGATTCAGGAAACAAATCACACAACTTGTCAACTCGAATATTACCTAATAAATGTCTCAGAATAAATGGCATACAATGAACAACATGAATTAAGCTCGAAGAGAGAAACGTGCGTCTTGCCGATTCGAGTGCCACCATGTAAAATGTAAAGAAATTATAGCACGCAATGAATATCAAGGTTAAATCACCATTAAACGAATCGCGCGTCTTGCCGATTCGTAAGCCATGACGCAAATGCCAAAAAATAACAGCGCGCAATGAATAACAAGATTAAAGCACCATGAAACGAATTGCGCGTCTTTTGACGATTCTTAAGCCACCATGTAAATGTCAAGAAATGGTAGCGCGCAATGAATAACAAAGTCAAATCATCATGAAGCGAATCGCGCGTCTTGCCGATTCGCAAGCTACCATACAAATCTCAAGAAATGGTAATCATTAAAGAATTAGGCCAAGAATATGAAAGTTCTCAATAACAGCGTCGGGAGGTCAGCCCAACCACCGTCTTACCACCCAGAACAAGGATCATCAATGAAGAATGAAGGGCAGAGGCCTGGAAGATCAAATAGGCCACCGGTACAGGAGCTCAGGAAGTAGCTGCTGCTCTGCACCGGGACCTCTGAATAGTGAGTACTTGGAGCTGGGCTGGCTCCCTTTTATAGAGTCTTGGCCCAGCCCACAACCACACCCAGGCATGCATCAGGGAAAGTCTCTGGAAGGCCCTGGAAGGGAACCACACCCTAATACACTCTGAAAGCCTGCAGCAATACATTGAAAATGAACAGTATTTGTAAACACATTAAAAATAAGTCTTCAGGATTAAACTCTGCAATGCAAAAGGTTAAACAACAACATATCAGCACAATGCATAAACTACGTTGTTTTGAGAGTGCTGGGTTTTTGCATTCTAGTCGCCAATAGAGCACGCACTGCCCTCGTGTTGACAGTACTCCCCTCTCCAAGACGCGCTCTAGGGCCTGGTTTGCCTTGATTAAGACGATGAAAGCGTCTCACAAGTACTGGAGCATGAACATCAGATGCGGAAACCCATGAGTTACTTTCAGGACCATAACCTTTCCATGAGATTAAGTACCATAGATTACGCCCTCTCAGTTTAGAATCCAACACTTTCTTAACTTCGTATTCTTCTTCCCCTTGTACTAGAACAGGAGCTGGATGAGGGTAGACCTTTTCGACTGCCTTCTTCAAGAGGGAAGTGTGGAACGCTGGATGAATCAGTAAGGATCTGGGCAATTGTAGTTTGTAGGTCACCGGATTGATTTGCTGGAGGACAGTGTAAGGACCTATGAATTTGGGGTTAAACATGTGCTTCTTGAAATCTATATGTTTTGTGGAAAGCCACACTTTGTCACCTGGTTGATATTGCGGTCCCTCACAATGTTTCTTGTCATAATGCCTTTTATATTTTTGTTTGGCTTTTCCTAAATGCTGTTGAATCAGTTTCTGGGTTTGATGCAAATGCTGAATGGTTTCTGACACAGATGGAGTAAGAGAACTTTCTTGAGGAATTGTGATGGGCAAGGTGTCAGGATGATAGCCAAATAAACCAAAAAAGGGTGTAATGCCAATATAAGTGTGGAATGAATTATTGTAGGCTAACTCAGCTAACCAGAGCATAGATGTCCAAGAAAGAAGTGCCTTTTCAGCGTAGGCACGTAGGTATTGTTTCAAAGTCTGATTTAGTCTCTCCGTTTGATCATCTGTTTGAGGATGGTTACTAGTAGATAGTGTAGATGTCACTTGGAGTGTTTTACACCATGTCTTCCGGAAATTGGAGGCAAATTGCGACCCCGATCGGAGAGGATAACTTTTGGCAGTCCATGATAACGAACCACTCTGTTCAGTAAAATAGTTGTCAATTCACTAGAAGTGGGCAATTTCTTACAGGCAATGAAATGTCCATATTTCGTGAGACTATCTACTACCACCAGAATTACTGAATGCTGTTGAACCACTGGCAGACCGGTAATAAAGTCTAAAGAAATGTGTTCCCATGGACGACTTGGGGTTGGAAGTGGATGTAGCAACCCTTTCGGTTTTGAATGACTTGTTTTAGTGCGAGCACAGACTTCGCAGTTTTTTTTAACCATTGCTTTAACATCTTTTGTTAGGGTAGGCCACCAAAAATAGTGTTGGATCAGTTCAAGAGTTTTAGGAGTACCTGGGTGATCTGCCGTAGGTATAACATGCAACCAATTAAACACTATCTTGCGAAGTTTGGTAGTGGGTACGAACAAACGAGCGTCGTGAAAGGGTAGTCCTTGCTTGATTGACCTTTTGGGGTCTGCTTGGGCCCATGTTTGCCATTTCTCAACAGTGAAAGAGTTGCAAATTTCTTCAAAGAAATCTTCAGTTTTTATGATACATAGAACCTGGTCAGGAGCAATGATAGCTCTGGAGGCTTCAAATGCAGGCAACGTGGTAGACTCTTGGCAGGACAAGGCGTCAGCTTTGTAATTATCTTTACCAGGCCGGAAGGTTACTACAAAATCAAATTCAGCAAAAAACAGCATCCAGCGTAATTGCCGAGGAGTCAAAAGTCTGGCGGAACTCATGAATTGAAGATTACGATGATCAGTATATACTGTGACAGTTTATTTGGCACCCAAGAAATGATGTCTCCATTCTTTAAAGGCGTCACGAATCGCCAGAAGCTCTTTTTCAGCAATGACATAGTTCTGTTCGGCTTCGTTCAACTTCCGAGACATATAAGCTACAGGATGGAGTTGACCAGTGTCTTTATTTCGTTGCGATAAGACCTATTGCTACATCTGAAGCATCAGCTTCCACTATGAAAGGTCAATTCGCATCAGGATGAGTCAAGACTGGGGCAGTGGAGAAAGCTTCCTTCAAAGTAGAGAAGGCTTGGTCAGCTTCTGGGGACCATACAAACTTTTCTTTCTTTCTTAATAGCTTAGTGATTGGAGCCACTGTCTGGGAGAATTGATTTTTGAACCTCCTGTAAAAATTAGCAAACCCCAGGAAACATTGTACATCACGAACAGTCTTTGGGGTGGGCCAATCAGATACGGCTTTTACTTTCTTTTCTGCCATCACCATACCTTGAGGGGTAAGAATAACCCCTAAAAACTCAACTGTGGTAACATGAAACTCACACTTGGTTAGTTTGCAATATAAATGGTTTTTTCGAAGGGCTTCAAGAATTTTCTTGATATGTTGGACATGTTTGTTTTCATTGTCTGAGTAGATCAAAATGTCATCGATGTATAGTATGGCAAATATGTTGAGGTACTCTCTAAGAACGTCATTCAAGAAAATTTGAAATGCTGCTGGAGCATTACACAGACCAAAAGGCATGACGCTGTATTCAAAAATGCCATATCTTGTCTTGAACGCTGTTTTCCATTCGTCACCCTCTCTCCTTCTGACCAAATGATAAGCACCTCGAAGGTCAAGCTTCGTGTAGATTTTTGCTCTCTTTACTTGTTCCAATAAGACCGGAATTAGGGGCAAAGGATATTTATTCTTGATGGTGACTTTGTTCAATCCCCTATAGTCAATACAAGTTCGAAGTTCTCCATTAGCTTTTGGAACAAAAAACAAAGGCGAAGCTGCAGGAGACTTAGAGGGGCGAATAAAACCATTCTCCAAAAATGTATCTAGGTATTTTCATAAATGTTGATTTTCATGTTCTGACAGGGCATACACACGACAGTTGGGAAGTATCGCACCTGGGGCTAGAACAATTTGACAGTCATAAGATCTATGAGGAGGTAGGGTCTCTGCTCCTTTCTCATCAAATACATCTTTGTAAGATGAATACTGTTTGGGCAGCTGAATTTCTTTCTCCGCAGCAGTAGCTATGTAAGAGTTGCAGACTTTTGGTACTTGAATCTTTTGGAGACATTGTTCTTTACATAGCACAGATAAGAACATGATTTTTCGTTCTGCCCAATTGATCTCTGGATTGTGATGAGTTAACCATGGCAAGCCAAGGATAATCCCATATTGGGGAGCATGGATCACGTCAAGGATGATTTTCTCTTTATGTTTCTTTGATTCTTATCTTCACAAATCATCGATAAGGGAATAGTCGGAAGAGTTACTGGACCGCCAGTCAAGAGTTTTCCATCAACTGCCTGGATGATTTCTGGGGTCTTCTTTTCAATGCATTGGATCCCCCATGCACGAACCAATTGGGCTTCAACAAAGTTCCCAGTAGCCCCAGAATCGACTAGAGCTTTTTTGAAATAGATCTTTTTCTTCACCTGAACTTTTATTTCCAGTTTAAGATGTCTAGATTGTGAAGGGTCCACGGTGACACCCAAGAGCAACCCTTCTCTGCATCTCGGGTGTTTTAGTTTTCCAACTCGACTGGTGCATTGGCTGCGACCTTCTGAACTGGACCTTGCTTGCTCTTTGGTTTGATTGGGCAATCTTTGGCAAAATTACCCTTCCGCCCACAATAAAGACATTGTCCATTTTTTCTGCGTAGATCCTTTTCATCTTTGGTCAAAGGTCTTCTGATGGTTCCAATTTCCATCGGTTCCGGCGTTCTCTCTTTCGGAGTTCTTGAGTCTCTGTTATCATGAACACGCCATGAATATTTTTCAGTCTTTTTGCACATTCCTTTACGTTCTGCTAAACGATGATCAAGCCTCAAGACAAGGTTTATTAATTCTTGACAGTCTGTAGGTTGTGGGTTTATTTGCGCTAAGATATCTTTTAGTTCCTCTTTGAGTCCCTTGTAAAACAAGACCGCTTGTTTTTCTTCAGGCCAGGATGTCTCGGCAACCAGCCGGTTAAAGTTGGCTAGATACGACACTAGTTCTTGATTCCCTTGGCATAAATCTAATAATTCACGATCTGCTGACTGTGTTACAGTTCTATGATCAAAAACTCTCCCAAACTCCCTAACAACATTTCTCCAGTTGTACAACAAGGGACTATCTTTACGCACAAGAGGAATTGCCCAGGTAGCTGCATCCCCAGACAGATGTGATAACAAGAAAGCTACTTTGGACTGGGCATCTGGGAAAGTATGTGGTCTACAGGTGAAGTGTAGTTCCACTTGAACCAGGAAAGATTGAGCTTTCAAAGGGTCACCTGAAAAACGTTCTGGGGGAGCTAAAGGAATTGCAGAAGGGACATTGAGAGAAATGCTTGTCGGATTACTTCCAGAAGTCTGAGAAGAAGTACCTGGCCAAGACACACCTGTGGGACTTTGTTCCTTCTTCTCTACCTTATCTTGTAACTGACTCACTCTCTCAGCTAGGCTAGTTGTCAATTCTTTGGATGATACCACCTCTGCCTGGAGCTGGGAGATAGCCTTGACTAACTCGTCCAGCGTGGCCATGCTGAGAACATCCACAAACCAGGAGGATAATAATTTTTGGGCTCACTATTCTGTCAGAGTCACCAGGTCCTCGGGGTCTGCGCACTTTCCCAACACGTCCACCACTGAACAGCTACAAGACTCTGATAGATAAATCACAGAGGCTAAGAGAGTTCAAGAGGGGAAGAGGGGATTAGGAAGGGAAGAGCTGGGAAGGAGACCTCTGGTAAGAAAAAGGTTAAAACACACAATATGAAAATTACATCTCAGGAAATCAATACTAAACTATGACTCTAAGCCTAGTCATTCTGAAAACATGAACAACCTAAGAATTAGGCTTAAAATGACTAAGTTTCAAGATGGCCGGATACCTGTAAGGGAATCAAGATGGATTAAATGAAACTTTCAAATTCAAGTACTTTCCTTTACATGAGAATCAGGAAAACATTCTAAATAAGTTCTAAACCAGTCATATGAATCCTTTTTTGAGAATGCATACTAGGACCATGCAATATTGCATCTAGAAACTCTGGCCTTCTGTGTTCTCTTGAAATGTTTCAACACGAATTGCGCACATTGCAGATTTTCATATATATACTAAACACCATAAAAGGATTGTGCACCATGAATAACACAATATGGATTCAGGAAACAAATCACACAACTTGTCAACTTGAATATTACCTAATAAATGTCTTAGAATAAATGGCATACAACTAACAACATGAATTAAGCTCGAAGAGAGAATCGTGCATCTTGCCGATTCGAGTGCCACCGTGTAAAATGTCAAGAAATGGTAGCACGCAATGAATACCAAGGTTAAATCACCATTAAACGAATCGCGCGTCTTGCCGATTCGTAAGCCACGACACAAATGCCAAAAAATAACAGCGTGCAATGAATAACAAGATTAAAGCACCATGAAACAAATTGCGCGTCTTTTGCCGATTGTTAAGTCACCAGGTAAATGTCAAGAAATGGTAGCGCGCAATGAATAGCAAAGTCAAATCATCATGAAACGAATCGCGCGTCTTGCCGATTCGCAAGCCACCATACAAATGTCAAGAAATGGTAGCACGCAATGAATAACAAGATCAAATCAGCATGAAACGGATTGCGCGTCTTGCCGATTCGCAAGCCACCGTGCAAACGTCAAGAAATGGTAGCGCGCAATGAATAACAAAGTCAAATCATCATGAAACGAATCGCGCGGCTTGCTGATTCGTAAGCCACCATATAAATGTCAAGAAATGGTAGCGCGCAATGAATAACAAGATCAAATCAGCATGAAACGAATCGTGCGTCTTGCCGATTCGCAAGCCACCATGCAAATGTCAAGAAATGGTAGCGCGCAAAGTAATCTGTTAATCATTAAAGAATTAGGCCAAGAATACGAAAGTTCTCGATAACGGCGTCGGGAAGTCAGCCCAACCACCGTCTTACCGCCCAGAACAAGGATCACCAATGAAGAATGAAGGGCAGAGGCCTGGAAGATCAAATAGGCCACCGGGACAGGAGCTCAGGAAGTAGCTGCTACTCTGCACCGGGACCTCTGAATAGTGAGCACTTGGAGCTGGGCTGTTTCCCTTTTATAGAGTCTTGGCCCAGCCCGCAACCACACCCAGGCATGCTGCAGGGAAAGTCTCTGGAAGGCCCTGGAAGGGGACCACACCCTAACACACTCTGAAAGCCTGCAGCAATACATTGCAAATGAACAGTATTTGTAAACACATTAAAAATAAGTCTTCAGGATTAAACTCTGCAATGCAAAAGGTTAAACAACAACATATGAGCACAATGCAAAATTTACGTTGTTTTGAGAGTGCTGGGTTTTTGCATTCTAGTCGCCAATAGAGCGCGCACTGCCCTGGTGTTGACACATCTACTACCTCAGTCCTTGGCAGGATGAAGCACTCTGGGCACAAAGCCCCATCCAGAACCAGTAGAGAAAGGCATCCACTTGAGAGACTGTGGCTTTGCACTCCCTAGGATGGTACAGTGGGCAAACCACCCACTTGTTAGACTAGAGAGACTGTGGCTTTGCACTCCCCAGGATGGTACAGTGGGCAAACCACCCACTGTAGAGACTTGAGAGATTGTGGCTTTGCCCTTCCCAGGATGGAACAGTGGGCAAACCACCCACTGTAGAGACTTGAGAGACTGTGGCTTTGCACTCCCGAGGATAAAGCAGTGGGCAAACCACCCACTTGTTAGACTTGAGAGACTGTGGCTTTGCACTCCCCAGGGTAAAGCAGTGGGCAAACCACCCACTTGTTAGACTTGACAGACTGTGGCTTTGCACTCCCCAGGATGGAACAGTGGGCAACCCACCCACTGTAGAGACTTGAGAGACTGTGGCTTTGCACTCCCCAGGATGGAACAGTGGGCAACCCACCCACTATAGAGACTTGAGAGACTGTGGCTTTACACTCCCCAGGATGGTACAGTGGGCAACCCACCCACTGTAGAGACTTGAGAGACTGTGGCTTTGCACTCCCCATGATGGAACAGTGGGCATGTGGCCCCCTCGTGGATTTGGCGTCGTGCACTTAACCGGCTGAGGTGCCCCCCCTTTCCCTTCCCCCTTAGGTGCCTGTTTTATTGCTATCTGATGCCCCTGCAGTGTTCTCTCCGTCATGGTCGGGGATTGAGTGTGGGCCTCGCCCATACCGTGTGGGCCCAGTGTTCCACGGACTTCAATGGAGCACTACCTGGACTACTATTCTTGGTGTATATTTTGTTTAAAGTATATATATATATATATATACATATATTTTTGCGTCCTGGATTTTTATATATTACAATGGTTACACTCATTTCCTTTTGTCTTTGCATTCTTCCGGGGGGTTGGGGGGTGTAACTGTAATGTATCAATATGTATTAGTGTGTGTGTTGTCGTGGGTGAGGGTGGGGGTGGGGGTGTTGCGTATTGCGTGTGTGTGTCCCTGTTTTTTCCCTCCCCCTCCCCTGTGTCGTAGGTGCAGTACTCACCGTGGTCTTCGCCGCTGGCGTTCGTGCTCCTGGTAGAGGAGCAAGAAGATAAGGGCTGGCAGGATCTGGAGCTTGGGGTCCATGGCGTCTGGATTCCTCATGGGGTGTGTAGAGGTGAGCGTTTTCTCTTCGAAGTCCTGTTTCCGCCGTGTTTTTGTTCGCTGGGAATCCGCCCCGGAAAAGGTGGCGGATTGGTAGGTTGTGATACTGTGGGCGGTACATTGTCCTCCGCCTGTCTGTTGGCGGTGACCGCCAAGCTGTTTGTTTGTACCGCCGTGGCGGTCGGAGTGTTAAAGTGGCTGTCTTTGTTGGCGGTTTCCGCCACGGTCGTGATTTCCATTTTTTTTCCGCCGGCCTGTTTGCGGTTTTACCGCCGCTTTAACACGACCGCCAGGGATGTAATGACCACCTTTGTCTCTAAACATTCTTTGCAAAAGTATCTACTTCCCAGTTTTAGTGAAAGGTGCATTTATTGCCACCAATGTACCAGCACAACCTCCTCTTACTGAAGCAGGTTACAACTGCCTCTCTCAGCATTCCAGAGTTCCTAAACCTGACACCACATTTTGGCCTGATGGTAACAACCCTTGCCCGTGATGAGCTTCACGCAAACAATGGATGCCCTTTCTCTGCTGATGTTCAGTGCAACTCCATCATTTCAGTTCCATGTCATCTGTGAGGACATCTGTTAACTGTAAGTGGAACTATCTTGGTCTTACTTTTCTAAAAATGTCTGTAAAGACATTTCTTGGCTGCCATTGGTATTTGTGAGGCATAGCTGTCCATGTTCTCCGAGGTGTTCACAAGTTTGTGCCTGAAAACGTGTACTATGTTTAGCATGGCTAAAGGCAATTGAAAGGCAAATTGAGCTCTGGTGAATTTGGCTGGCTGGGCATTGGGTACCAGGTAAGATCACAGTGAATATATGCATTCATGTTTATCCATTCTGCACAGTCCAATAAAGACTGCAAGGCGAAGAGCTGGCATAAAGGATGCGCTTCTTCACATCACTTTGCCTGGCACCTTTGTCTGTTGCACTGCTTCCCCTTGCTGTTCTTTAACCCCTCACTCAAGTTGCCCATTTGCATATTTCGTTTTCCCCTACTCCACTTCCAGTGGTTGATAGCTCCACCACTTGGGTATATACGATAATTGAATTTGATATTCTCTTTGTATATGTGTGGATTTTCTCTGCACATCCAGGCTCTTATTTATTTAATTTGTGCACAAAGTTGGTTCCAGGTCATCACTGGGGCTCATCATTGCTCCCAGTTAATTGAAACAGGTAAGCTTTGATTTCCTATGTCTATAAATTATTTCTCTCTGTAGGATTTGTTTGTTTTTTAATGTATTATCATGCTTAAAGGCTAGTATTATGGAGGCTGTAAGACTTAGTGATATTTCTCATGTAGGAACCTGTTACCATGCTGCTAAAGATCATGTAACAAGCTTCCTGTGCTTTTCTCTCTGCCATTTCCCCTTCACTATGTGTGTAGGCCTGTGAGGGGCAGCAATGCCAAGAATGCCTTTACTGCTCGTGCATCGTGGCAGATAGTGCTCTTATAAAGCCGCGCATAGTAATCCAGAAAATCAGTGTTTCTTTATTCCTGCCTGTAAAGCCTTTGTGACCCATCAGTTTGTACTTCCACTGTGATGGAGCTCCTCTTAATCAGGTCTGCTAACCAGGCTAATAAGGATCCAGTCTTGTCCCGCTCTGCATGGGCCTGAGCCATGTGTCTTTTGGAATCAAAACAGCGGAGCCTTTCTATTTGACCTGCTACTGTCTCTTTGGCCTCCGGTGATCTATTCTGCAGGTCTAGGCATCACAGTCTTTTCTTCTATCCTCAATGTCTCCTCAGCTTTTGTGATTTCCCTGAGCAGAGTGTGTCTTGCCCCCAATGATTCTGCAAGGCATCTCCCCCTAATTACCACCTTGAAGTATCTCATTCTATGGGGGGATACTAGCTGTACCGTCGTTCTCTGAGAAATAGTGCTCAACATGTGTCCTTACCGCCTTTATATAGTGTGGGTCCTCTAGGGATTCAGGTTTTAGTTTCCATGTAGGAATGCATGCATAGTATGCCCCCATTTTAAGTGGGGTAGTACAGGGCTATGATCTGAAACTGTGTGAGCCAGGTATTCTGCTTCGTGTATATCAGGAGTGCAAAGAAAGGTATCTAGCCGCACATGCAGGCCATGGAGACTCCTAAAAAATGAATAGTCGTGTGTGTGGGTGTAGTCAACGCTATGTATCTGGAAGCCTCCAATGTGTTTGCCAGCCTGTAAACTGTCATGCTGCCCATATTACCGGTGAGTCTCGAAGTGGTGGATGAGAGCGGTCTAGTTGGGGGTTCGCTATGCAAAGAAAATCTCCCCCTAATACTGCAGTCTGTAATAGATATGGAGCCAGTCACCCGGATAGGTTTGCTACAAATGTGCCCTGTTCTATGTTAGGTGCATAAATGTTAACTGGGGCAATATTGTGGTCTTCCAATTGGCCCCCCACTACTACATATCTACCTTCAGGGTCAATGACATTCTCCATGTGTTAAAAAGGGACCCCAGCCCTCATTCCAAATCAGGGTACCTCTTGCATAGGCACGGTAGGTAGTATAATATATCTCACCTCTCCAACATCTGTGGAGTGCCGCTCCTTTACTAGCTGTGAGGTATGTTTCCTGTAGCATTGCCACATGAATGCCCCTCAGGAGCTTGTAGGTCTCAAGCGAAGTGATCCCTTCAGTGTCCATTCCCCCCTCTCTTTCCCCCCTCCACTGCAGTTTTCCACTCAAGAACAGTAGAATAGTAGCTTATATGAATGTTTACAACCAAAGTGGTAAATTACTCAGATTCCCTCTTACTATCCATCAACAAACATTCCAACTCCCTCTCCCCAGGACAAGCAGGAAGAAACCCCCCATCCAAACTGTCAATTTTTGATCTACACACGCAGAAGTATCTGTGTGCAACCTTCTAATAAGGGTGAGGATAATCTCGTTACCCCCGCCTGTCTCTTGCCCACTCAGGTTCTTCTTTCTTCTGTTCACAACTGGTTATTGGGTACCCCCACCCTAAGTTATCATCCTCAGTGCCTTTTACATCAGGTAAGCAGTTCCAGCAGTTCTCCCCTTTAAGCGGTTTTTACTTTGTCTCAGGTTCATCCCGACAAGATGTCTCAGTCAAATTATGTCGTCAGACGTCCCAGGGGGTCACCACCGGCATAGCAGAATCTGAGTCTTGGGAAATGCAGGAGTTGCAGTCAGACCCTGAACCTCCACCACCTTTGTCATACAGCAGCAGGGAGGCTCTCTGCCCATGACTACTCAGGGACGCTACTGCATCCATCAGCATTCACCGTTCCTGTTGGGTCTCTTCACTGGAAGGGGCTGTTGGCCTGCATTTGGAGGGTCCGCATCGCGGATTGGTTCTGCGCTGAGAGCTTTTGTGGGAGCTCTGACTTGATCTAGCTGGTTTGTGTGGATCAACTTAGTTTCCTACCTCCTCTGGAAACTGGAAGAACGGAGTCCCCTCTGTGGTCGCCACTCGGAGTTGTGCTGGGAACATCATGATATATTGTATGTCCATCCGTCTGAGTTTAGCCTTGGCCACCCAGAAGGTGAACCTCTGCTTCTGTACTTCATGTTAAACGTCTGGGAAGAGCTTGACCATGCTATTAGCAGACCTGACTAAGAGGGGCTCCATCACAGTGGAAATACAAACTGATGGGTCACAAAGGCTTTACAGGCAGGAATAAATAAACAGTCATTTTCTGGATTACTATGCGCGGCTGTATAAGAGCACTATCTGCCACGATGTCTCCTTTCTTCCTTGCCTGGTTGAGGATACAGTCTTGGTACCTGTAGTGTAGCAACTTCACTATCACAGGGCGCGGAAGAGCTCCCGGGAGCACTCTAGCACCCTGTGTGTGCATTCCAAGGTGAAGAAAGGGTGAGAGACCCCATCCACCATTTCCTCCCAGATTCAGCGTTCAAAGTATTCCATCATGTTCCTCCCATCTACGCACTAAGGTAGACCAGTTATGCAGACATTTTTGCATTATAACTTGTTTTCAGCATCCTTCACTCTCCGTTCCAGGCCATAGACTTTTGTTTCTAATTTGCGTAATTTGTCTGTTACTTCGGAAAGTGTTGGTGAGACATTCTTTATAGTTTTCTCCGTCGCTGAAATACGTATCACCAACTGTCGATGATCATCACGGATTATGACCATGACCGTTAATAAGGAGTCAATTTTACCCACCAGCACCTCCCAGGAGGAGTTTATAGCTTAATTATGTCTTGTAGAGTGGGATCCTCAGGGGCTTTCACTTGGTCCAGTCGACTATCTCCTTGCAACAGTGTGGGGAATTCCTCCACATGGTTCTCTCACAATCCTTGGTCCCTCTTGTGGCCAATTTTCCCCACGGTCACTGAGGAAGGGTCAATACGTCTAATCTGGCAATGTGCTGGCTGTAGACCTCCTCTTAGAGGGTGGAGAGGGTGGCGTAGAGTGCCTCAGGCAGCGTGAGGTCAGGGGAACGGAGGGCGATTAGTCTGGCTTGAATCGGCCGTAACTGCCATTGCCTGGTATCTTCACTGCTCACCCAAAATGGGACAAAGCTCCAAGTATTCAGCTGAAGTCCCTTGCTGCTGTTGTCAATCACTCATATCTTGAGGGTTCCCCTTCGGGTCTCATTCATCTAGGTGGGGTATTCCCCATTGCTCCCCATGTAGCTTCCTTCTCTTGTGTGGGGCGTGTGGGCTGCCCAGATTACGGATTAAGCCAGCATGAAGACGCTCTAATGTTCACCGATCTTTGCTAATGCCAGTTGGGCTGGAAAATACTTCATGAGTTCAGGTGCTGCCAAGTCTCCCAGGTCTCCCATGCAGCATGGGGAAAGGTTTCAATCAAGCACCCTGGCAATGTATATAACTTAGTGTGATCAGTATAGGGAATATGCTTATAAAGGGGGTGCATAAAATCCTGGTCTGAGGTCTCCAATTGTGTAAGCATTCACCTCTGTGGCCCCACTGTTCAAAGCCAGATCCTTTGAGCAGGTTCACAGTCACTGATGTGCTTGCTACGCGGTCTCTAGTCATGGCCTGACTTTGCTCCAGTGCGCTTTCTCACCCAGCCTCTTTTAAATTTGCTGTCCACCCGCATCTGCCAGGGTCTTCGCTCCTCTCTGAGCTCACAAGGGTTTACTTCTCATTAGATGCCTCTCCTGCTGCAGCTGTGGTTTCAGCTCAGGCCCCACTGCAGGCACTAAAACCACCATAGTGTGAGCAGATTGCATGCTTGGGTGGCCCCAGTTAGCGTCTCCTATCACTGCTTCTCACAGCCTCTCCATAGCTCTAGCCAGCCCTGCGGTGATAGAGTTAATTCCACTCACAGGAACGCGGCTGCCATCTTGAGTCCTGGACGCAGCCGCAGCACAATGTCAGATTTTTGGAGCTGCTACATTCCCGATCTGGTGTTGGATCCTGCGGGGAGGTTTGGGGTATCGGGAGTCCCCCACATTGATTTAGGGGTAAGGTGGTCAGTATTTTATGCATCATGGCAGTGGGTGAGGGTCACTGGGTGCAGCCCCAAAACAAAGCTGCCTACTCCATCAGTGTTAGACCATGGGCTGAATTGTTCATATTGGAGTGTGATCAAAGCTAATTTGTATATTGGTGGCCTCAGGATGTAGTGGCACAGTGGTCAAATAATTATGAACTCTAATGTGGCCCTGAAGCATGGTCAGTGGCAAAGATTAATTTAAGCATTACTATGATCACTTTGTTATCTGTTTTGGTGCGACAGGTATCCCCAGACAGGCAAAACAGAACCCAAACTAAATGACACTGACGAGCTCTAAGTAGGATTACATGAAGCATGGTGTTTCTTATGTTGCCATCTGAAGGGGCACTTACCTGGTAATTCAGCTTCTACTGCTCTTATTGGAGCAGGGCTAAGCCTGATTTGGATATGGCTGGTCTTTATCTAGAGTGGTAGGTTTGGCAAAGAAAATGGGTTAGAATGCGGCCTGAGCTAGCGCCAATGACTGAAATTAAGTCAAACATTCCTTCCATCACTTTGTTGTTTGTTGCATTATTGATGTTATCAGTGTTGTCCTTGGCTATTTTTGGGAGAGTGGCATGATCGTCATCTCAAAGGCTGCTGAAAGATCAAGGAGGATAAGAAGACAGGAGTCACCTTCATTAAGTCTGTGCAGAGTGTCATTGACTTATTTTTAATTTTACAATCTTAGTGGTGAAACTCGATCTCTAGCTTTACTAGAGCTCATCTAGTAGGCTGGTTTTCTCAGTGAAGCTAAAATCAAATGTGCACCCTAAGCTGCCAAGTAAGTAGCTAATCCAAAGAAGACCATACTTTTTGGATGAATGCTGTCACCTCAGTATACCTTAGTATCCGTGGGTTCTCACTCTCTGTTCTTTGATTTCTGGCTAGGTTTGCACTATTTTAATACATACATGCATGCATGCATACATTCATACATATATAGAAGATCACAAATGTGATGTAGGTTGGTCATTAAGGCACTGAACTTTTTTTAAAAGAAAGTCTAGGGAAACACTGCAAAGTATTATTTGCTGTTGAAAAGGCAACATCCCTTTGTTGAGATAAATAACACCTTTTTTGATTGCAGTGTTTTGGTAAAACACTCTTCGGTGAAGTAGTAGAATCACAGGCTGATGCACGGAAAAGGTAAAACAAGAGGCTGCAGCTGTAGGTCCAAAGATAAGCTTGCTGTCCTGTTGAGCCTGTTCTGGTTGAATATGAGTGTGATGGCATTGTTGGTGATAAATAAAAAAAGCCATCAATTAATTTTCCACATCCCCAAGTTGCTCTTTTAAATGATAATGGAAGTGATCGCCAGTTTGAAACCAAATCAAATGTCAAGTAAATAGCTTAAATCAAACATGCAAGTGCTTTCTTCTGGGATGAGGACATTTTACCATACAGTCCTTTTATGCTGTGCTCCCAGCTCATGACGTTGAGTGATGTCATTGCAGCAGTGACACACCTATTTTCTGGTGCACACCACATCAGTTTCATGCTGCATTTTCTCAGTGATATTTGCTCACATGTCCTTCCATTCACTAAAGGAGAAAACTCAGCCCTTCCACCCATGGCATTCTAATGAAATAATTCAAAAATACCTAAAAACGGAAAAGTCACAGGGAATCAGCCAGTCCCAAAAGAAAGAGACATTCAGCAAACAGTATTAGATATATTCCCTGAAAAAAGTCAGGGTCAAGTACAAGTAGATACCAGAAGTGTGGTAATGCCCCTTTATTTGTTATATACATATGCTTGAGATTTTGGAGTTACTCAAAGTAACTGCCAGCTTGCAAAGTTAAGTTGCGATAATATTTGTAATTGCATCTGTGTTAACTCCATTATTAGTCTAAGAACCACTCTTTTGTACTTAAGGTCCTTTATCAAATAAAACTTATGAACATTTTGATAAGATTAGAAAATATATTCTCAGAATGATTTTTTTCAATTATTGATTAATTACTTAGTTCACATAATTCAATGCCAGTTTCACACTGCCTCAGAGAATGTCCTGCAATTTTCCCTTCACCAAGAGTACAATGGACCAACATTTCTCCCGAAAGACAAAACACAACAATTCTAAACTGTTATCTACTCTGAATCGCAAGTTTCTTAGTACTATGATGATAAAATGTAAAAGTTCAAACCATGGTTCT
This sequence comes from Pleurodeles waltl, assembly GCF_031143425.1. NCBI lineage: Eukaryota > Metazoa > Chordata > Amphibia > Caudata > Salamandridae > Pleurodeles > Pleurodeles waltl. Next base: position 1,413,726,001 of record NC_090447.1, on the reverse strand, counting down.
CACAAGAATTACTTCAGTCCTGTACAAGGACGGCGTGTGATACAGCCACATGCACGACAATGTAATCAGAAATTCTCTGTAATTGAAAGGGCCTGTATTTGTCAATGCTTGTGCTGTTGTATGAGTTTCTAAATCCAAAATGCTTCTGTCAGAAAATACTAAGGGGCAGATTTAAGGAAAGTGGTGCTGCACTGGGTGCAGCGCCACTTTCTTTGCCCCCTTTAGTGCCCCCCTACCACCACCATGTGTGCGCCGTATTTAAAATACGGCGCAACATGCACAGGGCAGGGGGCGATAGAGTCATTTTTTTACGCTATTGACGTACTCTGCAGGAGTACGTAGGGGCCCATTATAAATGATGGTATGCCCCCTTTTAACACCTGCTCTGAGCAGGCATTAAAAGTGCTGAAAAAAATGGGGCATTTTTTCGGCCCCCCTTGCATACATTATGCCTGGCACAGCAAAATGTGGCGCAAGGGTTTACAAAGTGATGCAATGCATGCAGTGCACAACTTTGTAAATATGGCAAGGGGAAAATGTCACTTTAGCGCCGCCTTAGCATTAAAAAAAAATGACGCTATGGCAGCCCTAAGGTGGCGCTAGGGGTTCTTAAATACACCCCTAACTTTTTTGCCCAAATCTAACAGGTGCATTAGGTGTTTCCACACTGCTCCGAAAACACTGCCAACGATACATGGAGTAGTATATTGGTTAGAAGGAGACCCGGGAAGGGAAGTTGGATAAGAGAAAAAACAAAGACACGCAGGTGGTCATTATGAGTTTCGCGGTCCGAGGACCGCCACGGAGGCGAGGGCAGTCGCACCGCCACGGGACCGGTGGTGAAGACCGCCATATTATGACCACGGCAGTGTTCCCAATGAAACACAGCCAAAATACCACCAATACCTCCAGTAGGGACGGACCGCCGCAGACAGCAGTAGGAATCTCCAGGCCGGCGGGGAGCATGGTTTCCGACGAATATATCACGAGGTTGCACACTGCCAGGATTTCTGCCGCTGTTGCACCACCACAAAAAGCCTGGCGGAAACAAACTACATAAAAGGGGACACTCACCTTCAGGAAGACAGGCACGTCAGCAGCCGTCATGGAACCAGAACTGGAAGTCTTCCCACTGCTCCTGCTGGCCATACAACTCCAGAACCAGCGACGCCAGCGTAACAACCGTAAGTACACCCACTCAGCACACACTGGAGGGAAGGACACCCACACACAACACACAACCCCCATGGCTAGCCACACACACACATGCAAACAAACACCCATGCCAATACACACACACAAACACACACACACACACACACACACATACACACACTCACACACAAACCACACACACCAAATCACACAGATGCAACACATACATGTGGAAGGAAAGCCAGGACAAGTTTGGTACCGTTGATACCAATGGGTTGCTAGTGGAGATATATTAAATAGACAATAAATAGAAAGTCCAAAACTATGTACAATATAGGCATACTGGCCAGTCCAAATCAACATGGTGCCCCAGGCACACAGGGCAATGTTCATGGCTCCAACTTGAGTCTTGACTGCAAAGTGGCCTCTACATGGCAGGGGCTTTAATGGGGCAGCAGGCACCTCAGGGGTGATGAGATGGGCCGAGTGGGGGTTGGGTTTGGGAGGGGGTCCTTAGGTTTGGGTTTGGAGGGGGGGGGGTCCTTTGGTTTGGGGTGAGGGGGGTTTAGGTTTGGACTTTGCTTTTGGGGGAGGGGGCTTGGGTTTGGGAAGGGTAACCTTAAGCTTTGTGGGGGTCAAAGTCTTAGGTGTTGGAAGGGCATGGCTTGTACCAGGGGGACCATGGGAATACTGGGAGGTGGAAGGCAGGGGCATGGGGAGGGTAATAGGGCACTTGGGGGAACGAGGACTGGGACAGTGGAAGGGAACAGGCAAAATTCCTGCAGGAATTTTTTTTTAGGGACACAAGGTTGGTCATGGGAAAACATTTGGGAGTGGAGGGAGAGGGAGTGTTTGAGAGGTGTGTATGTGTAGGTGCCTTGGTTGCAGGTGCATGTGAGTGGATGCCATGTGTGTGCTGTGTGACTGCTGGGTGGGTGTGTGGGCGTTTAGGTGTAGTGGGAGGAAGGGGAGGAGATGCAGGGAGATGACAGGGTGGATGTGTGAGTGTATTATTTAGTGGTGTCTGCAGGTAGGGTGGATGTGCTGCATTTGGGGGTGTTGATAGTTGTGCTGATTGCACATGTGGTGTATGGGGTGCATGTATGGGGGTCTTCTATTGTGGTGATGGTGAAAATAAGGGCACTGTGGCAGGATCTGGGAGTGATGATGTGGTGACTGCAGGTTTGAGTGGTGCAGTGTCTGTGAGGGGGAGGAGGTGAGGGAGCCCGTAAAGGGAGTGGATGTTGTTGTGTCTGCATGTGTCTGTTGTGTGTGTGCATGGCGGTGGTGGCTTTTGTGGTGCTTGTGTTTGTCCCTGCAAACCGTGTCTGTTGATGTGGATGCATGTTGGTATGAGAGTGTGCCTTAGATGGGTGTGGGGAGAGGGTGTGGGTTTGGGAACAGGTAGCTGGAGGGGGACAGAAGAAGAAGGGACACTGGCTGCCATCAATGACAAGGCCAGAGCCTGAAAAGATCTCTGCACGGCAGCCAGGGCACCGTGAATGCCTTCCAGGTAGGCATTGGACTGCTGCATCTGTGATGCCAGTCCCTTGATGGCATTCACAATGGTTGAATGCCCCACAGAGATGGACCTCAGGAGGTCAATAGGTTCCTCATTGTGGGCAGAAGGGCTGACTGGGGCAGAGGTGCCTGCGGCAAAGGAGATGCTCACTCACCTGTCCACAGGGCTCTTAGAACTCCACTCCTGTAAATACGGTAAGGAGTCCCTTGTAAATATATTGAGAAAGGGCCTCCTAATCAAATGAAACCAAAGCAACAAAAGACATTAATCAGGCTTCCCTCGTCCCTATAAAATCCTAACCCAATGCTTTGGATTAGCATCTATGAGGTTGGGTTTACGTATAATCTATCATACTATAAGTACAAGATGTCCTAATATAAAGGAATTGGACAGGACAGGAGTAAGTGCCTGTTGGCTTTATATGTACTGGAGCATGTCAGCTAATAATACCTAAATACGTGGTCTGTTTTACAAACACACATTTATTAACCCTTTTCTGGATTTGGGATTAAGGAGATCACCATAGAGTAATCCATAAAGGTAAATAGAAATATAAGGTAACACATAAATATTTCTCTCTATACCCCGTTCTTTTGGTGTAGGCTCTATTTTCTGTATGAATTTAATCACTATTTTAGACTATGGTTATGTATTAACACATATGTTGTATGTTTCTGTCTCTATATTTTAGTGTTGTCCTTTTCTTTCTCTTTTCTTTTCACATCTTTTCTTTATTCTTGTTTCTGTTTTGCCATCTTTTAAGCCAAAAGATGCAAATGACTTCTTCAATTTTTAGGTATGTGATTGCTGATTTTTCATTATCTTCCTGGGAAAACTATGTATATGTGAAACATATGTGCCCTGAGGAAGGTGAGTAACCTATTGTTGGGTGACATTTCACCAAAACGTGCATCGGCACGCTTTGACCCGGACAAAGACATCATTGGTTTGGACAAGACTGATATACTGGATGTTATGTTTTTCCAGCTTTACTCCCTTTGGGAGTTAGGATCAGACTATAACAATCCTCTGAGCTAAGAAGAAACATACTCCCACAATGTAGACATTATCTTGCAAATAAGGACTGTATAGATATCATTAAAACAAATTGTAGGGATATAATTATCCTGCTTTTGTACATTATTATTGCTATTGTGTCTTTTGACAGTCTGCTATATTATAGAGCAGTCCGTATATAAGGGACAGTTTATTTTGTTGAGTTACTTGTCCTTTTTTTGCATTGGTTGTCTGGGTTATCTTTTTTAACTGTATGATTGATTTTGTGTGAATGCATATTATCCTTTTAGTGTTTTGTTTCCCAGGATATATAGAAGAATGCTTATATTATCTTTGTAGATTGAATTGTGATACACATAAATGTATTTAGAAATAAATATTTAAGTTGTTTACATTATTGTTTTGGTTATCAGAGATTGTGTTTGTTGGATCATATTTTGATTATTTTTCTTCTTCTCATTTCCTTTTTCTTCTTCTTTTATATTTCTTTCTTTTCTTTTCTTATATATTGTTAGCTATTGGGATTCCGTATATCAGGAACCCATATCTGAAGGAGGATTGTGTTTCAGTTTTGTCTGTTTTTTTATCCATGGTCCCACTCGGAATGAGCGCACAGTTGGGCATTGTCTTCACCGGTAGAACACTGATATATTAAGGCAATAGGGAGTGTTGAGGGCTCTCCTCGACCTTTCCATAGCACATGATTCTTAATATGGTATGTGATATACCTTTATGCAATCACTGTATCTTCAGTTCTCTATGACTCTGTGTTTTCCTGAAGCTGAAACACAATTATTATCTATGGTAATAATGTGAAGAATATGGGGCCTATAATGTGTTTCTCACTACTTACAGCTCCCTTTTGTGTTATATGAACTGCAATATCATAAATGTGCATTGGTATTATCTGACAGCAAGGAATCAACCCCACTCCCGCTTTGTCAATAGCTTAATACCTTATGAGTATCGATGAAAGGTTTTCAGAGCATGTGAAGAGATGAGGAACATTTTTGCTCCTAACATAGAAATAATAAAATACACAGTATAGACATTCATATTCCTAAAATTATCACTACAAAATAGTGTTTTGAAAATTACGTTTCAAATCCATAAGCACAAATTAATTTCTAGAATACTTCTCTAAATCCAGTACAGTCTTACATTGACTTTTAAGGATCCCAACAGCCTATGAATTTTCATCACTCTGGCATCTAAGAACAGGCTGCAACAACGATGTATATTGATTGCAAGGACACTCCGGATCACAAGGAATTTACACTCTATAACTTCAAGATGGCCGCCCCCACTTGGAAATCTCATGAGACATCTGTGGTTTCATGGGACATATTGTTTCCTCCATTGAACTCAGGTGTTTTGCTTACCACATACATAGAAGATATGAAACCTCTCTCAAAGTGGTGCCAAACACTGCACTCTGACAGCCTTTCCTGCTTTTGAATGAGTGCACCATTAGGCAGTTGTGAACATTGTATATGTTTTCCACATTGGATCCCTGCTATAATTTATAAACTTGAAATGTCATTTAATGGATATTGTGGTTTTATCATGATACCAATGGGTTAAGTGTGATTTTATGTTTCTGTTCCAGACATTGCATTTCTGTGTATTTTACCCAAAAGTAAGCTTTTAACAAAAATATCTTTATTGCCTTTTTGTTTCACATAGTTGACAGAACCACATATAGTGGAGGGTAATAACACTCTGTGACGGAGGAAGGAAGCCAGGTACATTTCAAACACATTTGTCCATATCACCTTCTAATACAGCATGCAGGGTTTGCACACCCTCCAATGTAGGTCCGTTGTCCCGTAGAGCCCTCAGATCCTGCTAGGATGACATAAAGTACTTACTAATACCAAGCGGAAAAGTATCGCCTCTCCAGCGAGACTGTAACTGTTACAAGTACATGGACATCTCATAATGAACACAATGAGACAGCAAATATTTAATTGTGTAACCCTATCTGCCCCCCCCAAACAACGTGAGCATATCCTTGTGAATAATCTCATTTTACCCTACAATCTGTGTCGCCCACAGGCCTCCAGCAGTGACTGGATTGCCCCAAATCCAACAACCCCATTCTTGCCTCTGGGGTCCAGCTGGTACCTATGTTCAGCCTTCCCCCTTTTCTTCTAATATATGATGGAATATTTACAAAGATCAATGTCACATGTTGAAGCACAGCCCAGTTTGATTAGTTTTGCGAAATGGTGGAGATGGATGATTCAAGACTGCAAAATGTTATTGCAGTGCACGCAAACAGTTTAGGCAGTGGTATACACCTTTCATTTGTTTGTCTGTTGTTTTTTCATTTCCTTATAAGTTTGTAGATGAAACCATAATTTCGATTTTGAAGGATAGTTATCGGCATGCCCTTAAATAAATATTTGATTTCACTGCAATTTCGTAAGATAAGCAATTTTTTGTGAACACTTTTCTTCATTTTATGTGAGTCAATGAATTTTTAGAGACAAATTCATGGCTCTTTTCATCTTCTTCAATTCTTAATTGAGAGTTCTTGTTGTTTTCACTAAATTTGACATGATGCTTTGGTTAATACATGTAAATGCTATACTCGTTTTTTCTTATTTTCCCCAATATTTTCATTTTGGCTAAATTGTGCATCATTCTAACTGCCTTATTAATTGAACGAATAGTGAGTGTTTTTTTAGAGTAAGTCTGGCTGAAAGCTTGTGAAATGCAATGGGTCGAGTCTTTTTCTTTGTTTAGTGTACACATATATTCCTATTATCATTTCAGTGTGTGTTGTGATTCTGAACTGCAAATCAAGTAATGGAATGCTCATCAATTTCTGAACTTTTATGTTTAGTTTTCAAGTCTGTCGTGTTTTATTCCAATGATGGCTTTGTTGCTTTCCAAACAACGAATATATTGTCATTGCGACTTATAAGCTGTGGCAAATTTTTCGACCAATTTACATTATCCAAAATATGTTCCTTTTCATATTGATACTTAAAAAGTTAATATGGGTGGGTTTACATCCGACTCTGCACAAATTCTATGCTTTGATGGAAGTATTTATATCCTCATTTGAAACAATTATAAAAATCAGAAATAAATATAACAGCTGTAGTACAAATATTTTGGTAACGCGCTTCATGTAATCGCTTAGTATATTCAATGTGCTTGCTTTTGATTATTCTGAATGTGTGGTATGTACCTAGCATTTGTATACTCGTGTTACAAACCACCTGATTAAATAAATGTGACAGGGAAGCCTTTCTATGAAAAACATTTCACTCAGATTACCTACACTTTGGTGGTCATTCCAACCGCCGCCCGCCAAACTTACGCCGCCACTTGGCCGCTCTGCAGTCAAAAGACCGCGGGGGCCATTCAGACTTTCCCGCTGGGCCGGCGGGCGCCCGCCAAGGGAGCGCCCGCCGGCCCAGCGGGAAAGGCCCTGCAACACAGAAGCCGGCTCCGAATGGAGCCGGCGGTGTTGCAGGGGTGCGACGGGTGCAGTTGCACCCGTCGCGATTTTCACTGTCTGCTATGCAGACAATATTTTGCCCCTCGATATTGTTGTAACAATATTCCGTCCCCCTGATTTTGGTGATTCAATATTCCTACTACAATCAGCCTTGTGATGTTAATCCTTCACTGGATGTATGATACTTGGCTGTGGAAGAGAGCCTCGCTCACAATCCCATCATGACAAGGAGACTCTTGTGTGGCGGCAGCTAGGTTAAGGAATTCCGGTGTGGTGGCAGGAGAAGTGCAAGCCTTTGGTGCATGTTAAGTTGTCCTCTGTTCTTCGCTGCCGGGGCACTGCAGTAACTGGAGTGCTAATGTTTCAACAAAACAGAACAACACCTCCAAGTTCTGCTACGTGTGGTATTCTTTACACAAAACGAAATGATATGCTTTTACCAATACCTGGTTCCATGCAGAATATTGTGTCTGATCAGAAATGAGAGTTAAGGAGGTCATGAGGGATCCACTTGTTTGTGGTGGTGGAAATATCCTTTCTGTAGGGATTGGACTGGCTGGAGCTCGCTCCGGCCTTGCAGGTGATCGCTGCCAGCACTTTGATCTTTGCACATGAACTGAACATAGACATAAGAGCTTACTAAACAAACTGGACTGAGTCCCAGGGGGAACTCTCAAAAACGTATTAATCAAAGTCAGGCGGCAGAGCAATTGAACCAGCTCATTAATTATGAACCTTCTCTCTTGAAGTGACAACTTGTTAACTGTGCAGAGACTTAACACATATTCATTTACAAGGCCTTGGGAACAGATTCTTTCTTATTTATGTAATTGGTAATGTATGCTGAAAGATGCAATATCCAGTATTTTTTCACCTAGTGGAGTGTTTTAGAAAAAACCCATCTTAGCATGACACATTTTCACCATCACTTAAGGTTCGTTTGGTATATTTTAATTCAATGCAAAATATTTCTTTCGTGTTTGGGAAAAGGCATTTTTTAATTGGGTAAAGTCAAAATTGACAGGTTTAAAACAGAACAATAACTTTCATTTAGAGGTTTGCCACCTCTTCAGAAATTAAAATTACCTACTAAACTGGCCTACCAGGTAAATTTATGATATTAATGAGTGGCCATCTAAATATTTATTCTTTCCATAATTAAAAATCTCTGTGAATGTATTTTCATTTTGCAGGTAGTACTTTCTGCTATTTTGAGGTGAATGACCATTCAATAATATCATACTTTTGTAGTACTTAAAGTTATCAGATACCATTTCAGAGGCCAAGGGCCAGACAGGGGCTACTGAGCTGCAGCCTTGGGGGCCGAGGTTGTTTACATATGCTTTCCTTGAGTTTATTCTAATATGGCTTTGCAAACTGGGCCAAGTGTAAACCTTTCAGCACTTCACCATCAACGGTAGCAATGACGAGCAGTCATAGGCTTCTCTGGGAGGTTTGTGTGGGGTTACTCGTGCTCAGCACTTAATTCCTCCTCATGAATGCAATAAAATAATTGTCCAGCTCAGTACTTCTGTTTATAAATGACAGGCACTTTATTACACAGGAAGCAAAATACTATATACTACAATAATGCTGGAATATATGACATGCTCGTGGAAGTCTCTTATGCTCCAAAGTGCTCCCCGTTGTAGTCATTCTACCCACCTCTTCCTCCCTCTGCCTCAGTCTTGTGGTTCTCAGGCTTAATGTGGCATAGTGCCCTCCCCCCACGTCTGTCACCATAGAGTCCCAAGGGCTCTAGGCAAGTATCTGTCTTTCACCCGTGCATGATGGTGTGATTTGTGGGCTGTGATAAAACTTCCCATGGTAGTGGATACACCAGCGGTGCGTGAGGCTTTCCCACAACAGTTCCCCTGGAGAAGAGTAGCTGCCGGCAGCATGGCAAGTCTGTTTCAAAGTGGCTACAGCAGGAACAGGTGCTTCTAGCCGGGGCCCTCTTCTGGACTCCAACAATGGTAAGCGGCTTTGAGGATTCAGCAGGTCCAGTCCTCTCACTTTGGTGAGTCTTTGGTTAGTTGCGCTTGGGCCTGTCCTGGTGGAAGCCATTGGTAGTCATTTTTCCTAAGCACAGGCCTCCAGTGGTGCACTTCCGGGCAATGCACTAGGTCACAGTGACAGTATCCCGAAGAAGTGCTAAGATCTTCAGCATTGTGACTGTCAGGTTCTATCTTTTGCACTTAGTGCCACAAGGCAACGGCCTCAGGGCCCGATTAACAAAGGTAAACTTAGACCGAAGATCTAAGTTTAGACCTAAAATCTAACTTTACTTGTAGTAAAGTTAGACTTTAGTTCTAAGTTTAGACTTTTGGTCTAAATTTCGACCAAAAGTCTAAACTTAGACCAAAAGTCTAACTTTACTCGTAGTAAAGTTAGACGTTTGGTCTAAGTTTAGACTTTTGGTCTAAACTTAGATCAAAAGTCTAATTTTACTATGAGTAAAGTTAGACTTAGGTCTAAACTTAGGCTTTTGGTCCAAGTTTACCATTGTGAATTGGGCCCTCAGTTCCTAAGTATAGGGTTTGCTCTGGGCACATCAGGGGTAGTGCTATGTTCTTTGTTCGCAGATGGTTACCCTGAATGGGCACCTCTGAATCAAACTCTGTACCTCCTTAACGCAGTCAGTATGTATGGCATGAACTGGAAAGCTGCAGTCGCACCTTCCAGATTCACCAGCACACAGCAGATGCCACAAGAAGATATCTACCTCTGCCTCAGTTAGGCCAGCCAATCAGACAATAAGCTGTTATGCCTTAGCAATCATGATGAGGATAGTACACATAAAATGCCAGGTTCACTTGGGCAGTGCCCCAGTTACTCCAATGATGCTGCTCAGATCAATCGACACTCTTGACCTAATCCATCACTGAGGTTGAGAGTCTCTGTTGGATAAACCCCTGAATCAGGGACAACTGCTGAAATCCATGGTAAAGATGCGCTTGTCCTGTATTGTTGGTGCTTTTCTTCCTTCTAGCGGAGGCAGGGATCCTTGGGTTCCATGATAAGTCAGCAATTCTTCCTTCAGATCGGATCATAATTGATGTACCCCCACCTCAGGGGGAACCAGATGTTTGGCAGACACCAGCCTATGGTTGAGCAGTGATTCTCTCAGTCCTCTGCCAACTAAGGGCATGTTTTAGTTCTGCCGTCACAAACTTGAGGGATATCCTGTCCGTCATATTACGATCCTTAAAGGATATAATGGGATCTTAAAACAGTGGACTGGATATGCTTTACATTTGTGATGGAGTATTCTCCTACACACAGATCTAAATCAGGCCCTAACTTCTCCTCGGCTGAAGAGCCTGAAACTGAAACAAATGGGTCAACTGCTTTGACTTTTACACAGAGTTTGCAAACTGGGAATGTGGCTTCCCAGTCTGCCTTTTCAGAACTGGTTTGGGTAGGTTACATTTTCATGTGCCCCTCATGGGCTGTCTTCCAGACTCAGCCTTTGTTTTGACTGATGCTCCTCATAGTAGTGTTGTCTCGAGGTTGTAGCACCCCCTAAGAAAGGAAGAAGTCTGAGCATTGTGCAACTTGACTATCAACAACATCTGACAATGATCAGGAATGGAGACAAAGGACTGCTCTCCCTAAAAGACCCTTCACATCCTAACAACATTTACTGTAGATGCACCCTTCACCTCTGCCAGTCACTAATTGGCAGCTCCATGAATATGCTCAGCAGCCCTCTCTATCGTATCAGAAAGGCCCTAATCAAATCTCTAAGGAGAAGCCTGTCTTCTCTTTCCCCACTTCAGTGTCTGGGGGTCTGTCCTCTAGTATCAGAAATTATAGCAATACACTTCCACTGCCCGGCAAAGCAACTCTCTTCTAACTTGTGTACATGAACTGGCAAAGGGCTTCAAAAGTAGATCACACATACCTTTTTTGGTTCACTAATATACCTGTGTACTGCACACGACTTCACTAGCATGCTTAAGCAGATGGGATCTTGGCACTAGGATCCCAGTTTTCACTGTAAGCAGCAGAACTTTGGGTGGGCTGGCCAGTAAATTCCCACTCACACAACAGAGGTAAAAAGGCCCAGTCAGACTATAATAACTACAAAACACAGTATGCTGCCACCACCTCACTACACATGTGAAACCCATGAAAGGGACAGCAGTCCAGATACCACTATGAGAGGTTCACATGGTGATCCCATCCAGGTCCAGGACACAAACCTCTTATAAGACAAGGGCAGGCCTTGGCTTCCATGCACTCACTGGATTAGTGTGAGGAGGAAGCCAAAAGCCAAAAACTAGGATAAACAATACTCACAGTTCAGGCAGAGAGGAGGACGTGACTGTGCACCATGCAGAGGACATTTACAGCCCAACATAAATGCATATTTCTTCAATCTTCAATTTTTTTGTGTGCTCTGACTTCATTAAATTTCTTTCAGAGTGAAGGTCCATTCATGACTCGACTTGTGTAACTAGGGTTATTTTGGGCCCCATAGAATCCATCTCCTTTCTACAGCAGGTTCAAATTGCTGCGGTCTGAGTTCTTTTTGGTTTAAGAAAATCAGACTGTGTTACAGGCAAAATTAGAGTTGTATTTACCACAGTGCAGCTGAGAGAACTGAAAGCTGGGGTGTGAGGCAGTGTGCTCCCTTTCTCCTTTGCTTGATAAGGCTCCCTTGAGCTGATGAGCTCTGGTTGATGCACATGCACTCAACGAGTGGTACAGAGACCTGAGAAGTTTGCAAGCAGAATTTCTAGCAGCTCTAAAACAACTTGTTACGCTCTACTGAAAAAAGGACAACAGCCTTGCAACATGTGTCTGGATTTACACAGTACTGGCTGCACCCAGAATGGTGTTAGACCTGTCAGCCTTCCCCTAAACTTTTTGCCTCTTCTCCTCCATTTTGCTGGCCCTATTTCTGTTGGCCTTAGGACTCTGATCACTTTACCACTGCTAATCAGCACTAAAGTGCATCTGCTCACTCCTTAAAACATGGTAATATTGGCTTATTCACAGTTGGCATATTTAATTTACTTATAATTGCCTAGTAAAGTGCACTACATGTGCCCAGGGCCTACATATTAATTACTACTTGTGGGCCTGCAACCAATGTAAGAAGCCCTTTAAACATGTCTCAGATCTTGCATTGCTGAGCGTGTGTGTGAAGGTAAAACTGCCATTTGAACCTGGAAAGTAAACCTTATGACAGGCCCAACCCTTCCTTTTTAATACAAATATGTCACCCGTAAGGTAGGCCATAGACATCCCCAAGGGCAGGGCACAGTGCATTTAAAAATAAAACATGTACTTTTAAGTTTTACATGTCCTGGTAGTGAAAAACACTTAAATTTGTTTTTCACTTCTGCAAGGCCTGTCTCTCGCATAGGATAATATTGGAGCTTCCTTATTACACTTTAGAAGTATAATTTCCAAATGGAAAATGATGACCCCTTCAAGTTTGGTGTCTCTGGAATCCTAATTTAAAATCTTATTTTATAGTGACATCAGATTTGTTTAAGTTACAATTCTGAAGGCGGGCATTTTCTTGCCTTAGCCATTTGGTGCCTGCAGCCTGTGTGGGTCAGATGACTGGGTGTAGTTGGCAGTTACACTTTGTATATTCATCATAGACAGCCCCACACAATGTGAGCTTAGGTATGATTTCATGGGTCATCACTGCCAGGATGGGGGGAGGAGCGGGGCCCAGTCTCACTTACATCTGATAAGGCTGTGTCCTGCCGCCACAAAATGGGTTTAACAACCCTCCATTGTTATTCAGCCAGCTTAGAGCCAGGGCAGGGGAGGCAGGGAATTCTTTGCACTTCAAAGACACTTTTCTAGAAGCTTCTCCCACTTTCCAGAACAAGGGTGCCAATGTATAAAAAATGGACCTCAGACACCACCACTTCAGTACACTTCTGGACCTGTGCACACTCTGCCAGGAAGAAGGACTGCTGTACTCCTACAAGTACTGCCAATCTGCTGACCTGATGTGCTGACCTGCTGCCCACTTGCCCAGGAAGGGAGAAGAACTGCACCTGCACCTCCATCTTGAACCTAGGACCCCAGACTGACTTTAAGGGCTAATCTGCTGGCCTCTTGATCTGAGCCTCAGGGACATAAAAAGCTCCCCACAGCTCTGGACCCGTCTTCAATTAGTTCAGGGCTCCCAAGAGGTGCCTCTCAGGTCCTGGGCCCTTGATGTGGCTCTTGAGTTCTTAAAGTCAATCTTTTGGACTCTTTGCAAACTGACCCGTTCACATTGGAACCATGCAGCTCACATGAAAAATCAGTGCAAGCCACAGCAAGTCTTTCTGTTTGCATAGCAAGCATCATCCGCCTGCATGGATTGACAATGTGACCCTCCAGCCTGCCCATTTACAGTGCCCGGCCTGCTCCTCATGCCCTGCTGACTGTCACCATTGACGCTTTCTTTGCTCCTGGCAAACTTTTTTGATACGAGCTGGACTCTTGGCACTAAACTAGAGAAGGTAAAACTTCAGCTGGACTAATCTGGGACTGTATTTGACCCGCACTCCAGTGTGGTTGTCTTGAACTTTTAACTTTGACCCGGTCCAGCGTGACCAGATAGCTGCGGTTGGCGCATTATCCTTTTAGGTGCTATTTTGCACTTTATTCTTTACAAATTCGCACCTTCGGTTCTACTGATCCGATTTTGTCATTTGTGTCTTGTTCTATTCATGAAATATTGGTCTAGTTTTGTAACCTGGTGTGATATGTATTTGTGTGGTGTTTTTACTGTTTTACTGCTTGAATTGCTGCACAAATACTTTACACATTGCCTCTAAGTTAAACCTGGCTGTTCTGTGCCAAGCACCAAGGGGTTGCGCACAGGTTAATTTGGGGTTTGCTTGTGCCTTACCCTGACTTGGATTGTGATTGCTGCTTGGCCAGGGCTCACTCCCCAGTCAGCCAGCACCTCAATTTCTAGTAAATAGTCAAAATTAAAGACCTGTACTAAAGTAGGTGTCACAATGGACCACATTTACCACAAAGCATCTGAGTGAACTGAGTGCTGAGACGCAGTGTGCTTCCTTCCTCCTTTGTTTTGTACAGCTCCCTTGAGCTGATGAGCTGTCGAGCTCGAGCTCTGGTTGATGCACCTGCGCTCAGTGAGTGGTACAGAGAGACCTGAGAAGACTGCAAGCAGCACTTTCAGCACCCTTTTAAAAAAAAGAATTTCTTTATTAGTTTTTAATTCACAGATACAGTGTTGCATCATGAACTGCTGCATAGCAACACTTGAAATTTGGAGATCACTGCCATACTTAAATGTACAAAATAACTTAGTTCCATAGCCATTGCCATCTCTGATATAAAAAGCATATAATTTCAGGAGTGTAATCAACAAACACACGTCCTTCTCATAATGGTCCCTCACCCATTAGTGTCTCAGGGGCTACTTGTCATTTTACCATTGTTCACCCATCCTTGTCTGATGTCTCCCCTGTGGACTGGGTATCCTTCCCTTCGAATCTAGACAGTTATGTTCCCCAGGCATGTAAATTGTCCTCTAATTTGTTATCTGTTTGGGTATTTTTTAGACAAATCTATTCCGCCACCGCCCTTTCCTTTACATCATTTTTCCATTGTATAACTTCAGGGCCCAGCTGCCCCACCCATGTGATAGCAACCCTGCTTTTTGCCAGAAGTAATTTTAATTGTGAGAAATAATACTCCATCTTTTTCCCGCCAGCCACTGCTCCAGCTGTATTCCGCATGAGGTCTCCAGATGTTGGAATACCTCCTCCCAGAATGCCCTCACACGTTGGGCAATTCCAAGCGAGGTGTATGAAGGCTGCATTACTATCATGGCAGCGGGGACAGTATGTTGTCTTGGTTGGGTCCATCCTATGAGTAAGAACAGGTGTAACATATGTACATTACAAATAATTAAAATGTGCCAACTTATATCTGGCATTAGGTGACACTGTGCGCACCAAGGAGCACATCTTGGACCACTGTTTATCTGTAAGCGGGGTCCCTAAAGCTGTTTTCCATGCTTCCCTAGTTGGAAATTGGACTCTCGTCTGTCAGTTATTGCAGCTTTATATAGCTGCAATATCAAATGCCTTTCACCCTCAAAGTTCAGAAGCACCCAAAATATCAGAGAGGAGGGGGGGGGCAGCCGGATAGGTTGCTCATATTTATTTAGCCATGTTAGCTATGCTAGCGTACATGAGGAACTGTCCCTCTGCTTGATCAAATGCCTTCCTTCCAGCCTCAAAAGAGAGAAACTCGTCAGAGGGATAGAAGTCTCCCAATGTCTCACAACCTCCTGCCCTCCATGCCAATGTGTACACTGTCGTGGTCAGTATGCGAAAGGCTGGTGAGATCCAGAAAGTGAACTCCCTGGCGAACTGGGCTCTCCTTAGTATCACGTTGACTGTTCTCTCCCATAATGTTGCTGTGTGATTAGGTATGGGACCCTTTCTGTGGCTTGGCCGCCTGCATGTAAAAGGAGTGGCAGCTCTGTGTTTCTCTCCTTGTCTGCCAGGATTGCCTTCTCCCAATTTATTTTTTCTACTAACCAATGGGCGGCATGGCGTATTTGGGAAACCAGGTAATACCATTCTATTTGTGTGACTGCTAGGCGGCCCTGCATTGTCAGCAGGTGTAGGTGCTCATCGGACACCTTGCATCTCCCCTTCTTTCCAAAGCAGGGTTGTGAGTAGTGAATGTAAGCGTCTAAACAATGCTCTAGGAAGTGTGTCAAAAAAGTGTTGTAAAGTGTAGAGACAACGGGGGAGGAACACAATTTTTGCGACTATGACTCTGCCAATCAGTGAGAGGGGAAATGTGTTCCAGAGTTGTACCAAGGCTTGCAGACCTTTGGTCATTTTCTCTACATTATATTGGATTTGCTGTTGTGGAGTAGTCGCTATAATCACCCCCAAATATTTGAACTTTTCTGTCTCCCATCTTAGTGGGAGCTGTGGTAGTATGCTAGGGTCCACGTGTGCCAACCATCCCAATGGGAACACCAAAGATTTGGCCTGTATCATTCACAGGCCCGTTAAGTCCCCAAAATTGTTCAGGAATTGGAGTAGAATAAGCAGCGATTCCCTGGGTGATCTCAAATAAAAGAGAGTATTGTCCACACAAGGTGAGTGGTATCCCCCACCATGATCCCCCTTTTCTCCATCCGCTGTTGGAGTTGTAATGCCAGAGCAGTGGGGACAATGGACAACCTTGGCGCATCCCCCTGCTCACCAGGATCGGGTCCGGGGATAGTCACCCCAGTTTGACTTTGATCATTGGTTCTGTATAGAGGTGCCGGATCCAGGCTCGAAAGTGAGGGCCAAATCCCATTGGCTCCAATATGCACTGCAGATAGTGCCAGTCAACTGTATCGAAAACTTTGACTTTGTCAACAGATACCACCACCATGTCATCATGTGGTTTTGCTGTCTCATGCACTACGTGCATGAGGCGTCTCAGGTTCATCGTGGTGCTCCTTCCCGGTCGACATGTACCAACCTAGTCATCACAGGTTTAACACGGAGTGCCATTAGCTTACATAAGATTTTAACATCTGTATTAATCATTGTAAGTGGCCTGTAGGAGGTTGGATCTGAGGTGTCTGCACCTGGTTTTGGGACCATCGTTATGCAGCCCTCTCTCATGGATGGGAACAAGACTCCAAGTTCCTTGGCTTCAAGATAAACCTCTAGTAGTCATTGAGAAATATCTATGGTATATGTACGGTAATATTCTGCTGGGAAGCCATCACTCCAAGGTGATTTCTCCTGGGGAGGCTATTTAGTGCCAGTCTGATCTCTTCTATCGTTATATCCTCATCTAAGTCTCTTGTCACCCCTTTCTCTAGTCATGGAAGGTCTACATGTGCAAGAAATTACGTCACCCTCGTTATTTGCTGTGTAAGTGGACTGGTGTATACCTGTTGTAGGTGATCTCTTAGTGTAATCAGCAGGTTTGCCTGCATGTATGAATTTTCCCCTTGTGGAGTTCTGAGCTGCATAATGGTGTGACGCGCCAATTCTCTGCTCAGGATTCAAGCAAGGAAACGACCAAGCTGTCACCCTCTGGATGCAACAATGGTCTATATGATTTCAGCGTGTAACGTTCAAGCCTATCCCTAGTATTCATTACTTATCTCTTTATGTTTATCTCGTCTTCCCTCCTCTTTTTGGGTCAGTTCTATTTGTAGTGTTTTACGTACCCCGCAGGTAAGCCCTATGCATCGTCCCCATATAACTGCCTTTATAGCTTCCCAAGCTATGGCTCAGCTACATGTGCCTTACCAATTATCTGTAAAGTAATTTTGTAAAGCCTCTGCAAGAGTTTCTCGGCCTTGGGGGTCTTGCAAAATGTCAGTGGAAAACCTCCAGGAATTCAAAGCCCTCGTGCCCAATCCCCATTCAACTGAAACAACCACAGGAGTGTATCCCAATAAATATCCAGAAAGGTGCTCCGCCCCAGTCACCCCTGGAGCCGGCTCATCTGATGTCAGTATTCTATCCAAGCAACTAAATGTTTAGTGTGTGGGGGAATGGCACATGTACTGCCATTGCCCTGGGTGATTTTCTCTCCAGACGTCACAGAGAGAAAAGTGTGTCATAATCTCAGACAACTGCGCAGTCATTTGGGGTTTCATGTTATGTTTAGGTGGATGTCTGTCTCAGTCTCTACCCAGGATACAATTAAAATCCCCAGCCCAGATCATCTTAGTATCCACCACAGGGGCAACCGTGTCTAATAGTGTACCATGTAATTGACTATCATCAATGTTTGGCCCATATGAGTTCAAGAAGGCCACGTCCAACCCATCCAATTTGCCTTGTCGGAACAAGTATCTACCTTGCACATCTGCTCCCATATATTTTAATGTAAACGTTGTGCCCAGGGCAAACCAAATTAGCACCCCGAGAATAAGAGGAATAGTTATCATAATTGACCTGTCCCCTCCATTTCTTAGTCAATTTGGTAGCTTCCTGGACTGTAAGGCGAGTCTCTTGTTGGCAAGCTATATCCACCCCACACCTTTTCAGCAGGTTGAACAGTCCAAAACATTGTTGATAGGATCCCAGCCCTCGGACATTCCAAGTAAGTAGTTTGAATTCACGCATGGTGATCAAATGTTAATGATTGCAATAGTTGTCCCAAAAGGGCCCGCTCCCCAATGTATTCGCAGTGTCTCCACACATCAACTGAATAAATAACAATGCAACACTAAAACCCCCACCCACTGTGGACAGCAAACAATTAAACAACAACACGTTCTCGTCCATGATTTCTGATGTGCCAGAATGTGAATTATCCTCCCCTTGCCCTGTGTATGTAGGTATTGGAGACATTTCCTACTACGATCTAAGAGTCTCCATCCCCCAGCCCTACTGTTCCTATCACAGCAGTCAATCATTAGAAGAACAATGTTAACTGCAGTTTGTACTCCGTATGGGCAAGTACGCTTCATCAGGAGGCCTACCTCTCCAGCCCAATCATAGGCTTATCCCCTATAGTTAAGGAATGTGACTGTCGAATATGAGCATCTGCAAGGGTTCGTCATGTTCAGCCGTGCCATCTCATGCACCCAGGCACAGCCCTGCACATTCAGGCTGATGACAACACATATTACATCATCTTGTCTCTACTTAGTCTCTGTGCACCATGCTCCTCGTCCTCAGTCCCAACACTGTTGCTAGAGATATTTCTACTTTTCAACATTATGCAATTAGCCCCTATTGCTCCATATCATCAAACTTTCCCAATGTTGGGTCAGTTTACCATGAGTTGTTTCCAATCTTCTCATGTGCCCTCAGGCCAGGGCGCGGGTATCACCCACAGGTCAAGTCTCATGGTCCGAGCTCAGATCTCCCTGATCTGAGGGAGGAGCTACAGATCCAGTCTCCTCTGTCGAAGTCTGACAAGGTTTATCACCCGGTTTATGAGTGCTATCAACATAATAATTCCACTATCTTCTCCAATTTCCACTCATTCGGTGCCCTCCCCCTCAAGTGAGGACTGTTGAGCAGAGCAGCATCGCCAGGAGCCCTTTCACTCTCCACATTGTTGCCCTCAGGGAATTTCTGCCATGTCTAACCATTACCATGCGTCTTCCGGCTGTTCGAAAAAGTGCGTCTTTCCGTCATGGATTACCTTCAGTTTGACCGGATAGAGGAGCATGTACCTGATATGCATGGCTCTGATGCGTTTTTTTACTTCAAAGAAAATTTTGCATCAGTCCTGTACTCTGCAAATATTGTCTGGATAGATCGCTATATTCTGGCCTTCATATTGCGGAGTATTTTGTTCTCTTGCTGTTCTAAGGACTACAAGGTGGTTATATTGTTTCCGTCCTCAGAAAACTTATCCGCCCCTTTTTTGTAGGTCGGCTCTCAGGTGATTAACCTCCACAGACACCCTGGCAATCTGCCCCTCCAGCGCTGTCCTCAATCCTTGTATTGCTTCTAGTAGTGCCGCTCTTCAGGGTTCCTGTGGAGCCTTGAGCGACCGATCCTGGGAGTCCTGTGGGCGCCCAGTGAGACACTGGGTTGCCTGTCGCGGGGTTGTAGTGAATCCTATCTTGTTTTGATAGGAAACAGGAGTTAGCTTAGCCTTTGGCTTGCAGACTCGTGCCCCCGTCGTCTAGTGACTTTTACCCTACTTAGCTTGCTCTGTTTTAGCCCATTTATTTAATTATATCTTTTAAGATGGCTGCCTTATTTCTAGTTATGCCAATGTTTTAGTTTCACGTTATCAGTGCCACCGCGCTAAGGCGTCAATATAAAGCGACAAAGATAAACAAACTGTAGGTATTCACATTAGGTACTTTCCCTCTTCACGCCTTTCGAGGGAATTGTTTACATAAATTTCTGTTCCAAGCATGTCTTGTTATTTATTATTTGGGAACAGACCTACTTCAGGGGTTCGAGAAGATCTGTATAAATACACCTTACTTCGACAGATAGTTAGAGTGATTCCGACAAGATGCCATTGTTGCTATCGATGCTGCACATCTCCTTGATGCTGACCCAGTCTTCGTGTCCCTATGGAGTCCGAGCTAGAGATCTCCTTCCAAGGTAACGAGGGTTGGGGGGCTCCTCTCATGGACATGGTATTGGCAGATTAGGTTTAACATACCTAGTTCTCTTTTAGGTTAAAGGTTAGGTACATGACATTAGGGTATCAGGACATATTTCAAATCTCATGTTATTTCATGTCATTGCAAGATGGTGGGGGGGGGTCTTTGTATTACTGACTCTTGTCTTTACCATTCTTTCTTGCATTATTCATTATTCTAATCATTGCAGCCCATGCAACGTATCGTAGATTGCAGTTTTGTTAAATAAAACCTACTGAAAACTTTACTGCATCTTCTTCATTGCCTGTGTTTGATTGAGACATGTTGTTCATGTGAGAAAGGGGTACTCTCCAATTAACCACAACACTTCCGGAGATGTCACACTCTTGAGCCCATGCAGAAAGGCTGCCACACATCACCTTTTACTGTTTAGGTTTTTGGTGAGGTGCTTCTTGGGAGCCGGGAGGGTTGGGACGACAGTTGTGACTTGTTGTAGGATTGGCATAGTCACCTACAAACAGAAGTACTGTCATCCTTAAGCCAGCAGTCTTTCCTAGAGCAAGAGTCAAACTTTGACAGGGTTGTGTATTCTGCTTGGCACTTCACTCAGTCTCTCCCCATGTTATAGTCCCAGTTTACACTGTCAGTGACAAAGTTCAGGGACTACAGAGCAAAGGCGTGCTGCTATACATATCCTAAAGTGTCTATATTATCCCAGAGATGTCTGTACAGCATTGATTCTTCCTGTGCCCCTCAGTGCTGGTTTCCAGGCACCCATCCACCGGCACTATGTCCTTGCTTCTAGGGGCCCGCAAGTGATTAGAGTAGTTGTGGTATATTATGTACGTAGGCAGCTTTGGTCCATCCCTGCAATCATCATTGGATTTCTAACACCCTCTGTCCCGCTCCCACCTCCGATAGTTATTATGGGTTTAGCTATAGATTGCTGGTACCTCATGGAATGTCTCCACAGTCTAATGCTGCATGCTGGGTGCAAGCCTCCAAGGAAATAAAACCCCTCTGATGTCACTATTGGCAGGTCTTCTGGCTTAGTCCCCGTACTCATGTTGCGCTTGATCCAGGAGCAGGGGGGCCTCTGAGGCTGACAAAAAAATGCTCTTGGGGCATTTAAGTTGGAGGGAGACTTCATCCGGCCACTCTTTCTGTGGTGCAGACCTCTTGATTGTTTTGTCAATAGGACTGCTTCCCACAGCACTGGCTGCAGCTATCCTGATGTTTTTGTGATCCCCGGTGCCTCCAGGCCCCTGCCACCGAAGTCCGGGTTGTCACTTAGGTTCTCATTATGGTAATGAGGCTACTGGATTTGAGCTGTAGGATCGCATGGATTGTGGGTGCTAAGTACAATTCCACACCAGGTGACACCTGACGGCCTAATCCAGGGTGTCCCGCTAACTTGAAGTGCCCCATCTCTGACTGAGATGATTGTGGCAACCGGGCAAATGGCAAGATAGACTCCTCAGATCTCATCTCGGTTGCCAGAATCTCACTCAGGCAAAGACAACAAAGGCAGAATACATTTCAATAAGCATTTCTTAAAATATCTGCATCTTGGATAAAACAGCACAACAGCATATGTACCCACAAAGACTTGCAAATCTTTAATAACAGTTTGAGCATCAGCCGAGCGATGTGGCAAAACTCATACAAATCTGGAGCATGAGTCAACAGTGACTAAAATGTATTTGTATGCATTGTCTGGTGTCAGGGGACCACAATGGTCCAAGTACACACATTGTAAAGGTTTGTTGGAAATTAAGAGGGGTGTCTGTGGTGGGTGTTTAACACTGGAGCCTTTTATTTGTTGGCAGATGTCACAACAAAGGACATACTGATTGGCCTGTTTGTAAAGACCTGGCCAACAATAGCGTGATTGTAATATTGAAATTGTAGCTGCCACACCAGCATGTGCAGATGCATCTCCCTCATGTGCTGCTTTCACTAACTGAGGTCTTAGGTCTTTGTTGGGAATCACTTGGACCCCCACACCTGGAATCTTTACTTCTGCGTCAAACATGCCTCCCATCTGGTAGGAATATTTAGTACTACAGGCTTTGGGCATAGGTGTGCCATTGGCCGTTGCTCCTATATCTGCTAGTGTTTCATAATCCACTCTTGTTCTAGAGCGTGTTTCTGCTGCGACAGAACCCATTGCGACTGCCGACTTTGCTGCTTCATCAGCCAAAGTGTTGCCTTCAATGTGTATTCCAACACGTTTGTGTCCTAGTGTATGTACAACATGGACATTAGGTAGTTTCTCCTTTAGATCTGCTACCTTCCCCTACAGAAGTCTGTGTTCTATGTCATTGCCTTTTGAATTTCTGAACCCATTTTGTCACCAGTAATGCAGGTATTCATTGAAAGACTGGACACAGTAGTACAAATCACAGGCAATCAGCATCATCTGTTCAGGATCCGTATGTTCCAGTGCCATCCCCGGAGCCCTGGACTCTGCAAGTTGTGCTGTACAGTTCCCTAGAGTTTGTGTGTATGTTTTTTCTGAATGGAATTTGCCATCCTTCATGTACCCACTCATGACTGCGCAAGCCCCTCAAGGGGTGGAACCTGGGATAGGACAACAATGCGTTTCCCTTGGGCCAAAGGTCTCTCTTTAAGGACCACCATCTGAACAGCAGTGAGAATTTTCTCAGTGGAAGCAAAGCATTGTTCAGCTGTGGAATGTAAGTGTGATTTGTATGCAATTGGGACGGTCTCATCCTCATTTAAAGTCATATAGGTGAAATCATTGGCACCAGCAATTACCCTGATGACCAAATAGTTTTAGATGTCCCTTGTGTGTAAATGTTTTGCTTCAAGCATGTCTTATTGCAGTGTATTGTAAGAAGCCCAATACTGATTGAAGCTTCTTTATTGTATTTGGTGGTTGTAGCTGGGCACATTTTTCTAAAAACTGGGGTGCCAGGCTCTTGCCTTCATCCGACAACTCGTATCCCAGAAACAGGACACTGAGAAAGGCTAATTTAGTTTTTTTTAAGTTGAATTCGTAGCCAATTTCGGCAAATCCTACAACAACGCGGGCTACCCATCTTAAATGTTGCATGAGGTCGTCGTCTGTGAGATAAATGTCATCCACATATGACAGCACCTCGGGGTCAATGTTGTATAGAATAGATGTTACACGAGCTGAGAAGAGTCCAGGACTATTTTTGTAGCCTTGTGGGAGTTGGCACATTTTTTTCTGAGAGCCTGAGGCGCTGAAACTTGTTAAGTCCCTGCTTTCAGGCGCTATGTTTTGGCAGAAAAACCCATTGGAGATATCCACGGTTGTTTTATATTTTCTTCACACAATATTGTTCATTAGTGCCGTACTGTGTGAATTTTGTATAGCATATGTTTTTGTGTGACTGTTGTAGTGTCTGTAGCCTAAGACTATTCTATATGAGTGGTTGGGTTTAGCGACAGGAAACAATGGATTATTCATTGCTGAGTCCGAGGGTTCAATGACACCCTGCTACTCCTATTGTGTGAGGATTTCCCTCACTGGGGCTTTTGCATCATATTTTATTGGGTATTGAGGTTGATGCTATGGTTGGGATTTTATTGGTATTATGTGGTAGAGAGAATCTTTGTCCCATTCTACATGATTGCGATATAATGCAGGTGCCTGCGCCACTGCCCAATCAATGGAGTATGTTTCAACAAGCTCTTTCGGAACAAGGGGCAAGAAAGATTTTTCGATAATATCCTCTCCATATGGGAGATCACAGACATTTACCGGTGGCCAATCTTTTTCGGCCAACAAGATATCATAAATAGAGACAACGCGGTCCTAAAAGATGGCGTCTATTATGCATTCGATGTCCCCCTCTAACTGGATTGTTACTTTATACACCGTACCGGGTGTGGAGACATTCTAGGCTTGCAGTATCTACTTGTAGGTAGTCATCAGTTGCTTTCACCTCCAGATGCTCTAGAAGATCTCAGCGAACTATTGTGACTTCTGCTGCACTGTCTTGCAGTGCTAGTGCCCACGTCTTGTTCTTTAATAATGCCCTCTTCTTGAGTGGCATGTCGTATTGCAGCTGTTGCCACTTTTTTCTTTTTAAATTGTGGTTTCTGTTGTGGAAGTTTCTCTTCTTTTTTAGCTGAAACTTCGGACAAGCATTGTGAGTCCTTTCTCAGTTTCACGTACACAGTTCGCTGATCTGACCGCCCACCTCTCTCACTGCATTTTTCCGGTGAGTCCTGAAAGGAATGAGATTGGAGCTTATCAGTATACTGATATCTGTCAGGCGTTTTTATATTATCCCTATTTAGTGGGGTCTCTGAATGCGGAGATTATCCCCTTTCTTTTTTAGGTGTATGTTGTTTTCTATCCCAGCGTTTCTTAAACCCTCAGGTGTTTGTTTGGCAGCATCCTTATTGGATCTACCTTGTACTTGTGGCTTAGTCAGTCTATCTCCCAGACTATCTCAACCTAGGCTAGAATAGGTTTCTGGGATAATCTTTAGCAGCTCGCTTTCTTGATCCTGTGCAGGAATGTCACAGAGCCGCATGCACACTGTTAATGCAACTGCTTCCCCTTTAAGATTACTTAATATGATTGAAGACACTGTGGCAAAATTGCCTATTAATTGCATCCCCAAATCTAAGGCCAGGTGTAATATGTGGAAGTGAATTTCTTATGTAAGTAGGGGCATAAGTGTTACTTAATGTTTGTTGCTTTAAGGAATGTAGAGTATAGAATTCTGACTAGGTCATGAGAGAATGTTTGGGTTTGATTTGACTACTGACTGGTGTGCTGGAAGAAGAAGGTTGTGGGTCTTGTCATTGAATAAACTTCTACTTTCTTCAAAGAGATAATTCTCCTAATTTTATTGGATGCGTGATTACTACAATTTATGGTGACGATCTTAAACTTAGACCCACCGACAGTGAAGATTTAATCCTCATCAAGAGTGCTGATCGCCGTTGGTGCATGTGTTTTGGGACCTGTGTGTCGGATTGAAGACAACTCGTGCTGGAACTACATAGGGAAGAAACGGAGTAATATACGAGTCAAGTGAGAGCTTGAAGGCCTCCAACGGTTGCACCAACAACGAAGGGAGCAGCATTGTTCGAAGTGGGCGCAGAGTTCCAGGCAGTAACACGCTCTTCGTGAGGATCACAGCGCGCTGAATGACGCATGCAATCCCGCTCTGGTGCATAGCGTGGTATGTCATCACGGTGGTTGATGTTGCGTGTCTCCATTTTGGATGTGTTGGTGCAGGTTGCCTAGCAACAAGTTAAAGCGAGTGAGACATGGAGATCGTACACGGAAAGTGACTGTGTTTTCATGATTTTTCATCATGCATGCATCCAAGACGATAGAAAGCACACAAGTGAGGAGGAGATTTACAAAATTTCATATTATTTGTTCAAGAAATATTAAAGGATGGCCAATAATAGTAATTCAAATGCCATGCAACCACCTCCTTTTTTGGAACTTCCTGGAAAACCTAGTAAACCGTGGCATAAATGGCTAAGAATTTTTGAGAATTATCTGGAAGCCATTGATGGTTTAAAATATTCACCAGCTCACAAAAAAGCCATTCTATTTAATCTTTTGGGTAATGCGGGACAAGATGTCTACGATAATTTACCTGTGGTTTCTGCACCTACGCGAGATGACTCTTGGGATGTTTATAAGGAAGCACTGGCACGTATGGGAAGGCAGTACGTGGATGAACCTTCAGTAATGGTGAAAGACATACATTTTTTAAACGCAAACAATCTGCGGATGAATCTATTGAAGATTATTTGGCTGTTTTGCGTGTATTAGCATCTAAATGTGTTTTGGGGAATTATCTTGACACTGCCTTACGCGATCAATTAGTTTTTAACTGCTTTAACAAAAAGATTCAAGAACGCATCTTAACGTGTAAGAATCCATCTTTAGATGAGGTTATGGATATAGCAAGAAGTATAGAGCGTTCTGTGGTTTCATAAAATTTTTTATCGGAGTCTAGTATCAGTGTGTCCTCTGACATTGCTAAAGTTTCCGCTGTTGAGGTTACACCTGTTAGTAATGAGGCTAATATACATTTGGTTACACATAAGGGTAGTGTGAGAAGGAATGTTGACAAGAGGGTGAGTGGAGCATGCTACAGATGTGGGTCGAGATTCCATTTAGGGAATTTTAAAAATTGTCCAGCTCAAGGCAAGAGATGCAATAATTGCAAGAAAATTGGACATTTCTATAACGTATGTCATGCTAGTAAAACAAGAGTCAAGGTTAGTCAACTTGATGTTGAGAATGACATATTGGCTGAAGCGATTAACAATGTATCGGTGTCATCACTAGAAATTAGTGCATTAGGTGAATGTGGCAAAAGATGTAAAGGTCCTATGTGTGACGTTAAAATTGGAGCAATTGACTTAAATGTGATGGCGGATTCTGGATCTCCAATTACAATTTTAGCAGAGAACACATTTCACAAATTTTGGTCTGAAAAATTACTGAAATCTACAACTATTAATCCCAAGGCTTTTGGGGAGTTTGACATAATCATGAGGGGATACTTTAAGGATAGTGTTTTGTTTAAGGGGAGGAACATTTTTACTAAAATTTATGTAGCTGTTAACGGACGGGATATTTTAGGTTGGCAGGACCAAGCTAAGTTGGGCATTATGTTACGACCAGGTCATGAGGAGCCAGTCACTTTAGGTGACATGCCCATTTTAAAGATTAAAGAAAAAAACATATGTGACAATTTCACTAAGATGCTACAAGATAAATTTCCTCAAGTGTTTTCTAGCAAGATAGGAGTTATTAAAAATTTTGAACATGAGATTGTACTCAAGAGTAATGCGGTTCCAGTGATACAAAAAGTAAGACCTGTTCCTTTGTCAGCTAGAGATGATCTGAAGAAAGTACTTAATGATATGTGTAATCAAGGCATTATTAAACGTGTGGAAGCATCAGAATGGGTTTCTGCGGCAGTTGTCGCACGAAAAGGTAACGGGGATATACGCCTGTGTGCTGATCTAAGAGTTCTTAATAGAAATATCCTTGTTAATTGTCATCCCCTCCCACGTATTCATGAAATGCTGGCCAGATTAGGTGGTAGTAAATATTTTTCTACAATTGATTTACGCTCAGCGTACCATCAGATTCCATTGGCTATAAATTCACAACATTTGACTACGTTTGTGACACCTTTTGGCGTATATATGTACAGGCGCATGCCATTTGGCTTGGCGTCTGCTGCCAGCGTTTTTCAACGATTGATGGATCAAATGTTTGGAGATCTTGGAGGTGTACAAACTTTCCAAGATGATATTTTAGTTCACACGGAAAGCCTAGATGAACACATTGTACTTTTAGAAGAGGTCTTAGGTAGATTGGGTGCGTGGGGTATGACAGTAAATTTTGAAAAATGAAAATTTTTAGCACAACAGGTTAATTATTTAGGACACAACATTTCAGGTGATGGTATCAGACCCAAAGAATCTTTGTTAAAAGGTATACATGAAGCGGCAGTTCCGGGTGACAAAGATTCCCTTAGGGCGTTTTTAGGCTTGAGTGAGTACTACGCACGTTTTGTGCAAGGTTATGCAGTAGTTGTGCAGCCGTTAAGGAATCTCTTGAAAAAAAATGAGAAATTCATATGGTCCAAGGATTGTCAGGAGGCGTTTGTGGCTGTAAAAAAATTAATCACGTCTGCTTCTGCAATTAAGCCATTTATATATGGGGCGAAGTGCATAATTACAGTTGATGCCAGTGGAAGAGGTTTAGGGGCAGTCCTCAGTCAAATGGTTAATGGTCAGGAACGTACCATTGCATTTGCCTCACGTACCTTGAATGTGGCTGAGAAAAACTATAGTACGATTGAAAGGGAAGCATTAGCGTGCTCTTGGGCCTCTGAAAAATTTAAAATGTACATTTGGGGGAACAAATTTGAATTGCATACGGATCATAAACCCTTAATATACATGTTGGGAGATAGTTGTTCGAATAAAGCTTCATCTAGACTGATTAGATTGTTGGCTAGGTTACAGGAATTCAACTTTGACATAAAATACATTCCAGGTGGGAAAAATGTTAGAGCGGACTGTTTGTCACGCCTACCTGTTGAATGTGATGAGGTGGTGGATGTCAAGGATAAAAAATGGGAAGGATTGGAGTACGTGTTTACCATTGGAGATGTAAATGAACAATTTCGGATTTCTGAGAAAGAATGGGTTGAGAATTGTGACAAAGATGAGTGTATGACTCAATTGAAGAAATTTTTAATTGATGGTTGGCCCAATGAAAGATCTATGTCAATGGAGTTGAGATGTTTTCATCAGGTGGCTTCAGAAATGTCGATTGTTAATGATATCTTGGTTCGACAAGATTTGTTTGTTCCTCCCAGTGTTTTACGTCCAAAAATTATTGCTCTGGCACATGAGGGACATTTAGGTATTTCGGCAACGTCTAAGAAAATAAAACAAATCTATTGGTGGCCAGGTATTGATGGGCAAGTTAGAAGATTTGTTGATTCTTGCACGGAATGCTTGTGTTCAGACAAGCATTGGAAGACTTCTACGGTTCCTTTATGTCCGGTTACTTGGCCCAACAATGCTTGGGAAAAAATTGGGTTAGATTTTTCGGGGCCTATTAACATGCCGGGTTGTGATGAAAAGTTTTTGATTGTGGCTATTGATTATTTTTCAAAATGGTTGTACTTTTCTTTTGTTAAGTCTGCTGATTCTGCGTCTGTCATAACATTTTTGAAACATCTGTTTTACATAGAGGGGAGAGTTAAGGAGATTGTGACGGATAATGGCTCCCATTTTATTTCTGAGTTGGTCACCAGTTTTCTGGTTAAAAATGATGTAAAACACATAAGGGTACCTTTATATAGTCCCTCTTCCAATGGTTTAGTTGAAAGGGCAAATAGATTAATTAAGGATGGTGTTCAAACTGCAATTGCTAATAACCTTGATGTCAGAGATTACTTACAGTTCAAGGTGTGGAATTATAATATTACACCACAGAGTACAACAGATGTTGCTCCTTTCATTTTGTTGAGAGGTAGGAAACCTATTACGGCCATTAGTCCAAATTGGTTATTGGATAAAGTGGAACGTTATCAAAAAGTAGACTTACAAAGTCTCAGAGAACATGTCCGTGAAAAACAAGATTGTTATAAGAAAAACTATGATTCCAGGATGCGTGTTAAGGAGGGAACGTTGTGTGTGGGAGATTGGGTCCTTATCAAAAAAACGCATATGGTTAGTAAGGGGCAGTCTAAATTCTCTGAACCTGTAAAAGTTGTAAGGATGAACAGGACAGCAGTTCTATTGCAAGATAGGGGGTGGTGGAATTGTAATGTTTTAGTCAAAATTACTCCTAAGCAAGCTGGCATCATTTTTGAAAGGGTGAAGGCACATGGTAGCAAGGTAAGACAGGATTGGTTTGATTTAGATGCTCATACATGTGCGGGCCGCAGTAGGGAGTTGCATGATAATTTGAATCAAGGAGATGGTATGGGGAGCAGTGACAATACGGGGAGCAGTGACAATATAGTTGTTCCTTCTCCGCCATCTAGTTTCCAGTCTACAGGTGGTGGAGATGCTTCAATTAGGAGTAGTTCTAGAATGAGATCTGCTCCTACTCATTCAAGGGACTTTGTATATTATTAATGATTTGTAAATATGTATATTTCCTCTGTTTGATTTTCCTTTATCAATTTTAGAGTCGATGTATTTTGTGTGCATTTTTATTGTATATTTGTATATATATTTTATGTTATTGCTTCAATTTCTTATTTGATTTATGGAAAGGCGGATGTGTAATATGTGGAAGTGAATTTCGTATGTAAGTAGGGGCATGAGTGTTATTTAATGTTTGTTGCTTTAAGGAATGTAGAGTATAGAATTCTGACTAGGTCATGAGAGAATGTTTGGGTTTGATTTGACTACTGACTGGTGTGCTGGAAGAAGAAGGTCGTGGGTCTTGTCATTGAATAAACTTCTACTTTCTTCAAAGAGATAATTCTCCTAATTTTATTGGATGCGCGATTACTACACCAGGGCAGCCCCGTAGTCATCTTTAATTTGTTTCAACACCTCCGGAAGATTGGCAAGTGTTGGTGTGCCGTGTGCTGTTGTGTAGAGTGCGGCAAATACCGTGCCCCATGTTTTGACATTTTCAATTGCTGGAACCATCCCGAAAGGCAAGCACATTGTCAAAATTCTATTTTTATCCTGAGGTCCCGTATGGGGAAAGACTGCTTCCAGTGAATGTATTTTTTGAGCTAACCAAAACGGAATTTCCTACCGTTTGGCGGGTATTTTACCCATGATCGAATGTATAGTAGCAGGATTAATGCCTGCCGTTACTGCATGTACTTGCACTGGAGCAGCCCGTGCTGGGTTTGTGTTTAGTGTTTGCATAACAAATTGTACTAACAATCTACATGTTGTTGTGATCTCTGTATATAAGCGGCGGACCTCAGCTACCGCCAAGCCTGATGCGTCAGGATGTGGTGTATATGTGGCCAATAAAGGCCAGGTAGGGCCAGCATTACTCAACGGACCTGACCTAAACAGGTAGAATTGTATTGGGTAGGGCGCCATCAAACCAATTTTTGTGGTCTTGATAAGATTAAGGTATCTCTAAATATGCATAAGCTCTATATTGTGAAGGTACATTTGCAGGTGTGTAGTTATGAAATGTATTTGTGTTCCCATCTACTGCTGGAAAAGTGACCCAAGAATAAAAAAGGTCTGTTCTGTAGGCTGCCTAAGCTTCAACAGCAAATGTAACTGGATCTCCCTCGGCCGTTAGGCCATTTGCCAATAAATGTGCAGTAAGGGGGGGAGGTCTCATATTTACTGCAATTGCTAACCTTTGCGGGTTCGCCATATTACTGGTTTTAAATGTTCAGAGATAAGGATACCAACTGGGGGTGAATCCTTTTAAGGTTCAAGCTTGAACAACCTGTAGCTCGGGATAGGTCCTACCTACCTAGCTGAGGAGGAAATCCTCAATACCACGGACTTCTCTGTACACAGTATTGACGTGTCTTTAGCCTTCAGTGAGACAGAGATACTTTGTACGATCCGATTATTAGGGCCTGGCCTAATGTTGGTGGCGCCATGTCCTGTAGGTTTTCATTATGGTAATGAGGCTACTGGATTTGGAGGGGAGGGTCGCCTTGATTGTGGGTACTAAGTACAATTCCACACCAGGTGACATTTTTTGGCCTAATCAGGGGTTTCCAGCTAACTAGCAGCACCTCATCTCTGACCGAGATGATTGTGGAAACCGGGCACATGGCAAGATATATTCCTCAAGGCAGTGTGGTACACCAGATCTCATCCCTTTCTCTCGGTTACCCCTCAGGTAAAGACAACAAAGGCAGAATACATTTCAATAAGCATTTATTAAACTATCTGCGTCTTGGATAAAAGCGTGTGCATAGCAATTACAAGGATGATAAAACACAATAGGAGCAAGCATGTGACTAAAAGTGTAAAACATAAAAACAGTCCTACCATACTGTCTAAACAGGGGAGTGGATCTATAGCCCCTCACCTACACTAAGTATGAGCACAGAATACCAAGCCTAATCTGCCCTTCGGGTTTCCCCTTGGGAGAGTATTATCCCTTGTACCTGAAGAAGAGGCCTGAAGTCTAGAAAGACACCGTCCCCATATGAGTCAGGGGTTCGGCCGTCTAATCAAGTAGCTGTAGCAAAGCATGCAGCAATCAGTACAGCATTCAGTTGTGGTCATCTGGCTGGAATCTCCCTCTTACGTGTCTTGGACAAAGAGGTGTTCTAATAATAAGACCACTAATGTTCTAAGAAACAGTCCCCTCTTTCTGTGAATGTGAAAGACACAGCATACCACGTTTGTTGGCAAACCTATTCACTGTAGCTTTGAAAGGAGCACAGTGTTTTTGCTAAGAACGCAGTGTTATCCAAGGCGAAAAGACAATGTGATAGAAATAATAAAAACAGTACCACAAAAGTGGCTCTTGCTAGATAAATAAAGCCATGCTGATGAAAATGTATCTAGGTGAAAGTACACAGCTGCAGGACTAGGTAGCTAAACAACGTGTATACAATATGGCTAAAATAGCTAGACAACAGGGATACCGCTGCGCTCCAGGCCCCAGGGTTCACGCTGTCTCAACAGTGCAGCAGTGATGTCGGGACCACCCTGCCACATCGCAACCACTACCCAGGCAGTTGCCGTCCAGCAGCGCACCCCCTCGGGCCACCGCACTCCAAGGCCTCAGTCGCCCAGCCCCTCCCGCCTCCTCAGGGTACGCCTCGCATAGCAGCGTTCGTCATTTCGCTTTCCCTCAGGGGCGGTTACTCACTGTCATACGATATCTCAGGTTTGGGGAGGTAAAGCACCACAGGAGAGGCTTTTATTTGGTATCACATTCGCCCTCGGATGCAGAATTATGAAGGATTCAGGAAGTCGGGTGTAGGAGTTCTCTAAAAGCGCATCCTGTCAGCCATGTTGCTGGCCACACCCCCTTCCAGCACCTTTAAAACAACTTGTTACTCTCTACTGAAGAAGGAAACCAATCCTGAAACATGTGCTTAGAGATGCAGAGCACTGGCTGTACCAACAATGGTGAAAGCTAAAGAATTTTGCTGAACAAAGTTTTACCATACACAACATTTACCTTAATACACCTGAGTGAACTGAGTGCTGGGAAGTGAGGCAGTGTGCCCTGTTCTTCCTTCGTTTCTTTAAAAACAGCCTGCTTCTCCTTCTTCATCAATAAATTCCAGAAGAATGTCCCCTAGCATTTTTTGCCTTGAAGTTTTTTTGCTGTACCCAGGGTTAGGTGAGTTAGATGGGATGACAAGTGTTTCAGAGCTGAAGTGTCCAGCCTTTGGAATTCTGATTTGTTGCTTTTAATTTAGGAAGAGTGTACTTGTTGACAGTGTTAGCTATTAATTAATCAGCCTCGTATTTTCTTTTGTTATACTTTGCAGTTTTTTGGCTTTGTTGCTCACTAAGCAAAGAATGCACACCCATACATTTTCTACTATCTACACATTTTTTGAGATTGCCTTTAAGTTCACCACTTACAATTCAAAATCAATCTTCTAAATCTTTTTCAAAACATTTTTCTTTGAGGCTACATCTCAACTATGTTATTGTAATCTGGTCAGCAAAGGGCCCAGAATCCCAGCTTCCATGATGTAGTTCAAGATGCAGGTTCATTGTGGCATCTTCTTTTTAGGACAACTCCAGCAGCAGAGACACAGTTTCCCAGTTACTGCCAACAATCTCTCAAAAAGTGAGACCGCTTGTTTTTTCAATGCTTGTTTTTCAAATGACAGAATCTTTGTCTTGTTGTTCAGATTTAGTGGCAAATTTATTTCATTTCACACACATTGCACAGCTACTTTTTTATGGCCACAATATTCTAAGTATATTTTAGCATATTTCATGAGGCACTGTAACAACAGATTTTATAAATTGGTGGAGAGTCCGAAAAAGAAACACATAATACTTTTTAAATTAAAGAACAATGAAATGTTTCTTGACCATATCAATACAATATTAATTCAATTAGTTCTTCATTTTCATTTTGCAAGTTTGTATCTTTTCATGCGCAACATTACTTCCAAAATTCAATGTTGCTTATTTAAATGTTATTGATGTAGTAAAGCCAAACAATTTAAAATTTCAATAGAGTTACTTACCATTCAATTGTACTTGATGGGGCCCCAATTCAATTTAAAGACTATAGATATCAGTGAGATGTAAAAGTCTCCATGGTCTCTTATCACTTTCTTCAGGGGGTATTTTGTGTTAAATGTCCCTTATCGTGTTCTACAGGGGGGCAAATCATTTTGTGTTATGCCACTGCTGAGTCAATAAAACATCTATAATATAAGTTAACATCTGTTATAGGAAGCCTTATCCTGTACCATTTTTCTAATCAAGGGGTGTAGTATGAAGATAGACGAAGGCTAGATAAAAGCTCCCACCCTGTGGGGGGGTGGGGGGGAGGGGCGGGAGAAATCAGTCTAAAGACCATAGATATCTGTGAAATATGGGAGTCTTGGTGTCCCTCACCACATTCACTCTACGGTGGCATTATGTGTAATGTCACTGCTGAGACGATAAAGTGCATGTCATCGGAGCTAAATGTGTTTTGTAGAAAGGCCTACCTTGTCACATAAATTTAATCAGGAGGTGTATAACAATGGTACATGAAGGCTAGATGCATGTCACACATTTAGGATTATTAAAGACAAGCAAATGGAATATTCTAAGTGACTATGAAGAGTGTTAACAAAGCATGTGTAACACAGCTGTTACATTTAATTACTTCAAATGAGATTATAGATTATTCCGCCACATCACAGAATTGGGATTGGATGTCACTCATCCTATATGAACTTTTTAAGTATCAATATGAAAAGGACCATATTTTGGATAAGGCAGGTTGGTCCAAAAAGATTATATGTCGGAACCACGAGTGCTTCAAGCACCCATGGCTCAACAACGAGGTCGGAACAAAGACCTCGTTCTTTCCACTAATGCCTTTACCATGAATGCGTTTACAACGATTTTTGGTTGTAAACGCATTCCTGGTAA
Source organism: Pleurodeles waltl (assembly GCF_031143425.1). NCBI lineage: Eukaryota > Metazoa > Chordata > Amphibia > Caudata > Salamandridae > Pleurodeles > Pleurodeles waltl. The sequence continues at coordinate 1,413,691,189 of NC_090447.1, read as the reverse complement.
AGGCATTAGTGATCAGCATGCACGGTTCCAGCATGCTTCCCCCCTAACCCCCCACCCCCAAAAATTACTGTAAACCCCCCATCCCCACAACTACCCCAACCCCCAAAATTACCACAACCCCAACACCCCTCCCCTAAAACCTAAACCACCCCGAGCCCCCACCCCACCCCAAAAACTAAAAATACCCCGAGTCCCCACCCCGCCCCTAAAAACCTAAACACCCCAACCCCCAACCCACCCCTTAAACCTAAACCCTGACCCCCCTCCCCCCAAACCCTAATCACCCCCAGCCCCCCACCCCACCCCAAAAACTAAAAATACCCCGAGTCCCCACCCTGCCCCTAAAACCTAAACACCCCAACCACCCACCCCACCCTTTAAACCTAAACCCTGACCCCCAAACCTTAATCACCCCAAGCCCCCACCCCACTCCCCCCCCCAAAAAACCAGCCCCAGTCCCAGCCCAACTTACCTCCTCCTTAACTGCGTTGACTTTGACTCTCTTCTTCTGTACCTTAACCACGCATGTATGTGGTTCAGACATGCGTGGTTAAGGTACGAAAACCAGGAAGTCGTGGAAAATGAAAGCGTTGTTTCGCTTTCGTTTTTCACGACTTTGTGGTTTCAGGAGTCGTTGTTCTGGGTGTTTCCCGTCCAAAAATGGACTAAAGTTTGTAAGTCACATTGACTATATAGTTGTTGTGTGGAAAGTAGCAAAGACATCATTGCAATAAAACATGACAGACATGAAAACTAAACATGAAAGATTCACATTCAGTTCAGAATTCGATGAAAATCCATTAATTGATTTGCAGTTCAGAGTCACAACATACATTGAAAGAATAACAATATCCATGTACCCCAAACAAAGAAAAATAAATAACCTATTGCATTTCACAAACTTTCAACCAGGCTCGCAGTAACAACATTCACTATTGGCTCAATTAATGAGACACTTTGAATGATGCATAATTTAAACAAAATGAACATGTTAAGGAAATGAAAAAAAACAAGGATATCATTAAAATGTATCGACCAAAGCATTATGTCAAATTTAATCAAACTAACAAGAACTGTACACTATGGGCCTCATTTGGAGTTTGGCAGACGGGAAGACCCGTCTGCCGAACTTCCGCCGGGGAGGTTGCGGCCACACTGGTGACCTCCCCGCTGGACCCATTACGAGGTTTCGCTAGGCTGATTGGTGGAAACTGAGGTTTCCGCCTGTCAGCCTAGTGGGAAACAGGCAGCAATGCTGACGCCCGGGAAGGGTGCACCAGCACCCTCGCAATGTTCATTGTCTGCACAGCAGAAAATGTATATTACGAGGGTGCTGGGCAGGCGGACCCCTGCACTGCTAATGCCAAGTGCATGTGCAGTGCAGGGGCCCCCCTGTGGCCCTCTGTACGTGTTCTCTGCCAGCCTTTTCATGGTGGTAAAACCGCCATGAAAAGGCTAGCACAGAAAGAGGTCGTAATCAGCAGGGAAGTGCTGCATTCAGCGCTGCCCTGGCTGATTGTGATCTCCACCCGCTGTCAACCCATCCCAATGTGGCAGTCCGCAAGACTGACAGTCTTAGGACCGCCATCCTCATAATGAGGCCCTACGAATTGAAGAAGATCAAAAGAGCCACAAATTTGTCTCTAAATATTTATTGAATCACAAGAAAATTGTTCATAAAAATTGGCATGCATTACAAAAAATGTCAGTGAAATCAAACATTTATTTAATGACATGCCATTAACTCTCCATAAAGTGCACCTACAGACTTAAAAGTGAAAGAAAAAATGGCAGCCAAACACAAACAAGTGAAAGTTAAATACCATCGCCTAAATTACTTGCATGCACTACAATAACATTTTGCAACCTGAAATCACCCACCACCACCATCTCCTAAATCTAATTAAATGCGACTACGCTGGTACATGTCACATTGATCCTTGTATACATTCCATCATTCATTAGAAGACAACCAGTTACCCTAAATTTGGGTAGAATAGGCATAAATGTAATGTCTGGAACGCAACATGAAATCACACTTAATCCATTGTGATGATGATAAAGCCACCCTACCCATTAAATACCATTTCAACATTTGAAATCAAAGAACAGACATCCAATGTGAAAAGTCAAGAAACATTATATTGCAGCAAGAAACTGTCATGATCCTCAGTTTGGACTTTCCTTCTTGCACTCAACTTACACAATACTCACAACTGCTTGATGGTGCACACATTCGAAAGCAGGAATGGCTGGCCGAGTGCACGGTGTGTTGGCACTACTTTGAGAGAGGTTTCCTGTCTTCCATGGACACAGTAAGTGGAACACCTGAGATCAATGGAGGAAACAACATGGCCCATGTGACCACAGGAGTCTCATGAAATTTCCAGATGGGAGTGGCCATCTTGAGTTATAGAATATAAATTTCTCATAATACAGAGGGTCCTTGTAATCAATATATATAGTTGCTGCAGCTGCGACCTAAATGCCAGAGTGATAAAAATTAATAAACTGTTGTTATCCTTAAAAATAATTGAAAGACTGTACTGGATTTAGAGAAGTATTCTAGGAAACTATTTGTGCTTAAGGATTTGAAACTAAAATTTCAAAACACTACTTTGTAGTGATCCTTTTAGTAATACAAACTTCTATACTGTGCATTTTATTATTGCTACATGAGGAGCAAAAAGGTCCCTATCTCTTCACAGACTCAGAAAACCGTTTGTTGTTTCTCATATGGTAATCAGTTATTGACAAAAGGGGAGAGGGGGTGATTCCTTGATGTCAGATTATACTAATGTACATTTAATATATTGCAATTCATATAACACAAAAGGGAGCTGTTTGTAATGAGAAACACATTATAGTCTTCACGTTATTATCATAGATAGTAATTGTGTTTCAGCTTCATCGTAGAAAATTGAAGGTCTAGGGCCAGATGTCCAAAGTATTTTTCCTGTGACAAAATGCTTTTTGCAATTTACCAAAGGCAAAATGTGACTTAGTAACTTGTTAACGAATCGCATTTTGCTTTTGCAATTCGGTATTAGGAATGGGCATGTTTAGGACATGTCTTTATTTCATCTTATTCCTCAATTTTTGGGGTCTTTTTGAAAATAAATTGAACCTTAGCATTTAGATATAAAGAATTTCTCCAAAAGTTAAAGATAGTTTAGAATACCGTTTATTGTTATCAAAAGCTGCGGTAAATGCTGTTTCCGCCCGCCGGCCCAGAGAGGAACTCTTAATAGGGTTGGCAGGCAGAAGACCGGTGTGGCGGTCTTCCGTGCTAATGAGTTTAGCAGTTTGGCGGGCAGCCTCTGCCCCCTGCCAAATTCATAATAACGGCCTCAGTGTGCATTAGCCACAATTTTGATTTTAATGTCACTGAATATAACTACCAACATAAACCAGTCTACAATGTCTTCCTACTTAATATATTCCTCTCACCTTTACTAGTTGTTGCAGGAAACGCAAAACACATAACATTGTTATCTCATATTTGTCTGTTCTCTCTACCTGCACCTTTACTTGGCATTACCTCTTCTTTTAGAATTTTAGCTTTAACCTATTTTTTAGCAAAGTCAAACATTTCTCCTTTAGATTGTTCCTGTAAATTGTTGCAGGAATCTGCCTATCCACCATTATGTGACAATGACTTTCCTTTATTTAGTGCTTCGAAAGAAAATGCATCTTAATATTGCTCAATGTAATGATTCTTGAGTTAGAAAATTTAGAAGAATGGAAGGCTGAGTGAGCCTTGTTGGTTTTCAAACTCATGAATTACAGATAAGAGAAGAAATCAGTGGAGAACATGTACCCACTGTGACATCTTTCTCACTATGATAGGGTCACTGGGTACATTTGCCTGGAGTTTGTTAAAGACATCCTGTCTAATGTTAGACACTACACTACTTTGGCTTTAGCACTAGCTAGTAGAAGAAAGACAATCCAGTGGGGACCGGTTCCTCCTCCTAAACTTAAGGACTAGCTGAAGGACCTATTGTGTTGCAATGAACAACAGGACAGTTACTAGGGATTGTTGCCCACCCTGTCTAGACCCAATGCCTTAAGGGCGTATTTTCCTCTGCTCAAAGTCAGTCTCCTAGTGAGGGAAATCAAGGATTAATCAGATTGTGCTACTGGTTCCTTGTTCAAATTGTAATCACACTTGTGTGAACTGATAACACTGTTTATGGAAACACCTGACTGATGATGTCCTGTGGTTGATTGCTTTGGAAGCAGTTCCCTGTTGACAATGCTCTTGATACGTGTTGCTCTCTGTAAGATGGAGTGGGTGTTTCTCTGCTATTTCTTGTTAAAACTTCAATAAATTAAATATATATTAAAAAGGTCATGGTGGCCTTTAACATCCTTGATCACGCTACATTTTTAAAGAATCTAACAGGATTGGTGGGGGGGGTCAGAGATCTCTGTGAAATGGATTAAATCACTCCTGTCAGACTGAAGAACCAGAGTCATAGTCAGCCAAACATCAGCTAAAACCATGTCAGTTCAATGTGGGGTACCTCAGGGTTCCTGCCCACCTCTCATCCTGTGTGTTTATTGTATATATCCAGTCATTGCATGGCTGCTAGTGTTTGGGACGTTTCCACAAATTGTGTTCTGCCCTTCCAGTGATCTTTTAAAGGATCGCCTTAAAGTTGAATACGATTTTGTGAGTATCCACAAAATGGATGCATGAGAGCTGGTTGGGGTTGAATGCAGAGCCACCCAAGGCTCCAATGTTAGCCACCCAAGGTTCCAATGTTGGAAACTTAGTGGAGCCTCCAATTCTATAGGTAACTGAGAGTTTGGTGGAGTGAGTGCTCCATCGCAATGTAAATGGCCCCACTCTGTGCATACAAATTTCCTCAGTGTCATGCAACATGAGAGACAGATACAGCAAGATTTGGGAGCAGTCGAGCAAGGTGGCATAACACCAATTGATGGTACCCTCATGCAAAATTTGTGATGAGAGGCCCGAGTCTCCATATGTTATAGATATTCATTGGCCTTAGGCTGAATGGAGCCCCGATTGAAGTGTTGAGGGGGCCTAGAGGGTTGATGCCCCCCGTGGTCTGCAGGGCTGCATTACACTCCAGTTGAGCAGTAGCTGGAGACACACTGTTGTTTTGCTATATTTCTGATGTTGATATTTGATTTTGTTGATATTTGTTGATATATCTGATGTTGATTACTTACTTTAGAAATATGTAAAAACCCTGCAGGTAAGAGAAATGAATCTAGGTCAGGCGATATTAGCACCTGCCCTGCATCTGGTGTGTCAAAGCAGGTGGACATGGCCTTTTCTCACATTGGCCCCAATAGCTGGAACAATTTATCCTTCCCTGTCAGGACTGCCAGTTCCATTCTCGAATTCAAAAAGAAGCTGAAAATCTAGCTCTTTCAATAGGTTCCGCTCAGACAGCCTACTCAGCTCCCTCTAGGGTGCCAGGATACCCTCCAGGTGATACGCACATGTTACAAACACTAATAACATGGCATAACATTGCATGACCTAACATAACCTAACATAACATAACATGAGATGAGATAACATAACATATTCCAGTACCGAGAAACAGATCAATACCTGGAATATTTTTGGAGGACCTGGCTTTGGCTGCATGTGTACTGTAATGTGCCCATATGTGTGTTATCTGTGTAGGCATGTATCTGCATTGTCTATGTGTACATGTATATGCTGTGTTGCATGTGTATGCATGTTTGTGTGTATGTATGTATGAATATTTTAGATCTTATATACTACAGAGCCAGCAAAGCACTACCGTACATAGTGGGATACAGAGAACAATTCAAGATCATGTAGAAAATTGGCTTGGTGTGAAGGATGGAATTCTAAGAAGGTAATTAGAGAGGAAGAAGCCCCTGACAGTAAGGTACTTCTTGAAGAGATACGTTTTTACTCCTTCTCTGTAGTTGATGGTTTTGAGAGCAAGGTTGGTCTGTGGTGTGATGTTGTTCCACTTCGTGGGTGCTTTGCTTGAGAAGGTATGTCTTCTGTTCTTTTTCCAGCTTCTTAACGTAATTGCTTTGTGCCTTCTAAAATAGTGAATTTGCCTGTTGGATCGGTGGAGTGTTGGTTGCTATGCTACGAAGGTGGAGCAAAAGGGCGTGTGAGCTATGCAGGTTTGCTGGCGCAGCCGGTGCAGCTGGTACAGTGTGGGAGTGATTTGGTTGTACTTTGTTTAGCCCTTAGAAGTGTGGTGACATGGAGGCTGCTTGACTGTAGCCAACAAAGACTCAGGGATGTCAGTAAGCATGGCATTGCAACAGTATGGGAAAGGACCAAGTTTGGATGGTGTTTTGAAGTCAAGGCCAGGAAACTATTTTTTATTCTGCTCAGAACAGATAGTTGTAGCCAGGCTTTTTGAATTCTCCTGGCAATGTGGGTTCTTGTTGATTTTGTACTTGCCAATAATCTGTGTTATGTTCTCTGTACACTCCTGTGTGGCATTAGTGGGATTTTTATATGCACGTGTGTTGTCTGTCTGCATATTTTAGTACAACATCCAACAAGATTTTTTGATTTGCAAAACTACCTTAAGTTGTCAGACACTCTGGCAAGTAGATTTCAGAAGCAAAGGACCAACCTCGTGAACTGAACTACTGACCTGTTCATGTTGTTTACAAGTTAAAAAATAATGCCAGCGGACTGTAACGCTGTGATATTTATTTTGGAGCCCGCCTAGTTCTACAAATTGGGACACCTTGTCTAGGGATTTTGGCTCAAGACAGCACAGAGCAAACATGAATCAGGAAAGGTGATTAAACAAGGTTTACAGCTGGCAGGCAAAGGCCTGGCTTTCAGAAGACTCTCAAACTTCTGAGATGAAATGGGAACCCCGAGCCTGCAAGGAAGGAATGTGCAGTCTGCCACCAAAAGTATTAGGCTAAAGGAAGCAAAGAGGTCACAGTCTGCCCAAATGAAAAATAAGAGTTAAGTTAATGTTGCGCCAACTCAAGATGCACTTTAAGGAAGGAAGGGTAAGACGGTTACAGATGAGATGAGGTTGGAAGGATGGGCATGTCCAGGTCCAAGTCTTGGGCAAGGAAGCATCAGACACGACTCGTCATCAAAGAGAGCAACAATCTAGAATGCTGATTGTTAGAGAGGCAGGAGTGGGGAACGATAACTATTGCCCTCTAGCCTGGATGCCCCCTTTACTTAGTAAATAAATATGCAAGTGCAGGGGACCAAAGTTTTTTCTCTTAAGAACCACCGTCGGCACTAGCCAAATGCCAGGACTGCCAAATTCCAAGGCTAACCCTTCTTGATTCCTCCTCATGCCTCTCACTTCCACCGCACAACACTTCCTGTCTCTTTATCTCGTTCTTGCAGATTCATTTACTTAAGTATGTCCTCCCTTCATCGCTCTTTTCTTATCCTCCTCCTCCTTCATTTCTCCTTTTCTGCCACCCGCTTCCTGCAACTAGTGCACAAATTAGACACAGGGCTAAGAACCTGTTTGTGGACTACACTATTAGCCGCCAAAGGAGTCACGCTGTTATTGTAAGTCTGCCCCAACCACTTACGGAAGATAACATCTGTAGGATTGTAGGACATCGGAGCTCCAGAGTGACAATGAGAAAAGTAAAGTCTATAGACAGCCCATACACCAGGCAAGTTATTGCATATCTTCCCTCCTCAAAACTGACAACACAAACTAAAGGAACAACGCAACATGAACGACACTATGCACACTACAACAAAATAGTTGTAATGCACACTCAACAGAGGTAACTAGCATTAGCAAGACTTGACTAAAGCATTTTTAGGTAAAATAAACAAATACACAATTGCTTTTTGTACACAGTACATTTATGGGATAAATAATTAATATGTCATGATTTGATGTACTTTTAAAATGTAAAATACTCCCTCGTCTGTTGCAATGCATGAAGTGAAAGAGAACTACTCCCATGGGTGGAACAAACGCCGCTTTATGTGTATTGTAAGTAATTGGTAACAGTAGGTCTTGTAGACAGTTGAGCTGCTAAACCAGACCTACAAAATACAGAGCCAAATGTATACATACACCTTCATCTTTCTAAAAACTTCAAACACCAAGGGCACACACTTGCCTCCTCACAGAAGACAGAAACACCATATAAGCACTCAACCAACACAGGGAATAAACTCTCTCCACCCACAGATCAGGATGTTAGCATAACTTTCCCCCACCTTGGACACAAACACTTTCCTCAACCGTAGACATAAGAACTCCTATGCTCTTCACACCCACAAGCCATCTTCACAAACCATCACAACCAGCACTCCCACTTATCTTGCAGACAAACTCATCTCTGGTGGTTTACGGGACACACCCGCAGCCAGGATTCCATCAGAGAGTAGGCTAAGAAGTATGAAAATGAAAAAAACAAGGCAGCAAACATTTTCATATACACATCCAGGATCTTGAATAACTTCCACCTATCCACACCAACACTGCTCCAATTGAGGAAAAAGTTGCAGATGCACCTCTTTAAAGATCACTGCATTACAATGCATTAACAGTCCACAAACCACCTACCTCTCTTGTCACTTGTTCACTTTATGCAATTCTTCGACTTTGTACAGTGCTCCAATAGCTTTTGGCTGGCAAATATGTACATACTCAGAGAGGGGGGTCAAGGCTGCCAAATATGTACATACTCAGACAGGAGGTCAACTGTACACTCCCTGACCACATGGGGAAAACACTTACTCTTCCAGGCCACACAGGACAACAACACAATTTAGTCACATCCAGGGTAATCTTGTGAACTAGCATCAAACTTCCCAACCAAGGGTAATCTCAAGACCTCAGCTATAAACACACCTTTCCAGGTTAATCTTGTGAACAGAGCATTAAACACTCCCATCGAGGGTAGTCTCAGAAACCAGCTTCAAAATTCCCTATCTAGGACGATCTTTTACATTTTGAAACATGCAGCCCTTATTGGGATAATGGCATGAACAAAGAACTAAAAGCCCCTTCCACAGCAAACCTGTGAACTATTAACAACCGCACCTATTCAGTGTAATTTCTTGAACATAGCAACAAATGCAACCATCTAGAGTAATCTTATTAACATTGCATCACAAAAGCATAAAGGCACCCTGATTTCCTATACATTGGTGAAGGCACTCATGCTACACAAGGCGGAGTAATGTGATCTACATTGCAGTGCCAATCAGCTTTCATGTGAAGAAGCTATTTTGCACCCAAATTTGACATAAGTGCAAAACACCCAGAGTTGACATGAGTGCAAAATTGCGTTGCCTTGTGGAGCACCAAGCATCCTAGAAACTATGCAACAGGAGCATAATGGGGCAGGAACAGTGGATCACTGGTAGGATTCCATGCAAAGCCAGGCCTACTAAAACAGCAAGACCTGGATATGTGCAAACCAATGGTGCCTGATGAGGTCATTCACAAACAAGGGTTAAGAGGAATATCTCCTGATATTCTTATGTGTAGCGTGTTATTTCTGGGAATTTAAGCATTTTACAAGTCTTGCGCTTCGGTGGTTGTCATCGTGTTGAACTTGGTACTGGAGGATGTACCTCGAGTACCTGTTTCCTGCAGGCCCCACTGGCTCCGCTTTGTGTCACAGCACAAAGCTTAGCATCATGCTAAGATGACTTTTAGTCATAGCACAGCCAATTACATCAAAAGCTCTTTTCATAAATAAGGTTTTTTTGCTGTTCACGCAGTCAACGCTGTAGATTTCCACATAGTGCTGCTCTGGGTTATGTTTAGTAAATCTGGATCTATAGGGTTCAGAACAGACTTTATACTAGTGAAGTATGTTATGCTTCCAATATCACTGGCCTATTTAGTCTCTTCACTGAGCTGACTAGCTGCATGGCTGAGGCCTGCATGCAGCAAACTGAAGTACATTAATTGCAAAGCCAAGTACGTGAACAATCCCCCCTGCTTATCAGAACTGCCCTCCCTATGGGTGGTCAAGGAGAATCAGAAGCCTAAACACCCTACAGCTTAAAAAAACAAGATTCAAAACTTCTTTTGGCACAGAAGCATTCTTTCATTGGCAGGGCTGGTTTTAGGGTGGTGAGACGAGTGGAGCAGCACCTGGCACTGAGCTCAGGGTGGAGGCTGTGGGGTGGTATGTATTTAGAAATAACTTATGGGTTTAAAAGCACCTGCTGCAGAGTCCTTTGTGTCAAGCAGTTTCAGGCAACATTAAAAATGTCAAGATAGCTCTGGTGAATAATGTTCCTTCTGAGAGAGATCGGAGTTTTGTCTAGTGGCATTTTTGACACATCATAAAGTAGCACAGAAGGTTAATATGCCTGCTGCAAAGAACGTGCACCATGCGGATGACACAACTATATTTTATATGGGTAACTCAGTGGGTTACTACTTTTGTCATAGAGATCCTTTAGTTACTTGCAATTCATATGTTACAACCCTGATATAGCACAGTGACCTATGAACTGTCATCAAAGAGCAACATGCAAACTTTGTGGTATAGGTTAGAATATTATGATTTTTCCCAATCTTCATTATCTTTATTTATGTTGCTAAAAAGGGTTCTTTTGGGTAGAATATCCATAAAGCCATCACCAACCACTGTTGAACGTTTAAAATCTTGAGTTTGTGCTTCTCTAAACCAAACCCTCTTAAAATATACTGCCTACTCGTATGGATGACATGTGCTTCCTACACCTGGTAATCCTCATACTCTTATGTAACATTTTCTATAGACTGATTTGCACACATATGATTTATTGTCGGTGTATAATGTGTGGGTGGTGTAAAGTAATCTGACACCGTACAGTGGTATGAGTAGCGCTATAAAACAATTTAAATGAATGGGACAGAGGGGCTATAGAGAGATGCGAGGCACTGTTGGAAGGTAGTAGTGAGGGAATTTGTGAAGAAGGAGGTCATAGGGGGCACCAAAAATCATTGTCACAACAGGAGTAACCAGCACTAAAGCCAGCCATGTTCATTGGACCCACAGCCTCCACCTGAAGCTCTCTGTCTCTTGACATTCATGTGAAACCAAACCTTCTGATTTTGGGAAAACAGTTAAAAGCAAATGTTTTCCAGGTAGTACTCTATTCTCTTCTAAACCCGACTGCCCATCTGACACAATGACATTTTAACCTCGGATTTCCCTTATAAATTCCATGCAAAATCCATACAATGGCCTCATTACGATTATGGTGTTCCGACCGCCAGACCGCCAATACAGCGGTAAGAAGGACACCGCCAAGCCGGTGGCCTCCCCACCACTGTATTATGATCACCCCACCGGGCTGGGCGAAGGAAACAGTGCGGTGGGATTGGCTTCAGGCGGAGCCGAGGCCAAAGCATCGTACTGTTGGTGCTGCCAGCATACTCAGAATGCCTGACAGGGGGCCTCTGCACTGCCCATGACACTGGCATGGGCAGTGCAGTGGCCCCTTCTCTGCCTTTCCACTGGCTTTTTTGTGGTGGAGCCCCCGCCATGGAAAGGCAGGTGGAAAGGTAAGTCGTGATCAGCACAGTGGTGCCGACATCGGCACCGCCATGCTTGACCATAACTCGCATCGCCGCCAACCCGTTGGGATCAATGATCCAGGTGGTGATAGCGGTTTTTGTGCTGATCTGACCACCAGCATCCTAATCTGGCGGTTGAATCGCCAAGGATGCGGCGGTTGGACCGCCACCGTGGGTACGGTGATCCATGGACTGCTGTACCCGTAATGAGGCCCTATGTCTTTTGCATTTCCTATTGTTCAAGTGTTGTTCCTCAGTGATATGTTCTGTGATTAAATGTGTTATCTGTAAAACACCTTATTAACTTTTTGCTTACTAATGCTATACATGAATGACACGTATAATTAATTAATATGTTTCTAAAACCTCAAACATTACTTTCTAAACAAATAGCAAGGCAACGCATAAAAGTACCAGGGTCATTGTGAGTGGCAGGCATAAGGTGAACCCTTAGTATGATAATTTCTTAAGCTACTAACATAAATGTCAAACCCGTAGGCCCTGACTGTCAATATAAAACTCCTGTGACAGTCTGTTTTGTTACAAAGGCCTGTGGTTTCATAATGAGAATTATGCTTGGGAAAATATCAGCTTCTTTTTTATGTTATTTTTATACGTGTTTGTATAGTATAGCCCTAGCCAATTACTTGGCCTCTTGGCGCTATGTACACACATCAGCTTATGGTTGTGATTTATCAGTGGAGGTTCCCCTTTGGGAAATGTTGTCCTAGCCCTCATTTGTGCAGATGGATTGTTTAGATGGTGTTTCATAAAAAGGGTGGGTTTTGTGACATGCCTCTCTCATGTGAAGATGAGTGTGGAGTGGTTATCTCATTGTCATAGTTCACATTACAGTTTTGTGTCTGTAGGCCTTCTGTCCAATGTGTCATCCGTAGCAAAGTTATGCAAGGGCAATGAAACTTTTGCTCTTCCAAATGACACAAGTGGCTGTGTGTGTCAGTCTTTTCAAGGGCAGTATTTGTCTACCTTTTGTTCTCATTTGGGATGTTTTCATTCCTGATCTAGGTTGTAAAAGAAGCACACTGAACTAGGCTATTTTCTAAAACTGGGGTTTAGCTAGATCACACTGTCAATAGTCCTACCTCCCTTTCTCTTCTTTACACCCTGAGGCGTCCCAATACAACATTCTGGACAGAGCAAAGAAAGGCAGATGCATCAACCCTTCCACAGAAGACTAATGGCATCTCAATCAGACTGGGAAGGTCATCCTGCGGGCATCATGGATGGGTGCACACACAGCCCGGGTTGGAGGGTGTTCTCAACATTATATGCAACAATTCAGGGAGGATGCAGGGACTTTCTAACCCAAAGCAATCATAAATGGGAAGACTGCTTAGGTACGGAATTGTCCACTAAACAATGGACTAAGGCCCTGGAGCGGGTGAAATGCGTCACACAATGCCCGACTAAAATTCACACAATTTAACTACATGCATCAAACTTATCTTACACCACACTGCCTACACATAATGTTTCCAGCGCTGCCTCCAGTGTTTTCAAGTTGTGGCCAAATGGATGTCACGTTCATACACATAGTATCGGAATGCCCTCCATTGCTGCACGCATGTGGGGAGATGATGAACATATTGCAACAGTGATAGATGTCCAGCTGATATCTGACCCACTGTCTCTTCGGGATCACACGCCGCACCAGGCACACCAAACACTTCTTAAAGCTGGTTGATCTAGCTCTAGGCCTCTTCAAGAGACTGATCGCCATGAACTGGAAGGCTGATAAAGTGCTGGCTTCAGGTGACCCATAAACGGGCCTTTGCTGAGGCAGATGCCATGACACACAATCGCAGATTGAGAGGAGGAGAAGGAGCTGCTACTCTGTGAGACCGCTATATTCTCAGATTGTTTCACAGCTTGAACCCACTCCACTGCCAGGCTACCTGACATCTCAAACTGGGCGAAGCCTTTTGATGACACTCATTCACTCCTTTTGTATCTACAAGGGACCCTATGTCCTTCCATCCTTCCCCCTCTCTGCCCCTCCTTTCTCTTCCACCCCACCGACAAACCCGCCTAAAACACACATATTTGCTGTATATAGGAAGTGTGTATGTCACTAGCGTCACCGTGACCCCAGTCAGTTGCCTTTGGCTTTGCCTTTAGCAGCACCAGCCATACGGCTACTAATGTTATTGTTTTCTTTCATCTCATGTTGCGTATGTTAACTACTCCCCTGGAAAGAAGATGCACTGTTATTCTAGTTCATCATCCTATAACCTATCTCCTATTCCCAGCTGCCCCAATCCATGCAAATGTATGCTTCGTTCTTGTATAACACTGATGTCATATGCTGAGACGTGATCATGTGTCCTTTTCATGAACAGTGCCTGCATATTTTGTGGAAATTGTTAACCACATGCTAACATATTTTTTTTAATGTTGGGTGCACAACCCTAAATACACAACAAAATGGCCATACTCGCAAGCCTACAGAGCATGCACCAATGCAGCTCGGTAACAAACGGCACTATTTAATTGTGACACGAGGCGGGTGCAAGATCTAGGAAGACTCAAAGCCCAGTTAGTGGCATGAAATTTTCATAGTGCATTTCTACCTGTACATTGATGTCAGCACAACCTCTTCTGGCCTGCATAAAAAAACAACTGTTATTCATTCCTGCGTTCACAGATATCTACAGGTGTGGAGAAACAGGACACACCAGCACCACCACCAGTTGTCAGGACATCCTAGCAGTGGGTGGATGGCCCGAGGGGTGTACTTGAACAACAATCTTACATTGCCCCTGTTCTCGCGACCTACCTTCAGCTGCAGTTTTTCTACAACACTTTTATAGCCAACGCTTCCACTTATCTCCCTACAACCACAGACACCAGTGTCCAGCTTATTTCTCTATGTAGAGATGTGCTTCTCTGCATCGTTCAATGCACAAGCTCCTTGGTCTATCACCAGGAGCTGTCTCTCTTCTCCTTCCAGGGACCTCCAGGTAATTAATGGTTCTAGTGGGTATTGGATTTCATTTCTCGTTTCTTTCGTCTTGCACTTCTGGTTTCACACTGAATGAACAGAAGATTGAGGCAGGAACAGATCAAATTAATTTACTAATAGTAAGACCTACACAGGTCAGACACTTCTAGGACAGACCCAGAAAATATCGGTGAACGACTAGTATTAACAAAATCAAGAGCAATTGGCTTGTACGGAATGTAATTGTATTACGCCTTTATTGCGGTATGGATCTCTCTCACATAGTATTCTCTTGTGGATTGTGTTTGTTTCAAATGCCATTCTTGATTGCATCACTGTTACTAATAAAAATAACACTTTGAAAAAAAATCTTAAAAAGTAAGTAATAAAATATTCAACAATATAGCTGGCCGTAAAAAAGAGCAGTTGCCATACTATTAGCGCCTAGTGCAAAGACACCGTTATACTCGTGGTTGATTGAATAATAACATAACAACCTGTACATAACATTACATAGAACATGACATAACATTGCATGTAAAACGTCATGGGAACAGAAGGGAAGTCCAGCCTCACGATGTATCACAATGGCGTACGTAATAAGATGTTACACTCTGATTGGGTGGATTTTACATAGCCTTAGGACAAGGATGCTTGCAGTGGCGTTGATCGCGTCGCCGAAGAGAGAGCCTGAGCGGTGTTCGGCACGGATAGCAACAAAAAGAGACGAAGGACGACCCATATCTGACCTGACGCTCCATGTCGCGTAATGAACAAGAGGCTGCAGAGTGTGCAAAGGTGAATCATGAGCTCGTTAATGCTTTTAATTTTGTGGTCACTTTCATCCCATAAATTGCTGGAGATTTGCCAAAAACGTTGACGTGGTTAATGGCTTTTTTCATCTCTAATAACTTGGAGGAAATGGAAAAGCAAGCTACTTTATTTGAAATGAATCACCTTTTTCTCATCTCCAGTACTCGCAGATCCAGCCAAATAAAATTTAGCATCGCAGCCCAGCGGATCCTCTGAATCAGGTTCAGATATTTCAGTGGGGCAGACGCTTTAGGAGTTTCACACCCAATGCTTAATTTATTTTTAAAAATGTTAAAACAAAAGAGAGGGGGCCATCACTTTTCTGAAGAGCCCGATGCCTGCTCTGCTGAATGTTTGGGTTCTGAATACATAGGCTGCATAATGCTGGTTCCACCCCATGATTCTCCCCTCCCCCCCCTTTGCTCCACCACCCCCAGTGCCTTTTCAGCCATGAGTTGCCCTTCTTTCCCCCTTCTCTTTCTTGCATCAGGTTAAACTCTAATGATGAAAAGTAAGTCCCGGTCCCCAAAAATGAGTGCCAATGCTTGCCACGTGCAACCACAACCACACTGCTCACACTGAAAAACTACAGAGGGAAGAGCACTTAATCATGAACACAACTCTTGTGTGACACCTCATAATGCATAATGACAGTGGGGAGTAGTTCCCCATACAAGTGTTTAGGCTTTTAAAGGTCTCTCATATGTGTTGTAATGCACATTTATAGAGTGCACTGTCACTTTGGCACTGAGCAGGTGTGAGTCTAACCAAACCTAGGGTTTAGCTGGACTACTCGAAAAGCCAGGCCTTCAGCTTCTTGCATAATTCACGAAGCGAGGAGGAGGTTCTTATTCATAGTGGTAAATTGTTCCATGCTTTAGGAGCGATGTAGGAAAATTCTTGATCACCGGGTCTCCGTATGAGTGGGATGTGTTCAAACAGAAGTCTGAACGAGAAAGAGTTGTCTGGAAGGTTTGTGAAAGTAGATGTGAATGTGGAGGTATGCTGGGCCAGGGTTATGTAGTGCCTTGAAAGTGTGGGGGAGGACCTAGTCTTCCCTGAAAATCAAATTAGGTATATAGAACAAAGCGCAATTGTTTGAATACACAATATTTTAGTATTCCAACTAAAGTCCTCACATAGTTGAGTGAGATGTATTAATCAGTCACAGTACCCATAGAGTGTGAAAATCCAGGCATGTGACCATGCAAGCATGTAATGCGCTTGCATGCTTAGTGGAGGCAGGAGTACATACCAAGGTGGGAACATGCTTCATATGGAATGCCAGCCTTACACCACCTAACAACCTGTAGATTTAAAATCAAGTACACCAGATTTCTCATAAAAGTTCCCATCCCTTCATCCTGCAGAAATCGGTTATTCCAAAGTATTTATTAAAGTGATTGCTTGATGCAGAAAGGCAGAGTACTTAAGCTGTAACACATAAAAGGTGTGAAATGACTCAGTGAAAAACAAATTGCTAAACTAATTAGGCAGGAGAATTGATGAAGTCTATAGGTTGAGAAATCATTCAAACTTTTACTTCTTTGAAGATACAATGGGCAACGAGCAAGAGTGTACCTAACAATGTCACTCGGCTCTATGTTATGGTGAAGGTGTGTGTAGCTCACCTAAAAGTCATATGAATATTTTACTTTTGGAGGGCTGCGGTGGTCACATTTGTTCTGAAGGGTGCATTACCGCAAATATTCTGACCAGTCTTTTTTTGAAACTTTACATGGTTTTCAGAGGCTTGAGTCCTGACGAGTACTCAGTCTGGTTGACATGTGTGAAAGCACTGGACTTGCTTATAATGTTGACTTGCACATGCACACATGCAGGTAATTGCCTAGGATATCCTCTGTGAGGTGAAAGCATAGTAGTGGGAAGGGAACACGTATGCAAACAAAACTGAGGTCCTTCTCAAAGTGGGAGCAGACCTGTTGCACATGACAACAATGTTGAGGGCACCATTGATGTTTGGATGTGCACACATGCTATGAAGTCAAATGGTATTGAAATTAACATCCATCACGAGGCTCCGTTTTAACTTAACAGCTCTGGGCAACTCTAGTTGGTACACCATGCACTACGTTTGCGTTGTGAACAATAACAGAGCTAAGATTCCTTCAGGTCTTTCGGTACCTTTAATGAAGCCTAAAATGACAAAAACACTTCTTTCAGTTTCACATGCTGAAGCAACTGTGGGTAGTCAATGGTTAATTAGGGACCAATTGTTGTAGGGTGTAGACCTCTCTATCAGGAATCCTTGCTCATTGCCCCTGTTGTCACAGATATTTAGGGTCATGAACATTTATGTCTACCTGAACTTTTTGAACTGGAGGTGGATAAACTCAGGCTTGGGGCACAAAGTCTCTCAGTGTCAGTGGGTCCCTAGAAACACAGTGATCTACCCCCATCCCATCTGAAGGTATTTTACTAGATAAGATTTCGGTGAACTAACCATAATGATATGAAGAAGCTTAATCATACTAGAGCTCATGGCGGTCATCTTACCTGAAGAGCTAGGACCCACACAAACATGCTGAAAAACTTATATGTGTACTTTTAAAGAGCAGATCTGCAACAACTATTGTCCTGTCTACGTCTGATTCAACCATACAATACAACCTCAAAACCCTCTCTCTAACTTAAACTGCTCAAAAAGAGTGCTGAAGACTACTTAAGCTGTACGACTGGCTTGCTTCTGCCAATGCTTCAATTTAACACTTAAATATCAACATTCCAAAACATTAACACCACCCTATTGTAGCAACCAGAAAGAAATAATGACAATTTGTTTTGTTGCTGTGGTATTGTTTTATAGAGTCCACGTACGCAGCGGCTTCTTGGAGCTATATTGACACAACATTGAGAGAAGATGGATAAACAAAAACCAGGCTGCAGGGATAGTCTAACCTTCCTCTGAGCTCAGATCATGGTGGCTGCTCGTTTTTGCTCTGGCTTGCTCCTCGAGGAGTGGGTGGCATGGACTGGATAATATGGACGGTTGCGGGGCGCAGTAATATAGAGGAGTGGGGGGCCTGTGCGGGCTGCGTCGGGGGCTCTCAGGCAACAG
This sequence comes from Pleurodeles waltl, assembly GCF_031143425.1. Lineage (NCBI taxonomy): Eukaryota > Metazoa > Chordata > Amphibia > Caudata > Salamandridae > Pleurodeles > Pleurodeles waltl. The sequence goes on along the minus strand of NC_090447.1, from coordinate 1,413,672,816 downwards.
GAATCGTAGACTGATTAGGTGTAGTCATGGCTTGACGGACCTATCGAAAACCGCCCTATGATCATGCTATTTGTGTTATGATGTTGCATGGTGAAGGGAAATTGTATAATGGATACGAATTGATAAAAAATAATATGTATCGACAAGCAAGTTTCAATTTAAAGCACCGTGCTTGCACCAAGAACGCACTACTGTTTTTGTACTGCTTTTTGAGGGGGTCACTTCTCCGTTCTATACAGTGACATACCTGGTGCTTTTGTAAAGCGCTACATGTCGCTATCGGCCGCTTCAAAGCGCTGATGCAGTGTGAGAACGGCAGCGCTTGCATCCTGTAATGCAATGATGTATTGTGACTCACCGGCTACGGCACTTTGTATAGTGTTTGATCTGCGGGAGGAGGGGGGAAGTCACAGGTATTGTGCGAATACTTTCGTCTACTCTGAAGTCTGTTTGTCTGAAGTCTGGTGTGACATCTTTTTCTGGCTGTGTTACTCAGATGCTCATAAAGTCTGGCAACAAAACCTGCATTCCCCCGCTCCCCAGCAATGCTCAATATATCGACTTCAGAGCACCGGTTCCCGACCAGGGCAATGTAAAGGCAGCCTCCCAGGTACAGATTATGACACATAGGACAGATCAAAGAAGCAGGGATATTTCAGAAGGAGCTGCAGGGGAAATACCCAATGATTAAAGGAAGCGAGGTCGATGGCACTGGCTCTGAACACAAAGTCCTGGCCAGGAGAGATCAGTGCAGCTGCCAAGAGAGGCTGGATGAGTTATATGTGAAAAGTGCAGGTGTTTACTCTCTTGGAGACGGCTGGGGAAAGTTTGAAAATCACCGGCCTGTCATAGCTCTCACGTTAAGTGAAGGTCTGGTTTGTGGGGGGAGTTGGAGCCAGGCGAGGAGTACTTCTTGTTGCCGGTAGGAGGCGCTGTGAGCATAAGGTACTGACGGTTGCGTTCATGTGAATGGGCGCATAATTGTGTCGGTCCATCTACCTACCCAGTTACCTTTCTAGGTGCATAACTTTTCGCGCGCAAACATAAATCAATTGAAATGAGAAGTGGAAACTCTTGTCACCACAGTACCATGGTTATCGCTGAGGCACGGATCAGTAACACACATCACTGCAAATTGATATATTATTAAAGCGCTTTATGTATCACGTCTGGCGTTTCTGCGCTCTAGAAGGCAACGGACGTTACTACTATCCAGTGTAACTGAACTTAATAAACCCACTTCAAAAAGGAAAGGAGGCCCTGCCAGGGTTTCACCGCGTGACCAATGAATCACACAGACTACAACATAGACCGTTGAACTTGCTGAGCTATTTACTGGTGGCGCCCTTTTCAGAAAGAGGAAGGCACGAGGAACAGATGGGATCGGTGTCCAAAATGAGCAGACAAAAAATAAATAGGATCAAGAAGCATTGCAAAATAGTCTGTGCAGTTATTAGCAGGGTCCAATGAATGGCCATGTGGATTGGTGTCAGAGGTCAATCTTGCTGCAGGTTCAGGTGGGTCAGGCATCATCAGAAGGCCTTCATGGTTCGATGTACATTGGCGAGGAGTTGCTTCTCCTTTGGTCTGACTTTTGACTTTTGAAGTATTTCATTGGCAACCTCAGGAGAGAAGTTTCCTGGGGAACTATTAAGAAGATTTTTAGATGATCTGCCAATATTAGATTGATTACTGCCACAGATGTGCATTTCCAGCTAGCACGTGGACGGAGTATCTTCAGCACCACCAACTAAAGTAATAAAAACAAGGTCATCGCTTGTTCATTATTCAGAAACAGACCTCTTGACTGCCACCAGAATGAACAAGCAGGGCCTCTACACCCCCAGTGCACAAGGAAGTGCCCTGACCTATATCAACATGAACAGAGAAGGGGGTACACCCCCTCCCATACACAGGAACAGAGCCCCCAACCACCGCTAATGGACAAACAGGATCTGTTCTCCTCCAGCACACTTAGATTGCGCCCCAGCCAACATCAGCATGAACAAGGGTAATTCTCTATAACAAATAAATGCCCCCGTCCCCCACACTGCAACACTCACAAGCACTGCCAGACGTTTAGCCAGGGCATTAAGCCCCCTCCCAAGGAAAGTGACTACATTAACATGCATGACAGCACTGCTTGAGCCCTGGAGGGACAAAAGCCTGCACTGCAAGACTGACTGGAAGGGTGAACCTTAAGGGAGTGACTAATTGCCAAAGATAAACCTTAGAGGCCCAGGCATATAAACCCAGAAAACCATGTAGAATGTCCTATTGCAATGTAAGACACACTCACCCACCTCACCGGTACAAACCCCTTCCCTCTCCTACCCAGATCCTCAACCTGCATAAATAATACACGAAAAGCACTAACCGATTAAAGCTCAACTACATCCCCCATTCCTAGATCCGAAGAGCCATTTGGCAAGTTAAGACCTCAAGAGCCTCTTGATAATTAATAAAAACAGGAATCTCATAACCACATTTGCCTACGCACATAACCTCCTGGCCACCCTCCCCATGTTACCCCTCAGCTCCACCCTCCTTAAAGTCATCACATAAACTAGGCTTCTTGAAAACTTGTTGTAGGTACTGAATGGCATTGGCCTTTTCCAATGTCTTGTCTGCTCTGCATCCAGATGGAGTCCAGCATTCTTTTCCTTTTTGAAACCCCTGCACTAAGTTGAGTGCTGTCACCAATAGAAGTCAGCTCGCGACTGTCAAGAATCTTTCGCCAGAGCTCCAAAGCTCAGGAGCACCCCTGCTTCTTGAAACAGCTGACCCAAATATACGTGTGCTTGCAGGAGAAAAGGAGGTGAAAATAATGATCCCAATATAAGATTCTGTCTGGGAAACTCCATAACCTGACATGGCGAAGACAGTAGGTCGTACAACATCTGTCGCTGATGCCTCTTATTAGTCGGTCCCTCAAAAGTATAGGCCCAGAACATGATATTTTCGTTTCTATCAAGGAGGTGAAGCTATGCTAGGACATTGGGACTGGATGTCTTTGCTGTAGCCCACTGCTGAAGCCCTGTGTCTGATCAAGCCTATGCAGATGATTTTCGGGCTTGCCCGAATGTAATGAAGTAAACCTTGTGCATAACCAGTGACATCACCACCCTCAATGAGTGGATGGCCACGGATTCAAATATTATTGTGACGTGATCTGTTCTGAAGATCAGAGTGCTGTTGCTTTAGCTCCCAGATTTTCACCTCCTCTCCAGCCAGCTGGTCCATCACCCATTCCACGTCATCTGTTCTGGTACTGGTAGCCGTCACATCTTTGTGGATCTTTAGCATACATGCCTTGAAGTCCGTACGCATCGAGTTGACTGCAGAAAGTATCTTCTGGAGAATCAGTTCCATTCAATCATGAAATATTTTTGTTGCATGGGGGATGCCATCCTGCACCCATAAGCTCTTGGCTGGTGAAGGCGTCCCAGAGGTGGTGCACTGTTTCGCCCAGTTCAATACCAGGAGTTCCTTCACAAACTACTCTCTCCTACCTTTTCCACTGACCCTTGTCAGCCCTGACTCACAGCAATGTGTCTGGAAGAAGGAATATCACAGTGGTCAAGTTGCTGGAACAATTTGTGTCATTCCTCAAGAATAACCCAGGCAAAATTCCAGGCACTTTGATCATGGATAGGTCCACGAGAAAGCAACACAGAGGAAACTGACACCAGAGGAGGCAGCATTTACTCAATGGAAATTACTGAGGAAGCTTGGAGAGTGTAAGAGGCTTTAGGGCTCCAACACCACTGCAGCCTTCCCCTGGCTAAATCAGTCCATCTAGGATCACCATTGAGATGGCCCGAACAGGGGTTTAATCCCTCAGATATTTACCAGTAAGGGTTTAGATTCCACCAAGGGGGGGGGGGTTTTACAGCATTAAAGCCTTGATCGAAGATGAGCCTGCCAAAAATCCTGCTCACTCTGTGCTTGGCAGGCCACGCTCCTAAACACGTATGAACAATAAACAAAAATGAAGCAAAACACTTCTCCAGGTGAACTATGTACGACCACTTATGTTGCACTACCCAGATACTTCGAATTTTGAATACTTGGCAGGTGGCAACATGTCTTCACTTTTTAAGCCACAACAGGTTACATTCTGGGACTTCTTGTTTCTTTTTAAAGATTGTAAACATGGTTAAAAAAAATTCAGCATGCACGTGCTGTTAACTTAAAAAAGTGTTCACTGGCAGAAGGTGTCACACATAGCATCTGCCACTTTGTATGTAAGATTTTAGGCATTAACACTGAAAACAATGGGGCATATTTACAATAAAGTGGTGCCAAAACTGGCAGCGCTGCGCCACTTTAGAAATGCAGTGATGCTCTGTATTAACAAGTAAACAGCGCACCCCTGTGTTTCCCCCTGCGCGGTGCTAAATTTGCTGCTGAGTGCCAGTGCAGCCACCCTTGTGCCATGGTGCAAGGATGTCTGTGTAGCATGGGAGATTGTTTTTGTGCAGGAAGGGTCACCTTCCTGCACAAAAACAATCCCCAATGGTGATTTGCTCTTTCTATGTGTACTGCTGAATGCAGAAAGAACAAAAAACAAGGAGAAATGAAGCATTAATGCTCGCTTCGGCATGCTAACGCCAACGTTAGATTTTGGCGGTGCCCCAGATTTACAAAATGTTGTAAATCTGGGTAGTGTCAAAATGCCCACAGCAACACCCATTGCACGCCCCTTCCATGCAAAGTGCTGCTTGTTAAGGGGGCACATTTACAAGGTGTGTTAAGCCAAAGAAAGTGGCTTAGCGCCACCTTGTAAATACAGCGCAGTGCACAGCGCCACCAGAGCGTCATTTGTGGCACTAGGGGCCTTCTACATGTGCCCCATTATGTGTTTTGAAAAAGACAAACCTATGCTGGGGCTAAATCAAAGCAGATCAGAATTGTGAAAACAAATAAATCTACTTCAAACTGTGTAGAAAAAAGGACTACAGCCAGAGCAGACAAATACAGATTAGGAAAAGTCGATGTAAAGAGGTGTACTTAAATCGAAACACACAACAACATTATACATTGACTCTGTTTTTAACTAAGATTGTCCACGTCTAAAAAAAACATAAAACTATTTCAACCAAATTTAAGGATTTTTTACGTGATGGAAATAGCAATACTCAGAGCAGCAGCTCTTTCCAAGCAGCAGGATCAGGGTCTGGTTAATTTGCAGGAGCAGACCTGAGATCCAAATGCCCCATCACATGTTAGTCCACTTTAGGAGAAACCTAAGGGAAGAAAGAGATAATTATGTCAAATTATAGGGGGGGCATAGAGGGAGCTGGAGTCAAAACTCCTAGAATCTGTTTATTGTATGTTCATATTTTCCTATGACATGCCATGTTAGCATCCCCTTACGTAATTATGAATGCATTAACTAATAATCAAATATTCATCTTGCCCTGTACTTAGATGACACTTCCCATGATACTGAATTGTTTGAAGATTTTTTAGGGCCTTAGCAAGTCCAGAAGCCATAGTGCTCAGTGTTTACTTGCACATTTTTCAGGAATGTAACCTCATTTTCAAACTTGGCAGGGGGAGTAGACTTTGTGAGAATAAGGAGGCTAGTTTTGTATAGTGTGTAGAGTGATATCTTCCCCTCAAGGCCATGGATTCAGATCTAGCCTTGATGCAGACAGGGTAAAAAAGAGCACATTCCACATAATGAAAAACACATCTTGCTACACCTTGAATTCCAACAAATGTTACAATGCACCCTCAGACTCCTGAGCTCCAAGCTCAGCTATGCCACAGACTACACCTCTATGCCCCACTCTCATTTTATGCCAAGTACAACTAATCCAAAATGCTGCCGCAAGACTTCTTCCCTGCTTTTGGTCAGTGCATTGCTCTGCCTCCCGTGGCTCCACCATCTAAGTAGAGCCCTTTCCCTGGCTCCTCTGAACTCCTGATCCCTGTCAGGAGTTTGAGGCCCTCCTCCACCCGCAGGCTTCTGCCTGCGCCTCATCCCTGGTGTCTAGCGGGAGAGCTCTGCTTTCCTACTAGGCTACCTTCTGCCTCTCTCCTCCTTTTGCTTTGCTTTGCTCTGCTCTCTGCTCCACTACTGTCCCTTAGTGCTCCATTTCCTTGTTTCTCTCTCACTCCGCTCTCTCTCTCTCACTTTCACTCTCCCCTTTTCTCTCTCTCCCCCGCTGCTGCTGCCCCCGCGGCCCCACCCCCTTTTGTCAGCTTTGCCCCCTTTTGTCGGCTCCACCCCCTTTTTCGTCTCTGCCCCCTTTTTCACACCGTTTTTCCTCCCCTCCCACCTCCCAGCTGTCCTCTCCTCCCCCCACCTCCCTACTTAATGGCGGCCGAGGGCGCACCAAAGGAAAGCCTGTCTGCGCAGTAACCGCGCCCAGCGCCAGAACCAGAACCCCTGGCTCGCTTCCCTCCCACCGCCGCCACACACGTCTTCACTACGACGACGCCACCCTCCGCGCCCTCAACACCGGCAGCTCCCCCGCCTGCCTTCAAGTCTCCCCACAGACCACACACGGACCCTTCTCCTACCGGAACTGCACCTTCACCAGCCTGCACGGCAACGACACACCCACCAAGGCAGGACACAACCATCTCAGATGTATCCTCCTCAACACCCGCTCCGTCCACAATCACGCAGTAGCGCTATGGAATCTCCTCGACTCAGCTTCCCCAGACGTCGCCTTCCTGACCAAGACCTGGATGAACCCCTCTTCAGCGTTTGACATCGCCATAGGCATCCCGGACGGCTACAAGATACCCAGCAGGTATCGCTCCAACAAACCATGAGGAGGCAACACCCTCAGGCTCACGATCAACACCGAAGACACCCTGAGCACCGCCGAACTCCTGCACTTCCAAATCCACACCGACCTCCACGAATCTAAGTAAAGCTGCCGAAGACTCGAAAGAAAGTGGCGCCAAGATCAGACTCTGGACAACCACACAGCTTTTCAAAAACGCCATCCACAGACACAACCAACTCATCCGAGCCGCCAAAAGAACCGCCTTCAAAGACCGAATCCAGAACAACGCACACAGCCACAAGGAGCTCTTCAATGTCGTGAAGGAACTCTCCAACCCCAGATCCAACGTCAACAACATCCCACCATCCCAAGACCTCTGCGCCTCCCTAGCCTCCTACTTCCACCGCAAGATTCCAGACATTCACGACAGCTTCAGCAGCCAGACCCCCACAGCAACCAGCAACACCACAGATTCACCTCCGACCAACCTCCTGCTCTCCTGGACCCCCGCCAACGATAGCAACACCATCGAAATCATGAACACCATCCACTCTGGCTCTCTATCTGATCCCTGCCCTCACCACATCCTCAACAAAGCAAGCTCTGTCATCGCACCCCAACTACGGAAAATGATCAGCAGCTCCTTCGAGTCCGGCACCTTCCCGGAGAGCTGGAAATACGCCGAGATCAACGCCCTCCTCAAAAAACTCGGACCCAAAGGACCTCAAGAACTTCCAGCCTATCTCCCTGCTCCCCTTCCTGGCAAAAGTTATCGAGAAGGCCGTCAACAGACAACTAACCCGCTTCCTAGAGGAGAACCGCACCCTGGAACCTTCGCAATCCGGATTTTGCAGCAACTACAGCACCGAAACCACCCTCATCGCCGCCACTGATGACATCAGAACAATACTGGACAGCAGCAAAACTGCGGCCCTCATCCTCCTGGACCTCTCTGCCAAGTTCGACACCGCATGCCACAACACCCTATGCTCACGCCTCAGCAATGCTGGAATGATGACAGTGCCTTGGACTGGGTCACCTCCTTTATCACCAGCAGAACCCAGAGAGTCCGCCTCCCTCCATTCCATTTGGAGGCTACCGAAATCATCTGGGGCGTACCCCAGGGTTCGTCCCTCAGCCCGACCCTCTTCAACATCTACATGGCCCGCTCGCTAACATAGCCCGATCCCACAACCTCAACATCATCTCATACGCTGACGACACCCAGCTGATCCTCTCCCTCACCAAGGACTCCGCCAAGACCTACCTCCACAAAGGAATGAAGGCCATCGATGAAGAGCAGCTGCCTCAAACTCAATTCGGACAAGATGGAAGTCCTTATCTTCGGCTCCACCCCCTCCGCATGGGATGACTCCTGGTGGCCTGCCACTCTCAGAATCGCTCTGACTCCCACCGACCACGCATGCAACCTAGGATTCATCTTGGACCCCTCACTATCCATGACCTAGCAAGTCAACGCCATCTCCTCCTGCTTCAACACGATCCGCATGCTCTGAAAGATCTACAAATGGATACCCACCGAAACCAGAAGAACAGTCACCCAAGCCCTTGTAACCAGCAACCTGGACTACGGCAATGCCCTCTATGCAGGAACCATGGCCAAACTCCAGAAGAGGCTGCAACGCATCCAGAACGCCTCTGCATGCCTCATCCTGGACATCCCCCGCCACTGCCACATCACAGACCACCTGAAAAACCTGCACTGGCTCCCAGTCAACAAGAGAATCACCTTCAAACTCCTCACCCACGCTCACAAAGCACTGCACAACACTGGACCAGAATACCTCAACAAATGACTCTCCTTCTGCACCCGATCCGGCATCTCTGCTCCTCTGACCTCGCCCTCGCAACCGTCACACGCATCCGCAGAACTACAACCGGCAGTAGATCGTTTTCACACCTCACCACCAAAACGTGAAACACTCTCCCCATCCACCTGCGCCAGACCGAAGACCTCCTTACCGTCAGGAAACTTCTCAAGACCTGGCTGTTCGAGCAGTAGCAGCACCTCTCCTCCGCATCTTCAGCCCCTCCCCTCCTCAGCACCTTGAGACCCTCACGGGTGAGTAGTGCGCTTTACAAATCCCTGATTGATTGATTGATTGAGAAAATGCATAGCAGTAGTCCTGCAAGTACTCTATTGGTTATCTGTAGCTAGAGAAGCAATGTTCAAGACTCTTTGAATCATCCACAGCACCTTCCAAGGATAAGGACCACTATATTTACAAATAAAATTCTAACAACACAAACATAATAGGATGCAGCATTCCAACCTTTCATGATGGATCGTCATATTCCTATGCTATAAGAAATACGTAGGAAGCACCAATTGCTCAGCACAAGCTGCTTAGCTCTGTAACTCACTATTAACCAAACTTTGAAGAAGCAGGATCAATTACAGCTTAGAAGAGAAATTAAAACATAGCTGTTTCCAAGATAACTACTCCAAACCCTAAAATGTGGGGAAAACCTACAACAATAGTCATCCTTCACGCACAATTACTGTTTACAGATATGGAACAGCTCAGCTAGCACACTCTCCTAAAGTTTCCATATCCAGGTAAGCTGTGAAGGGCTGATCTGTATCTAGCCTGAATATCATTTACAAATGCAATCTTATACATAACCCTCTTAGCCCTCACTAATATTACTATAACACTCAGCAGTTGTGCAACCGGTTGTAGTACATACAAACAGGCTGCATAATAATTCCCTTATACTGCTGAACTCTCTTGCGTTCACATGAGATGGAACTTATACAATTGGTGTCTATCACATTACCCAGTACTGTACCAGTTCATCAGAAACAAACCACCCATCACCAACTGAGCTGGCATTTAATAACTGAGGAGATCTGCCACATACCCATGCCACTGGAGGAATCGGTGGGACAGATTTACTAGAAACCGGCACAACGCGGTGCTGCACCAAAATCAGCAGCACCGCGCTGCACCAGTTTTGAAACTCAGGGCTGCGCCGTATTCACAAGAATACAGTGCAGACCTGCGTTTTCCCCTGTGCCGGAACTAAATTAAGCTCCCTGCATCAACGCAGGCATCCTTGCACCATAGTGAAAGGGTGTCTGCTTTGAGGGGAGTGATTGTTTATGTGCAGGATGATGTTCCTTCCTGCACATTAACAATCATCCGTGGCATTTTGCTTGTCCTATGTGTGCTGCATAATGCAGCATGCAAAGAAAAAGCAAAAAACAAGGAGGAGTAAAAGCATTCCTCCTCGTTTTGCCATGCTAACGCCACGCCTGGGGTGATGTTAGTTTTTGGCACTGCCATAGATTTACGATTTCTCATAAGTCTGGGACAGGGTCAAAAGCAATGTATGTTGTGGTGGAATGCCCACTGCAACACCCACTGCATGCCCCTCTGATGCAGAAAACTGCATCGGAGGGCCCATATTTACAAGGAGGCTTAACGCCATAAAAAGTGGCATTACACCTCCTTGTAAATATCGAGCAGCGGTAAGCGCCAACGGTGCATCACAAAAAGTGATGCTCCGGTGGCGATTGGGCCTTATAAATCTGGCCCTAACTCCACTACTGCAGACCCTGACTAACTGCATGCTATGACAGTTTGCTGACATCTCATAATGACAGTCATAAAAGGGATGGTTGTAGCAAAGTTTGCTCCTGCAGATCTCCTGACCATCTCTTGCTCTGACAGTCATATAAGGGATAGTTGTAACAAAAACTATGCCTGCCCAGAGCCATAAAATAAACAAAAGTCTTAGGATGTACAACCCTATAAGGTAACTAGCTTAGTGGACTGTGGTCATAAGAAATACAATAAAAGGCCCTATATAGTTGATCAAAGCTGCTAGTAAGCTCAAAATCTTAAATTGCCTGTTTCTCACGAGTCTTCATCCTTCACACAATACGGAGCATCATGGTCCACATTAGGTTAATAGCTTCAAAATATTTGATGCTTTTGTGGCGCTTTGCTGCACTAGCATCAAAAAGTTTGGCGCTAGTGCAGCAAAGTGCAAAGAAGCCCATTGATTTCAATGGGCGCATCCTTTTAACATCTGCTTTGATCAGGCAGTAACAATAATGCCAAAAATGGTGAAATAAAATCTTGTGGATTTTATTGCACCATTTTTACTGGCCTCCTAATGCTGGAGCAACCCCTTGCATACATTATGCCTGACGCAGGCATAATGTGGCGCAAGGGGTCACAATGTGGCACAATGCATGCATTACATCTCAGTGGTCATCATGCACTACAAGGAAGCACTTCCCACATAGGTTCAAAGCAAAGGCAACACTTTTCCAACCACACACTATACATGGTGTAATGTGCTACCCATCCAAGCAAGTGCTTAGGGGTAGTATGAGCTATATAAATGTAATAATAAAAAACATTTTTCTATAAATATTCCTCTGAATGTGTGATGCTTGACTTCACACATATTTATTAACATTTATTAGCCCTCCTCTGCCATAAAGGGCAGCAATTTCGATGATGAACTTGGCTCTTGTGATTACCATCAGGATCCGTATGACGACTTTGACTGGGTGCATGTTAGCGCTCAAGAGACTCACTTCTTGATGCCGGAGATGCTGCAACGTAGGAAAACATTTTTTGAATAAACTTTAAATCAAATTACATTTGTATAACAAGTAAGTATGCAAAAGGGTAGGAGCTTAGAGGAAGCATTCTTAACCTTGGTCTGTCGAAGAGCACATCCTTTGATGTGCATGGTGTCATGTTGAACCTTGGTGTAAGAATAATGTGGTGATTGTTCTACACAGATTGCTGTCATATGTAACCTTTCAGGAATAGGTCTGATTGCATACCCCGATATTTCTCCCCAGATTAAAAAATATACAGGCATAAACTCCATTTATGAATGTAAAATTAGATTGCTTGTTGAACTTCCCTCCTACTTTTATCATTTAAGATAAGAGATGGAAAAGGATGCTGAAAAGTGAAGGGGTACGGACCTTGTGAAGGCGGAGAATAACTGGAGCAAGAAGGATCCAGTACTTTGCAAATCACAATGAGCAATGTTGCTGTTGTCAAGGGATGGAAATGTTCATGACCCTCTGTTTACAGCGGTACCAATTATTGATTGCATGTACAGGTGAAATATATGGCTGCTGCCACGATGAATTAGAAATGTTACCCTAATAAATATATGGTTGTTTTCTTGGTTAGGGTTATCAGTACACAAGGCTTGGTCCCTCTTCTACATCACTTCCTCCAAGATGCAGCAAGTGTTTTTCAGGGCTTTCCCTAAAGGAACTCTACATCAGTATCCCAGCACAGCGAAAGAGGTATGCTATGACACAGGACCAGAGTCCTGGCCTGGTGAGATTGATGGCCTTGAAGCGGGTGTCTTCTGTCCTGGACTGAGACGATGAAGCTCTAAAGTGTTTGCCTATGTGTGTGGTTGGGGAGGGCAAGCACTAGGAATAAGTGACTAACAGCTCCAGGCTTGGGGCACCGGCACATCAGACTACTCTGTGGCCTTTGTGCTAAGGCCGGAAGTTGATTGTGTTGCTGTCTCTGGAGACGCCCTAGACGTTGTTAATTTGTTTTGGCCCCTGGTGACAAAAGAATGGCAATGCTCTGAACCACAACATAACTCTGTGGCCCCTGGTGTGTTTCCTTTCATTAGGACAGCTCTCTCGGGCCCGGTGTCCGCCTCTCAGTGGCCTCTGGTGTGCTGCCTTTCATCAGGGCTTCTCCCTTGGGCCCGGTGTCCATCTCTTAGTGGCCCATGGTGTGTCTCCTTTTTTCAGGGCCTCTCTTGGGCCATTAGTATCCATCTCTCAGTGGCCCCTGGAGTGTCTCCTTTTATGAGGGCCTCTTTCGGGCTTCCAGTGTCCATCTCTTTGTGGCCCTTGATGTTTCTCCTTTTATCAGGGCCTCTCTTAGCCCAGCCCACCATCCCACTCTTGGTGACCTGTGTATGTCCCATTTTCAAGTGCTTCTCTCCTGGGCACATGAGGCCACCTGCGTCTTCCTGGTCTGGTCCATCTCGCCGGTGACTACCCTATCTCATGGGCACCCTTGATTATTTTCTGTTTCTTCCATTCCTGCCACTATTATTCCTTTTCAGCGCGCAGTCGTTCCCTCCCCAATGAAACTCTTTATACACTGCAATACCTTCAATTATCTTCCTTATACATAAATACCCTTTATATACACTTTATTACTTTATTTCTAATGTAGAACAGAGAAAAAAATAAAACGCACTACTCTGTCTCATCCTATACCTCTCTCAATCTATCCTCTATCTCCACTCTCTTGACTCATCTCAAACCTCATTCTACTACTATGATCTCCAAAATAACCTTTTCTAGACTCTTCCCTCCTCTATCCCTCCTTGGATCACCCCAAACCTCAGTTTTTACTATGACGATCTCCCAAACAACCCTTTCTAAATTTGTCCCTCATGTATCCCTTCTTCGATTCAACCCAAATATCATTTTAGTACCATTTTCTCCCTAATCCCTTTCTACAAACTCTTACTTCCTCCATCTCTCCTTCTACACTCCCCAAACCTCATCTTCGTACTATGATCTCCATAATAACACTTTCTACACTCTTTCCTCTTCTATCCCTCCATTATTCTATTCAATCCAACTAACAGACTTGCATGTCGACTGCTCATCTTAACTCCTATTTCCCATACTAATACACCACTAATCCTTTTGGGTTCCAGAGTAGCGTGCTACTCGCCGGAAAGTGCCTCAATGCCTTGTCAGGTGTATTAAGTGCTATATAAATACAATTACAATTACATTAAACTCTCCTAGCCTTTGTTAATTTCTTTACAAGGTCTTCTATGGACGGCCCTGATGATAAGAACAGGAAACAAGATTCCCTTGCAATGCTCAACGAGGCAGCTCCTGCTTCTTCTAGGAATACACATTGTTCAGCAAGTGATGTGGTTAGGGTGAAGATTTTCTACCTGAGCCCTGCCCTTGGCTTTTGTTACTCTTGTGAGCTTCCATACAATTCTTAGTGTGCATATGAAAGCTTGCAAGTTTTTGGATATCTCAAGTGCTTAGACGGCAGCAGGTGGTTTCTGTTGTGGTTGTCCACTGTTGCGGAAACGCTAGTCACAAGCCAAGGTTAGGTCATGTGCCAGCAGAACTGTACCAGAATAGCATGCAGTAAATATTGCATATTAAATATTATCTACACAATATTACCCAATTGAAGTGAATATTAGAAACTCTACATTCAGTGGGATTTAATTTTTGTAAACGATATACAGGACTCAATATTTATGTCAGACAATATTTTTGTCAAAGAATGTTCTGTTATAAAACGATGCCAGTACAGCACAGGCTGTATGGCTTGGGCAGCACCGACAGTAAGGCTTTGTTGTGCTGTGGGTGTGTCTGGCAGTGCATAGCAAAGCCCTAAAACAGGCTTACATGCAGAAGTGTATATTGGTAAGCGAACTGCAATTGTCTGGGCATCAACAGAGACCAACTCAGAGATACTATTTAAGATACCCTTTTCTTCCCATGTATGGTATGTTCTTTTTCTATACCAGACCCAAGCCTGGGTTAAGAGAGGCACCATATGTTTTGCTGTCCAGCTGCCCTTCGGATTCTGCAAAGTAGTCATAGACTTGAGGTACATACCTTGTGTGTGTAGGTCCAGGACAAAAATTACCTAGCTGTCCTCACATGTGATGGCTTTGAAGCAGGTGATCCTTTTAAAAATGTAACTTGGCAGGACGCACTGTGGACCTGAAGGAAGCCTATTTCCAACTCTGTCTGGGTGTGACATCCAAGATTTCTAAGCTTTGTGATTGGACTAGCTAACAGCAGTATGGTGTCCAGTCCTCTGGTCTAAGAATGGCTCACAAAGAACAACATTGTAATTGTAACACCGTTTCTACATATTTGTGGGGAATGGTAGTTCCTGACAGCTTTCAGTACTTGCCTAGCAGTCATGGGAACAGCTCCTTAAAAACAACATCTTCTTGTTAGATGTTTATCTAGTGGACATTGTGAAGAAAACTAAACTTTTACATGTTGACTTACACTGTATAAGAGGGAGAGATCCAACAAGATGTAATTTCTCTCTCTCTCTCTCTCTCTCTCTCTCTCTCTCTCTCTCTCTCTCTCTCTCTCTCTCTCTCTCTCTCTCTCTCTCTCTCTCTCTCTCTCTCTCTCTCTCTCTCTCTCTCTCTCTCTCTCTCTCTCTCTCTCTCTCTCTCTCTCTCTCTCTCTCTCTCTCTCTCTCTCTCTCTCTCACATCTTTATTTCAGATCTGTGTTCCCTTAAGAGGAAGTTACTTATTGTGGAATCCAAAAAGAAGCTTCTTTTTCGATGCAACATAGCAGGGCATTCTATGAACTCATCTGGGGTGCATCCTTCTTTCAGAATAGAAAGGAAGGTCTCTGTGTGCCTATCCTCAACACATTTGTTTCTAAAGTGCTGCAATAGCTGAAACCTTAGCAAAGGCACTTGGTGGCCTAGGAGGACGAAATTATGTAATTTCACATACATTTTAATCTGTACTCAATCCTGCTCATCCTTCTTCTGGATGATCTGTCATCCCAATGCCCAAGGCGTTTCCTTAACTTCTACCTTTTAAAGCTGAACTGGTCTGTGAGTATTACTTATAAGTGGTTCTTGTTAGATGCCACTACATGAAAGATGTTTTAAGACATATAAATGGCCCTGAATTGGATCCAGTTTACAACAGGTAAGAATAATAATTCACAATGATTCTGAGAGACCCTATTGTATTTTCCGATGCCAAAACCGGTTATAACACTACGTTCAACACTCTGTGAAGCTTTAGTGGGGACTTGTAGATCAAGTACAAGGCATTGACATAATTAAGTTAGGAAATAATAAACACATTGACCACTGGAGCGCTCAGTCTTGGAAAGTATGGGAGAATTTTCTGGCAGAAGAAAAACTAGATAACAGAAGTGATCTAAGAATTCATACTGAGGGCCTGATTTAGATATTGGTGGACGGGTTACTCCGTCACGACGGTGATGGATATTCCATCCTCAAAAATCTAAATCCCATTATTTCCTCTGAGATTTAGATTTTAGTGGACGGGATATCCGTCACCGTTGTGATGGTGTGACCTGTCTGCGAATATCTAAATCAGGCCCTGATTTCCTTATTCAGAAGAAATCCAAGGCATTAATACTTTTCTGCTGGGCCGGGAACTTCCCCAAAGCAGGGGCACCACAATTTAAACAGCATTGCGTAAGTATGTTCAGTATTAAAACCTCCATTTTGGAGGCACTGAGCTTGAGAAAGTTGGCATTCATCCAATGCAGGATAGTAGATACACATTCACTGGTCTAAAACTGCTTTATTGAACCTCAGAATAATGTAGTTGATATCCACATAGAAAATCACCTTGAAATTAGAGACCTATATATTCCTAGCAAGGGGCTGAAGTTGTTGTTAAACAAATTGGGAAAGAAATGAGGTCTGTGGGGCTCCACAATCAGGCCCTCATTGCGAGCCTAGTGGTCCTTGGACCACCAGACTTGCAGTGGCGGTCTTACCACTGCCGGTAAAGACTGCCATATTGTGACTTTGGGGGTTCAGCCAAAACCAAACTGCTGAAACGCCGCCCATACCGCTAGGGCCGTCAGACCGCCCGGCCAGAGGTGAGCACCTCCAGCCCAGCGGTAGCCGTAATACCACCATTGGTATTACGACTCGCCAGACCGCCAGCATTTTCGTGGCAGTCCCACCAACACGAAAATGCTGGCAGTCATGCACCCGGCAACAGGAATCTTCTTTCATGTTACCGGCAGACACCCCCCACGTGACCACACACTTATATTCACGTACGCCCACTCACCTATGCATTCACTTACATACACCCCCAAACACTTGCTCCCAAGTGCGCACTCAGATACACCCCTTCCCTCGCACACACGCACTCAAACAGACACATACACTTGCATGCACGCACTCAAACTAGCACCTCTCTCCCTCTCTGCATTGATACAAACACACGCACTCACAAACGCACACACAGACACCCCCCACGCATTCATACACGCAGTGCAAACACCACACACATTCACACAACACCCTCCCATCCCCCCTTTCGGACAATCAACTTACCTGCTTCGGCCAGGTGGGTGTCAGGGAGGGGATGGGTCCTGGCGCATTCCACTGCTGGCACTGCACTGCCGTACAAGAAACCGCCGAGCCGTATTATGCATGGTGGTGCCGGCAGTGGAAAGCACCTCTATTACGACGTTGGCCAGGCCGATAGTGTCGGATTTCCACCCGAAATGTGGTGGAATTGGGCACAACGTCATAATAGGGCAGTCCTTGGACCGCCAGCACTGATGGTCGTTTGGCACCCTCGGCTTCGGCGGCCTTTCAAAAAGCCCGCCAAAGTTGTAAAGAGCACCTTAATCTCCCAGGAGCTTGCACAAATAGGAGAGAGAATTAAAGACAGTTTTTTTTCAATAAAGGAAGGACATAAATCATCACCTTTACATCTGATGCAACCAACCGTCTAATTTGGTAAATCAAGATATAGTGGCCCACCTTGCCAAGACATTTCGATAAAAACAATAATGGTCTGTGAAATGCATAGTTGTTTCTGCCAAAAGTACGGAAAATGGCGAGAACATTATACACAATTGTGCATATATTTCAGAAATGCCACTAGGGGCATCTTGAGTGAAAATTGAATGTGAGAGCATGCTCCACATTCTGTAGTCAGAAATCCAGATTCGAAAATCGCTAGAGATATCAGCAATGAAACTGGCTTGCAGACAATATTTTGCTCAGAACAAATGTTCTGCCTGTATCCTTCTACAAAAAGAAATCAGCTTGAACTAGTCTTCTGCAGCAAAACAATGTGCAAAATTTTGCACTGCCATTATTTAATAAATTTTGCGTTGTTTGTGTAGCCCAAAATGGACTGGAAAACATAACTTTATAATACTTGTAATGATGCTGCACCATTCAGGTCAAATCTAAAAGATCAATTTCTGTCATAATAGATCTGAAACATTGTTGAAAGTGTGAAGCAGAAGGTTGAGTCACTGAGGTCCTGGAGATGAGCCACTGCAGGTCGGACCTTCTTGACTCATTGAATGATAATGCCATTGAAGTCAATGTGTACGAAGCACTGAAATCAGTGGAGGGGAACAATTGGTGGGAGGATGAAAAATATTTGTGAGCAAATGGTACTATTAATTTTAATGGAGGTGAACCAGTGATGAGGTGATAAGTAGGAAGATGCCACTGATGTCAATTGAGGCAAACCACTGTTGTCAATGTTGAGCTGAACCACTCCTGGCAGGACAATACTGCCCACTAGAGGTGAATGCGTTAAAATCCATGGTTATGGACCATTGCTGGAAGGGTAATGACATTGAGTCAATGGAAGTGAAATTCTGGTGAAATTATGATTATCTTGTTGTGAGAGAACCATGCAATGGTACTCACTGTAATTAATCCGTTTTGTGGTGATAAGATAGTCTGATGCCATTGAAGTCAATGAGCTGAACTATTGTTAGGGGGAGTGATGAAAGTATATGAGAGGATTACTGTGTGGAGAAAAAATCTATCTTTGCACAGGGGATCCTATTCTTCTGTGCAAAATTATCTGCTTTAAACAACTCTGCACAGTAGGAATAGGACCCCGCCAGGAATGTTACTGGACCGCCTCTACAGTATGCTTGGAATCCTGCATCTGGAGCAGCTTCCCAGACATACTCCTGGAAATGTTGGTGAATTCCAAGGAATAGGAATAGTACATGCAGGTGGGGTAGAGTTCTGTGCCTATACTTGTCCCACTTTCTTTTGTGAATCTGGCCCTAAATCTCCACTGAATTTTAATGCCTAATATATTGACTGTCCCGAGGACTTGGGCATTGTTCTTTTGAAAAGTGTCTCAAGCTTCAGTCTACTTGGGTTCTGTTATGTGGGTTAACATTAGAAGTAAATACTTCACAGTTTCCTCCCGCAATACATTTAATGAGCAAGTTCAATTAAAAATAATTATTTTCCAATCAAGGCAGTGGATAAATTCAAAAGATCCACTGAAGATAGCTAATGAATTGGACTATTTTCCTAATTTTCCTCACAATCCACAAAAAAACGACAGCGGCATCCCACAACAGATTGCCATGACCAAGGGCTGCAATAATTCAAACATGGCAGTCTCAATGGATACAACCAGTTAATTGTCTATACAAACAGCAAGAACTTTGGTTCTTTGCCAAGCTCAGATCCTATCATGTGTAACTCTTACTGGAACATAACGGGGATGGCATTCCACCCAGCAACAAAACTTTATTCAAAGTTATTCTTCATAAAATGGACAGTTTGACACAAGGTCAATAATATGTGTTTCCTTCAGATGGTTTCTCACCATAGGTGACAATGCACGAACTGCTCACATTTTAAACTTTATTACTGCAACATGATGTAGCAAATAAATAAGCCTCTGGTGAGACAGAAGTATACACATCTGACCTGACTAGATGGGCTGTGGATCCTTCTCCACCAGATCAATAGCAATAACATCATCGTACATAAATAGTAAATGAAAGCAAGAAGTGACCCACATTTTTCTATCCTGTCATATTACGAACGTGGCAGGTCCAGGCTGCAATGGGGTCCTTCTTCAATACCAGATATACACATGAAATCATCCATGGTTCCTTTTACACATCTTCGTGACCCTAGAATCTAAGCATGTAGCCTCTTCAGCTCATTATATATTTAATTTACCCTCTTGTGTTTTGCTAAGTTGGTGACCGACTTCTCATGAATCTAAAAAGTCCCATACCATTGTGAAATACATGGAATGCTATAACTGTTTTGGTCATCAATCCCATTTCATGAGGATCATTCATCATTTTCAAAGTCATTACAGTCATTTATTGTCGGTCTCCCCCCTTGCTTCTTTTGTTGCATTCTCGAAAATGGGCTATTTATTTATTTCCATTAGCCATGTGTTAGTATCAGGTGCTCTATTTGCATTCCAGTTTAGGACATAGGGCCTGATTTAGAAGTCGGCGGACAGGTTACTCTGTCACAGTGGTGACGGATAGCCTGCCACCAAGATCTAAATTCCATTATTTCCTATGGGATATAGTTTTCGGCGGATGGGATGTCCGTCACCATTGTGATGGAGTAAACCATCTGCCGAGTTCTAAATCAGGCCCTAAGTTATGTTTACCTAGGACCAAATCCTATAAACGTACAGGTGGGTTTTGTATTTTTACATCTATGCATTTGACCTACCAAGTGTCATGGATTGAAGGGAGACAGTTAGCAGGATAACATTAGCATACAGCGAGTAATCAAACGTGCAATAACATGGATAGAAGAAAGACATAGTAATATCATTTCAGAACACTGTACAAAGCGCTTATTAGAAGCAGTGAAACAAACACAGTTAAAGTGCTTTAGAAAATAATTTGCAGTAACAGGAATAAAATGAACAATCAAATCGGGAAACATGTCAGCAAGACATAAGAAGGTGTACAGGCAGAGTACAGTAGTTGAGTGCCTGATGAGAAGTAATTTGGTGGAATAAATGTAAAGAAGTAGCATAGTTATATTAGATAGCTAAGCATAACCTGTATACAGTGAACCCAATGAGACACAGAAAGCAGACAAATACATTAAAAGAGAAAAGAAAGACAGGATACTATGCAGCAATGTGAATATATTTCTTAATAAAATACCAAGGTCTCAGCTAATTGAGAGACATTTGCATAGATATTAGATGCGTAAAGCACAGAAATAGGTCGGGCTGTATAATGCTACAGTTTTTGTGGAAATTAACTAAAGAATGTTCCTATAGTTTTAACCATCTAGTCAGTTAGCCATGACAAACATGAAAAACTGTGGCAGACTTTCATTGGAGAAATGATTGAAAGGGCACTGCAAAGTATATTCCAATTTGGAGGCGGTCCTATATGCCTCTCCAGTTACAGAACAAACTGTGATCTGAAACTGCATGCTGTCTCGAGCAACAGTTTTTCTCACAAAAATACGGGTTCTGCTGAGATGGGTAGACAGGTGCAAACATTTCCAGGCTATTTCCAGATAAAATTGATTTACCATAATCAGTGTGTTTGCACTGTTTCTTGTGAACAATATATGAAACAGTAAAATATGTATTTTCTTTTAACGTGCAACTGGTGCCTTTTACTGCAGTTTTATTACAAAAATCTCAGAATCCTGTAATAACGGTTGTTACTATTACCCAATTATCATTCCTTTGTGAGTTTCGCAGTCCTTCTAATGCAGTCATCGAACACCGCAAATCTTCAAAACCAAGGGTGAAGTGATTCCCAGGTGTGGTATTCACCAATATGAGTTTAACAATGAAGACTGAATGGAGAGTTACTGTAGAAATCAGTATTTTGCACCCATTTCTCTAGTTTTTTTTCAATAATTCAGGCACTTTCCGGCTGATATATTCAGCCAAGTTGTCACTGGCGAAAAGTACCTGTGGAAAACCCAAGCACGAGGTATTATTGCATTTGTGGTAATTTCATTTCTATCGGAATTGGGAAGCCATTACCAAGAGGGCCTAAACAGAGCTCCTTTTCCCGTGTACTGGGCTTTTAACATTTTCACTTTAGATTGCACTCGGCTTTCTAGAGCAGAATCATTGGTCTTTTGAGTTATTTTAAAGCATTTAAAAATGAGATTTCTAATTTCTCTAACTTTTGAACCATTTCAGACAAAAGAAATATGCTTTTTAAAAATAAGCCAACTGGATTACCATCAGGGCCACTTGAGTTATGGCCAATTTATGCGGCAGGGTTGACTAAATTAGGCAGCTAGAAAAAGCGAATTATGTGGCATGATGCAGCACACTTTGTGATGGTATTACTTCATTATGTTCTCATTTTTAGGGTCGAGCCTGCGTTGCATGCGCTCGCGCATGCGTATCGCAGTGAGACGCTTTAGTATTTAGAAAAGGGCTCAGAGCCCTGTCAACTTCACGTCAGTGTTTTTTATTGGTTCGTGGGCTTGCCTAATAAAATCTGCTTGCTTTCATTAGTCGGAGGCACGCATACTCATGCCTTTTCCGGTATCTAGCCCTCCTCGAGCGCAGCGACCAAGTACAGAAAACATGCGAGGCTCGCTGTTTTCCATCGGGCTAGTGGACTTCTTTTTCTCTAATTTAGGAGCGCGATCTCGCTTGGCAGAAGTCGAGCGCTTTACATAGTTAATGTCACTTTTTCGGGTTATGTACATAAATGCACTTTTGCCCGATAGGTGAAAAGTCGGGTTAGGAGTTTACAACGGATCAGCTCTAACATGAGCAAACGCGAGACCCGTTGCATTGTAAATGCTTGTTCCACTTGTTAACACTGGTGGGGCACGGGCTGAATCTCATTAGTTCCAGTTTAACACCCAAATATAGGAGTAAGCAATAACCAGAAAAGTAACCAGTCAAATTTGCAAAGGGCTTTCCACTGCGCTGCAACACTATTGCTGCATTAAAAGTAACTTTTGAATGGTTTGAGCAGGTTATGCAGCAGCAGATGGATTATGCGGCAAATGCAGCAGATCCATAATAATGTGGAAAACGTCGCTGCCGCCCAAGTGCATTATTCCATTGGCCCTAAAAATCAAGCCTTTATTCAGAGATTTAAAGGGGAATGCCACTTAACACATTTTATGGATTATTGATGTTCCACCATACATAATTCAAGAATAACCCAGTAATTTAATTTTCCTAGTGTCACTTCCGTCATTTTTTTCAACTTTAGCATCTGAAAGCTAAAGTTTGGTAGCCACCATGTTTCTCCCGCTTTCTGGCATGTTTCAAGTGGAAGACTGAAACAAGATACTTCATCACTTTATGAAAAGAAAAAGCAGCAAAGCAGCTACAGAAGGTAACAAAATAACACGTACCTCTCTTCCGCTTCAAACGTGTTAAGAGATTGGCAACGAGGAAGAAAGATGGCGGCTGCCAACAGTTAACTTTCAGCTGTTAAAAAGGTGGGAAAAGTGTCAGAAATAAGTTATATTTGTAAAGAATGGCTTGGTGACTCTGGGATGTTGTGTTTTGTGGGCTTTCAATCGCTTTTGGATGGAACTTCCCTTAAAGTGTGCTGAATCCTGCTACCATTGTAAATTAGCTTAACCTTGTGGGAAAATGTCACATCTTGCTATAAATAGGAGGCATTCATTAGTATCTCTTCGTGATGCATTCCAGATGTCATTCACTTGTGATTAAAAAAAAAATTGCAAGCATAGGCATATTCAGTTTTTTGGCTTATTTCAGGGAGAAAAATGCCTTTAGCTCAGGGAACGCAAGCTTCCCTTTGCTTCGGCATTCGTCATTTCCAGACATGTAGGAAAGTCCCATGGTTCTGAGTCACTGCTCTCTCAATAGCTGTTTTGTAAAGTTAGGTGCGAGCTTTTATAAATAAAGCATTGATGAGCTGAAGACTCAGTTCACATGATGTGAGAATATTTCCATTGTCTGTCCTCTTTGTTGTTTTTTTAAACGACATGATGAATAATCTTTCGTGCAGTTCTTTGCATTCCATCCAGAACATTCTATGATGAAAGAGGCACTCTTTCTCACAGAGTTAGGAAAATATTTTGGATATGCTCGCTGCATCCTGTCCTCCAGTGGTAACATTTCTCAGCCTAATCCTGAAGTGACCTCTTTGTAATCAGCATGTGTTCTGACTTCTGTGATCTTTGGCTGGAGAAAGACACAAATTGGGGCGTACATGGGATGTCGTTCTGCAAAGATCGCACTTAACAGCCGTACAAAAAACGTAAGCATTAATATGAAAGTTTCACGTTGCAGGGCATTAGATAGTGTCAGTGACCTGACTACAAATTTCGAAAACCTTTCACAAAATCGTATCTTTCTTTGCTGCTTCACAAAAAACGAGGGGCCAAATTTATCAACACTCTGTGCTGTGGAAAGTAACCAAAAGTGACCAAAACGAGCGCAAAAGTATTGATGTGGGATTTAGTTCCTGGCACTTAACTTATTCTGCACTGGAAAGTTCCCTGTGGTCTATGGTGCACTACTTCTGATCAACGGGGAGTCCCATGACTACTGCATAAGAGATCCGACGCTAACACCCATAGCTTTGATGAAAAAGCATATCTACAAACATTTGCGCTTTGTACCCAGTGCTTGTTGTTTCCGGTGAGGAGCACCGGCACTTATTTTTGAGGGCCGGTGCTATCCTTCTGCCTCAAGCATTTGCTGTGAGCAAAAGACACATATGGGAAAAACGGAGGAAGAGAAAAACAAAAAAGCGTCACAATGTGACAAAGCAGAAAGCTGCAAAAGTGAGCTGAAGGCGCAGGGAGTGGCTTTAAATGGATTGAAGAGGCCCGAGATGGCTTCAGGATTACTCTGCCTCGGTATTCCGTGTTCCCATATTTAATTGCAGCAGCCCCGTGTTTAAGAGGAGGGCTATGAGCACCAGCACGTTTTTATTTACAAATTAAGCACTGTTTGCACCAAAAAATACACCTCCTGAGGAGGAGCAAAGGAAAAATGCTACTTGTTTTCCAAACTTTTCCCAATTTGCACATATTATTGTACAGCACACATAAAACTTTAGAAAAGTTTAATAGTTTGTCTATGCATAGTGTTTTTGTTTTTGTACTGGTGGGGCAAGGCAGCCAGAAGAGTGCCAACACTAGGGAAAACAGCATCAGAGCCATATTTATGTAGATACGACGCTGTCCCCCTCCTTCCAATTCACATAATACAGCACAATTTAATATGCTGCGCTGCGTTGCATGAAAAAATAGTAACTGTACCCCCATGTGTTGGTTCAGCATGCATCAAAGTACAACATTTCAAGGAAAGATGTTGTCCATTTCATCTAAATCGTATGCTTCCACCTCATCGTGTAAGTGAAAGAGTAAAATAAATATAATTTAAAAAGCAAGGTTTGGCCTAGCACATAAATGTGTCATCAATATGTTTTACTTGTTCCTGCTGGGTCACCTCTTTACAATAAGTGGTAAGCAGCTCCACGTCTGCGGGTATAGGATATAGAAGTGGGGGCCGCAATTGTAGATTGGAGAACACCCATAGAACTGGATCTGGACTTTGGAGTTTTCAAGAAGGCATATATATATATTTTAAAAAAAACATTTTATTAACTTTGTAACCTAAGTAAAATCGGTGTCTCACTTTGCAGGTACAGCACACAACATTAGGCATAACAATACAACACATGAATATGGCTGCAATCTTCATTCAGCAGGCAGAACCAGAGCAGTCGTCGAGTCAATGCCTGCCTTCCCCTCGCTCTCACCCCAGGTGCCCCCCTCCTGTCTCGACCTGGTGTGCCCCTGTGAGTCCAAGGCATATCTTGGCAAGGCTATAGGTGGATGCTTCTAACATCCACCCATCCCTTCCATATGTTGTAGTGTTTCTTTGTGCAACCTCTTGCGTTGTAAGTGGGCCGCTTCGTGCTCATTCAAAAAAGGTGCATGCCCTTGGCCCAAACCCCAACTAAGGGAGCAGCCTCATCTTTCCACGCCTTCACAATTTCTCTCTTGGTGGCGATTAGGCCCAGCCATAGAAGCACCCTCGGATGTTGTGTGCCACCCAGCTTGTTTCTTACATGAAGAAGCAGCAGCCTAGAATCCCATGGAATTCTCCAACCAGGCACTATCTCCAATCTACACAGAACCTCTTCCCAGAAGTGAAAAAGAACAGGACAATGCCAGAATGTACAGGATAGATTTCCCAGGGAGCTCCCGCATCACAAGCACCCACTGTCAGGTATCAACCCCATATAATTGGAGCTGAGCTCTGGTGCAGTATACACAACAGAGCAGCTTCAGCTGTATATGCTGAAACTGTGAGGCTATTACTACCTCCCTAGGGGCATCAAGCACCTTCCAGTCGTCATCATCAAGTTCACTGAATTCCCCCTCACAGGTCCTCTGTACCAACAGCATGGGATCAAGCAAATTCCTTAGCAACTTCTTATAGGACTGCGAAAACTTGTGATCCTTTATTTTTGTAAGTAGAAGCTTAGCCTCCAGTGGTGAGAACTTCGGTATCTCCTCACTAGCCTGAAGCACCGGCGTAAGGGCATGATGGAGTTGCAAGTACAGAAAAAATTGTGTACGGTGCAAATTGTACTCCCGCTGTAACTCTTAGAAGGATGTCAATGTCCCGTTATAAAGAACACCTGGTCAAGATGCCAGTAGTGTCCCATGCTGTGAACCCGCACAGGGCCGCGACCTTTGGAAAACAGTTACCCCGCCACAGTGGGGTCTCCTGTGTTAGCCTGTCCATCAATCCGGTAGCCTTCATAGCTGCAATCCAATCTTCCAGTACCACCCTGGTGGCTGGGGGAGAGTCTCTAGTACCCCCTTGCGACAGATGCGGAAGGCCCTGAAAGCCCATAGCCCACCTCTCAAGGGCACAGGCAGGATCCACAAATCCCATTAACTACCAATCATTAATGATAAGAAGATGGGCCGCCCAATAGTACAAACGAATGTCCGGCATGTCTATGGCCTGTCAAACACCAGTCTGCAGCACTTCCCTAAGGCAATGTGGGCAGTCCTGCCCCCTAGATCAGTGTCCGTAGGAGCATGTTTACCTTTGGAAAGAAGGTTTTGGTATTTGGAAGGTGGAGATTTTGCAATTTGGTAAAGGCGGCATGGCCGCGTACTCATCTTAAAGACAGTGGAAAATCCTATCAGGGACAATACAAGGGTGGTCCGGAACTTAATGCCTTGTGCGAGCCCTTCCATCGGTAGCACCAAATTCCTATCATATGCACGCTTTGCACTCCCCGTTACAAACAGTCTCAGACACCGAAAACCAGAAGGCTGAATCGGTATTTCTGACGCAGATAGCATATCAACAGGGCAGGGGCTATGGGGTAAATCTCAAATTTCCAGAGGTTGATCCGGAGGCCAGCTTCTGCAGCGCCTTAGGCCCTGATGAGTCAGAGTCTCCCAAATACAAATGAGCATTGTCAGGATAGAGAGAAATCCTACCACTCACAAGTCGTCCCATTGGAAGCCTCTGAACAAAGCACTGACTCTCATCCTGGCCTCAAGGGCTCAATCACCACCACGAACAACAGGGGAGACAAAGGGCACTCCTAACAAGTGCCTGTCATCACTTGGAACCACTCTGAAGCCACCTCCCCCACTCGCACTCTAAAACGGAGGTTGGTGTACAAGAGGCGAATATAGCTTATAAATTTGGGACCGCATCCGACTCTAGGAAGAGCCAATAGGTAGGCCCAGTCAATGGAGTTAAAGGACTTCCGAAAATCGATGGACATCAGGGCTCTATTTCCCCGGCCGATTCACTTAGGGCTATCACCTTATGCACCCCCTTCAGGTTGTTGCGAGTGTCCTGATGCTGCATGAACCTGGTCTGGCCTGGATAAACCAGATGCTCAATAACTATCCCGAGACGGCTGCCAACATCTTGGCCCAAAATTTCAATTCTGTATTCAGGAGTGAAATAGGTTGGAAGTCTTCACAGCGTGTGCCATCTGTACCCAGCTTTGGGACTACTACAATATCACTCATGACCAATCACTTGACAACAGGTAAACCATCAGACCAGCCACCACTCTGGGAGTGCAGAGCCAATGCAGGGTTTTTCTGGCCTTGTCTCCCCATTGGTAGATTCTGCAACAAGTGGTAATCCAAGCTTTCCTTGCCTCTTGCATGTGTTCCTGCCGAAGCAGAGTTTGTGTGTGTGATGAGTCCCTTAATATGGACTCCAGTCCCAAATTGTCCCAAGCTTGTGAAATGACCCTCCAGATCTAAGATTCTCTCCTCTAGATCTTTGACCTTCTGCCTGCATTTCTCCCTGTGGCCTTTAGCATTGCTAAGGACATGGCCTCTTAATGTGGCCTTCTGGGCATCTCACATTACACCCAGGGAGGGCAGAGAACCCCGATTCTCAGCAAGAAACTGCTGATTCTGATACATGGACATGTCCGTAAAGTCATCCTGTAGAAGGTACAATTGATCCCCAACCTGTCCCCATGCCTTTAGAACCCAAGGCCAAAACTATCTCCGCTGGGGAGTCGTCAGACAAGCCCCTCGAGAGGTGCCAAACATCCAACACCCTATGACGCCCCCCACTAGGCAAATGAGAATGATCCCCAGACTAGAAGGTGTAGCCACGTTCAGCAGGGTGGTGCGCCCTCCACAGGTCACCCAGATTTAAATTATGCGCAAAAGTTGCAAAGGGTGTGGGTCTGCCTCCACCCCAACCCCCGTTGCGGAATGATCCAGATTCGCATTGTTTATCCCTTTGAGATCTCCACCCAGGATCCAGATGGCCTCCGGCAGCTCTCTCACCAAATTCCCGCAGTATAGACTATTGTAGGCTGGAAGCGGTGGTGAGGCATATACACATATCAAGGACAGGGAAAGGCCCTGCAAGGTGCCTGTAACTGCCACACAATGGCATAGGCCACCCTCCATACCCTTGAAACCACAAGTGAAGTACGTTTCCTAATGAAAATGGCAGTGACCCGAATCCTCTGTGGAAGCCCGCACAATAGACCTGGGAATGCCCCCTATGAGCCAGGAAGGAACATCTATTGCCCATGGGGTGGGTTTCGTGAAGCAGGACAATGCCTGCCTCTGTCCTCAAAGCCGCTCTAAGGACCACCCCTTCCTTGAGCTTATCCAATAACTCATTCACATCTCACAACACCATTTTCAGCCGGATCCACGGGTCTGAAGCCACTGGCCCCTAATGAGGTAGGGTCTACGATAAGTAACACATCTCAAAATGCTTTGTCCACCTCCCATGTGTATGTAAAGTACATCTGTGTTTAACACCTACACCTAAAAAAGGAAACAAAACACCCCAGTTCCCCACCTGTCTCACCCACAGCCTCCCCTATAATTTGTGAACTTGAAGTACCTGTTGTGATGCGACTAGGGATCTAGCCAACTTAGCTAACATGTGGTGTGTATCACCCCCTGCGCCTGAACACCCCCCAACAAAAACCAACCCCAACACACAAATAAACATAGCTACTTGTCCTTTTAGAATATGGATCCCCCTTGCAGATAGAGTCTTGGAATTGATCACCCACAATTTGGCTCAATCTTCAGGATATGGGGTGAGCAAAGGCTCCTGCTCCTGGCCTGCAACATTTTACTAGGATGCAAGGCCCGTTGGTGAAGTGGCCATGTCCTTCTTTGAGCTGGTAGGCGCAGGCTCCAACAATTGTGCTCTCCTCTGCCTGCGTCTTGACCTCTTGGGAACAGCCGTATGCCATTCCCTTGTACTCCACCACCCTTTCTATCTGCTCTAATGCCCACCTGTGCTGAGGGCTGGATGGATTGTTGAGATGGGTGCGGCCCAATCTACTTCCAGGCCACCTCTGGTGAATCACAAAAAAGGGTTTGCCCTGAAAAATGACCTTTAGGCGAACAAAAGCATGTTGGTAAGACCCATGGCATCACTGCTGTTGAACTTTCAAAGTGCAATCCGAAAAAATCATCACAGGGGTGCATTGGTACTACAAGAAAGCCATCTTACGTGCCACTCTATGATAGCATCCTGGTCAGCATAATTGAGCACTCTCACTATGAACAGTCTGGGGGTGCTCCCACAGGTGGTTTAGCAGTCAGGGCTGTGTGAGCACGTCCAACAATAAAGCAGGCTGATACTTCCTCCTTAGGAACCCAGCTCACCAGCAAGTCTCACATAAATTTGGTAGGGGATGCGCCCTCCACACCCTCGGGGATGCCTACGACCCACAAGATGTTCCCTCTGCATCTCCCATCCACGTCTTCAGCCCTGGCCTTCAGATATTGCAGCTGCACTAGGCGTTCTTTGTGTGGCTTAATTATGCCCTCTGTCTCAGACAGCTGACTTTCCACTGCAGAGGACTTGAAGAATCAGTACCAGGTCCACCTTAAATTCCCCCATTTTGTCCTCCAGACTGACCTTGAGATCCTGGATGTGGGACAGTCCTGCCCCCTAGATCAGTGTCCGTAGGAGCATGTTTACCTTTGGAAAGAAGGTCTTGGTAATTGGAAGGTGGAGATTTTGCACTTGGTAAAGGCGGCGTGGCCGCGTACCCATCTTAAAGACAGTGGAGCATCCTATCACGGACTATACAAGCCTGTAGTATGGGTAACATCTGAGCATTATCATCGACTGCAGCGCCCCCCCAGTCGCTCCCGTTTCAACCGCAGGAGCACTATGCTTGGCATTTTTGTCGATCTTCTATTGGGCAGCAGTGGAGGTTGGTTTATCGTGTGCCATGCTACAGCTGAAATGTCGATGGGGCCCACCCCTGCTGCCCCAGAGGTGATTATCCCCAATGTGACTCTCTCAAGGCTGCCCTCTAAGCAACAGCAGAATATGTGATGAATTAGTGCACTCCTTGCCAAAAAGCCACACAAGCCCAAAAATTAGGCCTCCCTGGGACCGAGACTTGCAACAAGGCCCTCGCTGCCATGAACCATCAGGGTTCCAGATTGTCATATATGGGTGTGGCAGAGAGTCAAGGCACAGAAGCATCGAGGACCGGGCCCCCCTTTCAACCTCTCCATGCCGGAAGTTCAGAGAGGTCCAGTTGCAGCCACAGAGTAGTTGCCAGGAAGGAACCTCCCTGCCACCAGCAGGGACAGAGCAACTGGGCGGCCCTGCTGCTCTTCTACTGCATTATTGTCTTTCCAGGGGGGCCCTAAGCTCCCCCCGCATGATGGTGCACCTCCGAAGCACGTCCAATGGCCAATCTGTCTATCACCACCTCTCACTGCACAGACTGGACAGACCCCAATCCACTTCTCCGCTCTGTCCTCTCCACACATCAGGTCTGCTATGCATGCTGGGTGGCATCGACTGACAGCGCAGCCCCGTCAAGCACCCCTCTCCCCCATGTGACAGTTTATGAGGGGGAGGGGGGTATCCAATGAAAAAGGGGGACTCCCACCAGCATTTACAGGTTAATAGTCAGCCCACATTGTCCTCAGGTCTGTCGGTCCTGGTAGCCTTTGCCTCCTCTGCAATCGACGCAGCATATGTATAGCAGGCCCTTACCATTAGGAGACTCCGTCTGGCAGGCACCTCCTGCCCTGTCATCCATGGGCCTAGTTCCATGGCTCCGGCCCCGCCCTCTTGCTGGAGCATCACTGGCCCAGCCTCGTCAATGTGGGGGCTCCAATTGACCCCAGAGGCCCTTTACTATTTCACCCCCGGGCCCGATCAACTTGTTGCAGCACCTCCCCATTGATCTTGTTGCAGCCATGCACCACACACCTGCTGCCGTGTTGAGTGCTGCCTTGCCGTTCTGGCACCAGCCATATCCTGGTGGTCAGGGTAATGCCGATAAGGAGTGCATCCGCCTATATGCTCAACCAGGCACGCGGTTCCAGGGAGCGTCAGTTTGACACAGATGGCCTGCAAGGGCGGCAGATCTCTCTCATTGGGTGGCTGACATGTTCCGCAACTTGGCCGCATCCCCAAAGAAGGCTTATTTTAAGGTCCTTGTTCCAGCCACCACAGTGGAGGATTGTGAACAGAATAAGCACTAACATATGGTATGCCTATTTTCAAGTCATGATATTTGTTGGTCCCTCACAGTCACCATCCCAAGTCCTCCCTGAGGTGCAGACAGTGGGGTGTTGTTTAGGCAAGGACACTGGCAGCTTGTGTCCACTTACAGTGCCATTAAACTCACTTATTTGTAAATTAAAGGCACATGGTAATGCTACCCAGGCGTGGACAATTCTAACGCAAACATTTTACATGCAAACATCAGCAAAGAGTAATCATCCAAACTGCTTGCAGTTCAAGTATGTACCACCTAAATTCCTGCAATTTGGGAGAAATGGATGTCACAGAAGAGTTTGGCCCAACTGAAGGTGAGAAGACCATAAACAAAAATAATACAACAGAGGGATTTTTAATTTGGAAGTGTTATAGAGGTCAAACTCAACCAAAGGTACTGGAGCACTTTACATGAGCACCAGTTACATTACGCGAGGGCACATTCATTTGCTCAGAATCAAAGGATGTTGAGCAGATTTCAAGACTCAAACCTTTTTCCCCAGTTCCAAAGCAGGCAGTCTGGCCATTAACTCCACATCTTGAACTAAATCAAACAGACATAAAGTTGACTTGTCAATATTGCGAGAGATTGGCCAAAGGGGCAACAAGCAATGCAAGGTTTTGGCGATATCGCGGATCTTCCAAATAGCCCAAAAAGACTACTTTGCTAATATGGCAGCAAGCACCCTTACATAGCTAGGCATCTGTTAGTATATACCATTGAGGGCTACAGACCTAAAAATCGCCCCTTTCTGACTTTCAACTTTCAACTTTCTGGCTTTCTGTTCCGTTTTAACACCTAAGTATTGCACAGGCTTTCAGAGCATGGTGAAGGCCGGTACGTTATTAACATGCAGTCCCTGCGTAAGTGCTGCTTTGCGCAATAGCCGTTGCTACTAACTTCAAACACAACCTGTAGTCAAGCACAAGTTGTAGAGTTCCGTTGGGCAAATATAGTTATTTATTCACACCCTAAGATCTGTGCTTCCTTAGCGATCCATGAGAATATAATAGACTGGTTAGATCAGTACATTCTAAAATTCAATATTTTGATGATTAAATTGCATTGGACCGGATTGCTGACACTGTTTCTTTGTGAAAGCAATATCTTCCAATTTAGAAGACATCAGATAAGGTGAAATCCTCAAGAACCCACCATGTAATTGCAAATCACTTTGACTGTATCTGGCATAACATCTTGTTTTGTCCATCCTCAAGATGTTCAGCTACAAATATTTTTGGAGACCAAATGAAGAAGTGAACTTAAGGAACCTCAAAGAAATAACAAAATATTGGCTTTGTGAATTTGAGTGTGAACGGAAAAGTGGACATTTCTTTCAAGAAATCAATGACTGGAAGAGTGACTGGATTGATAAACAGACAGTGAGGACAGGAGCATAGATTCCATGGCATAAAGGAATAATACTGAGTACAAGCTGAAAGGGATCCACAACTTAAACCAAGCGGGGTATTAAAATCCATTCCCGGGTGGTAGGATGAGCCAGGCTGAGATGGCCGCATCATTGTGAGCTTCTGCCCCGGTCCACCCCGCTTGTCTGTAGGCGAGTGGTGAGACTACCTCTTGGGGGCCTGGCACCTCGTTGGCTGTGGGACCAGAAGGATGTGTCACTGGTTCTTAGAATTAAATGTAAATGCTCCAAAAGCAAGCAATATGGTAGTGCCCACTCCAGCTAAACAAGAGCGGCTGGGTCATTGACCACAAAGAGTGGGTAAATTAAGAGTTCTTGGGGTGGTGTTTGAGTCCTCTGGGAGCCCTCTGGCTGCACAGGGGGAGTTGTGATGAGACAAAGGAGGTGGAGGAACAACTGTAGATTCAGTAGTAGGTGGCCACAGTAGAGTTCGGGGGTAAGGAATGCCGCCGAATGAAAGTCCAGCCTAAGAGGCAGGCATGTAGACAGAGCATCCACAGAACCATTTTGACTCTTTAAGACAACAGACAATGGTCTGACAAACCGAAAGAGGATTTCTTTATCCTGAACCCACGCAAACAATGGGGAAGACAAAGAGTTAGTTACAACTGTCATAAAAGAGGAAGGAGTTATGTTTCACAGGGGGTAGCCATGATCACACCTATACTCACGAAGATATAGTGGGAGGGTAACTTCACAGGAAAAGACTTACAGGGACTTTCAGGGTCATATCACAGCTACTGAATGAGATGTAGGTTCCCTGAAGGAATAAATGGTGTCAGTCAAACAAGCTGTGAAAAACCAGGAAGCACCAGAGAAGTCACAATTTGAGGAATTACTGTCACTTCAGTTGCACGTCTTGAGACAAAAATGTAACACATTTGGAACATGAACCGAAATCCGGGTCCTTAGATGGCCATAAAAAGAATACGATGGAGACTTGAGACTGGAGGTCGAACATTTTCTTAATGAGATGATTGTGGGTGCTGACTAGACATTTCTGTTTCAGTGCACAAAGCTGCTAGATTAGCTACTAGAGGATGCAGAGGTGAGATTGCAGTCATTGCCACAACCTTTTCTGATATGGGAGAGATATTAGGTAGCAGAAATCCAATATTGTGATGAACAAGTCCAAGGTGCATGTGATCCCTGACCTAAGCCTCGCTACTAGTAACCAGGAACTATGGGCAGTCAAAAAGAACTGTCCTCTCTTGGCTTGTAAATATCTGTGCGGTTTCCTGCGAAATTGAGAATACGAGACGGAGCGACACACATGGTGTTAGTGAGCCCACACGCAGCAAGGGTGTTCCTCATTGTGATGTGACAGGAGAGGAGTCAACTTGAGACTTAACTGCTACATTAGAGGGGTGATGGGGAGGCACACAGTGATTTTCTACAAATTAACCCCAGACGCAGCTCAGACCAGAGGATGGTCTCTAACTAAAGGTTTAATGTACTAATGAAAGAAATAGATTATACACAAGTTATATATGTTGAGATAGTTTGGTCTCTCCTTACTATCCCATTCCTCAAATTGTAATGTGGTGGGGCATCGGGCCCAGGCTTATATTGGTAGCAAGAGAGGTTTGTGTATTGAGATGCAAAAAAGTGTACATGATTGTTTTATTATTGAGGCAATATTGTTGCGATAGGCTGCTGCTTAATGGTATTAACTATTCAATTGGCAGCCATTTCTCAAGATTCTTGAGCACCCAATTAAAAAGATTTAAACCTAACATCCACTCCACATACCAAAGACTCAAAGAGTTTCCTAAATTCCCACATTGCTCTACATAAGTGTTTATTCCACGCTTTTATGCTGTTCCATCAATCTTTGCCATTTCTTAAAACCCTTGTCCTACATTTGGAAAACTCATGATTTTTATCCAGCAGTGTAACTTCCTCATGCCGGGTATGTGACTGAATGACTGTATCCAATGTCATATGTAGGTAGTATCAACATATCCTTGAATATATCAGAGCAATTGCCAACAGTGATCTTAGTTACAGCGTCTCTAGACATTATTCTGGAAGCACAAGGCATTAAAAGGGAGTCTCTCAAGTAGTTTGGGATTGAGAGTGTCCCATTGAATCCAAGAGGATCCTACAGATTACTTTAACTTCGCAAATTGAAATTAAAGTATAATATTGATCTCCCCCAAAGGCATATATTTGGATTAGGAACCTTTTTGTGTCTGTAACCAGAATAATAGATAGCTTTTTGTTGCTATTTGATTAAATTGGACAAACGTGTTTTTCAAAAGGATACTGTTATTTATTTTAAACATTTTTTCTCTTACAGGGCTGTGATCATAAGGACATGAGATCAATATAACACTTGAAATTGCATGAAAGAAGTTATCAAAATTGCTGTGTAATTGACCACACAAAATTAGTGGTTGAACCGAATCAGTCAGTCTGAGTGAAGTGTTTAATAATGCCCATTGAGCGTGGATTATAAGTGACACTTATAAGTGACATACATACCCACTTAGCCTAGATGCAAGAATTAGTATAATGTAACATGCGAGTACAAACCATCTGCCTAGAGTGGAAATTATTGACTCATTTTTAATAAAATACAATTTAACGTTTACAAATTATGCCCACCACTTAAGATGAAACAATATTTTTTTAGCACCGCAATGATCACAGCAGGTAATCACAATCAGGACTGATAAATCCCAATATCAAACTAGCATAACAAAAAGCACCTTAATTAAAATAATCTCTTTCTGGAGATATTTGTAATATGCCATGTTAGAAATTGGGTTTTTGGTTGGCAGTCAGGTTACCCCCTGTCCAAGCTAGAACCCTCACTCTAGTCAGGGTAAGTCACACACAATCCAAAATTATCCTGTGCCCACCCTCTGGTAGCTTGGCACGAGGAGTCAGGCTTAACTTAGAAGGCAATGTGTAAAGTATTTGTGCAATAAATCATACAAAAACACAATATAGCACCACAAAAATACACCACACTGTGTTTAGAAAAAAATATAATATTTATCTGGGTATTTTCAGGTCAAAACTATCAAAGATGCAATATGAATTTGTAAAGATGTCACTAAAAAGTGATATAAAGTGTCTCAAGTCTTTAAAAAGCAAACAAAGGGGGTCATTCTGACCTCGGCGGTAAAAGGCCCTTACCGCCGGTCAGAAGTCCGCCATTCTACCGCCGTGGCCGCGGTAAACCGCCACGGTCATTCTGACCACCAACTGTGAAACCGCCAACAATCCGACATCCAAGGAAGGCCGCCTCATCAGCGGGCCGCGGAAAACTGGAGATGACCAAACCTCCACCGTCACGCCAACACAAACACGCCCATGCCATTCTGACCCACGAATCCACACGGCGGTCTTTCAACCGCGGTATTCCATTGGCGGTACACACCGCCGCGCTCAAAATACACACACAGCTCCAAAACACAGCCACATTGGACAATTCCAAATACACACACCTGACACACATACAAACAACACTCCCACACATCCAATGAACTATAAAACACACACCCACATCACCCACAAACCCCCACTAGTTGGAAATCGGAGAGAAGGCGATAGAGATAGAGATAGAGAGAGCGAGCACAGCAATCGAAAACCCAACACACACAGGAACCCAACTTCATCACCCACACCACATTTACGCACACATCACCACATATCACCACGCACATCACCACAAACACCACCCCACACCTCATCCACACCACCCCATGGCACCCCAAAGACACCCCAGGTTCTCGGACCAAGAACTCAGGGTCATGGTGGAGGAAATTATAAGGGTTGAGCCCCAGCTCTTCGGCACACAGGTGCAGCACACCACTATAGCAAGGAAGGCTGAGCTATGGCAAAGGATCGTAGACAGGGTCAACGCTGTGGGACAGCATCCCAGAAATCGGGAAGATATCAGAAAGCGATGGAACGACCTACGGGGGAAGGTGCGCTCGATGGTGTCGCGACACAACATCGCTGTGCAGAAGACTGGCGGCGGACCCCCACCCACTCCACCACAATTCACAGCATGGGAGCAAGAGGTGGTAAACATCCTGCATCCTGATGGCCTCGCTGGAGTACACGGAGCAATGGACTCTGGTAAGTCGAATCTCAACTACTTCACCCCCCCAACCACCAGCATACCAACCCCCTCCTAACCCCCAATCTCAACCCCCCAGCACACAACCTCCCTGCCAATGTCTCACCAGCACAACCCACCCTAAACACCACCAACCTCTGAATGCCAACACAAACTATAGACAGCCACCACCAAAGCATGACCATTGCACATACCCATACACCCCCCCCCCACCACCCTCACAACACCTCCCACAAGGGAATGCCAGCACTGGGGGACAAGGGCACTCAAAATGCACGCCATGGCACACACAGAAACAATAACCATACTCCTTTACCCATGCAGGGCCCGAACGCCAACACACCGCCACAGAGGGTCCAGATTTGTCCATCCCACCCCCAGAACAGGCCCCCAGCGAGGACAGCAGCTCTGTCGACCTAGAACCTGATGACCAGCCCGGACCATCGGGGACCTCTGGACAGTCGGTTCCCCACACACAGACACAGGCCACAGTAGACCCAACCCCCTCTGGGAACACCAGCACAGCTCCCACCCAGCGGGCCCATGCCTCTGTCTCGCGGACGCGTCAATCAGCGGTGTGTCCGCCACTACAGGGCACCCAGGCTGACCCAACACCCCAACAACAACAGGGACCTGGGGGCAGTGGTAGTGGGCACACCGTCCAGGGGACAGAGGCCCGGGGAAACAGGGCAACTGGGAGGGCTGCTGTGCGACAGGGGGGGGAGGACAGGCCCAGGGAACCCACTCTCCAAGAGGCCCTCACCACCATCATGGGAGCATACCATCACTCCCAGGAGACGATGGCGACGGTACTGGCCAGGTTCACCGAGATCCAGGCACAGCAGGAGGAACGGTACATGGGGTTCAGCAATGAACTCAGGAACATCGCTACCGCTATGGGGACCATAGTCCAGGGCCTCAACCGGATAGAAACCACATTGCGGGACCATGTGGCACCACAAAGGGCCCCTGTCACTAGCCAGGAACAGCCTACCACCTCCGCCGGCGCTAGTGGTCAGGAGGCCCCCACAGAACGACGGCCCACCAGAACCCCACCTCCTGCTGAAGAACAACCACCCCGCAAGAGGAACCTGAGATCTCACAGGAAGACAGAGTAGGATGCCAAGACCCCGGCCAGCATAAGATACCCCCTGATGTCATCCCACTGTCCCACAGTGTCACCCTGTCCAACCTTGAACTGCCCCTGCTCCATCCTTCCACAGGCATATGGAAAATGCACCTGTGAAACTGAGAACTGGGCTCTGCCATGGACATAACTCCACCCTCACCCATCACCGTTTTAATATCATGTACCAATATCTAGCACTAAAAATAAATCACTCATTACACTGAAATCATTCAGGAGTCAGCCTGTATTATTTACAAATGTATAACACATTACTGATCAATAATGTTCTGTTATTTTTGTGATGACAACATACCGATGTCAATAAGCATTAGTCCATGGGCTAACCAAGCAGAAGTCACGCAGTGGGTCATACAGCACTGAAAAGGGAAGGGAAAATCAAACATCAGTTTAAAAGAACTGGGGGGAAATACACAAAGTAAAGATGCAGGGGGCTTTCAGTAAATGTTAAATGGCGTGGGTGATTCTTACCTGTGTGCTACTGAAAATACTGTTGGATAACTCTGTCCCTGTTGTCTGGGTCGTCCTCTTCGTCTTCCTCCTCTTCACTCTCCGCAGGCTCCACAGCTGCTTCAACACCACCATCTGGACCATCCTCCTGCAGGAAAGGCACCTGACGTCGCAATGCCAGATTGTGAAGCATACAGCAGGCCACGATGATCTGGCACACCTTCTTTGGTGAGTACATTAGGGATCCCCCTGTCATATGCAGGCACCTAAACCTGGCCTTCAGGAGGCCAAAGGTTCTTTCTATGATCCTCATAGTTCGCCCATGGGCCTCATTGTACCGTTCCTCTGCCCTGGTCCGGGGATTCCTCACTGGGGTCAATAGCCAAGGCAGGTTGGGGTAACCAGAGTCACCAATTAGCCACACACGTTGTCTCTGTAGCTGTTCCATCACATAAGGGATGCTGCTATTACGCATCACATACGCGTCATGCACTGACCCAGGGAACTTGGCATTCACATGGGAGATGTACTGGTCAGCCAAACAGACCACCTGGACGTTCATAGAATGGTAACTTTTCCTGTTTCTGTACACCTGCTCATCGTCTTTTGGGGGTACTAAAGCCACATGGGTCCCATCAATGGCACCAATTATGTTGGGGATATGTCCAAGGGCATAAAAATCACCCTTCACAGTGGCCAAATCAACCTCCTCAGGGAATACAATGTAGCTCCGCATGTGTTTCGTCAGGGCAGACAACACTCTAGACAAAATTTTTGAAAACATAGGCTGAGACATTCCAGATGACATGGCCACTGTTGTCTGGAATGAGCCACTTGCCAACAAATGGAGGACTGACAGAACCTGCACTAGAGGGGGAATTCCTGTGGGTTGGCGGATGGGGGACATCAGGGCTGGCTCCAGCTGGGCACACAGTTCATGTATAGTGGCTCGGTCAAGTCGGTATCGTAGTATGATATGGCGTTCTTCCATTGTCGACAGGTCCACCAGCGGTCGGTACACGCGAGGATTCATCCTTCTCCTCGCAAGTCCCAGCGGACGGTGCCTAGGAAGGACAACATGGAGCACAGAGTCAAGCAAATCACAGGTACGTTCACCACAGCATGCCGAGCACACGATTATCTATGTATTGAAAGGCGTGTATGTGTGGCAATGCAAGGCCTAGGCCTGTGTGACGCAGTACAAATTATGCCATGTGGGCCCTTGAAATGGCGGCTGCCTGACCTGTGAAGTGGGACAATGGGATGTGAGGTCAATGCGCTGGCGTGGCACACCGTGGCGGTAGGCGGTCGAAGACCGCTATACGAAGCTGCATTGGCTAACATTGAAGCCTATGGGTTTCAGGAGCCAATGACGAGGTGCGCCGGCGGTCGCGGTACGCACCGCCGCGGTACGCACCGCCGCGGGCGTGACTGCCATTTTCTATCTGCTTAATCACTCGAGACCTGATCATCCACAGGAGAGGACCTATACTGCAAGTGCTGCTGTGACCTCGGTCTGGAAGTGACAATGGCTGCTGCGACTGGGGAAAGGGCCCCTGCCTTCACGTCTGAGGAGTAGGAGAAACTTGTGGATGGGGTCCTCCCCCAGTATGCGTTACTCTACGGTCCTCCAGACCAACAGGTAAGTACACTGGGTGCACATTGAATGGGCTATGCCTGTGTGGAGTGGGGTGGATGTAAGTTGGTGGGGTGGGGGGCGAATGAGGAGTGCAACGCACGACAGATGAGAGCATGTGCCATATGGCAAGGTTGGGGAGGGGGGCCAATCGCATCTAACATGCAGAAAATTGATGAATTTTTCCTTCCCACCCTGTACATGTCAAATAGGTCAGCGCCCATCAGAAAGTGGACATTTGGCGTGCCATCGCCAAGGAAGTCCGGGCCCTGGGGGTCCACGTCAGACGGGGCACCCATTGCCGCAAGAGGTGGGAGGACATCCGCCGCGGGACCAGGAAGACCGCCGAGTCACTGCTGGGGATGGCCTCCCAACCTAGGAGGGGTGCCAGTCGTACCCTGACCCCCCTGATGTCCCGGATCCTGGCGGTGGCCCCCTGATTTGGATGGGCGCTTGAGGACATCACAGCAGACACAAGGGGGTGAGTATCAGCACATTCTGCTATCTCTCTGCGCAGTGGAGGCGTCTGGGTGGGGGAGGAGGGTTGTGGGTGACATTAGGCCAGGGCGCTTTCTGTAGTGTAGTCCTCTCCTTTAGGCATGGCCCTGTGCTCCCGGCCCCCACCTCTGTAGGGTGACAAGTACATGTATCGATGGTCCAGCATCACACATGTGCGCCTTTGTCGTCTCTAGACCTGTTGTCCTAGTCAGAAGTACTGAGTAGTGTACCCCGAATGCGCGGCTTAGTGCATGAGGCTCTTGTGTCTGTCCTCTCCGCCAACGGTGTTGACATTGCATGCACTCAACCTGGTCTTCGTTTTTCTCCCCCCACCCTTCTTCTTCATCTTCTTGTGCATGTGTGCATTAGCATCATCAGGCGGAGGAGAATTGGCATCGGAGCACGAGGGAGCTGCAAGTCACAAGGCCCCGCCCTCCCAGCAGCCCCTCAGCCTACGCTCCGTGCCCGCTCGCCCAGGAAGGCGGGCGTCTCCTTCGCCCCAGGCACCTCAGCCCCTGCCCCTGTTACCCCTGCTGCCCTCAGTGAGGAGGTCATTGACCTCCTTCAGACCATCATTGTCGGGCAGACTACCCTTTTGAATGCCATCCAGGGGGTAGAAAGGGAGGTGCATCGGAGCAATGCCTACCTGGAGGGCATTCATTCGGGTCAGGCTGCCCATCAACGATCGTTCAATGCTCTGGCCTCAGCACTGATGGCAGCCATTGTCCCTGTTTCCAGCCTCCCTCTTCTGACTGCCTCCACCC
Source organism: Pleurodeles waltl (assembly GCF_031143425.1). Taxonomy (NCBI): domain Eukaryota; kingdom Metazoa; phylum Chordata; class Amphibia; order Caudata; family Salamandridae; genus Pleurodeles; species Pleurodeles waltl. The sequence goes on along the minus strand of NC_090447.1, from coordinate 1,413,631,501 downwards.
TGTCTCTGTCTCCTGTCCCTCAGCCTATCCCATCCACACCATCAGACCAGCCTGCACACACCTCAACACCCAAGGGCAGCTCATCCAGACACAAGCACCACAGAACCCACAAGCATTCACGCAAGCAACACCCAGATGCAGACATTCCAACAGTCACTACCACCTCTGTGTCCCCCTCCTCCTCGTCTCCCTCCTCCCTCCCTGTGACGTCTACACTCACACCTGCATGCACCTGCATGCACACCACCATCAGCCAGTGCTTCCATCACCAGCACACCCTCCAGTACAGTCCGCATACGTGCAGTCACCACCCCCACTACCATTTACACGTCCCCTGTGTCCTCTCCCACTGTGTCTGTCACCCCCTCTTCCAAGACACACAAACGCAGGCAGACACCCACCCAACAGCCATCCACCTCACGACAGCCTCCAGCACAAGCACCTGCACCCAAAGACAGCACACCTGACTCTCCTACAACCACATCCTCTTCCTCCACTCCCATCACCATTTCTCCTACCTTTTACCTTGGTCCTAAGAAAGTTTTCCTCGCTAATCTTGACCTCTTTCCCTCCACTGACCCACCCCCTCCATCTGCAAAGAGTCCCAAGAGCACCTCAGCCACCACCAGCCCAGCTTCGAGTGTCACTGTGGTGCATGGGTTCTGGAGTCCACCCTTTGCCAGCAGTGACACTTCAATCAGCAGCAAGGGGACAGCCAGCCCCCCCCCAGGCAAGAGGACCAGGAAACTAAAGGGCCGCCGTGAGAGGACTGACACGGCTGCCCCCAAGGAGCAAAGTTCGCCCACTTCACCAGCCACAACATCTAGGGGAGGCAAGGGCCCGAGAGCCCCATCTAAGGAGCAAAAGGGCAGCAGGGCGGAGAAGTCTGCCAGCAGGAGCGCGGAGCAGGAGGGGCCCACAAGCCCCATCCCAGGTGTTAGGGAGGACACCAAAGGGCCCAGGACTCCGTCACCGAAGGGTCCAGCAACAGCACGGTCGGAGGGTGACTGAGCAGGGAGTCCAGGCCAGGTCTGGCTCCCTTGACTTACTGGACGAGCACCGCTGAAGAGGGCCCCGCCGTGCAGAAGAGCACTGCTGAACAGGGCCCCGCCGTGCAGAAGAGCACTGCTGAACAGGGCCCCGCCGTGCAGAAGAGCACCGCTGAACAGGGCCCCGCCGTGCAGAAGAGCACCGCTGAAGAGGGCCCCGCCGTGCAGAAGAGCACCGCTGAAGAGGGCCCCGCCGTGCAGAAGAGCACCGCTGAAGAGGGCCCCGCCGTGCAGAAGAGCACCGCTGAACAGGACCCCGCCGTGCAGAAGAGCACCGCTGAACAGGGCCCCGCCGTGCAGAAGAGCACCGCTGAACAGGGCCCCGCCGTGCAGAAGAGCACCGCTGAACAGGGCCCCGCCGTGCAGAAGAGCACCGCTGAACAGGGCCCCGCCGTGCAGAAGAGCACCGCTGAACAGGGCCCCGCCGTCTCAAGCACCGCTCCGCTGGGCCCTTCCTGTCAAGCACCGCTCCGCTGGGCCCCGCCGTCTCAAGCACCGCTCCGCTGGGCCCCGCCGTCTCAAGCACCGCTCCGCTGGGCCCTTCCTGTCAAGCACCGCTCCGCTGGGCCCCGCCGTCTCAAGCACCGCTCCGCTGGGCCCTTCCTGTCAAGCACCGCTCCGCTGGGCCCCGCCGGGCCCCGCCGTCTCAAGCACCGCTCCGCTGGGCCCTTCCTGTCAAGCACCGCTCCGCTGGGCCCCGCCGTCTCAAGCACCGCTCCGCTGGGCCCCGCCGTCTCAAGCACCGCTCCGCTGGGCCCTTCCTGTCAAGCACCGCTCCGCTGGGCCCTTCCTGTCAAGCACCGCTCCGCTGGGCCCCGCCGTCTCAAGCACCGCTCCGCTGGGCCCTTCCTGTCAAGCACCGCTCCGCTGGGCCCCGCCGTCTCAAGCACCGCTCCGCTGGGCCCTTCCTGTCAAGCACCGCTCCGCTGGGCCCCGCCGTCTCAAGCACCGCTCCGCTGGGCCCTTCCTGTCAAGCACCGCTCCGCTGGGCCCCGCCGTCTCAAGCACCGCTCCGCTGGGCCCTTCCTGTCAAGCACCGCTCCGCTGGGCCCTTCCTGTCAAGCACCGCTCCGCTGGGCCCCGCCGTCTCAAGCACCGCTCCTCTGGGCCCTTCCTGTCAAGCACCGCTCCGCTGGGCCCCGCCGTCTCAAGCACCGCTTCGATGGGCCCCGCCGTCTCATGCACCACTGGCACAATGACAGTGCCGGATCTGTCTCGAGCTACTGTTCACGGTTCACTGTGCCCACCATGTCTCCTCCTTGACCGGTGGAGACTGTTATCCACCTGACGGACTGTGGCTTTGCACTCCCCAGGATGGCACAGTGGGCAAGCCACCCACTGTAGAGACTTGAGAGACTGTGGCTTTGCACTCCCCAGGATGGCACAGTGGGTGAGGCATGGTGGCCCCTTCGTGGATCTGGCGTCGTGGACTCAAGTGGCTGTGGTGCCCCCCCCTTCCCTTCCCCCTGAGGTGCCTGTAGGTTTGTCATCAGATGCCCCTGCAGTGTTCTCTCCAAAGGACTCAGGTCTCCTGTGTGGGCTTTGCCCTTGTGTTGATACACTTTGGCCCACGGACACTTGGAATTTCGTTAGATGTGCAGGACTAATTGCCTCGGTTTATCGTATGCACTAAATATTCAATTGAATTTTTTGAATTGTTGTTGCTATTTGACCAGGACTTATCAGTGGTTTTTTTCCCCCATAAATTTCGAGTCACAATTTAACTATGTCCTTGATTTTTTCACGGGGGTTTGGGTGGTGTCACTGTGACTTGTTGCTCTGCATTGGTGTGTACATAGTTTGGGGGGGGGGGGTCGCATATGTGTGTGCCGTAACCTTTCGTCCTTCCCCCTCCCCTGTGTCGTAGGTGCAGTACTCACCGTTGTCGTCTGCGCCGGCGTTCGTACTCGTGGTAGATGAGCAGGTAGACGAGAGCAGGTAGGATGTTTAATTCGGGTTCCATGCTGTCCTCCTTCCTCGTGGAGTGCGTAGAGGTGCGCGTTTTCCCGTTCGTAGTCTGTTTCTGCCGTGTTTTTATCGGCGGTGCTCCCGCCCCGGAAAAGGTGGCGGATTGGCCTGTCATAATAGTGTGGGCGGTACATTGTCTGCCGCCTGTCTGTTGGCGGTGACCGCCGCGCTGTTTGTTTGTACCGCCGTGGCGGTCGGAGTGTTAATGTGGCGGGCTGTGTTGGCGGTTCCCGCCAGGGTCAGAATTCCACTTTTTGGACCGCCGGCCTGTTGGCGGTTTGGCCGCCGCTTTATCACCGACCGCCAGGGTTAGAATCACCCCCAAAGTCGCTTTCAAGCACAAAGTACCTGGTTTGGAGTGGAAAATCTCTGCAAAGGGCCGCAGAAGAGGAGATGCGTGGAAAAATGGTGTGTGCGTCGGTTATGCCCCTTCACACACGGACTTGCGTTGTTATTTTTCACGCGGGGAGACGTGCTTTGTTCTACGGGAGAAAAAATGATGTGTGCATCAGTTTCGCCCCTTCACACATGGACTTGCGTCGTTATTTTTCACTCAGGGAAGACGTGCGTCGTTTTCCGGCACGCGGACCGTCTCCTTCTATGGATCGCGGGATTACCAGATGTCCCAGGGTCTGTGTGTGGATTCCTCGGCTTGTTATCCGGCTGCGCGTCGTTCCGGGAGGCTGTGCGTGGAATTTTCTTTCTCACGGCAGGCGTTGCGTCGATTTCCCCTCTGGAAGTCGGGCGGCGTTGTCCATGCGAGGCCGTGCGTCGAAGTTCCGGTCGCACCGCAGGCGTCGCGTCGAGCGGCGTCTTTCTGGATCGGCGTGCGGTGAATTTTTCATCACGGAACAAGCTGTGCGTCAAAATGTTCGACGCACGAAGAGTCCAAATGAAAAAGAGAAGTCTTTTTGGTCCTGAGACTTCAGGGAACAGGAGGCAAGCTCTATCCAAGCCCGGCGGCAGGCCAACAGCAAGGCAGCAGTCCTTTATAGAAAGCAGACAGGTGAGTCCTTTGAGCAGCCAGGAAGTTCTTCTTGGCAGGATGTAGGTGCTGGTTCAGGTTTCTTCTCCAGCAAGTGTCTGAGGTGGTAGGGCAGAGGCTCTGTTTTATACCCAAATGTGCCCTTGAAGTGGGGGAGACTTCAAAGAGTGGCTAAGAAGTGCACCACGCCCCCTTTCAGTTCAATCCTGTCTGCCAGGGTCCCAATAGGGGGTGTGGCAGTCCTTTGTGTGAGGGCAGGCCCTCCACCCTCCCAGCCCAAAAAGACCCATTCAAAATGCAGATGTATGCAAGTGAGGCTAAGTACCTTGTGTTTGGGGTGTGTATGAGTGAATGCACAAGGAGCTGTCAACTAGCCTAGCCAGACGTGGATTGTAAGGCACAGAAAGATTTAAGTGCAAAGAAATACTCACTTTCTAAAAGTGGCATTTCTAGAATAGTAATATTAAATCCGACTTCACCAGTCAGCAGGATTTTGTATTACCATTCTGGCCATACTAAATATGACCTTCCTGCTCCTTTCAGATCAGCAGCTGCCACCTCAACAATGTATGAGGGCAGCCCCAATGTTAGCCTATGAAGGGAGCAGGCCTCACAGTAGTGTAAAAACGAATTTAGGAGTTTTACACTACCAGGACATATAAACTACACAGGTACATGTCCTGCCTTTTACCCACACGGCACCCTGCTCTAGGGTTACCTAGGCCACACATTAGGGGTGACTTATATGTAGAAAAAGGGGAGTTTTAGGCTTGGCAAGTACTTTTAAATGCCAAGTCGAAGTGGCAGTGAAACTTCACCCACAGGCCTTAGACAAGGGGAAGTGGCTACTTAAGTGGGTGGCACAACCAGTGCTTCAGGCCCACTAGTAGCATTTATAGGCCCTAGGCACATACAGTGCACGTTACTAGGGACTTATAGGTAAATTAAATAGTCCAATTGGGTATGATCCAATGTTACCATGTTTAAAGGGAGAGAGCATATGCACTTTAGCTCTGGTTAGCAGTGGTAAAGTGCGCAGAGTCTAGAAACCAGCAAAAATGAGGTCAGAAAAGGAGGAAGGCAAAAAGTCTGGGGATAGCCCTGCAGACGGGCCATTTCCAACTTATCCCCCTTCCAGCCTAAAGCCAGGGTAGACTAATCAACACTGATGGACTTCCCTGCTTAAGGCGATAGAACATGGACAATGGCCCACTACTGCAGGGGCACATGCCAGTTCTACGCCTTTCTGAACTCAGTGAGGCTTCTTTGTCTATAATCTCTGGGGCCACTGATCTGGCCCATGGGGAACCCTTCTCATCACCTGAGGACCCCATCTGTAAAGCTCCTAACTTTAATTTGCTTACAGATGCATCCCAGTATGCAGACAGTACCACCATGGCCAACAAAGTGATGTGGCCCATTCCATTCCTTGGGTCTGACTTCTGTCCCCAACCCAGGGAAAACTCTGCCCACAAGGACAGAAACCAACAGATGCCACTGACAGCTGTCAGTGTCATGAGCCAGGCCCCAGGCCATCCACTGCTAAGTGGGGACCCTGAGGGGGGCCGTTGGATGAGCTTCTCCTCCACCTGGGGGGCTGGTATGGAGCTCCCAAGGGGCTCCTGAAGCATCCCAGAATGGGGGGCAGTAGTCCCAGGGGTCTTGAACCCCTTCTCCATTCTCACCAGTTCAGGGGTGGATCCCTGATACCGGTCACTCAGCCCAGGGTTTGTATCCTGAGGCTGAACAGAGGACAAGGGTGAGTCCTTCCTCACCGTGCCTCCACATCTGGGCTCACATACCCTCCTCTGGGGAGTGGTACTGCCAGACATCGGAACTGTCAGGGTACCCTTAGGGGTCAACCCTCTCAGCTCTCTTGACACTAGGGGAACCTCATTCCCCAGAATGCAGTCAATGGGCAGCTGGGGACTAACTATGACCCACCTCTGGGTCACCTCCCCACCCCATTCTAGGGACACCCGGGCCGTGGGGCGGAAGAAATCTTCCCCAATGGATGGAGTCACTCTACACACCTGTCTGGTGTACTGCTCTGGTGACACTAGTCTCTCCACAATCATGGTAAGACTAGCCCCTGTGTCTCTCAGAGCGGTGACTGGGACCCCATTCACTCCCACCTGGTGGAAGTGACAACTCCCACCCTCAGGGATCACCAGTTTACCCTCTGAGTCCACCTCCCAACCAAAGGAGATGAAGGCATGGTCTACGACCTGCCCCTGGGGACTACTTTCCCCTTAGGCCACATGGGCCACCCCTGTAGAGGTCCCAATACTGGGTGAGTTCTTTGGACAGACAGAGTCCCCCTTCCTGTGTCCTATCTGGGAACACTCAAAGCAGCGGGGTTGGGAATGGGATGGGATGCTTTGGGCCACTGCCCACCAGAACCACCACCCTGTTTTTCAGATGGGGCATGGGAACCCTTTCCTCCCCTGCACTCTGGGACTTGTCTGGGTCATCTCTAACCTCCCCTTCACTCTGTCGGGGGGAACCGGAACCACCCTTTTCGGGGTCTCTCCCAGATACCTTTTTGGACACCCTGGTACTAGTCCAGAGGTCCGCCTCCTCAGCAAGCTTCCTGGGATTAGTCAGCTTACTATCTACCAAGTGCTGGCGCTACCTTTGTAATCATCTACTTTGCTGCCCCGCACCCATCCATTCAGTGCCTTACTGGAAAAGTCAAAAAAATCTACCCATGTTTGTGTGGATTGTTTGATGCTGTCCCTGAACCTCTGACGGTATCCCTCAGGGGTCAGCCCAAACTTGGCAAGTAATGTGGCTTTCTGAAGTGGGTATGTGTTTTGATCAGGTTGATCCAATGTGAGAAGTGTGTCCCTCCCCAATGGCAGCACATAACCCCACATAGCTGTACCCCATTGCCCTTCAGGAACCTCATGAGCCCTTAGTGCAACTTCATAAGCAGCTAACCATTTATCTATGTCATCTCCCACCACAAAACTGGGCACCACATTTTTGGGTACACAAACCTTCTTTTCTCCAGCAGGTCCTGTCAGTACGCTGCCACCATTACTGCTGGATTCAGACTGTCTCGCCTTGATCTCCAGCTCCTTGAGACTCAGTTCATGAGCCAACAATAGTTTATTTTCAGCCAAAGCTCTCTCAGCTGCCACCTGTTTCGCTGCTCTTTCAGCCTCAGCTTGTTTGGCCTCTCGCTCTGCCCTCCTTTCCTCCTGTTGGGCCTCAATTTTCAGCTTTGCCATTTGCAATTGGAACTCCCTTTCTTCTCTCCTTTCCTCTGCGGTCAGGGTTTGCTCAGAGACACTGCTCCCTGGTCTGGAAGGGGGCAGAATTGCAGTGGTAACATTACCCACTGATGGCAATAAATCCTCTGAGAGGCCATTTTCTGGCTCCTCTTCCTCATCATCCTCCTCTAAATGGGCTTCTGCCCAGGCCCTCAGAGCCACTTGAAAGTCCTCCTTTTTGGAGGCCCCTTGGGTGGGTACTCTCATCACCCTGCAGAACCCTTTTAGCTGTATGACAGTATATGTCTCCAACAGGGCTAGGTCCAAATCTCCTACTTGAGACCCAGCCAGAGACATGTTGAGTGAGGATTTAGTTTTTGAAAATTGTCAGGAAAAACAAATTTGCAAAAAGAGATAATAATCAAGTTGACCTTCAACTGTGGGTAGGTAGTGAAATACTTAGCTACTGTATGTCACTGCACAAATACAAGTCCTATCCTCACTGCTGATCACCAATGTTAGAAATGGGGTTTTTGGTTGGCAGTCAGGTTACCCCCTGTCCAAGCAAGAACCCTCACTCTAGTCAGGGTAAGTCACACACAATCCAAAATTATCCTGTGCCCACCCTCTGGTAGCTTGGCATGAGCAGTCAGGCTTAACTTAGAAGGCAATGTGTAAAGTATATGTGCAATAAATCATACAATAACAAAATATAGCACCACAAACATACACCACACCATGTTTAGAAAAATATATAATATTTATCTGGGTATTTGCAGGTCAAAACGATCAAAGATGCAATATGAATCTTTCTGGATCGACGTGCGGTGAATTTTTCACCGCTGAACAAGCTGTGCATCAAAATTATCGGCGCACGAAGATTCCAAATGAAAAAGAGAAGCCTTTTTGGTCTTGAGACTTCAGGGAACAGGAGGCAAGCTCTATCCAAGCCCTTGGAGAGCACTTTTACAGCCAGACAAGAGTTCAGCAAGGCAGCAGGCCAACAGCAAGGCAGCAGTCCTTTGTAGAAAGCAGACAGGTGAGTCCTTTGAGCAGCCAGGCAGTTCTTCTTGGCAGGATGTAGGTTCTGGTTCAGGTTTCTTCTCCAGCAAGTGTCTGAGGTGGTAGGGCAGGGGCCCTGTTTTATACCCAAATGTGCCTATGAAGTGGGGGAGACTTCAAAGAGTGGCTAAGAAGTACACCAGGTCCCCTTTCAGTTCAATCCTGTCTGCCAGGGTCCCAGTAGGGGGTGTGGCAGTCCTTTGTGTGAAGACAGGCCCTCCACCCTCCCAGCCCAGGAAGACCCATTCAAAATGCAGATGTATGCAAGTGAGGCTGAGTACCCTGTGTTTGGGGTGTATCTGAGTGAATGCACAAGGAGCCGTCAACTAAACCTAGCCAGACGTGGATTGTAAGGCACAGAAAGATTTAAGTGCAAAGAACTACTCACTTTCTAAAAGTGCCATTTCTAGAATAGTAATATTAAATCTGACTTCACCAGTCAGCAGGATTTTGTATTACCATTCTGGCCATACTAAATATGACCTTCCTGCTCCTTTCAGATCAGCAGCTGCCACCTCAACAATGTATGAGGGCAGCCCCAATGTTAGCCTATGAAGGGAGCAGGCCTCACAGTAGTGTAAAAACGAATTTAGGAGTTTTACACTACCAGGACATATAAACTACACAGGTACATGTCCTGCCTTTTACCCACACAGCACCCTGCTCCAGGGGTTACCTAGGGCACACATTAGGGGTGACATATGTAGAAAAAGGGGAGTTTTAGGCTTGGCAAGTACTTTTAAATGCCAAGTCGAAGTGGCAGTGAAACTGCACCCACAGGCCTTGCACTGGCAGGCCTGAGACAAGGGGAAGAGGCTACTTAAGTGGGTGGCACAACCAGTGCTGCAGGCACACTAGTAGCATTTAATCTACAGGCCCTAGGCACATACAGTGCACATTACTAGGGACTTATAGGTAAATTAAATAGTCCAATTGGGTATGATCCAATGTTATCATGTTTAAAGGGAGAGAGCATATGCACTTTAGCACTGGTTAGCAGTGGTAAAGTGCGCAGAGTCTAGAAACCAGCAAAAATGAGGTCAGAAAAAGAGAAGGAGGAAGGCAAAAAGTCTGGGGATAGCCCTGCAGAAGGGCCATTTCCAACATGCCATAATTGTGTACTTTCTTTGACAATATATGCGTTTCTGCATTAGTCTGTCTTTTGTGTTTTAATTAACTAAACAACTGTTGAACTATAACATCACCATATGGACACAAAAATGCCAAATACCTCCATATACATTTTATTTTCGCATAATATTCCCAAATTTGCCAATCTTTTTTCTTGAACACAACAGTAGTATGTATATTAAAATGAAATGAACTAAACGATATGTATCAATTAGTGGTAAATCACAAGCATCATTTATTTAATTTCATCAAGTGAATGGTCAATATATACGAAAGACAGGTACATCTAATAATTTTTTATGTTGAAAACCAGTTGATTCTTTTGCACAAGGCAGTCGTCTCTTTTCTATGTTTAACAGGGCTGACCAATACAACCCAATGCTCTATTATGTACCAATAATACAAATCATTATACGCACTATGAGAACTGATGATAGTTTGTGGATGGATATGCATTGTGCTACAATGTTTGTACTAATAGTCAGCAGGAGCAGCTCGAGGGGTGCGGAAGGGGCGGGGCAGCGAGGGTGGGAGGGAAATAAATATTAAAGTAAAATAAAAAGAACAACACTTAACCTTCCCTTGCCACTGAGCCTCTCCTCTCTTCCGTCGCTGCTGGCAGGCACAGGCACCCAGCCTCCCTGCGGCCAATCCTGATGCTGCTTAGAGCAGCATCAGCATTGGCTGGGAGCGCCCAGCCAGGCCGCTCCCAGGCAGACTTGGAGCCTGTGCAGGCTCTCTCCAGCCCAACAAACGTGTTGCTGGGCTGGAGAGAGCACACTGCACATGTGTGTTTGTCCGGCCTGAGATGGCCGACCACACATACATGCACAGTGAGGGGAGTGCCGTGCACTCCCCCTCACTGTTCATCACCCCCGTGGCTGCGCCCCTTTAAAAGAAAAAGATAATAAACAATGTTTTCTTTTAAAAGTTTTGCAGCTGCTGCTGCCGGTGGGGGGCAGAGGGGTTAATGCTCCTCCACCCTAATGGAGAAACAGCCCCTGTTAAACAGGCATCTCTATAGTATTGCATTTTCATGCCTATCACAGCACAAAAAGTATGTTCTTGCTTTTTTCTTTTGAATGCTTTAAAACACTGCTGATAATGGCTGATCATATGACCAACACCTGCATAAGTCTAATACGAGTTTTTTTGTTTGGTTTTCTACCCACACAAAGAATAAAATATCACCCTAACTATGGAGCGGCTTGTTGTGTTTTGCTATGTTCAAAGGATTTCCAGAGATAGTTAGTCTCTGCTTCACCCAAGACAAACCCTCGTCCCAGTACTGTAGTGAGCTCGATATCCAGATTACACACACACACACATACTCATTCTCACAAGAGTTGGGTTTTCTTTACAATATTTCAAAATAATTACATGTTTAAAAAATAGCATTTCAAAGATTAGGAAACAATAGTTAAAAAGTAAAAAACATTTTAAAAAAAAGTAAAATAATTGTATGCGAATTGGTGAGCATCCAATGGTTATCTCAATTTGTGGTGGGTGAAATACAACCACTCCACACAAGCTGAATTTGAACTTCGGATTTGTATTTTATATACATTTAATTTATAGCATAACTGTGTCCAAACTATCTGCCAGCGGTACTATGACAGGTACAGTGAGCGTGGCACAAGAAGTAACAAATGCAATGTAATCGCTACATGCAAATACTTTAGCAGAAACATTTAAAAAAGGGGTAATGGCCACAGCAGATTTAGTTGGCATCAATAGTGGTTCTAAATATGGGACAAAGAGTGACAGGAATAAATGCTAGCTCTGTTGGGTGTCTCTCTTGATAGGGAACGTCAATGAAAAATTCTGCCTATCACAAAGAGTTGCAGTTGGATATGATATAGAGTCTTAATAGCAGGGCCTGATTTAGAGTTCGGAATAACCATATTAAGACTTTGGAGATTTCCTCTGCTCTAGCAGACATCTCTTAACATTGCCAGGAACTGCTGTTATGGTGGTTCGTGTCAATCTAGTAAACATTTGATGGATTCTAATGTTAAAATGATGGTACTATCTCTCAAACATTTACCATTATTATATTTTAGCAAAAACTTAATCCCAATCTCCTACACTGTGGGTGTTTTTTCTACTGTTGTAGGAGTCATATAAAAGATCTTACTGTCTCTTTCTGTCACATTTTCACGGCAGTAAGGAAGGGCAAAAAGTGGTCATTTGACCGCCCACTCTGAATCAGTCAAGTGGACAAATGGCCAAACTTCTGATGGCCCTTAATCCATCAGACCGTCGGAGGAGTATGTCAGCATTTCTGACAAAACAATCTCCCTTGCTTCTCTCATCTGTATATCAGGTGGGCAGGAATTCAGTTTGGTGGAGAGGGTATGACGTCACCTTTGGGACAGAGTTCCATTTCTGCCTAACTCTAAACCAGCCCATTAGTTAGGGAACCTTAAAGGTATCAAGTTAGAAAGTGACATCTGACCCAATCAAATGCCTTCATTACATCAGTATAATATAAAGATTATGTAAAGGGATCTTGTGGGTGTCTGCAATATCCAACATTGTAATAATCGAGGGTCAGATGTATCATGCATTTTTGCAATCGTAAACGGCCCGATCGCAAAAATGCATTTTAATATGTATGAATCCCAATTTGCGATTCGTTAACTTGTTACCGAATCGCAAATTGGAATTGAGACTACATACCGTTTCCGTATTAGGACGGGGCTTGTCAAGAGTGACCCTGCCTAATACCGAATTGCAGAGGTATGTAGGAATGTTTTGTGACCGAAATGCGGGTCACAAAACATTCGCATTCTACCACCTGCTTCAAGTAGGTGGTAACCCATTCGCAAATGGGAAGGGGTCTCCAAGGGGCCCCTTCCCCTTTGTGAATGCATGCAAAAACATTTTTTTAAGAGCAGGCTCTTAAAAAATGAAAAGAAAACTTTTTATTTTTATTTTTTAAATGCATTTAGAAAAAAAAAGATTGCTTTATTTAAAAGCAATCACAGACATAGTGGTCTGCTGACCCAAGCAGGCCACCATCCCTGTGACTGTATCCATTCACAGTAGGTCAGAAATTGCAACCTACCTCATGAATATTAATGAGGTAAGTCGATTTGCGGGCTGTTGGGAATCACTAAATGAAACTCCTGGAGTTTCATACATTCAAATAGCGATTGAGTATTTGTATTCACAAAACATCTCAATTAGGTAATCGCTATTGAGAAAATTGATACATCTGGCCCTATGTTTCTATTATGGGTAGTGCAGGGACCTTGGGCAAACCCATGTTCCTCAGCTGAAAATATTAGACATATTATCTTTGCATACATCTCCCTTTTCACGTCTAATAAGAAGATAAGATGGTACAATATTCCCAATTTCTGATCTTCTCCATTCTTACTCATTATCTCAGTGATCATAATTATAGCATAGTGCCCCGTCTGTTTCCCTGTTTTATGACACTGGCCTTAAACGAACAGGGTATCTTGTAAAGCTGAGACCATTGCTCTATTGGCTTAAACTATGGTCCATCCTTGAACTGGAAGTACTATGCCTAGGAAATAGCACCACTATTGCATGGGTTAAATATATCAAAACCCACGTGAACCTCATAAACCTGGATATGTTTTGGCTAAATCCATCTCAAATTAATTTTAATTCAAAGTTAATTGTTAAAGAGAAATTTTGGGCTTATATAATAGAGTCAAACTATCCTAATACAGTCAGGTGGTCTGCTAGAGGAATTCATGATTTTTAAACCTGCCCCTGTATTTGAATCGCACATGGACGCTTTCGTTCCACATATTGCATGCATTCTGCTAATCATATTTAGACTTGGCACCCTGCTTGTAAATAAAGTTACCTTTAAGTGGAATTTCGCAAGGCAGAAACCTCAGAATTGTCCATTTTGGATTCATTTATTGAGGATGCTGAACATCTACTCTTTTTCTGTCCAGGAAATGCCAAACCTAGGAGGTTCTGGTTAAGGCTATTATGTATTACCCTAGCTACGAATTATTATGTCAAGGCATACATGATTTTAAGATCCGACTGCAGCACCCCGATGGCCCTTAACCGTGGATGCTATTTTTTAGCAGTGAGGCGCATAAATAAACCTATATAAGTTTTTTTAGCCCTTATGGATGGTGCTGTGTTAAATGTAAATGTAGCCCTGCATTCTATTACTAACACTTAGTTAACACTTGTTTATGTCTATATATTTTATATTGTTGCAATAAATGGTTCTTTGTTATTTTTATATGAATGATTTTTATGTTTTAACTGTAGTGGCCAATTGATTGTACTATCTTACAAACGAATCACAAGAGAATATTTCTGGCTGCCTTGATGTGATATATTTTATTCTTGCACAATGCACTTTACTTTTTATATGTTTTGTTTCAATTATTCATTTCATGTTTTATGACATTGCTCCCGAAATAAACTATTCTGAAGCGAAGTAAGAGCCATCCACCAACTATCGGCGATTTAGCTGTGGTCATAATATTCTTAAGTACAATTCAAATACTTTAGCAAGAGTATCCATAACGTTTTTAGTAAAATTCTAGTGTGTTTCCAACATCCCCAAGTTTTTTTTTTTTTTACTAAGGGCCCCTTAATGGCCCCAAAGGTCAGATACAAGTCTAGTCAGACTATATCATGAAAAGCTGCCAACTACCCTGACAATTGTCACATGCTTTATAAAATTGTAGGAATATGTTCTTAATTGTGGATGCATGAATTTGTTTTACTTCTGTGAGAACTCTAATGCACTTAGGCCCTCATTACAACACTGGTGGTAAATGCTGCATACCGCCGTGCTGACGGCCGCCAACATACCGTGACCGCGACGGTATACCTCTACGGGTATTATGACCCAAACAGAGAAATCCACAACTATACAGACACCCACACAAGTCTGCCAGCCCAAAGGTCAGTGATAAAATGTTGGTCAAAAACCCACACCGTTACGCCAATAGAAATACGCCCACAGCATCATGACCCACGAATCACCGCAGTGGACATTCAACCGCGGTAAACCATTGGCGATACACACCGCTGTGCTCAAAATACACACACACGAACAAAACTACACCACATTGGACAATTCAAAATACACAGACACACCCAATCCAATATAAAAAAACACACCCACAATACCCACAACACCTTACAATGAAAAAAAATATTGCCAACTGAGAGAGAGACAAGCTAGGAGCACCCACCGAATCTGAGCCACATAACACAATCACCCATACACCATCCACGCACCTCACAGCACACACCCCAACACATCACCCCATACACCCTCACACATACCACTCACACTACACCCATGGCACCACAAAGATACCCCAGGTTCTCAGATGAGGAGCTAAGGGTCATGGTGGAGGAAATCATCTGGGTAGAGCCACAACTATTCGGATCACAGGTGCAGCAGACGTCCATTGCTAGGATGATGGAGCTATGTCGGAGAGTCGTGGACAGTGTCAACGCCGTGGGACAGCACCCCAGAACAAGGGATGACATCAGGAAGAGGTGGAACGACCTACGGGGAAGGTGCGTTCCGTGGATGCAAGACACCAGCTAGCTGTACAGAGGGCTGGCGGTGGACCCCCACCACCTCCCCCACAACTAACAACATGGGAGGAGCAAGTTTTGGCGATCATGCATCGTGAGGACCTCGCAGGAGTAGCAGAAGGACTGGACTTTGGTAAGTCAAATCTTTACTACCCCCCCACCTGCATGCCATCACAAACTCCTACCCCTACCCTCACCCCCATCACTCCACCACCGCACATATACCCCACCATCACAACCCACCCATCCCAATACTAAGCCCTGCATGCAACACCAATGCATGGACCCCCATCACAGACCTGCATGGAAACCCATCACCACAGCATGCACACTAGTGACAATCACTTAGTCAAACCAAGCACAACTCACACAAGCCAAAGCTGCCTTGCTAATAACAACCATAGAAGGAAACATATCCATGCACAAGATGGCACACGCAGATACAATAACACTGCATTTACATCCCCACAGGACCCCCACTGAATGTCACTGGAGAGGAGGTGCCAGCCACATCCAGTCTCCCCACAGAAGAGGCCCACAGTGATGACAGCAGCTCTGCACGCCTTGATCACGATGACCAACCTGGCCTATCAGGGACCTCTTGACAGTCGGTGACCCAGGCACAGTCCCAAACCCCCCTGAGCCTCCCCCCTCAGGAAACACCACCACAGCACCAACCCAGCAGGCCCATCCCTCTGTCCCCAGGACACGTCAATCAGCAGTGTATCCACCACTACAGGGACCACAGGCAACCCCACAAACGCAGGACAACCAGGGATCTGGGGACAGTGGCAGTGGGCACAGGGGTCAGGGGATAGAGGCACAGGGCAACAGGGAAGCTGGGAGGACTGCTGTGTGACAGGGAGAGGACAGGCCCAGGGAACCAACTCTCCACGAGGCACTTGCAGGGATCCTGGGAGCATACCACCATTCCCAGGAGACCATGGGCCAGATACTGTACAAGTTGCAGGAGACCCAGCGGCTGCAGGAGGGACAGTACCTGGGGATCACGCATGACCTGAAATACATCCACACCACCCTGGTCACCATTGCGGGGGTGCTGGCAGACATGGCCAACACCATGAGGGAGGCACTGGCACACCAACGGGCCCCTGACACTAGCCACACTGATGAACAGACCTCCACCTCCGCTGGCGCTAGTGGACAGGAGGCCCCCCCACAAGACCAACAGGCCACCAGCACCCCACCCCCTGCAGAAGGAAAACCACCCGCAAACGGTCCCTGCGATCCAGGCAGAAGCCAAGACCGCCGCCAGGAAATAAGACTCTCCTGATTGTCACCCTTCTGTCCCACTCTGTCACCCTGTCCACCTTCAACTGCCATTGCTCCACTTCTTATGCCCCCTTGGACAATGCACTGTGATACAAATAGACTGGACTCTGACCTGGACTTTCCTCTATCAACAACCCAGCCCACTGCAATACCCCCTCCACTTATTAGCACCTAAATAAACACCCTTTGAACAAATTCAAGTATGGAGTCTGTGGATTATATGACAGATGTATTATTTACACAAACTGTAAACATTGCAATTCTAATCTACTATAACATTAACATAGGTATGACCTGTAGTGGGCAGCAGTAAACACATCAGGAGCCAGAGTGGGGCACACAGATCTGGAAATAGAGATACCAAAGGGTACAGTAAGTGGCCATAGAAATAGGGAAATCAGGCTGCCATGTTCAATGTCAAACCCAATACTGCAATGGAAGGTGAAGTTGCAGTGTCTTACCTGTGTGTCACTGGAAGTACTGTTGAATGAGTGTACTTCTGTTGTCCACATCTTCTTCCTCTGCCTCCTCTTCATCACTGTCCACAGGCTCCACTGCTGCCCCACGACCATCTCGAGGCTCATCCTCCTGCAGAAAAGGCACCTGGCCTCTCAAGGCCAGGTTGGGCAACATGCAACATGCAACGATGATCTGGCACACCTTCTTGGGTGAGTAGTACAGGGATCCACCTGTCAGATGGAGGCATCGGAATCTGGCCTTCAGAAGGCAAAAGGTTCTCTCAATGATCCTCCTTGTTCACCCATGTGCCTCATTGTAACGTTCCTCTGCCCATGTCCTGGCATTCCTCACTGGGGTCAGTAGCCATGAGAGGTTGGGGGTAACCAGAGTCACCTGTAAATATCTAGGGATACCTGTTAGCCACACACTCACCCTTAGGGCCAACCCCACACCCATATACCTACATCAGCTGGGTGGGGACCATGGGCTCATCTATTAGCCACACCAGTGCCTCTGGAGATGAGACATCACATATGGAATGCTGGTATTACTCAAGATATAGGCATCATGCACAGAGCCAGGATAATTGGCATTGACATGGGAGATGTACTGGTCTGCCAAACACACCATCTGCACATTCAGAGAGTGAAAGCTTTTTCTCTTCCTGTACACTTGTTCATTTCTCTGGGGGGGACAAATGCAATATGTGTACCATCAATGGCACCAATGATGTTGGGGATATGTCCCAGGGCATAAAAGTCAGCCTTCACTGTGGCCAAATCCTCCATCTGGGGGATTACGATGTAGCTGCGCATGTGTTTCAGCAGGGCAGACAACACTCTGGTCAGCACGTTTGAGAACATTGGCTGAGACATCCCTGATGCCATGGCCACTGTCGCTTGGAAGGAACCACTTGCCAGGAAATGGAGCACTGACAGGACCTGCACTGGGGTGGGGGGGGATACCTGTGGGGTGACGAAGCTGAAATCAGGTCGGCTCCAATTGGGCACACAGTGCTTGGATTATGGCCCTATCAAATCTGTAGGTCAGGATAATGTGCCTGTCCTCCATTGTTGCCAGGTCCACCAGGGGTCTGTACACGGAGGGATGTCTCCATCTCCTATTCATCCTCAGCGGTTGAACTCTAGGGTGAAAAACGGTGAGCAGAAGGTCATATTCACACATATGTTAAAGTTAAAAATAATTTCTTCCTTTACAGAAACAGTATGTGAACTCGAGAGTCAGTTGATATGCCAATGTCTGCTGTGACGCAATTAGGTGCCATGCCCTGTGCCCCCCTGAAATGTCAGCTGCCTGACCTGTGAGGAGAAACGAGTGTAAATGAGGTAATTCCGCTGGCGTTGTGAGCGGTTGCGGTTGGCGGTAGATGACCGCAGCCCAACTTCGCATTGGTTATCATTGGGTCTTATGGGTTCCTGGAGCCAATGGCGATGTACGCCGGCGGTGACGGTACGCACCGCCGCGGACGTGACCGCCATTTTCTATCTGTGCACTCACTTGCTACCTGACCTTCAACAGGAGAGGACCTACACTGCAAGTGCTGCTGTGACCTGTGTCTGAAAGCGACAACAGCTCGAGTGTCTGGGGAAAGGGCCCCCGCCTTCACTTCGGAGGAGTTGGAGAGACCGGTGGATGGGCTCCTACCCCATTACACTTTACTCTATGGTCCTCCAGACAAACAGGTGGGTACACTGTGAGCATGATGCGTGGGCCATGAATGTATGGATTGCTGTGTGTGTAAGCCTCGTGTAGGGTGGGGCTGAGGGGTCCTGGGCAGAGTGCTGCATGTCTGGTGGTCAATGTCTGTGCGTAAGGGGATGGGAGGTATATGATGGGCCATGAGTGTAACAGGCTGGACGGTATGACTCATACTTTTTTCTATGCATCTTTTTCTGCAGGTCAGCACCCATCAGAAAAAGGGTATTTGGCGTGCTATCTCCAAGGAAGTGTGGACCCTGGGGGTCTTTGACAGGCAGAGCACCCACTGTCACAAACGGTGGGAGGACCTGCACTGCTGGGCAAGGAAGACGGCAGAGGCCCAGCTGGGGCTGGCCTCCCAACGAGGAAGGTGTGCCTGTCCTACCCTGACCCCCCTGATGTTCTGCATCCTGGCGGTGGCCTATCTGGAGTTGGATGGGCACTTGAAGGCATCACAGCAGCCACAAGGCGGTGAGTACAGATTCAGATTCATGACTTTGAGCGGATTAAGGTTTTACCTGGGTAGGGGATGTGGGCTGTGGGTGCCACTAGGCCAGGGCGAACATGGCAGGGTAGGTCTCATGTTGGGCAGGCTCTGAAGCACTCCGACCCCAATAGTGCTAGTGGGCATCTACTACTGGGCAGGGTCCTGTGAGTTTCAGGTGTGCAGCCAATGGCGTTAGGCTTTGCACCCCACGGGCTGGTGACTAGCATTGTAACTGGTAGTGCATGGCCTAGTGCATAGGGCTGTTGCCTGTGTGTTGTGTACACCAACAGTAGTTTTGTTTCTGGCATTGACCAAGTGTATCCTCTGTCTCGCCCCCCCCCTTTTTGTTTTGTCACCCTGTCCTTGTGTGCATTAGCATCATCTGGCGGAGGAGAAGAGGCACTGGGGACAGAGGGAGCTGCATCCCACATGGGCCTGGAGGCCAAATCTACCGATGGTGAGGGCACCAGTGGGACAGAGGGCGAGAGGGGCACCACGACGGAGACAGGAGGGGACACAACCGACAGCGACTCCTCCTCCGATGGAAGTTCCCTGGCGGTGGCGGACACCATTGTGCCCACCCCAACAACAGATACAGCTGCCACCCCCATACCAGCACCGTCCTCCCAGCATCCCCTCAGTGTGTTTCCTGTGCCCGCTCACCCAGGAGGGTGTGCATCTCCTTCGCCCTAGGCACCTCAGGCCCTGCACCAGTCAGCCCTGCTGCCCTCAGTGAGGAGGCTATTGACGTCCTGAGATCCCTCACTGTTGGGCAGTCAACCATACTGAATGCCATCCAGGGTGTAGCAGGGCATTTGCAACACACAAATGCATACCTGGTGGGCATTCACTCTGGCGTGGTGGCCCAACAGAGAGCATTCCAGGCTCTGGCCTCCGTACTGATGGCAGCCACTGTCCCTGTCTCCAGCCTCCCACCTCCAACTTCCTTTACCCAGTCCCAATCCCCTTAACCCCAGCCTCTCCCGAGCACACCTTCAGACCAGCATTCACCAAAATCAACACACAGAAGTAGCTCAGACAAACACAAGCACCACACTTCAACTCACAGGCACTCACACAAGCACCAACCCCATGCAGACATACCAACATCAACTGCCTCCACTGTCTCCCCCTCCTCCTCGTCCCCCACCTCCATCCCAGTAGCGTCTCAACTCACACCTGCATGCACTACATCCTCATCCACTACCTCCATCACCAGCATGCCTAACACTACACGCCCCTCACTGGGAGTCACCACCCCCACAGCATGCACACGTCCCCTGTGTCCTCTCCCACTGTGTCTGTGACCCCTCCTCCCAAAGAACACAAACGTAAGCACACACACCCAACAGCCATCCACCTCACAACAGCATCCAGCCCAGGCACATGCACCCAAACACAGCAGACTGACACCTCCTACAACCACTCCCTCTTCCTCCGCTCCCAAACCTTCACCCTCTTCCTGCCCCAGTGTCCCTAAGAAGCTTTTCCTCACCACCATTGACCTATTCCCTCCCCTCCATCCTTCACCTCGGGCTAGGGTGCCCAGAACCCAGCCCATCACCTCAGCCACCCAGTCCACGGCCACTGTGGTTTCTGCAGCGGTGAGAGGTCCAAGGAGGCACCCGTCAGCCCAGCCAGTGTGCCAGTAACAACTGCCAAGGCCAAGAAGGGTCGGCCACCGGCCAAGGGCAAGAAGGGGACAGCAGCCAGCAAGGGGATGGAGGCAGAACTAGCCAGCAAGGGCAAGTCAAAGACTCCAGCTGGCAGAAGCAGGGAGGCACCACCATCTGCCAAGGGCAGAAAGGGGCACAGAACACCAGCCATGGCACTTCAGCCGTCCGAGGCTGCAGGTGAAGGTCTGGAGGCTACCACCACCACTGCCAGCACCGCCACCTGCACCGCAGCCAGCACCGCCACCTGCATCGCCGCCAGCAGCACCACTGCCAGCAGCAGCAGCCCCAGTGGGCAGCCGTCCAAGGCTGCAGGTGAAGGCCTGGAGGCTCCCACCACCACTGCCTGCACTGCCACTTGTACGGCGGCCAGCAGCGCCACCTGCCCCGCCGCCAGCAGCACCACTGCCAGCAGCAGCAGCCCCAGTGGGCAGCCGTCCAAGTCTGCAGGTGAAGGCCTGGAGGCTCCCACCACCACTGCCTGCACCACCACCTGCACCGCGGCCAGCACCGCCATCTGCCCCGCGCCAGCAGCACCACTGCCAGCAGCAGCAGGCCCAGTGGGCAGCCATCCGAGGCTGCAGGTCAAGGCCTGGAGGCTCCCACCACCACTGCCTGCACCCCCACCTGCAGCGCAACTGGCATAGACTGAGCAGCCATCATCGCCGGAGAGCTGTGTGTAGTGGTGACTACATGGGCTGCAGTGCATCCTGACCCCTGCAACACCTGTCCGTTTGTCACCCAGGTGAGAGACTGTGACGTTGCCCCATCCAGGATGAAGCACACTGGGCACAAAGCCGCTTCCAGAACCAATGGAATAAGGCATCCACTCAGCCCCTCCTTGGTAGGATGAAGCACACTGGACACAAAGCCCCCTCCAGAACCACTGGAAGAAGGCATCCACTCAGCCCCTCCTTGGAAGGATGAAGCACACTGGGCACAAAGCCCCCTCCAAAACCACTGGAAGAAAGCATCAACTCAGCCCCTCCTTGGCAGGATGAAGCACACTGGGCACAAACCCCCGTCCAGAACCAGTGGAAGAAGGCATCCACTTGAGCGACTGTGGCTTTGCACTCTCCAGGACCAAGCAGTGGGCAAACCACCCATTCAAGAGACTGTGGCTTTGCACTCCCCAGGACCCAGCAGTGGGCAAAACACCCACTAGAGAGAATGTGGCTTTGCACTCCCCAGGACCAAGCAGTGGGCAAACCACCCACTAGAGAGACTGTGGCTTTGCACTCCCCAGGACCAAGCAGTTGGCAAACCACCCACTTGAGAGACTGTGGCTTTGCACTCCCCAGGATCAAGCAGTGGGCAAACCACCCACTTGAGAGACTGTGGCTTTGAACTCCCCAGGACCAAGCAGTGGCCAAACCACCCACTAGAGAGTCTGTGGCTTTGCACTCCCCAGGACCAAGCAGTGGGCAAACCACCCACTAGAGAGACTGTGGCTTTGAACTCCCCAGGACCAAGCAGTGGGCATGGAGCCCCCTCTAGGCCAGTGGCGTTATACCACCTTCTGGCTGAGGTGCCCCCCCATTCCCCTTCCCCCTGAGGTGCCTGTGTGTTTTTAACCTGATACCCCTGCAGTGTTCTCTCCGTATTGGGGCAGGAGTCAAGTGTGCCTTGGCCTATGTATTATGGCCCCGTGGGTTACGGACATTTTGGAGTGGGCATTGTCCCTCCTTTTGTATATATTGTATATATTGTACTCATTTTACTCCATTCCTTTTGTCCTTGCGTTATTCCTGAGGGTTACGGGGTGTAAATGTAATATTGTTGCATGTGTTTGTGTGTATGGTGTTGGGGGTGGGGGTGGGGGTGTTGCGTGTGTCACTCTCTTTTTCCTCCCCCCTCCCCTGAGTGTTAGGTGCAGTACTCTAGGTGGTCGTCTTCGCCGGCGTACATGTTCCTGGTGTATGAGAAGGTACACCAGTACACCAGCATGGGGAAGATCTGCAGTTCGGGCTCCATGGCGTCCTGGTTCTTCCTTGAGTGTCAAGAGGTGAGTCGTTTCCCTTCAGTGTTCTGTTTCCGCCGTGCCTTTGATGGCGTTGGTACCGCCCTGGAAAAGCTGGTGGATAGGCCTGTTGTAATGCGGCCTGACTGTTGCGGTTACCGCCGCGGTGCTTGTTGCTACCGCCATGGCGGTCGGAGTGTTAAAGTGACTGTCTGTGTTGGCAGATTCTGCTGTGGTCAAAATTCCATGTTTTGTTACCGCCGGCCTGTTGGCGGTATTACTGGCGCTTTATCACCGACCACCAGGGTTGTAATGAGGGCATTAATGTCATTCTTAGGTTGGCGAGCCTTCATCATTAGGGCTGAGATTGCCCCAAGTAGTGGCTGATTTTTCACATGGTTTGGGCAGAAACAGACTCATGCATAACCACCAATCAGGCTTCATGGTCACATGAGAACACTCTCTCCCCCCCCCCACGTGGAAATGTCAAGAGCCCTGGTGACAGCAAGCCCTCGTGACTGCACCATCAGATACTTCATGCTCCTAAAGTAATTCACTGACTGCTTGTGGAGATTGTAGAGCTAGATCGCCATAATTTGAAATGGTATCACTCCCATAGCAGAGTCTTAGAAATGAGGGAGGGCTTGGTCATCTGCAACTTAGAGTAGCTATATTGGTTGATTCTATTTTTTTTTTAATCTACTTTTATTGCCATTTTAAGCATTCTTACAGCGTCACATATTATGAGTTATCTCATGCATATAAAATGAGAAATCATAGTGCAAAATAGTATTCTTAAAGAGAGACGTGCCATCAGTTATCCTGGGGACCACTCTTGCCTCATTCACTATGATTACCCACATTTCTAACAATCATCTTTCCGAGGATACTCAAATTAGTGGTCTAATTGTAGCCCCAGGTCAGTGGCTGCTCACTTCAGGTGTCATATTATTTTACCTCCTTCCGAGTGTCACAGAATAAACTTGATCATTGGTTGTAGCCAAATAGTGGCAAACACCGGACTGTAACAGTCAACAACTAATCAACATAAAAGGGAAAAAAGTCAAAGGGGAAACAAAATAGGAAATAGGGGAGTCCCCGGGGGTTGGTATTTAGGGCATCCTGTTGAGTGAAAGTGGAAGGGGTAGTGGGCTGGTGGTGTCCTCTTAAGTGTGCATGGTGGGCTCATGTTTGTGTGTATTTATCAGGTCTTAATCGGGGAATGGATTTGTTAATGATATAGCTGTCTACATTACGTCAGTAGCACAAATTCTGTGCTCGATGAGTGGCACAGCTAAAGGCAAATAAGGTCCATAGCCAATTAGGTCTGGTCTTATGTGGTCTCTTGCTACATCTCGTCACTCCTCATCTCTCCCCCCACGTTTTCTTTTTCTTTTACACCATCGTCAGTTTGTTTGGAATCTGTGTCCCCCTCTGGGTGCTCACGATTCTCCAGGCCCAGCCCAGAGTTCTGCTCTTGGGCGTCTCCGGATTTCTTGAGCATTTTCCTGGCGTAGTATACTCTTCTTGGCCCTAACAAATAGGCCCTCATTATGACAATGGCGGTAAATTCCGAATACCACTGCGGTGACTGCCACCACCATACCGCCACGGAGGCCAACATCCGTCCACCAGGTTATGACACATACACACAAAACAGACAGAAAACAGCCACAACCACAAATCCCCCATGCCCACTGAACGTGATAAACTGTCAGAACTAACACCCATCCCGTTACGCCACCAATACTACTCCCTCCAAATAATGACCCACAAATCACCACAGCGGACATTCAACGGCGGTAAACCATTGGTAGTGAACACCACTGCGGCAGATAAGGCCACCCAAATACAAAAAAGACAACATTGGCCAGAACAAAAAACCCACACCTTGCACAAATACACACCCACCAACAGCACTACAAAGCACACACACACATCACCCACAATCCTTACTTAACATAACAAGACAGCTAAACTTTGCAACGCTAATCCAAAAGACAACTGCACTCACATATCACAACTACCTATTCATACCTGGCACACCACACACCCCACCACATCACACATCACCCTCTGTACAACCTACACACACCACACAACACCCATGTCCCCACAAAGGCACCCCCATTTCACCGAAGAGGAGTTGCGGGTCATGGTTGAGGAAATAGTCAGGGCAGAGCAACAGCTGTCTGGAGCACATGTCCAACAGATATCCATTGCCAGGAAGAAGGAGCTATGTGGAGGATCTTGGACAGGGTGAACGCCGTGGGACTACATCCATACACAAGGGGTGACATAAGGAAGAGGTGGAAGAACCCGCCAACCGACCCCATCCACCCAGACAACGCCGCTCACAACCTCAGACAGCGGATCAACGACTGCACCAACCTCCTCGCACCACTCAAGAAGCCCACCAACAACCAAGCCAGCAAGAAAGCAACCTGGTTCACCGACGAGATCCAAAACTCCAAGCGCAACTGCCAGAAACTAAAGAAGATATGGCTCCACGAACGCACACCTGACAACCACACAACTCACAAGGACGCCACCCGTAGGCATCACAAACTCATCAGACAAGCCAAGAGATCCTCCTTCAAGGACCGCCTGGATAACAACGCACACGACAGCATAGAGCTCTTCAGCATCGTGAAGGAACTCTCCAACCCCAGTGCCAACATCAACGACATCCCACCCTCTCAAGAACTGTGCGACTCACTGGCCACTTTCTTCCACCGGAAGATCACCGACATCCACGACAGCTTCAACACCACGTCCACCCCGACCACACCAGACCCCACCTCCAGGAACACCACCTGTACCAACCGCCTGACCTCATGGACCAATGTCAACGACGACGAAACACGCAAGATCATGAACTCCATCCACTCAGGATCACCGTCCGACACATGCCCGCACCACGTATACAACAAAGCCGATACAACCATTGCACCCCATCTACGGAAGGTTATCAACATTTCCTTCGAAACAGCGACTTTCCCGGAAAGCTGGAAGCACGCCAAAATCAACGCCCTCCTCAAGAAGCCCAAGGCCGACCCCAAGGACCTCAAGAACTTCCGGCCCATCTCCCTACTCCCGTTCCCGGCGAAGGTCATTGAGAAAATCATCAACACGCAACTGACCCGCCACCTCGAAGCCAACGACATTCTGGACCCTTCCCAGTCTGGATTCAGACGAAACCACAGCACCGAGGCCGGCACTCCTCGCCGCCACAGACGACATCAGACACCAACTCGACAACGGCGAAACATCTGCCCTCATCCTTCTGGACCTGTCAGCCGCCTTCGACACGGTGTGCCACTGCACTCTGAAAACACGGCTCCATGAAGCCGGTATCCAAGAAAAGTCCATCGACTGGACCACATCCTTCCTCTCTGGCAGAACCCAGAGAGTCCACCTCCCCCCCCTACTGATCCGAAGCCTCCGACATCATCTACGGCGTACCCCAGGGCTCTTCCCTCAGCCCGACGCTGTTCAATATCTACATGGCCCCCCTCGCACAAGTGGCCCGCCAACACAACCTCAACATCATCTCCTACGCCGACGATACCCAACTCATTCTCTCCCTAACCAAGGACCCGCACACCGCCAAAACCAACCTCCACGAGGGAATGAAGGCCGTCGCCGACTGGATGAGAATCAGCCATCTGAAACTGAACTCGGACAAGACGGAGGTCCTCATCCTCGGGCCCACCCCCTCCGCCTGGGATGACTCATGGTGGCCAACCACACTGGGAACCCCACCGACACCGACCAACCACACACGCAACCTTGGATTCGTCCTCGACTCCTCCTTTTCCATGTCTAAACAGGTCAACGCTATCTCCTCCTCCTGCTCCTGCTACAACACTCTCCGTATGCTCCGCAGGATCTACAAGTGGATCCCAACCGAAACAAGAAGAACAGTGACACAGGCCCTCGTTAGCAGCAGGATAGACTACGGCAATGTACTCTATGCAGGCATCCCGGCCAAGCACCTACAATGCCTACAACGCATCCAAAACGCCTCCGCCCGACTAATCCTCAACGTGCCCCTCCGCAGCCACATCACCCCCCACTTGAGAGACCTTCACTGGCTCCCCGTCGACAAGAGGATCACCTTCAAGCTCCTCACTCACGCACACAAAGCACTCCACAACGCCAGACCAGCCTACCTGAACAACATACTCAGCTTCTACACCCCCACCCGACAGCTCCGCTCTGCAAACCTCGCCGTCATTCCCCGCATCCAACGTAAGACCTCCGGTGGCAGATCCTTCTCCTACCTCGCCGCCAAGACCTGGAACACCCTCCCGACCAGCCTATGTCAAACCCAAGACCTGCTCACCTTAAGAAGACGCCTCCAGACCTGGCTCTTCGAGCAATAGCAGCCCCCTCCCCCCCCCCTCAGCGCCTTGAGACCCTGGCGGGTAAGTAGAGTGCTTTATAAATACAATGACTGATTGATTGATTGATTGGAACGACCTACAGGTGAAGGTGTGTTTCATTGCAGAAAGGCACCACCTCGCCATCCAGAGGACTGACAGTGGAACCCTAGCTCCTCCCCCACAGCTGACAGCGTGGGAGGAGCAAGTCTAGGCAATCCTGCATCCTGAGGGACTCACTGGAATAGCCAGAGGACTGGACACTGGTGAGTCAACATTTGCTACCTATCACCCCCATACCTGCATGCCACCACAACCCCTCACCTTGACACCCATCACCCCACTCCATCCCACACAGTGCACCAACAGAATTAACAAACCTAAATGGCAAGCCCTGCATGCCATACCCACTGCATGCACATCCCTTCCAGCCCTGCATGTACACCCACCACCAATGCATGCACAGCATGGAGAACTAACAATCCAGCAATCCATCACCATACACAAACAAAGGTGGCAGGGCTACAGCAATAATATAGGGGAAGCTAGTGATGCAGAATATGTCACAGATATGTAGCATAATACACCACTTACATCCCCACAGGTGCCCCAGCCAATCTCAGCGGCGAGGAGGTGCCACGGCTACCCAGTCCCCCACCAGCAGATGCCCCCAGTGATGATAGCAACTCTGGAGCTCCGGATCTGGATGAACTCCCTGACCCATCAGGAACCACTGGTCAGTCGGCTACCCCAGCCCACACCCAGTCCACTACAAAGCCTCCCCCTCAGAATCCAACACCATAGCAGCCACCCAACATCCCCAAACCTGACCCACTACACTGGACTATTCCCAACCATCGCCCCACTCTATGGCACTTTGCATTGTATACAAGCTTTTAATAAACACCTTAGGGCACAACTTGAGAAATAGTGCTTTATCTGAAGGTAATGTACAAAGTATTGAACTGTAATGAAATGCATGATCCTGTGTAAATATCCAGTAATATGTTGATCCATCCTACAAATGTGTCTCAGCAGTCTGTACACATCACAGCATTACACAGTTTTAACCACAGCAACATCTGCAATAAGGGAAGGCTTAGGTGACATTCAGGTGGGATGCAAAGGTAATGATTAGCATAATGCTACAGCCACACAACACAACACTGAAATGGAGAAATGTTAAATTCAACAGTCTTACCTGAATGTCATTGGAAGTACTGCTGGATCATATGTGTCTTGTTGTCCACATCCTCCTCCTCTTCCTCCTCCTCACTGTCCTCAGTGTCCACTGCTGCCACAGCTGCATTACCACACCTTCCTCCTGCAGATAGGGCACATGCTGCCTGAGGGCCAAATTGTGCAACATGCAGCACCCAACAACAATCCTTCAGAACTTCTCAGGGGAGTACCATAGGGATCCACCTGTCAGACTGGGGCACCTGAACCTAGCCTTCAGGAGCCCAGAAGGTCCTTTCAACAATCCTCCAGGTATGCCCACGAGCATCATTGTACCTATTCTTAGCCCCTGTTCTTGGATTCCTAACAGAGTTCAGGACCCAGGACAGGTTTGTTTAGCCAGAATCACCTGCAAGAAATGAGAGACACACATTAGCCCTGCACAGTGGCATGGGGTATGACTTCTGAAGGCATACATTGACATACATTGGGTGGGGACTCAGGCTCACCTATAAGCCACTCTCTGTGCCTCTGTATTTGTGCCATCAACTGTGGGACACTGCTATTCCTCAGGACAAAGGCATCATGCACCTACCCAGGATACTTGGCAGTGACGTGGGAGATGTACTGATCAGCAAGGCACACCATCTGGTCATTGAGTGAGTGGAAACTCTTCCTATTCCTGTACACTTGTTCATTGGCCCTGGGGGGGACTAAGGCAATATGGGTCCTGTCAATGGCCCCAATAACATGTGGTATATGTCTCATTGCATAGAATCCAGCCTTTACAGTGGGTAAATTATCTACCTGGGGGAATGCGATGTTTGAGCAAGTCTGCCAAAACCCTTGAAAGTGCAATAGAGAACATTGGCTGCGGCATTCCTGCAGCCAAGCCCACTGTTACCTGAAAAGAGCCAGTTGCCAGGAAATGGAGCACTGAGAGTACCTGCACAAGAGGGGGTATTACTGTTGTGATATGGATGCAGGCACCAGATCAGGCTCCAATTGTGCACACATTTCTGTGATTGTGGCCCTTTCCAGGCGATAGGTGAGTATGATGTGCCTGTCCTCCTGTGTAGCCAAGTCCACAAGGGGTCTGTACATGGGTGCTTGCCTCCTCCTCCTATTCCTCTGCAGTGGTTGCTACCTAAGGGACCCAAAAGTAAGAAGGGAGTGAGAACAGAAACCATGAACACATTACAGCATGCTTGTATGTTGAACACTGGAATTGTCTAGGTGAGTACATTCGACTACAATGGTGCACTTATTAATCTACACATGTGTACTAGCATTAGAAAATGGCAACCGCCTGCCGTGTATGCAGGGACAGGTGGAAGTGACATCACTCCGCCGGCATTTGCGTCATGGCGGGAGACGGTCTGTACTGCCGTGCAATTCCTCATTGGCTAACATGGCCCTCTATGGAGTATGGGAACCAATGATGAATAACGCCAGCGATGATGGTGTTCACCGCCATAGACGTGACCGACATTTTATTTCTACCACTTCACTTGATTCCTGACTTTCCACAGGACAAAATCTCCACTGCGTGTGCTGCTGTGACCTGTGTCTGGAACCTGCCATGGCATGTGCAACAGGGAAAAGGTCCCCAGCCTTCACGGTGGAGAAGTTGGAGAGGCTTGTGGATGGGATCCTACCCCTGTATGGGCAGTTCTATGGGCCTCCAGACCAACAGGTGAGTGCACCATGGGTACATTGTATGCGACATGGCTGCACAGAGATGTGTGTGTGTGTGCTGGCAGTGTGTCATTTGGGGGGGTACAGCTGGTGGCAGTGTTAATGCCAGGGTACAGGACATGTGTGCCTGATGAGGAGCAAATGCAGTTTGTAGGCCATATGTGTGACAGGCTGGATTGTCTAGTTCATGGTGTCCCACTGTTTGTGTTTCCTCTGCAGATCAGCGCCCATCAGAAGAAGCTGTTGTGGCGTGCCGTTACCAAGGACGTGTGGATCCTGGGGGTCTATAGCAAGTGGAGCACCCACTGCAGGAAACAGTGGGAGGACCTGAGATGCTGGGTTCGGAAGACCGGGGAGGCCCACCTGGGGACAGCCTCCCAATGAGGGATGGGTGCCTATCGGAACCTGACCCCCCGGATGGCCCACATACTGGCGGTGGCCTACCCAGACCTGGATGGGTGCTTGAGGGCATCACAGCAGCCACAAGGGGGTAAGTACAGTGTGATTTGACAACCATCACTGTTGTCTGGCATGGAATTTGGGTACAGGGTACTAGTCAGTGGATGCCCCAGTATGCCAGTTTAGACATTGCTGGGTGGTCCAGCTTAGATTAATAGGGTGAAATTCATGTTTTTGATAGCTAGGTAGCTTGCTTTCCATGGCAGACAGGGTTTAGTTGGTCCAAGTTGGTGTATAGCTGTCAGTGTTTGGCTCCTACCTGCCGTGGTACTTAGCCAATGGTATGCCAGTATGGTCCATACTGCCCATTCTCAATCTCAGTGTGTGACAGTGATGTGTATGCCATCTGTGCTGTGATTGACCCTGTGCTCCCTTTCTTTCTCCCCCCCTCTCCTTTTGTCATCCTGTCCATGTGTGCATTAGCATCAACTGGCGAGGGAGCAGGGCCACCGGTGAGTGAGGGAGCTGCAGCCCATGGAGGTAGAATCCACCGATGCCGAGGGGACCAGTGGGATGGAGGGTGAGGGGAGCACCACGGCGGGGACAGGAGCTGATACCACTGAATCTGATTCCACCTCCGATGGGAGCTCCCTGGTGGTGGCAGACCCCTCTGGGACCACCCCAGCTACAGGTTCTACCACTACCTCCATATCAGCACAGCCCTCCCAGTGGCCCCCCACTGAGTTGCCTGTGCCCGCTCACCCAGGAGGGTGGGCATCTCCTTTGCCCCCAGGCACCTCAGGCCCTTTCCCATTCAGCCCTGCTGCCCTCAGTGAGGAGCCTATTGACTTCCTGAGATCCATCTCTGTAGGGCAGTCAACCATAGTGAATTCCATCCACGGGCTGGACTCCCAGATGCAGCAATGCAATGCCTTCCTGGAGGGCATTTACAGTGGCTTGGCAGCCCTACAGAGGTCGTTTCAGGCTCTGGCCTCTTCACTGAGGGCAGCCAGTGTCCCTGTTTCTTCCGTCCCCCTCAAACTACCAAGTCACAGTCTCAGTCTCCTCACCCTTAACCCACCCCACGCACACAATCAGATCAGTATGCACACAAAATATCACACAAGACTAGCACAGACAAACACAGGCAGCAGACTTCAGTCCACAAGCACTCACACAGCCAACACACAGATGCACACACATCAGCCACTGCCTCCAATGTCTCCCCCTCATCCTCCTCCCTCACAGTCACATCCGCACTCACACCTGCATGCACTGCATCAACAATCCCTGAACCTGCCTCCTACACAGCCTTGCCAACAGTCACCACAACAGCAGACCCGCAGACATGCACCCCACACACCACATGCGCAGTCACCACCACCACCATCACCACATCATGCAGCACACCCACCTCACTTGCAGATACCACCACAACATCTATTCACATGTAATGTTTGTCCTCCCCCACCTTGTCTGCCCCCTCCAAACACACCCAAACACTCACACTCAGACCCCCAAGAGCCATCCACCTCACACACGCATACTGTCCATGCACCTGCACCCAAGTCCAGCACACCTCCTCCTCCTTCTACAACCACTCCCTCTACCTCCAATCCCATCCCTCCTCCCACATCCCGCCCCATTGGCCCTAAGAAGAGTTTCCTTTCCTTCCTGACCTCTTCCCACCCCCTCCCCCCGCCCTGCCCATAATAGGAAGGTCCCACCCCCCAGCCCAGTACCTCAAGCACCCAGTCTGACACTGTACCACCCTCCAAAGTCTCCAGCTGCCACTAAGGGGCACATGAGTGCGACCCCGGCCCCCGCCCCAAGGACACTCCTCCACCCCCAAAACGGAGGGCTAAAGTGCTGTCCCCTCCCAAACAGACAACCAAGAGCATGGAGCCACCACCAAAACCTAGGGCCAAGGAGACCCCCCCTCCTAAGGCAAAGGCCATGGAGACCCCTCCCAAGACCAAGGCCAAGGAGGCAACTCTCAAAACTAAGGCCAAGGAGGCACCTCCCAAAAGTAAGCCCAAGGAGGCCCCTCACAAAACTAAGGCCAAGGAGGCCCCTCCCAAAACTAAGCCCAAGAAGGCCCCTCCGAAACTAAGCCCAAGGGGGCCCCTCACAAAACTGAGGCCAAGGAGCCCCCTCCAGAACCAGTGGGCAAGGAGACCTCTCCAGACCCAGAGGGCAAGAAGCTTGCTCCATAACCAGAGGGCAAAGACCCCCCTCCAGAACCACTGGGCTAGGAGCCCCCTCAGTAAGCAGTGGGCAAGTAGTCCCCTCCATCACCAGAGGGCAAGGACCTCCCCTCCAGAACAGAACCAGTGGGCTAGGAGCCCCCTCAGTAACCAGTGGGTAAGGACCCCCCTCAGTAACCAGTAGGCAGAGCCCCCCCCCCAGACCCAGTGGACTAGGAGCCTCCTCAGTAACCAGTGGGCTAGGAGCGCCGTAAGTAACAAGTAGGCAATGAGCCCCCTCCCAATGAGAAGCACAACCCCCACCCAACCTCCGCCCCCTGAGGTGCCTGCCCATTTCCAACATGATTCCCCTAAACAGTGGAGTCCCGATGTTGTCAGGAGTCAAGCTGGGGCTTGGACTTTGCTCTGTGGGCATTAGAGACTTTGAACTGGCCTATGGGCCTGCATGTACATATGCAGTTGTGTATGTTTTTGGATTTTGAATTTTCATTCAACATGATTACAGTGGTTGGAACAGATGGTGTAGTCCTGGCTTTCCTTGCTCCTTGGTACTGTTATAGTCGATTTATTCTGCAGCTGGTTCTGGGTGTGTGGTGTGTGTGTATGGTGTGTGTTGTGCGTGTGTGTCACTCTCCTCATCCATTCTCCCTCTTTTGTGTGCTAGGCGGCTGTACTCACTGTTGTCTTCTTCATTGGCTTTGGTGCTCCAGGACGGCCATGGCGTGGTACAGCATCGGGAAGACATGCAGTTCTAGTTCCATGGCAGCCGCAGACTCCTCTGTGTCCCTGGAGGTGAGTGTCTCCTTTCAAATGATGTGTTTCCACCAGGCTTTTGGTGTCATTGCTACAGCCCCGGAAATCCTGGCGGTGTGCTGTTTCATAACATGGTGGACAGATCCTTGTCTTCCACCTGCCTGTAGGTGGCTACCACCGTGTTCAGTGGTCATTCTGCGCTGGTGGTTGGTGTGGTACATTGGCTGTCTATCGGAGGGATCACCGCCTTGGTCATTATCTGGTGGTCATTACCGCCGGCCTGGCTATGGTTCTACCGCCATCGCTGGTGTGGCGGTAACCTGACCTCCAAGGTCATAATGACCACCATAGTGACATCCCTTGTCCATGCTTCCACCATAGGTCCCTTTTTAGACTTCTATGCTAGTGTAATTCTGTGCCTGGTTAGTGCTAGGGCCAGATCTAAAAATGTAGTTCCGATTTTGCGATTTCTGGGAAATCTCCCCAGGATGCACACTTCCAAGGTGCAAGGAAAGGTGCTCCTCAGCATTGTGTGCAGGCAGAGCAGTACTGTATTCCAGGAAGTCTGAAGCGTCAGGGACCCCCATTGCAGGTGGGTAAAGTCTGCATTGGGCAGTCGACACCTGGGGCATACCTGGGGCTCTTCACCATATATATAACCTGTTTCCTGTGCTGGGTGAGATATGTCATATGCGATATATTAAACTGTATATATTTCAACCTCAATTTTTGGGAGATTGTCTGGGGGTAAGCTAGCATCCTATCCCACTCCTTGTCTGTGACCACGTGACCCAGGGAGTCCACTCATCCAGCCCTAAGTGCCACCAGTGGCTTCTGTCCTATCCCAAGTAATGCTCAGTAATACAATGTCACCTGATGCCACGCTGTGCCCAGCAAGAGCAGGAGCTGCAGCACTGCATGATGTGGAGGCTGCTCTCTCCACTGGGCCCAGAGGTCAGTACATGCCCACACAATTGCCTTGTAAGTCAGGAACTGGCCACGGGGCAGAGCAAATTGTTCTATCAACTCTTATAGTGGCCTGAAGACCCCCATTGAGAAACAATCACACACTGTCCTCACCCCCGCATCAGTCCAATCTTGGAAGAGGGCCTCTGTGAAGCAGCCAACCGGGATTCCATTGAGCAACCCCTTTAGTGGCACGGACGGTGCATAGAGTGGGGTCCTCACCATGCAATGGCGCCAGCTGTATAAAGCTACTTGAAGCAAGGCACACACACGTGAGATCTTCAGATCAAGGTGCAGTAGCTTGGCTAATAACAGACCCTGGTGCAGCACTAATCCATGAAGGTCTAAGGGGCTCCTTTGTGTTCCATCAAGCTATTTAGCAACCCCTTGCAGCTGTGGTGCTAAGTAGTATAATTTGAAGTCTGGTGCTCCAAACCAACCCTTTGCAGGAGGGCTCCTTGGCACTTCAAGCGACACTCTGTGGTGGCCTCCATCCCATATCAGTTCCCAAAGAAGGACATCTAGTTGCTGGACCCACATCACCGAGATAATGACCAGGAGATTAGTAAAGAAGTATAACAATTGCTGGAGCATCACCATTTTGGAGATAGACAATTGAGCCATAAGCGATAGTCGCAAAGATCTCCAAAAGGTAATACAGGGTCAAAGGGAATGCAGTGCTGTACTCAGGTTACCCTTGTGGAGGTCCTCCAGCTGGTGGTACAATTGGATACCCAAATATTTTAAGGTCTCTGGTAATCAGGTAAGTCCTGTGGGGAGATCTAGTGGTTGGGGGAGATCCTTGAATACATGGGGAATAGACAAGTTTTGGCCCTGTTGAACTTTAAACCCCACAAGACCCCAAATTTGTCAAGCTAGCACATAGCATCTCTGGCTCCCATTGGGCAGCTAGTCAGGTATAGGAGGAGGTTGTCCGCGTAAAGGGAGATAACATGTGTATGGTCATCAGTCTGTATACCACTGTTCTCCCCCCCCCTGAAATAATTCCGCTCGTGGTTCTTTGGCTAGATCAAACAACAGGGGTGACAGTGGGCAGGCCTGTTGTGTGCCTCTGGAGACCTCATAAGCAGCGGAAATTGTATTACCAGTCAGTCTTGAGTATAAAGTGGCTTATTCTACGGAACAAAATTAGCGAATACTCATGTGCTCGTTAAGTTTTATGCCTTGGCATAGCTGTTGCGTAAGTTCTCGTGCACTCTTCATTAGCTTGTGTGTTGTTTAGTTTGTGTTTTGCAAGAGATGAATATGACTATTATCTTTATGTGTGTTAAGTCTGTGTGTAAGTGTGTGTTGTGTCTCCACTGTATCTTGATAACAGTGGACAGGAAGAAAGTTCTGGGGGTATAGGGAGTTTATGTCATATGTCTTTGTCTCAAGTTTAAATCATGTGTATGTAAGTTGCTGTAATGCCAGAGTTTTTTTCCTGCTTTTTTGAGACAGCTCTAGGTCTATATTCTACTCAATTTCAACATTCCAGAGTCTGGTGCTAGGTTCTATTCTGCTGCCCCTTTGGTGGGTTATGTTACGTTGAGTTGTATAGCACACTAGACACCTAAGAAGGTATCCAGGCACTTATGTGCATAGGTGTGTGGCCCCTAAGATGCTTAAACTAAGTGCCAGGTCTTCAGCTTCTTGCGGAACTCAATAAGTGAGGTGGAACCTCTGATGTGTTGCGGGAGGTTGTGCCTTGTCTTGGGTAGGAGAATTAGCAGCCTACAGTCTTGTTTTTGCAGATACAGGGAATGTGCGCGATAGAGAATGAGGCAGAGCGTAGGTGTCTGGTGGGTTGGTAAAAGTGTATGCAGCAGTTCATGTATACTGGTCCTGTGTTGTGAAGGGCTTTGTATAAGTCGTTTCTTTGGTGAATGAAAGCCTTTCTCTTTTCACCTCGACTCCAATTGCACAGCTGGCAGTGAAGAGCAAGCTGGAAAGACCTGTTGGTTGCACCTGCTGCTGGCTTATCCTAAAGTTTTGGAGAATAGTTCGAGTCACAACCTGACGCTATCGCTGTTAATTATCTCTCTGTATTTGCTTGTGCTTGTCTATGTCTTTATTGCTGCCTACTTTTCTTTGCTCCCTCCTTTTCCTCTTTTCATATCTGCCCATTCTGTTTTTGTCTCTTTGCTCTTCTCTGTCCTCCTCAGGTATCCTCTATTTTACACTCTGCACCTTTATCTATCAAACTTTATTTTACAATCATTTTATTATTGCTGCAAGCTGCTCAAGTATTATCAAAGTCTTTTATACCAAAATGCAAAAGAAAGCCAGATATCTTCACCGTAAAGACCATTAAGTCAAAGAGTGGTGCCCATGTGCTTCTCCAGACATGTTCCACATTAGACCCAATGGAGAATGTTTTTAAGTGTGTGGTGCCCTTAATTAAAAAAACGTGCGAGGAAAGGAGATGTCTGTGCCAGTAGCGTGAGATATCTTTGTTTCCTTTATAACAAAATAAGTGATGCCAGTTGGTATCTCTTAGCTTTACTGGTCATTATTCAGCTCCGCCAAGAGGTAACAATAGCAGGCCCTGGCACCGCGCCCTTTCACATGCAGCACCTTGGCAGATGCCGGCGCTGGGACGAGCCAGCAGCAGTGAACCCAGTCCCGCCCTGGCACTCGGATCAAAGCCTCCTCCCACCACAGGTACAATGGCTGCGGAGCAGGGCTCGGATTATCCCAGAGATGCCGCCGCCGCTCCTGCTCTCTCACCGCCCGGCTGCCAGCGCCGCTGCTTGGGGACATGTTTTTTAAATCAATATTTATTGATCAAAGTGACCCAGTTCACAAAAACAGAACACTCTCCTGCAGGGAGGCAGAGCAGTGGGAACTGCGGCAATGAAACAACAAAGGGCTGACATTCTGCTCTGGGCCTG
The DNA here is from genome assembly GCF_031143425.1 of Pleurodeles waltl. Classification (NCBI taxonomy): domain Eukaryota; kingdom Metazoa; phylum Chordata; class Amphibia; order Caudata; family Salamandridae; genus Pleurodeles; species Pleurodeles waltl. The sequence continues at coordinate 1,413,594,451 of NC_090447.1, read as the reverse complement.
TGTTTTTCTACCTTTGTTGTTCATGAGTGGATGAGAGCGGGCATTGTGGGGTGAATTGTGTCTTTAAATGATGATGGTGATTAGGAGGGTGGAGACTGAGTACTGGCCAAGGCTGCCAAAGAGCAGGGGTTGTCTGACTACATTATATATCTGGGTGGGAAATGGTCCAAGCAAGATATATTACCGATAAGAACTCACAGGTGCACTGACACATCAAATATAACTTTTTTAAGCTTAACGTAAACACTTAAATGCTTTTTAGACAAAACTTTTAGTGGCCCGAGTAGTGCAAGGAGGTCCTCGGATATTATAAATACATGTATTATAATATTTCTTCAAGACAGTGCAACATGTACAAAGCTATCACTGCTAGCACCCCACATATCTGGTTAAGAAGCTCTCCATCCTAGGTGGCTCTTTGTATACCCACATCCAGGGCACCATCAAATTGAAGGCGAAAAAGTGCACAAAAAAAAGGTAACAGATTTTCTTCATTTGCGTACGAGGATTTGGAGCTGCATACCTCTGATGCTTCTGTCTTTCTGGATGGCCCCAACCCTGCTCCAATTTAGGAAAGAACCAAAGACACACTTTTTTAAGGAACACAACATCACAATGAAGTAACAGTCTATTTCCTCTCTCAGAACCCAATGACCACTCCAGTCTGTGCTTGACTGTAAGCTTCCCTTTGACCTTGAACAGCACTTTGTGGCCTTTAGGCTAGGCTCGTACTACACAAATACAACATGCATGCATACAATCTACATTGTTGTCTAATGCTGGGCAGTTACAAATTACAGACAAATCAATATTTGCTTGATATATACTACAGCATCTGCTGCCTACAGTGTGCTAAGGCGTAGCACATGTGTTTAAAAGGTGTCCAAAATCTAACAATACTGGCCACAATCATCTGCCTAAATAACGTTTTGCTTTGTTTGCTTTGTTTTTCTGCTAAGCCTCTACACCCAAACCTCTTGCTCATCAGCACATTTGCTTGGGACTGGAGATGTCTTCAACGAGGTCTCATTTTAAAGGGATTATATGTAGGCCAGCAGTCTGTTTCCCCCTGCAGAAACAAATGACTGCAACACAAGAATATTCAATTTTGTAAATAATGCAGAACACGTGAATATGAGACATATTGGGGGTTATTCTAACTTTGGAGGAGGTGTTAATCCGTCCCAAAAGTGACGGAAAAGTGACGGATTTACCACCAGCCGTATTACGAGTCCATTATATCCTATGGAACTCGTAATACGGCTGGTGGTATATCCGTCACTTTACCGTCACTTTTGGGACGGATTAACACTCCTCCAAAGTTAGAATAACCCCCATTGTGTCTTGAAATGCACAAGACGGGAAATAATACCCCAAATCTGCAAATGCTGGAAGACACTGACAAATGTAAAGGAATATCAAATGAAAGGCTTGGGTCACAATCAACAGAAAAGATGCAGACAAACCACAACCAATGAATAAGAAATCTAATGTGAGTCAGGGCAGTCTGGGTTTGGGCTAGAACGGTATATGAGACTTTGTGAAAATTAAACAAATGAAAAACAGGTTTCCTCCTATTTTGTCATGCTGGTAAGTTTATAGAAAATAGTTCAAGACTTGAAATTGAAGAACTAGGCCGAATTTGTAAAATAATCTATTGCTAGAGTTGCCAGCTACTGGTTTGACCTAGACTGACCCATCTTCCATCCTAAACACCTGCCCCATCAGACCTGCAGACAGAAAAAAGATCTATTTCCAGCCTTTTTCTCCAAGTCTAACAGAACACCTGCCCCATAAAGACCACAAACATACAAGAAGACATGATTTCATACAACTGCAAGCAAACGATCCAATTGACAATTTTCATCCTCATCAGCTCTCTTACATAGCAGACATGACTTCCTCCACTGTATTCCAAATATATCTATTATGAAAAACAGCTATGTTCCAAAGTTTGACCATTTTGACACTGAATTGTGAGAATACACTATTCCTTGGTCAGATGACACCGCCACTGCATTTCTGCAGTGAGTCTCAGATGAATTAACCAGAATTCTGACCAACAAAGACATTCAGTGTGAGTCCAACTGGCAGCTGGCCAGGCTTCAATCTAGGCTCCATTGCCTTCAGTATGGTCTTCACTGAAATTAGAACAGAAGATCTTTGAATGCATATTTATTCCACTGACATGAATGGTTTGAGACAAGAGCTCTTCTATGGCCTGTTGTCTAGCCAGAGCAGGCCCAACGGGGGTTGCCTTCCTAGACCTCCTTTGAATGGCTTGTTCCCAGGTGAAACCAAGCCTAAAGGCATCCAAACTCAGGACAGGAAAGCACTATGGGGCATATTTATGAGGGGGTTTGCATCGCATTTGCACCACACAACATGGTCCATGAGTAACACAAACCCCAAATGCAATTTATGAAGCCGTGCAAGGCCACTCTGCGTGGACCTGAGTGGCTTCATAAATCTGGAGTAAAGCAACACATGCAAATCGCTGCATTGCCTTACTCTGCTCTTGTCCTGGGAAGTCGTTCCATGGGCACTGCATGGGTCTTCCCAAGCAACTCGCATGGATTTTGAAGCACTTCCAGATTTACCAGAACTGGTGAACCTGGGAATGTGCCAAAATGCTACCCTTCCCAGGGGAGGCGTAACGAGGAGAAATATCTTTAGTACTCTTCGGTACTTCCTCTTTCTGTGTGCTACATTCTGCAGCACAAACAGATAGATAGAGAGATATTACTATTACTCACGGAATTGTTTTTGTTTGGAAAGGTGCCCCTTCCTGCACAAAAACAATCCTGCATGCAACAGAGGCACCCTTGCACAATGGCGCAGGGGCACCTGCGTGCTAGGTAGCACAGGGGAAAAGGCAGGAATGTGCTGTATTGACTTAAATACAGCACATTCCTGTCCTTTTCCTGTCATACAGTGCAGCACGACATGGTGACTTGCTGCGCTGCACTGCGTGACGTTTTCATAAATATGTCCCCAAGTTATGTTATGTCAATGAGTGCTTATAATTCATCCTACCACTCAAAGGTTTATAGGCGTTAGGGTTAGTAGAGGCAGTTAGCGGCTGGCGCTTATTTACAACGTTGACAAAAAAAAAGTTGTCAGTTCTATTCAGAAACCCAGATCTGAGGAGATGCTACTGATTTCAGAAGGCAAGGAGTTCCAAAGAGCCAAGGAAAACACCAAAAAGGTGCAGCAACTAAGCTGGTCTCTGCAGAATCTAGGCTTTCCATGACTTTTTGGAGGGTGTTTCTCTATATTCTCAGTCGGGCCTCATTACGTTTCTAGCAGTGAGAGTCCATGCACCAAGCAGATGCTGTAGGACTGTGTATAGAGCAGGGAACTTCTAGAGAGAGCACTACAAGGGGTCTGTATCAGGTCTGCGGTAGAGCATTGTCAAGCTAAGGGTAAGCAGGGTGCCATTACTGGCTTCTCTGCTAGGTTTCCTAGGTTGAATTTCATCCCACTGGGGGGAACAGTAAGTTCTCTTTCTGCCTAGACCTCTCAGCATGAAGACTTGGGAAGACTGTTTCTATCTATGTCGGTCAAAGATAGAGACAAATCTCCCCGCTCCCCGAGGGTGCTTGTAGGACCTGCTCTTGGTATCCTGCTTGCTGTTGCACCAATCTCTGTGCTGCTTTATGAGTTCATTTGTATCCAAAATAAACAATTACACTACTCTAGATTGTGTCTCCTATAATGTCAGCATGTAGATGTGGTTGCATGTGCAGGCTTTAAGCTGGTCTTCAATCATAGAAAGAACGGAGGCTCTGAGTCTTTGGCACAGATTTACTGATCTTAAAGGAACAGACTTCTCTTCACAAATAGTTACACTGTGTTGCACAAAGAACAAAAAAGTAGCACTTTCCCAGATTTAGACAAATATTATATTGTTGGAATTGCCCTCTAATGCTGTGGGAACCTGGCCACAAAAAGATACCACAGCAAAATATTGCCATAGGAATCAATCTTTATATTTCCATTCAGAAACAATACTACAATTCTCGTCAGTATTAACATAAAATATTAATTTGAGAATATATCATATTCCTCAAGTGCATATAGTATATCCTCACCTGTACTAGAATGCGATAAATCCATGACAATGAGTATATGAAAACATTTCTTTTATCAAATTAATTCTCAAATTATTGCACAATATATATTTTCAAATTGGTCCTCGTATTATCATATTCAAACATAGAGATCAGTAGAAATATTAAAAGTGCTTTAGTCCCTTGATTCCAAGAAACCCATATGTCCTTGTAAAAGGATTATTTTTTTGATACATAACACATGTCATTTGTTTTTTTTGCCTTAGAATCCCCAGGTAAGGGTGAATCCAGGTCACATTATATTTTATCCTGGTCAAAGTTCAACAAGAAGCCAAGAATCCTTTCTATCTTTTGTGGTTTTAAGTCCTCTTTATAACATATAGTGGAAATGTTTTGGCCTGTTCCTTTTCCAAGGTCTCTTCAAACCTTAATACAATGACTCCTGTTCATCACAAAGTTGTAATGGTAAAGGGATCACACATCTTTATTTATGGAGATCCATAATGTTTTGTGGACCTTGGCTTGTGCATGCATGTAGCCGGATCAAAATAAACTGTTACGAGGCATACCACTCGCATGTAGCGCCGGGTGGCTGTTGTGAACCTGAATCATTTGTAGTCTGGGGATGATGATTTAGTGATGTTAAAGGACAAAGTCATGAAAAACCCTTCTCCAAATATTCGGAAATCAAAGGATCAGTCATCTGAGCTCCTCATTTTGGAAAAGATAAAGGAGGAAGTCTAGGAACTCCATGATTTTTTTAAGAAACTAGCTAGCTAGCTTATGAATAGCATTGGCTTGCACTTTTTTAATTGCAAGAGACCCTATAACGAAAGAATAATAACTACTAATAAAGTTTGAGAGCTGTTTAGTCATAAGCACAGTTTAAACACAAAGACTTGGAATACTGTAGAAGGTGTCATAACTTTAGTTTTCTTGGCATCCTGAAAGGAACAGAAACAGGGAAGCAATTCATGATTAGTTAAATATCTTGTACAATGTTAAAAATAAGTTAATTAAATTATTCAAACACTGGGATACAGAGGGTGGATTGCAGGGGTTGCTGGTGAACATTGAAAGTAGTGGGGGGTAAAGCCAAATCCTGAATTGACTGAATACAGAGAGCAAACACGACTGCCATAAGGGGGTTTGTGGGTTATCTGACCTGAAAACAATATATTAACAGAGTAAAATAGTGCATTGCCTAGCATAATGACCCTCCCTCAGCTGTAGTACTCAGTGGCTGGCACCGGGGTGCACGTACAGGTGAAGCTGATGTAGTTGTAAAAGGAGTAGGAGGCAAGGTCATCCTCCTAATTCTGGACACCCTATGCTCTTCTTTATCACTTCTTCTGTTCCTCTATTCATGTCTTTTTCTCTGTCCTATGCCTCTCCCCTCTAGTGAACTCAAGTCCTTCTTTGTCCTCTCCCTGCACATCCCTCATCTGCTCCTCCATTTTCTCCTTCATTTTCACTGCCCCACCCATCTGCTGAATCCCCCTTGCAAGTCCTCATGTTTTCCATGTTTCCGTCTTCCCATCCACCCAGTCTATACCCGCATTGTTTCAAAGCTGGTAGAATGTCACACTGCAACACTGCATTCATATATTGTCCTGCAGAGCACACTTATCCATGTTAAAAAAAGAAATTAGCAAGCTCCATTAGCATAAATTAATGGGATACCTGGATGACCTCCAGGTGATGAGCAACGCCCACCATCTATCCATTTCCGTTTTCCTTGAATCACTGACAGAATATAGGTAACAAAAATATTGTGTGGACAGAATATCATGTCAAAAATATCAAGGACCAAATATCGAGAAGATAAGTGCAATTAGGTAAGTATAGATTTACTATTCGTAACTCCATATGTATGTACCTTAAAGATATATGTACCAAGGTACATAAATGTAGAGTAATATATAGTGAACCTTTGCTTACTTGTAGAAACTTACCTTCATGGTATTTTTGTCCTGGATATTTTTGACACAATATTTTGTCCTCACAATATTTTTCCTGATATTTTGTCTAAACACCACTTTCCTTTCATCATCATGTCCCTTGCTGTCCTTTTCTGTATATATTGAAACCATCTAATCCGGTGTCTCATCTTTGGCTGTTCCTATTCTTCAGTATCTCTAACATCCTTTCTAAATCCTTGAACAATGCTCAGAAAGTCCGGCAGATGCAGAAATATTAAAGTATATCCCCGAACTTGGTTAGCATTTACCAAGTGCAGATTGCTAAATCTGATTTCCATGTATGAATTGCTTCCAAATTAAGAAAAAACTGCTAAAAGAACAGTATGCATACCATGTAAATCCTTCAAGTCATCGCTTTGGAAGCCCAGTCCTGTCCACCCAGACTTGCAGCCAAAGCTGTGCCATCCCATTCCCACAGTGCCCTCAACAATAGGCAGTGCAGCCTGGGAGCAGTCTCATGGCGGAAGAACCTGAATGTAGCTTTCAACCCCAGGAGAACACTTAGGGGTATATGTACTAGAATTGTACACAGTGTTTGTGTTACAAAAGTGATACAAATCAATGTAAAACATTTTTTTACATATTTCTTATCCAGTGCAAAAATTATTTTGCACTAGAAAGTAGCGCAAAGGTTGCTTTGCGCTACTTAGCGCTAAGGGGGCATTACATTGGTGGTACGTGGGCTTGTCCCGGCAAACACCCATGCCTTTTGACCCAAAACAGTATCTCCTAACATTAATAGACAGGGTTTTGAGCCAAAAGGTAATGCCATGTGAAAACAGGCGTTAAAAGGAGAAATGTTTTCATTTCTACTTTCTTTTCCGACTTTGCATCCATTCTGCACTGTGCAGCACACATACAATGTAGGCAAAGTTTTAAAGTGTGTCTATGCATAGTATTTTTTACTGGAAAGGTACCCTTCCAGTACAAAACCTATCTTAGACTCACTCACACACCCTACCACTATGGCGCTAAGTTGTGTGCGTGGCACACGTCAACTAAAATCAGCCCTGACGCTAGGGAGAGAGGAGGAGAGAGACATATTTCAGTAAATATGGTGCTTTGATGCTCTCTCCTTCTCATGCAGTGCAGCACAGATTTTTTGCCTGCTGCGCTGTGATGCATGAAAATCTAGAAAATCTGAGCCACAGAGTGACAAGCAAGCAGAGAGGGCCAGCTCAGTGCCAATCAGGCTTCTGTCCTTGCCAATCTACCATCCCAAGACCTCCCCCTCACAATCTTTAAAACAGCATTTACACAAGCTTACACTTAAACACAGACTCACTCATATAATCACATGTGTACACACAGTTCCAGGCAGTTGTACAAAAACACATACATGCACACGCAGTTTTCAGCAGGTAGACAAATAAACATACAGTCATCGAAGTGAAACTGCTGAAAACAAAACTTACCTGGGCCAATCGCAGTCCCCTTTGACATGAACTTGCATATACTGAGACCCACGATGCCAGACTCTTGTCTCATGACTCCAGCAAGAAGTGCACCGGTGCCCGGTCCACAGGCTTCTATCCAGTCGGAAACTGGAAGAGGGCTGAAGGTAGACTCTATTTTGCTATTACGACCTCTGATCGGGCAAAACGGCACGTGATTGACACACCCCGAAGCTCTATTATCTGACATGCTGCATTGTCTGAAGATAGAACAACATATCAGCTATGCATTGTGACAGCGTGCGCACGGGCTGTAACCCTTGCCGCCTGACACATGAGCAATACCAGCCCGTGCCTAAAGCCCTCTCCTGCTGCCAAGGTGATACTACAAATTTTACATGCAATAATCAATCAATCAATCCGTTTTTGTAAAGCGCGGCTACTCACCAGTGAGGGTCTCAAGGCGCTAGGTGAGAGGAGGGAAGGGTGAAGCGTCATCCGAAGAGCCACATCTTGTGGTTCTTCCTGAAGATGGTGAGCAATGGGCTTTGTCTGAGGTCTAGGGGCAGGTTGTTCCAGCTCTTTGCTGCGATGTAGGTGAAGGATCGTCCTCCGGCAGTGGTTTTTCGAATGCGTGGGATAGTGGCCAGAGCCAGTTGAGCAGAGCAGAGGGATCTGGCGGGGGTGTGGAAGGAGACGCAGTGGTTCAGGTATGCAGGTCCGATGTTGCATATGGCTTTGTTTGTGTGGGTGAGTAGCTTGAAAGCGATTTGTTTTTCTATCGGGAGCCAGTGGAGGGTCCTCAGGTGTTGGGAGATATTTTCTTGGCGTGAGAGGTTAAGGACAAGTCTGACTGCGGCATTTTGGATGAGTTGTAGCTTTTTGATGATTGTGAGATCATTAGTTTTCATGTAAAAGCTGTAACATCTCAAGCAGTTAGTTGTAAAGAGAGGCTCCAAGTCAGCACCCTAGTGCCGCTATAGAAGAGCCACCTCTGACTAAAATATGAAGCTCTCCATCATTGAATATACTTTTCCGGAAAACCTCCTCCAACGGCTCTTGTTTTATCATTCTGTAGTCTTTAAAGACATGATATTAAGATGCTAAATCTAAGGAATGCTTCTCTCTGAGCCAGTGAAAGAATGGTTATAAAACACTTGCTGGATCTGTGAAATCGTCATTCACTGCTACTCCAAAGTTCACAATTTGGGAATGATGATTGGGTATTTGCGACGAACTCTAAATCACAATGTAGAATTCATTATTTAAAAATAGAAAATAAGAAAACATTTTTGCAAATGCTTATGCTTGGTACGTACTATTTTGTGATTTGGAAAGACTGATTCATTAAACGTCACTACTTCTGAACCGCAAAAATACATTTTCATACATCTGTCCCCTCTGTATTTGACTATGTCCAGGATGCGTGCAAAATGCTGTGAATACCCAGAACCTTAGGCATTTGAGGTGTTCCCCAACTATTTAAGGTGTTCCAAACCTGGAATGCCCACAATCTCATGTTGGAGCAGATGTGCTCCACATAATGCATAAAAATTTTGTAATTCCAATCATGATGACTGTATTTGAGCACCTAAATTCAACTTTGGTTGGAGAAAACCTTCGTGAATCGATTTCAATATGCTCAGGAGAAAAAAAGCTGAAATAAATTCCAATGGTTTCCAGAAAGTGCCAACTGACATCACTAAATACCCTAACATTGTCCAGCCATCATTGTTGAGTTAGTTGGTGCATTTAAAAATCTCTTTCGGTAAACTAAATTGCCAGTAGAAGTTTGAAAATTTTCAGTGCCTTGCTTTGACACACGCCGTGAAAGTGAGTGAAAGTTTGGGTTTTTTCTTGGATGTTGCATTTATTTTAAGGAAACCAAAACGTCTGCTCACATGACAGCCAATTCATCCTGCAATTTTTTTACAGCCGACTTTGTTTGCTTAAAATTTAGAGAAGACAATTTCAGCAGAGAAAAGGCGCAAATCGTGTAAAAAAAAATTGTAGATCCTTTGAAAGTTTTATTACTAAGAGCCACTGCTATTTTTATCTTGCTGTCTGAATAATAAGAAACGCACAAATTGGTGACTACTTCTGACGCATGGGACAAATAATGTGCAATTTGTGCAGGTAACCACCTCTGATCAATGAAGAGCCTACTGATGCATGAAGCCTTACATACTGCGTGATCTTGAGGCGCAGCATAGTTCCATCAGTTTGCAATTCTCTAGATCAGTCGTTCTTAACTTTTTGTCTTGTGCAGACCCCCACTTAATCATTAGTGGAATCCGTGGCCTCCACTGAATCATTAGTAGATCCGGGTTCGCCCTCTGAGCCATTACTGGAAACCAGGGACCCCAGATTAAGCAATTTTTATGATTTGAACCTCAAATAAATACACAAAATACAGAAAAGGCATTCACAAAAAGGTACAGCACACAAATGATGAAATATTATATTTTATTCACAAACAAATATTAAAAAATCAAATTGTCCACTATAATGGCAAGGTTAGGGCTTTCTTAAATTCTACTACTGCCTCCCATCGTCCACACTATAGTCTGCTTAATGCATTATCAATGCTCCCACGAATCACTATGAGGACACCAGCTCAGTTTTTAACCTCCATTGTGAAATTCATGTAACTTCAATGAGCGTTTTAAATGTTTACATTTTCAATTTTGCTTCTTTATTTATATGAACTCTATTAATCTGTTAATATTTAATTTTCTAAGCTGTTGTGGACCCCCTAATAGGAGTCACAGATCCACAGGTGTACCCAGGCCACAGGTTGACTGCTTTACATTACTCTGAAAGTAAAGCATGCCCTGAAAATACAGAATGCACGCAGGACTCTGAAAGGGTAGAAGTAAAATGCTTGTAGATGGGTTGTTTCAGTTTAACACGCCCTAGCACGACTTGCGCTTTCTGAATTCTTGCAGGTGATTGCAGGTACGGTGGACCCATTTCTTCATTGTGCTCATTAGCTAGAGTTACATAATTGTGAACTTTACCACTGTTATGAGATTTCTAGAAAGTGTAGCTAGGGCGCATTTCCATTTAAAGTTGCTCAATTTGTTAACAATATAAGGATGAAAAGCTGATCGGGTCCTGCCCCGTGCTTGAAATGGACAAGAGTACCTGCTTGTTTCTGAGAAGTGCCGGTTAATTATAAGTATTATTTTTTTTTTTTTTTTTTAGTAGTGCCGGTACTCTCCCTCTCAAAATAAAAAAGTGACAGTACTCAGTACCGGCCGATTTAAAGCACTGGTCCTCCATTGTTTAAGCGCGTGAGCTGTATTTACCAGGAGACGTCGACAGCTAGTGATAGCTCGCGGAGTCATCCTTCCAGCGACGAGGCTGGTAACAGAAGAAAAGTGAAGAGGTGGAAGGGCCCGGTTCCCACGTCGGGTCACTATTGCCCCATCATCTGAGATTCGTGTCCCTCGCTGATGGAGGTAAAGGTCTGCCACCGGCCCTCTGCCATGCCCTTGCATTCTGTGCCCAATAATGACGCTGCACATTCAGTGCGTGTGACAATCTTTTTTTAACTCACTCACTCTGGCTTCACCCCTTCCTATCTCACTTTGATCTCACGTAGGCCCTGCAATGCTCTGCAGATCAATGCTTTGAGGCTTTTTAAATTTTGATCGACATTAAAGAAGTCAGGACATTGATCTGCAGACAGGTCACAGCTCACTTACCTTTCACTTAAGATGTTTGGTAGATATGGCGGCCCTGGGTCTTTGAAATTAAGTAATTACTCGTGGTAAGGCCCTGGAGAAAGACGCTCAGAAGCAGTCCTCGCGTTATCAGTGCTGAGTGTAATGCTACATACCTTTCATATTTATTTTTTCATGTTTTTTGTGGCACACCTCATGACCTTAATCTTCAAAGTGGTTTGTTGGATGATTTACATATGTCAAAAAAGCCAAAATATTTGAAAAGGTTGGAAGACGCAAGGGTTCACAAATTCAACTTCAAAAAATGTTTGACTAATTAATACTTTATTATAAAGAAAGAAATTCACTTTAGAGAGAAGTTGTTTTAGCCAGGATGTTCCAAAATATGTGCTCAAGCACCAGAAAGGCCTCTTAAGCTTAAATTGGACCTCGCAGGAAAATGTGTAAACAAGTCGGTCTCCAGACTACCATAACTATACCTATTGCCAAAGGCACCATGCCATTTTATTTTACAAACCATGCTGCTCTCATTAGAGTTAAGAGAGAGACATTGTGACATTCTGAAACGACCTACGAGATATCTGAAAAACATTTTGGGTACCATATTCAAGGGGGGTTTGTGTTTTTGCCTCCGGCATCAACGGGAATCCCATCAATACGAACTCTTCCGAGTTAACACAAGGGGCCATATTTACTGGTAACTGGTGCAGCGAAGCACTGCGCCAAAATTTACAGCGCTGTGTCAGTTCTGAAATGCAGGGATGCGCTGTATTTACTAAAATACACTGCACACACCTGTGTTTCTCTTAGCACTGGCGCTAAATTTAGCTGCCAGCACCAACGCAGGCATCATTGCACCAAAGTGCAAGGGTGTCTGCATTGAAAGGAACGATTGTTAATGTGCAAGAAGGTGTCTCTTCCTGCACATAAACAATCCACAATGGCGATTCGGCATTCTGCAGCACACATAGAAGTAGCAAATCGTCATTATTGAATGATTCTTTATGTGCAGAAAAGGACACCTTCCTGCACATAAACAGTCATTCATGGCGTTGCACTTTTTCTGTGTGTGCTGCAGAATGCAGCACACATGCAAAAAGCAAAAACGAGGAGAAATAAAAATATTTCTCCTTCTTGCGCCATACTAACACCACCCCTGGGGTGGCGTTAGTTTTTGGCGCTGCCACTGATTTAAGAATTCTTGTAAATCGGGGTGGCGTTAAGCAACAAAAACTGGTTAGCGCCACTTTGTAAATATGGTGCAGTGCACAGTGCCACCAGAGAGTCACAAAAAGTGACACTCCAGTGGCGCTAGGGGCTTGTAAATATGCCCCACAGTGTATAATTAATTAGTGTACTCAGAGATTACTTTCAAGATAATTGCAAGAGTGTTAGGTCTGACTATTGAAAGCTTTTATGCAATAGCTCATATCATCAAGGTTAAAAAAAACAAGGGGAACCCAAAGGTGTAAAAGAGGCCTGTGGTCTAAATATGTCATGGAGAGCAAGGGTCCCTTATCATACGGAATACAATATATAATATACACAAACATGAAATGAAATGTACGTAAGTCTGCTTAAAAATGATTTATTATAGATAAAAAAATAAAATACACAAGGGGGGCATCTCTCAGCAGTGTTTGAAACTTTTAGCTGAACCGTGAAATCACAATTTCCAGCAAATACATGGTTATGTCTATAGATTTAAATACACAGAAAGAGACATCCATGTCACAAACATTAGCAATGGCACATGCGTCAGCACTCTGCAAGTACTCTATAGAGAACAGGGATGAGGAATTGCAGCTTGCCAGAGACAGGTGGCTACTGTTGCTGATGCAGGAGTTTTAACAGAATTATTAATGACTATTCATGTATCATGAGTGTTGAATTTGCATAGAAAATATAATAACATGGGAAAAATAATGCACGCATTTGAAAGAATGACCACAAGAAGTGGCCACCAATGTTAACAAAGTGCACTTATTAATATGAAATGTTGAACCTATGTTTGATTAATGTAGTAATACATCATATTAAGGGTTTTGCATTATGTATTTGCTTTATTAATTGAAAGCCTTAACTTAGCGGAGGTCTTGGCCTAGTTGCACGGCCTCATGTCAAGCTGCATTTCTTAAGCATTTAATAAAATGTCTGTATAGAGAATGAAATTGTGATTTTCCACTGTGCTGACCTAATGTACTTGCAGCTGAAAGTCTTTGTCATGAGAGCTGCTTGCTAGAAGATGCTGTTCCTGTAGAATGAAACATTGTAAAAGTAATGTGTGTAAGACTGACTTTCTTAGGAGAAGATAACGGAGGTACTGACTGGAGTATAAGCTGCAACAATATTGTTACCTGACAAGCCTGATGAGGACATCACAAGAGGAGGCAATCATCAACATGTGAACCGTGTACTAGTAGAAATTGTAGATCGGATGTTTTAGTTTTATTGGTCAAAGTGTGAACATGCGATCCCTTGACCAATAGGGTTTTGAGAAGTAGTTTTAGGAAATCTAACTTAACGGGACTGCACCAAGAGAAGACACAGCATTCCGCCATTGCGTATTTGCCTTTTGCCCATATCGCATTTGCTCATTTTCTGTCCTGAGAACAGATGTGCTTACTTTAATGCTTAAAAGACTTTGCCTTTCCGAACTTTGATGCTGAATCCAGATGCCTTGCTGACCAGACTGATGTCCTGAGGATGAAGACTGACACTGCTTGCTGATCCAAACTGAGGATAGGTATTTGAATATAATGTTGTTTGCTATGTCAGAGCCATAGTTACATATTTTTCCAAATTTGTGTTGACAAAATCATTTTGCATGAATAATTGTAATCTTCACTAATGACGTTTAATATAGGGAATATCGGGAATATAGAGAAATACAACTGACATCTGTTCCTTTCTGAATATAAATGTATGTAATATTGTTTGCGCAATTATTCTTGCTATTAATCTGCACTGTAATATTAGAATATGTAGTAGCTCAAATCTTGATTAGACTGCATTTCTTTCGCTGCTTTGGACAGCCACTGTTGTTTCTGTATGTTTATCATTTGATTTTTAGATTAACCTACGTGACATTGGCATTGTTAATATAGGGCAATAAATATTTTAACTTTTACACACAGGTGTGATTATTCATGACTGAAAGGTCATGGTGTGTCAATTACTGACTCTTATTGATTACTAATGTTATTGATTATTGTCGATAATTGATGTTAATAATTGACAGTTGGTTATTGATCGTTGTCGGTACAGGGTCCTTATAGTGGGAACATCTCAAGCGTTGGTCAAAAGGTTCATCAACCTATTCACGTTCCCTTGTAAGTTTACTTATTAAGGTCTGATGTGCCATCACTGTCTCGTAGGAACCACCAAAACACTTCCAGGATATAGACAGCAACCAATATCATCTGGGGTAGTCCCACAAAAATGTCCAACCATGCTAGAATCACCGGAATGCCCAAACACCCATGCAAGGGCAAAGGGCCGCTGTTAACATTTGTGACACAGATGTCCCCGTAGTGATTTTTAATCCCAACTGCTTCCTGTGTAGGATGCTACAATAGGGTGGTATTGTATTGGAGGCTACATTGACTGCAAACTACAGCCCATATAAGATTCTACAACCTCATTCTCAAGCCTTAAATTCTAAGTCCTGAAGATGGTCCCATGCACATTCCCTTAAAGGGACATGAATACTGTGCCATAACTCACTGACTAATTGAAGATTGGTTCTGTGTTTGAGTAGTGGTACATTACTGATTTGACACATTATGTTATTTTCCTCTGTGTTGGTTCCTCATGCTTGAGACAGATAATTGCACTCTAAAATTCTCAAAATCTGTTGATTGAATCTCTGTACAAGGTTTGCTATACTATTAATCAATTTCAATACACTACACCCTCTTGGTTCATGCATGAGGTCAAGTGATATTTGTGTGCTGCTTTGCTTTCTGTGTATTTAGATCTATAGACATAACCTTGTATTAGCTGGAAATTGTGATTCCACAGTTCTGCTAACAGTCTCAAACTTTGCTGAGAGTTGCCCCCCTTCATTCAAGTTCTCTCTCTGCTTATGTATTTTATTTTTTAGTCTATAATAAATCATTTCAAGCATACTTATATAGATTTCATTGCATCTCTGTGTATATTATATATTGTATTCAGTATGGCAAGGGACCCTTGTTCTCCATAACATAGCTTATGTAATCAGCATAAAATAAATTTACAAAGAGGGACTTTGGGTCTTTCTCTCTCAGCTATTGTTCACTTGGTTCAACTTTTTCAGCCTTTGCTTGAAATTAAAGGCAGCCAAATTTTGGATCAGAACAGAGGAAAACATTTTCTCTCACCATTTACTATTGGCTATTAAGTGTGTTAGTCCGCTGCCTAATTCCGCCTATCTGCTTCTCATTGAGATGCATGCTCAGTGAAGCAAAGAGTCCCAACCAAAACTTTATTCGGTATGAAATAAATCAACCCTTAGATTACATAAACAACAATAAATATCCATAGTATCAATAAAACAATAAAATCACAATAATCATAATTTAAAAACAGATCAAACATCATTTTCAAAAATAATAATCTAAAACGTCCCTAAAAAAACTCTAGGTTATTACGCCAAGTAATGGCTCCCATCAAAAACAAGCCCAAACCCCTCCATACCAATGCATCTGAGGCCATTTGCAACCACATAAAAGCAGGGCGGAATTGCACAAATCCCTTTGGCCTCAGTAGAGGTAATAAAAAACGACTTCTAAAAGGTGCATAAAAAACACAAAATAATGTAAAATTGGACAAGTTCTGCAGGGACACCACATCACAGGGACATGTTCTGATAGATTTTTCACCATACTGACGTAGCGGAAAGCAAAGATTATTTCTAATGACCCCCAACCGGAATCGGGTAATAAGAGTCCTTTCCCTCAGGTCATTTATTGTTATGAGATAGGGCTCCGGACCCACCCCCATCTTTAGCATAATAAAATCTCTGACCAATTGTTTCCCTAGTTCCTTTCCCTCTCTTTCAGCCCTCCGAATTCTTAAAAAATTCTCCTTCACCCAAATTTTGTCCTGGCAAAGAGTCCATACATTGCAGCAGAGGTGCATTTGTGCCCCTGAAGGTATTGCAGCATTGTTTTTAAGGGTCCACCAACAATGATTTTGAATCTGAAAATGATTCTGCACCTAAATGGTTTTTGCTCCTAAATGTGCATACCAATGTATGTATGTGGTGCTTGTGTAGAGCAAACATATCCAAAAGGCAGCAGACAAGGTCAAAGGCAAGTACAGTTAACACGTGTTAGGAGAGTTTGGTGGGTTGAGGGAGCAGAAGTGTAATGTTACTGCATTCTGATGTGGTGTTTAAAGAAGTGTATGCTCAACTGTTTCCTAAATTGAATCTGTGTTGGCAGTCCTGATGAACATGAGGATGTTGTTCCAGCACCTGGGTTCATTGATAGAAAGGGGCTGTTCCCTGTTTTTACTTTTCTAGACTTCTTAGTTTCCAATTTGATGGTGTCCTAGCTCCTGGTGTGCCCACTGCCACCTGAGAAGGCGAGCTGTGTGCCGGCAAATCAGAAGCAAAGGTGTCCCATTAGGATGGGGGTGATGTGATTACACGTATTTAAGTCCTTGATTAGACATACTGCACAGTGTTGAATGCCCATTAGGAGGGCCAATTTAGCGTTTGGAGGGCATCAAGTAGGGCATTTCAACCATTCAGATGCAAATGTATGAGGGCTATATGCAGCAGTTTGGAAGTGCCAGGCCAATTTTGCTTTTTTGGCAAAGCGCTTTTTGAGGGTGAGGTTGGTGTCCAGGGTGAATCCAAGAAACTTACATTTGATGAAATATGGAGTTTGAAGTTGTCAAGATTTATGTCATTTAACCAGGTTTGTGCTTTTTCTGGCTTGCTGTTCTTGGGAAATAACAGAGATTCTGTTTTGGTCTCTCGCTATCTTGGGCTGGATCCTGTCCCAGCAGTGCCAGATGCATTGGATGAAAATGATGGAGAAGACTGTCAAGTAGAGTTGTGTGTCAGCTGCATATTAGTGAATTTTGATACTGCTCTCTGTCATTAGACCCACAAGGGCCTCCATGTAGAAGCTGAAGATGTCAAGGAACAGTATGGAATCCTGAGAAACTTAGCAGGTGACAGGATATTTTAGGGCATGGAGGTGCCACTGTGAACAATCTGGTGTTGGTTGGAAAGATAAGAAGGAAAACTAATGAAAAACATTGCAGTGAGTCCCATTTGAGGCTCCAGGTCGTGGATGAGGTTGGAATGGCCTACTGTGTCAAAGGCAGTTAACAAGTCCAGCAATAAAAGGAAGCAGGGGCCATCTTCATCTGTTGCTAGGAGGGTATAATATATGATGTATAAAGTAGCAGTCTCCATGTTGCAGCTTGATCTGAAGCCAGGTGTGTAGTCTTGCAAGTGACTATGATCACTGATGTGATTGTGAAGTTGACTGTAAACTCCCCTTTTGATGATATGTTTGATAAGGAGTGGGTGAGTGATGGGTTAGAGATGGGCTGATGGCGGGCATGGTTTTCCAGATCTAGTGTAGGTTTCTTTAGGAGTGGGAGGATCCAGTCTGATGTGAGAGCTTCTGGGAAGATGTTTTGAGAGAGGGAGCAACTTCCACTGAGAGAGCTGTGATCAAGAATGATGGTGAGACAATATCAGCACAGGAAGTTGCTTTGATGGAGTTGAGTATGTTGGCACGATCTGCAAAAGATAAGGCTTTGAAAGATTACCATTGCTTAAGAAAGGTTGATAGCTTCACACCTGTCTGTAGGCCATTGATACAGTGCTTCATTGTGTAGAAGAGCATTCTGCTTCTGTTGGTGGCTTAATTTATGGTGTTAGCAAAGTACTTTGCTTTGGGTGATGTGCTGAGCTGTTTACTTATTTATGTCACGATTCAGTATTGAGGGTAGAGTTCTATTTTGCTTCCATTTCCTTTCTTGTCTCTATAGAGAGTTCTTATAGTTGGGATGTCTTTAGAGTACCATGATACTGAGGGCCGTATTTATACTTTTTGGCGCACATCTGCGCCAACGCAGTTGTGCGTCAAAAAATTTAACGCCAGCTGACGCCATTCCAAAGCGCCAATGCGGGCGCCGTATTTATGGAATGACGTTAGCCGGCGGAGCTGCCTGGTGTGCGTAAAAAAAATGACTTACACCAGGCAGCGCCGGCGTAGGGGAAAATGGAGCTTGGGCGCCAAAAAATGTGGCAAGTCAGGCTGAGGCAAACTTTTTGCCTCAACCCGATTAGCACCATTTGTTTTGGCTCCCAACCCCCATTGAAATGACTCCTGTCTTAGCAAAGACAGGAGTCATGCCCCCTTGCCCAATGGCCATGCCCAGGGGACTTCTGTCCCCTGGGCATGGTCATTGGGCATAGTGGTATGTAGGGGGGCACAAATCAGGCCCCCCTATGCCACAAAAAAAAAAAAAAAGACTTACCTGAACTTACCTTATGTTCCCTGGGATGGGTCCCTCCATCCTTGGGCGTCCTCCTGGGGTGGGCAAGGGTGGCAGGGGGTGTCCCTGGGGGCATGGGAGGGCACCTCTGGGCTCCTTCCGAGCCCACAGGTCCCTTAACGCCTGCCCTGACCAGGCGCTAAAAAACGACTCAAAAGCGGCTGGACGTCATTTTTTTTGACCCGCCCACTCCCGGGCGTCATTTTTGCCCGGGAGTATAAATACGGCGCCCATGCCTCGGAGTCATTTTTTAGACGGGAACGCCTACCTTGCATATCATTAACGCAAGGAAGGTGTCCACACAAAAAAATGACGCAAACTCCATGGACTTTGGCGCTAGATGCGTCTAACGCCAAAGTATAAATATGGAGTTCGTTTTGCGTCCAATTTGCGTTAAAAAAAACGACGCAAATCCGGCGCAAACAGAGTATAAATATGCCCCTGAAGGTTTTGGGTAGCATGTTCATGTTCTAGCTGGAGCGTGGATGTTACCAAAGCTTTACCAAAAAAGTGTTGAAGTCATTTAGAAGGTGAATGTAGATTTGGCAGGGTGAGAGATGAGTTAAAACATTTTGTTGTTGATGGAGAAATGCTTAAAAGAACTGAAGGTTTGGTCTTCCCTTTTTGATTTGACCTTGGTTTCTAGGCAGGATGCTAAGCAGAACGATAGGAAAGGTGAGTTGGCCAGTCCATTCCAGCATTATGGATGATTTGCATTGAATTGTTGGTGAGGTTGAGAAGAGGAGGTTGCGAATGTGGCCTCGGAGCTCTAATGTGAGCTCTGCCTTACAAGTGTTTCCATACTCCTGTGGTATTTTGTGCCAAGGTTGACTTTGAATGTTTACAGAGATGTCATATTGCTGCACACTTCTCACCACTAATGTGACATTTTACTACCACGTTTGTCTCTGCCCGGAGTAATTTAGCACCTACTGCTGATTTTATACCACTGGTAATTTTGGGCACCTACTTTTGATTTCTGTTCTTAAATGTCTTTTTACTTAAAGTGTCTCCAACAAGAAAGATTTAGCACTAGTGTTATTTTGCACCTACATTTGATTTTTGTGTCTACATGTTTTCACACTTGTTTTAAAGTTGCTCTTGTGTGTGATTTTTGGGCTGATTACGAGGCTGGTGGTCTTAAGACTGCAAGCCACGCGGTGGCGGTCACGACTGCTGCGGCAGTCTGACCGCCACATAAAGACCCTGGTGGTCAGACCACCAGGGTTCTGCCGTCTCTGCTGGGATTGGTGATCCCGATGGGTTGATGACGGGCAAAGATCGTAATCCGCCAGGGCAGCGCAACATGCAGTGCTGCCTTCCGGATTACGTCCTTGTTCTCCACCTGCCTTTTCATGGCGGTTAAACTTCCATGAAAAGGCTGGCGGAAAACAGGTGCAGGGGGCCACAGGAGAGCCCCTGCACTGCACATGCACTTGGCATGGGCAGTGTGCAGGTTCCCATGCCCAGCACTGTCGCGATGTTTACTGTCTGGCCTGCAGACAGTGAACATTGCAAGGGTGCTGGTGTACCCTGCAGTCGATAGTATTGCCACCGGCTCGATTATGAGCCAGAGACAATGCTGCCACCTGTTTCCCATGGGCAGGTGAGGTGGTCGCCATGATGGCAGCGGCCACCCTGTTGGGAGTTTGGCAGATGGGAAAACTCATCCGTCAAACTCCTAATAGGACCCTTTATGCCTAAATGTCATTTTTACATTATATAAGATGCCCCTTTCTTTCTTCATTTGCACCAAGGATAATTTTGCACATTTGTGTTTCTAAAGGTTTTCCACACTCGGGTTATGTTGCACTAAGGATGACCTTACACCTTAATGTGCTGTCAATCAAATAGAAGATGTCACTTCCACATTTTCTTTCTCCACTGAGTAATACCACATGGCTTCATTTTGTAGCTGTTACGTAATAAGTATGATTCCCAAGAAACCTAACCTGCACTTTTTTATGTGTTCTTATTATACCCATGTTGTGGGTTTAGCTGCTGCAAAGAGAGTCCACTAAAAATGTAAATTCTTTCATAGGGAGTTTATTATTTTCCTCTTTCTCTGTATGCCTTTTAACCATAGTTAATAAATGATTACACTCAGTTCAGTGGTTGACTTCTCTGTAATGTCTTGCTTTCTTCTTTTCCTCTTTGTTTTTCCTCCTCCTGTTAGGTTGGCAAAACATATTGGGTTCACCAGTAGTACTTATTTTTATCCTAAGCAACTATGATTGGCAATACTCTTATAATCCTTTCAGTTTCACCGTTCCTCCTTGAGTCACCAGTGGTGTATCTTCAGGGTTCACTGTGGCTTACTGGAAGAATAATTTAAGTGCCCCCTGTCCTTCCAATAAATGCCCTTAGTTCTTCCCTCTCCCCCTCTAGTCATTCACCTGACTAGGCTGTGATCTTCCTTGGTAACAGAGGGGACAGTACGCCTCCTTGGAAAGGCTGGGGCACTCCTGTCTTGCATTGGACATTTCACTTCAGATAGCCTCTCTCCCTGCTGGACCCTTCTGCTCTGGTCAGAAAGAGAGTCCCCCATCTACCACTCATTGTCGGTCTGCTCCTGATCCCATGTTCCCCAGACATTCTCCAGGAAGTTTATGATAAGCTAGGGCAGAGTTCCCCCTGGCTCAGTGACTTCAAAGTCTGGATCCTGATCAGGTGAGTTATAGTTTTTTTTATTTATGCTTTGTCTCCTTTTCTTTGTCTTCGTATACCAAACTTTTACCTCATCTCCTGCCTCCCACTTTACTAAGTGACTTCTAATTTTATTTTTCAGGCTGAGCAGCTCTGTGACAGCAACGCGTGGGAACCTAATGGTGACAATTCTGAAGAGCCTGCACATCCCGGCTGTAGCTCTAAATAATGGTGTTAAGTATTCTTTTCCAAAGGACTTCTCTAATGTCCTGTCCTCATGAAATATCATGTGCTATCTGTGTACAAGTCACCCTGCCACCTTGGGTGATACCAGCCCAGCCTGGAAACCAAGATGGAAAGACTAATTTCTGAGGGTACCATAGCACACTGAACAAAGTATGTAAGAAAAGTCCACAATTCACAAAGGCATTTTTTTCATCTTGATGTGTTCTTTATTTCCTAGAAAAACAGAAGAGCAAAGAATGTAAGAGACTCTCCTTGATTACACCTTATAGTTCACTTAGCCAGGATGTCTACAGGATACCTAATAGGCATTGGCACCTTCTACATCTCGATGGGACACATAAGGATATGATCTCTACTAGATCTAGTATCATACATAGTAGAGGTAAGACACTTAGGAATATATTGTGTCACACTTTTCATAAACCGGTCATGCAGACTTGGTTGCCCTCACCACCAAAAGGTTTTTTCAAAAGTGGTTGCTGCAGTATCTGCAGTTTTGCTATGGATAAGATTATTACTTTTCAATATAACACGGGCAGCCATTACAAAATTGGTTGCTTCATTAATTGTAATACCAGGTTTGTGGTGTACTGCATCACTTGTTTGTGCCATGTATATATATATTTTGGAACTACCATCAGGCCCTTAAAGAAATGGATCCTGGAGCATGTACGTGCCATCAGAAGGAATGACAAATCCTACCCTTTTGCTGTACACTATATTACAGAACACCACCAATGTGAAACGATTAACATAAAATGTCATGGCTTTGAGACCATGGAATCACCACAACAGGACAGGATATTAGCATTAAGACAAATGGAAACCAAATGGAGCTTTTGAGTTGGGTCTCAACATAGACAAAGAACTACATGTTTTTTCTGTTAGACTGATGGTTCATTCAAGTATCGGGCGTTGCCTATTTTGCTTTATTGTCTATACTAGTGTGGTCCCCGTTCGTGGGTAGGATAATTTCTACCCACATACTAAAACTAAAACGATATTTCTCTGCACATACTTTTGTTATGAAATGTTTTAGAACTGTCATCTGTTCCTAGAGTTCTACCATTTAACAACATTATCTGCATTGTCATGTGCTACACAAATTTACATTTACAACGTGCATATTGTTTTTAAATTGTGGCGTTATTCCATGATGATGTTCTACTTGCATGTCATTAATGTATACCTTCAGTGCTCGCAAGTGAGTTGGTTCATTTCTTTTATCGTAATGCCTGACTTATTGGCTAAGAATATCCACATGCTTCTGCACAACTAGTTTCTTGATATTGGACCAGGTTTGGTCAAGGTCTTTCTTATATCTCTCACATCAGTCTTTTTTTCTGCGTTTTTCTCCTGTTCTACATACCATGTGTCTATGATGTATATAGTCAGCTTCAGAAAATGCTTTCTTTAGAGTTTTTTCTCTCATGTGTTTGACACTCCTACCCACCTGCTCTGTCTATCCCACCAATCATTTCTTGCGTTTTATTGGCTACACATTAGTACCAACATTCTACAATAGCTAGAGCAAAATCTGTCTGACCATTCAAATATGAATGATATTTTCCCCTAACATGACTCACTCTCTACCCCGCCCTTTATTCATCCACACATGGTGTTGCAACTATACTTGGTGCAACATGCCTTGAATCTCCCATTTAATGGCGATGTTCACTTCCCACTTGATCAATGCCTTGCATTTGTTTTAATACGTGGTAGTTACTCGAAGTTCTACCATTTTTCGTCCTTTCCAAGATGGCCACCCTTTTTCTTTGATATCCATGGCCAGTTCATCTTTAGTCCTTCTTTGATTTTTGACTTACATGCCACGTCCTGACCTTTTCTAGAACACCGTCTATGACTCCCACTTTTGTGATACTAACTCGAGTTCTTATACGTGGCTAAGTATCAGGTGAAAGTTACTAGTTGGTTGTACTAACAGTCACCTTTGCCCTAACCCTTTTATCATTATTTATTTTGATTATTGTTGTTGGTTCACAGGCTTATCATTGCCAGCCCTGATATTTGAATTGTAGTGCACACTCCAAATTTAGGCCAGGGCGTCTTATTGTTGGATCCATCCTTTCATACTCCAGATCAGATCGAGGTATAGTGTTGATAATATGTCACCGTGGTTACCTTGTCCTTGGGAGGAGGTCCACACACTTTCCCTTATACGAGGCAAGAGGCTGTCACTTGGGGCCTACTCTATTGTTTCATCGATCCAACTCTTCCATTTCATTTGACCTTTTGCTTTCGTTTCCAGGCATATCTTGGCCATCCCCTTCTCCGGTATGTGTTTGCTTAATAACTCAGGGCCTCATCTGAGGATGCCATACTCAGACTGCTGCACTCTGGGTGGCTTGACCGCCCAGTTACAACTTAGGCGGGCGGACACACCTAAAGACCGCCGTCCAGCCAGGATCACAGATCGCGACGGGGTGAGAACAGTTGGGCTTGTAATAAGCCAGAGCGGTGCTGAACTCAGTGCTGCCTTGCTGATTACAACCCCACTTTCCTCCAGCCTTTTCATGGTGAGGACCACGTCATGAAAAGGGTGGTGGACAGACAGTGCTGCATGGTAGTCGCAGGGGCTTTACAGGGGCTTTGCAGACAGTAAGCATTCCAAGGGTGCTGGACGACCCCCTCTGTGCTACGATATAGGACTCGGCTCCCTTAAGGAGGTTGAGTCCTATATCGCAGCACAGTTCCCACCAAACTGATCGGCCAGAACACATATTACAATGTTGCCGCCAGTCAGCCTGGCAGGAACATTGTAATACGCTTGGTGGAGATGTCACTGCCATGGCGGTGACGTCCTCCCCATGTGTTTGGTGGTCCGTTGAGGGACCGCCAAACTTGTAATGAGGCCATTAGTTAGTACAGTTTCCTGACTCATTACTCATTGTTTCAGGTAATTGCTTTACTCCTTTTGACTTATGACTTTTTGGGTTATCATTAACTCTACTTTCTTACCTTTATTATTGCATTCTATTCACCCTATGGGTGCAGTATCTATCCACAATGATGTTAAGGGTGACACACTTCTATTGGTGGAGTCAATTCACTGTTTTGGACACCTTTCTTGTCCATGGGTTTTATTCATATTTTTGAAGTATGGTACAGATCTATGTCTCCTGGTTTTGTGTTTTTAGACACAACACTATGTTGGTAACAGTATGGCCCACTGGATTGATATGCTGACTTATTTTGTGACACTAACAACTTAGATTGATATGGGATGTTATACATACATTTTGCAGCCTTGAAAAAGCTCATGGGATGAAAAGTGTCGGCTGCTGTTTGGTGAATACATTGTCATATCTATTTTACACTCTTCTGAAAAATAATCAGCATGTCAAGATGAAAAACATGCCTTTGTGAATTGTGAACTTTTCTTACATACTTTGTTTAGTGTGTAATTTCCAGGTATATAAGCTCCTCCCCTAATTTCTTCCATTCAGGAACATGACTTATGGGAAAACATGTCTGACTATGAAACTCTAGTATTAAGAGATAGAACACACTTCAATACTCGTGGGTTAATCCCTTTGTTCCGTGACAGCCAAGGCAACGTGCATGGTTCGTGTGCAAGGTAAACTGTCTCCCCTCCAGATAGCAATTGAGTTTATCTGTTGCCTATGTGATGCCTAGGCATTTGTTTTTAATGCCTACATATTAGTGCTCCTATGGGAACAGCATTTTACTGATGAATACAACTGGAATTTATTTATTATTGACATCCAGATCTGATGACACTGCCCACATCTCCTAAATGGTGGCATTGGTCTGTAACATGAAAGTATAGTCAATGCTTGGGTATTGTAGGACTGGTTTTGAAATATTGGTGGCTTTTAAAGTTGTAGATGCTTCTAAGTCCTACACACTAAGATACATTATTTGCTTATTTGAGGCAGATTATTTTAATAATTCTGTAAACAGAAAATCTATTGAGAAGTAATCTGAGATAAAGCTCCTATAATATACTAATAAATGCATATATTTTGGAACTCAGTTGTGAAACTTAAAAATCTGACCTACCTTTCTAAAATCAATAAAAAAATCAGATGGTTCTATCTGCTTTGGGTACTAAAACAATGGGGAGCACCAGTTATTGCTAGACTGTTATATTCTTCTCAACTTTAAGGTTTCTGTTCTTCTTTTTTCCTTTCAGAGAGTGAGATGCGGTAGGTAACTTTTTTTTTAACTCACCAGGATTTGAAAGAGGATCTGCTTTCCCACCGACAATTTCTACTCTTGGGATGGCAACATAAGAAACATTCAGGGCCTCATTTCGAGACCACCAGGGCCAAGGTGGTGGTCTCACCGCTGACGGGCTGGCGAAGATGACCTCCACATTACAAGTGTGGCAGTTTGGCCTCTGCCAAACCGTCACATCCTGCTGGTGCCACCAGGGCACCAGCGGGGATGTGGCGCCACATTACAAGTGTGGCAGTTTGGCCTCTGCCAAACCGCCACATCCCCGCTGGTGCCACCGGGGCAGTAGGACAGCGAGGCCGGCTGTCCACTGAAGACCAGCAGCGGTATTAGGAGTCGCTTGTCCACCAGCGTTTCCATTGCGGTAGCACCTCCACGAAAACCCTGCCGCAAAGGCTGCCGGTGACAGGAAATTCCTTTTCTGTTGCCGGCAGACGACTCCCCTCACCCCCTTCCAAGACAGCACCCCGGTCCCCCACCCTCTTCCATGCCAGCACCCCTCTCCCCCACCCCTTTCCAAGACAGCACCACCCTCCCTGCATACGTGCACACACACCAACACGCATACATACATGCATTCACCAACACGCATACATATACAGTCACCAACACGCATACATACGCGCATTCACCAACACGCATACATATACACAGTCACCAACACGCATACATACATGCATTCAGCAACACGCATACATACACGGATTCACTCGCACCAACAGACACACATGCACACAAACGTACCAACATGCACTCACTTCAACAATCACACATGCATACACACTTACATTCACACATGCATGCACACTTACATTCACACACACATACACACTTAAATTCACAAACGCATAGACAACACCCCCCACCCTCCCACCCCCCTTCCCTGTCGGACGATCGACTTACCTTGTCCGGCGAGGAGGTTGTCCGCCAGGGAATGGGAACAGCTGCTTCCACCGCCGGCAGTGCCTCACCATCAGGACACCGCCATGCTCGTAGTACGATGGGTGGAATCCTTGTGGCGTGGTGGTTGGTTGGTCAACATAATGTTACCAGGAAGGAAAACATTCAAACCTCCTTGGTAACATAATGTTTGAAGATACTGGGCCTCATTACGAGCCTGGCAGTCTTCAGACTGGCAGACTTATGGTGGCGGTCGGACCACTGCGGCTTTGAGAGTCTCACTGCCAAAATACGACTTTGGTGGTCGGACCGCCAAAGAACCACCGTCTCCGCCAGGGACATGGTTCTAGATGGCACAATGGCGGTCGGGCTTGTAATCAGTCATGGAGGAACTGAACTCAGCGCTGCCATGTGGATTACAACCCCCAGCCTTTTCCTGCCATGAAAAAGCTGGCAGAAAGATAGTGCAGAGGGTCACATGGGGGCCAGGCACTGCCGAGGACCATGTCGTGGGCACACTCACACTGTCTGCTATTCACATTCCACGGGTGCTGGTCAGACCCCTCTGTGCTACGAGATAGCACTCAGCTCCTTTAAGGAAGCCGAGTGCTATCTCATAGCACTGTTCCCACCGGTCTGACCAGCGGGAACATTGTAACAGGGCGGGAGGATGCCATGGCGGTGGCATCCTCCCCGCAAGTTTGGCGTTCTCGTGGTGGGACCGCCAAACTCCTGATGAGGCCAACAGTTTTTTATGGGTTGGTGCTGTATCTTATTTTACAAGATTACGATCCAAGGGTATAGTATACATGGTTGAATTTTGTGAATACTATATTTAAATACATTTAGTTGAGTTTTCATATCAAGTAAACCATTACAATAATTTTTCAACAGTGTTGTACATTTTTTTTTTTTTTTTTTTCCTATTGCAATACATTTATTTTTTGCAAACACAACAAATTACCCAGGTCTCTTGTGCTATAGACGTGTGAAAAATGGAGAATAAATTCAGACGTCTTGGGAATTCCCTTTTTTAAAATGAAAACCCTCATCCACCAAAGCTGGCATGCTTCAACATAGGGTGCCTCCTTCAACCACATAAAAATGTTTTCTGTGGTGTGGGCTACAACTCCCATCCAAACCTGGGAGGAGCTCTTTGGATGTTTTTAGGGCCTTATGTGACACTACAGTGTGGGTTAAGAGTGTGGAGTCTGTAAAAAGGAAGAAAGACAGTGAGTTAAAACTAACCACCCCACAGGTGTTGTCCATCAGGGGTTAGGATTAAAACAATGTAAAGTGATGATACAGGGAGAAAAAAGTTCAAAGCGCGATGGTAACGTAGGGCCCCATTGCGAGTCTGGCAGTCACTAGACCGCCAGACTCGCGGTGGCGATCGGACCGTCGCCAATGTGGCAGTCTGAGCGCCATATTATGACCACTGTGGTCGTGCCATGGTCAGACCGCCAGCACCTCCAGGATCAGAGATCCTGGCATTCTGGAAGTTGCAGCAGTCCTAATCTGCCAGGGCAGCGACGCCCTGGGGATTACAACCTCGTTCTCTGCCAGAGATTTCATGGCAGTAGCACCACCATGAAAAGGCTGGTGGAGAACAGGTGCAGGGGGCCCCAGGTGGACTGCCCATGCACTTGGCAAGGGTATTGCAGGGGTCCCCCTGGCCAGCATCCTCGAAATGTTCACTGTCTACTTTGCAGAGAGAGAACATTGCGAGGGTGCTGGGGCACCCTTGCTTCTACAGCATCACCGCCGGCTTGATTATATGTCAGAGACAATGCTGTAGGGTGTTTCCCACTTGGCCAGCGGGCAGAAATTCGGGTGTCCACCCGCTGGCCTATCAGGACACGCATAATTGGCCCGGCAGGGAGGTAGCCACTATGGCCTAAACCATCCACCAAACCCGTAATGATGCCTATAATGATCCAGGGAGGAAAACATTCAAACCCCCCTGGTAAGATAAAGTTTGTAGATACTGCTTTTTGTTGGTTGATACTGTATCTTATTTTACAGGATCCCAGTCGGAGGGTATTGTATATATGTTTGAATTTTGTGGTTTTTTTTAAGGAAATCCTTTTGGTTTCTAGTAAACCAGTATTTTTAATTTTGATTTCCCTTGATTTTTCGGATTTTCAGGAACCTTTCTTTTTTAACACATTTTTGGGGTATTACGGTTCATGAATAGTTTGGATTGCTTCAATGGATTTCTTTTGCACCTCTTTTATTTTTGCATTTTTGGGCTTTTTTTAAATTATTGTTCCATTTTTTGGTTCCATTTTTGGAGGATTATATTTTTTACTATATGGATTCAAAGGAATATCTCCAGTTACAGAACAGTACGTTACATTAAAATTTTATGTGTTGTAGTTAATTGTTTCTAGTTGATTTATCTTGTAATGCTGAGCTTTGTGTTTGGTGACATTTTTATTTTGTAACTAATTAATTTTATTAATCAGTTATATTTGCATTTTTATTTGTATATTTTTTGACTGATGTGTAATTGTTTGTTAATATTTGGTGAAAAATATTTTAGTTATGCTGATTTGAATTGTCTCTTTGGTTTACTGGGTACTGTGCAGGAAATATGTTTTTTATAATAGGGTTTTAGCTAGTAATTAAAAGTAGTATACTCATTTGGTAATAAAGACTTTTACATTGTAGTACGCCTTTTATTCTGTCAGCTTGTTTGTTGAGTTCAGGTTTAATTGGGGATTCTGACTGTTCCACTTGTAGTTGTTGGTAGCTTTGTTCTTTTTGCAGGACTTCTATAAATTTGTAGAGTGTAGGTTGGGTTCTGCCTGGTGTGGATGGAAGGCATTCTGCCATTCTTCTACTACATTGTTGGTTTGGGCTTTTTGAGCCATGGTGCTGTCATAGACATTCCACCATGGTATTTGGAATCCTGGTTAGCGTCTGTGTCCAGAGCGGTTCAGTCCGTCAACCTAGGTGTTTTTTAAATAATCCATTAGAGGACTAAGGACCTGACTGCGAGTTTGTGGTTGGCTTTGCTGACCGCCAGACCCATGGTGTGGAGACTGGCAGCAAGGTGTCAGTCTCCCCACCAGAGCGGTTCAGTCCGTCAACCCAGTTGTTTTTTAAATAATCCATTAGAGGACTAAGGACCTGACTGCCAGTTTGTGGTCGGCTTTGCTGACCGCCAGACCCATGGTGAGGAGACTGCCATCAAGGCGTCAGTCTCCCCACCAGCCCTATTACGACTTTCCACTGGGCTGCCCAGTGGGAAAGGTGCAACCATAATAGGCCAGGCTGCAATGCTGCTGCATGCAGAGGGACAGTGCAGAGCAGACAGTGCGCATTTCAAGGGTGCTGGGCCGGGGGACCCACTGCACTTGTTCTCTGCCAGCCATTTCATGGCAGTGGAATTGCCATGAAAAGGCTGGCAAAGAACAAGGTTGAAGTCAGCACCTCCCTGGCTGATTACAACTGGCAGCGTTGTCATCCCGTCGAGATCAGAGATCCTTGTGGGGACGGCAGTAGGTTGGTGGGTCCGCCTGCCCACCCCGTAATGTGGTGGTCAGTCCACCACAACCGTTGCCGTCAAACCGCCACCGCGATTCTGGCGGTCTGTTGACCACCAGACTCATAATATGGTCCTTAGTTTGTGTTTGTTTTGCTGATAGAAATTACTTTCTACAAGTAAGGTGTAGTGGTTAACTATCTTGTGACAGGTACATAGGCTAGTGCAATTTTTTTTTTAAATTACAAAGACAGTTTACAAGCTTGTTGCATATTCCACACTTAGTGCAGATTGTTGGAAATGCCTTCAAATGCTTTGAATAAAATAGTGGTAAAGGCAATGTATGGCTATGTGTGGGTAAAGGTTTAGGATGGTATGAATCATGACTTGTTCAAAATCTATTATTATTTTATGTGGGGAGAGGAAGTTTGTTTAAATTTTAGGGGGTCATTACAACCCTGGCGGACGGTGTGAAAGGTGCGGTAATACCGCAAACAGGCCAGCGGACAAAAAAAGGGAATTATGACCGTGGCGGAAACAGCCAACATAGACAGCCACTTTGACACACCGCCCGCCACGGCGGTACAGACAAGCAGCGCGGCGGTCACCGCCAACAGACAGGCGGAAGACAATGTACCGCCCACAGTATCACAACCCGCCAATCCGCCAGCTTTTCCGGGGAGGATTCACTGTGGATAAAAACACGGCAGAAACAGCTTTTGCAATGGGAAAACGCTCACCTCAACATACTCCACGAGGAAGGAGGACACCATGGAGCCGGAATTACAAATACTCCCTGCCCTTGTCTTCCTGCTCATCTACGAACACCAGCAACGGCGGTGCCGAAGACAACAGTGAGTACTGCACCTACGACATAGGGGAGGGGGGAGGCAAAAGTCAGGGACACACACACGCAACACCCCCACCCCCACCCTCGCACATTACAACACACACACCAATGCATTTCTAAACATCACAGTAACAACCCACAACCCCCCGGAAGAATGCAAAGACAAAAGGAAATCAGTTCAAACATTGTAATGTATCAAAATACAGTTCCAAATATATACAGATATATATACACATTCAAAATTATATACATTACGAGAAGTAGTGCAGGTATGCACATATCAATGTCCGTGCACCACTGGTCCAAAAATGCATGGGCGAGGCCCACACTAGATACCTGTCCACAAACGGAGAGAACACTGCAGGGGCATCAGATAGAAATACAACAGACACCTCAGGTGGAAGGGAAGAGGGGGGCAACTCAGCCGGATTACAGCACCACGCCAGTTCCACGACGGGGCTCCATGCCCATTGATGAATCCTGGGGAGTGCAAAGCCACAGTCTCTCAAGTCTCTACAGTGGGTGGTTTGCCCACTGTACCATCCTGGGGAGTGCAAAGCCACAGTCTCTCAAGTCTCTACAGTGGGTGGTTTTCCCACTGTACCATCCTGGGGAGTGCAAAGCCACAGTCTCTCAAGTGGATAACAGTCTCCACTGGTTCTGGAGGGGGACTGGTGCCCAGAGTGCTTCATCCTGTTAAGGACAGACGGAGTGGATGCATGTCTCCACTGGTTCTGGAGGGGGAATGGTGCCCAGACTGCATCAGGCTCCCTGTGACGGTTCCTGTTCCGTCACTGTCCCAGCTGCACATGGGATAACGATGCTTGATGTGGCGGTGTTTTCCTTGTTCAGCAGTGCTTTGCCCTGTTCAGCGGTGCTTTGCCATGGCGGTCTCTGACCTGTTCAGCGGTGCTTTGCCTTGTTCAGCGGTGCTTTGCCATGGCGGTCTCTGACCTGTTCAGCTGTGCTTTGCCATGGCGGTCTCTGACCTGTTCAGCGGTGCTTTGCCCTGTTCAGCGGTGCTTTACCATGGCGGTCTCTGACCTGTGCATTGGAGTGTGGCATGACGGTCCCTCATTGCCCAGCGGGGCTGTGGCCGCCAGGGCCCTCCTGGGCACTGACTCTGGAGGTGGCCTCCTGACCAGTGACGATACTGCTGCCCTCCTGGGCACTGACTCTGGCGGTGGTCTCCTGACCAGTGACGATACTGCTGCCCTCCTGGGAGGAGTCTTCAACCTGTCCCGTCGGCCACTTTCCAACTTGAGGTGCTTTACAGGGGGTGGACCGGCAGTGCTTTGGCTCCGTGTCACACTGGCTGCCCTGGTGGCCGGTGCACTCCACACACCTTGAACACGCACCACAGGTCCTGGAGTTTTTTTGGCTGAGGTGCTACTACAGGACTTATGAATTGGAGGGGGGGGGCAAAGAGGTCAACGTTGCTGAGGAAGAGTTGCTGACGAAGACTGGGATGGGTAGCTGGAGGGGGTCTGGGAGTGGAGGAAGAGGAGGTGGTTGTAGGAGGTGTAACTTTAGGTGTTTTGGGTGCAGGTGCAGGTACTGGAGGCTGTTGTGAGGTGGATGGATGTTGGGTGTGTGGGTGCCCGCGTTTGTGTACTTTGGGAGGGGGCGTCACAGACACACTGGGAGTGGACACAGGGGACGTGTAAATGGTAGTGGGCGTGGTGAGTGCAGGTGAGCGGGGTGTGGTGCTGGGTGTTCTGGTGCGAGTCCTAGTGCCTGTAGATGTAGTGCATGCAGGTGAGAGTGTAGACCACACTAGGAGGGAGACGACGACTAGGGAGACACAGTGGAGGCAGTGGATGTTGCTGTGTCTGTATGTGGGTGATGCTTGCATGAGTGCCTGTGGGTTGTGTGGTGCCTATGTTTGCCTGAGCTACTTGTGTGTGTTGAGGTGTATGCATGCTTGTTTGCTGGTGTGCTTGGGATAGGCTGGGGTACAGGGGATTGGGTCTG
This sequence comes from Pleurodeles waltl, assembly GCF_031143425.1. Taxonomy (NCBI): domain Eukaryota; kingdom Metazoa; phylum Chordata; class Amphibia; order Caudata; family Salamandridae; genus Pleurodeles; species Pleurodeles waltl. Next base: position 1,413,561,477 of record NC_090447.1, on the reverse strand, counting down.
GGTGGAGGAAGTTGGAGGGGGAGGCTAGACACAGGGACAATGGCTGCCATCAGTGCTGAGGCCAGAGATTGCAGGGTTCGATGATGGGCAGCCTGACCAGAATGAATGCCCTCCAGGAATGCATTAGCGTGTTGCAACTCCCTTTCTACCCCCTGGATGGCATTCACAATGGTAGATTGCCCAACAGTGAGTGACCTGAGGAGGTCAATGGCCTCCTCACTGAGGGCAGCAGGGGTGACAGGGGCAGGGGCTGAGGTGCCTGGGGCGAAGGTGATGCCCACCCTCCTGGGTGAGAGGGCACGGGGCGAACGCTGAGGGGCTGCTGGGAGGGCGGTGCTGGTAGGGGAGGTGGCGGCTGTACCTGTAGAAGTGGGGGGCACAGATGGTGCCACCACCACAAGGGAGCTCCCATCGGCGGACAAGTCCGTGTCGCTGGTTGGTGATCCGGTGACCGACGTGAAGCTCCGTCCCACTGGTGTATTCTGAGTCCGTGGTGTGGCCCTCCATGGCCATGTGGGATGCAGCTCCCTCATGCTCCGTTGCCGCTGTACCACCGCCTGATGATGCTGATGCACAAAAGAGCAGGGAGAGCAGAAAAAGGGAGTGGGGGGGACAGAAGAAAGACAGGTTGAGTGCATGGCTTACCGCTACCGTTGGCGGACATTACAGACACAGCAGCCCCCTGCACTACGCCGTGCTCTTGGCCACTACAGATGAAATTCCTGGGATCTGGCCTACATGGCTATGGTGGACATCTGCACACATGGATGCCACAGGGGCATGTATACCTGTACTTGGCCCTCTACTGAGGTGGGATGGAGTGGCACATGGCCTGCATTACGGAGGGGCCTAGCCTACGTAAGTCGGCCTGGCCTAGGGAAACCCACATCCCTCCTCCCCCACCCAGACCCCTCCACTGCGCGCAAAGTCCCCAGAATGAGAGTGTACTCACCCCCTTGTGTCTGCTGTGATGCCCTCAAGCGCCCATCCAACTCCGGGTAGGCCACCGCCAGGATCCTGCACATCAGGGGGGTCATGGTGCGACGGGCACCCCTCCCACGTTGGGAGGCCATCCCCAGCTGAGCCTCCGCCGTCTTCTTGCTCCAGCGGCGAATGTCCTCCCATCTTTTCTGGCAGTGGGTGCCCCGTCTCTGGTGGACCCCCAGGGTCCGGACGTCCTTGGCGATGGCATGCCAAATGTCCTTCTTCTGGTGGGCGCTGACCTACATGACATGCAGAGGGGAAGAAGAAAAGTCATTACCAACTGCACCGTCAATGTGAGTGGCCCCCATCCCTACCCTTGCCATGTGGCACATGCATTCACAGTCCTTCATGTTCCCTGAACTCTGCCCCCTTCCTTCTTACAACCAGCCCTCTCCACCCAGGCATATCCCATACAACGTGCTCCCTTGGTACTTACCTGTTGGTCTGGAGGACCGTAGAGTAGCGTGTACTGGGGGAGGACCCCGTCCACAAGCTTCTCCAACTCCTGAGCAGTGAAGGCAGGGGCCCTTTCCCCAGACACACCAGCCATTGTCTCTTCCAGACCAAGGTCACAGCAGCACTTGCAGTGTAGGTCCTCTCCTGTCGAAGATTAGGTATCGAGTGATTGAACAGATAGAAAATGGCGGTCACGTCCGCGGCGGTGACGTCCGCGGCGGTGCGTATCATCACTGCCGGCGCACTTCATCATTGGCTCCTGGGACCCATAGGGTCCAATGTTAACCAATGCAGCATTGCGCCGCGGTCTACGACCGCCTACCGCGACGGGGTACAACGCCAGCGCAGATACCTCACATCCCATTGTCCCAGTTTAGAGGTCAGGCAGCCGCCATTTCAGGGGCCCACATGGCTTCATTTACTACTGCGTCACACAAACCTAGGCCTACACTTAACACACATACAGGAAGAGTTTTGTGTTTGGTGTCGTGTTCTGTGTATCTGTGGGTACATACCTGGAAATTTGTTGACTCTGTGGTCGCTGTTGTCCTTCCTAGGCACCGTCAGCTTGGACATTTGAGAAGATGGCGGAATCCTCCGGTGTACCGACCGCTGGTGGACCTGTTGACAATGGAGGAGCGACATTTAATCATCACCTACAGGTTTGACCGTGCCACTATCCAGGAACTATGTACCCAGTTGGAGCCAGACCTGATGTCACCAATCCGCCATCCCACTGGAATCCCCCCTGACGTGCAGGTGCTGTCAGTGCTCCATTTCCTTGCAAATGGGTCTTTTCAGACAACAGTGGCCATGGCATCAGGGATGTCCCAGCCTATGTTTTCCAACGTGTTCTCAAGAGTGTTGTCTGCCCTGCTGAAACACGTAAGGAGGTACATCGTTTTCCCTCAGGTGGAGGATTTGGCTACAGTTAAAGGTGACTTCTATGCCCTTGGACATATCCCCAACATCAAAAGTGCTATTGATGGCACCCATGTATCTCTGGTCCCCCCCCACAGGAGTGAACAGGTGTACAGACAGGAACCGGAAGAGTTATCATTCGATGAATGTACAGATGGTATGTTTGGCAGACCAGTACATCTCCCAGGTAAATGCTATGTTCCCTGGCTCTGTGCATGACGCCTACATCCTGCGGAATAGCAGTATCCCGTATGTGATGGGTCAACTCCAGAGGCACCGTGTGTGGCTATTAGGGGACTCTGGTTACCCCAACCTGTCCTAGCTATTGACCCCAGTGAGGAATCCCAGGACCAGGGCAGAGGAACGCTACAATGAGGCCCATGGGCGGACTAGGAGGGTGATCAAACGCACCTTCGGCCTCCTGAAGGCCAGGTTCAGGTGCCTCCATATGACAGGTGGTTCCCTATTCTACTCATCGAAGAAGGTGTGCCAAATCATCATCCCCTGCTCGATGCTTCACAATCTTGCTTTGCGACGACAGGTGCCTTTTCTGCAGGAGGATGGTCCAGATGGCGGTGTTGTGGCAGCTGTGGAGCCTGTAGAGCCTGTGGACAGTGATGAGGAGGAAGCTGAGGAAGAAGACATAGACAACAGGGAGCCAGTCATACAGCAATATTTCCAGTGACACACAGGTGAGAACATTTCTTTTTTATCATTACATTCACTTTCACACTTCTACCTCTATCATGTCTGTTATTCCATAGCACTATTTGGTCACTGAGTTGTACCTTTCCATTACGGTTTCACAGGTGTGGTTACCAACGTGTGTCATCTGCTTGCATCCTTCAAGGACTTGTGATGTGTGACATAGGTATGTTGGCTTTACAATTGAAAACGCATTTTGACACTGTCATTGATAATACAAATTTACCAAATCACAGACTGACTCCAGATTGTTTTGTGGTTCAAGGGTGTTTATTTAAGTGCTCAAAACTGGAGGGGGGTTGTAAAATGGTGATGGGGGACGGTGGAGGAATGTCCATGGCAGAGTCCAGTCTATTGATCACACAGGAGCACTGCCCATATGGGCATAGGAAGTGGAGCTGGGGCAGTTAAAGTACGGACAGGGTAACAAGGTGGGACAGTGGGAGGACAATCAGGGTGGTCTCATTTCCTGGTGGGGGTCTTGCTATCTTGCTCTGTCCTGTTCCTGGATCTCAGGGACCGCTTGCGTGGTGGTTGTCCGTCTGCAGGGGGTGGGGTGCTGGTGTGGTGGTCCTGTGGCGGAGCGTCCTGTCCACTAGCGCCGGCAGAGGTGGTGGGCAGTTCATCGTCCAGGCTAGTGTCAGGGGCCCCTTGGAGTGCCACGGTGTCCCTTATGGTCTTTTGTATGTCCTTCAGCACCCCTACGATGGTGCCCAGGGCGGAGCTGATGGTTCTGAGCTCCTCCCTGAAACCCAAATACTGCTCCTCCTGCAGGCGCTGGGTCTCCTGAAACTTGGCCAGGACCGTCGCCATCGTCTCCTGGGAGTGGTGGTATGCTCCCATGATGGAGGAGAGGGCCTCGTGGAGAGTGGGTTCCCTTGGCCTGTCCGCCCCCTGTCACACAGCAGCCCCCCCAGTTCCCCTGTGTTCCTGTGCCTCCGTCCCCTGGACCGTGTGCCCACTACCCCTGCCCCCCGGTGCCTGTTGTTGTTGGGGTGGTGGGTTATCCTGGGTTCCCTGTAGTGGTGGACACACCGCTGATTGACGTGTCCTGGGTACGGAGGTATGGGTCCGCTGGGTGGGTGCTGTGCTGGTGTTACAAGAGGGTGGAAGGTCAGTGTTGGGATGTGCCTGTGCAAGGGGAACCGACTGTCCCGAGGCCCACGATGGTCCGGGCTGGTCATCAGGATCCAGTAGGGCAGAGCTGCTGTCGTCACTGTGGGCCTCTTCTGTGGGTGTAGTGGAGATGTCTGGACCCTCCGGTGTGATCCTGCAGGGATATGAGAGCATGATTATTGCATGTGTGTGTGTAATGGTGTGCAATGGGTGGGTGTGTGTGTACCCCAGTGCAAGCATTCCTGTGTGTGGGTTTGTGTGATGATGGTTAGGGGGTTGTTCTGGGTATGTGCAATGAGCATGCTTTGGTGAGGGGTGACCATGCTTGGTTGTGTCATGCAGGGCTTGGTGTTGGGATGAGTGGTTTGTGTTATTAGTACATTAGTGAGAATTTGTGGTGATAGGGGAGGGGGTGAGGGTGGGGGTGTGTGATAGCATGCAGGTAGGGAGGGGGATGTGATAGTTAAGATTTGACTTACCAGTGTCCATTCCTCCACCGACTCGTAGGGGTTTGTGGGTGATGTGGGTGTGTGTTTTATATTGTGTTGGGTGTGTGGGAGTGGTGTTTGTATGTGTGTCAGGTGTGTGTATTTGGAATTGTCCAATGTGGCGGTGTTTTGGAGATGTGTGTGTATTTTGAGCGCGGCGGTGTACCGCCAATGGAATACCGCAGTTGAAAGACCGCCGCGTGGATTCGTGGGTCGTGATAGCATGGGCGTGTTTCTGTTGGCGTGACGGTGGAGGAATTGTTTTCGCCAGTTTAACACTGACCTTTGGTGTGGCGGAGTTGTGTGGGTGTCTGAATTTCGGTGGATTCCGAGATGTGTGTCATAATAGCTGTGGCGGATTTCCGTGGTTGCGGCGGTGTATTGGCGGTCTTCTGCACGGCGGTAAGAGGCTTTTACCGCCAATGTTGTAATGACCCCCTTAAATGTGTTTTAGTAATTCACAGTTAGAGCTACTTTGTTTATTAGGTAGTAGGGGAGTACATGAATGGTATATTAATGTTTCAACATTCACCATGCATAGTGTATATCTAAGTGAATGGTTTATGGCACACTTTGAATATCCCATCCATCATCCATATTTGAAATTGACCTAGTTTTAATACATTATCTGCTGTTAAAGTATTAAGCTGCAGTTATCATTGTTAAGTTTATCTTATAAGAGCAAGAGTTCTACATTGTGTATGGTGGTTAAGTGTTCAGAAATTTGGATATCTTGGTATCTTCTATGGACAGGAAAGGTTTCACTGGTGTTTTTTTTCAGTTTGTGCTATTAACCATTTTACGGTAGGTATAGCTGATAGCTGGCCTGTGATGTGTTAGGGGACTTTATGTAGTATATATTTTAGTATTTTAGTTGTGGGCTCCCTTAAATCTTGTAGTACTTGACTAACTTCAATTTTGTGGACATTTGGAGGGTGGTTGTGTTCTCTTAGTAACAAAGTCATCCTTAGTACTGGCTCTCCCATAGCAGGCATTAGAGTAATATTTGGGACATTTCCAACTAATAATTTATGTGCTTGTACATTCTTGGCTGTAAGTGTAGCTCACGTGCAAGAGTAATTGTTTTCCTTTCTGTGATTAGATATAATTTGCTTTTTTTGCCATTATGACCCTGATTGCAAGTTTGGCGGTTGGAAAGCCCGACCGCCAGCCCTGTGGTGAAGAGACCACCGTTGAGGTGGCAGCCTCCCCACCGGCTCAATTACAGCTTTCCCTTGGGTGACGGCAATGCTGCCACATGCAGGGTGCACCAGCACCCTTGAAATGCGCACTGTCTGCACAGCATGGCATGGCATGGGCAGTGCAGGACCCCCCTGGGGCTCCCTGCACTTGTTGTCCACCAGCCTTTTCATGGCGGTCACACCACGATGATGAAGCTGGTGGAGAACAAGGGTGTAATTAGCAGGGCAGCAATGAGTTCAGAGCCGCCTGGCTGATTACAACCAGGCCCTTAGCCGTTAGCCCTTTGGGATCACTGATCCTGACGGGGACAGCGGTAGGTTGGCGGGTCCAGCCGCGGTGGTCCAACTGCCGCTGCAAGGCTGGCGGTCTTTGACCGCCAGCCTTCCTGATGAGGCCCTATGTCTGAAAATACTTAATGATACAAAGGATTATTTTTTTTTTATTATATAGTACAATGTATAGTATACTTATTATTGAGATACAAAATTATGGTACTTATTTCTACTTTATACTTACAAATGGGTTCTTGTTCGAAAATGCAGTCTTTATTTCAGGTTTTCCATTGGGTGTGTTGTAATGTGCATCAGGTGGCTCCTTTTTCTAGGGGAAAAATTGTTTTTGTTTTATTTTATACATTTGTTTGTTGGTAACTGAGGTGACTTGATTGTATTTGTATTGCTTTAGGGTGAGTTTGTGTTTATTAATTGTTTAAATTAACTTTTTTGTGCCCTTTTCCAGGTATGTAATTTATGTCATTGTTCGGCAGACAACAAGTTTCTTGATGTTGTAGTAATTTTTTGTAGTAGCTAAGGATAAATAAAAAAAAGCAGTAGAGTGTTTTGTTAGTTGTTATTTTTCTTTTTAATTTATAAGTTAGTATAAATAAATGTTTTACTTACTTTAGAAGGCAGTTATACATATTGTTCCAATCCAGCAGTGTCGTCTTCTTGAAGCTTTGGTAATTTTTGGAGTAGTAAGAAGTCACATCTGGTGTGCCTTTTATATTGTTACTTTAATGATGGCATAATTGTATTGGTTAATTTGGTTAATGGTTTGTTTTTTTAGTGTTTTATTGGGTTGAAATGTTTTATCAGTTATTGTCTTTTATAGCGATCACTTAGGGCCCAATAACGAGTTTGGCAGTTTGACCACCTGTCTGCCATTGCGGCGGTCCCAAGAAGAACCATGCACCAGCGGTGATCAGCCCACTGTATTACAATGTATGCAGCTTGAACCACTGACTGCGTTGATGGAGTGCAACCTGCCAGCAGCACGGCGGGCTGCAATATTGGTGGTGCATACTGCGTTGCCATCATGGCTGTGGCTAACCGCTGAGCCAATTACAACAACGCAGTTATACTGGCAGTCCCCTTGAGGCAGTTAGCTGATGGCAGTAGGGTGTCATGTTATGCTCTCAGCAAACACCTGAACAGTGCCCATTGTATGGATTCAAAAACAACACAGTTGACAGACATTGGCCAAGAGGACACACCTGCAAGTCACACTATAAAACACAGACCATGATCCTTTGCCCCTCCACTGCAGTACAGAAAGATGGAGACCACATATCATTGTTTTATTTTTGTGAGATAAGGAAGCCCTTTTCCCCATCCCATTTAACACTTCCCATACACTTCTTCTCATTTTTTCCCCCAATATAACTTGTCTTGTTTTTTTAGTACTTGTCACCAATTTTAATATTTACAGTCATATCATGTGTTAAAAATCCACATTTGTCTGAGGATGAGTTGAGAGTCATGGTGGATGAAATCATAAGAGTAGAGCCACAATTGTTTGGAGCCCAAATCCAATATACCCCTTTTAATAGGAAAAAGGAAATGTGGCAAAGGATAGTCCACAGAGTGAATGCTGTAGTCACCACCTTGAGCACAAAGGAAGATATTAGGAAGAGGTGGAACAACTGAAGGCGGGAGATGCCTTCCCTGGCCTCCAAGCAACACCTGGAGGCCCAGAAGACTGGTGGTGGTCCTCCCAGTGCCACATTACAACTCTTTCCCTCGGAGGAGAAGGTCTTGGCCATCCTGCATCCTGAGGGCTTGACAGGAATAGCTAGGGGAGTGGAGTCTAGTAAGTTACATCACAATAACTGTCACAAAACTTCAGTGTCCTGTATGCTCACATTTCAGCTTTTGCCATTGTGCTGTACTTTCCTAACATACAATACACAAAGTATCAGAGATGTTAGCTTGTCAATGTGTATTGTCTCATATAACATCACATGTATCAATCTCCATTACATGCCATATGTTGGAATGGGGTCTGTAAGCTTTTTGCTATCAAAATATCATCCCAGGACCCAAGGCATGTGTCAATATGTAAAAGTATGATCCAACTTAACCTCAGTGTGGCAACAGCTAAGTAAGACTAACCATTTGTCAAGTGTTGGAAAGTATAGAGAGTGGCATGACTACACAAGATCATGTTTCTATAACTCAAAACAAGAGGCCATTATGCTCTTGCCCATATTCACTTGTTTGCCATGCCACAACTGATGTGCACTCATCATAGAATTTTTCAATTGCCTAGTGTCGGGAGTTAGAAAATGATATGACTACAACTACCATGAGGCCCTGTTTCTGTGATTTAAAACAAGAGGCCATTGTGCTCTTGCCCATGTTCACTTGTTTGCCATGTTACAACTGATGTTCACTCATCATGGAGTTTACCATTTGTCTAGTTTTGGGAGTTAGGCAGCAACATGACTTCAACCACCACAAGGCCCTGTTTCTGCAGTTCAAAACAAGAGGCCATTGTGCTCTTGCCCATATTTACTTCTTTGTCATGTCACAACTGATGTTCACTCACCATGGACTGAGCAATCTACATGTCATGCTTAACTCAGACATGTCTGCCTACCTAGCTTGATGTTGTCCTGGTATCTCCAAATGAAGCTATTGATGGCATGAATGACAGCTTACCAAGTGTGTACATCAATTATTTGTAAGGTATTCAGCTGCTTCAGCCAAATGGAAGTGGCAGGTAACCATTGACTCTGCACTGCTCACATGAGGACCAGTGGTACATATACAACCAAGTTGTGTGTTCGCCTGTATCGTACACAACTTGGCCATGGAATGGTCAAATACACTTTACGTATCCACTGTGCAGGCTTAACTGTCTGTTAGATGCCATGTTCATTCCTCCATCTAAAATTCAACTTACCAGCACATCTAATGAGCTGCTGAATTCAAATACACTTTTTCCAACCTCTAAAAATGTCTTGTCAACAAGTTCAATGCCATGGAAATATATTACAATAGGAACAATACCTATTAATATTTTCCTACATCTCTACTTACTGTGACACAAAACATTTGAATGTAGATTCAACACTTCCACCAATAACAATGTTCTCTATTTCACAACAGGTAGATCTGGTACAGCATGTGGGCAGAGACTGTCCACTGAGCAGACTCCCAACCCACCCCGGATGAGGCCCATAGGGATGACAACACTCCTGGATTTGTGGATGTGGATGAAGGACCTGGCACATCTGGTCAGCCTAGGCAGACGGCAACAATGAGTCTCACTGTGCCCGCACCAACACCCCCCACCTCAGCTGCAACAACATCTCAGCCAACAACATTTCCTCAAACCTGTGTACTTAGCATAGTTCTTACTGGATCCTAAAGTGCAAGTCACCAGCCCCGACACAGAGGAATCAGGACTCAGTTGGAAAGGGGACCCTGGGACAAGGGAACAGACTTGTGGATGTAGGGTTCAGTGGAGGGATAGTGTGGGCCATTAGAGTGAGGTCACTGGGGCCACTCACTACCAGGACACCATCATCCAAGTCTCAAGGCGTGATGAGCCAGGTAGTTACTGAACTCCAGGAAATTAAGCGGCTGCAGAGGGACATGTACCAATAGATATAACTCCCACATGGACTCCCTACCAGGAGTCTTGATGGACATCCATACAACCCTGAGCAAGGCTCTATCACCACCATCTACCCCTTCCTGTAATGCATCCACATCAATCCCATCTACATCTGCAGTAGCCACAGGAGGGGAGGCCCTGCCAGAGGAAGAAATACCTTCAGACACCCCTGCCTCTGCATAAGCTGAATCCCTTCAGCCTCGCAAGCAGGGATGTCCATGTAAATATCCAGGAGGTGCAGATGGCAAGACACCCACCACTGTCAGCAAGAAACCTCATCCTTAATTTCCTGCAATGTGTGTCACACATTTGTTCTGTTGACTAATTCTGGGCACTATTCCATTTCTGAAGGGAGGAGTAATCAGGACTTTGGTTTTCAGATGATTTGGTATCTACATCTTTGGTTTCACCCACCAATACTGACCACTTCACTTCTCTTTTATGTTTGTTTTTTCATCAAGTATATATTCACCTTTGGCACTTTAATAAATTCACAAGTCACAAACTAATTGTCTGCTGTAGTACATTTCACATTTACAAATGTAGATATGTAATACCATGTGAGATATACAATGGCAAAACAAGCAACTTGTCTAAGCATGAATATGTTGCATGTACACGATGTTTACCTCGGGATCACAAACATGTCACACCAACACATACATAGAAGTGTCTTGTCTTATAACATTTTTATTACATTCTTCCAATCATAGGCGGGTAATATGTCAGAAACATGGTAAATCATACATGGCTGAGTCATACTATGTAAGTGATCACATTTGCAGGTACAGACCTCCAGAACATGGAAGGAAGGCATCTAGAACATGGAAGGAAGGGATGTATCAGACATTGACCTGTAGAACAGGTAAAAATGATTTGGTTGATGTCATCAGCTGAAGCCATATCTCCTAGCTCACAAAAGGAATCTAGCATAATATAAAGTGAGACTCAGACAGATAGCAGTACAACAGTTTCTGATCACACGGTTTTTACAATCCAGTGCTTCTGAATCTGGTGGTATGACACAAACATATGTGCTACAGGCGCTTTGGCCTACAATGATGAAACACATCAACGGCTACATACAGTTCATACAAAAAGAGTATTTAGCCAATGTGACGGGAAACTAACATGAATTTGGCCTGCAACTACATATTGTCTGAACACATGATGACACACACAATGCATTACGGCCACACAACAAGGGACAAGTCCAATGGAGTCTCCTGAACTTCCATCCTATCACTGTGCAAGCTGACTTGACACAGGTTTTGCACACCCAAAGTCTGTGACATACATTTCCAGGAACAATTCATGTCCACTTCCTATGTTCCAGCAGCATCATACACCTGCTAATGTCACAACTCTGAAATGTACAAATGAAGATGCCATGGTAGAGGTACCTAAAAAACACAAAAACAAAGAGTTTAGCTATGAAACCATAAATATGACACAATTCATATTGCAAACCTATGGAGAACGTGGTTAATGACAAAAATCTGACCTAAACAAAGCAATATTAACAAAATGTGAATGTCTCAAAACCTTCTTCACCTAACACCCATTGCCAGATTTTGCCAGATCTTCAGCTTCCTAACATTTTCAACAAACATACTCCTCACAACATCACAACAAGAGTTCATTAAAAAGTCAAAGTCATGACCTCTAATGATATACTTACACTCATGAGAAGAAGCTGTTGATGAGATTTTGTTGCAAGCCAGCTCCTTCCTCTTCACCTCTATCATCATCATTTGGCATTTCAGGATTTCATTACAAGACCAGAGGCTACCATTATGAAATAACCTTTTATGTCTGCCCCAACATGCAGCCCTTTAAAGAACATCAAATACATCATCAGCAAGCATTCCAGGTTGGAACTCTCGAATCAATATACTTCAATGGCACAAAAGAAGGCTATTGCTCACGCAATACAGATTCTGAAAATGTAATGCATGACAGTGATTTAGAAAATGTGGAATAATACATGATAATAATAAGTGAGGAATACATATTTGATCCACAAGAGATTTTGGAAACTGATTTTCTTGATGAGAACTTAGAACAGCCTTCACCATCAAAGGTTATAAAAGACCCATCGGGTGCAGATATATTTAATCCTAACCTTATTACTTATCCAAGGGGGTCGGACTGGTGGCCTATGTACCACACCACCTCCTTCATTAAATTTTGAATTCGTAAGTCTCTTGATGTTTAAATCAGGGAAAAATCCTCAAAAAGGCCTGGGAACTTCCTTAAGCAGTGTCAGGATTGGACATCCTGGGTCCACTGTCCAGGATCTTAGACATAGCTGAAGAAGTCACCGTAAATGTTGAACTACTCAGGGGTTGCATCTAAACGGCTTTATGGCTGCTTGGTAATGCCAATGCTGGACTTCTAGCTGAAATGAGAAGAGCCATTCTTATGAGGATTAATCCTAAAGTGGGAGATTTAGAGAACAAGGAAAACAATAGGCAAATACGTTTCCACATTTGCTGTCTTCAGTAGAGCCCAATCTAATATGCGTTGCATGTTCAACAGTAGAATTTTTGGGAGGGCTGACAGAAGAGGACTGGCCATCAGCCATGGGGCACAAATGTCCCAATATTATTACCAAGAACAACAGGACTATGGAAGGAGTGTATGATCCAACTTTGGCTTCTTCAGACATAGAGTTTGAACCGCCCGTTCCTGTGGCAACAAGGGGAGATCACAAGGAGATAGAGATCAAGGTAAGTTTCAATCCTTTACTTGGTTCTTCCCATACAAAGGTGGGGGAAGAGTACGATCTTCCGCTCAAAACTGGTTGGCCATAACAAAAGAATCCTGGGTGCTGCAAACCGTGAAAGGTTTCAGAATATAATTTTGGGACACTCCTTACCAAAGTTGTCAACCAAGAGAGTTATCATTAGACCAGGAGCAAATTACATTAGTAGATACAGAAGTTACTCTAATGTTACACAAAGGGGCAATTACAAGGTTGTAGAGTCAGAGGAGGGTTTAATAGGTACTGTTTTCCTTGCAAACGTTAACTATCCTGGCACAGTTGCTGACTGGTCCCATCTAGCTGCCACCTCTAGACAGCCAATATACAAACCTTGGGGGAGAGCCCTGCCTCTCCTGTTTATAAGACAATGCCCTTCCTCGGTGGAGGAGCTAACACCCCCTCCCTCAGGAATGCACACTGTCCTGGCGGTGAGCTTCAAAGGGCTTACCACCCTTGAAACTCGACTCCAAAGCCTGCTGCTAGCAGCAGATGGCATCCCCCTTTGCAAACCTCCACTTTTAGTGGGAGCAAAGGCGGAAAACCTAGCAAAGGGTAGGAGGAGTGGCCTCACCTGGCCTGCACCACCCCTAAGGGGTTGCCTGTGAGATGGACCCTCTATTTCATTTTACTCCATCTTGAATGGATGGAATATAGCCAATTCAGTTTAGGGCAGTGACCCTTCCCACAGGAAGTGGTCACTGTAGTGGGTGTAGCCACCCAAAGTTAAGTGTCCAATTGGACTCTACCAGATTCCCCCTAAAATGCCCACTAAATTCAGTATTTAGTGGGCATTCCTAGATCAGATATGATTTGAAAGGACAAAGAAGACCAGCACCAAAGAAGACCCAAAGCCATACAACTGTGGATCCTCTGCATCAAGAAAAGGGTGCCAACCCCTGCCTGCTGCACCCAGGACCTAACAATCGCTGCTGCGGAGGAGCTGGACACTGGACTGACCTAAAAAAAAACAGAGGACCTCCAGGCTTCACAAATCGCCCAAGATCTCTCTTCTGAGTGGAGGTACCACTCTGCAACCAACAAAGAACCAGCAACCCATTGAGGGTCACTTCACTGACCTGCTAATATCTCCCAAACTGGAAGTGTCAGCCAGACCTGAAGACACACCGATGACCACCCGAAGAAACCCTGCAAGTGTGTCAAGTTTGGTGGCACTTCACCCTCTGGTGGCCGTACCATACCAATACCCTGGGTACTGGTCAGCTGACGTCAGACAATATGAAAACCAGCTCCCCCAGAGCTGAAAAAGGATCAGGAGGAAGCCCCAGTTGAGGGACTTCAGAAACATGCCATACCGCCTACCAGAAGGCCCCCGTTGTCCTGTAAGCAGCCCTCAAAGAGACTTACCTCCATCTCCAAAGGACTCCGTGTGCTCCTGGATAACCAACTGGCTCTGCACCCGGACGTCCAATGCCCTACAACGAGTACCCAGCTGTGCCCCCAGGGTCCCACACCCCTTGCAACCTTGACACCACAAGGAGACACCAAGACACCACCTTTAAATCTTTAAGAACCAGCCTTTTCCAAGTGGTCCTCCTCAATGGCCCTGCACCTGGTCCAAGAGACTTTTCAATGCTGCTCCTGCCAGAACCGGGAGATGCCTGAGTCTCTCCAGCTGGCACAGTGTGCCCACTGACGGCCTTGACCAACCTGCAAAAGCGGAACGTAGTAAAGCCACTGTGCGATTTTATATGTATTTTCAAAAGTGACTGCCTATTGATTCCTATGGTGTGTAATTACGCACAGAAAGACCGCTTTTATTAAAAATTCTAAAATCCATATCCCAAAAAGTATGTAACAAATTTTGATAATCTTGGTCTTAAAATGTATATAAAAATCTGTAGTGTTTTTTATAAATTGGCCTCCAGTTATTCCTTCGAATGTGTGAGATGCAGGATTGATACTGTGAGTACAACAAATGCTTTGTACTTCTCCAAGATTAGCCTAACTGCTTGACCAAGCTACCTAACAAATTAGAGCATTAGGTGATCTAGCTTTTGCCTCTGGAAACCAACATGTGCTTGCCTGGACCCCCTGTACAGTGTGTCTAATTTTGCATACTACCTAGAGGGCCAACCTCCTACAGTGGGCAGTGCAGGGGCTCCCCTGTCAGCACCCTTGAAATGCACACTGTCAGCTATGACAGACACTACATATTCTGAGGGTGCTGTGTGCAATAGCCTTGGCCTCGACTCCCTGAGGGAGGCCAATGCCACCTCACTGTTTCCACTGCACTGACAGTCAGAAACATTGTAATAGGACGCTTCCGCCGGTCAGCTCAGTGGAAACATCGTAATTCGATGGCGGCGAGGACGCTAGCTTGACAGCTACCTCACCATCGCTGTATAAGAGTTGTGGCAGTTCAACCACCCAAGTGATCATCAGGTCCATTGTTTTTCATCAGAGCTAATTCCAGTCCGCACCTGTTGTCCTGCCAATGAAATTGGGCAATAAGTAAAGTTTTGCACTACCCATTATCCTCTTTGAGGATGAAGAATTTACCATAACCACACAAGCTGCTCTTTCAGAATGCTTGGGCTGGGCGTAGGTTGTTGCTAAACTGTCAAACACTGAGGCCCTCATTATGAGTTTGGCGGGTAGAGGAGGCCAACCGTCAAACTCATTCGCACGGAGGAGCGCCACGTCAGTCCTCTGCCTGTTGGCCCTATTAAGAGTTGCCTGCTGGGCCGGTGGGTGGAAACAGCATTTCCGCCCACCGGCCCAGCGGGGAACAGAGCCTTGACATTAATGCCGGCTCATAATTGAGCCGGCTGCAATGTGGCGGTGTGTCGGGTGCGATAGCACCCATTGCGCTTTTCACTGCCCGTAAATCGGGCAGTGAAAAGTGACACAGGGCTGTCCATGGTGGCCCCTGCACTGCCCATGACAAGTGCAGAGGCAGTGCAGGGTCCCCTATGGGGAACCCCCTTTCCACCAGCCGTTTCATGGCGGGGCTACCGCCATGCAAAGGCTGGCAGAACGGGGACTCGTAATCCCCATGGCAGGGCTCCAGGAGTTCAAAGATGCTTACAGAGAGCACCAGGAAACCATTTCTCCCACTCACCAGTGAAATGAAAAGGATAACCCATGATTAGCCTTCAAGTGCAAGTGATCTGACTGTTGCTGCCTTAGCTAGCACATTAGCTAGCATTCCTGTGCTCATGGTTGCTTCTTCATACTTGTGGGATCTCCCAAATTATTCCACACATGGTAAATAATCACCTCGGGCAGGTATGGGTAACGTATTGAACACAATCATTACACTCAGTTGCCTGGGTGATGTAGCAAGTGTCCCAAATTCACACTGATGATTCCCGGAGTATGCTTCTCCAAGTAGAGGTCCAGCAACCAGCAAACATGTGTGAACACTGAACTGAACCCAGAAACCCAATGGGGTTATGAGTGGTCCTTGTGTGTGCCTCCTAAAACTGTCCACCCACTGCCCTGTTGACCATGAGAAGCAGACCATTCTGTCTACCTTTAACACAAACCTCTGTCCTCTCCAGATGTAGAGCCACTGAACCAACATTGCTACCACTGTCTAATCATGTGATTCTAATGATATTGTGCACCCTCATCCTTAATCCAGGAAGCAAAGCAGGTTTCCTGGTCAAAATATTGTTTCCCCTGATTAATAAGGCACTTGAATCTTACTTCCTTTCCCCATAGGTTGTTTACTTTGCATTGTGTGTTTTTTGTCATTTTTGTAGGGCTCACATACTGCTAGCCATTCAAACTGTGTACTACAAGACATTTTTCTAGTATGAATATTGTGACATTGTGATTTTACATAATTATAAAGAAAAACAGGATTCACAGTCAAAGATTGCAAACAGTATACATTGTGTGTAATATAGTTGCCTTCTGTTTCAACATATTTATTTTGTGGGGTTTCTATTATGTACTTGCATACTATGTAGTTAAAGTGTTTGTAAAAGATAATTTAGTACAAAATAACATTAGTTAATATTCTATTGATATCACTACTGTGATAACTGGGTTGTATAGAATTTAGTCTCAAGCTACACATCACCTCCTCTGAGCTAGACCTTAACTGTTTGACTTAGCTTGCACATAGATTTAAGGAGATTGGAAGGCCAGCATTTTATAGCAGACCAAGATTGAGCATCTTGGTTTAAGTTCAACCCGTGTAGCAAAATCTAAATTTGGCATGCAGACTGAGTCAGTGGAGGTGAGGCCAACACCACCCCAGCATTTTGATGGCTAGCCAACTCAAATGAGGATCTTGGGGAGTCATTATGAACACAGTGGGAATCCCCACCGTGTTCATGCTGCCGGTCTTATCACAGACCGCAAACCCCCTTGACACCCCGCCGGCTGAATAATTAAAATTCTGCTGGGCCAGTGGGCGGAAACAATGTTTCCGCCAGCCCAGCAGAATGCTGGGCAGGGACATTGATGACGGCTCCACATGGTGCCATCGTCAATGCCGCTGTGCGGCGGGTGCAGTGACCTGCGCAACGGGGCTCTGCACGGGGGCCCCTGCGCTGCCCATGCCAAGTGCATGGGCAGTGCAGGGGCCCCCAGGGGGGACCCGGAGCACCCCTTCCGCCAGCCTTTCCCTGGCAGGTGAGCCTGCCAGGGAATGGCTGGCAGAACAGGGGTTCTTTATCTGAGGGGCTGCGCTGCCCCATCGTCAGGCTGCCTGTCGGTGGTAGCCTGGCAGTGGTGGAAGGCCGCCTGTGCCAAAAATTTCGGCCGCCGCCGGCATGGTAGTCTTGACCGCCAAGTACATAATGAGGGCCTAAGTCTGCAATAGGATGTGGCTAATTTTAACCTGTTGTACTGTATGTTACTTTAAATGTCTCTGAGTCTAAATATTTTTAAAGTATGGCTTTATGTTCACACAAGGAAGAAGCAGAAGTGGTCCTGGGATGTACTTACCTCACCATCACATCAAAATGTCACACGGGTACTTAAAGTCCAGTTTCTAACCTCAAATAAGTTTGAGAGTTTGTCCAAAAATGTGTAGGAATCTAGGTTGAGCAGATGTATTCCCCCAGCACTACTACCATCAGATGTTGGAATGTGGCATCATATATTGTATTATGAACTTTCCTATATTGCATTCTAAAAAAATACTGAAAGTCACTGAGGCATTTCTCAGAGGAACATAGCCCAGGAACCCACATCACTATCGCACTTGTAAATCATCCTTAGTTTCTTGCTGATCCTTTTTGTGAAAAGTGTACTATGGTTACACATTGTTTAAAAAAAAAGTTGAATATCTGTTGGGAATACAAACCTCCCCGTAAGTGGTTTGTATTTGCTTTTAAAATATTTTTTAGGAAATTGAATGCCACAATCAGCTTTACTTGTGACTGTGTGGTAAGCTGTCTTGCCTTCTGCAATAATGCTATCTTAGAAGAAACTTCCCCAGATGGTTACTTTGGGTGATATAAAAGAAAGGCTGGGTGGAATAGGGAAGGGGTAGCAATTAAGCTGAGCTCCATTTTTCCTACTGCACCATTTTCTCCAAATCTCACATACAAAGATGGGAACTATTTGGCGTAGCTTGAAATTTCTCTCCGCATCATAGATTAGCAGGTTACATGCCACCGATAGCCAGAAGGTAAAAAACAATATTATTGAATTTCTAGATATTACTCTTTCTCTGGCTACTTGCTTCTTTTCTGTTTGTAATTTGGGGACTTTTAATGACTTGCTAATGTTTTGTTAGGGATCCCTATGTGGCTCTGGCTCTGATAGATTTTGTTTTTATCTCTAGACCAGCAGGGATAAAAACATTGTAGCATCAATGTACTGGGTGCTATTGTCTCACATAATTCACATGCAGTCATTTCCTGGGAACATGCATTTAGCCCAGCCATAGCATAACCAACCTGCTATTAAACTTGGGTTCTTTGGCTCTAGGTATTTCTTGCTGTTCTCCTAGATCTCTCCTTCTAAATAGTTAAAACTCAACAAACAGTTTCTCCAATGATAAAATCAGCAAGATACACCAGGGATTGATAATGACAGCTAAATGACACATCTCTCCCATACAACACAACTCCTCTGAAGGTAGTGGAACTACCTCCAAGACCTAAGCAAGTCAGTTTCCCCTTTTATAGACATCTTTAAAGGGCGTCCTGGGACTCCTGAAGAATCTGACGCTGATTCACCAAGAGACTGTGCCTCAGCATGTTCAGAAAATATCATGTCTTCATATCTTGTTCGGTGTTATCTATGTTTATCTGGTGAATGCTTAGTTTTCACCCAACAGCCTCAATATACCTTTCCAAATTTTTGATAAATACTAATTTGCTGGTCTTTTCTAGCCTTAGCAGAAATCTAAGGCAACACAGTGGGTTCAGATTCAAAAAATACATTTATACAGACTGTTGGTCTATCAAACAAATACAACCTTTGTAAACTATACAAATAACAGTATTTAGTACTATTATATCATAGAAAATAGATTTTTAAAGTTACTGAGTTTCTTTATTCCTATGAAAAACAGCCCCAACATAAATGCAAGATCTGGTAACCACGTGTCAATTTAAAATTTAACTGCAGTATCACATTTATTATATTTAAAAATATAGATTTAAGATTACATCTTAGATTCAATACATGCTGACAATTTAAAACAGTATGAGCATTTAAGCATTTCCCTCCCATTATATAGCATTGTTTGCCACAGTTGGAATCTAATAATAACGATTCAACCATTTGTGCAATTTTAATATTTCCTGCCTCATATCACAACTGGGATGAGTCTGAAATAAGAGAACACTCTATCATCCTTCCAAGAGGGTCTTATAAATTCCATTAAATATTTAAAGTCTAAATACATCATATCACTTCTTCTTGATAGCTAGCTAGCAGCTGTTCTCAATTCCACTTTACACATATGTAACTGAGTTGTTATATTAGCAGAATTATGATAGAAATACTTACTTACAAAGATTATCTGTGTTATTGTGACCAAGCCCCATTTTAATTCAAAAGAAAGGATTTAATGTAAATAATATGTGAAAAATGTATTGTGGGGAGACAGGGATTTACAGGGAAACTTTAACAATGATAACAAAGTCTTAAAATCCCATGTTCTTTAATTTCCATTCCAGACAGATTATACGTACCATAGAAGAAGACAATAGCGAAAGTAAGTATTTAAGGCACTTACTTTCCGATTGATCCCATATATTTTTCCCGGCTAGGTGAATTATTACTGTGCCATATAAAACCCATGGTTGCATCATTTCTTTGTAGGCTTTTATCAAAGGTTTCAATGTAAAACCACCAAAATCGTTGTTAAATTTCTTTAGGTCCATAGTTGTATACAACACACAATTTTTAAAACTTTGCTGTGCAGATTGCATTTCATGTTTTTCTAAAACATGTCCCTAAATATATATAGACATTCACTTCCTCAACCTTTGATTCACTTAAAACCCATAAAATTACTTATGAGTGTGATGAAGCACCATTATTTTTGTTTTATCCATGTTTACACTTAGATCATTATTTGAACACCAGGTATATAAAATCTTTCATTTCCTCTGGAGGCCCATTAGTATAGAGTCAAAAATGTCTATGTCATCTGCACAAAATAAGCATAAAATAGGTATGCCCTCTATCTTCAGAGAAAATGCTGGGGTTTTAGAGAAGATTGAAGGTAAATTTGCCAAAGAAGACAATATTGTCTTAAACCAATATGTAATGAATGTTTTCAGAAAGTGTAACACCAATATATATCTTCACCCTTTGCACATTTTTACAATGGAGTTCCCTCAAGATCAAAAGTAATCCTTTGGAATAGCCACTTCCATTCATTTCTTTCAAAGTAAATCCCTATCCACTAGGTTAAACATCTCTCAGAGGTCAACAAAAGAGCATCTTTGCAGCCCATAAGCTCCAGGTATCATCCGTAATGCAAAAGAATGTTTAAGGGCTGAATGTCTCTCTTTAAAGCCTCTTAGTTCACCCAGAATTAAAATAGATTCTTATATCCAGCCTTTCAGTGCCTGAGAAGTATTTATGTATACACATTGGATGGTATGTTTATTAGGAAGGATACCCAGGACACCTTATACAAAATTTCTGATGTGTTCTGAGATATAACGGATTGCGCTAATTTTCGGAATTCCCCACCATCTTTGGGATCTATGGCTATCAACATCTGACCACAACATCTATTTATATTTTTTACTTTTTTGCTCCTTTGTTAAGTCTCCATATTCTAGTCAAAGAATGTTTACATATGTTTATATATTTTTGTTGCTATGGCTTGTTTATTTTCCGGGCAGATAATCCTGACTTTTTTAACTCACATTTTGCTTACCAACATTCCAACCCAACCTACTATTTTGTCAGTATGTGACCTTCCCTTCCCATCAATGAGCTTAAATTTCACTTTTGAACATTCACAACATCCTGATTCATGCCTTTGTACCATTCAACAAATATGCAATCCACTGTATTAATGTGTCCATAAAATCTAGGACCCTGAAGCGGTGATAAGTATTTCAGGTGTCTTTTGTAGTAAGACACCAAGGCAAGTCCTTTTTTAGCTGAAGAATTTTTGTTTAGTGCTTGATTGATTTTGTAAGTAGAAAGGTAAGCTTTAGAACTTCAACAGGAGTTACAAGGGACTATAACCTCCCTTCAGGAAGGGTTTGAGAGTTTTTTTAATCTTCTCTACCTTATTTGTTCTCCAAGCCATCGATACGGATCCTTAGCTTGTCCTTTACAATAGACACTGCTTTTACTTTTTCATGTGGCATAGCTCATTTCCATTGATATTTATTGTCTGTTACCATGTTATTTTCGTACATGTTCCCAATGTATGACAGAAGCAAATGCAGGTGGGATAGCCTACTTTAACCCACTAATCATGTTGGATAAACTCTCTCTCTGTCACTGATAGAACTAGTTTATCAGTCTCAGTTAAGACCTTCTGCATCTTCCAGAGTATATCACCACTACCTTACCTCTCACACATAAATATGATTTCCAACTCATTAAGAGTAACACAAGAAGATCACCACCTAATACCCTGGTGGATGGGATTAAGTGGGAGTTTCATCCTTGCCCTGCTGCCTGCCTTTTCCCACCTCCCAGCTCCTCTGGGTCAGGACAGAGCAGTAGCGCTTAATAGAAAACCCCACCTAAGCTTATCACCTCTGTATGGTTGCATCCTCTTTTCTTCAAGGTGGTCCGCTCAACCAATACATCTCCAGCACAAAGTGTCCTAACGATTAGAAAATGCATAAATCTCCTATTGGTTCATGTATTTCACCCCATAATAATGCCTGTAATTACAATGTCTACTACAAATAACCACTGTAATTGCCAACAAAAGGATTACAGGAATTAGCTTTGAAAAATTGTCATGTTAAACCAATGGTAATGAACAAGGGCCTAAGAAAGGCTATACACTCGGTGAAGAGGAAATTTTAGTCGTCAGGAATGGTCGCTTATATAAGATAGCATGTGTTACCTTGTGATAAATGCATAAAAGGAAAGACTAACAGACAAGCATCCCAGGGGCGACTACAACCTTTATCTACCGCACCTCATCCTTGGCACACCCTGTAAATAGATCTTATTGAAGTTCTCCCTTCAAGTCAAGGACTTGATACCATTTTAGTTTTTGTTGACACCTTTTTTCAAAATGAACAATTTCATTCCTTTAAAATGTATTCCTAAGGCTCATCAGTTAGCACAACTATTCACTCAACATATAGTGAGAGGACATGAGAAGTCAAATAATAGTAATTTTAGATTGTGGTTCCCAATTTCTGTCTAGATTTTGGAAGGCTTTCATGAAAAAATTGTGAATAGATCCTCGGTTTTCCACCAGTTATCATCCTGAAACTGATGGACAAACTGAGAGGGTCAACCAAGAACTAGAGCAATATTTACACCTTGATCTTCTAGTGACTGGCCAGATTTTGGGCCCGATTATGGGTTGGGTGGTTGAACTGCCACAATTCCGGAATGGTGGTGGTGAGGCGGCCATCAAGACGGTGAACTCACCCTGTCAATCCACTGGTCAGCCTGGTGTAAACAGTGTGGTGGCATTGGCCTAGGCTCCTTTATGGAGCTGAGGCCAATGCCATCGCACACAGCACTCTTGGAATGCACACTGTCTGCAACAGCAAACAGTGCAAATTCTGAAGGAGCTGGCAGGGGGCCCCCTGCACTCCCCATGGCATGGTCTAGGGCAGTGTAGGGACCCCCTGTGTCCCCAGCACTGCCTTTCCGCCAGTCTTTTCATGGTGGGGACCCGCCATGAAAAGGCTGGTGGAAAGCAAGTCGTAATCTGCACCGTGGTGCTGAACTCGTCACTGTTGTGGCTAACCATGACTTTGACGGCCGCCAACCCGTTAAGATCCATGATCCTGGCGAAGGTGGCAGTCTCCTAACAGTCTGACTGCCAGGAACGTTCATCTGATGGTTATACCGCCAGGATTGCGTAGTGTAATCACAACAGCGAGTTTTGCAGTCCTGTGGACCACCAAACTCGTAATTAGGCCTTTAATCTGGACTGCTGAGTTTACATACACCAATTCAATAAATGATTCCACTGGTTATACACCTTTTTTATTTAAATTCAGGAAAACATCACAGTGCAGTTTTGGGCAAAAGAGATGAGTCAGTCTCTGCAGTGAGAGATATGGTGAAAGAGTTACAGAATACTTATCAGTCAGCCAGAGAGAATTTGATAAAAGCTAAGGCATCTTATAAAAAATACACAGATAAAAAGTGAAGAATAGAACCAACTTATATTAAAGTATACAAGGTGTGACTGTCACTTGCCATTTACATTAAAAAGGAAATTGAAAGTATCAGCCAAGATATATTGCTCCTTTTAAAGTAGTCCAAACATGAGAATTCACAACTCACCAGCCCCCATAAAAGTGAACTCAGAAGAAGAATTTGAAATTAGTAGAATACTCAATTCTAAAGTTGCCAAGAGAAAACTGCATTATTTAGTAGAGTGGAAGGATTTTGGTTCTGAAGAAAGATCATGGGAGTCTCATTCACATATTCATGTCCCCAGATTGCTAACAGACTTTCACACAGTGTTCCTACAGAAACCAAAATAGGTGGGCTTCCCTTTGGAAGGAGGTACTGTCAGGAACATTATAGCAGGTGTCAGCTTAACACGTCCAAAGGCTAAAAAAGGTTTCTGATTAGTCAGAGTGCAAACATATCCTTACTGTAAGCAGGTACACCCATTTATTAATATCCTGCTAAAACAACTATTAAGATTATTCACAATCACAGCACAACTTGGAGTCCATGGTGGCGGATGCAATATGATTGAGCCTAAGGCAGCGGTTTAGTCTCTGAGCACGTGCTAGTGTTTGCAAGCTCTCAATGTGCATGCTCAGGAAAGGACTGGCGCACTTCAACCGTTCTTTTTGAGGCACAGGTAGCATCTCTGCTTCTGGTGTATTCAAGAGCAATATTCTGACAGGAAAATAACAGAGGAATATTGTCTCACCTCAGTGCTTTTGTTCCGCTTCCAATGTAGTGTTTGAACTTCACATTTGGGCAGAAGTTGTGTGAAGGATTCCGACAAAAGAAAACTACTCAAAGGAAATCTTGGCTAGTGCTTTTGGTGGTGTCTCAGGCCAGCGTTCTCTCAGGTCAGCAAGTCACCCTATGTATTTGCTGAGGAACAGTGTTTCAACCTGATTTTGGTAAGACATTTCTATTCTTTTGTAAATACATCTCAGGGGCTTCTCATTATAGTTCAAGGAGAACTCATATTCAATAAGACAATTTGTGCCTTCTAATTAATAAACTTCAGCAGGAGAAAGAGCATTAAACTTCAAGTGTACATAGTATATATCCATGTATCCATATATACATATATGTGCATCCAGAATTAGGAGTTTGTTTGTACGTATATATATACAACAATACTTAGATTGCTAAAAATGGCTGAAAGACTCTCAAAATGGGAATAATTTGCGAAAATATTTTTTGCGGAAGGAGGAGAGGCAAGTACGGAAGGTTCAATAACTCCTAGGTACCGTGAATTACCTCTTAACATAATAATGAAAGAACTGGAACAAGCAAAAACAATGGAAATCAATAAATGGTGGGAGAAAACCACATTACAGAAATATATTGAGAATGGAAGGGTTCCAAGGGGCTTAAGAATCTTTGTACTGCCCACTTTAAATGATATGGACTTGGATCTACTTAGACAATGGCAGACGGACACAACAGAATGCTCTATGAAATTAATGCAGACCCTAATAATACAAGCAGAACGTTAGCTGGAGAGGACTTTACTCAGAATTAAGGATGTTGAAGATCAAATACAGTCCATACAATCTACGGAAGATGTAAAAAAGATGATAGAAGAAATGGAGAAGAGATTGAAGAAACATGAGAAAGCGATACAGTTGAAAAAAGTTAAACAATTCAACAGAGATAAGATAGATTACTCCACAGGAAGAATTTTCACATTTGCAAAACGCTTTGATTCCTTTTACTGCAAACAAAATATGGATAGCTCAATTGGGAGAGACAAAGCCCCTTCAAGCATTGAAAGCTCTGATGTGAGCTCAGGGGAAGAGTCACTACCAGTGGGGGGACCAAAGTTGGACTTTTTGGGAGAAATGCAGCTCTATCATATGGAAACAAGGAGACGTGGAAGAGGAACACAAAACAGGATGGGACAAAAAGGACAAGGAGATCCCAGAGGCAGAGGGAAAGGAAAAAAGTGAAGAATATTCTAAAATGGGAAGAAACTATGTTAGAAGAGAACTTGGTGATCAATCTCTCTTCGAAATGTCTTGAAAAGAAACATCTGAGACTGTTGAATAAAGGTTTAAGTTTCTGCCCAGTGGCATCTATGATCTAGCAACTGCAAGGATCGATCTATACATGTTTTCTAGGAAATTAAAATTGAAAAAATATTATGCATCAAGAATAAATAGACAGGAGACAACAAAATCTCAACAAATATCCCCATTGGTAACATCAGACTTGGGATCTTTAAGAGCGCTGTCTGCACTAGAACAGGAATCCACAGCAAATCTAGTGGAAAGAAATTATAAAGATTTGTCTGACCATGACTTGTGTCTGTCTCTGGGATTACCTACAAATGTAACAACATCCAGTCAATGTAAACCCAAGTCACACTTCTGTCCTCAACTTCCGGCTGGAAATAAGATAGATATATTTCAAGAAATTATGACACATGAATTGACAAAGATGGCCATGGGATTTTCAAGGAAATCTAAGAAATGTGGGTATTCAAATATGACACATGAAGACGGGAGTGTATTAAAAGAATTACGTGAAGACAATACAATCATTATTAAACCATCAGATGAAGGAGGAAACATCATACTGATAGATCGGTCAAACTATGTCAAGGAAGCAAAAAGACAATTGAATGATTAAAAAAACTATAGAGAGGTGAAAAGTAATCCCATAGAAACATACATTGTGGAATATCATCATTAATTACAGACATGGATGGACAAAGGACTATTGGAGGAAGAAGAATATAAATATCTAAAAGTGGAACATCCAACCATTCTTACAATATATTGCTTGCCAAAGATCCATAAAAACAGATCCAATCCACCTGGTCACCCAATTGTAAGTTCAATTGGATCGCTACTTGAGAATACTTCGAGATTTATAGACATTTTTCTATTTCCGTATGTCCCTAGGCTTCCATCTTATTTAAGGGATTCCATGGACTTCTTGATTAGAATCAACAACATAACCTGGAAATATAATTATATAATGGCCATTATTGATGTTGTCTCCCTCTACACGTCAATTAAACATAAAGATGGCTTGGAAGTATGTCACTATTTTTTAAGATCTAGATCCATCAGTCTTTTGGAACACACTAGGATGCTAATAGAAATGTTACAGTATTGTCTGACTCATAACATCTTCATATTTGATGGCAAATACTATTTACAAGAACAAGGGACAGCCATGGGGACTTCTTTTGCACCAACATATGCAAATCTATTGATGGGCATGTGGGAGTCAGAAATAGTGTGGCAAGATAACAATTAAGAAATATTAGACCATATTGTTCTGTGGGTACGGTACATCGATGGCCTCTTCCTTATATGGGAAGGAGAACAAGAGCCTCTATTGCAACTTATCACCTTTCTAAATGATAATCACCTACAGTTGAAATTTACATATGAAATCAGTAGCAAAGAGATTAACTACTTAGACATTGGGGTGTATTTTAAAAATGAAATGATCTGCAGGATAATGCATAGGAAACCAACAAGTGCAAAAAGATTGTTACATGCCAATAGTGGACATCCAGAGGCTCTGAAATGGAGAGTACTGTACGGTGAATTTCTGATAGTAAAACGAAACTGCACAGAGGAACTAGAACTGAAGAATCAAATGGATGATATGTTTAAAAGATTCTATAATAGAGGATATCCAGAATCAGTGTTGAATGGCGCATTAAGGAGAGCAATGCAGCGCAAAAGAGATGAACTCTTGATACCAAAAATGAAAAGCAACAAAGTTAACTAAAAAATAAATGATGTGAGATACATCATGCGCTTTGATGCAGGTAGTCAAATGACCAAAAAACTGTTAGAGGATAACTGGAAATTATTACTTTTGGATGAGACATTACAGAAATCCTTGCCCAAATATCCTTTGATCACCCATAGAAAGGCACCGTCATTAGGTGATCATTTAATAAGCAGTTACATGACTCCATATAACGAAAATAGGTCAAATTGGCTAACGGACAATCAACAAGGTTTCTGGAAATGCACTAAGTGTAGAGCATGCACTTTTGGGAAGAATATGACGAATTTTAGAATATCGGATGGTAGAACAATGAAAATCAGAGAAAGGATAAATTGTGATACTCCCTATGTGGTTTATGTTTTGGAGTGTACCTGTGGTAAAAAATACATAGGTAGCACAGTGAATAAATTGAAACTTCGGATACTACAACATCTCAGGGCCATTAAAAATAGGGATCCAACATATTCAATGGCCAAACACATTTGGGAGCAACAGCAAGGTGAACAAAGAGGACTACAATACTATGGTATTCATCATATAAAACCCAATATGAGAGGAGGAGATCGCGAATTGACATTTAGGAGGATTGGAATCCAAATGGATTATCTTGATTGGAAGTGAAATGCCTTGGGGTTTGAACATGGATGCGGAACTCCATAGACACTTATGATGATTAATCAAAACTGTCAGGGAGAGCAGATCCTCGGGCTTGTGCACATTCCCAACATGTCCACCACAAGACAGCTCCAAAACTCTGATAGAAATATCACAGACCCTAAGAGAGTCCAAGTGGGGAAAAAGGGATTAGGAAGGGAACAGCTGGGAAGGAGACCTGTTGGAAGCAAAAGGTTAAACAACACAATATCATAATATAATCACATTGACTTTCACTAGACTATGGTTCTAAGCATTGTCTTACTATAACCATGGGTAATCTAAGAAGTGACTTTAACTAGACCTCAAAGAACTCTGAGTACCTGGAACAAAACAAGAATGATTAATGCAATGTTTCATATGAGCTCTTCATGAAATATCACATACAGTCTAGAAATACAGGAACCTTCTAGAATACTGTTTCAGAACAAACATTGGGGGTTATTCTAACTTTGGAGGAGTGTTAATCCGTCCCAAAAGTGACGGTAAAGTGACGGATATACCACCAGCCGTATTACGAGTTCCATAGGATATAATGGACTCGTAATACGGCTGGTGGTAAATCCGTCACTTTTCCGTCACTTTTGGGACGGATTAACACCTCCTCCAAAGTTAGAATAACCCCCATTGCATCTTGACATGAGGACAAAAAGCAATCTGAAATATTCCCTGGAAAATGATAAGAATTGTACTAGGGACTCAATATGCACAAAGAATGTAACATCTAGAATTTAGCATCTTTGCTGAAAATCCAAAAGGCCCTGGGTAAATGTGTGCACTTTAGAAAACACTACACTTCAAAGTTTTAATTGCCATGAAATGATCGCGCACACTGTTAGCGATCTAAACATCAAAGTTTAAGTGCGGAAAAAGAATCGCGCACACTGCCAATTCCAACAAGTATATGCAAAAGCCATGAAATGATCCCGCACTCTGTTAGCGATCTGAACATCAAGGTTTAAATGCGGGAAATGAATTGCGCACACTGCCGATTCCAACAAGTATATGCAAATGCCATGAAATGATTGCGCACTCTGTCAGTGATCTGAGCATCAAGGTTTAACTGCGAAAAATGAATCGCGCACACTGCCGATTCAAACAAGAATATGCAAATGCCATGAAATGATCGCGCACTCTGTTAGCGATCTGAACATCAAGATTTGCATCAGAGCAATGATTTGCGTACTCTGAAAGTTTCACGAGTAGGCCCCAAAACTCAAGAGTCTTTTAGAACGGGGTGGGGGCCCAACCCGAACTCCGTCTTACCACCCTGCTCAAGGATCACCAAGAGAATGCGGGGCAGGCCTGGAATGTCAAGGCAGGCCTCCGGAACAGGAGCTCAGGAAAATGCTGCTGCTCTGCACCGGAACCTCTGAATAGTGAGCACGTGGAGCTGGGCTGGCTCACTTATATAGAGTCTGGCCTTGCCCACAAACCACACCCAGTCATGCTGCAGGGAAGGCTTCTAGAAGGTCCTAGAAAGGGACCACACCCTGATACACTCTGTAAGCCTGCAGCAATACCTTGCAAATGAACATTATTTGCAAACATCATTAATAGTGGTTTCAAGGTAAAACTCTGCAATGTTAACAAACTGCATATAAACACAATGCATGAATTATGCTCTTGCATAAAGACTGGTTTTTGCATTTGTGTCGCCCGTAGAGCGCGCACTGCCCTGATGTTGACAAAAACATAGATAATCTGGTTAAATCTCAATGAGGAAATAGGTTGACTTTTTACTATCAGTAATAGGATAAGAGAAAATGTGACTGTAGACCAATTTAGAAATGTACCATCACAAGTACGGGGTGGTTTTGGAAGCCTACTGTATAGACATATGTTATAGAACGTGTAATAGAGATGAGATTACCACATTCGGAAAATATGTTATATGGGCTTTGTATGGATATAGGTAGATTATGGATTAGGTGCTTCACCTACTAAGAAACAAACTTGGGCTTAGCCTGTTGTAATTTAAATACAGGGAATAATAAAACTAAAAAAATGTAAAATGCAATATATATTAAGAATCGATAGGCTGAAGTAAGTTTGTATTTGAAAAATTGATTAAAATATCCACCTGCCCACATTCCGTAGAACATAAGAATGTAGTAAAGGGTACTTTACCCACATGCACACAACACATAAAATATATAAACGAATAAGCTTATAAACGAGGAAAGGCATTAGAAAAATCTGGTCCTCAGACTTTAAACAATTTATACTTGTTATAATGAGAACGAGGTAAAGACAAAAAGAAAGATGTGTCCTAATTAGCAATCAAAAGTAGGTAATGATTTTTAATTGGTGTTGGGGAGTGGTCACATGGTTTAAATACACTCACTGTGCACTTAACTCTATGGCCAGTCGAAGGCTAAGGCCGAAACGCGTTGCCATTTGTGTTCTGGACTTTTGCACTCAGCACCTTTATACTTTATGAGATGAAATAAAAGAAAATTGTAACCTGGATTAATGGTGCTGGCGTCATATATGCGACCATAGGCTGGGGAAACCGGGCTTTCGTCGTTAATGGAGTGACTTCTTTGTGATATATATATATATCTCCAAACAGCAATCTCCAAATGAGGGGAGACCCCATCCCTGCAGGGCGGCTTTGAAATGGGTTTTGGAGCGTCCCATAATTCAAATCACACAAAAGAAAAATTGTCAAAGCCCAACTCGATGAAGCGTTGGCATTTATTGTAATCAATAGCACAGTTTTCTTGGCAGTCTTTCCTTTCCTGACGTGTTTCGGCTTAACAGCCTTGTTCACAGGTGAGCAAAATCAAATGCAAATTGTTGTGTGCCTTAAATCATCGTAAACACGTGACCAGATGGGTAATCCTCCTATTACCACAATCCATCGGTAATGTCAATGCAATATAACATTCTGTAATGTCTATTCAAATCTTGCTTAATAGCGTCTTGGCAACACAGTATAAAATACTTCAACCGAGTGTATGTTTCTTCACAGTAAAACAGTCACAAATATTTTTTCAAAATGAAGGCTACATATGTAATGCCAGTACTTCATTGAGTTGGGCTTTAACAATTTTTCTTTTGTGTGATATATATATATATATATATATATATATATATATAGTTTGCATATTTAAATTTATTATTCAGAGACTAGAACAATATTTAAAAAAAGGAAGATTTTTCAACTACTCTTAAAGCATTTCATTCAGTGTGTGATAACGCAAGTCTATTTCATCTTATAATTACTCAGAAACTTTCATAAAATGCAAGAGAATAAACTTGGGTAAAAAACATAGAAATATTTACATGTTGATATGGATATTATTCAGCCAGAAATTGTGTTTGCTATGCATAAGTGATGTGTTATTTCTCAAGCTACAGGTGCTTAATAATGCTACACCCAAAGTTGAGAGGATCCTTAAAGAAGGATTAGAAGTAAAAGTAAAACCTTCCTCCACAAGGCGATCTCTCCTATTTCTCTCTCAACTTCCCCTTCCCCCCCACTGATTATTTATTGGTGTGGGTACTGATGAAGGGGCATTGGTTCCATCTTCTGCTCATATTGAATTCACTTAACTAAGGAATCTCCAATAGTAACTCAGCACTTTTCAAATGTCTTGACTTCTCTGCATATTGAGGCAGTGATACATCTGGATTCAGGCCTCACCACAGGCTGAATAATACCATGCCTGGCTTTTAGCATGATGTATTTAGCATCATTGAACTGGAGCAGCCACACTATTGGTCTAGTTGGATGTGTATTCTATCTTGGCTATGATGTACTGTCATTTTCTAATGACACTTGTTCACTTTTACTTAAGAACACCAGGGCACACCCCAATAGATTTCAATAGGTGTTCAACAATTAAAAGTCTTCTAAAAATAATAATTTCTTACTTAGAGGGTTCTAAAATGTCTTCTTTCCATATAAAAATATATACAGCCACAGCCAACACTTTTTTTTGTTCTATTGAACTTCTTCAGGGCATAACTAATATTACTGTAAATATATCCCGAAGTTCACTCAAGGTCCAACATAGTTTATGACAGGCTCACAACAGATCCTCCTCACTTGTATTCATGAGGTGACCATTTCTTAAATTTCCCAATCCTTAAATCGCACCATGACAGACAGGTATTATCTTGAGCATACCACACGATCCCCAAAAATATTAAAGGAACAAGTAGGTCATGGTTGATACCAGGATCCATGTGTTGCATAACATATGGCACATATTTTTGTTTTTGAAAGGGTCAAAGGTATTTTAGTCCTGACTGCTCTTAAACCTTCTAAACCTGAAGATGAGTTAGAAGTGGCTCAGACAGTAAAGCATCTAGGGCTGCATCCAAGCCTACTCTGGCTCTTTATTGTGGTTGTCATTTGTGTTTTTTTCAACTAAATAAATGAGATACGATCCTTCCCCTTTTCTTTGGGAAAAAAGTGGCCTGGGTTGTAGAGTACATGATTAATTGCCACCTCGTCTACTTCAACATCCTTTATTGTGGGATTCCCAAAACTCATATTCTGAAATTCCAAAAGCACAGGATGCAGCTGTGTGGGCTATAATTGGCTTAAGAAATAATAGGATATTCCTTATACTCACAGGTCTGTGCATTTGATACCAATAGATTTAGGCCCAACCATAGTACAAAAATAGCACTCAGAGCCACCACAGATGACATCAGCCCTTATTCCCCTGGACATCTCTGCAGCCTTTGCCACAGTCTCACACCTCATCCTCATCATGTGCCTGCTCTCCACTTGATCTGCTCCTTCTTAAAGGATATAATACAAGCTGTCAACCAAGGATCTTACTCTTGTGAAGCCCCCACACTCATCTGTGGAGTGCTGTAAGGTTCATCGTTCAGCTGCACCCTCTTCAATGCACACATTGTAGGAGGCTGGCCTGGCTTGTAGTGGGTACCAGAGGTACTTACACCTTGTGCCAGGTCCAGTTATCCCTTATTAGTGTAGAAGAGGTGTTTCTAGCAGCTTGGACTGATAGAAGGTAGCTATGGCAAAGCAGCTTAGGTTGAACTAGGAGACATGTTAAGCTCCTACTATACCACTGGTGTCATATGCACAATATCATAAGAAAACACAATAAACAGTGTTACTAAAAATAAAGGTACTTTATTTTTATGACAATATGCCAAAAGTATCTCAGTGAGTACCCTCAGTATGAGGATAAGCTATATACACAAGATATATGTACCCAAACCAAAATTTGGTACGTAATAGCAAGAAAAGTAATGCAAACAGTGTAGACTTACAATAGATTGCAATAGGAACACATAGGTATAGCGGCAACACAAACCATATACTCCAAAAGTGGAATGCGAACCACAAATGGACCCCAGACCTATGTGAGCTTGTAGAGTGTCACTGGGACTGTAAGAAAACAGTGAGAGTTAGAAAAATAGCCCACCCCAAGACCCTGAAAATTAGGTGTAAAGTACTACCCCCAGAGAGCACCGAAGTCGTGATAGGGGGATTCTGCATGAAGAACAAACACCAGCAATGCAACAACAGTGGATTTCCGGACTTGTGTAACTATAAGACAAGGGGACCAAGTCCATTAGTCGCGACAGTGTTGAGAGTGGGCGGGAGCCCAGGAAATGCCAGCTGAGGGTGCAAGGAAGCTGCCACTGGTTGGAAGAAGCTTGGAGTTCTGAAAGAAAGAAGAGGACTAGGAACTTCTCCTTTGGAGGATGGATGTCCCACGTCGCGATGAAGCTTGCAGAGGTGTTCCCACGCAGAAAGACCACAAACAAGCCTTGCTAGCTGCAAGGGGTAGAGGTTTTTGGGTGCTGCTGTGGCCCAGGAGGGACCAGGATGTCACCACTTGGAGGAGGAGATAGAGGGGGCACCCAGCAACTCAGGGAGCCCTCACAGAAGCAGGCAGCACCCGCAAAAGTACCTAAACAGGCACTTGGAAGGAAAGTGAACCAAAATCCACGCAAAGTCACAAAAGGGAGTCCCACGACGCCGGAGGACAATTCAGAAGGTTGTGCACTGCAGGAAGGTGTGCCGGGGACCCAGGCTTGGCTGTGCACGAAGGAAATCCTGGAAGAGTGCACAGAAGCCGGAACAGCTGCAAACCACGTGGTACACAGCAATGCAGTCTAGCGTGGGGAGGCAAGGACTTACCTCCACCAAACTTGGACTGAAGAGTCACTGGACTGTGGGAGTCACTTGGACAGAGTTGCTGTGTTCCAGGGACCTCGCTCGTCAGGATGAGAGGGGACCCAGAGGACCAGTGTTGCAGTCTTTTGGTGCCTGCGTTAGCAGGGGGAAGATTCCGTCGACCCACGGGAGATTTCTTCGGAGCTTCTGGTGCAGGGTGAAGGCAGGCTACCCCCAGAGCATGCACCACCTGGAAACAGTCGAGAAAGCCGGCAGGATTAGGCGCTACAATGTTGCTGGTAGTCGGCCGGCTACTTTGTTGCGTTTTGCAGGCGTCCTGAGCAGTCAGTGGTCGATACTTTGGTAGAAGATGAAAAGGGAGATGCAGAGGAACTCTGGTGAGCTCTTGCATTCATTATCTAAAGAATTCCCCAAAGCAGAGACCCTAAATAGCCAGAAAAGGAGGTTTGGCTACCAGGTTAGGAGGATTGGCTACCAAGAGAGGTAAGAGCCTATCAGAAGGAGCCTCTGACGTCACCTGCTCGCACTGGCCACTCAGAGCAGTCCAGTGTGCCCCCAACACCTCTGTTTCAAAGATGGCAGAGGCCTGGGACACACTGGAGGAGCTCTGGGCACCTCCCCTGGGAGGTGCAGGTCAGGGGAGTGGTCACTCCCCTTTCCTTTGCCCAGTTTCGTGCCAGAGCAGGGCTGGGGGATCCCTGAACCGGTGTAGACTGGCTTATGCAGAGATGGGCACCATCTGTGCCCATCAAAGCATTTCCAGAGGCTGGGGAGGCTACTCCTCCCCAGCCCTTCACACCTATTTCCAAAGGGAGAGGGTGTAACACCTTCTCTCAGAGGAAATCCTTTGTTCTGCCTTCCTGGGCCAGGGCTGCCTGGACCCCAGGAGGGCAGAAACCTGTCTGAGGGGTTGGCAGCAGCTGCAGTAGAGACCCCGGAAAGGCAGTTTGGCAGTACCCGGGTACAGTGCTAGAGACCCGGGGGATCATGGAATTGTCACCCCAATACCAGAATGGTATTGGGGTGACAATTCCATGATCTTATACATGTTACGTGGCCATGTTCGGAGTTACCATTGTGACGCTATACATAGGTAGTGACTTATGTATAGTGCACAAGTGTAATGTTGTCCCGCACTCACAAAGTCCGGGGAATTTGCCCTGAACGATGTGGGGGCACCTTGGCTAGTGCCAGGGTGCCCACACACTAAGTAACTTTGCACCCAACCTTCACCAGGTGAAGGTTAGACATATAGATGACTTATAAGTTACTTAAGTGCAGTGGTAAATGGCTGTGAAGTAACGTGGACGTTATTCACGCAGGCTGCACTGGCAGGCCTGTGTAAGAATTGTCAGAGCTCCCTATGGGTGGCAAAAGAAATGCTGCAGCCCATAGGGATCTCTTGGAACCCCAATACCCTGGGTACCTCAGTACCATATACTAGGGAAGTATATTGGTGTACCAGTATGCCAATGTGAATTGGTAAATTTAGTCACTAGCCTGTTAGTGACAAATTTGGAAAGCAGAGAGAGCATAACCACTGAGATTCTGGTTAGCAGAGACTCAGTGAGACAGTTAGGCATCACACAGGGAACACATACAGGGCACATACTTATGAGCACTGGGGCACTGCCTGGCAGGGTCCCAGTGACACATAGACTAAAACAACATATATACAGTGAAATATGGGGGTAACATGCCAGGCAAGATGGTACTTTCCTACACACATGATCCCTCTGGCCAACGTCATCCATGCACATGACATCAATACCTTATCCTGTGCAGATGACACACAACTCATACTCTACCTCTCAGACAAGACCCCAGAGCAAAAAAGAAGTTCACACCCTGCATGACATAAGTCCTAACTGGATTAAAGCCATCTGTCTCAAGCTCAAAACCGACAAGATAGAAGTAGTGACATTCAGCAAGAACACCTCGGCTTGGGACTAAACTGCTGGCTTGCTGATCTTGGATTCACACCCACTCCCAAAACCCACTCCAGAAACCTCAAAGTAACCATCAACAACAAACTGGACATGACAACACAAGTCAATTCTGTCACTGCTTCCATACCCTGAAGATGCTAAGGAAGATCTTCAAATGACTCCCAAACCTCACCAGAAAAACTGTCATTCATGCCCTAGTAACCATCAAGTTGAATTATATGAACAGTCTTTATGCTGGGACCACCAAGCAATTCACTAGAAGACTACAAATTATCCAGAACTTGGCAGATGGGCTCATTCTCAACATCCCACAGAGAAATGACATCACACCACACATAAGGGAACTCTACTGATACACAAATGCATTCAATTCAAACTCCTCACACAAAGATTCAAGGCAGTGCAGAAATCAGGCCCCACCTACCTCAAGATTTGAATATCTTCCAACCACCCATACACCTCGTCCTCACAGGACTCCTACTTGCACACATTCCATGCATACGCAGAACTAGGTCAGTAGGACGGGTGTTCAATTGCATCGCTCCTAATGCTTGGAATGACCTCCCACTCCAAATTAGAGTCTCCTCATCTCTTCTCTAGAAGCTGTAGACCTTGCTGTTCAGTTACTCAGCCTACCATGGGCAGGGCTAGGCACACTCACCTGCGCAGTGCCAGGAAACCCTTGTGGGTAATAGTGCGGTTAACACATAACATAACATGGGGGAATGCATTGGTTGTGAGATAGCCTGCTTGCCCCATAAGTGGTTGCCCCATGTGACAACAGGTGACTTAATTCCCAAAATATTCACATATATAGAGTCCCGTTCTCTGCGTAAGCAAGATTAGGCCACTCCTTTTCAGCACAAGCCACAACTCTTTGGAACTTATGTCCTCAGGGAGTTAGGGGATCCCCTCCTTGACAAGCACCAAATGACCCTTTGGGTTGGTGAGTTATTTATAAAGCAGTCAGCCAGTCATGAAGGTGACTCAAGGTTTTTCTTGAAAGGCAAGTTTCAAGAAAAAAATAACACAAGCCAAACCCATAGTCTGATTCAAGCGCTCAATGTGTAAATGATTGAACTTGGACGGGTAAATAAAAATGAGCAGCAATAAATCAAAGCTAAATAGCTATGTTTCACCATGTCAACATGTCATCCGGGCAGTTAGGTTAGAGGGGCAGATTGAAAAGGGTATGGAAGAAATACAGTGGGTGACCCTAAATCTTCACCCTAAATGTGCCTGTAGTCGTCTTCTGCCAAAAGTTTCCTGTATAAACGCATATCAGTGGGCATCATGTATCTTATTAGACAACCCCCCTCCTCATACCTTATTCACACTAAAATAAGAAATTAAGCGAATAACGCACTCTATCCTCACTTCTCTTCCCATATACCTCTATTGCTCCTTTACCCGTCTTCTGGTCTCCGAGCCCTGCCTTGCATTCCTTGCATTCTCCTGTACCCCTTTCTTCTGCTTTGGCCTTACTTGCATTCCTTTCCTCTTCCTATACTCTCTATTCAGCTCTCTCGCCCCCTCCTGAACCTGCCCCTTCCGCTCTCTCAGCCCTTTCTAGTATTACTTTCTGCCCCTACATCTGCTCTCTTCCTGCTTCCATGCTGACATTCTACCCTTGCCACTCGTTTCACGGTTACAGTCATCTCTTTTTGCCATAGAGTGACCGAGAGACCCATAGAGAGCCTTAAAGTGACAGTGTTCGCTGTAAATGCATCAGTAATAACTTAAACCTTAAATATTTTCTGAAGGGCAGGTCCAAAATGGCTGCTGTAAAGCACAGAGGCACATGACACGTGTCATTATTGCCCACAGTTTTGTTTCTAACCAACCTTCCTGCGGAAGGGTCGAACTGGGACAAAAAACATAGGCACCGAAATAAAAAGTGCCCCCCAATTAGCAAACCAAATAGCTAAAGTAGTGTCCCACGTTTACAAATCAGGCTACTTTACAACTTGTAAAGGCACGGGGTTAGGGTATTTTGCAAAGTATGGGCGATTACATGCTTTTGTGTTTGGTGCAGGCCAAGCTTGCAGTAATATTAAGGACATCAGCAGTAAAAACCGGCCCACCTGGCCGTACAATAGGCCCACAAACTGCTTAAAAACGATCTGTAAGACCAGCCCATGGGGCACTGCCTGATTGCCCCATGGGCCAGTCCGAACCTGTTCTGCGGTTCATTCAACTAAAGCCACTGCGAGTTAGTAAAGTACCAGCAGAAAGCACCAGTGCTAACACACAGTTACAACAGGGCCTGTCTTAAGGGAAAGGCCTCCAGCAGTCGTTCCAATATATCTGCGTTTGCCTGAAAGTATTTGTCCATTTCTCCTAATTCTCTTTCCCAAAGCAATAACTGCACAGTCACAATCCAGCAATACAAGCGTCGGTGCAGAGCACTTATTTCACCCTGGTAACTTAATACACGACACACCAGGAGATGAAGCTTTATTTGGTTAGAAAGTGTGTAAAAAACAGTAACAGTTTATGCAGTCTGGTCCCCAGGGTCTAATGTTCTTTTTATAAGAAGACCTTGCAACCATTTATTGAAAAAATGCGACTAACATGACGTCCTCCCCTCTGTTTGCTTTTTTAAGCTCTTTAGATGTGATCGATGGAACAAGATGTGAAACTAGATAGAGGTAATTGGAGGGCGGTGCCTGCACCAAGCCAATCAGCTAGAATACAACAATGCTGTTCTGCATCCGAAACTTGTGGGCCCCACAGTAAGACAAAGAACACATACTTATTGTACTGAGGAGTATGAATGCGATCCAAGTTCGTTCATGTGCCACTGAAGAGTCACTATCAACAATGTTCTATTCTTTAGTCATGTTATGTTTCCAATATCTTATATAGCATATCGTATGACCTTGATATGGAAATGTGAGTGAGTTGAGTGAGGAAAGAGCATCATTTATAAAACGATGACAGCAGAACTAATTGGCACTGGTCGTCACATACCAGCACGACATTAAGGCCCTGAGTCAGAGTTTGCTCTCCCAACGTAGGAAAAGTAAGTATTTGAATTACTTTTAGTAACAGTAGGGATTTATCACACCCAGGGCACAGGCATTATTTAAGGACTCCTGATACAGAGGTGCCCATACTGCGTTTTGGGCGGTGGATTTCCCAGTGAAACCAGGGTCTTAGTCGCCCCCCCACATGCAGACGTGCCAGTAGCAGAGACAAAAGAAGCAGCTTTTCTAATTGTTATGCCCTCTGTGACATACTGTGGGGGTCACCTAGGCCGAGGTGAGACTGGCAGTGAAGACCACATGGGTTCTGCGGAGGTACCACGTTCCTTAAAAGGTACATTTTGCTCAGTGACCTTGTACTGAACTGTCCTACCAAACGAATATTGGTTGCATGGGCAAGGAGCAACTATTGGTATACCCTGGGGGTTTACTCAACCAAGTGGATCAATGACTAGCTAGTGTAGGAACTGGATAAACCTTGAATGTTAGATGATACAAACGCAAAGGCCCTCATTACAACCCTGGCGGTTGGTGCAAGAGTGGCGATAATACTGCCAACAGGATGGCGGTAAGTACTGCCAAATTATGGCCATGGCGGATAGATCTCAGATAGACAGCCACTTTACCACACCGACTGCCAGGGCGGAAACAACAGGCACCACGGCGGTAGCCGCCTACAGCCAGGCAGAAGTCAATGTTCCGCCAACCATATTATGAAATGCTAACCGCCACCTTTTCCAGGGCGGTACCAACAACATCTGAAGCCTGGCGGAAACTGGGGTCAGAAGTGAAAGGACTCACCATTGGAGACACTGGGAACAACCACACCACCATGGAGCATGAGCTGCATGTCTTCCCTATGGTATTCTACGTGCTGCTCTACCACGAACACCAACTATGGCGAGGACGACAACGGTGAGTACACCCGCCAAGCACACAAGGGGGGGAGAGAGTGACACACACACACACACACAACACACACACACCCTAACACCATACACAAAATCAGCTGCAGTAATAAAATATATTTACCCCGAACCTCGGATGAATAATGCAAGGACAAAACGATTTTGAAAAAGTGAATGTAATGAGAGCAACACATCAAGATAAATAATTTAGGCAAGATAATAGATATATACATATGTACATAAAAGGAACACAGCCCAGTCCACAATGTTCATATGCCACATGGCCAAATTCCAAGGCCACACATGGCACCAGCCACAAAATGGAGAGAACACTGCAGGGGCATCAGTTAGGATATAGGCAGGCACCTCAGGGGGATGGGAGATGGGGGGCACCTCAGCCGGCAGATGGAACAAGACCACTGGTCCTGGAGGGAGCAACATGCCCTGTGCTTGGTCCTGGGGACTGCAAGGCCACAGTCTCTGGAGTGGGTGACTTGCCCACTGGTTCTGGAGGGGGCATTGTGCCCTGTGCTTTTGATCCTGGGGAGGCTGGGGGAAGTGGGTGACTTACCCACTAGTTCTGTAGGGGGGCATCATGCCCTGTGCTCTTGATCTTGGGGAGGCTGGGGTAGGTGGGTGCCGTACCCACTGGTTCTGGAGGGGGCATCATGCCCTGTGCTCTTGATCCTGGGGAGGCTGGGTTAGGTGGGTGTCTTATGCACTGGTTCTTGAGGGGGCATCGTGCCCTGTGCTCTTGATCCTGGGGAGTGCAAGGTCACAGTCTCTCAGGTGGGTGTCATACCCACTGGATTTGCAGGGTGCAGGCCGCACAGCAGCCCATGGAGGCAGGATTACATACCATACGCCGGCGGTGACGGCTTCTCAGTGGTGGTGCTGCTGCTGGTGGGGGGAGGCTCCAGCCCATTCCCTGCAGCCTCAGACGGCTGCCCACTGGAGGTGGTGGTGCTGCTGCTGCTGCTGCTGGTGGGGGGAGGCTCCAGCCCATCCCCTGCAGCCTCGGATGGCTGCACAACCATGGTTGGTGGTGGGGCCTCAGTCAGAGTTCCTGCCCCAGGCCCCTTGCCCTTCCTGCCTGCTGGCTCCTTGGTCTTCCTGGCAGCAGCTGGGGAACACTCCATGGTCTTCCTGGCAGCAGTTAGGGCAGGCTCCTTGGTCTTCCTGGCAGCAGCTGGGGCAGGCTCCTTGGTTTTCCTGGCAGCATCTGGGGCAGGCTCCTTAGTCTTCCTGGCAGCAGCTTGGGCAGGCTCCTTACCCTTGAGGATGCCTGGTGCACCCTCAGGACATGTGCCCTGGATCCTTTACCACCACGAGTGGGTGTGGTGACTACTGGGCCCGTGGACTGGGTGGCTGAGGTGCTTTGGCTGGGTTTTTGCCACCCTGGCCAGACGTGCAGGATGGGGGTGGGGAGGGGTATGGAAGAGGTCAATGGTGGATAGGAAATGTTTTTTAGGGACATTGGGGCGGGAAGAGGGAGAAGGTTTTGGAGTGGAGGAAGAGGGAGTGGTTGTAGGAGGTGTCTGCTGATTTTGGGTGCAGGTGCATAGGCTGGATGCTGTTGTGAGTTGGATGGCTGTTGGGTGTCTGAGTGCTTGCGTTTGTGTAGCATGGGAGGGGGGGGACAGACACAGTGGGAGAGGACACAGAGGATGTGGGCATGGCTGTTGCGGCGATGTCTGCCAGTGAGGTGTGTGTTCTGCTAGGGGTGGTGGTGATGCTGGTTGTTGGATGATGATGTAGTGCATGCAGGTGTGAGTGTAGACGGAACTGGGAGAGAGGCGGAGGAGGAGGAGACAGTGGAAATTGTGGATGTTGTTATGTCAGCATCTGGATGGTGTTTGTGTGAGTGCCTGTGGGATGATGTGTGGTGCTTGTGTTTGCCTGAGCCTCTCCTTTGTGTCGTCTTGGGTGCATGCTGGTCTGAATGTGTGCTTGGGATAGGTTGGAGTTCAGGGGCATGGGACTGGGCAGAGGAAGTCGGAGGGGGGAGGCTAGAGACAGGAACAATGGTTGCCTTTAGGGAGGAGGCCAGAGCCTGGAATGATCTCTGTTGGGCCGCCACGCCAGTGTGAATGCCCTCCAGGAATGCATTTGTATGTTGCAAATGTCCTCCCAGGTCCTGGATGGCATTCACTATGGTTGACTGCCCAACAGAGATGGATTGCAGGAGGTCAATAGCCTCCTCACTCAGGGCAGCACGGATAACTGGGGCAGGGCCTGAGGTGCCTGGAGCGAAGGAGATGCCCACCCTCCTGGGTGAGCGGTCACAGGAAACTCACTGAGGGGCTGCTGGGAGGGCAGTGCTGGCAAGGGGGGTGGCAGCTGTACGTGTAGTTGGGGTGGCCACAGAGGTGTCCACCACCACTAGGGAGCTTCCATTGGAGGAGGTACCACTTTCAGAACTGTCCCCTTCTGTCTCCACCCTGGTGCTCCCCTCGCCCTCCATCCCACTTGTGCCCTCACCGTCAGTGGATTCAGCCTCATGGGCCCTGTGGGATGCATCTCCCTCCGTCTCTGGTGCCTCTGCCAGATGATGCTAATACACGGAAGGACAGGATGACAAAACAAAAAGTGGGGAAAGAGACAGAGGATACACTTGGTCAATGGCATCAACAACACCACCGTTGGCATACACAACACACAGGCAACAGCCCTACGCACTAGGCAATGCACTACCAGTCACAATGCTAGTCACCAGACTATGGACAGTAATACCTAATGCCAGTTGCAGCATACCTGAGACCCACAGAGCCCTGCCCAGTAGTGGATGCCCACTAGCTCGTTTGGAGGTGGAGTTCACCAGCCCCTGCCCAACATGGATCCTACCTTGCAATGTCCGGCTTAGCCTAGGGGCGCCAACAGGTGCACATCCCCCACCCAGATACCACCCCACCACGCATAAGTAGTATATTGGGAACTGTACTCACCTCCTTGTGGTTGCTGTGGTGCCCTCAAGCGCCCATCCAGCTCCGGATAGGCCACCGCTAATGTGCAGAATATCAGGGGATCAGGGTTCGACGGGCACCCCTTCCTCGTTGGGAGCACATCCCCAGCTGGGCCTCCGCCATCTTCCTTGCCCAGCGTCTCAGGTCCTCCCACCGTTTGCGACAGTGGGTGCTCTGCCTGCCGTAGACCCAAAGGGTCCGCACGTCCTTGGCGATGGCACGCCAAAAACCCTTTTTTTGCTGGGCGCTGACCTGCAGAGGAAATACACATAGGAAAAGGGTATCAGTCATACTGTCCGGCCTGTTACACTAATGGCCCACCACATCCCTCCCATCTTCTTATGCACATACATTGCCCAGCAAACATGCAGCACGCAGCCCAGCACCCCTCAACCACGCCCTTCCACAAGGCCCGCACATACAACACTCCATGCATTCATTCCCCATGCATCGTGCTCACAGTGTACTCACCTTTTGGTCTGGAGGCCCATACAGCACTCGGTACTGAGGTAAGACCCCATCCACCAGTCTCTCCAACTCTGCAGCGGTGAAGGAAGGGGACCTTCCCCAGTGACCCCAGCCATGGTCGGTTCCAGACACAGGTCACAGCAGCACTTGCATTGTAGGTCCTCTCCTGTTGAAGGTCAGGTAGTAAGTGAGTAAACAGATAGAAAATGGTGGTCACGTCCGCGGCGGTGTGTACCGTCACCGCCGGCGTACATCACCATTGACTACTGTAACCCATAGGGCCCAATGTTAACCAATGAGGAGTTGCATGTCGGTACTCGACTGCCTCCCGCAAAGGCACACAACGTCAACGGCATTACCTCATTTCCACCTGTCCATCCACACAGGACAAGTGGACGCCATTTCAGGGGATGGGAGGCCATGGCACCTAACTGCGTCACAGCACACATAGGAACAATTTGGGCCTAAACATCAACATACTGTTGCTGTCACAACATGCAATGCACTGTAAATTTAGGAAATGTTGAAACCTGACCAGATGCTCATCGTTTTTCCCTCTAGATTACAACCGCTGAGGATGAATCCATCAATCAGTCATTAAATTTATAAAGCGCACTACGTACCTCTGAGGGTTTCAAGGCGCTGGGGGAAGGCGGTGCTGTTACTGATCGAAGAGCCAGGTTTTGAGGAGTCTTCTGAATGCTAGTAGGTCTTGGGTCTGACGTAGGTCGGTCGGGAGGAAGTTCCAGGTCTTGGCGGTGAGGTAGGAGAAGGATCTGCCGCCGGAGGTCTTTCGCTGGATGTGGGGACGGCGGCCAGGGCGAGGTTCGTGGAGCGGAGCTGGGGGGTGGGGGTGTAGAAGTTAAGGTAGGCAGGTCCGGTGTGGTGGAGGGCCTTGTGTGCGTGGGTGAGTAGTTTAAAAGTGATCCTCTTGTCTACAGGGAGCCAGTGAAGGTCTCTCAGGTGGTGGGAGGTGTGGTTGTGGCGGGGTTCGTTGAGGATCAGTCGGGCGGAGGCATTTTGGATGCGCTGGAGGCTTCGTAGGTGTTTGGCAGGGATGCCTGTGTAGAGTGCGTTGCGGGAAGTCTAGCTTGCTGCTGACGAGGGCCTGTGTCACGGTTCTTCTTGTTTCAGTCGGGATCCACTTGTAGATCCTGCGGAGCATGCAGAGGGTGTTGTAGCAGGAGGAGGGGACTGCGTTGACCTGTTTGGACATGGAGAGGGAGGAATCGAGGATGAATCCTAGATTTTGTGCATGGTTGGTGGGAGTTGGAGGGGTTCCCAGTGTGGTTGGCCACCATGAGTTGTCCCAGGCTGAGGGGGTGGGTCTGAGGATGAGGACCTCCGTCTTGTCCGAATTCAGCTGGCTGTTCCTCATCCATTCGGCGATGGCCTTCATGCCCCCGTGAAGGTTGGTTTTGGCGGTGTGCGGGTCTTTGGTGAGGGAGAGGATGACCTGTGTGTCATCGGCGTAGGAGATGATGTTGAAGTCGTATTGGCGGGCCATTTGTGCGAGGGGAGCCATGTAGATATTGAACAGTGTAGGGCTGCGGGAGGAACCCTGGGGAACGCCGCCGATGATGTCGGTGGCTTTGGATCGGAAGGGCGGGAGGCGTACACTTTGGGTGCGGCCGTGGAGGAAGGAAGCGATCCAGTCGAGGGCTTTGTCTTGTATTCCGGCTTTGAAGAGGTGGGCTATCAGGGTGCAGTGGCAGACTGTGTTGAATGCGGCAGATAGGTCCAGGAGGATGAGGGCTGATGTTTCTCCGCTGTCCAGTTGGCGTCTGATGTCGTCTGTGGCGGCTAGAAGGGCGGTCTC
This sequence comes from Pleurodeles waltl, assembly GCF_031143425.1. Classification (NCBI taxonomy): domain Eukaryota; kingdom Metazoa; phylum Chordata; class Amphibia; order Caudata; family Salamandridae; genus Pleurodeles; species Pleurodeles waltl. The sequence goes on along the minus strand of NC_090447.1, from coordinate 1,413,516,512 downwards.
GGTGCTGTGGTTCCGTCTGAACCCTGACTGAGAGGGTCCAGGATGTTGTTGTCCTTGAGGTGGCGGATCAGTTGCGTGTTGCCGATTTATTTTCGATGACCTTCGCCGGAAACGGGAGCAGGGAGATGGGTCGGATGTTCTTGAGCTCTTGAGTGTCAGCTTTGGGCTTCTTCAGGAGGGGGTGGATTTCGGCATACTTCCAGCTTTTGCTGTATCGAAGGAGATATTGATGACCTTCCGTAGTTGGGGGGCGATGATTGCGTCGGCTTTGTTGTACACGTGGTGTGGGCATGGGTCCGACTGTGATGCTGAGTGGATGGAGTTCATGATCTTGAGTGTCTCTGTGTCGTTGACGTTTGTCCAGGAGTTCAGGTGGTTGGTGTGGGTGGGGCTTGCGGGGATGGGGTCTGGCGTGGTTGTGGTAGAGAAGCTGTTGTGGATGTCGTTGATTTTCTGGAGGAAGTAGGTGGATAGAGAGTCGCAGAGTTCTTGGGATGGTGGGATGTCGTTGACGTTGGTGCTGGGATTGGAGAGTTCTTTCACAATGTTGAAGAGCTCTTCGCTGTCGTGTGCGTTGTTATCCAGGCGGTCTTTGAAGGAGGATCTCTTGGTTATTCTGATGAGTTGGTGGTGTCTGCTGGAGGCGTCCTTGAGGTCTGTGTGGTTGTCGGGGGTGCATTTGTGGAGCCATTTCTTTTTTAATTTCCGGCAGTTGCGTTTGGAGGCGTGGAGCTCGTCGGTGAACCAGGTGTTTTTTTTTGCAGGCTTGGTTGTTGGGTGTGTTCTTGAGAGGTGCTAGGGAGTTGGCACAGTTGGTGATCCACTGTTTGAGGTTGAGGGCGGCGGTGTCTGGGTCGGTGGGGTCGGCGGGTGGGTTCTGGATGAGGGTGTTGGTTAGTTGCTCTTTGGTGACTTTGCTCCAGCAGCGGCGAGGTGGTTGTTGGGGGCGGTGGTGCTTGGTTTGTTTCTTGAAGGTGAAATGGATGCAGTGGTGGTCAGTCCAGTAGAGTTCGGTGGTGTGGTTGAAGGTGACGTGGGCGCTTGTGTTGAAGATGGGATCAAGCGTGTGTCCTGCGATGTGGGTGGGTGTGGTGACGAGTTGTCGGAGTCCGAGGTTGGCGAGGTTGTCTATCAGCGTGGTGGAGTTGAGGTCGTTGTTGTTCTTTAGGTGGTAGTTGAGGTCTCCGAGGAGGATGTAGTCCGTGGAGGGGAGTGCGTGGGTGCTGGCGAGTTCAGCGATGGTGTCGTTGAAGGGTGCTCGTGGGCCCGGGGGTCTCTATATGAGAGTTCCTCTGAGGGTGGTGTTGGGGTCGGTGTGGACCTGGAAGTGTAGGTGCTCGGCGATCTTGAGGGTGTTGTCCGTGTAGGTGGAGACTTTGAGGGTGGATTTGTGGGCAATGGTTATTCCTCCTCCGATGCCGTTGGTGCGGTCTCTTCGGGTGATCTTGTAGCCGTCTGGGATGGCTATGGCGATGTCGGGTGCCGAGGAATCGTTCCACCAGGTTTCGGTCAGGAAGGCTATGTCTGGGGCGGTGGTGTCTAGCAGGTCCCAGAGTGCGATGGTGTGCTTGCGAGCGGAGCGGGTGTTTCAGGAGTGTGCAGTGGAGGTGGTTGGATCCGGCTCTGGGGAGTTTTGTTGTTTTGTCGCAGGTGAATTTGCAGGTGTGGCAGGAGAAGGGACCAAAGGTGTTCCTTGGAGAGGTTTGGAAGCAGTCAGTGTTGTGGCCAGGGTTGAGGGCGTTGAGGTCGCTTGTCGTATAGCGGTGTCTGGAGGTGCGGTGGTCCAGCGGACCGGGTGGGGTGGCGCTGGGTGCGATCCAGGCACGGACGGACGCAGATGGGCTGCGGACGTGCAGCAATCACTATTAAGAAGGGAGGAGGGAGGGAGGAGCAGCGGGGAGGCGGAAGGGAGAGGCGAATGGGGACGCGAGGGGGGTGGGGCCTCAGGGACGCAGCGGCAGGGGAGCGGTGAGCGGCTCATAGGGAGCCGGAGCGGGGGAGCGCACAAGGGGCAAGATACGGGCACAGAGAGTGGGCAAAACAGAGGAAATGGCACAAATAAACAAGGGGCAAAGTACATGCACAGAGAGTGGAACAGAAACAGAGGAAAAGGTACAAATAAACCAGGGGCAAAGTACACGCACAGAGAGTGGAACAGAAAGGGAGGAAAAGGCAGAAATAAACAAGGGGCAAAGTACACGCACAGAGAGTGGAACAGAAACGGAGGAAAAAAGGCACCAATAAACAAGGGGCAGAGTACAGGCACAGAGAGTGGGACAGAAACTGAGGAAAACAGCACAAATAAACAAGGGGCAAAGTACAGGCACAGAGAATGGGAAAAAAACTGAGGAAATGGCACTAATATGTACAAGGGGCAAAATACAAGCACAAGGAGCGGAGCAAAACAGATGGACATGGCGCAATAAGAACAGAGCACAAAAAAGCAAAAATAACCAATGCAGAAGTCTAGCGAAGCTTACCTGAAGCCCACTAGGCACCAGGGATGAGGCGCAGACGGGTGCCTGCGGGTGGAGGAGAGCCTCGAACACGCGAACAGCAGCGTGGGACACGGAGGCAGCAAGGTGGTGCTGCAATTGTGGGGGAGCGAGCTCCTGGCCAAACATAGGTCAGAGGAGATGGAGACGTCCCCCCATGTACAGGCCCCTGGTGGACTTGGCTACAACGTAGGACAGGCACATTATCCTCACCTACAGACTTGATAAAGCCACAATCCAAGAGCTGTGTGCCCAATTGGAGCCTGACCTGATCTCTGCTATCCGTCACCCCACTGGGATCCCCCCTCTTGCGCAAGTTCTATCAGTGCTCCATTTCTTGGCAACTGGTTCTTTCCAAGTGACAGTGGAGTTGGCAGCAGGAATGTCACAGCCAATGTTTTCAATAGTGCTGACAACTGTGTTGTCTGCCCTGATTAAACACATGTGCAGCTACATTGAATTTCTCCAGGTGGAAGATTTGGCCACAGTGAAGGACGACTTCTATGCAATGGGACATATCCCCAACATAATTAGTGTGACTGATGGAACACATATTGCATTTCTCCCCCGTCAAAATGAACAGGTGTTCAGAAATCGTAAGAGTTTCCACTCAATAAATGAACAGATGGTGTGCTTGGAGGACCAGTACACCTCCCACATCAATGCTAAGTATCCTGGGTCAGTGCATGATGCCTTTGTCCTGAGGAATAGCAGCATCCCTAATGTGATGGGCCAACTACAGAGGCACAGGGTGTGGCTAATAGGTGAGCCCTGGTTCCCACCCAGTATATGTTGGTGTATGGGTATGGTGTGGTTCATATGGGTTAGTGTGTGGCTAAATGTTGTCCCTCAATATTTGCAGGTAACTCTGGTTACTCCAACCTATCTTGGCTGCTGACCCCTATGAGGAATGCCAGGACAAGGGCAGAAGAACTTGACAATGAGGCATGTGGGCGAACCAGAAGGATCATTCAAAGAACCTTTGGCCTCCTGAAGGCCAGGTTTCGGTGCTGCCATCTAACAGGCGGATCCTTGTGCTACTCACCCAAGAAGGTCTGCCAGATAATAGTGCATGTTGCACAACCTTGCTCTGAGATGCCATGTGCCTTTTCTGCAGGAGGAGGAGGCTGGATATGCCTGTGTGACAGCAGTGGACCCTGTGGACAGTGAGGATAAGGAGGCAGAGGATGAGGACAACAGCAGTGATCAGACAATACTTCCAATGACACACAGGTAAGACAGTGTTACTTCACATTTCATTGTCATCCTTTTGAATTTCTTCGGCATTGGCACGCTGTTATTTCCCACTTCTATGCCCACTTAATGTATCCTTTGACAATTCATTGTACAGATATTGGTGCCTCACAATAGCTCCTGGTGTGATCACTGCAGCAAGCTGTAGGTTATTCATATGTCCTCATTCACTGTACAGTTGAATTGCAATGTTTGTACCTGGTTAAACAAATACATACTTAAAAAATGTGGCATACTCCATACTTCTATTTTTTCCAAGGGTGTTTATTGAAGTGCTAAGATATTGAGGAGCAAGTGCAATTGGATGGGGTGATGATGGAGGAAATTTCAGGATATAGTTCCAGTCTGTAGCACAGGTGCATTGTTCATGGGGACACAGGAGTGGGAGCAATGGCAGTTCAAGTTGGACTGGGTGACAGAGTGGGACACAAAGGTGACGATCAGGAGAGTCTCATTTCCTGGCTGGGGTCTTGGCAATAGTCTCTGGCTTCTGCCTGGATCGCAGGGAACGTTTGTGGGGTGGTTCTCCTTCTGCAGGGGTAGGGGTGCCGGTGGCCTGTGAGTCCTGTGACGGGGCCTGCTGTCCACTAGTGGCAGCGGAAGTGGAAGGCAGTTCAGACGTCTGGCTAGTGGCAGGGGCCCGCTGTTGTGTGACAGCCTCCCTTATTATATTTGCCATGTCTGCCAGCACCCCTGCTATGGAGACCAGAGTGTTGTTGATGGCCTGCAAGTCCTCCCTGATCCCCTGGTACTGTTCCTCCTTCAGCCGCCTGTTCTCCTGCACGTTTCCACGATCCTGCCCATCGTGTCCTGGGAATGTTGGTCCCAGGAACTCTGCAAGTGCTTCCTGGAGAGTTGGTTCCCTGGGCCTGTCCTCCCCCTGACGCACAGCAGTCCTCCCAGGTTCCCTGTTGGCCTGTGCCTCTGTCCCCTGAACCGTGTGCTCACTGCCACTGACCCCAGTCCCTGATTGTCTTGGGTATGAGGTGTCGCCTGGGGTCCCTGTAGAGCTGGACACACTGCTGATTGACGTGTCTTGGGGACAGAGGTGTGGGTACGCTGGGTGGGTGCTGTGGTGGTGTTTCCTGATGGGGAGGCTCTGTGGTGGTGTGTGACTGGGCCTGGGTAACCGACTGTCCAGAGGTCACTGATGGGCCAGGTTTGTCATCCAGATCCAGGCGACCAGAGTTGCTGTCATCACTGTGGGCCTCTTCAGTTGGGGGACTGGATATTGCTGGCACATCCTCTCCGGTGACATTGGCTGGGGTACCTGTGGGGATGTAAATGATGTTTTATTGTTTCTGTGTGTGACATATTGTGCATCAGTGGCTTGCCCTCTTTGGATGTATTTGCCCTGGTAGCTTTCACTTGTGTAAGTTGGTATGTGGTGGGCTAGCTGATTCTCTCTAGTGTGCATGCTTTAGTGATAGGTGTTCATGCAGGGCTGTGAATGGTGTCCATGCATTGGTATGGCATGCAGGACTTGGCATAGGGATGAGTGAGATGGGATGGTGGGGTGTGTGGGTAGTGGTGGAGTGATGGGAGTGAGGGTGAGGGTATGTGGTGGATGCAGGTAGGGGGGTAATAGTAGTAAAGAGTTGACTTACCAGGCTCCAGTCCTCCTCCTAATCCAGCCAGGCCCTCAGGAATGCGTGATTGCCAAGACTTGCTCCTCCCATGTTGTTAGTTGTGGGGGAGGAGGTGGGGGTCCACCGCCAGTCCTCTGTACAATGAGTTGGTGCCTTGCTGCAATGGAACGTACCTTCCCCCGTAGGTCGGTCAACCTCTTCCTGATGTCATCCCTAGTTCTTGGGTGCTGTCCACGATTCTCCACCACAGCTCCATCTTCCTAGCTATATATATCTGCAGCACCTGTGCTCCAAATAGCTGAGGTTCTACCCTGATGATTTCCTCCACCATGACGCTTAGCTCTTCCTCTGTGAATCGGGGGTGTCTTTGTGGTGCCATGGGTGTTGTGTGAGGTGTATAGTTGAGGGTGTGTTGGGTAATGTGTTGGGGTGTGTGATGTGGGGTACGTGAGTGGTGTATAGGTGTGAGTAGTGTGTGGCTCTGGTTGTGTCTGTGGTCTTGCTGTCGCTCTGGTGGCATTTTTTTGTAATGGTAAAGGGTTGTGGGTAATGTGGGTGTGTGTTTTATAGTGGTGGGAGTGGGTGGGTGTGGTGTGTGTATGGGTGTCAGGTGTGTGTTGTTTGAATTGTCCAACGTGGTGTTGTTTTGTTTGTGTGTGTGTATTTTGAGCACGGCGGTATGTACCGCCAATGGTTTACCGCCATTGAATGTCCGCTGTGGTGATTTGTGGGTCATAATGTGATGGGCATTGTTCTGTGGTGTAATGGTGTGAGTTTGGATACCGCCAGTTTATCACTGACCTTTGGTGTGGCGGAATTGTGTATGTGGCTGAATAGTGACGGATTGGTGTGTGTGTGTCATAATATGGTGACCGGATATCCGACGCAGTGGCAGTATGTTGGCGGCAGTCAGCATGGCGGTAAGTGGGATTTACCGCCAATGTCATAATGAGGGCCATAGTTTTGAAGTTCAAACAAATGAATGGTGAAGGTGGTGCTATGAAGCCATGATCTAAATCAGTTTTAAGTTCCTGCTTTCATGTGATGATGCAGGCAGTTATGGGTCCTCTAGCCTGCAATGTTCAGGGAAGGCAAAAACTTACCGACAGTGAGGCAAGAGATCATTAAATCATCTTACCACCCTGCAATGACTGAAACTGGCTGAAGATTTGGCATTAGCTGTGTCTAAACAGACACACAGAAGTAAACAGTTTTCAATAAGTCTAATTGTGGTTTGCATTTGGCAGTCTGACCTAACAACAATTCCATGATCTGACAGCAGGCATGTGGTCATGTACAACAAACCAAAAGAAGAACACCCTGACTTTCAATTACAAGTTACATGTCATTTTACATGTGAAAACATTATGTTAAAAAACAATGCCCTCCTTTTGACCCTGGTGGTCCGAAGACCGCCAGGGCCACAGTGACCGTCTCACCGCCAAATTACGACCGTTACTCTACCCGGCTCGCCGCTTTTACATGGTCCGCTGGGCTAGAGGTGAGCACCTCCAGCACAGCAGATGCCGTAATACCACTAGCGGTATTACGACGCGAGAGACCCCCAGCATTTTCCTGGCAGTCGCACTGCCAGAAAAAGCTGGTGGTCTTGCTTCCTGGTGACAGGAATAAGCATTCCTGTTGCCAGGATACACTCGCACACACTTCCACATATCTGCACGCATGCCTTCACACACTTCTACACACAAACACCCCCCTCACCCACACAAATATGACATACATACCCATTCACACTGACATTCATACACCAACACCGCTGACATGCACGCGTTCACTCCCGCCCCACCCCCCTCCAGCGCATTCCCACATTCACGCCCCCTCACCTGCATGCATCCATTCATGCCCCCCTTCTCTGAACACCACATAGACCCATTCAGTTCCACTCTTCCGCACCGCACACATGCAATCACCCTATCCATCCACATTCACCAACATACACGCACCCACCCCCCGTATTCACGACACTCACACATGCACACACACCCCCACCCCTGTCAGACGATCATTTACCTCGTCCGTCCAGGAGGGGACGGGTCCCGGTGCTTCCACTGCCAGCAGCACCCCGCCATCAGGACACCACCAAGCCGTATTATGGGTCGTAATACGGCGTGCGGCATCCTTTTGGCATGGCGACACCATCTGTGGAACCGCCTCTTCCCCGCCAACCGCCAGCACGCCTGCTGTCAGCTTTCTGTTTGATTTTGGGTGGAAATCTGATGGCAGTCATAACGCGGCAGTCTTAAGACCGCCAGCATTGGCGGTCTTTTGGCGCCCGCATCTGTGGCGGTCTTCTAAAAAGACCGCCAAAGTCGTAATGAGGGCCATAATGTTAAAAGTCCAAACCAAATTTACTTAAAAAGAGAAATATATTAGAAGAAAATTTTCAACGAGATAAAGGTGAATGTATTTGTGGTTCAAAGGTTATAAGCTACAGAAAAATTACCCCATGCAAATCAACAAAGAAGTCATAAAATGAAAAAAGACAATTATTTATAGATGGATGATAACAACACATGCCAAAAAAAAGAGATCTTACAGCCACCCATCCCTTTCTTGACTTACCTTATTTAGAGTAAAGGTGAAATGGTGTTCCCAATGGCAAAGCCATTCTTGGAAGCACCCTGTTGGGGGACTTGATGCTTCTGGGGATTTTGCCCATTTTGTCTGAGATCCCAATCTAAAACATGTGGCAGTTCCAAACAGAAAATTCCTCTGAGGGTATAACTCATGAAATAGCATTAATGATGGAATGTCAACCATGCCTTCCTGGCATTGTGAACCTAGGACCATTGAGCACTAAAGGAGCTCGCGCATCTATGTAGAAGACGTTTTGGACTTGCGGGTTCTGGTGATGCATTGGCTTCACAGTGCCACGATGATTATACAGCCAGTGAGTAAATGTTTCCTTAATTGCCGGAATGAATATATAAGTGAGATTGAAATCAAAATGTGGCTGACTCCCAAGCAAACCTAGTCAGATTGAAGCCAGTGGTTCATCCTGGTCAATGTTTTTAGATTTAAACTCAGCAATCTAATTTGGGGTGAAAACAGTTCCAGTGAATTAACCTGGTGGCTGTGCCAGAGCACAGCACCTGGATCTTGCATCCTGTAGGCTGGCATCCTTAATGAACATCCGACACATGGTTAAACAATCTCTGCACAGGACCAAGGTACCAACCTAAACTGATCATTGGATGTACATGGCCGGATCCAATGTGGTTGTACAGCTTGGTGACGATCTGTACATTTTGATGTTACTCTGTAAGTCTGTTGTGAGACTACAACTGAGAGAAAATTGTGATTTATGTGATAGGGATGAGTAAATCAGTTAATATATGTGTGTATATATATATATATATATATATATATATATATATAAACTACTGGTGGAAGGGTTTTGGGGTGATCCGTCAAGCGGGGGCCAAGAAAAAGGGGGTGTCAGAAACAGTGTGTTTCCCATTATAATTGCTCTAGGGATTTGAACATGACTACAGCCCGAACTGCTGAATAGAATTACACCGAATTTGGCAGAAAGATAGTTATTGGTTCAGAAAGAAGCATTTTTGTTGTTTGGTGTAATCCATTCAGTAGTTTTTGAGATATTAAAATAAAAAGAAATATAGATATCTAGAGGTGCGGAGGCTTCACAAATACTCCTGTTCTCATGCAGAGATCTGATTGGCTGCCAACACTTGAACCATGAAGTGCTGTCGGCCATCTTCAGACTTGGCTTTAGCCATGTCCCAGAGAAGCCTAGTCCCAGAAAAAAGATTAAAAAAAAGAAAGGGGGCCGGGGTAGGGACAACCTGACCCTTAACTCTGGTGCTGAGGATCTCAGAAGAAATTTTTTAAAAGCACTTAAAAAAAATATATTACCGCATATTTGCGATGACGTCTTGAATTTGTGGCAAACATGTTTTCAAAAACAAGCGTGGTCTCCTGTGCTTCTTTTACTAAAGCCACTGGGTGGGCCAGGTCCTGAAGCATATAAAAACTTAAGGGGGGTTGCAGGGACCCCCCTGGGATCTGGGGACTGTCACCTCTCTGGGGCAACTGTTTTAAAATTGGGGCGTAGCTCTGGGGGCCACCACCTCCCCAGTGCTGCAATAAAATAAGATAGGGGGTCCGTTACAGACCCCCAGCCCCAGGGGCCACCACCTAGTGGGGTTGGGGATACAGAGTTGCAGCCAGGGAAAGAGACAAAACGATTGCTTTTGCAGACAGGGAGCTGCATCTTTAGCAGCTCCCTGTGTGCAAAAGCAATGCTGGCTCCCACATGAGCTAGGGAGCTGGCTGGGATTGCAGGGGCCTTGAGGTTTCCCCGCTGTCCCACTGCACATTGGGTGACCTGGGAGTCACCCAGGAGTCATAGCCGGGAACCTGGGGATGGGGTCCCCGGGGCTGAGTTTGGCCTGGGGAGGGGGTTGCACAGCTCCCCTCCTCTATTTAGTAAAGGGTGGGCCCCAGGGGATGGGGTCCCCATGGCCGAAATCAGCTGGGGGAGGAGGCCACGTGCCCCTCCTCCCCTGCATAACATGGTTCTTTCCATAAAGTGCTAAGAAAAGGCAAATTTTCAAATCACCTGGAAGCTGCACCTGCTTGGCCCCACATTGCCTACCTTAGTAGTATGCTTATGTCTTCCGCCCTTCGGCCAGGATGATGAACAGCTTACCAAAGGGTCCCCCCAGTGCGCTCCCTGCCAGTTTTGATGGCGCTTTCTGGATGCCGAGGAATATGAGGACATCTCCACAAAACAAGGAAGCACTTAGGGCCAGATGTAGCAAACTTTTGCGAGTCGCAAATGGCCCGAATCGCAATTTGCGACTCCGCAAAATCGGAAACGGGATGCAAAAATCCCATTTCCGACTCGCAAAATGCGGCGCGAGCCATTACCAACTCGCAAAAATAGCGACCCCATTTTGCGACCCGCAAATAGGAAGTCGCAATTTGCGAGTCGCAAACCGTATGCAATAGCCACTCGCAAATTGCGACTAGTCGCAAATAGCCCATTTTGCACTTCCAATTTACCACTAACTCAGAGCAGGTGGTAACCAGAACCAAAGTATAAAAGGAGACCCAGAAGGCATCTGGGTTACTCAAGATGGCGGAGATATATGTGACAGCAAGGAGGAGGAGAGCCCACGCCGCACAGCAGATGAGGAGGAGGAGCCAGAGACAGGAGAAGATATACAGAACCAGGCAGGCACTTTTCCAACAAACTGAGGAGGAGATATGTGATAAATACAGACTTAGCAGTGCAGCAATACTAGATTTAATAGATCTACTCAATCCGCAGCTTCAACGCCAGGCAGTGCGCGGCTGTGCCATCCCCACACATGTGCAAGTGCTATGCTCACTGCACCTCTTGGCCTCGGGTAGCTATCAGGGGGTCATTGCCGTGGCAGGTGGGGTATCCCAAAGTGCATTCTCACGGTTCTTCAGAGCATTCCTAGATGCCATACTAACACACATGTCCAGATACATATACCTACCCAGGAATGAGGCAGAAATCAACAGCACCAAGTTGGAATTCTACAGGATTGCCAACTTCCCACATGTCATAGGGTGTGTAGACGGAACACATATACAAATATGCCCTCCAGCAAATATGGAATATCTGTTCCGCAACCGGAAGTGTACCCACTCACTGAACATCCAGGTGGTATGTGACGCCCATTATGTTATCACTGACATGGTTGCAAAATTTCCATGGAGCACACATGACTCTTACATTTTCAGGCACAGTGGGATACACCAACGCCTAGAACGTGGGGAGTTTGGAGACGGATACCTCCTAGGTATAGCTGAATACACCTTGAAGACATACACACAGGTCAATGTGAAACCCATCAATGCCCAGCTAACATTGTAAATTTTGTGCCAAACAGGTGACAGTGCATATGCACTACGACCATGACTTACCCAGTACTTAACACCCAGCAATGAGACAGAGAGGCGATACAACAGTGCACATAGGAGGACCCGAAATATCATAGAGAGGACCTTTGGACTGCTGAAGGCAAGATTCCGATGCCTCCACAGAAGTGGAGGTGCCCTCCAGTATACCCCAATAACAGCTTTCAAGATCGTTGGCGCATGCGCTATACTGCACAACATTGCCACCAGACGTGGGCTACCTCTCAACCCAGAAGACCCTGATTCGGAGGATGACGAGCAAGAGCTACCACATCGCCATCATGGGGATAGAAGCATTGCAAATCAAGGCAGACAGAGACGGGACCACATTGCAAACCAATACTTTGGAAGGTACGTGCTAACTGTCACCACAATCACTAATGTCACAGGTGTGAAGTGGAACAAACAAGGAATTTAATAATGTGCACCAAAAAGATTATTTACATAAACTACAGTTCAGGGGCTGTAAAAGTCCACCTGGCATGAGGACACATTAACCTCATGTGCCTCTACTCCAGGACAGTGTGTAGCTCACACTCTACGCCGGGCTCGCCCAGCATGGCTGGTTCCTGGTGTGTCAGCAGTGCCCTGCCTTGCGCTACCACTGCGCAACACCCTGGTTCACTGGCTGAGACACTGCTAACGGTGGAGCCCTCCTCGCTGTCCTGCGGCGTGTCTGCCGCGCCCCTACCCACCTGTCGTGCCTCCATTAGATCTACTGCGTGGCTGAGACGTCCCAGCCCACGTGCCACATCACTGGCAAAGTGGCCCATGTCCACCTGGAGGCTGACCGTGCGCCATGACAGGCCAGTGGTGTTCACAGCCAGCCTGACGATGGAGGCAGACATGCGGTCCAGCCGGTGGATGAGCTGCCTGTCACGGCGCCTTGCACCCTCTCTCTCAGTGATAAGTTCTAACACCAGTTGTCTCATTGAGAGTGCAAGGTCTCCAACATGGGTATTTAGCTGTTGCAGCTCCGTGTGTACTAGTTGCAGCCCTGTGTTCTGGTTCTGTTCCATGCGCCGCATGGCCCCTGATATGTTCCTTATCTCCTGTGTCTGCAGGCGCTGACCATGTAGGAGGGCAGCCTCGGCAGCCGACAAGGAGGCGTCCCCTGACTCAGCCTGCGGCAATGGAGTGACATTTAGATGTTGCCTGCAGTGGAGGCTCCGTGTCCTGTACACCGGCACTGTGGCTGGGACCGGGTGCTGGCTCACTCACCAGTATGGCCACTGGTGCATCAGGAGGGGACTGTGTTTGGGTGGTGCAGGTCCCTGTGGTGGGTGGTCCTGAGTCCTGTGCAGGCTGGTGGCTGACCTGTGGCCCCTGGATGCTGTGGCTGGAGGTGGTGTCGTGTGGGAGACCTGTGGGACATAGGGAACACACTGTCAGTATCTACCATCTGTTATCTACTTCCTAATAAACTGTTGCCTATCAACTGCCTACTTGACTACATTGCCCATAATGCACCATGCAGGTGGTTGCTACTCTGAAATGGAGCTATTTTGGTTGTGCATGCTGCTGTGTACTAGGTGGGTGGGGGTATGGCAGATATGGGTGTACATGCATGTCTCATGGTACTCACCGGTGGATGGTCCTGGCGCTGACGTGTCCAGCTCTCCCATCCCGGACATTGCCTCTGGCTCCAAGGTCTCCTCCACTCTTTCCTCCAGTGGTCTGGGTGATGGTATAGTGGATGGTCCCCCTCCAGTGCCCCTCATCTCCCGGAGCCGCTCTGCCACCCTCTCCTTGGTCCGGGAGCGCAGGTCATACCACAGTTTCTTCAATTCTCTGGTGGCTCACTCCCATGGAGTTGACCTTGTCCTGTATTTCCGTCCAAATCCTTTTCTTTTCCACCTCTGGCACACTGAGGGCTGCCCTCCCAAAAAGTTGTTCATGGTGCTGGCAGCATTTCTCAGTCAGCACCTCCAGTTCTTTTTCAGCAAATTTCAATTTGCGCTTTCTAGGAGTGTCTGCCATGGTAGCTGCTGTTCCTCCGGTTTGCAGTTCAGCAGTTTAAAATGGGTGTGGTCCTCCCTCCTCCCAAGTGTATTAGTAAACTTCCTGGCTGTGATGTCGTCATCAAGAGCCAGGAAGTGTTTTCCAGTGTGTTCTGCTGCACCTGCATTCAATTTGCGGCACAGTCGCAATTTGTGACACCCACTCGCAATTTGCGTGTTCGTTTTTAGCGCGGTCGCAAAAAGCGACCTCGCAAACAGCGGACTCGCAATCTGCGGTGTGATTTCATTTGCGAGTCGCAAATTGAAGTCGCTTTTTCTTCTTGGATACCATTTAGCGAGTCGGAAATTGCGAGTCGCAAGGACTCGCAATTTCCGACTCGCTAATTTTTTCCTACCTACATCTGGCCCTAAATTTCTATAGGTAAGAAGAAAGACCCTTATTTGGTGGAGATTAACGTCTTTGTAGTCTTATTGGCTTCTCTATAGGAGGAGACATGTTATCACAGAATTCTAGAGGAACAGGCAACAGGAACAATCACGTTGCCAAAATGCACACAAAGTCACTGGTGACATTTCCTTGTGCTGCACCGCACAGCTGTAGTGTAGAATACATACTGGACATTTACCCAAGGAGGCAGAAAGAACTCTACTTTGATAGATAACTCATGCATTGAGTCTTGTTGGATAAAACGGCAGGTGAGGTTTCTTTGTGGCAGAGTCACGCTGCTACTGACCCACCCACATAGACACTCACACACCCACTCACAGATGAACTCAGACACTCACTCAGACACTCATGCACCCACTCACAGACCCACTCGTAGACTCAGGCACTCACTCACAGATCCACTCAGAGACTCATGCACCCGCTCACAGACCCACTTTCACACTCACGCACCCACTCACAGACACACTCAGAGAGTCATGCACCCACTCACAGACCCACTCAGACACTCCCACAGCCAATCATAGCCCCACTCTGACTCACACACTCACTCACAGACACACTTAGACACTCATGCACCCACTCACAGACCCATTGCTGCCAACTCCTGCTGAAATTCAGCAGTTATAGTTATAGTTATTTCAAGTAACTAAAACTTGTGGCCTAAGGTAACTATAACTTGTGCCCTCGCCATGCACTGCTAATTACCACACATATTACACTCATGACAACTTGTATAACGTCAAGAAAAATATCAATGAAACATTCGAAGTCAAATTATTGAAGAAAAAACTGTGCATGGCCATAAGTAATGTGTACATTTGTTAAGCAGTTCTAAAGAGTGTCTATATTTAAAAAAAACATAATTACTAAACATACTGGTACAAAGAAATACACATCTAGATACATACATATAATAAAATTATAAATGTTTATCTATAGAGGGACATGCTATACATTAGTGATTGAGTATGGTGGTTATGTAGGAAAGAGCCAACTCTTGAGTAGTCTTCTGAAGATAAGATAGTTATCCATGGATCTTATGTTTAGGGGTAATGAGTTCCATAGTTTGGCTGCTTGGATGGAGAAGGACGTGCCACCTATGTTTTCTTTCTAGTATAGTGGGATTTTGAGGTGAGGTGCCAATCTGGAGCAGAGATTCCTTTGTTCAATGTATCTGGTGATTTTATTCCTGACAAAAAGCTGTCCTGTTCCTTGTATTGCTTTGTGGGGATACAAAGCAGCTTGAAGGTGGATTTTGTGGCAACTGGTAACCAATGTAGGGCCCTCTAGGCAGTGGTGATGTGGGCTTGTGGCTTTATATACACAAGTTGTCTGGCAGCAGAGTTCTGAATCTTTTGTAGTCTTTTCATAGTTGATAAAAATGATCCATGGAAGAGGCCTTTGACACCACCAAGTTGTAACAGTACACAAGAGATAGTAGCCTGGACCTTGTGTGAAAATCTCAGGTGGGGAAGATGTGTCACAGATGTTTCATAGTAATGAAGCTGATGTTGATAATTTGTCCACTTTGGCATTCATTGAACTTAGAGTCTGTGGAGATTTCAAGGTTTCTTACTTCCTTAGGTACTTTAGGAAGTGGTCTCTGAACATCAGGCCAGATGCAGAGTGGGACATAATTTTTCCAGTTGGCTCGTGTTAGTCTTTCAGTTTTGAAGCGACTCATTTTGAGATGGCTCCATGTTATCCACTGATCAACAGGTCTGAGGCAACGTAAGTTTTTTGAGTTTCCAATGTCTTTGCGGCTTTCCAGTTTAAGCAGTATTTGTATATCATGTGCATAGTTATAGTGTGTGAGCTGAATTCGTTGTCAGTAAGAATTTTATGTAGATGTTGAAAAGCATGGGTGAGATGATAGAGCCTTAAGGGACCCCTGTTTTTATGAAGTACAGTTTGGATGACGAACGGGGGATAGAGTTAGGATGTGATATAGTTGAGAGCAGTCTCCCCTATTCCATCTTCGTAGAGTCTTTGTATTAGAGTGTCATGGTCAACTGGGTCAAAGGAGGCTGAAAAGTCCAAGAGAAGTAATGCAGCAACCCGATTGTGGTCTACTGTGTTTTCAAGGTGATCCCAGATGGTGATGGGGGATTCTGTGCTTCTTCCTGGGCGGAATCCTGCCTGGCAGTCTGAAAGTATGGAGTTATCTTCAATGAATTGTGACATCTGGGTGAATGCTGCTCTTTTTTATCAGTTTGTCAAGAAAAGGCCCATTTGCAATCGGTCTGTAGTTGTTGGATCACATGGGCCCAGGTTTGTTTTATTTACTAATGGGCGTAGGTATCACTTTTTAGGTCTTCTCGTAGTTAAATAATTATTGATGATTCTAGAGCCATTTGATATACTACTGATCAATTATTATAATAATACCTTTGACAATTCTGACATAAGTGTGGTTAGTAGTTTGGAGACGTTAATACATAAGGTAACAACTATAAGCAAAAAGGACCTAAGAATAGTCTGGGCTGGTGATTTTAATGCCCACCTGTGTGAGCCAGAGTTCTTGGATTGCTGTGGACTTCTGGACGAAAATGAGAGCCCCATTCAACATTTTAAACACTCCCCATATGGGAATGCTCTTAATTCTTTGATAACAGCAAATTCTCTTTTTCTCCCCATACCAGTTATTAGAGGGATACCAACATTTGTAAGGGGGGATACTCATACTACTATTGATTACATTATTTATTCTAGAGAATTATCCTCTATTGCAGGACAATTCAGGGTGACCCCGACCTGTATTAGTGACCATAACCCCCTATCTATTGTGATTAATTTGGACCTGACGAGCAATTCAAGAAGAGGGAAGCAACACCCTGCTATGAAGCTCTCATCCCAAAAAGGACTCACAACTAAATGGGGAAAGATAAACAGTAATATCTTTTTTAAGGACCTATTCCTGAATAAATGGTCAGATGTTATGACATCCCTGGATGAAGATAGGCCCCCCCCTGAAATTGTACGTGCATTTTCCTCTCTGACAAAGTATATGGCGGAGAAATTACAGCCCTCTCACACTAACAAAGTCAATGGCTCACAATGGTTTAACCACGCATGTACCATGTCCTTAAGCAAGTTAAAGAAAATAACCAATGCTTCTCCCCAAGATCAACAAGCAATTAAAATTGCTAGGAAAAATTATAAAGAAGCACTTGCCAAAAAAAAAGCTGAACTAAGTGAGTCTGCGTGGGAAGAATTGATGGAAGCAAGTTTATTGTTGAATGATAAACATGAGACGTCCATGGATACTGTCATTCCAGCCAAGATCTGGGTGGATTATGTCAAAAAAACATTCGCCACAGAGACAAATGTCCAATCAGAAACGTTAAACTGTCTGAAGCTTGCAGGAAATGATCAGCTAAGTCTGGCCTTTAGCAATATTATAAGCGTGGACGATGTCAAACAAGCCATTCAAGACTGTCCCTCTGAGAAAACCCCTGGTCCAGACAGAATTCCTGACGATCTATATAAAGCACTTCCAGATTTCTGGGGACCATTGCTTACCAATGTCCTGAGGTCGGCTGTGGCAGGCCCTTTAGTAGATTCCTGGAAAGAGGCGATCATTGTCCCGATTTTTAAGAAGGGAGATAGGGCAGACCCTTTGTGCTATCGCCCAATCTCTTTATTGGACAGTTCAGTCAAAATTTTAGGCCGAGTGATCCTAAATAAGCTAGAAGAATGGGCGACTGAATCTCACTCCCTTTCAGAAATACAATTTGGCTTTCGGCCGGGTGTGGGCACAGTAGAACAAACTCTCAACTTGACCCTTATAGTCCAGAAATATACCAAAGTTAAAAGAGGCTGTATACATCTAGCATTTATGGATCTGTCCTGTGCCTTTGATACAGATAACAGGGAGAAACTGTGGATGGTAATGCTGGATATGGGCGTGGATAAAGATATAGTCATCCTACTTAGTAAACTTCACGCCTGTACAGAGGCTCGGGTCCGTTATTCCCGGGAGGAAGGTATGACAGAGAAATTTCCCTCACTAAAGGGGGTTAGACAGGGTTGTGTTCTTGCCCCTTTTCTTTTTCTCTTGTATATAAACGGGTTAGAGAAATTTCTTTGTGAATCAGGGAAGGATTCCCCAGTCATCAATAATTCTCCTATCCCTGTACTCTTGTATGCAGACGATGCTGTACTCATCTCAAGGACAGCAAATGGCCTCCAGATTTTATTAAATGCTTTTAATACTTTTATGGGGAACCTCGGTCTTAAAATTAACAGAACTAAGTCATTTGTGATGAGGACCGGACCCAAATTAGCAAAAACAAAAGAATTTGTTTTAGATGGGCATGAGATACTTAAGGTCCCACATTTTACGTATCTGGGGGTCCCCATTGATGTAGATTTTAATTGGAAATTTTTAGTTAATATACGCTCAATTCAATTCCAAAAAGCCATTGAAGCAGTTTTTAGGTTTGCGAAAAGACTCCGACATAAACCTGTTAAGGAAATGATGACTGTTTTCTCCTCTAAGTGTTTCTCTATTGCGACATTTGGAGCCGGGGTTTGGGGGCATGCAGAATGCACAGGACTTCAGACTATAGAAAATAAATTTTTAAGAAGGTTATTAGCAGTTCCCCAATCTACATCAGTAATGTTCTGTCATAAAGAAGTAGGTTTGAGATACAAATCTAGCTATATAAAACTTCAACCTGTAATATTGTGGGTAAAAATCTGGACTAAGCCAGAAGCGTTTTTATGTAGAAAGGTGATACAGGATTGTCTCCTTTTGTCACGATTTCTGGATATACCCTGGCTTAGATATGTTTATCTCTCTCTCCTATCATTAGGATTAGGAGAATTTTTTCTTAAACCAGATACTTTAACAAGACAGGATATTAAGAAGGTTGAAGACATATTCTGGCAGAAAAACCAGGCTATGGAGTCAGCCTCTGGTGTAACGAGATTATGGACGAGGCACGAGACACAACAACTTCAACCAAAGTTGTATCTGACTGTTATCAATCACGAACGACAAAGGTTTTTACTCACGAGGCTACGTTTAAATATCCTACACTACCTGGTAGCATTTCCAGTATGTGGAACCTGGTTCAAGAACCTCCCTCCCTGTCGTTGTGATGGAAAGACACCTCATAGTACATTACATTTTATGCTTTTTTGCACTTTATATGCTGCTCCGAGAAAAAGGTTTTTACGTCCGTTATTTTTGTTTAACAGTATTAGAACTAGCCAGCTTGCTTATTCCCACTTACATAATCTGGGAAATATGGACATAATCCAGGCTGTGTTAAATTTTATATATGCTGCTCATGGTATTCGGAAAATGTATTATTAACGTTTTTTAGTAATTTTTATGATTGAGAAATTTGTGTGTTTTATTTATTTGATGTCTTTTCTGGTCTTTTTGTACCGAATAAAGTAATGAATGAAAATGAAATGATGATTCTTCTTACTAGCGTGGCAGCAGGGGCAGTTAGAAGAATGTTCTTGAAGATTTATGGTGGACAAGGGTCAGAAGGGCAGCCTGCTGGCCTGCTTGCCTTGACCAGATCCATAAATTCACTTTGTGATATTTGTTAGAAGGGATGCAGAGGCTGGGTTAGCCAGTCTTGTATGGAATCATCGTCCACTTTGGTGAGATGTATTATTTACTTGAATGTAACAGCTAGTCCACCTCCTCTTTTGCCTATACAATTTTGTGTGATAGTGTGCTTGGAGGAATGGCTTCATGCAATATTGGGGCCATGTCATCTTCTAGCTATGATTCAGTTATGAAGAGTAAGTCAGGTTGTGTCAGTGAATAGGTCGTAGATGTGGACCTTGTTCTTTGAGAGTGAGTGAGCATTTATAAGTAGGCAGTTTAGAGATTGTGTTTTGGTGGTGGTGTGACTTTGTTTTGTAGAAATTTGAACAATATTTGTTGAACTTGTAGCAGATGTGTCATTAGTGCTGGTATTAGCTGAATGAGGATAGCAATAGTTTTGGTTTTCTATATATTACTCGTCTAGCAGGCTTACAAGGCACTTTGAAGGGCCTGCATGTGTAGGTGGTGAAGATGGTGGTTGAGAGTGTTGTTTCCGTAGAGTAGCTTTTTGTGTAATAGAAATGGGGATGCAAACTTGGGAAGAGTGGCATGTTATTTATTTTGTTTGTGTCTGTTTAGGGTAAAAGGTAAATGGGTTAGGGGTGGTAGAGCATGGGGGTCATGTTTAAAGGCTCTAAATTGTGCAATGGATGAGTGCCATGTGAATGAGAATTGTTGTGTTGGCATATTTGTGTTAGGTGTTGGTGAAGAATGAAAATTTGGGAGTAAAGATGATTTAGGATGTATATTATTTGTGTAGTTAGGGGGGTGGAAATTGGTGTATGTTTCTAATTTGTGATGGAATGTATTATATGAAATTGTGTGTGTGTGAGATTTTTGATGTGTTAGTGTTGTGTTTGGTTTTTATGAGGTAATGAGAGGAAATATTGGTGTAGTGATTTTCTAAGAAGGATTTGTATGTAAAGTATTGTTGGTGAGTGGAAGTCGAATGGTTAAGGGTGTGGTGATGTGTTTTGGAGAAGGGTGTATGTGGTGTGTGAGAGGGGATGGATAAGAGTTATGAGTGCATTTGATTTGATAGCTTGAATAGGTAGTATGTGTGGTTGATTGGAGTGTAAAGATTGTTTGGTTCTGTGTTTTTGGTAAAATGAGGTGGAGGCTGTTGGTGGATAATATGAAGGAAGGCTGAGTATAGGTTTGACAGTGACAGAAATGGGTCTGTTAGGAGCAAGGACAGGATGATACATCAAAGTTATGTATAATGTCGCTTGGTGTTGTGTTGGTGATGTGTGGATGTGTTAGTGGTACAGGACACAGTAGTGTTTTGTGTGATACTGAGGGTGCCATTGTATGGTAGTTGAGGTGGAAAGGTATATGGTTGTGGTTTGTGTGTTTTTGTAGTGGTTGTTGAGGTACTGAAGTCTGAATAGGATTTGTTTGTAGTAAATCAGAATCAGCAGCTTGCATTTGTTGTAGTGTGTTTTATGTTTGAGGGTCTTGATGAATTAAGGGGGTGGCTGGTGAATGGCAAAGAGGGCAGCATTTCTGGTCCTAGGCCCAACCCAGCCCCTCCCAAACAAGCTAAAACAGGCAACTGCCCTTTTCCTCCCTACCCTTAACCTTGACGTCTGTGTGCTACGACGCCCTGAACCCTAGGCTTTAATAGCCCTATTGGCCAATCAGAACCCTAGTCCTAACCCAAACCAATCAGAATCCTAGCCCTAAGATCAATGGAAGACTTGGTCCTTTCAACCAATAACAGCCTGAACCCCAGCAACCAATCCAAAGCTAAACCCTAAGCCCTATGTCCAATAGAAATCCTAGCTGTATGAACCAATCAGAACCCCAAATCTATCGGCCAATCAGAACTCTAACCCTAAGATCGAAGTCTAATAAAAACCCTAGCCCTAGGAGCCAATCAAAACCCCAGACCTATCAGCCTATCAGAACTCTAACTGTAGGTGTAAATTTGTTGTATGTATTAGAGGGACTACGGACTCTAATTGGGGTTGTCTGTGTATTCTTTTTTATTTCTTGGGTATGTTTTTTGGATAAGATGGTTCACTACATATTAAGGTCCTTTCTTATCTTCTTGCTTTCCCCTCTAGGTTGTTTCTTTGACCCTTGGGAGTCGCTTCCTGCTTGAACCAGCGTGCCTCTAGAGGAAGAAAGGAGAAAAAACAGGTTTCAGGTAGGTGGTTTAATATTTATAGGACAGGTTCACCAGGGAAGGGAGTGAGTGTGGACGTGAGGAGGGATCACACAGGTGTCACATAGGCATAGGTGCTCGTGACAAAGCATTTCCCTTTTTCCCTCTAACCCACCTCTTGGGGTTAGTTCCCCTGATCGTCCTCTCACCCTCTCTCCTTCCCCTTTTACCCCATGGAAGATCCTGTAAGAAAATAGGATCGTACCTTGTACAGCCACGTCCCTCCAAGAACGTGCTAGGGCTTTCTGGTGTCAGGATCCTCTCTTCCTTCCCCCAATTTCACTCTCAGATGCTCTCCGTCACACCTGCTCTCTCTGTCCTCATCCTTCCTCGCTTTGCCTCTTCCCTCCTGTTCCTGCTCCTCTAGGTCTCCTTCATCCCTCGCATTGCTTTTCTCCTCCGGCACCTGCCTCTCTGCATCTCCTTGCTCCTCTGCGCCATATTCTTTTCTCGGGTTGCTGTTCTCCTCTTGCTTCAGCCGTACCACGTCTCCTCGCTCTCCCTCCCCCTCACCGTCGCTCACGCTGTCTGTTTTCTGCTCCTGGCCTCGCATGTCATCTTGACCCCGGAAATACTCTGAGGTCGCTGGGTCTCGTCGTCTGCGAGTGCCCCCGGGGCACTTTCCAGTGCCATCGTCAGAGGTTGCCACAGCAACTCTCTTTGCTGGCGGCAATCTTGTAACGGGCCACCGTTACACTAACCATAAGCCAAAATGCCAATAGAAACCCAAGCCCCAGGAACCAATCAGAGCACAGATGAAACAACTAGTAGGAAACCTATTTAAAGGGAATGTGACCTTAAGCACAGGCTGGTGAGCAGGGGCCAGGGAGCAGCTCTTCAAGCCAGAATCTCCTTGGATACAGACAGGCTCAATCCAGACTTTCCAGGTCCTGGTCAACCTTGCAGGTAAGGCCCAAATCTAAAGCCCCTACAAATACTGCTTTTCATGCACTTAAACAAAACACTTTTTCTAACCAAACATGAGTGCTACATACACTTGCCAAACACAGTTTAAAACATAAGACAGATTACGCAGTCTCCAAAACATACTCTGCTTAGCCTCTGAGATTTAGTTTGCCTTTTCATCCTTTAAAAAAACACAAGAGTGTGCACAGTACAAGGGAAAACTAGAAGAGAGATCTATCTATTTATCTATCTATCTGATCAATGGTATATACAAAGTCACTTTACAAATGATTCTAATACTTGGTCACAGGGGCTGAAAGTGGAAAATAAACACAACTGTACAGTTTGAATAATCACACATTGGAATAGAGAAACAAGAGAAATGAGAAGCCAAACATAATGCAGAATCCATTGCACTGTTTCAGGACAGTGAAAGGAAGTGGCAACAAAATCTTAAGAAGGGAATTAAAGTGGTCTCAGATGCCAATTCTATTGTTATACTTGTTTAGTTTGGAAAGGGTATCCTGCAAAAAAGTGAATAATTGGTGGAAAATTCCTTCTCTGAAAAGTTTGTTGAAAATGTTGACAAGATATGCCAAAGTCAAATATACCTGCCTTCGGTTTATATCAATAAACCCTAAAAGCATCACATCAATACATAATAAAAAATGCTTAAAAGTAAAACATCCATATTCACTTTGTTAAAAGGGAAATAATAGGCTGAAGATACCTGTTAAAATACCATTGCTAAAATGATCTAAGATAAAATATGATATGCAAAAAATACTTGCTAAAATACAAAAATTAGCCATTAAAATAGGAGATAAAAGACAAAGATACTATGTTTGAGAAGTAATGAAAAACAGATGAAAAGAAAAAAAAGTACAGAGAAACTTGATAAGGAAGTGAAAATCATAGAACAAATAAAATTTCTAAGAAACAGAGGACTATGAGGTAGGAAGGGTATGTTACTTTGCAAGCAATACAATAACTTAGGGGAGAAATAAAGCAGTGGATAAAACAACCATGCCATTGATTTTTTCGATTAAAGAATCATTGGCATCAGATATTAATAGTCTACAAACCAGCTACCTCACCTATCATTGTTTGACTTTATACTTGTGTGTGACCATGTACAGTGCTCTGTGCCATTTCGTCTATGTTTGGGCTGTGGAAATACCTACATACATGCAAGTATACATGCAGCTACAGACTCTAGTGATGGAGAAGGCATGTCAAATCACATCACCACTTATGAAATCAAATTATCTTTTTTAGATGAGATGTGGTTGGTACACCAACAACACCAAAGGCACGAAGGATAGGAAAGCAACAGTAGCAAAGAAAGAGAAGGGATGTGGCATGGGAAGAACCAAGAAAAATCAAAAGAGGAAAGGAGAATGACGAGTAAAGAGGATGAAAACATGAACAAGGAAGATGAGGCACAATGCACAACAGGTAAAATAATGATTATCAATTCAGTCAAACATCACCTTAATAGTACAGAAATGGCAGTACTAGTTAAAGGATTGACCTTTTTCCCTATGGCACATTATGGCTATGGAACAAGAATTGATCAATGAAAGTTTGGAAAATAAAATTGGCAAAATAGTTGCAATGAAAGCCTAAAAATTCTGTAAAACTACAACAAGAGCCTTGCCAACACCAATGTTCAATTTTACTAAGTGAAATTTTACCACCCCCATCAAAATTAGACAACTTCACCACAGATGGATGGGAAATACAGGGACAACAACTATTGGAAAACTTTGGGTTTAGAGAACCTGGGCACAGGACTACTTGGAAACCAGAAGAAATCAGAGTACTGCCTATTCTCCAACTGGACAATAAATCAATATTTATCAAAAACTGGTCATAACAGATTAGGAACAAATGAAAAGAAAACACACACAGCACAACTTATTAGAACAAAAAGAGCACTGAAATCCTTATGACATGACAACACCATAGTAATGAATGCTACGGCCCAGGGGATAATGCTGTTTTAACAGATGACGTAGACTACATATTGGAGACAGAAAGGCAATTGTTTGATACTTAGGGGGTCATTCTAACCCTGGCGGTCCAAGACCGCCAGGGCTAAAATGACGGGGGCACCGCCAACAGGCTGGCGGTGCCCCGCTGGGCATTCTGACCGCGGCAGTTCGGCCGCGGTCAGAAGTGGAAAACCGGCGGTCTCCCGCCGGTTTTCCGCTGCCCAAATGAATCCTCCATGGCAGCATTCTGACACCCATACCGCCATCCTGTTCCTGGCGGTTCTCCCGCCAGGAACAGGATGGCGGTATGGGGTGTCGCGGGGCCCCCGTAAGAGGGCCCCAAAAAGAATTTCAGTGTCTGCTTTGCAGACACTGAAATTCGCGACGGGTGCAACTGCACCCGTCGCACCTTCCCACTCCGCCGGCTCAATTCTGAGCCGGCGTCCTCGTGGGAAGGGTGTTTTGCACTGGGCTGGCGGGCGGCCTTTTGGCGGTCGCCCGCCAGCCCAGTGCAAAACCCAAAATACCCTCAGCGGTCTTTCGACCGCGGAGCGGTATTTTGGAGGGGGAAAAACTGACAGCAAATCCCAATGACGGAACCTACGGAAATTTGTGAGAGAAAACTGATCAAATGGGAAGAAGTAGGTTTAATAGATGAGGAGGAACATACATTTCTAGGAGTCAATCACACCGTCATACCTGCAATATAGTTCTTGACAAGAGTATAGGAAAATCTAACCAAACTACCAGTCTTTGCCAAAGGATAGATATTTTAACCCGTGTCTTTCTACATTTTTAAAGTTTAAGGTAAAAACTACCACCTAAAATATCAAACTGCCAACTGCAGAATTCTAGTTGCGTGAGACTAGATCAAAGTCAAAAATATGGCCAACCATGATGGAGTACAGGTCTGATACGGGAAGTGGATTGGGCCCATTCGGACTTAAAGGAAATTTTGTTCAAAAATGTCTGACAAGGTAAAGTTCAGCGGGGCAAGTCTGTGGGTGGTGTTTGAGGAGGAGGCGTCGTCATCGGGGAGCCGCTGGACAAAGACACAGTGAAGATTTCTATGTTCAGAAGTGGAAAACCTACAGGGACTGAGCTGCAAGCTGTAGCTGATGAGGGCTACACAACACCGGGTACCCCTTCTCCAAAGGACTGCTGAATAGGATTTGCTGCTTCGGAGAAGGAAGTAACAGAAGCTGCCCCAAAGTCAGTCCGAATGGCGACGCACCTTGGACGGATCAACAAGCGTGTTTGTCCGGTCTCTTCTCAGCTATCATAGTACTTTTTAGGAAAACATCTACCCAAGTTTTGGATTTTGGCTATCCAGGCACATTTAGCACCACTTCCAAGGGTCCATGACTGAGGAGGCACCACTTGGACGGTCAGCACTCACTCTGGCTGGGTCCAGGTGCAGGTTCAAGATGGAAAGAGACTTTTCTGTCTCTGAGGCTCCGATCAGGAAGCCAGCTAACTTGCCTTTGAGAGTGGAACAGGGCTCAAGCAGCAGGGCAGACCTCTGGGGGGCTTCAAGGGAAGATTCAGGCAGCATACAGATACATTAAGCAACTAGTGATTTACATCAAGCTATGATGCACTAGGATGACATAGAAATCTTAAAAGTATGTAAAATGGAAGCCACCTGTCCTGCATGCATAGGACAGATGAAAGTGACCTCATTCCGCCGGAATTAGTCGTCATGGCGGAAGGCGGTCAGAACTGCTAGGCAACTTCTCATTGGTTAACATTGATATCTATGGGAAACTGGGGCCAATGATGATCACCGCCAGCGGTGATGGTCAAGACCGCGGCGGCAGTGACCGCCATTTTCTATAGTCCAGCTCACTTGACTCCTGAAACTCGAGCAAGCAAGACCTCCACTGTGTAAGCTGCTGTATTCTGTATCTGGATGCCACAATGGCACGTCCTGCAGGAGATCGGGTCCCAGCCTTCACCCTGGAAGAACTTGAAAAACTGGTGGAAGGGGTTCTAACCCAGTATGGACAGTTGTATGGGGCTCCAGATAAACATGTCAGTACAATGTGAAATACTTATCAGCTATGGTGGTGTTTGACATCGAAAGTGTGTGAATATTGACATGGCATGATTGACTTTTGGGGTTGTGCTGTATGAATGATAATGGCGTATTGTAGACTCTGTATGAGCATGTGCTGTGCATGCTGTGTGTAGGCCACTGCTGTAGGAGTACTGTAACTCTACATTAATATATCCTTTTGTCTGTGTCTCCCATGCAGGTCAGCACCCATCAGAAAATGGGGTTATGGAGAGCCATCGCCCAGCAAGTGCTTGACACTGGGGGTCCATAGCCAGCGGAGCACCCACTACAGAAAGAGGTGGGAGGACCTGAAACACTGGGCCTGGAAGACCACAGAAGCCCAGCTGGGGACATCCTCCCAACAAGGGAGGGGTGCCCGTCGGACCCTGACCCCCCCTAATGGCCTGCATATCAGCAGTGGCCTACCTGGAGTTAGATGGGCGCTTGAAGGCAGCACAGCAGCCATAAGGGGGTGAGAATAGACTGTTTAATATCAGTTGTATGGACTCCTATTGTGTTAGTTAGATTACTTAGGTACTAATGAGGTGTGTGTACATTAGATGAGATTATAGTCCTGGTTATTACTTCCACTGTTTAGAAGTGGTGTAAGTTAGCTATTATACACCATGCAAGCAGTTACCAAACCTTAATTCCCTATCCCTGAGTCGGCTTTCGATAGCCAATGTCATCTAGTAAGGGCTGATATTGGATTATGAGTTATGTGAGTCCTGTGAGTAGGGAACTTCTACTGTGAAATAATTGCATTGTCAATTGACTTCTGTACATCTTGAGTCTTCTACCAACCTGTCCTATATTTTGTGTGCAATGTACTTTTCCAGGACATTTGAAAAACAATGTGTCAAAAGTGTCAGATTGGCAAGTACATGTGGGTAGTTGGTAGTTTTTGCCATTGTAGAAAGACTGATGGCAGTCTGCAGCAAGTCCAAACTAGTCCTTTTGTTAGAATTAGGAGGTAGCAGCTTGGATATTAGGTTATGTCTTCATGACCAATATTAGGGGACAATGTATCATAGGCATTCCTTGCCATGCCAGAGGAGGAGTAGATAACTTGTCGGTATGTGTACAAGATGGGTAGGTATTGACCCTTTCCTCCCTTTCTTTCTCTACCACCTTCTCTCCCTGTCCTCTTCTATCATTGTGTGCATCAGCATTATCAGGCAAAGGAGAAGGGGCACCAGCGAGGGGGGAAGCTGCAGCCCATGGGACCCAGGAGGCAGAGTCCACCAACACCGAAGGGACCAGTGGGACAGAGGACGAGGGGAGCACCACGGAGGAGACCGGTACAGCTACATCATCGAGAGCACACATAAATACCATCATTCACCCACTACAACAGACAAAGGGGGTCATTACAACCCTGGCGGTCCAAGACCGCCAGGGCTGTTGTGACGGAAGCACCGCCAACAAGCTGGCGGTGCATTCCGGGTCATTACGACTGCGGCGGAAGCGCCGCGGTCGCACCGCCGGGTCCGGTGTTTTTCCGCCACAATGGCCCCGGCGGTTCTAATCCGCCAGGGCAGCGCTGCCCAGGGGATTACGAGTCCCCCTACCGCCAGCCTTTTCCTGGCGGTTTGAACTGCCAGGAAAAGGCTGGCGGTACAGGGAGTAGCGGGCCCCTGCACTGTCCATGCCACTGGCATGGGCAGTGCAGGGGCCCCCTGACAGGGCCCTGTGCAGCTTTTCACTCTCTGCTATGCAGACAGTGAAAAGCGCGACGGGTGCAACTGCACCCGTCGCACGGCCGCAGCACCGCCGGCTCCATTTGGAGCCGGCTCCTGTGTTGCAGCCGAGATCCCCGCTGGCCCGGCGGGCGGAAACCAGGTTTCTGCCCGCCGGCCCAGCAGGGATCTCGAAATGACCGCGGCGGGAGTGCGGCCGCATTGGCAGATCAGATCTTGGCGGGCCGCCCGCCAAGGTCATAATGAGGGCCAAAGTGTGTAAGTAGAAACACAGGCGCCACAGGACACGCCACAAGCATGCACACAGTCAACACACACCTGCAGACGAAACAACAGCTGCTTCCTACACTGTCTCCACCACCACCTCCTCCATCACAGTCACACCACCACTCACACCTGCTATCACTACATCATCACTCCCTGATCCTGCCGCCAGTCCTGTCATACCCACAGACACCACAAGAGCAGACCCGCAGACATCCACCCTGAGGAAATTCGATTTTTAATACGATCGTATCGACCCGCCATTTTGTGGCCCGCCGCCATTTTATGTTGCCTTCACTCAGGCAGCACAGCGAACGAAGTCCATTCTGCCTTTTCTGCTTATTCTGCAACATGGTGTTCAAAACAGCCTTCTGCCTCTATCTTTACAAGACTGGTATTAAGGTCTGACCGAGTACACTAATCCCTGTCTGGTTTTCTAATCCTTGTTTCAACTATCTGTAGGCTCACACTATTCTCCGCCGATCTTATCTTATCGTCTGGCCTTCGCTGTCCTTTGCTAGTATTCTCTCATTTCACAACTGTCCTCCAAACGCACACAAACTTATCACACCACATGCAACTTCGTTGTGGATCGGTTAATGAATTAGTTCAAGGGAGGGGTGACAAACACAGCTGGAGGGGAGGCAACCTTAAGTCACTTGATACTTTGTTCTGTCTTGTTTTCCGACATTCCTATTGACTCTGTTCTATCTTTACGTTATTCTTACTGGCTCCTTTCTATGTGTTCTGGGAGTGTATGTAGTTAATAAATGGTTTTTATACGGTATATAAGATTGTGCGCCACAAAGTAAAGTGGCAGTCTCCTGAGAACATACCTTGTGTACTTCTTGGACAACTGTACTAGCTGCAGCTAATAAAATCTGATCTTTTACGCCTGACAGAGTGTCCCGTGTCTCTGTTAGTTGAGGCAGGTGAATCCAAGGAGATTTCAGGCGTACCCTGCGCCGCCAGGCCCATAAGGTTCTGGTTCTTCAACTGGCGCCCAACGTGGGGCGGCTTCAGCGGTACCGGTTCTGCCTGAAGGTCGTGAGGAACCCCGCGGGAAAATTCTGGAGGAATCGCGAGCCACGTCAAGCGACCCCTGTATGTCGAAGTGGTCCGAAGGTCTTTTTCAGCGCGGTTACTCCTTCCTGACGGCTACTGACGACTGCTGCCCTGACTGCCGCCCTGCCTTGGCCCTTTCTTTGATGATGTATGGTAAAGCGAGACGATAGACGGGCCTCTGTTGGTGTAAGAAGACATCCTTAGTTAAGTATTTGGTGGGTCGCGCCCACAAATTTTGGTCTTTGTTTTGTCCTTAGGTCCTTAGATTTGGCCATTGCAGTGGCCAAAGCCGAGGGGTAAGTGCATTTGTGCTGTGTAAACTGAAAGTTTTACCCCCTTGATGTTTGTGAACAGCCAGTAAAAATCGTGAGATGTCTGGTCTGACTAAGTTTGGAAAACTTTGTTGCTTTGGTTGTAATAGGGACTCCCAGCTTGAGGACTCCTGTCCGATTCCTTCGGTTGGAACTCCCACATATGAGCTCTATTCTAAACATGGTGTTGGTCCTATTGCCTTTAATAAGACATGGACCCGATATACAAAGAAAGATGGTGTTTTAAAATGGCCAGAAAATGGTAGTTTCGAAACTGATGTGCTAGATAATTTAGAAGCAACGTTATTTAAAAGAAAAGCCCGGCCGGCAATGTTTGACTCTTTTCGCCTTTGGCGTAAGGAAGCCAAACAGAGAGAAATTAAACAAGCGAAACGAGATAGGAAAACACAGGGAATGACGATTATACAGGCTGCTCAGCAATTCAAAGATGATGAAATAGATAATGCAATGGAAATTTCAGACAGACAGCATCGAATGGCAATAGATAAATGCTATCCGACGTTGCCTATCTCTTCCCTTGATAAGAGAAAAGATTTTGAGGAAGATTCCTTAATGTCCCACTTATTGAAATTGCCTCCGCCCTATGTACAAGGTGCTAATGCACCCCCGATGTTACAGCCTATTCAGCCGCCAGTTGTGCTTCCGCCTGCTCCAGCTTTTCCACATTTGCCTCCTCAAGTATTGCCTATGCCAGCTTTGCCTTTAACTCCTTTGCCTTCTGCTCCTTTGGCAATTCCTAATGCTCCTTCAGTTAATTCACCTAATACCTTGTCCCCTATCCTTATGTCAAATTCTCCATCTATGCGTAAGCGATTTGCAGATACTGTCTCTGGTCTCTTATCACCTTTCTTTGAAGCTTTAAATGTGTCTCCAGCTTTTTCTCGAAGACAGTCTCGTAGTCAATTCCCAGACTCCGAAGAGCGAGAAAAATTGGACTCACTTGCTTGTAGATGGATCAAGAAGGGTCCCCAATATAGTACGTCTGATATTATGTCCACCTTTCTGCAATGGAATGCACCTACGCAGAGATATGTTTTTAAAGTTATGTGCGATACTCTCGCTAAAGAATGGGAGGATATGAATTTGGGTTCGGTCCCACAGGATCTGTTAGATGTTCAGGCTGACTTTGACAAAGGACTTATTGTGGGTCCTAAGGTTGAAAACGCTGTCAGAACACTTATTTCTTTCAGATCCCTATTGTTCTCACAGACTTTTCCTGATTCTGATCCTTCAGTTAGGACAGCACTGAAAAACTATCCCATGAGAGAGGTTTCTCCAATATGGAAGGAAGAAGTTGCAGCAGCAGGTGCTAATCCAGCTATTCCTGCGCATTTTCAGCGCATATGGATACATGTCCCCTGGAAAAGGTCTGAAGTTTTAGCACTTAAACAGTCACTACCAGATTCACGCAAAAATCCTGCTGGTTACTATAAAGAGTTGTCGCAAACAGTTGATGCATGTACTATGAATCTAGCAGATATTGACATGTTGATGGGAAATGTAGTTCCACAGACAATATGGGCTAAAATTCGTAGAGAGGATCACGCTCAAGAATTAGGCGGCGATTGGAACGCTATTATTGCCGCAGATAGAGGTCAAGTAGGTGGTGCAAAGCCCGACGCTTTGATCTCAGAACTCCCTGGTAGGATTATTACATTAATGAAAACAATGATGCCTGCTTTGAGAGTTAATTGGGATAAGCTAGCAGCATGTAAACAAAAGAAAGATGAAAGTGTTTCCGATTTCTTTACCCGATTCGAGGAGACATTCATTGATCACAGTGGTCAAGATATGGCTACAGAAGGGGGACAGCGATTATTTGTGGATAAGTGCGTATATAACTTGCTTCCTGAACTATCACACAAGCTAAAAGACTCCGAGAGTTCATGGGCAGTTTCTTCTTCCGCCCAGATATTGGCTACTGCACAATATTATGAAAATAGAGACAAAGAAGAAAGGGAAAAACAAGAGAAAAAGACGAAAGAATTAAAAACTAAAGTTCTCTTGCAACAGGCTTATCCTCCTCGTTATGTTCAGCCTCAGTTTCAACAGCCTCCGCAGTTTCAGAGGTTGTATCAAAAGCCTGAACCATTCATTCCAAGACCTTTGCTAGGTCCCAATCAATGTGCTTATTGTAGGGAGGAAGGTCATTTTAAGAACAGTTGTCCGGCATTGTTGCAGCGTAATGGAGCAACATCTGCTTCACGAGGTCGTGGTGGTCTTCAGTCAGCAAATAGAGGTAGAGGTCGAGGTGTGTTAACCCAAGGGCAGCGTTCTTTTGTTCCTCCAAATTCCGGAAATTACTTTGACCAGCAAAATGTTAGGTCTACACAGTATTACAGTGAGGATCAGTATATTGAAGGAGGGAATGAAAGTCTTCATTTTGAATAGGACAGCCATGGACAAAGTAAGGGGGTTACGTCAATTCCAGTGGATCAGAATGGACCTTATGTTAATGTCACTACAATGGGTGTTTCAGAGCCATTTCTTTTAGATACTGGTGCCATGAGAAGCTCTATCATTCATTCTAAACTCCCTGGCGCACCTTTGTCTGGCTTAACGAATGTATCTGTAGGATTTTCTGGCGCCCCTGTTCGCAATCCAGTTTCTTGCCCTTTGCCTGTTTCAATAGGCCCTTATGATTTAGAAGCTCCGCTTCTTCTGACGAATGGTTGTGGTGAAAATCTGTTGGGTTTAGATCTATTAAAAAGAATGCATGCTACGATATATTGTTCACCTTCTGGTGTATACCTCACTCTAGGACAGAAAATGACTAGTCCAATGTACTTATCAAAAGATCAATTCCCACCTGAATTGCTTTCTCTTCCCGAAACGCTTTGGGCTACGGGTCCGAATGACGTTGGTTGTCTTGAGATCCCACCTTATGTTGTTACTCTTAAGCCCAATGCTGAAATGCCACGTATTCCGCAATACAGAATCTCTACTGAAGGTGAGAAAGCACTTCTGGAAATTGTCCATGATTTGATTCAGAAGGGTGTGGTTGAGGAAACGAGAGGAAATACATGTAACAGTCCTGTTCTTCCGGTTCTTAAACGCACTGATCCTTCTCAGCCTCCTGTTTATCGTTTTGTAATTGATCTTCGGGAGGTAAACAAGATTGTCGTACCGCAGTTTCCTGTAGTCCCAGATATCACTGCTCTGTTGACGATGATACCTTCTACAGCGACTTGGTTTTCAGTTATCGATTTAAAGAATGCTTTCTTTAGTATTCCCATCGCCGAAGAGAGTAGAGATATTTTTGGTTTTTCCCTCGGAGGCCGAAGCTTCCGGTTTAAACGCGCACCTCAAGGTTATTGTGAAAGTCCCTCTGTTTACAGTCAAGCTCTAAAATGTCATCTTGATGCCTTTTCCTTACCGTCCGGTGCCGCTCTCATTCAGTACATGGATGACTTATTAGTTGCCGCTGATTCAGAGGAGATTTGCAAAAACGTGACCGTTGCACTGTTGCGTCATTTGTTTGATCTGAATCACAAGGTTTCTCCTTCTAAATTACAATATGTCTGTCGCGAGGTGACTTATTTGGGTCATCTCTTGTCAAAGGAGGGACGACGATTGACCCCCGAACGAATTCAGGCAATTGCACAAATGTCAGTGCCATCCACACAAAGAGAGGTACGTGCCTTTTTGGGCATTACTTCTTATTGTAGACAGTGGATTCCGAGTTTCTCTTTATTGGCTAAACCGCTGTTGGCGCTAACTTTAAAAGATACGCCTCAGCCTCTTCCGTGGACTGACGAGTGTCAGAAGAGTTTTACTGATTTGCGTATTGCTTTGTGTTCTGCTCCTGTATTGGGTACTCCTGATTACAGTAAGCCCTTTACGCTCTATGTCCACGAAAGAGAGGGTTGTGCATTGTCAGTCTTAACGCAGCGTTTTGGAGATCAACAGCGACCATGCGCATATTTCTCAGCTACGTTAGATCCAGTAGCTAAAGCATTGCCTAGTTGTCTTAAGGCGACAGCGGCAGCAGCAATTTCTATTCGACAGTCTGCTG
Organism: Pleurodeles waltl; assembly: GCF_031143425.1. Taxonomy (NCBI): domain Eukaryota; kingdom Metazoa; phylum Chordata; class Amphibia; order Caudata; family Salamandridae; genus Pleurodeles; species Pleurodeles waltl. Next base: position 1,413,482,748 of record NC_090447.1, on the reverse strand, counting down.
GAGTAGTGCTAGATAATACTCTCATTGTTATGGTGCCACATGCAGTGGATACTTTACTAAATAGGACAAAAACGCAGCATCTTACGAGTGCTCGGTTGTCAGGATATGAGCTGACGCTTTTGGCTAGTCACATACACATCAAACGATGTAATACCCTGAATCCAGCTACTTTGTTGCCTCTTCCAGAAGAGAGAGATGTCTCTGAACAGCATGATTGTTTTCTCCGTACTGAAGAAGAGACTAAGGGTAGAATTGACCTAAAAGACACGCCATTAGTGAATCCAGATGGAACACTATGGGTAGATGGTTCTTGTTTCAAGCTCCCGAATGGAGATACAGTTTCAGCCTACGCTATTACTACTTTGCATACGATTGTGGAGACAGCACGCATTAGACATAATTCAGCTCAGGCAGCTGAATTGATAGCCTTAACTAGAGCGTGTGTGTTATCCAAAGGAAAAAGAGTAAACGTGTACACTGATAGCCAATACGCTTTTGGTGTAGCGTTTAACTTTGGGCGCTTATGGAAGGAAAGAGGATTCTTTACTTCCCATGGTACTAAGATACAACATGGTCAATTAGTGACTGAACTTCTTGAGTCACTTACAATGCCTACTCAGATAGCGATCGTGAAGTGTAGTGCACACAAAAAGATTGTGGACGATGTTGGTCGAGGAAATGCATTTGCAGATGAGGTAGCGAAAAAGACAGCCAGAGACAACACAAGTCGAATGTATGTTGCAGGTCCCGCAAACTGCGTAAGAGAAAAGGGAATGTGTGAAGATACAGTAGAGAGTGTGAAATCAATTCAAGGAGAGGCTACGGAGAATGAGTTGAGAAAGTGGAAGGAAAGTACAGGAATGTTAGATGAGATGGGATGTTGGGTTGAATTATCAGAACATCAACGTTGGCTGTTACCAGATGCTTATGTACTACCTGTAGTTACTATGGCACATGGTCCAGCTCACCTAAGTGCAAAAGGAATATGTAAACTTCTGGCTCCAGTGTGGCAAAATGAGGGGATCCCAAAGTGTGCAAATAATGTAGTAAAACATTGTATTGTTTGCTTGATATACAATCCGGGAAAGGGAACCCCAACTCCAGCAGGTCATTTTGCTCCTCCAACATATCCATTTGAGGTGTTGCAGATCGATTATATTCACATGGAACGATGCAACAACCTCAAATATGTTCTGGTGGTAGTATGTGCTTTTTCTAGATGGGTAGAAGCCTACCCTCTGAAGGACAATACTGCTTTATCAACTGCCAAAATACTTTTGAAAGAATTCTTCCCTAGGTTTGGTTTGCCGCGCATTGTCTGGAGTGACAATGGGAGCGAATTTGTGGGTCAAGTCATGCAAAAAGTTTGTGCAGGTCTTGGCATAAAACAGAAGTTCCACGCGGCGAATCACCCACAGTCGGCTGGTTTAGTAGAATGCTACAATGGAACCTTGAAGCTTAAAATTGCTAAGGTGCAAGCTAGCACAGGACTTAATTGGCCTGATGCTTTACCATTGGCTCTTCTGTCCACCAGAACAGCAGTACACTCTCGTTTGGGGCTTAGCCCTTACGAAGTGATATTTGGTCGCCCAGCTAATGTATGGGGAGTTCCTCGCCCTAAGAAATACTCAGACTTGCCATACCCGATGTTGATTGACTACTTGCATGACCTTACAACTAAATTGCGTGTTCTTCATCAACAGGTTCAGAGTGCTCTACCAGAGGCTTCCACAGACCCAGGTCATTCCATCCGACCAGGTGACTGGGTCTGCACGAAAAATTTCCAACGACAGAGAAATTTGGAACCCAGATGGAGAGAGCCACGCCTGGTTCTTTTGACCACAAGAACAGCAGTTAAAGTCGAAGGAAAGAAAAACTGGGTGCATGCCGTGCACTGCAAGAAAGTGCCTTTGCCCTTGCCTTTCGATCAGTGGGTCCGTAGAGGCATCAGTGACTCTGAAAGTGAGAAAGTTCCGCAATTTGTACCATTCAGTGATGCGCGTCTAATTGGAACACTTTCTGAGAAAGAGGACGACGACATCCTTCAAGAAGCAATACCATCGCATCGTCGCTTGAACACGACAAATCCAGGAACATTGTTTCAAAACCAGACTGCCTCTGGACAGGAACGCTATAATTTGAGACCAAGACCAAAGAACTTGTAAATTTCTCTCCTATGTAGTACTCTATCCCGGTTGCAGGGTCACGGTAGGAGTCTTAGTTACGACCTGAGTAAGTGGCAATAGGCCTGCAGGACCTCACAGTGTCATAGGACGGTAGATAATCGTGACTACAGTGATTGAGGAAGATTGCCGTGAGCATCCACTTAGAAAGATGGAGGCTACATTAGATAAAAGAGAAAGTAAAAATGTAAAGAATAATTGTAAAGAAATATGTAGTTGTTGTAGTATTGCTCTATGCGTCATTATATTGTCGTGTATTCTTTTGGCATCTGTAAACTGGATCATTATTACTCTGCAGCAAAAAGTTGTCCCTTCTCCTACCTCTACATCTTCTTCTACTATCTCTCCGCACCTATTTCACACTCTTCCCCAGCATGAACTCATCAGAAGAACTGAATACTTTAACAATTCCTTCGTCCAGTTGTTACATCAACATCAGTTAGTGATCAATACAACTGACTGTTGGGTGTGTGGACTCATACCACATACGGTAGAAAAAGGAATGCCATATTTAGTTCTTCCATTCTCCTATGAAGGTTCCGCTTGGGCTTATTTTGTCATTTTCAATAATGCATATCAAAGTAAAATTAAACAACCTGTCAGTTCACATAGTGTTGGTTCAGATTTCAGTCATAGTTTATTGATAAAGGGAATGGTAGCTTTGGCTAAAATCATGGAAAAAAATGAAGCTTCCATAGATGAAAGAAAAGCATATACCAATTGGAACATAACTAATTACATTTCCAGCCTCAATGATAAGGTTAAGCAAGGAAAATCTCCTCCGATACGGGTCATACCCCAACAAGGAAATTTCTGTCAGCAAATAAATGGTAGAACTCCAAACACCGGACAAAGAGAAAGTTTATGTTCCCATACATATGTTTATTCAGCCCTGAATTCACTGCCGTTAGTACCATCTCAAGGTACATACTTCGTTTGCCACGATAGGGCTTATACATGGTTGCCAGCTGATTTCTCTGGTACTTGTTATATAGCCTTTCTTCTTCCCCCTACATACACCGCTCCTGCGAACCATCATAAAAATAGATATGGCAGAGGGATTGTGGATTCGAAAGACACAGCAGGACAAGAGGGAGGAGATTTCCTCAAAGGATTTCTTCCCTTCTGGGGTCCAATGGCCAACAGCAGAAATATAAGGCAATTGGTTCGTGTCGTAGAAACCACCATAGACATCACTGTAGGAGCTTTAAGTAACATTACAGCTGAACTACAGGCTGATCGTCTTATGACCTTGCAGAACCGTGTTGCCTTAGACTTTGTTCTTGCGGACCGTGGTGGAGTATGCAAATTGATCGGATCAAGTTGCTGTATTTTCATACCTAATGACGCTCTAACAGTATACCAAGCTATCTCTAAGTTACACATAATCTCCGAGTCGATTCATCAGGACGAAGGAGATTGGTCCTTTTCAGAGTGGTTTTGGGGATTACTGTCCAAATGGGGTTGGAAGGTATTGACATTCTTTGGAGTAATTTTAGCTTTTATATTCTCTTGTTGTCTTTGTATGCACTGCGGTCCTGCCATCTGCAACCTATGTGCTACTGCATGTATTCCCAAACCCAAGTCACAAAGAGCAGAGAATATCAAAATGATGGTACAGCAACAGCTTGATGACCTCATGGCCATAGACATCGACTCAGATTAACATGAGTTTGTGTATCTTGCCTGAGTTCTGGCAAAAGGAGGGTCTGAGGAAATTCGATTTTTAATACGATCGTATCGACCCGCCATTTTGTGGCCCGCCGCCATTTTATGTTGCCTTCACTCAGGCAGCACAGCGAACGAAGTCCATTCTGCCTTTTCTGCTTATTCTGCAACATGGTGTTCAAAACAGCCTTCTGCCTCTATCTTTACAAGACTGGTATTAAGGTCTGACCGAGTACACTAATCCCTGTCTGGTTTTCTAATCCTTGTTTCAACTATCTGTAGGCTCACACTATTCTCCGCCGATCTTATCTTATCGTCTGGCCTTCGCTGTCCTTTGCTAGTATTCTCTCATTTCACAACTGTCCTCCAAACGCACACAAACTTATCACACCACATGCAACTTCGTTGTGGATCGGTTAATGAATTAGTTCAAGGGAGGGGTGACAAACACAGCTGGAGGGGAGGCAACCTTAAGTCACTTGATACTTTGTTCTGTCTTGTTTTCCGACATTCCTATTGACTCTGTTCTATCTTTACGTTATTCTTACTGGCTCCTTTCTATGTGTTCTGGGAGTGTATGTAGTTAATAAATGGTTTTTATACGGTATATAAGATTGTGCGCCACAAAGTAAAGTGGCAGTCTCCTGAGAACATACCTTGTGTACTTCTTGGACAACTGTACTAGCTGCAGCTAATAAAATCTGATCTTTTACGCCTGACAGAGTGTCCCGTGTCTCTGTTAGTTGAGGCAGGTGAATCCAAGGAGATTTCAGGCGTACCCTGCGCCGCCAGGCCCATAAGGTTCTGGTTCTTCAACCCCACACACGATATCCCCACTCACCACGACAACCATCATGACCACATGCAGCACATTCACCTTACTTGTAGCCACTACCCCAACATTCACTCACACATCTTGCATACCATCTCCCTCCATCTCATCCCTCCTCCTCCCAAGAAACATAAACACCCTCACTCACCCTCCCAACATACACCCACGAGACACAAGCACACATTGCACATACCTGCACCCACGTCCAGCACACCAACACCTCCTACAACCACTCCCTCTACCTCCACTCCTAAACCTTTTACCAATGACCACCCTGTGTACCCAAAAAACATTCCATGCCAGTATTGACCTGTTCCCTGCTCCTGTCCCATCTTGTGATGCCTCTAAGCACCACGGGGGTCATTACAACATTGGCGGTAAAAGCCGTTTACCGGCGTGCAGAAGACCGCCAACACACGCGGCCGTGGAATTCCGCCACAGCTATTATGACCCACATCTCGAAATCCGAGAAAATTCAGACACCCACACAAGTCCGCCACACCAAAGGTCAGTGATAAACTGGCAAAAAAAAAACCTCCACCGTCACGCCAACAGAAATACGCCCACACTATCACGACACACGAATCCACGTGGCGGTCTTTCAACCGCGGTATTCCATTGGCGGTACACACCGCCGTGCTCAAAGTACACACACTTCTACAAAACACCGCCACATTGGACAATTTGAAATACACACACCTGATACACATACACACACCACTCCCACACACCCAATACAATATAAAACCCACACCCACATCACCCACAAACCCCTATGACCACTATTACAGAGGGAAGGCCAGAGAGAGACACGACCATCCACAAACTAGCAGCCACAGGCACACAACACCATCACCCACACAACTTCCATGCACAAAACACCACACACCACTACATATCACCACACTTATCACCACACACCCCACCCCACACATCACCTACACCACCCCATGGCACAACAAAGAGGAGGAGCTCAGGGTCATGGTGGAGGAAATCGTCCGGGTAGAGCCACAGCTATTTGGAGCACAGGTGCAGCACACCTCAATTGCAAGGAAGATGGAGCTATGGCGAAGAATAGTCGACAGGGTCAACGCAGTGGGACAACACCCAAGAAATCGGGATGACATCAGGAAGAGGTGGAACAACCTACGAGGGAAGGTGCGCTCTGTGGTCTCAAGACACCACCAGGCGGTTCAGCGGACTGGCGGCGGACCCCCACCTCCTCACCCATAACTAACAACATGGGAGGAGCAGGTCTTGGCGATTCTGCATCCTGAGGGCCTCGCAGGAGTGGGTGGAGGAATGGACTCTGGTAAGTCAAATCTTACCTATTACATCCCCCACCCTACCTGCATGCTATCGCATACCCCCACCCTCGCCCCCACCCCTATCACTCCAACTCCTCACAAATGTACCAATATCACAAACCACACATCCCAACACCAAGCCCTGCATGCAACACCAACGCATGGACACCCATAACTAAACCTTGCCCACTGCACATACCCATACACCCCCCTAAACTATTATCACACAAGCCCCCACACAGGAATGCCAGCACTGGGGTACACGGTCACCCACCCATTGCACACCATGACACACACAGATGCAGTAATCATGCTTTTACACCCCTGCAGGACCACTACCCAATGTCACCAGACAGGAGGGTCCAGACATCTCCACCCCACCCACAGAAGAGGCCCACAGTGATGACAGCAGCTCTGTCCAACTGGATCTAGATGACCAGCCCAGACCATCGTGGGCCTCGGGACAGTCGGTTCCCCTCACACAGGCACAGGCCACCACAGACCTTCCCCCCTCTGGTAACACCAGCACAGCACCCACCCAGCAGGCCCATACCTCCATCCCCAGGACACGTCAATCAGCTGTGTGTCCACCACTACAGGGAACCCAGGATAACCCACTACCCCAACAACAACAGGGACCTGGGGACAGTGGTAGTGGGCACACGGTCCAGGGGACGGAGGCCCAGGAACACAGGGGAACTGGGAGGGCTGCTGTGCGACAGGGGGCGGACAGGCCAAGGGAACCCACTCTCCACAAGGCCCTCTCCTCCATCATGGGAGCATACCACCACTCCCAGGAGACGATGGCAACAGTCCTGGCCAAGTTTCAGGAGACCCAGCGCATGCAGGAGGAACAGTATTTGGGGTTCAGGGAGGAACTCAGAACCATCAGCTCTGCCCTGGGCACCATCGTAGGGGTGCTGAAGGAACTACTCAACACCAGGAGGGACACTGTGGCACTACAAGGGGCCCCTGACACTAGCATGGACGATGAACTGCCCACCACCTCCGCAGGCGCTAGTGGACAGGAGGCACCGCCACAGGACCACCACACCAGCACCTCACCCCCTGCAGACGGAGAACCACCCCGCAAACGGTCCCTGAGATCCAGGAACAAGACAGAGCACGATGCCAAGACCCCCGCCAAGAAATGAGACCACCCTGATTGTCAACCCACTGTCCCACTTTGTCACCCTGTCCATATTGAAACTGCCACAACTCCACTTCCTATGCCCATATGGGCAATGCACCTATGAGACAAATAGACTGGACTCTGCCATGGACACTCCTCCACCATCACCCCTCACCATTTAACTTCCCACCCCAATATTTTGTATGTAAATAAACACACCTAAAGCACCGAAAATCTGGAGTCTGTCTATGATTTTGAAATAGTGTATTTGCAATTACAGTGACAACATTTACAGGAAATAGTAATGTCAACATACCTATGTCACACAGCTCTAGTCCGTGAGGAATCTAAGCAGATGACACACATTGGGACCCAGATCTGTGAAACCGTAAGGGAAAGTGACAACTCAGTGACCATACACTGGGTGAAATCGACAGACGGGATAGAGGTAGAGTGTAAAAGTACTTGTAGTAGGCAGGAATGTATTCTCACCTGTGTTTCACTGGAAATATTGCTGGATGACTGAGTCCCTGTTGTCAAAGTCTTCCTCCTCTGCTTCCTCCTCATCACTGTCCACAGGCTCCACAGCTGCCACAACACCACCATCTGGACCATCCTCCTGCAGAAAAGGCTCCTGTTGTCGCAAAGCCAAGTTGTGAAGCATACAGCAGGCCACGATGTTCTGGCACACCTTCTTTGGTGAGTAGAATAGGGATCCACCTGTCATATGGAGGCACTGGAACCTGGCCTTCAGGAGGCCGAAGGTCTGCTCGATCATCCTCCTAGTATGCCCATGGGCCTCATTGGGATTCCTCACTGGGGTCAGTAGCCATGACAGATTGGGGTAACCAGAGTCACCTAATAGCCACACACAGTGCCTCTGAAGTTGACCCATCACATAAGGGATGCTGCTCTTCCGCATGATGTAGGCGTCATGCACTGAGCCAGGGAACATGGCATTCACATGGGAGATGTACTGATCGGCCAAACATACCATCTGTACATTCATGGAATGATAACTCTTCCGGTTCCCTTACACCTGTTCACTCCTGTGGGGGGGGACCAAAGCCACATGGGTCCCATCAATGGCACCTATGATGTTGGGGATATGTCCCAGGGCATAGAAATCACCTTTCACTGTAGGCAAGTCCTCCACCTGAGGGAAAACGATGTAGCTCCGCATGTGTTTCAGAAGGGCAGACAACACTCTGGACAATACGTTGGAAAACATAGGATGGGACATCCCTGATGCCATGGCCACAGTTGTTAGAAAAGACCCACTTGCAAGGAAATGGAGCACTGATAGCACCTGCACTTGAGGGGGAATTCCTGTGGTATGGCGGATTGCTGACATCAGGTCTGGCTCCAACTGGGTACACAGTTCCTGGATTGTGGCACGGTCAAACCTGTAGGTGAGTATCAGATTTCTTTCCTCCATTGTCGACAGGTCCACCAGCGGTCGGTACACCGGAGGATTCTGCCATCTCCTCACATGTCCCAGCGAACGGTGCCTATGAAGGACAACAGCGACCAGAGAGTCAAACAAGTCAGAGGTATGTACCCACAGTCTACACAGAACACGATTCATACACAAAATCTGGCCTGTATGTGTGTTGAGAGTAGGCCTAGGTATGTGTGACGCAGTTGGTAATCAGGCCATGTGGGCCCCTGAAACGGCAGCTGCCTGACCTCTAAAGTCAGACAATGGGATGTGAGGTAGCTGCGCTGGCATTGTACACCGTCGCGGTAGGCGGTCGAAGACCGCAGCACATTGCTGCATTGGTTAACATTGGACCCTATGGGTCCCAGGAGCCAATGACGATGTACGTCGGTGGTGATGGTACACACCGCCGCGGACGTGACCTCCATTTTCTAGCTGTTGAATCACTCGATACCTGATCTTCGACAGGAGAGGACCTACACTGCAAGTGCTGCTGTGACCTTGGTCTGGAAGAGACAATGGCTCGTGCGTCTGGGGAAAGGGCCCCTGCCTTCACATCGGAGGAGTTGGAGAAGCTCGTCGACGCTACTCTACGGTCCTCCAGACCAACAGGTAAGTGCACAGGGGGCATGTTGTATGGGCTATGCCTGTGTGGAGAGGGCTGGTTGTAAGAAGGAAGGGGGCAGAGTTCTGAGTGCATGAAAGACAGTGGGTGCATGTGGCACATGGCAAGGGTAGGGATGGGGGCCACTCACTTTGACGGCGCAGTTGGTAATGACTTCTCTTCTTCCCCTGTACATTTTATGTAGGTCAGCGCCCACCAGAAAAATGATATTTGGCGTGCCATGGACAAGGACGTCCGGACCCTGGGGGTCCACCACAGACGGAGCACCCACTGCCGGAAGAGATGGGAGGACATTCGCCGCTGGAGCAAGAAGATGGCGGAGGCTCAGCTGGGGATGGCCTCCCAACGTGGGAGGGGTGCCTGTCGAACCATGACCCCCCTGATGTTCCGGATCCTGGCGGAGGCCTACCCGGAGTTGGGAAGGCGCTTGAGGGCATCACAGCAGACACAAGGGGGTGAGTACACTCTCATTCAGCTGACTTTGCGCGCAGTGGAGGGGTCTGGCTGGGGGAGGAGGGCTCTGGGTTTCCCTAGGCTAGGGCGAGTTCCGTAGGCTAGGCCCCTTCGTAAAGGCAGGGCCCTGTGGCCCCCACCCCACCTCTGTAGAGTGCCAAGTACAGGTATTCATGCACCTGTGTCATCTATGTGTGCAGATGTCGTCCATAGCCTTGTAGGCCATTTCCCAGGAATTTCACTGTAGAGCCCAACAGCGCGACGTAGTGCAGGGGGCTGCTGTGTCTGTCTTGTCCGCCAACGGTAGCGGTAAGCCATGCACTCAACATGTCTTTCTTCTGTTCCTCCCCCTTTTTTGCGGTCTCCCTGTTCTTGTGTGCATTAGCATCAGCAGGCGGAGGAGCAGTGGCACCGGAGCACGAGGGAGCTGCGTCCCACATGGCCATGGAGGGCCACACTACGGACTCTGAATACACCAGTGGGACGGAGGGCGAGGGGAGGACCACGGCGGTGACAGGAGCTGAAACCAGCGACACGGGCTCGTCCTCCGATGGGAGCTCCCTTGTGGTGGCGGCAACATCTGTGCCCCCCACTACTACGGGTACAGCCGCCACCCCACCTACCAGCACCGCCCTCCCAGCAGCCCCTCAGCGTGTGCCCCGTGCCCGCTCACCCAGGAGGTTGGGCATCACCTTCGCCCCAGGCACCTCAGCCCCTGTCCCTGTCACCTCTGCTGCCCTCAGTGAGGAGGCTATTGACCTCCTCAGGTCCCTCACTGTTGGGCAGTCTACCATTTTGAATGCCATCCAGGGTGTAGAAAGGGAGTTGCAACAAACCAATGCATTCCTGGAAGGCATTCTTTCTGGTCAGGCTGCCCTTCATCGAACCTTTCAAACTCTGGCCTCAGCACTGATGGCAGCCATTGTCTCTGTGTCTAGCCTCCCCCCTCCAACTTCCTCCACCCAGACCCAATCCCCTGTACCTCTGCCTATCCCAAGCACACCATCACACCAGCCTGCACACACCTCACCACACAAGGGAAGCTCAGGCAAAAATAAGCACCACACATCCCACAGGCACTCACGCAAGCATCACACACATACAGACACACCAACATCCACTGCCTCCACTGTGTCCCCCTCCTCCTCGTCTCCCTCCTCCCTCCCAGTCTTGTCTACACTCACACCTGCATGCACTACCACTACAGCCACTATGTCCCGCACCAGCACACCCACCACCACACCCGCTCACGTGCAGTCACCACCCCCACTACCATTCACAGGTCCCCTGTGTCCTCTCCCAGTGTGTCTGTGACACCCCCTCCCAAGATACACAAACGCAGGCACACACCCACCCAACATACATCCACCTCACAACAGCCTCCAGCGCATGCACCGGCACCCAAAGCCACAAAAGTTACACCTCCTACAACCACCACCTCTTCCTCCACTCCCAAACCCCCTCCAGCTACCCATCCCAGTGTCTCCAAACAACTTTTCCTGTCCACCCTTAACCTATTTCCCACACCCCCGTCCAACTCATAGGTCCCGTACTAGCACCTCAGCCACAAAATCTCCGGGACCAGTGGTGCCTGTTGTCACAGGTATGTGGAGTGCACCGGCCACCAGGACAGCCAGTGTATCACGGAGCCAGAGCACAGCCAGTCCCCGCCCTGTGAAGCACCAGAAGTTGGCCAGTGCCTGGCGGGAGAGGGGGAAGACTCCAGCCACCCAAGCCGCTCACAGGGGTCCCTGGGGGAGTGTGGACTCAGCTGTGACTCCTCCCAAGGTGGGGAAGGGCAGAAGAAACCCGCAAAGTCTGGGAGAAGCAGCACGGCGGAGAAGACCGCCATCATCCCCGCTGGCCAGGAGGCCACCACCAGCCCCATCGTCGCTGCCCAGGAGGGCCCCGCCAGCCCCATCGTTGCTGCACAGGACGCCACCGCCAGCCCCATCGTCACTGTCCAGGAGGACCCCGCCAGCCACAGCCCAGCTACTCAGGAGGGCCCCGCCAGCCACAGCCCAGCTGCCCAGGAGGGCCCCGCCAGCCACAGCCCAGCTGCCCAGGAGTACCCCGGCAGCCACAGCCCAGCTGCCCAGGAGGGCCCCACCAGCCACATCCCAGCTGCCCAGGAGGACCCCGCCAGCCACAGCCCAGCTGCCCAGGAGGGGCCCGCCAGCCACAGCCCAGCTGCCCAGGAAGGCCCCGTCAGCCACAGCCCAGCTGCCCAGCTGCCCAGGAGGGCCCCGCCAGCCGCAGCCCAGCTGCCCAGGAAGGCCCCGCCAGCCACAGCCCAGCTGCCCAGGAAGGCACCGCCAGCCACAGCCCAGCTGCCCAGGATGGCCCCGCCAGCCACAGCCCATCTGACCAATGAAGGACCGCCAGCCCCAGCCCACCTGGGCAATGAAGGACCGCCAATTCAAGCACCGCTGAACAGGGCAAGCACTGCTGAACAGGGCAAGGACCGCCAAGTCAAGCACCGCTGAACAGGGCAGGGACCGCCAAGTCAAGCACCGCTAAACAGGGCAAGCACCGCTGAACAGGGCAAGCACCGCTGAACAGGGCCAGGACCGCCAAGTCAAGCACCGCTGAACAGGGCAAGCACCGCTGAACAGGGCAAGGACCGCCAAGTCAAGCACCGCTGAACAGGGCAAGCACCGCTGAATAGGGCAAGGACCGCCAAGTCAAGCACCGCTGAACAGGGCAGGGACCGCCAAGTCAAGCACCACTGAACAGGGCAAGCACAGCTGAACAGGGCAAGGACCGCCAAGTCAAGCACCGCTGAACAGGGCAAGCACTGCTGAACAGGGCAAGGACCGCCAAGTCAAGCACCGCTGAACAGGGCAAGCACCGCTGAACAGGGCAAGGACCGCCAAGTCAAGCACCGCTGAACAGGGCAAGCACCGCTGAACAGGGCAAGGAACGTCAAGTCACGCACTGCTGAACAGGGCAAGCACCGCCAAGTCAGGCACCGCCGAACAGGGCAAGGACCGCCAACTCAAGCACCGCTAGCCCATGAGCGGCAGGGGCAGTGACGCAACTGGGACCGTCACGGGGTGAGTGATGGACTCTGGGCACCAGTCCGCCTCCAGAACCAGTGGAGACATGCATCCACTCCGTCTGTCCTGCACAGGATGAAGCACTCTGGGCACCAGTCCCCCTCCAGAACCAGTGGAGACATGCATCCACTTCGTCTGTCCTGCACAGGATGAAGCACTCTGGGCACCAGTCCCCCTCCAGAACCAGTGGAGACATGCATCCACTCCGTCTGTCCTGCACAGGATGAAGCACTCTGGGCACCAGTGCCCCTCCAGAACCAGTGGAGACATTCATCCACTCCGTCTGTCCTGCACAGGATGAAGCACTCTGGGCACCAGTGGCCCTCCAGAACCAGTGTAGACATGCATCCACTCCGTCTGTCCTGCACAGGATGAAGCACTCTGGGCACCAGTCCCCTTCCAGAACCAGTGGAGACATGCATCCACTCCGTCTGTCCTGCACAGGATGAAGTACTCTGGGCACCAGTCCCCCTCCAGAACCAGTGGAGACTGTTATCCACTTGAGAGACTGTGGCTTTGCACTCCTCAGGAAGGTACAGTGGGCAAACCACCCACTGTAGAGACTTGAGAGACTGTGGCTTTGCACTCCCCAGGATGGTACAGTGGGTAAACCACCCACTGTAGAGACTTGAGAGACTGTGGCTTTGCACTCCCCAGGATGGTACAGTGGGCAAACCACCCACTGTAGAGACTTGAGAGACTGTGGCTTTGCACTCCCCAGGATGGTACAGTGGGCAAACCACCCACTGTAGAGACTTGAGAGACTGTGGCTTTGCACTCCCCAGGATACATCAATGGGCATGGAGCCCCCTTGTGGATCTGGTGTTGTGCACTCATCCGGCTGAGATGCCCCCCCTTCCCTTCCCCCTGAGGTGCCTGTTGTATTTCTATCTGATGCCCCAGCAGTGTTCTCTCCGTCATGTTCGGGTATCTTGTGTGGGCCTCGCCCATGCATTTTGGGCCCAGTGGTCCACGGACTATGAATGGTGCAATACCTGGACTACTAATCGTGGTGTATATTATGTTAATAGTGTATATATGTATATATTTGCTTACTGGATTTTGATATATTACAATGGTTACACTCATTTCCTTTTGTCTTTGCATTCTTCCTGGGGTGTTGGGGGGTGTTACTGTAATGTTTGGATATGCATTGGTGTGTGTGTTGTAGTGGGTGAGGGTGGAGGTGGGGGTTGGGGTGTTGCGTGTGTGTGTCCCTGTTTTTTGCCTCCCCCTCCCCTATGTCGTAGGTGCAGTACTCACCGTGGTCTCCGCCACCGGCGTTGGTGCTCCTGGTACAGGAGCAGGAAGACGAGCGCAGGAAGAATATGGAGTTCCGGCTCCATAGTGTCGTCGTTCCTCGTGGAGTGTGTAGAGGGGGGCGTTTTTCATTCGAAATGCCTGTTTCCGCTGTGTTTTTATCTGCGGTGAATCCGCCCCGGAAAAGGTGTGGGCGGTACATTGTCCTCCGCCTGTCCTTCGCCTGTCTGTTGGCGGTGACCGCCGAGCTGTTTGTTTGTACCGCCGTGGCGGTCGGAGTGTTAAAGTGGCTGTCTTTGTTGGCGGTTTCCGCCACGGTCGTAATTCCAAACATTTTACTGCCGGCCTGTTGGCGGTCTTACCGCCGCTTTAACACCGTCCGCCAGGGTTGTAATGACCACATGTCTTCCTGCCTCAATCCAATCCTTCCACCTCCCAGTCCTCCCATTGCCCCCCTAGTAGTGCCCCTGCCCCTCCCCGTGCAGAGAAACCTCCCCTCTAAAGCCTAAGCTCCCTACTCCTACCACACAATCCAAACCCCCTCCTCCACAATCAAAATCTAAGCCTAAACACCCCCAACCTAAACCCAAGGACCCCCCTTCCAAGCCCCCACCCCTGCGGTGCCTTCCTGCCCCATTGATTCCCCTACCATGTGGAGGTCAATTTGTAGTCAGGAGTCAAGTTGGAGCATGTGACTGTGCCCAATGTGCCTGGGGCACTTAAGACAATTGCTGGCCTGACCAGTAGGCCTCACTTGTACATAGTTTTAAAATGTTCCTTATTTATTCAATACATCTGCCCACATAGATGTGGATGTCAAGGTTGAGAAATTGTCCTGGATTTCCTTCAGCATGGTTGTGTCATATCTGTATACTTTGATGTTTGTGTTGCATGTGTATGGGATGTATCTGTGTTGCTGCATGTGCTGGGTTGATGACTTGTGCCATGTGCTTGTTGTGATGCGTGGTTATGGCTGTGTGTGGCATTGTTTGGTAGTGGTGTGTGCGTCAGTGTGTAGAGTGATGCAGCTGTGATGTCCATTGTGTGTTGGTTGGACGTGGTGTGTCACCTGAGGCCTTGTTTGGAGATCTGTACTATTTATATGATTCTGTGTTGTTGCTACCTATTGCTGCCAGTATGTGTTGTCGGTGGAGTCGTTCTCTGTGCCTTTCAGACAATGCGTTTGTGTGTTTGTGTTGTTGTTGTCATTGTGCAATTGTGAGGTGTTGTGTTTGATAGTGGCAGTGGTGTGCGTGTGTGGTGTGCTGTGCGAATAGCTGGTGTCTGTTGGCTGTGGTGTGTGTTTGTTTAGTTAGTGTGTTCATGTGTGTTTGTAGATGTGTGTGTTGCTAGGGGTGTTTGTTTGCGTGTTTGTGTGGCAGTCGCTGTCCGTGCCGGGTGTGTGTGTTGTGTGTGGATGTGTTATACTGCCCTTCCCTCCAGTGTGTGATAGGTGGGGCTAATTACGGTTGTTGTCTTCGTCGTCGTCGCTGGTCCTGGAGGTGTATGGCAAGATAAAGAAATGGGAAGACTTCCAGTTCGGGTTCCATGGCAGCCGTGCGCGTGTCTGTGTACCTGGAAGTGAGTGTCTCCTTTTTATACTAGCAGTTTCCACCAGGCTTTTTGTGGTGGTCGGACCACCCCGGAAATCCTGGTGGTCTGCTGACTCATAATATGGTGGGTGGCGAATTGGTCCCCACAGGCCCTTGAGACGGCTACCGCTATTGGCGTCAGTCCTACCGCACTGATGGTACTGCCGGAACCTTGGCTGTGTTGCGGTGGGATCACCACCATGGTCATAATATGGTGGTCTACTCTGCCGGGCCAGCGGCGGCACGACCCCCTCCTCCACCGCGGTGGTCCAGTGACGCCAAACTCGTATTGAGCACCTGAGTCAAGCTTAAATTTTCTTTCACAAGATATTTTCTCCAAATGAGAAAATGAGTCAACGGAATGCAAAATGTGTGAATAATGACTTACTGCACAGTTTCGCAAATTTGTGCAACACAAAATTTCTAAATTATACAATTTTTTTCAATGTAAATACATTTTCGATCATGCCTAGTCCACAGTTATCACTGCCATTCAAGACGGTATATGGACATATTAGAATGACTTTGATGTGAAGCGCTTGTGGCATATGACCGCAGAAGATTGGAATATGAGCTTGCACATTCATCTGGAGGTGGATGATAGTGACATTCAGAAGATGTTTCGCTGCCAGTGAATAACAGAGTGATTCTGCTTTGTTTGACTGTTTCTTTAGAAGGGTTGTATTTGCCAAAATTCCAGATGTTTGATTGTCTTCATCTTTAAATATTAGCTCAGGTGGGGCTAACTTAGCCTTTCTTTTGTACTTTGCACCGGCTCTGTCTCAATTTGTGCATTACAAATATGTTATTTGCACCATGCAAATTGTTAGTGATGTGATCGAGTGTACAGCACAATCAGTATCTGAAGGATTACATAGCCTCATAGATAAAATTCTCCTATAGATCTGATATCCCTTTTTAAACTTATAGCCTTGCATTACTGACATGAGTAAGTGCAGGCGTGTTTAATTACTGAAACAATGGGGAACTGGGTGCCTGCTACAGTCCATCTAAAACATATGCCAATATTTAAAGTACTTGCTGTCTTATGAGATCCAAGAGCCAGATGTACAAAAATGTAATTCTACATTTCTTAAAAGGCGACTTCATAGAAATCGTTGTTTAAGAAGTGCAAAACGCTATGTACAGAGATGCCAATGTCCTAATAGAGATTCTTACAAAGTAGGAATCGCTACTAGTAAATCGGTATTAGGAAATCCCATTATATTTTAGTCAATGGGCCAGTTTTGCAATCCATAAATAGTGATTTCTCATTAAGATTTAGTATTTAGTAAATGCGAAACCAGGGATGGCAAAGGGGAAAAAGCCCCCCTTGGTGAACTCCAAAAATAGGGGTGTACCTGTAGAGCATCCATATACCTAAGGGGCATATGTGTGCTCTATTGCAATTTAAAAAAGCACCTTGGAGTGTTTTTTTTAAATTGTACCTGGTTACCACAGACTACAAGTCGGTGGTAATTGCATTTCCTAAATGTCCAAGTTGCATTTGGGAAATGCTTTGTAAATCAGAATAGGAGTCACAAATAGGAAAACCCTATTTGCAATTTCCTATTCTGGGAATCGCAAAATGCGATTTCTACAAGGTAGAAATCGAAATTTGTTATTTCTTAAAGGACTTTGTACATAAGAAAAGGCCGTTTTGCATTTCTTAACGGCCCGATTCGGACCATTAAGAAATGCATAAGGGCTTTGTACATCTGGCCCCAAGTGTTTTCAGTATCAACAGCTGACCAAATTCATAACCTGAATGTTGTCATTGTTTTGTAGCTCTTGTTTGTGGTTGTAGTTACCTGAGTCAGCTAGGCAGGGGTGTAACTACTGATAGCGCGTCCAGTCTTTATAAATTACTTATACTTGGACACGCCGGAGGTCGGTGAACCTTTTGACCGAGTTGGGTTCTCCTCATCCAAAGAATTGTCGGATCCCTCAAATTAATAATCAATAACCATTTATAATCAATGACTAGAACTCAATTAGTAATCAAACAACAAATTAGTTGAACCGAAAATCAGTAATTAGACACACCATGACCTTTCAGTCATGAATAACCACACCTGTTTATTAAAGGTTAATGAGTTTATTTCCCTATATTAACAAAGCTAGCACAATATAAGTAAGTCTCAAAATCAAATGGTATACATATACGAACATTACTAGCTGTCCATAGCGACGGAAGAAACGCAATCTACGCAAGATTTGGATTATAATGCACTCGGTTATAGCAATGCAAATCACTGATATGAGTAACTGAATTTTACTAATTGCATACATTGGTCAGCATAACAAGATTTCAATTCAGCATGGTGCATCAAGTGAATACCTCAACTATCCTCTGATTAGCATTGGCATGTGGAGCTTCATGCAAAAGAATTTAATCAACATAAATTTAGAAAAACTTCTAGCTTAGGCTCTGTCAAAATAAGCAGTTGGTACCTAAGAAGGAAAATACAATGAATAATACATTTATCCTTTCATAATTACCAAATACAATCAGCACTCAAGGTAAGTCTTCGTCCTTCAGGTACCGGTTCGATCAGCATGGGGTGGATTTCAAGGGGACAAAGTTTAAGGCAAATGTCCTTGCGCCAGCAAGGAGAAATGGGGGGACAAAAGCTATTGCATGGGCAAGACGGGGCAAAGTTAAAGTTAAAGTCTCTAGGGTGAGAATTCTTTAAAGTCTCTCTCTCTCTCTGGGATAGAGAAAAAGCATCAAAGTGTCATTTAAAATGGCATCTTGAATCTGGCTTCAAAATGACATCAAGAAAATGGCTGACTTCTCTTGGTCTGGTGGGTTTAAGTAAGAAAACGTTCCAAATCCTTCAGGGTCTTCCATTGGAGGGTTCATATGGTGGCTTCATTTTGACCAATGAATAGTGTCTTTCTCTTAGTACTCATTTATGCATAAGGTGTCCTTGGAGCTTTGGAACCCAAGTAGCAACAAAGTTTGCCAATTATTTCTGTATCAGTGTCTTTATTGTCTACACCTGCAGAAACTGACCTTGCTTCAAAGGGGATGAAACTTGCCTAGCATGAAACCTTGAGATAAGTGTAGTGTGGTAAATAATTTAAAATACCTCTGACTTTGCCTTGTAAGTTAAATAATAATAAAAAAAGGAAAGAGACGGGGTCCGAGATGTAGAGAATAATCGGGATTTATTCAATAACTCGAGTTAAGGGAGAGCTCCTTCACCAAGCGGGTTAGGGAGTAGTCTGTCTTACTTCGCGCAGCATAGAGCTTTTATACATTTTTCTACTACATGCAAACAAATGGCAGAGGTTCAATCATTTTCCACTAGTTAGGTATAAAAACATTTGTATGCCTCAGGGGAGAGGAGTGGGAGATTGCTTACAAACAAAAATGTGCAAACAGCTGAAGCGTATAATAGTGTGTAGTAAATGGCAGGTATGACCTTGTTCCAATTGCAGGTTATTCCGTGGAAATTAGTTTTTCTCAAAATTGGCTTAACCGCAGGTATGTGGCCAGTCTGGTATTCGGCCTTAGGCATATTACACGATGTAGCTGCTTTCAAGCTGCATCTTTTTCTGCCTATTTCCTCTGCGACGGGGTGTTTAAAACACTCACAAAATGGATGCCATATTCAATATGGTTGTCCTGATATCAAATGAACAGTGGTTGCACGAAGGGTGAGAAACTATTATTCCACATTCCCTCCTTGCACCAGAGTGCAACCATTGTCCTCTATTTCAATGGCCATAAGATCATCAATATGGTCTTGGAGCATAATCTTAACATTTTCTTTTTTCTGGATGTGTGGTTTAGGAATGCACATGGTAGCACACAATCCACAGAGTGGCGGGCCACACTGGATGCACAGGCAGCATCCCATCAATGTAAACAATGCTATGCCAATAGCAGAAATCAATTTCCAGCCCCATGTGGAGACTAGTCCCCAAAACCATCCTGACCAGGTCCAGTTGCCAGGATCCTGGTGTAAGCTGGACGCAATTTTGTGCAATCTAGAAATAGCCTCATAGACAGAGGGGGCATTATCAGGTATGAAAACACAGCAGCTCGACCCGATATATTTACACGCTCCGCCCCTCTCTGCTAGTATGACATCAAGAACAAGACGATTTTGAAGCGCTACCATTCTGATAGCGGATTGTTCCTGTGTCAAATTTCCCAGAGCGGCTATAGTCTGATTTACAACTGCTTCTACTGTTCGAGTAAGCCTACGGATAAGCTTACTATTCTGAATCGGTCCAATAAAGAAGAAGAAACCTCTATTGAAGTCTGTATACTGTTCCAGGGTAGTCTCTGTTTGGTCTATCCCCGAAGTATCTATAGATCTCTTATGCCTCTCATTAGGGAGTAGGCGATCCTTATGATACATCGGCGGGGCAAGGAAAACGGGAGGCAATAGGAAAGATATATAGCATCTTCCTTCCCATCCGAGGGGAAGACGTATATAGGCTATCTCTCCACAGACAAAATATGTATGTCTAGACGCTGGAAACGTTGATTGGCCTTTGTCCTCGAAACTCACAGTAATATTACATTCACTGTGTCCTACCTGGATTATACCAGTCTTCTGGACACACAGCTGTCCTTTCATTTTGGAAACAGATATGGAGGTTGGTCCGCCTTTCTTTTTAGGCTTGGTATTTACTAATTTGGAAGACCAATACTCCTGTTTATACTCTTCACTTTCAAATATAGTCCCCTTAGCCTGTGGTATTCCATTATCGTCGGGATAACAGACTTCATTAAGGACGGTATTCAGATCTCCCCATGGCCACCCATTCTTACATATCCGAGCATCTCCTTCAGGGCATGCGGAATTGGAGGTATTGTACGCTGTTATTAAGGCAAACCAAGCCTCACAGGTATCATTATATGAAAATGGAAAAGGTACCAGTGGCATCCCTCCGTCATTCTGATGAGGGGGAATCTGTCCGCATATCCAGCAATCGGTAGTATTAGCAACCTGGTGAGTATAGTGCAACATCCGTACAAAGGAGTTATTTTGCATGGCTAATCTGTGGGCCCGTTCATGAGGTGTAAGATCATAATAGGTATGTTCTTGTGGAATGTTGGGTGAGAATATAGGGAGTTGACTAGATGGAAAAATTAAATGTAAAACCCAACCTAAACACATTGCTGCTGTCAGAAACAACATTAACACCATTATACAAAAATTTCTTTCCACACACATTTTCTTTCTGTATTTGTCTCTCAACATCTTCTGCTTCACTGTCTCCGTCGTCATTTTTGTCAGGTACACTTCTCAGAGCCCCTGCCGTTTCACGAACAAGTAGAGCTTGTTTGGACTTAATTGACCTGGGCTCGAGTAGATGACCTGAGTTTAGATCTATAAGTCTGCTGGAGACTTTCTTCTGTGGGTAATGTCAATTGTTCTGCGTTCTGTTGTGTCTGAAGTGGCGATGTCTGTCCGCTTTTTTCTTTGGGAAAATGTTTCTTACAGTGACTGGCATGGAGCCATCCCTTACGACCTTCGACTTTTACAGCTGTCCTGGTAACCAGTAGAACGAGCTTCGGTTCCTTCCATCGAGGCTCAAGAGGTGTTGTTCGATCAAAATTGCGAATATAAACCCAATCGCCTGGTTTGATCTGGTGCTCTTTGGGCTCAGTATTATCAGGAAATGCGGCTGCAACCTGTGAACGACAAGATTGAAGTGCAGACATCAAGGAAGCCAGGTAATCAGTCAGTACAGGTATTTCAATATCTGTTATAGACCTAGCTCGAGGTATCCCCCATATGTTAGGTGGTCTTCCAAAAACTATCTCGTATGGTGCTAATCCTATCCTGGAATGGGGAACCATTCTCATATAGAACAGTGCTACAGGTAAAGCAGTTATCCAATCAATTTTCTTATCTGCACATATTTTTGACAATTTGTTTTTTAAAATCTGGTTATGTCGCTCAACCAGACCTGCTGCCTGTGGATGACGCACACAGTGAAATTTCCACTGGTATCCCAACAGGAGCGATATCTTTTTCATTAATTCAGACGAGAATGGTTGACCATTATCAGAATATATAACTCGGGGCAGACCGAAACTAGGGAAATACTCCTTAATCAATTGTTTAGCTGTAGTGCTGGCAGTATAGTCAGGTACAGGATAAGCTTCGGTCCATCGTGTTAATGTACATACTACTACGAGTACATACTTCTGTCCTCTGCACCTTTCCATTTGTATATAGTCCATCTGTATAACTTCAAAAGGGTGTTCAGGAGGATTAAATCCTCCTGCCCCTACTGTTGTGCCTTTTCCAATATTATACTGACAACATATCATACATGTTTGGACTCTTTGTTTGGCTGCTGCCCTATGATGTTTATTGTCCCATATATGTTGTATTGCGTCTAGCATAGCTTTTTCCCCAAGGTGGGCTGGTCCATGTATTGTATCTATAATAATCTGCACCATGGCATCGGGAAGATACCAGACTGCTTTATGTGATGTCATCCATCCTTGATCAGTTAGTATCCCTCCTTCCTCTTTCCATTTTTCATTTTCCTCATTTGTGGCGTGACTCTGTATGTCTTGGATGTCCATAGTTATATCTCATGTGACCTGCATATGCATAAATTCGGGACCGTGATGCAGCGTACTCTCTACGTCTTTCTGTGTCATGTCTTGAGCTGTTTGATCTGCTAATGCATTTCCTAATATAACATGATCTGTCCCCTTTGTGTGTGCTTTGCATTTTATTATAGCTATTTGTTCTGGTAGATGTATATCATCTAACAATTGTGTTATCAAGTCTGCATGTTGTATTTTTGATCCATGCGATGTCATGAATCCTCTTTCTCTCCATAATGTTCCAAAATTGTGCACTACTCCGAAAGCGTACTGTGAATCAGTATAAATATATATTTTTTTTCCTTTACCCAATCGACAGGCCCTACTCAATGCTATCAACTCGGCCGCTTGTGCTGAGAGAATGGGTATCTGTTTACTTTCTAAAATTTGAGTATTTGTGGTAACAGCATAAGCGGCCCTTATCTCCCCCTTTTCTGTTCTTTTACAGGAACCATCCACGTAAATATTTTCTTCTGCATCTGGTAATGGAGTGTCTTTTAAATCTGTTCGTGGTTTCGTCACTTGTTCAATCACTTCCATACAATCATGTACCTCATCTATATTCTCGTGAATGGGTAAGAGTGTGGCAGGGTTCAGGGTATTGCATCTTAAGATCTGTATGTGAGGTTGAAAAAGTGTCAGTTCATACCCTGACAGTCTTGCTATTGTTAGATGTTGCGTCTGTGTTCTGTTAAGTAATAGTTCTACTGCATGGGGGACTCGTA
The DNA here is from genome assembly GCF_031143425.1 of Pleurodeles waltl. NCBI lineage: Eukaryota > Metazoa > Chordata > Amphibia > Caudata > Salamandridae > Pleurodeles > Pleurodeles waltl. The sequence continues at coordinate 1,413,459,879 of NC_090447.1, read as the reverse complement.
CTATCAAAGGTTGTCCCAATACTATAGCATCGCTTTGTCTAATAGCTTGAGCTGTTGCTGCTACAGCCTTCAGGCATGCAGGAAGAGCTTGTGCTACAGGATCTAAGGTGGATGATAAATATCCACATGGTCTTTGTTTTCCAGCTTGCTCTTGTGTCAGGACCGATAGAGCGGTCCCATTCTTTTCAGTGACGAATAGTGTAAAATCTTTATGATAATCAGGGGTGGCCAACACCGGGGCCTGACACATCACCTCTTTCAATGTTTTGAAAGCGAGCGTGTGTTCCTCTGTCCTTGGAAGCTGGGGTGACGTGCTGGCTTCTGATGTCGTCAATTTTACAAGTGGTTTAGATATTAGTGCAAATTGGGGTATCCATTGTCTGCAGTAGGACGTTAGTCCTATGAATTCGCGTACCTGTCTCTGTGTTTTTGGCTGTGGTATATTTTGTATCAATTGTATTCTCTCCTTTGTTAGCTGCCTTCCTTCCTTTGACAGTAAGGGGGTCATTCCACGACTGCGGGAGCACCGCCAACAGGCTGGCGGTGCTCCCAAGGGCATTCTGACCGCAGCGGTATGGCCGCGGTCAGAAACGGAAAACCGGCGGTCTCCCGCCGGTTTTCCGATGCCCTGAGGAATCCTCCATGGCGGCGCAGCTTGCTGCGCCGCCATGGGGATTCCGACCCCCTCACCGCCATCCTGTTCCTGGCGGTTTTGACCACCAGGAACAGGATGGCGGTGAGGGGTGTCGTGGGGCCCCCGTAAGAGGGCCCCTAAAAGATTTTCAGTGTCTGCCATGCAGACACTGAAAATCGCGACGGGTGCTACTGCACCCGTCGCACCCTTCCCACTCCGCTGGCTCCATTCGGAGCCGGCTTCCTCGTGGGAAGGGGTTTCCCGCTGGGCTGGCGGGCGGCCTTCTGGCGGTCGCCCGCCAGCCCAGCGGGAAACACAGAATAACCGCGGCGGTCTTCTGACCGCGTAGCGGTATTCTGTTGGGGGAACTTTGGCGGGCGGCCTCCGCCGCCCGCCAAAGTTAGAATCACCCCCTAAGTGCCCTAAGTAGGTCACTTGCTATTGACAGAATTACAATTTCTTTGGCGACACTTTGTGGCCATTTTCAGCTAAGAATGTTAATACCAATAATGAAGCTTCGACACATGACTGCTCAGATCTGGCCGTAATGAGTATATCATCGACATACTGCAGAAGAGCTGTTTGATCAGGCATTTGTATGGTGTCTAGCTGTCTTTTTAGTGCTTGGCTATAGATGCTCGGGCTGTCAGTAAATCCTTGAGGAGCTCGGGTAAACCGGAAACTCCTTCCGGATAATGAGAACCCAAACAAATATTGACTGTCTTCATGTATTGGTACACTGAAAAACGCGTTTTTGAGATCGATAACGGTAAAATGTGTGGCTTCACAATCAATTGTTGTTAAAAGGGTAGATATGTCTGGTACGACAGGATGTTGTGCCACAACACATTTATTTAATTCCCGTAAGTCTACCACAAGTCTATAGTTGGTATTTTCTACTTGTTGTACTTTCTTTGCCACAGGTAATACGGGTAAATTCACGGTATTTGATGGTACTTCGATCACCACTCCACTAGTGATGAGGTCCTCTATAATGGAGGTAAGGTCTTTCTCAGCTTGTGGAGGCATTTTATATTGACGGAGTCGTGGTAGTATGGCTCCCTCCTTTAAAATGATCTTGTGGGGCGTAATGACCATCCGCCCGACCGATGTGGGACTGGTGGCCCACAACTCGGCTGGGAGGTGGGCCAATCGAGGAGCTAAATCTCTGACTGTATAATGGCCCTTGAAGTCCCGAAGGAACCGACGCACATCCTGGGGGGAGCACACTATTATGGCTCCTAATTCTTTCAATTGTTTTATTCCTAATAGATTCTCGGGGCAAGCATCAGTCAAGAGGAGATCTGTCGTAGTGGTAAGGGGGCCAATTTGTAAGGGTAGTGGCTCTGATGTATTACTTGTAATGGGTTGACCAGAGAAACCCAGTGAAATATTTTTATTCCCAGAGAGTGGAGCTTGCGGAAGCTCGTTATGATCTATCGTTGTCTTACTTGCCCCTGTATCCAATAGGAATTTCTTGTCTTGTCCCAGGAGGTGAACGTCTACATATGGACCAGTTTGGTCCACAGGTATAGGAATAAGGGGCAATTTATCCTCAACCCCCCCTGGGCGGCCTCATAAAAAACTGGGGAAATCGGCATATCCAGTATTTTCATCAGATATGTACATTTGCGTTGTGTTTGGTATTCCCTGATTCTGTTCTTGGGGCGTTCCTTCTTGAGGTCTGTACTGATCTCGAGGAACATGTATTCTGGGTGTAGTTTTCCCAGTGGCCACATTATGTTTTAGAACTGGGCACGTAACGTTCCCTTGTAAATCTTTAACATAATGTCCTGGTTTTTTACAATAGTTACAAACACCTTTAGAATTATTAACCTTTCTTTGTACCTGAGGTTGTGGCCCTGATTTCGGCATCACTGTTTGTGCCACTAGTGCTCTCAACTTAGTCTCCTTTACCCTAACCTTTTCGCTTTCTTCTTCCCCCCCTTATCCTGTTTTGGTGGTATTGTAATATTCGTAGGACTTGGGAGGGACTTTGTGCTTGCCAGGAGCTCTCTACCTTTTGAACTCTTTCCCTTAACTTCGGGAGGCTGTTTTCCACCAATTTGGATACAAAAAGATGTGCATATGAATCACTTTCTAATTTAAGACCACTATTGGCAGTGAAACATTTCTCTAATCTCGTATAATAATCCCCTATATCTTCACCTGGCTTTTGTTTACAGGCGGAGATAGCGTCCCAATCCTCTTTCCTTCTGGTAAGAAGTTGGGGCAACACTTTAAGAATGAGGGTTGGTGCTAATTTCACATCATCTGGTATGTCAGCTCCAGCTGTCCTGGCATTGTCATTTGTCTCTAAGGCGGCCCAATTCAAATTAGCGTTATCCACTAACCAGTCTTGTCCCCTTAATTTCTCATAAATACCTGGGGGCAGCATATTTTTTAGTATAATTGTTAGATCTGTTAAGGTATATATTCCCATAGTAAGGACGTCTGTGAGTTCCTTAAAAAACCCAACAGGATCCTTAGAATGCGCTGGTACCATTTCTTTCATTTTCATTATTTCTAATTTAGTAAGAGGTGTATACACAAAAACTTTCTGCAATTCATTTGCGGCGTTTACTCTAGGATGGACCTCTCCGAGAGGGTATTGTCGATACATTTCTTTCTCCCTATAACCAGTATGGCGGGCCCGAAGGAGTGTCCTAGCCACTTCATCATGATATTCCTGTTGTGCATCTAAAAATATGTTAAGGAAGTGTGCAGGATCTTGCAAGAAGGCCAAGGAGGTACATTTGGATAACAAGTTTTCAAGGGCTGCTTGATGGGGTCTGAAAACTCTATTCAGTGTCATCAAGTGTTGTGTCATGTACAGACTTGCTAACCTACGCTGGGTGAGGGGTAAACTAGAGTATAACTGGGCTATAATTTCCAAATTATAAATCTTCGGTTGTGAAGTCCATAGGGTAGCAGTACGGACCAGTTCTTGTTCCTCGGCTATCAATGGCGGTTCTTGTTCAAAGAACCAGTCCAGAGCTTCCTCAGTTTCCTCATATAATTCTTCGCTACTGGGAGGTTCTGGGAACGCGAGTAGGGGAGCAAACCTATCCCCTAGGGGTGGTACGCATCGTACAGGGTGCTGTTTACTGATTTTCCTCTCTGGAGTTACCGTTCCTTCTTTAAATTTATGTCTATGATCCCTCATGAGATCTAATAATTTGATTAATTTGGAATCCACTCCTTCTCCCTTATCCCCCCTTCCTCTTCCTCCGCCACCTCCTCCATTAAATCTTCTAATTTCACCGGATTTCTTAGGGGGTCATTCTAACTTCGGCGGGCGGCGGAGGCCGCCCGCCAAAGTTCCCCCGCCAGAACACCGCAGCGCGGTCAAATGACCGCCGCAGTGATTCTGACTTTCCCGCTGGGCGGGCGGGCGACCGCCAAAAGGCCGCCTGCCCGCCCAGCGGGAAAGCACCAGCAACGAGGAAGCCGGCTCCGAATGGAGCCGGCGGAGTTGCTGGTGTGCGACGGGTGCAGTTGCACCCGTCGCGATTTTCAGTGTCTGCCACGCAGACACTGAAAATCAATGTGAGGCCCTGTTAGGGGGCCCCACGACACCCGTTCCCGCCAGCCAGGTTCTGGCGGTGAAAACCGCCAGAACCAGGCTGGCGGGAAGGGGGTCGGAATCCCCATGGCGGCGCTGCTTGCAGTGCCGCCGTGGAGGATTCTCTGGGGCAGCGGGAAGCCGGCGGGAAACCGCCGGCTTCCCTTTTCTGACCGCGGCTTTACCGCCACGGTCAGAATGCCCCCGGAAGCACCGCCAGCCTGTTGGCGGTGCTTCCTCCGTCACCTACCCTGGCGGTCTATGACCGCCAGGGTAGGAATGACCCCCTTAATCTCTTAAATTGGAAGTATAGAGCAAATAGATATAACATGAAGGTATATATATACATTTGTTGTTTTCTGTTTCTTCCTTTCAAGACATCTTGGTAGGGAGTAGAGTCGCCCCCTCTTAACATGAATTCTAGCATACCATTGATATTATTTTGTACAGCGGGGATCTTTTCTATTTTTTTCCAAATGGCAACTAGTCTTTTTCCCTCGTCCCCTAAGGCGGGGTATATCGTGGATAAGGGATCGTGTGGGCACTGTCCTTCTGGTTCTCCCCCTCCCGCTTCGTCCTTCTTATCCTCTTCTGCTATAGAGAGAAATCTCGCGGCTTCGGAGAGATCTTCAACAGTTTCAGGAGAAACCGATGGTGGTAGATTATGTACAGGTAAGAGTGGTCGTGTATTGGTAGAATATGGGGGTGGCACATCTAATAAGTCTAGAAGCGCCGAATCATCAGGGGGCATAGGTGCACTGGGAAGGAGAGGATTCTTTTTTGATTTATCGGGGCAGGAATTTTCACTACTTGGCAGTACGGGGTATAAACCTGTAACTTTCCCTTATCATCTGCTCGAGAACTACCTCTTTTCCTTTCTCTTGTAGTTCCTCCTGTCTATTTTTTCCTGACATTCTCTGGGCTTTCTCAACTTTTCCTTGCACTTTCTCTTGCCTCCGTTGGGCTTCTTTCCTCCACCATTCTATGGCCTCTAACTGGCCCTGTCTTGCTTTTCTCCTTAACAACTGTTCCTCTACTTTGAGGACATTTTCTATATCAAAAGTCCCCGTACTTGGCCATTTAAATCGTTCTGCTAATTGACTAGTATATTCTACTCATAGGTCCAAGAATACAATGGCGGGCATACCATGTTTGTTATACATGAACCTAGCTGGAGTGTCCCTGGGTGGGAGTGCAATCGCCCTCTCTAACAATTTTTTCTCTTTTGCCCGATACTTGAATTTTGTAAATAATGACATTGTTAATATATATCTGTACCGTTTCTGTTTAAACAGAAAACGTCTTGATACTTTTCAGCAGTACTCACCGAAAAGCAAACTCGTTATTCTTCGATCGAATCCAGACGCTCCGCGTTATGAGGGATCTCGGACGTCTCGGACTCCTCTTCTCCACGTTGTCGCACTCGGGTATGGACTTTCCGCGTCTCTCACCGCCTCATGTGTATGCCGGGCGCTGGTCCGCCCCTGGGTCTCCGAGGGAGTTCGGCGGGAAATCCCCACCGGGTGCACCTAAAGTCCGTCGTGAGAGAGAGTAGGGGAAAAACCCACGACCGGCAAAACCGGCGCGTGTAGAGAATGGAAAGTCCCTGTTCGGGCGCCAAAATGTGGTAAATAATTTAAAATACCTCTGACTTTGCCTTGTAAGTTAAATAATAATAAAAAAAGGAAAGAGACGGGGTCCGAGATGTAGAGAATAATCGGGATTTATTCAATAACTCGAGTTAAGGGAGAGCTCCTTCACCAAGCGGGTTAGGGAGTAGTCTGTCTTACTTCGCGCAGCATAGAGCTTTTATACATTTTTCTACTACATGCAATCAAATGGCAGAGGTTCAATCATTTTCCACTAGTTAGGTATAAAAACATTTGTATGCCTCAGGGGAGAGGAGTGGGAGATTGCTTACAAACAAAAATGTGCAAACAGCTGAAGCGTATAATAGTGTGTAGTAAATGGCAGGTATGACCTTGTTCCAATTGCAGGTTATTCCGTGGAAATTAGTTTTTCTCAAAATTGGCTTAACCGCAGGTATGTGGCCAGTCTGGTATTCGGCCTTAGGCATATTACACGATGTAGCTGCTTTCAAGCTGCATCTTTTTCTGCCTATTTCCTCTGCGACGGGGTGTTTAAAACACTCACAAAATGGATGCCATATTCAATATGGTTGTCCTGATATCAAATGAACAGTGGTTGCACGAAGGGTGAGAAACTATTTTTCCACAGTAGTGTAAGTGGAAAAATACAGCCTTAAAGTTTAAAGACATTTTGTTAATACAAGTGAAAACTATGCAGTAAAATTTGAGACCAGGCGACTAGGCCAAAGCCTCTGCTAAATTTAAACTAATCACATAACAGTTTTAACGAAAATATCATAAAATACATCTGCAATTATGACGGATTACTACATTGTCAATTCTTCATGATTAATCAAGCTCGTTTATACTAGTGGCGACCTACTTCGTGGGCACATTTTCTACACACATTATATTTTTTCTTTGCTAAAATCACATTTTCTTATACGGTTTTGTTACATGATATATGAATGTTTGTTAGCCTTTCTTTTTCTGCTTCATCAATCCCTCCTCTTATGACTAATTATGTCATCACATCAAATCTTCCCCCACAAATTTTATTTCATTCAAATTCTTTTTTAGTAATTTGGCATTTCAGTCAATTCCCTCTTCCTTTTTGTTCCCTTTGATTTTTCCCTGTATATTTCTACTATTTTATTTTGTTTATTCTCTTCTCTTTTCCTCTTGCTTCTAGATTTCAATATTTTAATAGCTTTCCAGATTCCCCAAATACCTATTAAGCAAATTACTATTATCAATATTCCTTTTACTATTCTCAGTAACAGTCCGTTACAAATGTTGCTGAGCCAGTTTCCCACGGAAGCAAATCCTTTTCCAACCTTTTCCCATACTCCTGGTTCTTTCAATTCTTTCGAATCTACACTCTCGTTAGTTAAATTTGTAAGCATATTTCTAATTTGTCCACTGTTGTCTGGTATATAGGAACAACAGTGACGTGCACTAAGTATTTAGCAAACGCCGCCATTCTTTGCTAAAAGAATGTCTAAAGCAAGCCGATTTTGAAGAGTCATAGCTCTTTCTGCAGCAAGTTCAGCATCAATCAGGATCATGGCTCCTGAGAATTTTGTCAGCATGTTATCCACAATAGTAGACAACTTTTGTATCTTAATTGAATTCAATATAACTCCTACGGAAGGAATCATTGCTCCAAATATATCTCCTACCACACCAGAAGCTGTCTCCCTTTTCTGAATACGATGTAATTCAGACAGCTTTGGAAATTTCTTTAAGTCGTCCAGTTGAAAAATCTTTGGAAATACTATTCCCAAATAACATCTCCCATACCATCCCAAAACACGTGTTTACATTCACTCGTTCCTACAAAGATGGTGTCATAGTATGATTTAGGTCTATATATACAAAGCTTCCCTATGTGCATTGCATCTAAAGCTAGTTTCCCTTGTGTCTTTATTGCGGCAAAAGCATAGTTATCTACAGATGTCCTTTTGTGTAATTCTTTTTCAAATTTTTCCTTTACCATTTTCCTTCTTTTTTCAGCGTGATCTAAAAAGCTTTTCTCTATGGGTGAAAGCAAGCATGTAAGGTTGTCTTTATGAGCTTGAACTGTGGAAAAAGGCGATAATGGTTCAAAGAAACCTCTAACTAATTTGATATAATAATCTCTTGCTACTTTACTCAGGTACTCGATTATGGGGACATATGAAAATACAACATCATGATTGGAATAGAAGTATTGAATATAGTCCTGGCCATAAAACCTGGTTAGTAACAGGCTACATGTTATTCCATACGTAAGAGGCATGCTATGATATGACACTCCTTCTATTACTGAGGTAGGTATTTGTGTGCATACATAACAATCTTTCGCATCCATTGTCTCAACATACTCATTCAGCAAGCGATAGAAGACATTAGACGAAAGCTCTTTCTTGTCGTGTAAATATTTTTCGTCTTGTTTGAGTTTCTTTAAAGGAGTTAATTCAGTAGTAGTTTTAACAGTAGGAGAATCATTCACGTCTCTTTCATTCCCTCCATGCATTCCAAGAATTATTGCCACAATTATTAGTACGCATGCAGTTATTAGACCTATACACATATATTTACAATATTTCATTTGATGTCCTTTTGTAGTACTGCCTGGTATGATCTGTATAGAATGAGAAAGTTGAAGACACTTTATCAAATCAAATTTGAGGATATATATATATAAAGGATGAACGAGGTCGAAGTTCACACTTTTTTTTTTTCCTCTTAGCAGCTTTAGTCTCTTATCGGTTTATCAGCTTTGTCTCAAAATTGGTTTCAAAAAGTCAATCAGGTTATCAATGTCTTATTCGGTAATGTCCATGAAATTTCACTTTTCAAGTACCGAAGTGTCGTTCTGCTTCTTCGTTTCAAGACTAAGAGATAGAAATTCATCTGACCAATCATTAGTGGCTGTGTATGCCCATTCTGGACCAGAGTACCTTCTGCTCGGTATTCTTTTCCTTTTCAGTTTTGCATCTCCTTTCGATTCCCTTTCGCTTATGTCTTGTTCTTTGGCTGCGTCTTTTTCTTCGTTCAATGTTGTTATGAAAGATACTTCCTTTCTTTTCTCCTTCAACTTTGGCCCTTCATTTTCGTTTAATGTTTCTTTAGTCTTTGATTTCACTGGCGATATGCTTTGTCTCCGTTTCGCGTTGTTTTTACCTGATGGACCTGCAACCGGTTCTGGAAGATTTGGAACAATTTCGCTTTGCCCTGTCTTGTCTCCTTCTTCGAGGAGGTCAATCAGGTTTTCTCCTTCTTTTCCCGTATCATCTGTTTCTGGGAAAGCCCTCCTCTTATCAGGCTCTCCTGCTTCTTCACTTGAGATAGGATCTTTGTCACCTCCTGAGGCTTCTTCTCCGTTTTCCTCAAAAGGAACGACCTCGTCTTCCTCAGAGAATATTTCTTCTGTCCCAGTTTCTTCTTGTTCGCTATCAGGCTTTCTTCATTCTGTCTCAGTGCCTGGTACTTCCCTGTCAGTTGTGGGTAATTTCAGTGCTTCAATTTCCTCTTCTGTGGGACAAGTCACCCTTTTCGTGTGACTGGCGTGAATCCAATTGGGAACTCCCGCACACTTCACAGCGGTGGTAGTTGTCAGAATCACTTGAAAAGGTCCTTTCCAACGGGGTTCCAGGCACGACTTCCTCACGTGCTTCTTTACCACCACCCAGTCACCTGCTTTCAGGGCGTGTCCTGGACCTTGGATCGGTGGCAAGGTGGTTGCCTCCACCTGGTGAGAGAAAGAGCGGACCACATCAGCCAGACCTTTGCAGTAGTCCAATACCATATCATCTGTAATATTTACAAGAGCACTTGCAGGAACTGCAGGAAGTCTCATGGCTCTGCCCATGAGGATTTCATGCGGTGAGAGTCCAGTTTTCCTATCAGGTGTGTTTCTCATTGACATTAACACCAAAGGCAACGCTTCAGGCCTTTTCAAATTTGTGGATGCGCATATTTTCGCCATTCTTGATTTCAGCGTGCCATTCATTTGCTCCACTAGTCCTGATGCTTCAGGGCGGTAGCTACAATGCAATTTTTGCTCAATATTCAATGCTGCAGATAGTAATTTGATTACTTCGTTATTGAAGTGACTTTCCCTATCTGATTCTAAAGAGATCGGGAATCCGAAACGTGGTATTAGTTCTCTCAAGAGTAGTTTTGCAACTGTGAGACTGTCATTTCTGCGCGTGGGGTATGCTTCAATCCAGTGACTAAAAATACACACAATCACCAACACATATTTCAAGACTGCATGCATAGGCATCTCAATGAAATCCATTTGCATCCTGCTGAATGGCCCACCTGCTCTTCCAATGTGGCTCAAATTTACTACGATCCCCTTCCCTGCGTTCATTTGTTGGCAAATGACGCAACAATGGCAAACTGCTTCAGCAACTTGGCGGAATTTGGGATTAAACCAATCAATTTTGAATAATCTAATCATGGCATCCCTTCCAAGGTGGATTTGTCCATGATATAACCTGGCTAATTGCGTCAAAAGACTGTCTGGCAAAACCAATCTCCCTTCACTTGAAACCCATAAGTCATCTGGTTTCTTTACGCATTGTAATTTACTCCATGAGAGTTATTCATCCTTACTAACATTATTTTGTAGGAATTTCAATTCTTCTATTGTATCCACAACCTTTAGAGCGAAGGCTTCACTTGGTTCAAGTTCTGGCTCATCTATCAAATTCCATTCGTCTCTGAGCAATATACAGTTCAATGCGCAAAACCTTGCGACTTGATCTGCATATCCATTTCCCAAAGAAACGAAGTCTTGTGATTTCGAGTGTGCACTGCATTTTACCACTGCTACTTCTCCTGGTAACTGGATAGCATGTAACAATTCTCTTATTCTTTCACCATTTTTCACTGGTAAAGAGGTCATAAAGCCTCTTTGTGACCACAATTGTCCAAAATCATGCACTATTTCAAATCCGTACTGACTGTCAGTGTAAATGGTGACTTTCATTAATGCAGAAAGTTGGCAAGCTCTAGTAAGAGCTACTAGTTCCGCTACTTGTGCTGAGTAAACTCCCTGAAGCCAAGAGGCTTCTAGAACACTAGTTATTGTGCATACAGCATATCCTGCCTTCAATATTCCTAGTGCATCTCTCAAACATGAACCATGAACAAAAATAATTTGATAATTTTCTTCCAATCGAGTATCTTTGATATTAGGTCTTAGTTTAGTGCAGAATTCAGTCACCTGAAGACAGTCGTGCTCAATGTCTTCGGCGTTTTCAATTTCAACATTTTCACTGGAAAACAAGGTTGCCCGAGTCAACGTAGTGCACCTTTTCAGCTGCACATTTGGTGATCCCAAAATTATTGTCTCATACCTTGTAAGTCTAGCACCAGTCATGTGCTGTGTTCGGGAGCGTGTCAAAAGTATTTCGACTGAGTGAGGGACCATAACTGTTAAGGGATGTCCCATTACTATTCCCTCACTCTGATTTAAGCTTATACCAACTGCTGCTACAGCACGCAAGCATCCTGGTAAGGCTGCAGCGACTGGATCTAAAGTAGCTGAAAAATATGCTAGTGGTCTGTTTACGCCACCATGGGCTTGAGTCAAGACAGACAAGGAACATGCATCACGTTCATGACAAAACAATGTAAACAGCTTTGTGTAATCAGGCATACCTAAAGCTGGAGCTCTGCACATGCATTCCTTTAATTCAATAAAGGCATCCATTTAATCTCTTTTCAACACTATTTCATACAGTGCATCTTTCTGGGTCAGTTTCAGTAAAGGTTTGGCTAGAGTTGAGAAATTGGGAATCCATTGGCGACAGTAGCTCACCATTCCCAAAAACTTTCTCACCTCTTTTCTCGTTTTGGGTGGACTCAATTGAAGCACACTCGTTATTCTTTCTTTCATTATTCTTCTCGACCCTTTTTCTATTTGGTGACCCAAATATTTCACTCTCTTCTGGCAGAATTGTAATTTTGAAGGAGACACCTTGTGTCCATTCCTTCCCAAATGGTTCAGTAGGGCAATAGTGTCAACCGTACAGTCATTTTCTGTTTTGGATGCGATCAGTAAATCGTCAATATACTGTACTAAGGTTGATTCAAAAGGTAATTCCAATGCTTCCAAATCTTTCTTTAGAATCTGATTGAAAATTGATGGTGACTCCGAAAACCCTTGAGGAATTCGACACCAACTGTAAACCCTGTCCAGGAATTTGAAGCAAAAGAGAAATTGGCTGTCCTCATGAAGAGGCACAGAAAAGAATGCTTGTGACAAGTCGATGACTGAGAACCACTCTGCATCACAGGGAATTTGAAACATTATTACAGCTTGATTTGGTACTACGGGACAAAATTTGACTATTATGTCATTTATTTTTCTCAAATCTTGAACAATTCGGACTTTTCCACTCGGTTTTGTTAGTCCCATGATTGGTGAATTACATGGACTACTTAGTACTTCTTTCAGTACTCCCTGTTTCACAAACTCATCAATGAGTTGGGCGACTTTCATGAGAGTGTTTTGTGACATATGGTATTGCGGAGTCTGAGGAAAATGTACATTAGGTTTTACAATCACTTTCACTAGTTCTGCTCCTTTGACCAATCCTTCTTCTTTTCCTGTCATATCCCACACTTCCTTTCCAACTGTTTCTTTAAATCAGCTGGAATATCTGCTTCAGTGAGCATAGGATAAAGAGTAATCAGGGGATACTCTTCATCGACAGTTTCAATTTCTTCCTCTTCTAAACTGTCCTCTTCTTCCTCATCACTGTTTGTCTGAATTTTAATTCCATTATTTGAGCACATAATCGAGCATCCTAATTTGCATAATAAATCTCTCCCTAACAGGGATATCGGACTTGAGTCACACACCACAAATTTATGCAACCCTTGAAAGTTACCAATTTTGACTTGTACTGAATCTGTAATTGGGTTTGTCAGATACCTATTTGCTACTCCTACTACTTGAACTGTTCTCCCTGAAAGTGGCAAGTTTGGTACTTCGATGCTTCTAACTGTAGAGCGTGTAGCTCCTGTGTCAACCAAAAATGAAACGCTGTGACCCATAACTCTTCCTTCCACATATGGTCCCTTTTGATCAACTTCCAAAGATGCTGCAAGCATACAATTTCCCTCCTCATCTGAACTTTCACTCTCCCATACATTGTTTATTCCATTCTCACTGTGTAATGGGAATTGGTGTACTGTATCACTTTGATTCATTCCTTGACCTGTGACCTGTTGAGGAAGCATTACTTGTTGCTGATTCATTGGTGCTAAGGGTACTTGCATTTGCTGATTAGGTACCATAGAAAACTGCTGCTGCATTGGCTGTAACTGTGCCATTTGTACACGGGGCATTTGCACCTGCTGTTGTTGTATAGGTTGTAGACCATGCATCTGATTTCCATTATTTTGGAAATTTGGGTTTGGACCTCTCAATTTTGGTCCTCTCACATTCTGAAAAATATTGACATCATTGTTTTGCTGACCTACACCATCCTGCACCAACATTGGGCACTCCCGTTTCCAATGTCCGATGATTCCGCATGTGTGACATGGCATCACTTTCTTCATTGCCTGTATACCATTGGGAATCACAACATTATTTAAATCAGGGCCATTATTTACAAAACCTCCTCGGCCTCTGCCTCTCATCTGTGGCTGAAACATAGCTTTTCCCTGCTGTTGCTGCTGCAGCAGCTGTTGTTGGAAACCTTGGAAACCTGACTGAGCTGCTCTAATCTGCATCACCATCACTTTCTCTTTCAACCTTTTCTGCTTTGTCTCAATCTCATCACTGCAGTATTTTGCATAATTCAACACTTCATCGATCGATTTTGACTGCCAACAAATCAAATGCATTTTAATCATCTGGCTGATTTCGAGTCTCAATCCTTCCACAAATCTGAACACAAAATGGAGCATGTCCTTTGCCTCAATCGTTTCCGTGCCACTGTAATTTTGTAATGCTTTCAACAATCTCTCATAGTATGCATGTATCGACTCCTTAACTTCTTGTGCTGTCCTGTCAATTCTCTGCCAATCTACATTTTTCTACGCAACTTTTGTTTTCAAATGCTCAATCACCTTATGGTATAAACTCATTACCGTAGGCGATGGTGCACCTGTGTCCCTATCTCTTTCTGGTTCACTTGTTGGCCAACCTACAGTCCTTTTACAATCCTCCCACAAATCTGCCGGAACTACAATTTCGAATAAAGTATTCAGGTCTTCCCAAAGACATTATGCAAGTTTCACAAACCTGTCTGTCTGTTGATACCATTCGATCGGTTTCTCTCTCAATTTAGGGAAATCATCCGTAAAAGATTGAATGTCACACCTGTGCCATGGTACATGGACAAGTTTTCCCCCTGCTGTTTCTCTCATTGGTAACATCGTTATAAGATCATCATTCTGTTGTACTTTCTCATTCCGATCTGGAGTACTTTCTTTCTTCTTATCCTTTTTCTTAACCCACCTACTCTCCCACTTGTCTAAACATCTCCAAACCTACGCGCTTTGCAGTATCTCTTTAAGGTGTGTTTTCATTCCTGCAGACCTCATGTGTTCAAAATCTTTTTTCTCAAAGTCTAACCTGTAACTTCTGCTCAAGTGTTTGGTTTTACTTATGTCTATTTTGTGTCTGTCTGCAATTTCTTGTAACCTTTTATGTATGCTGCTCACTTCTCTTGTAATTTTAGGGCAAATGTACCTTAGCTCTTCTTCTGTGTATGATTCTAACGTGTTCAGACCCATCGTTCCCTCTACTAGTTCATCTGCTTCCATGCCCAATCTTATTTTATTCAAATATTCTTCTCCTTTCCCGCTGGGTGTACTCTGTGGGGAGTTCAGGCTGGTCAACCATTGTGGCAACTGTTGTGCGTTTAGTCCCATTAATGTGGCATTTACGTCTACTGCTACCGATGGTTTCTGTAACATTTCTGTTTTTGAAGTCAACGGTACTATCAGTGGTGGACTTGACCTTACCACCGTTTACGAAGCACAAAGTGGAATTGGACTAAATTTCAACAAAGACCCGGATCTATTTGACAGTGTTCCCACGGGAGTCGTTTCTTGAGCATTTTCTATGTATCTCCTTCCTGTCTCATTCTGCGTCATTACACCTTGATCGCATACATTTGGCTTTGCCTGTATATATAATGGTACTGGCGGACCTACAGTGATAGGCAAAGATATTGCGTCCGGATTCTGTCTGTTACCCAAATTCTGTGGCACGTTAATTCCCACATTATGGTTCATCATTGCTGGCATGTCTAACTGTGTTTCTGCACTTTGAATATACTTCGGCATGTCTTGCATCTGCTTTTGAGACATCAAAATTTGTGTTGGTTCGGTTTAAATCAATGTCGGTCTTTGGTTATTCTGTCCTCCCTGCACCATTGAATTAGAAGTCATTTTCAAATTGTGCTCATCATAATAGCGTCTTTGGTCCTGCGGCTGATAATCATTAACAGGTATTAGTTTAGTCATGTCAGGATATATTCTCTGAACTTGTGGTATTTCTGGTGTAAAAGGCATAATGGGACTACTTTGCCTCTGCAATATTCTCAAATTCGGGGTTACAGTACCCTGTATTGGTTCTGGAGGGGCAGTACTAGTGCTTGGGCCATTTTCGTTGGTCACATATGGTGGTGGACGGTCATTTAGCAATTGCAGAATGAACCCCTCATCATCTGATTCGTCTGACCTTTTCGAGTTTCTCTTGTTTTCTCTATCTCCGGACTGACTCCTGTTTGTTTTATGAGTCGCTTTCCTTCCTTCCATCTCTTCTTCATCAGTAATTGCTGGAAACAATTTAATTCCCTGCAATATGTCTGATCTCCAAACCTTTTGAGTACTATCCCATCTAGCATCCGCTAGTGTCTTTTCTACTTTTCTCACTCTTGTCTCAAATTTCTTTTGTAATTGCCTTCTAGCCATTTGTTCCCAAATTGCTAATGCTTCAAACTGTGCTGGTCTTGGAGGTATTTTCATGTCGTATAGCGCAAATCTCAAATTCTCCAAAACTCTTAGATTAAACGACCCATGAATAGGGAACGCTACACTTCCATGTTTTTCTGTTAATTTACACCATTGTTTTAACCAAAGACATGGTGCGACACCCTTTTCTTCAATTACGATATAAGCTGGCGTACCCTCAGGCGGTGTTTCTTCTCCTACATTTGCTTTAATATATACATCTCCCCTCAAGGCACTCTTAAGTGCTTTGAAAAATGTCATCTTTCCGTCTTTTATTTTTCTCAAACGTAATCAATAAGTGACTTTAATTCCCGGAATACTCTTCGCTTGCCTTTCTCCACCAACTGCGCTTCACGGACTGCATCCAATCCGTGCGCGACCCTTCTCACCAACCAACCTATCCCAGCGCGGCTCCTAGTGACGTCACACTCACACACTGCAGCTGACAAAGTCCCGCGGCTTGTCCTCTTTCATTCAGCTTCATTCAAAACTAATGTCCGCAATATATCGCGAGCACTAACCAAAAAGAAGAAAACAAATCTGTTGGTTTACTACAGAAAGGTAATACAATTGCTTCAGAAACCTTAGGGATGTTTCACTAGCCTCAGCAGTTATTCCATCTTTCTCGGTTTCCCACTTTCGCAAGCAAAATTTGACCTGCAAACTTTTACTCTCAACTGATCAATGAACTATTCAAGCGTGCCTTAGAATTCGTCAAATCTCAAAGTCGAAAATTTTCTTTTATTCTTCAACATTCGTACAGACTTATTGACCACGCCGGATCAACCTAATAAACAGAACAAATTACAACATCAATCAAGTGTCTCATACACTTTTCAACATACTCCGGAGTCTCTTGACCTCGCAGGGCCCGTCTCAGCATCAACAACCACGTGGACAATTTTTCCTGCACAAAGCGCTACACACATATGAAGTTCGACGACTTCCCTACTCTCACACTTTGGAGTATCACTCCTCTAAAATTTTGATTGGAGTTCGTAACCCCCTAAAAACCTCACAAACTTCACAATTCATCTGCGGCATAAGCTATGCAAGCGCGAAACCCTAACTTCACTCATACCGTCACTAGAAACACCGAAAACATTCTCACACCTCCATTTCCTCCATTCGCAAGCTCAGAGATTCCGGGAAAGTCATTGGGGATTTAGGGCATCATCATCTCTCCAACTTGTTTTATCAAAGAAAATTCTAACTTGAATCCGTCTATTGTTCGGATGGGGTCCCAAAGGGCGAAACCATCAAACTCGGCTACCATGTACTGATAGCGCGTCCAGTCTTTATAAATTACTTATACCTGGACACGCCGGAGGTCGGTGAACCTTTGAACCGAGTTGGGTTCTCCTCATCCAAAGAATTGTTGGATCCCTCAAATTAATAATCAATAACCATTTATAATCACTGACGAGTACTCAATTAGTAATCAAACAACAAATTAGTTGAACCGAAAATCAGTAATTAGACACACCATGACCTTTCAGTCATGAATAACCACACCTGTTTATTAAAGGTTAATGAGTTTATTTCCCTATTTTAACAAAGCTAGCACAATATAAGTAAGTCTCAAAATCAAATGGTATACATATACGAACATTACTAGCTGTACATAGCGACGGAAGAAACGCAATCTACGCAAGATTTGATTATAATGCACTCGGTTATAGCAATGCAAATCACTAATATGAGTAACTGAATTTGACTAATTGCATACATTGGTCAGCATAACAAGATTTCAATACAGCATGGTGCATCAAGTGAATACCTCAACTATCCTCTGATTAGCATTGGCATGTGGGGCTTCATGCAAAAGAATTTAATCAACATAAATTTAGAAAAACTTCTAGCTTAGACTCTGTCAAAATAAGCAGTTGGTACCTAAGAAGGAAAATACAATGAATAATACATTTATC
This sequence comes from Pleurodeles waltl, assembly GCF_031143425.1. NCBI lineage: Eukaryota > Metazoa > Chordata > Amphibia > Caudata > Salamandridae > Pleurodeles > Pleurodeles waltl. The sequence goes on along the minus strand of NC_090447.1, from coordinate 1,413,442,188 downwards.
CTTTCATAATTACCAAATACAATCAGCACTCAAGGTATGTCTTCGTCCTTCAGGTACCGGTTCGATCAGCATGGGGCGGATTTCAAGGGGACAAAGTTTAAGGCAAATTTCCTTGCGGCAGCAAGGAGAAATGGGGGAACAAAAGCTATTGCATGGGCAAGACGGGGCAGAGTTAAAGTTAAAGTCTCTAGGGTGAGAATTCTTTAAAGTCTCTCTCTCTTTCTGGGATAGAGAAAAAGCATCAAAGTGTCATTTAAAATGGCATCTTGAATTTGGCTTCAAAATGGCATCAAGAAAATGGCTGACTTCTCTTGGTCCGGTGGGTTTAAGTAAGAAAACATTCCAAATCCTTCAGGGTCTTCCATTGGAGGGTTCATTCATTTTGACCAATGAATAGTGTCTTTCTCTTAGTACTCATTTATGCATAAGGTGTCCTTGGAGCTTTAGAACACAAGTAGCAACAAAGTTTGCCAATTATTTCTGTATCAGTGTCTTTATTGTCTGCACCTGCAGAAACTGACCTTGCTTCAAAGGGGATGAAACTTGCCTAGCACGAAACCTGGAGATAAGTGTATTAGTCATTCTACTGGAAAAATACAGCCTTAAAGTTTAAACACATTTTGTTAATACAAGTGAAAACCACGCAGTTAAATTTGAGACCAGGCGACTAGGCCAAAGCCTCTGCTAAATTTAAGCTAAGCATATAACAGTTTTAACGAAAATATCATAAAATACATCTGCAATTATGACGGATTACTACATTGTCAATTCTTCATGATTAATCAAGCTCGTTTATACATGATATATGAATGTTTGTTAGCCTTTCTTTTTCTGCTTCATCACTACCATTGGTGCTTCAGGTGCAGTGGTACCAGGGCCCAGAGTCTAGGGCCCATTGAACTTTAGCAATGCTGTACTTTATTACCCTAACAGCAGCCATAAAGGCCATTTTCTTTATTTCTACCAGTGCACATGCCATCCTTGCTATGCTACTTCAGCTGGGGTAAATCAGCTGTGTTTTTCCGTGCAGGTAGTCCTGGGTACCCGGTAGGGGGTGCTGTTTCGGTGGGATGCGATTTGCAAGAGTAATCGGTGGGAATAAACAATCTCACTGGAAGGTATACATAGCCAGCTGGACTTTAGGTATTGGCCTCCATGATACATTATTGTACAGGGCAGGGGGTGCTCTTACTTGAATTGGGTCCGAAAATACCCATTATCATAAATTCTACATTATTTGGTAGAATATATATGTAACTAAAATTAATATTATAGTAATGTAAAATAAAAGTAACATTGCTCTTTTAAAAATGTAATATATTTAATGAAATATGCAATGACTCACTCCCAACAACTATGCCTCTTCCACTGGCTCCCTATGTCACAATGCATCAAATATGTGGCACTGTGTTACGTGCAGGAAGCCATGCATCAGGCTGGCTCTCTGTACATAAGCTTTCTTATATGTCCTTATATTGCTGTGTGGGAACTTCGATCTGGTAACTTCAACCAGACTATCATTACCAGACTCAAAAGAGTAAGGAAAGGAGGTCGATCTTCTGGCCTGGGCCAAAACTATGGAATAATCTGCCATTTAGAGCTAAGCCTATGCAATGTATATGCATTATTTCAGAAATTTCTTAAGACCTGGCTATATAGAATACTTTATTGGCTTTCCTGGCTCTCTTGATCTGCTAGCCCTGGGAAACCCCACTGAATATTTCATGTCCTTTATAAATGTGAGTGTAATGACAGCAAAATGACAAAAATCCAATAAGGGGAAGGGAAGATATGAATGTCTAAAGTTTTAAATACAAACAGTGCCAGAAAGCACAAAGCACCAACTGGCCATGCTAGATCAGCACAAGGGTAAGGTTTGAGGTCAATAGATTCGAGGAACAGGTTGGTATTGGTCAAAGAGTCACCTTCGGACTAAGAACATTTTCAAGAAGGTAAAGTGTTCCGCAGGGCAAAGCTGCAGGTTGGATCTAAAGACTGGCTTGTTGATGAGGAGCTGGCGTAGGACAAGGTAGTGGTGAAGTTGTTGATAAAGGTGGGCAAAGCTCCAAGCACAAAAGGTACAGAGGTTACGCCCAGGAAGATGCATATGTTGATCAGATGCTGCTCGGCATTGGACCCGCTGAAGATTTCTACCTTTGGACTTAAACTCTTTTCTGGAAGACAGATTTCCTCAGCAGAGCAAGGCTGCAGGCTGTAGCTGAAGATGGTTCAACATCATCGGATGCTGGTCGGCATTGGGCCTGCTGAATCGGATTTGCTACTGCAAAAAATATTGCAGTGGGAGCTACAGTGAAGTCAGGCCCACTGGTGATGCACCCTTTACTGATCGTCTGTCAGGTTGGTCCCCGACCCACAACAGTTCTCTGGGCAGAAATTCAGCGAAGAGTTTTTAAGTCCCAGGTTTTAGGGTTAGGCAGGAGGAGTACACTTTGGCACCAGTCAATGGTTTCAGGACATCAGGAACAACACCTGAGGTACATAACTCACTCCAAGAGAAGCCACCAGCAGGGCTCAGTGTGGGTCCAATTAAAATTGGCCAGCAGGGCACTTTCAAGAATGTGGGCTTCTTGCAGCTTTTGTATCCCTGTAGCATTACAGTAGGTCTGCCAACTGACCCTTGGAGTCCACTTTTTTGTTCTGGACACAAGTGGGAGGAGGTCCAGCAACTATGGGTTCTCCTCACCGGTCTCCACAGTAGGCGCAGTCCTTCTTCTCTATTCCACAGGTCCAGTAGCGTTCTGAACAGGTTGCTCAGGGTTGCCACATTTATGCATGACACAAGCCTGTGGGTGGGTCACTCCTGGCCACTCTCTAACCAATAGAGAAAATGTTCCTAGGTGTAACCCTACTTACTTTTGCAGCACTTACTGTTTGTCTTACTGTAAATGATCCCATAGTGCCCCTCTGTATCTAAATCCAGCATGGTAGAACCTTTTTTCCTCTGTGTAAAGCTTCTTTGTCTCCACTAGAGGTGTGACCAGGGAAATAAGCAACCTCTCCTCTGCGCCCACCCTAAAATTATGGCTAGGGAAATGAGCAGCTACCTGGTCACTCAAAACTAGTTCTGAGGGTAGTACCTCTCCCATTAGGATTGGTGCCTGACTAGTTATGGGGACAAAGCAAGGGGGCTGCCCCAAGTGTTGGCTACATCTGCCTGTGATAGTGTAGCTTTTGTAAAATATTTAGGCCAAGATTTAAGAGGGCCTAGCACCATATGTCACCACATTAGCATCTTTTTTGACACTATTATGGCGATATAATGGCAAAAACACCGCACAATATTTACAAACCCACATTTTTTACGCTAATCCTGCAAAGCACCAAACTAGCGTCAAAACTGTTGACTCTAGTTCCCTAACTACCGCCATGGTGTGCTAAATCTTAAATACGCCGCACACATGGTGGCGTTAGGGGGGCACTAAGGGGCATTGGATGCGGCACCACTTTTCTTAAATCAGGCCCTTAGTACAAATCTTATTAATATTTAAAAGGAGAGTTTAGGCCTGTAAAAAGAGGGCATTTTGACAGGGTGACTTTGCAGTTTTAAAAGTGTACGTACTACAGGAGCTGACCTGCAGTCATGTTTTATACTGCCACTCCAGTGGTGGCACAATATGTTCTGTACTCCACTAGTGACTTTAACCTAAAGGCCCTGGATACACTTTGTACCATAAACCAGGGGCATATAGGTATTCTGAATATGTCAATTAGGATTAGAGAAACATTTTACACTATTTAGGGGTCAGAGCACATGCACCGAGGTCTGGTTAGCGCAGTCCCAGTGCACAGTGTAGGAAGCTGGCCTGGTGTGTGGTGGACACCCATGGTGTTTGCACCTTATATCAGGTTCGGGCAACCCCTATTTGTGAATGAAGACAGTGTCTAGGAAGCCAGGACTCTCTAGTGATAGCTGTGGTGAGCAGCCAAGACATATCTATGAGGAGTGTAAAGCACTTGCAATACCACAGCAGTCACACAGCAGCTTATCACACATGAAAGGATCAACACTGTTACGAAAATAAAGGTACTTTATTACAGTAGCACTGAACTAGATTACTTATAGGCAGTCCCCCAACTGGAGGCAAGTACACACTATATGTATACAGTAATTATTAGGAATTAGCTTAAAGAAACAACAAGCATTGGCTAGAAATAGCAGAAAATAGATAGGGCCCTATAGGGGGGCCAAACCATATACTAAAATAGTGGAATGCGTGGTGAAGTCCCCTACCTAAGGATGTGGAATAGTTAGAAGGGAGCTGGGAGAACTCAAGAACCCCAAAGGTGAATACCTTGATGACCCCCAGCGAGCCAGAGAGGAGAGGTAATTTACCTGGTCTTCCCAAAGACTAACAAGGGGACTTGGAAAAGGAAGATTGCAAGATCAGGAAAGGTTCAGTGGAACCCAACTGTGGATTCCTGAAGAAGAGGACCTTCAAAAGAAGGGAACAGAGTCCAGTCCACACAGGAGTGTCGAGACTGGGCAGGAGCCACTACTCACCCTTCTGTGGATGAACATCCGGGTCGACGGGGGAAGATGAAGATCAGCTGTGGAGCCCAGGAGCTGCTGAGAAGTCCCTGGAGTCATGTAGGTGATGTCCTACATCGGTCGCCATGGCGCAGATGGTCAGAGGACCACCAACAAGCCTTGGCAAATGCAAGCTGGATCAAAGGAAGATTTGCAGAGAAGAGGAGGACCAGCAAGGTCCAGGGGATGCGACCCATGGAGGGGAGTTCGGGCTGACCCTCAGCAGCCAGGAGAGCCAGCAACAGCAGTCGCAGCCCCCACAAGCAACTTACTGGCAGCAGGAACAGTAAGTTGCAGTAAGGCCCAAACAGCACACCTGGAGAGGAGCCCACGTTGCTGAAGCAGCAGTGAAGAGACTGTCCTTGCAAGGATGAAGTGCTGGAGGCCGGTGCTACTTGGAGCCTGGAGATCCCTTGAAGCAGGAGTCAACAAGCAAGGTGCACAGAGGTACTGTCCTGCAGGGAAACGCAAGGGCTTACTGTCTCCCAAGTTGGACAGCAGGTAGGCCCACCATCTTGTTGGAGATTCTTCCTGGAGCTGCAAGCCAGAAGATCCCAGCAGCCGGTCGTTGGTGCCTTAGTTGGCGAATGCAGAGGAGTGGCTCCTTCACTCCATGGGAGATTCCATCTTAATTCTTTGGTTCAGCTGAAGTCTTGCCGACCCCAGAGGATGAACACCTGTGGACACGTTGCAAATGCTGGAAGGAGCAAAGGCTTGTTTGGTTCCTGAAGAGTCCAGCAGCAGTTTTGATGGCCAGGAGTAAAAGAAGGTGATGCAGAGGAGTCCTGGTGGAGTTTTTCATGCTGAATCTGGGGACCCACCAGCAAGGGAGTCCCCCAAATAGCCCTAAAAGCAGGATTGGTCACTCTGTGAGGTGACCACCTTTCAGAGGGGATCACTGACCTCAGTTACCTGCCCTGACAAACGAGATGCTCCCAGGAGACTGTGCACATCTTGCTTTCAAGATGACAGAATCAAGTGGCCCCCTGAAGGAGCTCTGGCCCCACCCCAGGAGTGGTGATGGACAGGGGAGGAGTCACTCCCCTTTCCTTTGTGTGCTTTCATGCCAGAGCAGGGACCGGGGGTCCCTGGATTGGTGCAAACCAGATTATGCAAGGAGGGTGCCAAATGTGCCCTTCAATGCAAGCAGGTGGCATGGAGAGGCTACCCCTTGTAGGAAGGTAGCCTCTTTCTTGCCTTGTTACCCCCACTTTTGGCCTGTTTGTGAGTATATGTCAGGGTGTTTTCACTGTCTCACTGGGATCCTTCTAGCCAGGGCCCAGTGCTCATAGTGAAAACCCTATGTTGTCAGTGTGTTTGTTATGTGTCACTGGGATCCTGCTAGCCAGGACCCCAGTGCTCATAGGTTTGTGGCCTATATGTGTTCCCTGTGTGGTGCCTAACTGTATCACTGAGGCTCTGCTAACCAGAACCTCAGTGTTTATGCTCTCTCTGCTTTCTAAATTTGTCACTGCAGGCCAGTGACTAAATTTACCAATTCTGATTGGCACACTGGTACACCCATATAATTCCCTTGTATATGGTGCTTAGGTACCCAGGGTATTGGGGTTCCAAGAGATCCCTATGGGCTGCAGCAGTTCTTTTGCCACCCATAGGGAGCTCAGGCAATTCTTACACAGGCCTGCCACTGCAGCCTGAGTGAAATAACATCCACGTTATTTCACAGCCATTTTTCACTGTACATAAGTAACTTATAAGTCACCTATATGTCTAACCCTCACTTGGTGAAGGTTGGGTGCCAAGTTACTTAGTGTGTGGGCACCCTGGCACTAGCCAAGGTGCCCCCACATTGTTCAGGGCAAATTCCCCAGACTTTGTGAGTGTGGGGACACCATTACACGTGTGCACTATGCATAGGTCACTACCTATGTATAGCGTCACAAAGGTAACTCCGAACATGGCCATGTAACATGTCTAAGATCTTGGAATTGTCACCCCAATACCATTCTGGAATTGGGGTGACAATTCCATGATCCCCGGGTCCCTAGCACACAACCAGGGTACTGCCAAACTGCCTTTCCGGGGATTCCACTGCAGCTGCTGCTGCTGCCAACCCCTCAGACAGGAGTCTGCCCTCCTGGGGACTGGGCAGCCCCGGCCCAGGAAAGCAGAATAAAGGACTTGCTCTGAGAGAGGGTGTTACACCCTCTCCCTTTGGAAATAGGTGTGAAGGGCTGGGGAGGGGTAGCCTCCCCAGCCTCTGGAAATGCTTTGATGGGCACAGATTGTGCCCATCTCTGCATAAGACAGTCTACACTGGTTCAGGGATCCCCCAGCCCTGCTCTGGCGTGAAACTGGACAAAGGAAAGGGGAGTGACCACTCCCTTGACCAGTACCTCCCAGGGGAGGTGCCCAGAGCTCCTCCAGTGTGTCCCAGACCTCTGCCATCATGGAAACAGAGGTGTTGGGGGTACACTGGACTTCTCTGAGTGGCCAGTGCCAGCAGGTGACGTCAGAGACCCCCTCTGATAGGCTCTTACCTTTCTTGATAGCCAATCCTACTTTCTAAGTAGCAAAACCTCCTTTTCTGGCTACTTAGGGTCTCTCCTCTGGGGTATTCTTCAGATAACAAATGCAAGAGCTCACCAGAGATCCTCTGCATCTCCCTCTTCAACTTCTACCAAGGATCGACTGCTGACTGCTCCAGGACGCCTGCAAAACCGCAACAAAGTAGCAAGACGACTACCAGCAACATTGTAGCGCCTCATCCTGCCGGCTATCTCAACTGTTTCCTGGTGGTGCATGCTCTTGGGGTCACCTGCCTTCACCCTGCTCTGGAAGCCAAGAAGAAATCTCCAGTGGGTCGACGGAATCATCCCCCTGCTAACGCAGGCACCAAAAGACTGCATCACCGGTCCTCTGGGTCCCCTCTCATCCTGACGAGCATGGTCCCTGGAACACAGGAACTCTATCCAAGTGACTCCCATAGTCCAGTGATCCTTCAGTCCAAGTTTGGTGGAGGTAAGTCCTTGCCTCCCCACGCTAGACTGCAAACCTGAGTACTGTGTGATTTGCAGCTGCTCCGGCTCCTGTGCACTCTTCCAGGATTTCCTTCATGCACAGCCTAGCCTGAGTCCCCAGCACTCCGTCCTGCAGTGCTCAACCCTCTGAGTTGGCCTCCGGCGTCGTGGGACCCTCCTTTGTGACTCTGAGCCAGCTCTGGTTCACAAATCTTCCAAGTGCCTGTTCGGGTACTTCTGCGGGTGCTGCCTGCTTTTGTGGGGGCTCTCTAAGTTGCTGAGCACCCCCTCTGTCTTCTCCTCCAAGGGGCGACATCCTGGTCCCTCCTGGTCCCCAGCAGCACCCAAAAACCTCTACCGCGACCCTTGCAGATAGCAAGGCTTGTTTGCAGTATTTCTGCGTGGGAACACTTCTGTAACCTTCATCGCGACGTGGGACATCTTCCTTCCAAAGGAAAAGTTCCTAGTCCTCTTTGTTGTTGCAGAACTCCAAGCTTCTTCCATCCGGAGGCAGCTTCCTTGTACCTTCATCCGGGGTTTTCTGGGCTCCTGCCCCCCATGGACACTATCATGACTCTTGGACTTGGTCCCCTTGCCTTGCAGGTCCTCAGGTCCAGGAATCCGTCTTCAGTGCCTTGCTGGTGTTTGTTGTTCTTGCAGAATTCCCCTATCACGACTATTGTGGCCTTTTGGGATAGAAGGTGTATTTTACTCTTACTTTTCAGGGTCTTGGGGTAGGTACCAGCGACCCTCTACAAGCTCCCATAGGTGTGGTCCAGACTCCATAGGGGGTCCATTCGTGATTTGCATTCCACTTTTTGGAGTATATGGTTTGTGTTGCCCCCAGACCTATGTCTGCCTATTGCAACCTATTGTAATTCTACACTGTTTGCATTACTTTTCTGACTCTTACTTACCTGTTTTGGGTTTGTGTAAATATTAATTACCTTCTTACTGAGGGTACTCACTGAGATACTTGTGGCATATTGTCATAAAAATAAAGTACCTTTATTTTTAGTAACTCTTGTGTTTTCTTATGATATTGATCATATGATATAAGTGGTATAGTAGGAGCTTTGCATGTCTCCTAGTTCAGCCTAAGCTGATTTGCCATAGCTACCTTCTATCAGCCTAAGCTGCTAGAAACACCTCTATTCTACTAATAAGGGATAACTGGACCTGGCACAGGGTGTAAGTACCACAGGGTACCCACTATAAGCCAGGCCAGCCTCCTACACCCCTCCCCAGCCATATAGCACCTATTTCCAAGGGAGAGGGTGTTGCCTCTCTCTCTCCCTAAGGTAATCTTTTGTTCTGCCTTCCCCTGCTTGAGCTGGTCAAGCATCAGGAGGGCAGAAACCTGTTTGAGGGGCTGAAGCAGCGTGAGCCACCTGCAACCCTGAAAGGCTTGTAGGAGCAATACTGGGGGGTCCTTTAGGGAGCCCCCAGAGTGCATGGAATCATACCACCAATATTGGCATTGGAATATGGGTATGTTTCCGACATGTTTGATACCAAAGATGCCTAGGTTCAGAGTTACCATTATGTAGCTGGACCACAGGTCCACCTGTGGCCAGTACACGGGTAAAAAGGCTTCCCCGCACTTATGAAGTCCAGTGCATTTGAACTGGAGATTGTAGGGGCACCTCTGCTCATGGAGGGGTGTCCTCACACACAGGAACTTGCAACCTGCCCTCTGGGCTAGGAGGGCCTACCATAGGGGTGACTTACAGTGACCTGGTGCAGTGACCAGCAGTGAAAGGGTGCATGCACCTTTTCACTTAGGCTGCAATGGCAGGCTTCAAGACACAGTTTGCCTGGGCTCCCGTGGGTGTCATAATACTCGCTCCAGCCCATGGGAGACCCCTTGTGTACCAATGCCCTGGGTACCTAAGTACCATATACCAGGGACTTACAGAGGTACGCCAATATGCCAATTGTGGGATGCAAAGTGTCCAAAGCAACCAAATTTAGAGGAGAGAGCACAATCACTGGGGTCCTGGTTAGCAAGATCCCAGTGAAACAGTCTAAACACACTGATAAACAGGCAAAAAGTGGGGGTAACCATGCCAAAAAGAGTGACTTTCCTACACACAGAATACAAAAAAACAGCAATAAAACGTAAAATAAAATGGGGGTGACCACACAAAAAAGGGCATTTTCTACACATGGTATGTAGATCTGGTGCTAAGCAAGGTAAATATGTACTTGACGAGATATACTTATCTTCACAATATTTTCGTAGCCGATATTAAAGGTGCTATATTGTTGTAGAAACAAAAAATCACTGACCCATATACAGCAACTGAAGCAGGGTACGTGCCCTATAGAAAACAAGTGTTACTAAGGTTTTATTTGACTATTGATTGGCCCTTTTATTGCTCTCCCCCTTGAACAATGTGGTAACATTGAATTAAGGTTGCTTGTATATTAAAGAAACAAAAGTTGCCATATATCGAATTTCAAAGAGTCAATTGATTGTATTTGATCATCTTCACCATTAGACAATGGCTGACATATAGGAGGATCGTGGAGAGGAGAATTTCCTTTGTTCCTTCCTTAGTCTTTGCTTTATTTTAGCAAACAAGTTTTTCCTGGAGTGGGTGCATCATTTTCATAGACTGATTACTGATTGATCTACCAAATGCAGAGTGGTGGCTCAAAATGTTATCTCAGGCAACAGTTTGTGAATTATTGCATTATGTGGCATTAGTAGACCTCATGACTGTTATTGAGTCTTGATTGTGCCAGTTCCTTATCTAGTGGAAAAACAACAAGGTGATTGATGGAAGGCTTGAATTAACCTCAGCCACGGGCAATTGCTCGGGGTGCATCCCAAGCCATTATTCTTTGTCCCCATGCTACCTCAGTTTGGACCAAGCCACATGCAAATTAGCCTTGACCCTGCTCCTCATGGGAACAGTCCAGCCCGAATTACCAGGCCAGGTCCTCCCACAACCGGAACACAAGCAACCTAGGACCGATTCTGCCCTAGTTAGGGCTCTTCAGCCAGGTATAGCTTGGGTCCAGTGGCATCTGGGCATATCTGGCCGACTTAGGGCATCAAATGCAAAAACATCCACGTGATGTATGGAATGGTTGAATCTCAGGTACTGGCAACCACTCAGGGCTGCATCCCAATCTTTGTCCAGACGTGGGTTCTGTGCACACTATGTCACAGGAGCCTAGCTGTACCTGGCTGATTAGCCCATAACCATGGTGAAAACGGTTCTGGGTTGTTTGTGTTCCGGTTCAGGGAGGGCCCTGCTTGGCAGTTCGAAGTAGACTGTTCCTATTGGAAGAGGATCAAATCTGATTTGCAAATAGCTAGGTCCAAACTGAGATGGCATGGTGTGGAAAGGAATGATGATTTGGGATGCGGCCCGGGTGATTACCAGTGTCTGAGATTAATCCAACCATTCCATCCCTCACTGTTTTGTATACTTATTGAGTTGCCCTAATTGGGATGGGTATGCTAAGATAGGGTCCAATACTCACTGTGTCACTGGAACTGAGCCCATAACTAGAGTGAAACCGGTCCTGGGTTACTTGTGTTACGATTCAAGGAAGACCTGGCTTGGCAGTTCTGGCTGGACTGTTCCTATTGGAGCAGGGTCAAGACTGATTTGCACACAGCTGGGTCCAAACTGAGATGGCATGGTGTGAAAAATAACGATGGATTGGGATGCAGCACAGGTGAATACCAGTGGCTTAGATTAATACAAGCATTCCATCTATCACTGTTTCTATACATACTGTGTCGCCCTAAGCGGCATGGGTATGCCCAGGTGTGGGTGCCGTGCAGATTGTGTCACTGGAGCTAAGCTGCACCCGGCTCATGAGGCTATAACTAGAGCATAACCGGGCATGGATTGCTTGTGTTACGGTTCAGGAAGGACCTGGTTTGGCAGTCCAGGCTGAACTGTTAGTATTGGAGCAGGGTCAAGACTGATTTGCATATAGCTGGGTTCAAACTGAGGTAGCATGGTGTGCAAAATAATGATGGATTGGGATACAGCTCAGAGTAATTACCAGTGCCTGAGACTAATTCAAGCATTCTAGCCATCACAGTTTTGTATATTTATTTAGTTATTTATCTAGGGCGTTTGAGAAGCTGGTCAGTTAGGTGTGGCTCAGTGCTGGGTGATCTAAGATGGAGTAATGCAAGTATCTGTATTACATTATGGCTGAAGAAGTTGTTTTGCATGGCACCCTGTGTCTGTTATGCCCGGGTGTCAATTGGAGTAAATGGAGGGGTGTTCAATAAACATGATGTTTCAAGAATCAGAGGATGCTGCTATGGGTACTACTGCCATGATCTTGGGAGGGTCTTTTTTAAGAAAGTGTGTATTTGTTTTGTCAGTTGCTCCTGTCAGAACCCCTTTCAGAGGGCCATGGGGCAAAAAGTATCTACTGGGCCCAACTGTGGGTGTTGGGGCCTTTTTCTCGTGATGTCCTAGGGCCCGACTTACTGTGGGTCCTGCAGTCCACAGCTTTCCCTAGGGAGGAAGTAGATAGAGGGTGTGAACACAGTCTAACAACCCATAGTACGGTCAATAACTGCAATAAATGATTGCTTCAAATACTTTCTTTTCTGACAAAACTGGTATTTAAATACAAACACAACACAATGTGAAATACTGCATACACAAACAATAAACACATCCCCATGAGTTTAGAACTATAGTGTTCAATAGGTAGGTCCCTAGGTCCCACTTCCCTCTTATAGATGACATTCAGTTTAGGTCTCACAAGCAGTATGAGTTGCAGGACTTCCACTCTGACTCTAATAAAAGTAAAAAGTGTTGAAGCGCCCAAAGCGGTAGGTAGCAGAACAAGTTCCCCGGGGCTTTCTGGCTCTGCGATCAGCCTTACCCGCCCCGGCAAGGATGGTGCAACCAGAGTCTCAGTGTGAAACGGTTGGTTTTTAGTGCCTGCGGCTCTGCAGGGGCAGTGGTTAGGCACCCATGGCGCTTCCTCCAGAGAGGCGGTAAGTTCCTCTGACACTTCGCAATGGTGAGGAGTAGGTTGCTTTGGTTCTGATCCTCAAGCAGGGCTTAGGCCTGCCAGGTCACCACAGCAGCCTCTCCTCATCACAACGGCTTGAACTTGGCAATGGTCCTTGGCATACGGGGTCACCAACTTTACTGGGCTATGGCCCAAGTAGAATGGCAGTCATCTTCATGAAAGCCCGGTCTGGTACACAGGGTCTCAACTTCACTCAGCACAGCTGGCTGAAGCCTGATCAGCATGGCAGTAATCTTCACAGGTGCCTCACCTGGCATACCAGGTCACCAACTTCACTCCACCCGTGGGCTATGCCCTGATCGCATTGGAAGTGACACATGGGGTCACTGACTTGAACCTGCCCCAGGATGATGACCCAATTGGTGCAGAGGTGGTCTCCTCACATCTCGCTGACGGATCCACTCACTCACCAGGATTTCTCGCTTGACCTTGCTCTCTCCAGTGCTCTCTCCTCTTCCTCATGGGGCATACTGGTCTCATCAAGCAGGCAGGCACTGGTGCTCCAAGTGCAGGTGATCTTGGTTTTACATAGGTGATGTCCCCTCATCCGACTGAGAGACTGCAGGCCTTAGCCCCCTGCCCTGTTCACATGCAGAAGTCTTGCACAGCTTCTCCGCCTCGCACGGACCAACTAGCTACTTGATAGTTGACAATTTTGGAGGCCTCAAGCTCCCCTTCTTTTACTCCATTTCCAGACACCAAATGTGATTTACAGTCTGAGGCCCACATTCCAACCCTGGCTGTCTCTGACCGCCAGGGCGGAGGGCAGCGGAAGAACCGCCAACAGGCTGGCGGTGCTTCCAGGGCTATTCTGACCGCGGCGGTAAAGCCGCGGTCAGAAAAGGGGAACCGGCGGTTTCCCAACGGTTTTCCCCTGGCCCAGAGAATCCTCCATGGCGGCGCTGCTTGCAGCGCCGCCATGGGGATTCCGACCCCCTTCCCGCCAGCCTGTTTCTGGTGGTTTTCACCGCCAGAACCAGGATGGCGGGAACGGGTGTCGTGGGGCCCCTGGGGGCCCCTGCACTGCCCATGCCGCTGGCATGGGCAGTGCAGGGGCCCCCTAACAGGGCCCCATACAGATTTTCACTGTCTGCTTTGCAGACAGTGAAAATCACGACGGGTGCCACTGCACCCGTCGCACCCCTGCAACTCCGCCGGCTCTATTCGGAGCCAGCTTCCTCGTTGCAGGGGCTTTCCCGCTGGGCCGGCGGGCGATCTTCTGGCGATCACCCGCCGGCCCAGCGGGAAAGTCAAAATGACTCCGCGGTCTTATGACCGCGGTGCGGTCTTTCGGCGGTTTCCGACCGGCGGGCGGTGCCCGCCGCCCGCCGAAGTCGGAATGAGGGCCTGAGTCTTTTACATTTGTGTTGGGGGTCTACTTCCTTTTGAAGTCCCCACTCCTCTGCCCTGACATTCCTCCAGAAAGCAGTCTGCCACAGCAGGAGGGATTCCAAATCTGACAGCCCCCACAACACAGGCCATGGAAGTAAATAGATATTCACACCTGGATGTCAGCAACAGTGATATATGCATCCAAAGGTTACTCCACGGCCCCAACCCTAATCTTTATGATTCTCTTCTCAGTTCCATCTCCTTCCTGAGGTGTGCCTAGGCACCTTTTCAGTGACCTCTGCCTGAATCAAATAGCACCCTTTGAAGTATACTGAAGAGCCTGAATCTCCTTCCTCCAGTGTGTGTCCCACCCAGCTCACAGGAATGTAGCAATCCACAAATGTGTCCAGGAAAACAAAAATCAGCACCAGGTATCCAGGCATCGTTGCAGCTGGGGCACTCAGCACAGGAGCACATCTCCATCACCATGCAAGGGATTCTTCCATTTCAACAGCTCCTGTTCCACTTGTTTCTTTTTAAGAAAGATCAGTTTTAACATTGTGACCTGTAGTTTCAGTTTTCCTAGAATAAGGATTTAGAGCTCCCAGCAGGCAGCACAGTGTCCGAAAACCCGGGATTACTAGATGATAGTGCCACACATGACTTGGAGCCACTTCGCAGCTCTGCAAAGTGGGGAAATATTAAAGATATATAATCTAAAAACAACAATAATACTCACACGCCATCAAAAGAGAAGATGAATGGAGATTAAATGCTCAAGCTGTCAAATACAGAGCTCGGGAAGAGGGTGCCTGGAAGCTGAATAGCTAGACAGAGCTACCGAACCGCTTTTTAACTGCATATCTCCCAGTGAAACCACAACAAAAGCTGCAGGAGGAAAGGTCAGACCTGTGAAGTGCTATTTGTTTTCACTGAAACTTCATCCCCCACTTACCACCAGCCTAACCAGCGGTGGAATCAATTACCACTTGTCAGGCCGAAACCTGACCCGAGAAATGAAAGAAGGACATGACCTCCAGTGGGAAAAGCGAGTCGTGAAGCAGGCGCGCGCTTCTGTGACGAAAGACTAAAACGCCCGAGCTGCCTCTTTTCTTTTCCAAGCCCTAATCAATACCATCGCCGGGTAATCAGTTATCTCGTCGTGTGGCTAGGTTATCTCGATTAGCTTACCTAAATCATTCCATTTACTAACTGAAGAATTGCTGCATTGTAAAGATATTGCATAGGACATATAAAACCAATGGTGTAATTTCATTATTTTCGGTGCTGGAATACCATTAAATGCAGACTTAATTGTTCCCTCTGATGTTAGGTAACTTCTAAAAGAACTGAGGGCCACATTCACAAAGGTAAATATAGTAAGAAATATAAATTTATGACCAAATTTGTGGTTGTATGCCTGCCTTAGCAGTATTTCACGAAGGGATAAATTCATTTACTACTGTGGATTTATATACCATGGGTGCAGATAAATCCTCAGTAATAAATCATATTCAGTGGGCCCGGTGGACGTGGATATTTGAAGCTGTGTTTTGCTCTGGAAGTTTGGGAAAGCCCTTTTTGGGATTATGAAACAACTCTCTGATCCCTTCCCGCCCTGGAAATGGCTGGAGATGTACTCCCCTTCCTAGATGGGAAGATGTGCAGATTACGACCATATTTACTCTGGTTTTAGGGAAAGGGCATACGCCATGGGAAAAAATGGTGTCCAAGGGGATAAAGGAAAAAACGACATTTGCACAGGCGGTTCCGTTCCTCCTTTGTGGAGTTCTCATGCATTGAGCACTCCGCACTCAATCAGTGGGAGCACTTGATATTCTCACTACTATGCCTGGAAACCTGTATCTGCTGTGGTTTTCCAGTCATACTAATGGGAATATTTGTGAAGAGCAAAAAAGTAAATCTTTACCCATGCATATGTGTAATTCTACGTGTGGAGATTTGTGTTTTTTTGGCAAATAAGGAACTGAGGCGGTCATTCTGACCGCGGCGGTCGACGGTCGCCGCCCGCCACGCGGTTCCCGCCGGAAGACCGCGGCGGCCATTCCGGCTTTCCCGCGGGGCCGGCGGGCGACCGCCAGAAGACCGCCGGCCGGCCCAGCGGAACAGCCCCTTCAACAATGAAGCCGGCTCGGAATGGAGCCGGCGGAGTTGAAGGGGTGCGACGGGTGCAGTGGCACCCATCGAGATTTTCACTGTCTGCTAAGCAGACAGTGAAAATCTCTATGGGGCCCTGTTAGGGGGACCCTGCACTGCCCATGCCATTGGCATGGGCAGTGCAGGGGCCCCCAGGGGCCCCACGGCACCCGTTCCCGCCATCCTGGTTCTGGCGGTGGACACCGCCAGAAACAGGCTGGCGGGAAGGAGGTCGGAATCCCCATGGCGGTGCTGCAAGCAGCGCCGCCATGGCGGGTTCCCTGGGCCAGCGGGAAACCGGCGGGAAACCGCCGGCTCCCCTTTTCCGACCGCGGCTTTACCGCCGCGGTCAGAATCGCCCAGGAAGCACCGCCAGCCTGTTGGCGGTGCTTCCGCCACACTCCGCCATGGCGGTCATGGACCGCCAAGGTCAGAATGACCCCCTGAATGTTTAGAGGCCTATTCAGAAAGGCACTTTGGTGTACATAAAGTAGTGCTCCTGTATAATTATTTTACATACACTTGCAGGTGTTCGTGAATTGGCCCACAAAGCATATACAATGGGAAAAATTGAAATATTCAGGGAACAGGGCGGATCCTCTGCCTTAGGGCGGCTCTTCCGCTAAGGCAGAGGAGCGTCGCCTGACTGGATTGTGGGGAAAGAAAAAATAAAAAGATAATAACGCTATGTAATTATCATTTTATTTTTCCTGGGAGCAGGGGCGGCTGGGCTGGAGGGAGGGGGCGGAGGAGGGCTGGATGAGGGGTTTTGCACCACTAAGTGTGCATTTTTCCCTACCCTGCTGTATTGCACAGCCGAGTGGAGAACATGCCCAGGCTCCCACTCCCAGTCTGAGCGGCAAAGCAGGCTGCTCAGACCAATCACAACGCTGCTGTCATGCTGGTGACAGCAACATCGTGATTTGCTGGGAGCCTGTGTGTGCCCGGGAGCAGGAAAAGGATGACGACAGAGGGGAGACAAACGCATCTCCCCCCAAGGTAAGCATTTAAAAAAAAAAAAACACTTTACAGAAATGCATCATTTTCTTCATGGGTCTTTGCTGGATACTTTGCTGTGCAGGGGATTACTGAGAGTTGGCTTAAATACAAACACAGCCCAGCAATAGCTAATGTAGCTCCTACAGTTGTCTCAAATGCTGCTAAGGGAACTCTAAAAGAACAGAACATAAAGGGGCATATTTTCTTAGGACTTGTCTTGTCCTTGCATGACGCAAGTCAATAAAAGGCAACAAAGGTCCTTAAATGGGATTCACAAATGCAAGCAAGGGACTATTTGTGTGTCTTGTGTGACACTGTAAAGAAATGTAACACAATGTAGTGACTTCCACTGTCCTGTGTTACATTTTGTTGTGGGAGGCGTTCCATGGGCGGAGTATGGGTGTTCCTGTTAATCCACCCTTGAAATTTGACTCAATCCCAGATTTACTAAAGGCTTAATACTGGAATTTCCCCAAAATGGTGCACCTACCACACAGAGGCATAACAAGGAAAAACATTTTTATTTCTCCTTGCTAATTCCTATTTCTTTGCATGATGCATTCTGTATCACAAATAGAAAGAGGACATTGCCTTTTAGGACTGTTTTTGTGAAGGAAGGCATTCCTTCCTCCATAAAAACAATCCTGCCTGTAAAGCACGCACCCTTGCAGCATGACATAAGCGTGCCTATGATGGGCGCTAGGCAGCACATAGTACGACAGTGGTAGGAGAGAGCAGAAGTGCGTCATATCTTAATACATATGGCGCATTTCTGCTCTCTCCCTTTCACGCAACTCAACACAGTTGGTTGCCTTGCAGCATTGTGTGACATATTAGTAAATCTGCCCCCAGGTGTCTTATTTTACAAGTGTAAATTCACATTTTCTATTCAGAAAATGCGAATTTACACTTACAAAGTGATTTAACTTGTAAGTTGTTTTAGACTAACAATGTACTATTTGCGAGTAAATCTGCTCACAGAGGCGAGAGAATGGCATTTCTCGGAAGTGACGTCTGTCTAAGTAGATGAGCACCCACAAACCTCAAAGTTTATCGATATTCACGAACTTTTGCCAGGCATACTTATACCCTTAATACGTCTCGAGATCTACTCTGGTTAAGAACATTTTAAGGATAGAAGTCCATATTAACTATCTGCAACATTGGTGAAGGCATGTGGGTGAGGGTTTCTGTAGAAGGAACATATTTTCAATGTAGAGTTGAATAGTGTGGGTTGGATGGCACAGTCGCACAAACATATTTCAACGCCTACATTTACACGTGTGAGAATCAATTACTCGCATTGTGTAACTACAAATTCACAAAAGAATGATAGAACTACTCCTGGAAATCGTGACCCTTACAGATGAAAAACTCTGTAATTTTTTTCAAACGTAGAAGTAGACCAAAGGAAGTATTTTTTTCAGAAAGGGACAAATACTCACCCAGGAATGACAATACCTTATAATGCAAAAAGATATCCACTTCCCTGCGGCTAGTCTGAGGCGCTGTGTTTACTTGGCACTTCCCTGAGTTTACTAAAAGCACTGTTACTCTTTCTCTTATTAACTATATTAACAACAACACATTCTGCGGTTACTGGAGCTGAGCCTTTGAGAGAACTGCAGCCTCTGGGGGCTTTCTGGAGCTCTTTCGGGAGGCCTTAAGAATACTGTATATTTATGATAAGTGCATGGTATGGATCAGCTTCACAACAATGATGTATAGGGAATCCTAGCATAGGGCGCACTAAAGCGTCCGAAACAGTACATGGTATGGAGCACATGCATTTAAATTGAGAACAATAAAAAAAGTGAATGTTTCCTCGGAATAATGGCTTGCTCCTGTACACATTCTGCACATACTTTCCTTTGGTTGACAGCGCTGGGCCTAATTTTAAGAGCACAAATGAATCAAATATTAGATGGTTCCAAAGTCCACTCATTATACAATAGGTGGACAGACCTAATGTTACCAAAGACCTCTAGGTGGTGGAAGTGATACTCCCAGCTCTTTGATTCTGATGACATCACAGAAAGTGACATTACTCTTTCCTTGTCTTATATGATGTCGCGATGGGCATTTTAGAACAACGTCTATTGAAATCTTGAGGCAGAATCATGTTAGCACACAGTGAATGACAAAGGGCTCAAGAGACAAGCTTCTAAGTCTATCCGATTTATCAAGTCACAAAAGTTGAAAAGTAGGCCACTTTTGGGACATCGTTGTAGGGGTACCAATCGCTAAATATTTTCAGTTGTAACAAAAGTCCATAGCTAGTGGTGGTTGGGAAAACTAAAGGATATTTAGTTAATGGTGTAAGGATAATTCTATAGGGCTGGAAATGCCATCTGGTACTTAGATTAATTGTGGGACCGAAAGCAGTATGATGTGTCATGGTTCTTCATTCCTAAAGTGGTACCTAAATTATATTCAAAAACTCTCATATAGAAAACATTTATTGAAGGAAACAGAGGCACAAGAAAAGGACAATCCAATTTCCACTATCAGAAGAAAAAGGCACATTTTCACATGCAGATGGCTGGGTGAAAGCATGAGTGTGTGGGTAGCTGATCAATGGATACATGGATTAATGTGAATTGTCAATCCCAGCAAAGTCCAGAGGTCGGGTTTGAAAGTGAGGAGCACTTTTCCTCTTATGCCCTATATGCTTTCACTGAGAGGCCAGCTGGACAATGGACACCCCCCGTAAAGAAGCTACATGACTTTGTCATGCGGGTGGCAGAGTGCAAGGCCGGTCACTGTCTTTAAGGTGCACTATTGTTAATTATTGGCACTGACTTCCACACTTGCTCTTAAAATCCAGTGCTGCTCAGTTACTCTCTCAATGTGTGTTGAGTGACCCCATGCTTGTGTCTTTACCATTCTGTAACTGTGTGTGTTTCTGGTTAATTTGCTCAATCACAGCATGAGTGCTGTCTTTTACTGCATGCGACTGTCTGTAGTATGTCCTCTGAAACAGGCTGTGTTTGCTTCTGATATGTGACCGTCTCCTAGGGTGCTTGCGCTAACTGCTTTTGTGCATCTGCTCGTGACTGCTTGTGTCTCCTCTATGACAGCCTGTGTGTATCTGCTTGTCGGTGAGTGTTTATGTGTCTGCTCTGTTTTAACTTGTGTATGAGTGACTGCTTGAGTGTGTCTGGCTAGCAGCATCTTGGTGTTTGTTTATGTCTGCTCTCTCACTGCTTGTGTTTTTTTGCTTGTATGTCTGCTCAGCGACTGCGTGATTGTCTGCTCTGTCAGTTCTCGTTTGTGTATGCTTTCCAGCTGTTTCTGTGTGTTGCTTTGACTGAATTCATTCATAGTTGCCAAGTGGACCCACATCAGGAAGGTGCGTTTTAGAAAGTACTGTTTTTTTCAATAAACCTCTCTAAACTTGTAGCACTGTGTATTTGCTAAAAATGAAACGCCTATATTTCCGGTCAAAAATTAGTTTTCTAATGAAAATGATAAGTGCTTGTTTGGGGAAATTAGTTTATTTTATAAAATTAAAAGTGTCTATTTGATATTAAAATGTGTTTATTTTTGTAATCTGATAACCTGGTGTGGGGAGAAACAAATCACTGTATTTCTAAATATAAATTTGAAGCAGCTTGTACTTAACTATTGGGTAGCTTGGCACAATAGAACTCAGGTGCCTCCAGTCGGCCCCCGGCCCAACACCCGCCAAACATAAACCGGCAAAGTCTGATTGTTTTTGGTATTGGAATAATTTTATTTACAAATGTCAATTAATTAAAATCATAAATCATAAAAACAAATCTTGTAAGTCAAAATTCAATCCTGTCATAAATCTCATAAATCATGATAATGACACAACCAAGGATCCTCCCACGTCCTGAACACCGTTGGACCACACAGGTGAACCTCTCTTTACCTGTATCCTTGGGGGGCGGGGTTCCCAACACCTCACAGTCCCTTGTTCTTGTGCTCTGGGCTCCAACCCCACCCCAACACCAAGCTGCCGTGGGGGTGCAACTGGGTGGCCAGGAGCGGGAGCCCCATGCCCACCCCAGCGATCTGGGCACCCTAACCCCCAAGCTGGTGTGTACATCTGCTGGTTGATTCAGGGCTGCACAGTACATCATGTCCTTGGTGCGAGATGTGCATTGTGATGTTTTGCGAGGCTTCAGGTCGTCCAGCATTGGTTCTGGTAAAGCTGTGCCACAAGGCATTGCAAGGCTTTGTGGGGCTTTGTGTCACTCTGTGTCAGTTCCAATGAATCTTATAGTTGTGTGGCGAGGCTTTGCGGGGCTTCTCATCACTTCATGTTGGATTTGATAAGACCTTCAGTTAAGGCAGGAGGAATTTGTGATGCCAACCAAGGGCCCAGGACCTGGAGAGGCACCTCTTGAGGATTGGAAACTTATTCTAGCAGAGACTGGGAGGGTTCAGGCAGGTACATGTGCAGGTCCAATGCCGCAGTACAGCTGGGTAGTTGCAGGGAGTCCTCTGGAGCTGTTGTGTCCCTGTAGCTCAAAACAGAAGGTCAGCCAACTGACCCTTAGAGTCACTCAGGTAGTATGTGAACAAGTTTATTGTTCCGTTTTCCTTCAGCAAGGCAGGCCTCAAGCTGCAGAGTAGTCTTCTTAGGGGACAGGCAGGCCTCTAGCAGCAGGGCAGTCCTCTGGGGGTCCAGGCAAGTCTCCAGCAGTGTGGCATTCTTCTGGAGCAGTCCTCCTGGAGTCTTACATGGGTCCAGATGTGTACTGAAGAGGTGGTACAGGAGATCCAATATGTATACCTTGTGCCAAGCTTGGAAGTGGGGGGTGACATCCTGGTTACCCTCACATTTGGTTCTGAAAAGTTCTTCCATTCCTCTGCCAAGTCTTCAAGTAGTCTAGAGTGACAAAAGGCTGGTATCAAGTTCCTTTGTGAGTGTCCTAGAGGCAGCCTTTTGAAATGTAAGTGGGGCAGGGAACAGCTCTGCCCCAACAATCCTGGCAGGATGGCCTATCCTACCAACATCTAGTCCCCCTGTGTCTCACTGTTTGTGAGGAATACACAAAGGCCAACTGACAAGCTATTCACAGTCATTTGACACAGGGCTCTGGCTACAGGCACCAAATGGTTAAGTAGCTGCCAAAAGGAATAGGTGTAATGATCTAGGGGTTCTGCACCACCTTGGCCATGGCTAAAATTGATGTTCTAATGGACTAATCTCTAGGTGGATTATACCTCTCAATCAATCAATGAATGTTTATAAAGTGCAGCTACTCACCCGCAAGGGTCGCAAGGCACTGGAGGGGGGCGATGTGTAGTGTCCACCAGTGAGGTGGGTCTTAAAAAAGCCAAGTCTTGAGTTCCTTTGTGAAGTTGAGGAGGAGTTGTTTTGTTTGATGTGGAGTGGAAGGGTGTTCCAGGTGGTGGCTGTGAGGTAGGAAAAGGAGGGTCCCCCCGTTCAGGTTTTCCTGATGCGGGGTACTTCGGCGAGAGACAGAGCTGGGCTGAGTGTAGGGCACTGTGGGGTGCGTGGAAGTTGAGATGCTTGTTCAGGTAGGATTGTCCGGTTTTGAGCAGGGCTTTGTTTGTGTGGGTGAGGATCTTGAAGGTGATTGTTTTCTCTATGGGAAGCCAGTGTAGTGCGCGAAGGTATTGTAAGATGTGGCAGGGTCGAGGCAGGTCGAGGACCAGTCTGGTGGCGGCGTTAAGATTCTTGTTGATTCTGGCATAGTGTGCATTGCCGTGGTCCAGTCTGCTGGTGATGAGGGCATGTGTGACGGTTTTTCTGTGTTCGAGGGGGGTCCATTTGAAAGTCTTGCGTAGGAGGCGCAGGGTGCGGAAGCAGGTGGAGGTGACTGAGTTGATTTGGTGGGTCATGTTGAGTTAGGAGTCAAGGATGATTCTGAGGTTGCAGGCTTGGTTTGTGGGGGTGGGTGGGTTTCCGGGGGTAGCTGGCCACCCTCTAAAATCCACAATGCAACAAAGAGCAGTAACTTTTGGTATAGATTACTCATAAATGGTATGTAGATCCAATGTTAAATTCCAACTGAATTAACATGAATACAGTAGTCTGTGAGTCATTGTGTTGCTGTGAAATAATTTATTAATTTATTAATTTTGTGGATTTTACTTTGTTACAGCACTATACAATGACCTGCCAATGTGTGTTTCACGCCATGCCACGTGTAGGCCTGGGTCTTTGTCAAGGTGACAAGGTAAAGGTACTTTTAAATAGAGGTCTTCAGGTTTGGTTTTAATCAAATAGTAGAAACAGATGATACAAATAATGTAATCTCTGACATCTGGAAGGGTCCATGGCTAAAGCTGTCCTGGCTGGAGCTGAGGCACACCCCGTGTACGTTCCTGTAGTCATCGACATTGAGCCAGGATGTTTATTTAAAAATACATTTACCTTATTGACTTGAAAAAGTCCCAGGTCTAGGCACTGAAAGTCCAGCATTTGTGTTTTGCTTTGCTTTTGCCGCCATAAGTGCGCCGGGTATGCCCAGACGTGGGTCCCGTGCTCACTATGCCACTGGATTCAAGCTAGCCTGGCTGATGAAGGGTGAAACTCTGAAACCGGTCCCAGGATGCTTGTTTCCGGTCCAGGGAGGACCTGGCCTGGCAGTTCGGGCTGGACTGTTCCCATGAGGAACAGGGTCAAGACTGATTTGCATATGGCTGGGTCTAAACTGGGGTGGCATGGTGAGCAAAATAACGATGGATTAAACCCAGATCTGTGAATGGGGGTGAATGTTTGATTGGTTCCGCATTCTGTCCATCATTTGTGTTTTGGTTTGCTTTTGCCGCCATAAGTGCGCCGGGTATGCCCAGACGTGGGTCCCGTGCTCACTATGCCACTGGATTCAAGCTAGCCTGGATGATGAAGGGTGAAACCCTGAAACCGGTCCCAGGATGCTTGTTTCCGGTACAGGGAGGACCTGGCCTGGCAGTTCGGGCTGGACTGTTCCCATGAGGAACAGGGTCAACACTGATTTGCATATGGCTGGGTCTAAACTGGGGTGGCATGATGAGCAAAAGAACGATAGAACAAACCCAGATCTGTGACTGGGGGTGAATGTTCGATTGAAATTTCCGCATTCTGTCCATCATTTGTGTTTTGGTTTGCTTTTGCCGCCATAAGTGCGCCGGGTATGCCCAGACATGGGTCCTGTGCTCACTATGCCACTGGATTCAAGCTAGCCTGGATGATGAAGGGTGAAACCCTGAAACCGGTCCCAGGATGCTTGTATCCGGTCCAGGGAGGACCTGGCCTGGCAGTTCGGGCTGGACTGTTCCCATGAGGAACAGGGTCAACACTGATTTGCATATGGCTGGGTCTAAACTGGGGTGGCATGATGAGCAAAAGAATGATATAATAAACCCAGATCTGTGACTGGGGGTGAATGTTCGATTGAAATTTCCGCATTCCGTCCATCATTTGTGTTTTGCTTTGCTTTTGCTGCCATAAGTGTGCCGGGTATGCCCAGACGTGGGTCCTGTGCTCACTATGCCACTGGATTCAAGCTAACCTGGCTGATGAAGGGTGAAACCCTGAAACTGGTCCCAGGATGCTTGTTTCCGGTCCAGGGAGGACCTGGCCTGGCAGTTCGGGCTGGACTGTTCCCATGAGGAACAGGGTCAAGACTGATTTGCATATGGCTGGGTCTAAACTGGGGTGGCCTGGTGTGCAAAAGAACTATGGATTAAACCCAGATCTGTGACTGGGGGTGAATGTTTGATTGGTTCCGCATTCCGTCCATCATTTGTGTTTTGCTTTGCTTTTGCTGCCATAAGTGCGCAGGGTATGCCCAGACGTGGGTCCTGTGCTCACTATGCCACTGGATTCAAGCTAACCTGGCTGATGAAGGGTGAAACCCTGAAACCTGGTCCCAGGATGTTTGTTTCCGGTCCAGGGAAGACCTGGACTGGCAGTTCAGGCTGGACTGTTCTCATGAGGAACAGGGTCAAGACTGATTTGCATATGGCTGGGTCTAAAATGGGGTGGCATGGTGAGCAAAAGAACGATGGATTAAACCCAAATCTGTGACTGGGGGTGAATGTTTGATTGGTTCTGCATTCCGTCCATGCCACTGGGTTCAAGCTAGCCTGGCTGATGAAGGGTGAAACCCTGAAACCGGTCCCAGGATGCTTGTTTCGGGTCCAGGGAGGACCTGACCTGGCAGTTCGGGCTGTACTGTTCCCATGAGGAACAGGGTCAAGACTGATTTGCATATGGCTGGGTCTAAACTGGGATGGCATGGTGAGCAAAAGAACGATGGATTAAACCCAGATCTGTGGCTTGGGGTGAATGTTTGATTGGTTCCGCATTCCGTCCATCATATGTGTTTTGCTTTGCTAGGCACTGAAAGGGATAAAACATGTGTCAGCTGGTCATTATTTATCAAATCCTGCCAAGTACTGTAGCAGAGTCAGGAACTCATTAAGGACCACAAGATTAATAAATTATTTCACAGCAACATGATGACTGACACACTTCTTTGTTCACTGTAATTCAACCGGAAGATATCATTAGATCTGCATACCATTTAAGACTAACCTATACCAAAAGTTGCTACACCAAATGGTTCAGACAATAAAATGACAAGTTTCTAAAAGTACCACTTTCAGAATTTTGACTTAAACTCCGAGTTTACCATTAAAGTAGTCTTTAAATTACAATTGTTTTGAGTCCGACATACCTAGTTGTTCCCAATCAAAACTTAACACTTATTAAACGTAATAAGATAACCTAATGTTATCCAATTCGAGAGATATGCCTTGCAGTGCTGAAAAACGAGTTTAGGAGTTTTTCACTACCAGGACATGTAAAATCTTTTAAATACAACACGCCCTGCCCTATGGGCTATTTAGGGCCTACCTTAGGAGTGGCCTATATGTAATAAAAAACAAATGTTTGTGCTAGGAAAAAGGTTTATTTTGCCAGGTCGAATTGGCAGTTTAAAACTGCACTACAGGTTGCAGTGGCAGGCCTAGGGCATGTTTAAAAAGGGTACTTTATTGGGTGGCACAATGAGTGCTGCAGGCCCACTAGTAGTATTTAGTTTACAGGCCTTGGGTACGTGCGGCCTGTAAACTTTACGAGGGACTTTCCAGTAAAATAAATATGACAATCAGATGTAGGCCAATCTTACCATGTTTCAGGGAGGGTGCACAAGCATGTTAGCACTGATTGGCAGTGGTAAAGTGTGTAGAGTTCTAAAGCCAACAAAAACAAACTTCAAAACAGGAGGGGTGAAGGCAAAATGTTTGGGAGAAAGACACATCAAAGATGATAGATCAAACACACACTCATAACAAATAATTGAGAAACCCTTGGAAGGGGCAAAATGAAAAAATAAAGATGCCGAAACTGTAGCAGTATTGATGAACAGCCAATGCACAAAAGCATAATCTGAACTGCCTGAATCATTTATGGACTTTAAGACATTTTAACAACATTGTGCTGAAAAAAAGTACTGTCTTGTCACCAGTCTCTTAAAGGTATCGCAGAGAGGGGGCAATCTCAAGAAGGGGGAAATAGCAAGACTACCTGGGATAGGATTGCTTGGCATCAGTGCTTAATTGGTAAATAAAAAGGTGCAGGTGCTCGAAGCTCTCCTCTTAAACACGCGGCTGCTGCAATTAAAAGTGCGAGCACATAATGCTGAGGCAGCCTAATCCTGAAGCCACCTCGTGTGTCTTCAATCCATTTACATCCACTCCCTGCCCCTTCAGCTTACTCTTGCAGCTTCCTGCTTTTCCCCTTTCTGACGCTTTTTCGTTTTTCTCTTCCTCTGTTTTTCCCACATGTCTTTTGCTTGTATGAAATGCTTGAGACAGAAAACTAAGCGCCGGCCCTCAGAAATAATTGCTGGTGCTCTGCACCGGAAACAACAAGCACAAATTAAGAACTGCTTGGCATACCATCAAAGACGCTACGGCTTTTTAGAAAACCTTTGAGAAATCTGTACTGTAAAATGAACTATTTGAACTCATGTTTTATATATTTTCTTGAGGTGGAGAACCACCCCACAAACCTCTCTTGAGGAAGGTGTGCCAGCTCCATGACGCACTTCACTCGCACAAACACAGGTCATGTTTTACTCTCTGTCACCCACCGATCTGGCATGCTAGATTTGGGAGAGAATGAAGATACACGACTCGATTCACTTGTGTGCAAAAGGCCGCTTTATTGGAACAGGTGCCCCTGACAACTACCCCCCTAGGCCTTTGCCTTACAAAACTAAAACCTCACTAGACAATAAAATAACCTGACCCCTGTCCCTCCCCCTCCCCTACCCCACCCTCCCCCCTACCCTCGTTCTGTCTTTCCCTTCCCCGCTCATTTCATTAATTTTCCCCGTCCTACCCTCTACTTTTGAACCTGTCCGCTAATGAGCAGTCCCCTGCCTGTCATGTCTAGGTAATGCTCCTTCCCCCTCTAATACCTAAATTGCCCTGCCAACTCCGTCCTCCACCTGAGCTTTTAATAGCTGCCTTGCAGCTGTCACCGCCACGGCACGCACCTGTCCAAAGCGACAACCTACTAAGAACAGACACACCTGCTCCAACAAATACGCCTATGAATGGGAGGGAGGGAGGGGAAAAGACACCGGACACACTACCACACCCTGGCCACCAGGTCACCTTTCGCAAAATGGTGACGGTGGCCACAAAATGTCCAGCTTTATTGCCGGACCACCCACTAAGATTGACAGCGCCGGGGCCCAACCGAGTCGTGGGGGAAACCATCTCTCCCAAAGATCCCCGGGGGGGAACTCCTCGTTCCTCCACCCCGGGACCCCCATTTGCTCAGTTTTCCTGACCAGAGGGAGTCTACGCTCTTTTGGGTCATGTTTATCAGATATGTAACTCTTCAATCTGGTATGTCAACAAGCACAACAACATTCTAAACAGTAACTTAAAAATCAAAGCACTTAACATACATAGGCCCTCATTCTGACCTTGGCGGTCGGCGGAGAGGCGGCGGTCGGACCGCGAACAGACCGGCGGTGTTAAAAATGGCATTCTGACCGCGGCGGTCACCGCCGCGACCGACCGCCACTTCCCCACTCCGACAGCCACGGCGGTCATGACCGACGGGCTGGAGTCTGCGCACTCCGGTCCGGCGGTCGACCCAAGACCGCCAACGGTATCATGACCCTGCTTACCGCCGCGGTTTCTGGCGTTCGGGAACCGCCATGCGAACCATGGCGGTAGGCACTATCGGGGCCAGGGAATTCCTTCCCTGGCACTGATAGGGGTCTCCCCCACCCCCCACTGCCCCCCGAGTCCTCCCCCCACACCCTCCACCCCCCTGCCACCCCCCAGAGGTGGTACGAACCCCCTCCCCACCCCCACCCCGACATGCACATACACGCACCCCGACATGCACACACCCCCAACATGCACATATACACACCCCCTACACACACATACACAACGGGGACACATACCCGCACACATACATGCCGACATGCGCACCCGCCGAACTACACACATCGCCCATAGGCACAGCAGCACTCCCCGCCCGCATGCACGCACTCACACCCCCCCTCTACACACTCACACGCACACCCCCATGCACGCACACATCACACAACACCCCCCCACCCCCTCCCCTCACGGACGATCAACTTACCTTGTGCGT
This sequence comes from Pleurodeles waltl, assembly GCF_031143425.1. Taxonomy (NCBI): domain Eukaryota; kingdom Metazoa; phylum Chordata; class Amphibia; order Caudata; family Salamandridae; genus Pleurodeles; species Pleurodeles waltl. Next base: position 1,413,413,525 of record NC_090447.1, on the reverse strand, counting down.
TGGTCCTCTGGGAGGCGACGGGAGCCATAGGGACGTGACCGCCAACAGAAGACCGCCAACAGAAGACCGCCACACAGAAATGTGGGTCGTAATTCTGTGGGCGGTGTTCTGCTGGCGTGGCGGTGGAGGTTGACCAGTCTCCACTTTCCCGCCGACCGCCAGTGTGGCTGCTGGCGGTATTCCGGCGGAACGCTCCCAGCGGTCGGAATACGCGCAGCGGCATACCGCCGCGGTCGGCGGTCTTTACCGCGGCGGTAACTCGGCGGTCTTGCGAAAAGACCGCCAAGGTCAGAATGAGGGCCATAATCTTCCGGGTCGAACATCTTGCTGTGGGTGCGTTAACAGCATTGACGGATGTTGGTGGTGTCAGTGCAGGGTGTGGGCGATGCAAATGTATGTGGTGCAAGTGGCCCCTTTAGTGGTCTCCTCTAAAAAATCCCTGGACAGCGCACATATTGTTTTCTCACAAATAAAATACTACTCGCTAGCTATTAAGAGAACCGAATTGTTGTGGGTGAACTTCTTTGGACGTTGTGTCTACCACAAGGAAAAGCTATGCAGTCAACTAGTGCACTGCCAACAGGACGTGTCTTAGACCGACACATGGGGCAAATGTTGCCCTTGTGGCCCTTTTTCAGGTCAGGTGGCAAAAAGAGGGTACTCCTATCGGTGCAACTACTCTGGTTTATCTCATTCCTGGTCCCGTCCGCTTTCCAAAAGTGATCTCTCCTTTTTTCTGAACATCTAAAAAGGAATTTCTAAAATTTGAGAGTTTGGTGATTTCTTCACCTCAACGAAAAAGAGCGCCGTTTGAGAGGCTCATTTGTCAATCCTCCCGAAAAGGCAAATGAAATCTCAACGATGAGATAAAAAAAAATTGCACTCAGTTCACCGCAGCAAAAAAAGCTGCCATATTGCATAATGCATCACAGTGTTACATGAATAATCACCCTCTTCCTGGGTTTACACTCTCTTTAATAGCATATTATTAGCTCGGTGCTGACAAATGCCCCTTAACAGAAGCACAGGCGTTTCTCAAAGCTTAAACAGCCCCATTAGCGAGGAAGGTGGTAATTGTTTCTAATGACTAAAACAGCTCGCCAGCCCTGAAAATGGAAGAGGGCCTTAGAATCTGGCGTTTACGTTAAGTGTCTTCCTCACACCATATTGGCCTGGCAGGAAGTGGCATCCATTTTGTATGACAGGGAGAAAGGCTTTAATTGTATCTGTTATTTGGAGCATTATCTTGTCAGAGCCCCGACACAGCAGATGAGAAGGATGTTTCTTTAAGGAAATTGAGGAAGGCAGACGAGCTGATTGGTTACTATTATCAGACACTAATGGGTGTCACATCGATAAGCCGGTAATCGGATAGCGCACCTGGCGTGTTTTAGTGCTAACTACTGAACTCTGTGCATGTCATCCATCATTATTGCACTTGCAGTGGAACGGATTCCCTCCCCTTCCGTAAATTTTTAATCAGGAAAATAAAATACTCTAGCAATTCACTTCTGTCTTGTTTTTCTCCCTTTTTTGGCCTTTCTGTCCTTGAACTTACAAGTGGGAAGGTAAAAATAAAAGGAAGGAAATTACCTCACGTGCATGAAGATGTTTTTATTAATCGCCACGGGAGCACAGTAAACATGCCATTTTTCTCTGCAAAGAGGAAATATTGCATCAGACCCGTCCTGAGGTTTTCTGATTAAAAACAATCCTTTTGGTTAAATAAGCGACTCCCGTGGTTTGCAAATACCAGATCCTTTGTGGGTTTGAGTAAAAGCTATGTTATTCTTTTCTGAATAGCTGCTTTCACTCATTAGGAGCTGCCCAGATGCAGTATGTATTCCATGCATTAAACCGCAGGGGCTACTTCTTACTGGTGTATGAGGTATTATTGGAGATTATCTGCCTCCTCCTTGGAGCTCAGAGATCTAATGCAGTGCCGTGTCTCATAAAATCTTTCTAAGCTTTGCATGCTTCTGTTGTGCTAGTCTGTGGCCGGGCGGCACGCGCGGGGAATGCGGGCACTTCGACGTCACCTCATTCCCACTGCTTGGTCAGGGGTTAATTGTGTGGTGTTTGTGGTGGTGTGTGGGTTTGGTGACCTCTTGCCCACCTTGCCCACGTAATCGTGCTACTGCAGCGCCCCTGCCCCCGCCCGAGTTTGATCCTAGATTAGAAGGAGAGCTATAATGTAAACTAAGTGTAAGAGAGGCGGGACTTTCAAATCTCTGCTATATAAAGTGTTTACATAAAAATCTAAAGGAAAAACTCTTCTCTTTTTGTTGTTTGCATATACAAGTAACAACATTATTCAGTGCTGAGCGTTGATTATACTAACCTATGGCAAAATGTAAAATGTTGAATAATGCAGGTGATTACAAAACTAACCTCACACCCAGGGAGATAAAAACGTAGAACAAAAGGATACCTATTGAGTCAGAAAGACTGCTCACTGTATTATGCGTTTGCTGCTGACATCGGTCCGCAACTTGCCGTTTGACTCTTGGCATGGCAAACTCAACCATTCATTCTTCTGAGGTCCACAGATTAAATAGCTTTCAATTGGGCATCAGATTCACCTGTTATCGTCTGCAAATGACACAATAAACAGCTAAAATATCTAACAGTCTTTGCAAGTTGCTTTGATGCAAGAATTATTATATATGTGGCGATGTATTTATTAGATTACATCTGAAAATGTCAAACAGGCAATCCACATTGTTTTAATCGGAGCACAGATTGACTTTTTCTGTACCAACTTTGGTTGGTTTTGTAACAAAGCTGGTGCTGCACAGAAAAAAATAATGAAAGTATTATTGTGTAGTTTTTTCTCATGCCTTTGTAATGATTGTACAATTGTGTTAGCTTTTTCACCAACTTCATGGGGTATCACTGTGGGGACTGTGGGTGAATCATTTTTTAAATGTGGGCAAAAAAAGATGGACTGGAAATGCAACCAGAGTAGTTGCCAGTAGCTGAGATTAGCTCAAGCATTCCACCCATCACTTTTTTGTTTACTTCAGTGTGACACCCTATGTGCGATGGGTATGTTCATACATGGGTCCCGTGTTCACTATGCCACTGGAGTCAAGCTGCACCCCACTAAAGAGCCCCATCGAAGGCAAAACCATTCTTAGCATTCTTGTGTTCCGGTTCAGCGAGGAACTACCTAGCTTGACAGTTTGGGGTGGACGTTTCCTATTGGAGATGGACTAAGACTGAATTGCATATGGCTGAGTCTATTCAAATGTGACATTGTGCGTGCAGCCCAGGTAGTTACCAGTGGCTGGGAATAATTTAGACATTCAACCCATCACTTTTTTTTTGTTTATTTCAGTGCAGTGCCCTAAGTGAGATAGGTATGGCTAGACATTGGTTCTGTACTCACTGTGCTGCAGACAACTGAAGAGCCTAACTAGGGTAAAAGCCATCTTTAGTTGCTTGTGTTCTGGTTCAGAGAGCAACTGACCTGCTAGTTCAGGCTTTACTATTCCTATTGTAGCACTACCAAAACTGATTTGTATGTACCTGGGTATAATCTGAGGAGGCATGGTGGGCTAAAAAACGATGGAGAGGTATGCGGCCATAAGTAACTACCAATGGCTGAGATTAATTCAAACGTTCCATCCGCTCCTCTTTTGTTTACTTCAGTTAAAATGTTTTAGGGCATGACTTGCCTATCTTGAGTTTTTCCAAGGGAACAGGGTACTTTTGTGGCCGTGTTGGTGTTCATAATTTTGACCCTTTCATTGGTCTGGCTTGACAGCACAGCTGTCGCCAAACAATTATGTGAGCACACGCGCATTTTGGAAGCCAGAAGTGTATGATTTCATCGGGCAGAAGTTGCGCGTTTCCATAAAAAAGTGCTTGCCCTCTACACAGCTGTGATCATATTGTTTATGTATCCATCTGCCTGAACTTTAACTTTCAGGGGCACACACATAACACCGTAATGTTATTAAAGTGCCTTAGTTAACTAATTATATATTTTTTTCTCTGGCAGCAGCACAAATGGGAGGAGGACAGTCATTAGCCTACATAACTGTTTAGGTCTGGCTTGACAGTACAACTGCCACATGACCTTTTAACCTATCCCAAAATGATTCTACAATTCTTTGCTTCCACACAAATATATATCCATTTTCATGCTATTTACTTGTAATGCTTCACATTGCTGTACAACATCCCTTTAAAGACCAACCTATTTACATTGCTAATGCTTGTTATATGAGAGTATCTGATTGTCACCTTCCAATTGTGGTTGCAAGAGCTCCATCAGTACCGTCCTTTATCTCAGGAACGTTTAGAGAATTTTTTCCCTCATCTGAGAGTTTGTCCAGCAGCAGCTTTTGCCAAAGTGTCACATGCCCTAGGTTAACCTCTTAAATGCTGTGGATGGCCTGTTGATGCCCACACTGTTACATCTCTATGGGTAAAACGTCAGTGAATCATCCACCACATGCAAGAAGAAAATGCTTCTAGTGCAATTTTCTTTTTAAAAGACATAAGGGATGAGCTTTCCTTGCTTCCCGAGTTAAATTTTTTATGTTTGCTATGCCACACAGCATACAAAGCTCTCTGACGTCACAGCAAACAAAGTGAAAGCAGATGGCAACATAAATCTGTCCCCAGAGAGTTGATCAGTGCTATAGAGGACCACTGGAAACAGGACACTCTCCCTTTCCAGCAGCACCTCTCCCAAATTGGATCCCTGCCTGGTGATCTCATCGAGATTCAGATCTACAAAGCACCAGGGTAGTAGATAAAAATGAAGGTGTCCCACCCAGGCATTGAGCAGTGGCCCATCCCAAAAAATGCACCAACAGCCTTTTTTCCTCCCCCAAGTGGCAGAAGGCTCCCTAATCACTAAAGAAAGAGGTCAAGAAAGAAGGTGTGGGGGCTGTGTCCCCAAGCCAAAATAGGCCCAGCATTCTTTCTGACCCCTCCCGGGAGAAGATTGGAGGATTTGCCCCCAATCTGTCCATAGAGTGGTCATGAAGGTCACGGGATCCCATATATATATATATATATATATATATATATATATATATATATACACACACACACACACACACACACACATATATATATATAAAATATATATATATATATATATATATATATATATATATATATATATATATATATATCGGAAGATGAAGGATCACAAGAAAACAACAGCCAGCCAGGGCAAAAATCTGGATCCCAAAGGAAACAATGAGTCACAAGAAAATGTAATATCCAAGAAAGAAGTGACTCAAACAGATGAAATGTTGTAGTAGAAATATATTTTTGTTCTTCGGTGAGATCATCTGCTTGAGTCACTTCTTTCTTGGATATATATATTTAAATTGGATTGGTCTAACCCATCCTGACATCATGCCATACATCTAAAGCCCCAACAGTCTTTCCACCCTTTTGGGCACTAAAGCATCCCATCCACATGGCAGGAAAAAGGAAATTTGGATTCTGGAAATCAGGAAACCCTACTACACCCAGGAAATTCTGAAAACTAGACACCCAGGAGTATTCTAGATGGTGTGCTCTCTCTGGGTCCTACTACATTTTCTTACCCAGAATGCCCTGCATACTTCAAATGTTTGTTAAGTCTATGCATTTTCCTCACATTTCTGTGATTTAAAGTTCTAGAATTTGTTGGGGAGCCACAAAATCCCAACCACCCAACCTTCCCGCGTTTCTCCAGATAAAAACAGTACCCCACTTGTGTCAAATGTTAATGGTATAAACAATGCCATTACAGTTAAGCAAGCGGTAAGTGAGCAGGAGAGCCAGTGATTGGGTCATTCTTGAGAATGAGATCAACACAGACTTTGGGACTTATTACAACCTTGACAGAGGGGTTTCCTCCCTCACAAATGTGACGGATATCCTGTCTGCCGTATTGTGACCCATTATATTCTATGGAGATCATATTCCGACGGATGGGATATCCATCACATTTGTGATGGGGGAAACCCCTTGGTCAAGGTCGTAAAAAGGCCCTTTGTGTGGAAGATGCACATCCAGACTATGGGGGTCATTCTGACCAACGACCGCGGAAGCACCGCCAACAGGCTGGCGGTGCTTCCATGGGCATTCTGACCACGGCGGTACAGCCGCGGTCAGAAACGGGAAACCGGCGGGACCCGCTGCCCAAGGGAATCCTCCACGGCGGCGCTGCAAGCAGCGCCGCCATGGGGATTCCGACCCCCTTCCCGCCAGCCTGGTTCTGGCGGTTTTCACCGCCAGAACCTGGCTGGCGGGAACGGGTGTCGTGGGGCCCCTGGGGGCCCCTGCAGTGCCCATGCCACTGGCATGGGCACTGCAGGGGCCCCCTAACAGGGCCCCACATAGATTTTCAGTGTCTGCGTGGCAGACACTGAAAATCGCGACGGGTGCAACATCCGGAGCCGGCATCCTTGTGGAAGGGGGTTTCCCGCTGGGCGGGCGGGCGGCCTTCTGGCGGTCGCCCGCCAGCCCAGCGGGAAACTCAGAATGACCGCCGCGGTCATTTGACCGCGGTGCGGTCATTCGGCGGCTCCCGCCGGGCGTGCGGTTACCGCCGCCGGCGGGAGTCAGAATGACCCCCTATATGTGCACCTCTGGCACATGGACTGTACTAATCAGGGGCTCAAGGATAGCCTGATCATACCCATTAACATGTGATGCTGATTTCAATACTGACAGAATTGTTTTTGTATTACCACATTTTTTCATCATTTATTCTGGTAGAACTACTGAACACATGTATTTCCACTAGGACATTTTCTCTGTGAGCTTTGACAAAGTCACAGGCCTGCTCACCATGGAGAGGGCAAAGCACATACTGGGTGCCAAACACAATAATTTAATTTCCATGAAAGTTGCGACTGACAAGTGTGACTACCAAACACAAAAATAAATTATTTCCACAAATAACTTTTATGTAGTCTCTTGTTCTCTGCTTCTTGATTACCTTTGACAATGTGACTATAATTATGTAAGACCAAGGGGCTGATTCAACCTTGGCGGATGGGATACTCTGTCACAAACGTGACAGATATCCAGCCCGACATTTTACAGGTTCCATAGGATATAATGCAACTTGTAATATGGCGGGAGGGATTTCCATCACGTTTGTGATGGAGTATCCCATCCACCAGGGCATATCCAGGCCTTATGTTTTTTTTTATACATTTTGGGTGATTGCATTCTCTGTGTTCATTTAATTTTCAGTCGGGATGGTAAGCTCATGATGAATTTCAGGTATGCCCAGAATCTAATATTTGATATGTGGTTTTAGGTGTTTTAATGTATGTTTTAGCTTTTAGTTGATACATTTGCATTGCAATTTGAATGGTTTTATTTTGCCACAGTTTTGGATTGTATTAATCCCGTATGCATAATCAATAAACTAGAAATATGGTGATTAAAATGTTTTCTTCAAAGCAGGAGATGGTTTGTACAATATTTATGTGCATGTCATCCAGTTCCAGTGTTAGCATCTTTGGCCTGCTTTCAATGTTATTATTATTTTAAGCACACTTTGCATCCATTGTAAACTGAAATAGGGTTCATTCTCTGGTAAGATTGTTTGAAACTCTTCTATATGAGAATCCATAGTTCAAACAATAAATGATTGCCTTTTATCCAAGTTAGTTTTATGTTTTTTTTTTTACTGGGAATGACTTTAAACCATTTACCCAACTTAGGCCTTTCAGCAAAACAAAGTGGCTTTTTATCTTGTGCCAGCATTGTAATTCCCTCAATAACTTACTTTTGATTTTTAATACAGTTATCTATCATGAGTAATTAGGTGGCTTGCTTGCTGCATTCCATTCGCAGTAATGTGGTTGCTCTGAAGACTGTGGCTGCTCTGTCTCAACCATGGGAATTATTACCCGGGCTTGTAATTTTCTCCTCTGCGAAGATAGAAGCAGTGTCTGTCCCCAAAAATTGATCATACACACGCACATAGGAAAAGAAAATAATGTGTCTACTTTGCCTTTGATTTCTTATTTTGCTTTTCAGAAGAAATTATAACAAGGGTTGGGGTTCAACAAGCAGCTTCTTTATGAGAGACAGCTGGGTTGCAGAAGAACCAGCCCTGGATTGGAGTGCAATGCTTTGTGGGCTCAACTCCAATTTTGATGCTTCAAGAGAGTTCAAAATCATAAAAAGTACTTTCATTTTTTTAAGGCATTTTAATTTACCATTAATTTTCTCTAGAGACACAAACTGATCAAGAGAGTACTGTGACTTTGTCTTTTTGAGGTAGGGAAAAAGGCCTAGATTAACTATCATTCACACAATGATTAGCTACATGGAAGATTGCTATAAAGTCAGTTTAGCAGGATTTTAGCCATTGTGCTGTGGCGCTAAGGCAACTTAGCGGTCCCTTACACGATACTTGTATTTCAGAAAAACCCTTCAGTACAAATTGTAACATAAAGGCAATTACCCCTGTCTAAGCCACTATAAATGTGAATTCTGCAGCAATCCTTTTATGCTTAGGACTATCATGAGATAGCCTGCTTTCCCTCTGCCTGGGACTGGCATCCTTTGGTGTTATGATTTAATGCAAACCAAGGTCAAGTTCTGTTAGTTACTTGAAAACTGATGAGTATTGGCCCTGTTGACAACCGTTTACGCATCCTATGCATAAATCATACAAGAGCCAGCACTCCACGGGGCAAAGAGGTTTTTTACACAGCACTCAAGTCAACTTTCAATGTAAAAAATAATTTCCTGGGAAAGTCAATTGACAGTGCACAACCTATGCAATGTTTGTGCTAGTAGTATGCCAGAAGTTGGGGAGGGTGTAGATTCCAATTCCTCCAAAAAACTCCAAGATTGATTTTACACCAATTGACCACGAAAATCATTTACACCTGTCACTTGGACCGAATTTAATCCAGTACAAAATTTCGACATAACCAACTCTAATCTGTCCCGAGATCCACAAACTATCCTGCCGACTCTATGACTGTCACAGTAAATCCATCAATGACTACATTAGACAATACCAAACAAACATTATAATCTACTTTCTTCTTTAGGGAACGTTTTTTGACGCCTTAAAAATGGACATTGCAAGACTATCTTTAAAAAATCTGCAGTTTGGGACATTGTTAATAATTATTGACCCGTTAGTGGTTCCCTTTTGTGACCAATGTAATTCAAAGTTGCAAGGCTTTCCTCCTTAAAGGTTACATTTCAGAGAACGATGCACCTGATGATCATTAATCTGGTTTTGTGGTACAGTGCTGTGAAATGTGTGCTCTGGGATGGTGGAACGTGAGGATGGAGTGGCCTGCATCTGGGGAAAACCAATGATATGAGAAGTAGTGTATTTTTTTCCTGCCTAATGTGGGGCTGTGGAATGCGTTCTGCAGAATGATGGAACGTGGGGATGCAGCGGGTCACACGTAAGGGAAAGAACGCTGGAGTGGCTGGAGGGTACTGGATGGTGGTCTGTTGCTTCCCTCTGTATGTTTCATTACTGAAATAAATACAGCATACCTCATTTATCCCGTATGAGAACCTTACTTTGTGTAACTTATGATACAAAGTAAGGAAATCACAAAGGCAACCTACAGAGGGAATTAATTGACCACCATCCACCCAGTCCCCTTCAGTTCCTCCAACCATCTTTGACACATGTGGGAGCAGAAGCAAACTTCACTTCATTTTCTATTAGACACTTTTTCACTGAGTCAGTTTGACAGCAATATTAGTGGTGGATAATACAGACTTTAGAGGATTTATATCATTCCTAAGGACTAAAAAGGTATACTTATGGGATTTAGTCGCATGGAGTATCCAATGGGTGTCACAATGATGACCATATTTGTTTTAGTTTATTTTCATCAGCGCAGACATCGGTGACCAGGTTGTTTGTTTTTGCTTATTGTGAATTGGCATGTAGTTTGGTATCTACCTACACAGCTTCTGTACTTCTGCCACCATCTTTTTCACAATATGCAGGTGAATTGGAGATGCATTGGGAGAATTAGTGGAAAGTATTTTTGGCCTATGTAGAAATTTGTGAAGGTGAAGCCTGTGCATCAACGCAGAAGTGTGCATTATTGAAATATTGTTTAGGGGTGCAGGGTTAAATGCATTCAAAAACTTACTTCATTGGAACAAATATAGCTGTGGGGCAAGGTGTTTTTAAATAGGCAAAAAACACATAGGGCTTATGTTACGGGAAGAGCGTTAACATAGTTATGGAGTGGTATAAGGTTTATTCAAGCCACACAAGGACAATGAGTGTATAGGGGAGTATGTCACAATATGTCACTAGCTGCAATGTTTGATTTCGTAAATTTAAACTAGTAGCAGGGCCTGAGGTACCAAGTCTTGCTGAGGATAAAGAATAAAAAAGTGCATGCACAATTATGGGTGTATTCAGAGTTGCCTCTAAACACTGCTGTGAATATAGCATTAGGATTGAGACTTCAGACTAGGCTTTTCATGAAATAAGAGGTAGGCCCATTGCAGTGACCTTTGTGGGGAGGAAACAAAAGAGAGGGAGATGGGATGGCTCAAAGGATGAGCAAGGAGGTCAGCCACGCAATGCTATTGATGTGGGAGTTGTTCTCATTCGAGGAATTCTAAATCATGTCTGTAAATAGATAATCTATGCAACAGGTCAGTTTCGAGAGATTGACTGATTTTTGATTGATTTTGACATTTGTAGAGAGCAACACTATCACCAGTGGTGTATCTTGGCATGTAACAGACTTGTATTGTAGACTGAGGGCCTGAAATGGTTTCTACTCTGGCTACTGCTGTACTTTCATCTCTAGATTTGGAAAGTGCATACCACCAGGTGGTACTGCATGAAGAGTAGAATTATCTCCCTGTCTCAACACTCAGTGGGATTATTTCAGTACAAAATGGTTTCTATTGGTTTGGCAAGTGCTTGGCCAGTCTTCCACAGATTAATGAAGGAAACCTTTGAGAGTCTAATGGGTACATTGGACTTCTAAGGTGATATTCTGGTGTTTCGCAATGATCAAGCTAAGCATGACAGAAATGTTATGTGTGTAACTGAATAAGAGTTTGACTCTAAAACAGGACAAATGTTAATTTGCTTGTAGTGACTTCTACATAGCATCTGTGGGGACTCTTGCTCTAAGCTCGAACAATCAATCAGCATCCTTTCTAGGGTTAGTTGAATTCTATATGAAGTTTGTAAACAATTATGTGCAGAAAGCAGAACTGTGCCGAGCACCAGTGAAGAATATAAACATTTGAAAGGCTTAAATAAGAAATTGTAGGTGCTCCATATTTGAGACTGTAATAGGAAGGGGTGCCTTATGATTGCGGATACCAAAAATGTAAGTATTGGTACCATACTAATTCAGAGGATAAGGAAAGGAAGAATAGACTGTTTCTGATGGGTCTAGAATGTTGAGACAAGCAGAAATTGACTATTCAGTCTTTAGAAGAGAACTGCTAACATACCCATGAGGTTCCGAGTATAAGATTTTTCACGAGGACAGATTAAAAGTCTCTTGTGGATATCCTAGCTCCTGCTAGTGGAAGAATGGTCTCAGCAAGGTTTTCAGGGTTAGTCCTCAAGCGACAAGCATTCCAGAATTTGTGCTGAGCAAGAGTATTGTATATTCAGGTTGTATGTCAAGATGGCTGCCAATGGACTCTAGGAACATCCGACAGAAGTTGAATTCATATTTGCATTTACTGCAAGGGGTATGGAAGAAGGATGATAGAAAGGGATTAACTGTATCACAAGAAAGTGAGTGAGGTGTGGAAATTGGGTCAGACACTGAGTTGAAAAGTGTGATGTGGTTTTTCAGGTCAGAGTGATCTGAATAAGGAAACTGGTATGGCATTCGAAAGCTTTCCATAAGGTACGAGATGAATTAGGAATTGAGAAGGACATTTAGGCATGTCTGTCACTGATGAAGTTAAACATTTAACCATTTATTTGAATAATGGCACATTGTGACTGAGCAGATCAAAACTGCTGCTCAGCCGTGGTCCTGAGTTTCTCCCGCTTGAACTATTGGTGTACTCGGAAGTAAACTTTGTGTTTCTTTCTTGGGTCACAACATTTTACCCACAGAGGGCTCTTATATTCTGAGCATGACCATTTGTGTGCACCCTCTCAGAGATGTCAGAGATTTCCTCCTGTTAATGTGCTAAACAAGTATGGCACACATGCACTAATCTGGACCTCGCATAGTGATTACATCAATTGCAGTTGTTGTTGCAAGCATTCTTGTTACCAAGCCCTGGGTAGCTATCCTCCTATTAGACTGGCAAAAATACGCCGTTCTGGAACAAATACCCACAGGCCTTCTTCTCATGACCTTACGTGCCGCTACAAATGACTAGTCCTGATGATGACTCTTTAATTACTATAGAGCAAAACACAGTTGACAATGCAGATATGAACTGTATTTTGAATCAAGTCAGAGCTGTAATTACTATATTTTCCATAGCCCAACACAAGACTCTTTCACTAGTCATAAACCTTTTCTTTTTTTTCTTATCATTTGTGTGAATAATTTGAGAATGGTTGTTCATTTTACCACCTATACTTCAAATTGGACAGTTCAGAATGAACACATTTCTCTTGCATCACTTATCATTCATTCTGATGACTATCCACCCAGGAACCATTGTTCTGTTATGATTGGTTATCCTTTTGTAAATAATTAGACTTCTCCTCATTTGGCTTTTTGTGGTGCTTACATGTAGTAAGACACCTGGAACTGTGCTGGTAGATTGTTTTTCAAAAAGGCCAGAGATCAGGATGATTTAGATAATGACGTCAAACATGAGTACTTGCACGAGGTAGAATAATGATTGATTAGGCAGAGTACATAAAAGATTTCTGATTTCCATCCAGACACCAAAAGGCAGTTGGAAAGATTCAATCCAGTTATTAAAGATACCATTCAATTGTCCCAGAATATTGGTATAAATTTGACTAAACAAATCAATGGAATGCTGCAGTTATACCGGACTACCACGGACCTAAGATGTTCGCCATTTCAGTTAATGAGTGGGCATATGTCATGGTTGGAGATGTATCCTTGCTGGTTTTCAAACAAATACAGAGTCACAGAGAAAGTTGATTGTGATGCTGTTTATGAGTTGTTGGAAGAGGCTAAAAAGGAAGTTGAAGCAAAAGATGTATAGATGCAAGGATAAATTAGCAAAGGTATATGTTTTGGACAGATAGTACTTGTGAGAAAGCCATGTGGTTCTGGGAGAGGAGCTTCAGAGTGGTTATCTCTCCAAAAAGTTGGTGTCAGGACTCTTCAAATATGTTGCAGTGGGGGAGGCAAGGTGCCATATGCTAGTCCACTAGTCCTCCAACTGTGGGATCCGCTTTGACCAGGAAATGGCAACACTGGTCTGGGCAATTTCCTCAGGTGAAAATGGGGAGTCTAACAAGCACAGGTGTCACCCCAACCATCAGGGTCTTCAGTACTGATTATCTTCCAGGAGAACTCTTTCGTGGTGCAGGAGAATGTTTGTATTGCCTATCCTCCATGTTAGGTGAGGAAGTCCTGTGGTGGCTGACATGTGCACAGGTGTTGGTGATATTAAGTGTAGTCTGCATGATGTGAACTGTGATGCACTTTAAAAACAGCATTAGTTTACAGAAATGGAAAGAAAGGGCCCGAGGAAAAAACAGAATAATTTTAGGAGATACTCTCCCTCAGTACTTCACAGTTCTGGCTTTGATGAATTTCAGAATGGACCAGGAATCTCACTGTGGGACTCAAGAGCATTGAAGGTAACTGCCAGTATCTGACCACAAAGTTAGAAAACAACTTATTGAGAAGCAAAGTTTACAGGATGTGGCAGAATCATGGAATCAGGGACAGGGGAAAAATAACAAAGTGCAGGGATGCCAAGTGGTGACTGTGAATTATGGACATCGGCAACTATGAAGTGTGTGTGTAGGAAGGCCCTGCTCTGCCTATAAAGCCCCACCCAACACAGAGTAGGTCTCACTATCTTCCAATTTGCTTGTCTTAGTTTCATGTTTCATCTACTCCTCGTACAGATCCTGACAATTTTGTAAATGTTTGTCTGATTAAAGGGGAGCAGTGTTTTTATTTTTTGAAGAGTGTCATTGTTCACAAGTGGATGGGTGGTTTAAGGTAACCAGGAGGAGGATGCTGGTAATATGTTTTTAGACGTTGAACGTCCTGTGGGAACAACTATTGAAGGTGACTCTGAAGCACATCAGAATGCTGTTGAGAGTGTGTTGACTGGAGCTAGTTGTAAGGGCAGGTCCAGCGGAAGAAATTGTAGTTGGGCTAGAAGATGTCATAGCTGTGTGGTGCTAGAATGTATAATCATAAATGGATTTTGTTCTAGTTGCCTTGGAACATATTTGGTGTGTTATGTTTGTAGGCACATCTCTGTTCCATACTAAAAGAACTTGCTGTGTGTTGTGCGTATATTATGTGTGTTTTCACATGGATAGTTTGGTATTAGGTAAATGTATTTACAGGGAGCTGTATGGTAGTGTGCTGTCAAATGTCTGCTATGCAATTATGGAACTTGGGGATTGAGTGGATTGTCTGTAGGAGTAAAATGGTTGGAGAAGCTGAAGGGGACTGGATAGTGGTTGGTTTGTTCCATCTGCCTGTTGTTTGCCTACTGAAAGTAACAAGAAATATCTCATTGAATTTGAATACGTACCTTGGTTTGTATCAGGTTTCAGGCCATGTGCCGGAGCACAGAGACCTCCATGCTATACATCGTAAACAGTGCTATTAGTATTTTGGATGTGGTTGGTTTCTGTCTCCTGTCTTTTTGATGCTGTTGACCACAACCTCCCCCTTCACACTTTGGAAAATTGATTAGGTGCAGGAGGGCAAGTAATGAATTAGTTTGTCTCCTATCTAGGTAATGGCTCTAAACAAGTGCTAAATACTGATTCATTGTCACCCATCTCCACTGCCCTTGGGGGTCCGTCTAGTAAAACATAGATCTACTAGAAGTCCTAGAAATCTATCCCACTCATACACTTATGACACTCAGCTTTATCTGTAAATCTCATCTGAATCAGATATTTTAATAACCTGGCCTCTATGCTAAATGAAATAGATAGTTGGATCTTTCAACCTTATCTCATACTGTACCACAGAATTCCAGCCTATCAATCCAAATTCAAGTATGTCTTTAGTTCCCTTGTGAATGTATACGCTCAAGTCACTAAGTACACTCCTTCTACTATAGACAATATTAAATCCCTACAATGTTTCCTGGATTACAGTTTACCTCTACAGTGCTGAGTGGGGCTTTTAGCAAGCACACATTGGTTTTAGAACATTCCAGGGAGGCTGCCAACTTGGGTCTCTTACAGTATACAGAGAGGCCACACCAAGAGGCACGCACTCAGTATTAAGATTCCTGCAACGCACACAGCAGGATTTCAGGTGCTCTGTTTCCTAATTGCAGTGTTCACAAAGCTTTGTAAGTGTTGACTGGATTTGTAACTCCATAGTGGTGCCAACTGGAATCCAGAAGTTTTGGTAGGGCTGCAGTGTGCAGCTATACTTTCTAAGGCCCTGATTTAAGAGGGCCTAGCGTCTCCTTGCACCACATTAGCATCATGGGGCATATTTATACTCTGTTTGCGCCGAATTTGCGTCGTTTTTTTCGACGCAAATTCGACGCAAAACTAACTCCATATTTATACTTTGGCGTTAGACGCGTCTAGCGCCAAAGTTCATGGAGTTAGCGTCATTTTTTTGCGTGAACACCTTCCTTGCGTTAATGATATGCAAGGTAGGCGTTCCCGTCTTAAAAAATGACTCCGATGCATATGCGTCGTATTTATACTCCCGGGCAAAAATGACGCCCGGGAGTGGGCGGGTCTAAAAAACCCGCATTAGTGCCGGATTTTAACACCTGGGTTAAGGGACCTGTGGGCTCAGAATGAGCCCAGAGGTGCCCTCCCCTGCCCCCAGGGACACCCCCTGCCACCCTTGCCCACCCCAGGAGGACACCCAAGGATGGAGGGACCCACCCCAGGGACATTAAGGTAAGTTCAGGTAAGTATTTTTTTTAAAAAAAAATTATGGCATAGGGGGGCCTGATTTGTGCCCCCCTACATGCCACTATGCCCAATGACCATGCCCAGGGGACAGAAGTCCCCTGGGCATGGCCATTGGGCAAGGGGGCATAACTCCTGTCTTTGCTAAGACAGGAGTCATTTCAATGGGGGTTGGGAGTGAAATAAAAATGGGGCAAATCGGGTTGAGGCGATTTTTTTGCCTCAGCCTGACTTGCACCATTTTTGGACGCCCATACTCTGGCCCATATTTATACTTTTTGACGCAAAACTACGCTAACGCAGTTTTGCGTCAAAAAAATTAGCGCCGGCTAACGCCATTCTGAAGCGCCATGCGGGCGCCGTATTTATTGAATGACGTTAGCCGGCGTTAGCCGCCGGCGCCGTCTGGTGTGCGTTAAAAAAAACGACGTACACCAGGCAGCGCCGGCGTAGGGGGAAAATGGAGTATGGGCGTCCAAAAATGGTGCAAGTCAGGCTGCGGCAAAAAAATCGCCTCAACCCGATTTGCGCCATTTTTTTTCACTCCCAACCCCCATTGAAATGACTCCTGTCTTAGCAAAGACAGGAGTCATGCCCCCTTGCCCAATGGCCATGCCCAGGGGACTTCTGTCCCCTGGGCATGGTCATTGGGCATAGTGGCATGTAGGGGGGCACAAATCAGGCCCCCCTATGCCACCATTTTTAAAAAAAAAAAATACTTAACTGAACTTACCTTAATGTCCCTGGGGTGGGTCCCTCCATCCTTGGGTGTCCTCCTGGGGTGGGCAAGGGTGGCAGGGGATGTCCCTGGGGGCAGGGGAGGGCACCTCTGGGCTCATTCTGAGCCCACAGGTCCCTTAACGCCTGCCCTGACCCAGGCGTTAAAATCCAGCGCTAATGCGGGTTTTTTAGACCCGCCCACTCCCGGGCGTCATTTTTGCCTGGGAGTATAAATACGACGCATATGCATCGGAGTCATTTTTTAAGACGGGAACGCCTACCTTGCATATCATTAACGCAAGGAAGGTGTTCACGCAAAAAAATTACGCTAACTCCATGAACTTTGGCGCTAGACGCGTCTAACGCCAAAGTATAAATATGGAGTTAGTTTTGCGTCAAATTTGCGTCGAAAAAACCGACGCAAATTCGGCGCAAACGGAGTATAAATATGCCCCTCCATTTCCCCCCTACGCCGGCGCTGCCTGGTGTACGTCGTTTTTTTTAACGCACACCAGACGGCGCCGGCGGCTAACGCCGGCTAACGTCATTCAATAAATACGGCGCCCGCATGCCGCTTCAGAATGGCGTTAGCCGGCGCTAATTTTTTTGACGCAAAACTGCGTTAGCGCAGTTTTGCGTCAAAAAGTATAAATATGGGCCCATATTTTTTACGCTAATGTGGCCCAACGCGGCCAAAGTCTCAGCGCCAGATTTACAAAGTGGGTCAATGCATGTATTGAGCCAGTTAGGAACCCCATGCTCCACATTATACCTGTGGCAGGCATAATGTATGCAAGGGGGCAAAAAAATGGCGCAAAGAAATCTAAAAGACTTCTTTGCCCATTTCTTTCAGCATTTTTAACGCCTACTCAGAGCAGGCGTTAAAAGGGGGCACACCATTGGTTACAATGGGCTCCACCGCACTGTTCAGGGTTAGCGGCAACATTTTGGTGCTAACCTTGAACAATACATCAATAGCTTCAAGAATTTTGAAGCTATTGCCCCCTACCCTGAGCCATAATGCAATGTATTTTAAATACGGCGCCCACATGGTGGCGGTAGGGGGGCGCTAATGGGTGCAAGAAAAGTGGCGCTGCATTCGATGCAGCCCCACGCTTCTTAAATCTGCCCCTAAGTTTCCATACTAGGTACAGTAGCAAAGCAATTGTACAAGTGCATAGACAGGTAAAAGCCTGAATATGAAATTAAGACTGTTTATCTTTAAGTGCAGAAAGAAATTCGAGTTTTTTCCCTAAGTTTGAAGAAGAGGGTTACATGTTTTAGAATTTGCAAGTGACGACAGAGTATCATTTCTTAAAAATTCCCTTCAAGTATATATGTGAAACGTCTGGACTTTGAACAATTTAAACTGAAAAAAAGCAGAGCTCATAGAAATAGTCATCATGACGCAAAAATTACTTCAAGTTAGTGAATGACTATGAACGTTTGTTTAAAGAAGAAAACATTAGAGATACAAGAGACTAAAAACTGACAAAAAGGCACCAAGGCATGAGAAGGTTAACAGTAGTAGGAAAAACACTGAGTCTGTGAGAGTGTGAGAGAGAGTGTGTAAGAGGACGTGGTCTGAAATGCTGCTTGTTTATTGTATTTGCAGATAACAACGATTCTGTGAAGTAAACCTATTCTAATTAGAGGACTGACACACTGATCCTTATTTAACAGGTATTGGTTGAGAATACAAGAATGTTAATACTTAGTAACACTTAGTAGCAGAAAGAGAGAAAGAACAGTGATTTTAGTATTAACAGTGTTCTCTGTCATCCCAGGGCTCCTTCTCCACTGCACCCGTTCACCAATTCCTTACCCTTGACTGGCCACACCAATATTCTGCAATCTTGAGGTCTGAGTTAATGGTACCTGGAGGTGGCCATTCTGAACTGAACATCGAGTCACTTCTAAGGAAAATGGCTAACATAACATAACAAGTAGCCATTGTCAACGTTCTCCTAACTGGTCTTTTGAGGGTCATATTTGCCTCTCAGAAAAGATCCTATATTTAACAACCAGAAGGGTCTCTGGCAACTGATAATGTGATCACATCTCTCCTGTTCCCATCTTCCTGTAAAAGCCTTCCATTGAAGCCGCATGTCTCCTAAAAACAGCTGTCCAATTCTTAAGGCCCTTAACAGTTATACCACCACTAACATGGTCAGAAAACATATAACCTCAGGACACTCACAGTACTTGGCCACACTGAAGCACTCTGCGTATGAAAACTACTAAAGAAGTGGAAAACTGTGAACAAATTATTCCCTAGCCCTGCACCCGGAATTGGGAACTCTTCCCGTTCTGAGATCTGCTTAATCTCATTCCATCAGCTTTTCCAAAAGGACTTTAGACGTTATGAACAGCCAACATCTAACTCCCAGTAATTACCAACATCACAACAATTATAATTGCCATTTCTAGACAAACAGGTGTTTGCACATGGATCTCAATTTATCTGATCAGTGGTAATGATGGCCTTAGGTCTTATTTTCAGCTACCATGTCTTAATTTTGCTTATAATATTCCAGAATTTTGGGTGGTGGTGAGGTGTCTGTCCAGGGTCGATGGGTGAGCTGGCATCTATCAGTAGAGGTGATGCCTTTCTAGAACTGTTCTCCTCCACTTTTGAATGTGTGCACAAGGGAGAAAAATCGAGATGAAGAAGAACTACAGATGAAGAAAGAAGGACTCACCATGTGGATGAACCACTGTCGGGCTGGAAGGACACTCTGGACATATACGTCTAGGGACTCTATGAACTATGTATCGAGGGCAGTGCCACTGACCTTCCCAATCCCTCTTGTTGGCACCACCAACAAGGAGATTCGGCACTGGGGCAACCATAAGCATGGCAGGCCGCCCTAAGAAACGTCACTGTTTTTTTATTGTTCGCTCACCATAGGTTTCTCAGGGTGCTGAAAGGTGTCCTATGGAGAGTTTTTCTTGCATTTTAAGTGCTCTTGGAGTTAGAACTTTTGTCCTGGAGCTCTGGGGTGCATGCATTTCACTTTGTTGACTTTGTAGTCATTGTGTTCAGTATTTAATATATTATTGGCTAGAGGAGTCTAGGTATAATAGAAATAAATACCGTTATGTTATGTTTTATTGAGTTATATAATGTTGAATGCATTTGTAAAGTGCATTTTGCTGTGTGTCTGTCCCCACAGTGGTTAAATAATATGGTTGCTTTTTAGGTCTCGCCTAGGCAGAGCATGTGCTGTCTCTTCGAAACATCTATTCCATGGGCTTATAGGCCACCTGTCTCTTTTAATTTGTTGCCTTGCTTGTCCTTTGCAAAGGCTTGCTTCTCTGTGGTCAATGTGGGTTATATGTTGCACCTTTTTTTATTTCAACCCCTCCAATGGAGCATGCCCCTACTTCCTGTAGGCTTTTACTTCTGTGCATGTAGGCTTGTGTAAGGGCACTATTTTTTATTTGGTTACTTCCTGTGTTTTCAGAATGTCAGATTTTCTTTGTCACAATGTACGCTTTCACATATTCTGTACTGCTAATATACTTATTTGTAATGGCATTCTGCATTTTTTCCCATTTTATTATTACTTTATTTTGTTAACACATAATCATGTATTTAAATAGTTTTTTTTTAACTAGGCACAGGAGAACCGAGACTCGAACCCGGTACCCAGTGCCAAAGTAGGCAGCGGTGGATGTGGACGTTGATGTGGTCTCTCCAAATATTGCTGGGCATAGATCAGTGTGTTTAAGGTGGGAGTGGCTTAGTTTTTCTTTTTTGTTTCTTTTTGTTTCGCTTGAAGTGATCTGCTGGGACAGAGCCTGGTTTCTTGGGGCTATGTGCAGAAACGTGTGAGGGAAACCACTGGTTTCTCTCTCTGGCTAAACCTATATTTTGATAAAACTTTATCCAACATTGCAACAGAAATATAGTGATACCATTGAACATTCAGAAGGTGGGATCAGCTGACCAAGTACAGATAGGATCATATCCATTGCCTCCTGTAAGAAATGGGTTTTTGGTTGGCAGTCAGGTTACCCTCTGTCCAAGCAAGAACCCTCACTCTAGTCAGGGTAAGTCACACACAATCCAAATTATCCTGTGCCCACCCTCTGGTAGTTTGGCACGAGCAGTCAGGCTTAACTTAGAAGGCAATGTGTAAAGCATTTGTGCAATAAATCATACAATAACACAATATAGCACCACAAAAATACACCACACAGTGTTTAGAAAAATATATAATATTTATCTGGATATTTGCAGTCAAAACGATAAAAGATGCAATATGAATTTTTAAAGATATCACTGAAAAGTGATATAAAGGCCCTCATTCTGACCCTGGCGGATTGAATCCGCCAGGGCCGAGGGCAGCGAATGCACCGCCAACAGGCTGGCGGTGCATTCATGGGCATTCTGACCGCGGCGGTAACGCCGCGGTCAGAAACGGGAAACCAGCGGTCTCCCGCCGGTTTCCCGCTGCCCATGGGAATCCTCCATGGCGGCGCAGCAAGCTGCGCCGCCATGGGGATTCCGACCCCCTTCCCGCCAGCCTGGTTCTGGCGGTTTACACCGCCAGAACCTGGCTGGCGGGAACGGGTGTCGTGGGGCCCCTGGGGGCCCCTGCAGTGCCCATGCCAATGGCATGGGCACTGCAGGGGCCCCCTAACAGGGCCCCACATTGCTTTTCAGTGTCTGCTTAGCAGACACTGAAAAGCGCGACGGGTGCCACAGCACCCGTCGCACACCTTCCACTCCGCCGGCTCCATTCGGAGCCGGCTTCCTCGTGGAAGGCGCTTTCCCGCTGGGCCGGCGGGCGATCTTTTGCAGATCGCCCGCCGGCCCAGCGGGAAAGTTGAAATGCCCCCCGCGGTCTTCTGACCGCGGGGCGGTGTTTGGGCGGTTTCCGCCCGGCGGGCGGCGTCCGCCGCCCGTCCAGGTCGGAATGAGGCCCAAAGTGTCTTAAGTCTTTAAAAAGCAAACAAAGTCTCTTTCAAGCACAAAGTACCTGGTTTGGAGTGGAAAATCTCCACAGAGGGCCGCAGAAGAGGAGATGCGTGGAAAAATGGTGTGTGCATCGGTTACACCCCTTCACACATGGACTTGCGTCGTTATTTTTCATGCGGGGAGACATGCGTCGTTCTACGGGAAGAAAAATGGTGTGTGCGTCGGTTTCGCCCCTTCACACACGGACTTGCATAGTTATTTTTCACTCAGGAAAGACGTGTGTCGTTTTCCAGCACGCGGACCGTCTCCTTCTGTGGATCGCTGGATTACTAGATGTCCCAGGGTCTGTGCGTGGATTCCTCGGCTTGTTATCTGACTGCACGTCGTTCCGGGGGGCTGTGCGTGGAAGTTTCTTTCTCACGGCAGGCGTCGCGTCGATTTCCTCTCTGGAAGTCGGGCAGCATTGTCCATGCAAGGCCGTGCGTCGAAGTTCCGGTCGCACCGCAGGTGTCGCATCGAGCGCGTCTTTCCGGACCGGCGTGCAGTGAATTTTTCACCATGGAGCAAGCTGTGCGTCGAATTTTTCGGGGCACACGGCGTCCAGTTGAAAAAGAGAAGTCTTTTTGGTCCTGAGACTTCAGGGAACAGGAGGCAAGCTCTATCCAAGCCCTTGGAGAGCACTTTTACAGCCAGACAAGAGTTCAGCAAGGCAGCAGGCCAACAGCAAGGCAGCAGTCCTTTGTAGAAAGCAGTCAGGTGAGTCCTTTGAGCAACCAGGCAGTTCTTCTTGGCAGGATGCAGGTTCTGGTTCAGGTTTCTTCTCCAGCAAGTGTCTGAGGTGGTAGGGCAGAGGCCCTGTTTTATACCCAAATGTGCCTTTGAAGTGGGGGAGACTTCAAAGAGTGGTAAGAAGTGCACCAGGTTCCCTTTCAGTTCAATCCTGTCTGCCAGGGTCCCAGTAGGGGGTGTGGCAGTCCTTTGTGTGAGAGCAGATCCTCCACCCTCCCAGCCCAGGAAGACCCATTAAAAATGCAGATGTATGCAAGTGAGGCTGAGTACCCTGTGTTTGGGGTGTGTCTGAGTGAATGCACAAGGAGCTGTCAACTAAACCCAGCCAGACGTGGATTGTAAGGCACAGAAAGATTTAAGTGCAAAGAAATGCTCACTTTCTAAAAGTGGCATTTCTAGAATAGTAATATTAAATCCAACTTCACCAGTCAGCAGGATTTTGTATTACCAATCTGGCCATACTAAATATGACCTTCCTACTCCTTTCAGATCAGCAGCTGCCACTTCAACAATGTATGAGGGCAGCCCCAATGTTAGACTATGAAGGGAGCAGGCCTCACAGTAGTGTAAAAACGAATTTAGGAGTTTTACACTACCAGGACATATAAACTACACAGGGACATGTCCTGCCTTTTACCCACACAGCACCCTGCTCTAGGGGTTACCTAGGGCACACATTAGGGGTGACTTATATGTAGAAAAAGGGGAGTTTTAGGCTTGGCAAGTACTTTTAAATGCCAAGTCAAAGTGGCAGTGAAACTGCACACACAGGCCTTGCAATGGCACGCCTGAGACAAGGTGAAGGGGCTACTTAAGTGGGTGGCACAACCAGTGCTGCAGGCCCACTAGTAGCATTTAATCTAAATGCCCTAGGCACATATAGTGCACTCTACTAGGGTCTTACAAGTCAATCAAATAGCCAATCATGGATAAACCAATCAACAGTACAATTTACACAGAGAGCATATGCATTTTAGCACTGGTTACCAGTGGTAAAGTGCCCAGAGTTCAAAAGCCAACACAACAGGTCAGAAAAAATAGGAGGAAGGAGGCAAAAAGTTTGGGGATGACCCTGTCAAAAGGCCAGGTCCAACATGACCCCCCACCAGCCTAAAGCCAGGGGACAACAATCACTATCCTGATGTACTTCCCTGTTTGAGGTGATAGAACAAGGACCCAGGCCCACAACAGCAGGGGCATACTCCAGTTCTTCGCCTTCCTGACTCCAATTGGATCCCTCTGTCCATACTCTCAGGGCCCACTAAGCCAACCCATGGGGAACCTTTCTCCTTACCTGCGGATACCATCTGTGCAGCACCTAACCTTACTTTGCTCACAGACGTATCCCAGGAGGAGGATAGTACCACCAGGACCAACACAGTGGTGTTGCCCACTCTACCCCCGGGGTGTGACACTTGTCCCCTCCCCAGGGATAACTCAGTCCACCCGGACAGCAAGCCACAGTGGTTACTGACAGCTGTCAGGGATGAGAGCCAGGCCTCAGGCCTCTCAAAGCTCTCCAACCACTGTGGCTGTGGAGAGTGGGGGGCGGTAGCCCCAGGTGCTGGGCACCCTTTAACCGCTCTCCCTTCCACCAGGTCAGGGATGACAGCCTGAACCTGGTCCTCCCCTCTGGGGCTCTGTACCCTCCCTCCTGGGGCGGTATCCCCAGAGTCCAACATGGTCAGGGTGCTTATAGAAGCCGCCCTGCACCATTCCTCCACTAGTGCAGGGCTGTTAACCTGCAACTGGCCCTCCAACCTGGGGTCTGTACCTTCAGGTTGGACTAGGGCCTGGGGTGAGGCTTCCCTCCCCCTTCCCTCCCTTCTGGGGTCCAGCACCCTCCAACTAGGAGTGGCCTCCTCAGAAGACAACATGGTAGGGGCACTGTTATCAGTGGCCCCTCCCTCCAGGTCCGAGGGGACACCCTGAACCTGGTCTTCCAGCCTAGGGTCTGTACCCTCAGACTGGATCACTGCCTGGCAAACCAGGACTTTCTGGGGGGCAAACCTACCCCCCACCAGGTCAGATTTTAACCTCTGTACCTGGCCATCCAACCCAGAGTCACCGCCCTGAGGTTGAACAATTGCCTGGCACACCAGGACTTCTTGGGGGGCCCACTGACCCCCCACCAGGCCAGAGTTTAACCCCTGAACCTGGTCATCCAACCCAGAGTCACCACCCTGAGGTTGAACAATTGCCTGGCACGCCAGGACTTCCTGGGGGGCACACTCACCCCCCACAAGGGACACACCGTCCCCAGGGGCTGCACAAGAGTCTGGCTGGCGCAGGTCTCCTGACCTCTGCCCATCTGACAGAGTCTGC
Source organism: Pleurodeles waltl (assembly GCF_031143425.1). Taxonomy (NCBI): domain Eukaryota; kingdom Metazoa; phylum Chordata; class Amphibia; order Caudata; family Salamandridae; genus Pleurodeles; species Pleurodeles waltl. The sequence continues at coordinate 1,413,388,725 of NC_090447.1, read as the reverse complement.
ATCTCCCCCAAACCAGAAACGGTTTCACCTGGGTCATTCCTGGGGGGCTCTGCTCTCAGACCTGACCCCTGACTCTCCAGGACCTCCACTGGGGTCCGCAACCCCCTCTCAACCCTCTGTCTGGACTTCTGCACCCCCTCACTAGGAGTGGTACTGCCAGACACCAGAACTGGTGGGATGCTGGCTACAGTCACCCCCCCCAAGTTCTTCTGACACTGCGGGCCTCCCTCAACAGGTGGCCCTACGGTACAGGCTAGGCTTCCCTCCTGGCGTTCCCTCATGGAACCCTCTAGGACCTGGGACCTACCTGGGACACTACAATCCTCTCCCACCTCACTTGGTTGGGAAACACCTAGACCACTCCCTTCAGGAGCACCCCCAAATGCCTCTTCAGACTCTCTGGTATTCACCCAGAAGTCTGCCTAAATTGTAAGCTCCCTGGGGTCAGAGAACTCACACTCCACCTGGTGTTGGCGTAGCTCTGGAAAATAAGGACCAGACAAATGCTCTCCAGCAATTACATCCCTCTGCCCTTCACATGTATTAACCACATTACCCTTCACCCAACCATCCAGTGACTCAGCCTTGAAAAAGCACTCTACATCACCCTCCTGAGACTGGTGAGACAGTATCTGACTGTCCCTGACACTCAACCCATACTCTTCTGGGATGTCTCCACATTCTATATCCAGGACGTCCACCAGGGGGGAACCCTTTTCCCTGTCACTCTCTTCTAGAGCCAGTAAAGTGTCCCTCCCCCCAGTAGGAATATGACTCCCTGTGCCAGTTCCCCAATCCTTCTCAGGGTCCCTGTGTATAACAGGAACTACCTCATACTCTTGAACCGTCTGGGGTGTGTCAACTCCCTTCTTCAAGTTGGGCACTACATCTCTGGGCTTGTGCACTTCTTCAGCAGAACTGGATGCAAGATTTTTGCTGCCACCATCTGAACTGGACTCAGCCCTACCGGCTTCCAGTTTCAGCTCTTCACAGCTCAGCTCCTGAGCTGAAATCCTTTCTTTTTCCAGGGCTAAGGCTCTTGCTGCCCCAGCCCTTTCAATAAAGTCATTTAGCTCCTTCAGTGACCGCTCTGCAGCTAGGAGCCATTCATCTCTCACTGGTTCTCTTTCCTCATCTGAGTAGTCGTCCTCCTAATCTGAGCAGTCCTCCTCCTCATCTGAGGAGTCCTCAGTCATTTGGTTTTTTGCTGCCTGTTCCTCTGCCCATCTTTCTTCTCCCCAGGCTATGTAGATATCTAGCAGTTCCATCTTAGTGGATCTCCTTGACATAGGAAGTCCCCATTTTCTGCAAAGCTCCCTTAGCTCAGCCTTGGTGAGGGATTCAGTAGGCACAAAGAATGACACACGGTAGGAACCCATTCCCAATCTGACAAGGTATCACAGGCAAAACCAAAATCCAAAGTCCAAAATATCAATAATATATCCAGGAGGACATCAGAGAACCAAAAGCAAAAAGATGAAAAATCAAGTTGACCCTCAACTGTGGGTGGGTAGTGAAATACTTAGCTACTGTATGTCACTGCACAAATACAAGCCCTATCCTCACCGCTGATCACCAATGTTAGAAATGGGATTTTTGGTTGGCAGTCAGGTTACCCTCTGTCCAAGCAAGAACCCTCACTCTAGTCAGGGTAAGTCACACACAATCCAAATTATCCTGTGCCCACCCTCTAGTAGCTTGGCACAAGCAGTCAGGCTTAATTTAGAAGGCAATGTGTAAAGCATTTGTGCAATAAATCATACAATAACACAATGTAGCACCACAAAAATACACCACACAGTGTTTAGAAAAATATATAATATTTATCTGGATATTTGCAGGTCAAAACGATAAAAGATGCAATATGTATTTGTAAAGATATCACTGAAAAGTGATATAAAGTGTCTTAAGTCTTTAAAAAGCAAACAAAGTCTATTCAAGCACAAAGTACCTGGTTTGGAGTGGAAAATCTCCGCAGAGGGCCGCAGAAGAGGAGATGCGTGGAAAAATGGTGTGTGCATCGGTTACGCCCCTTCACACACGGACTTGCGTCGTTATTTTTCACGCGGGGAGACGTGCGTAATTCTACGGGAAGAAAAATGGTGTGTGCGTCGGTTTCGCCTCTTTACACACGGACTTGCGTCGTTATTTTTCACTCGGGGAAGACGTGCGTCGTTTTCCAGCACGCGGCATAAACTACCTACCCCTCCCAATTTTCCTTTCTATCTATTCTGTGCAGCTCTCACCCTTATCTATTCCCCATGTCACATAATTCCACTACACAAATACTCCACACCACACAATTCCACCCCACACAATTCCACAACGAATAATTCCAATCCAACCCACATAATCCCACTCCACACCACATTCACCCACCATACTCCAAACCAAAATATATAGGTAAAAAATATTGTCATTAAAACGCCAATAGATCTAACTCTCGCGAATGCAAGACCTATTCCATTCCAAATGCTTGTTATAGTTCTGAAGTTACCATTGTTTAAAGTCGCGGTGATCTGAGGACCTTGGATATGGTTCTGTTTTGCATTGTTTATTGTGGTCAGCAAGGATAGAATGCACTTATGTACTGTTCAGTAATGCATTAGATTGGGTAGTGGCCAGCTACATCCTAACCCTCTATGAGCCCTCTCCGGCACAGAAGAATAAAACGTTCTAAAATGTCTCCCACAATACGCAGATTGGTGTAAGCTCGATGGATAGGGCAGGTGGTACGTATAGGACTGAGTTGATGTAGAGGCATACAGGCTCCTGTTGGCCAAAGGATAAGCCCATCATAATTGAAACAAGGTCTTGTCATGCTCAACTGCCTTTCAGTTCTCATGGGTAGTGAACTTCTCCGCACTCGTTGTGAAGAAATCTGCAATCGTAAATGGGTTTACGCTTGTTAGGATTCTGTCTGCCCATTCCAGAGAAGTTTATAACATGTAAATTTGATCGCAAATCGTCAGATCGGTCATGAATGTATGTATGTGAATATATCCCATTGTTTACTACTTTATAAATGGTTAAAATGTCATTGAAACCCCATTAAAACAAAGAAACCTATGTTACATTATCACAGGATGATGATAAATCGACAATGATATGTCTGTGGGCATTCCTGGAGCAGAGAGTTATAATTAAAGCAGAGAGAGGCGTCTAAGAGCAATCAGCAAGCCAGAACATACCTACAGGAGATAGCTTACAATGTTCAAAGCTATGTGGTTAGATTTAAGACCATGATTTAATCAATGGCTTCGGTTAATGTCATAAACTTTGAGAAAATAGCCTAAGTAGTTTATGAGCAGGACAAGAATCGCCTTAATTGAGTTAAAGCCAGAGCGTTCAATTGTGCACAAATGCCATGCTATTTATAAGGTAATGTATTTTAAAGGCTGGCTCCCAGCTACTGGAACTGGTGGTGGGAAATTGCTGTACTTTTCGTCCGTGTGCTTTTCATGCAGTGCGGGAAAGTACAGAGTTGCAACACTTTTTTAGGCAATCTAAAAAAAATGTTGTTAAACACTCAGTTTCTGAGTACATCACACATCAAAGGTAGATTTTTTAAACAGTCCTGATTCACATTGACCCACAAAGCTTATCCCTTTGCACGTATTCACTTTGCGAACACACAAGCTATAACCCCAGCATGGTACAATTGCAGCAAAGTGAAACAAATGAACTTGGGAAGGTGGCTAGTGAATAGCACAGCGCCTTAAGGATAGGTTAATTCATCCTGACAGTAAGCTCTTTATAAACAATAAAATCATAAATCATCAGTTGTTGGCATCGCAGCTAAAAAACTAAAGAATAAACACTGTGCATCAATCTCATGTTCTACCTGGAGTCAGCAAAAGAGCCATCTGATGAACCCATCACCAAAACCTAATGGGAATGCAAATACGACAATGTAACCATCCTCAAATGCCATGGCCTTGATCAGCCCATTCAGTCCCCGGCAAACCCTGAAAAACACATGCAAGCCAATGGCTGAAGAAGACTGATCCAAAGAATGTTCTGTGTCTTTACTTCTTATTGCACGTTTTTAAGGAATATATTTAACATGAAAATGCTCACTCTCTCTGGTAAGCGAAAATATGGATGATTTGTCTCAATATGGAAGCCCATAGAGGATTACATGAGGAATGGCTCATGAGAGCTGCCTGCACAAACCTCCACAAGCTCTGCCACTATACTGGGCTATTAGCTTTAGTGAGAGGATATTTGTGACTTCAAAAACAAAAGTAATGCCACCTCAACCCCAAAAGGGAGTGCCCCATGAACTAGGCAAATATGTACAGACATTTAAAAGGTTTATTTCAGACTCTCCTTCCAGCTGAGATCGGGTTGTTATTGAATATGCGGAGTGGGGGAATGTGCCCATCCTGTACCCTTCCAGCATGATCTTCCGATTCGTTGTAAGATATTCTCTTCTAATTATATGATAAAAGAGCAATAACATGCTAAAAATGTGGGCTGCTAGGTGAGTGAACAGGACATATGCGAGTAAAGGTGTGTGTGTGGCCAGCAAGGAGCTGAGAGAAGAGTGTGTTTTGTGCATGCCTTCCAGTTTAACCTGGTTTTCCTGAGTGAGCAGGAAGGAGATGCATTCTTGATCGAGGATGTTGGTGTGATCCTTGAAGAAGAACCGGGTTGGCCTGTGTAGACGGTAGATGGCAACAATGGGTGTGAAAAATGAGGCAGTGAGGAGAACAATAACGTTTGAGTATTAGTGCGATGGCATCTTTCAGTGTGGTGGGCCAGATTGTCAGTGTATTGTTAAACAAAGGGGTACATCTGCTCTTATATCAGAAGAGCTGGATTAGTGGGAGAAGGAGGCATGAATGGTGTAAACAGCATCAAGTGAGGCTTAGTTTTGTGGCTGATTTTGTGATGCTGGTAAAGCTAAGGGGGATGTGTGGCAGTGAAATTGGTTGGTGGTGATGTTTTATTGAAAGATGATCTTGCATGTCATAGGCAGAGTGAAATGTTCTGTGAAGTACACATGCATGTGTATCTTTAAGGTGAGGTGGTGAGATAAGGTTATGGTATTAGTTAAGTTGGAGTAACAGTGTGGTATTTTGGGTGGAATGGTTATCTCGGAGGCAGGAGGTGAAATGCAGGGGTGAAACATGTATATTTATGCTGTGACGTAGCATTTAAGCATTCACACAAAAAGAAGAGCAAAGGCTACAATAGTTATGCATGATAAAAGAGCTGAGGGTACCAATAACTTGAATGAGGGATAGAGATGTTATTCAGCACATATGTGTGCTGGGGCCACCCATCAAATAAACATGAACTATAACATATAAGAATGCATTAAATGAGGAGCTAAAATAACTATGCATCACATGACTGTGCAGGCAGCACCAAGTGCTCAAATAGGTGTAAGGGGGTTAAAGGTTATGAGGTACATGAGAGGAGTACAAATTGTTCAATATTTTCTGTTAATAATATAGCGCCAGGGGTCTCCAACAAGTAGCTCTCCTCTGTGTAGCCCAGCCCAGAAAAACTCAAAAGTTTATATTTAAAACAAACATATCAACTGGCCTGATCTGGTCAGTATTAAAATTCTAACAATATTCGTAGCTCTGGATGATTTTGATCAACATACGTAGCTTTTACTACAAAAAGGTTGGAGACCCCTGGATAGCAAGGCGACTCAGTATTAGAAGATACAGGGAAGGTGAGGAGTTAGGAGCAGGAGGGAACTACCAACTGGAGTAGTCCAGCAAAGCAACAGGAACTATATAACTTGGGTTCAAAAGAATGAAGGGATGCAAAAAAACATTTTTGCTTTGGGTCCTACACTGAGGTCAGATGCACAATCAAAAAACATGTTTGAACCATGGTCATCTGTTATTTACCGTGTGAACCACGGAGATGCATGTCTCGTCCCTGAACATAAAAAGAGGAATAACTACTGTTATTAAACAAGGCCCCGAAGATGGGTCTTTTCACAAAGGCTTTTGACATCCATACCACCATCACCGCTCAGCCTCCACCTGCAGGAAAGAACCTAAATTCACTGAGGACAGGAAACACTGCATCACCAACACCAGGTACAATAGACTTTTAAAGTGTTGGAATGCACAGTTTCCAGCTTCAATGGAGGCCTTTGGACCTTACCCATAATTAGTAGACACACAAGCAATGCAATGTGGTGGGAAGGAAACAGGTTCAGCCAGTGCTTAATTTGTAAATAAAAAGGTGCCGATGCTCAAAGCCCACCTCTTAAACACGCGGCTGCAGCAATTAAATTTTGAACACGGAATACTGAGGTGGCATAATCCTGAAGCCATCTCGGGCCTCTTCAATCCATATAAAGTCACTCCCTGCCCCTTCAGCTCACTCTTGCAGCTTTCTAGTTTCTCCCTTTCTGACGCTTTTTTGTTTTTCTCTTCCTCCGTCTTTCCCATATGTGTCTTTTGCTCCCAGCAAATGCTTGAGGCAGAAGAATAAGCCCCGGACCTCAAAAATACGTGCCGGCGCTCAGCACCGGAAACAACAAGCACAAATTAAGCACTGGGTTCAGCATGTTACAAAACAAGTAACCAAAGAAAGAAATGTGCACACGTATTTGCAACTGAATACTTTAAACTGCACAGCTTACTTTGCTGGCAACTTGCAAGCCGAGCACCGATAGCGATTACTACATACGTTGTTGCATTATTAACACAGAAATGCGGCTGGCATTAACATGGCACTGGCGCATGCGCATGGCCGCTTTCCTCCTCCCCTCAATGTTTGCACGCGGGTGCTTACTAGGAGGAGTAATAAACATACTCAATACATTTGTCTGACTTTAGTTGCATCGTTTCTCATAGGAAGGATCAGATCACTTTACTGGCACCTCTGGAAGAGACACAGACAGAACAGGCCCATCCAGGGCAGCCCTTTACGACGCAGTCAAAACTACTCAATAACACTCCAGCAGGCCGCGTCGCAGACTGTCACGGCAAATTGAGGCTGACAGCCAGAAACTGTTTTCATGGATTTCCTGTTTCTCCTTCTAAGCAGCCCGCACTCAATCTCGCCAAAAGGGCTGACATGCTTGAATCCCAGGTTTTATATCACATTAGGGGATGCAGAAGTCGGTCTCCTCTGACAGATATCAAAACCCTTTGGCATTCATTGTAGACGAAGAAGGCAAACTGAAAGGGCACATAATTCACGTGTATATACCTTATATTTATAATCTTTTTTTACTCGATGCTCCATAAGTATATTACCTGTTTTAAAGTATGCGTGTTATAGTCTTATATAAATGTCTAACATCCAAATACCATTTGCAAAAACGCGTTGGTAAAAATAGACTAATTTTATTAGATCTGCAAAGGAGTTATATACTGAGGGGAGGAACATTCTGTTAACAGTAAGATATAGGGCCTGATTCAGACCTTGGCGGACGGCGGAGGCCGTCCGCCAAGGTCCCGCCGGCAAATGACCGCACCGCGGTCAAAAGACCGCGGCGGCCATTCAAACATTTCCGCTGGGCCGGCGGGCGCTCTCCACAGGAGCGCCCGCCGGCCCAGCGGAAATGCCCCTGCAACGAGGACGCCGGCTCAGAATTGAGCCGGCGTAGTTGCAGGGGTGCGACGGGTGCAGTTGCACCCGTCACGTATTTCAGTGTCTGCAAAGCAGACACTGACATACTTTGTGGGGCCCTCTTACGGGGGCCCCTGCAGTGCCCATGCCATTGGCATGGGCACTGCAGGGGCCCCCAGGGGCCCCACGGCACCCCCTACCGCCATCCTGTTCATGGCGGGTTTCCCGCCATGAACAGGATGGCGGTAGGGGGTGTCTGAATCCCCATGGCGGCGGAGCGCGCTCCGCCGCCATGGAGGATTCAATGGGGCAGCGGTAAACCGGCGGGAGACCGCCGGTTTACCCTTTCTGACCGCGGCTGAACCGCCGCGGTCAGAATGCCCTTGGGAGCACCGCCAGCCTGTTGGCGGTGCTCCCGTGGTCGGTGACCCTGGCGGTCACCGGCCGCCAGGGTCAGAATGACCCCCATAGTTTCTTCCTGGCATACCTGCTTGGATAAATCCTTTTGCACATCCACAGAGGAGGAATGAAACAATACCAATGGATTCCAGTCGCTTCTTTAAACCTGTTCTTTGTATTAGGTGATGTCTTGTCATGGACCTTCTTTTTTAAATTGACATAAAGAACTGGATTGGCCAGGCCATGAATATGAGTCTGACATCATGCTGTGACCTTTAGGATGACCTTCGTCTAATGGAAACACAAGCCCTAAAGCCAACATGCCAAACTAAGCATAGAACCTGATAACATAGACCTTGCAAAATGCACATGACAATTGCAGAAATCCAAGAACGTCGGTAAAAAGCGAAGAGACCGCTTAGTCTTGAAGTGTTGATGGAGGAAATCCTTTACTGCTCAGATTATGGGAAAAGGAGGAGCGTTTCTTCCAGATCTTGCTTTTAGCTTCAATCACCCTCTTCAACTCTCTCCTCCCACTATTCCAGAAGGCCCATCACGAGGTGACCAGCATACCAAGACACAAAGCACAGAATGACAAGATATGACACCTCCCAACCATAGAAGACATACGATGACAAGACATGATACGTCCCAACCATAATTACACAGCTAAAAACACCCATAAGAGAGAATACATTGTTTATGAGTCTAAACCGCAAGTTAAAATATTTGCGCATTACTATACCAACTTGACCACATATAGGCATTGCAACAAAAAATAAACTCCAAAGGAAATATACAATGCATACATGCAGTAGCAAAAATATGTAACCAAACAAATAATACTAATCAACACACATCCAATACCTCTACGCAAACTCAAAATTAATTCTCACAAGCCATACCTCCAAGCTTGTTTTTTCAGTGGCTGCTTTTGGGCACGAGTACTTCCTTGAATGGCACTGAGTGAAAAGCTCTGCTCCTTCAATGTTGGTTGGGCTGTTCCCAGGCTGAGAGAACTTAGTAAGAAAAATGCTTAATAGTGTATTTTACAGCGCACTTTTCACATATGTTTGCACCAACCACATACTCTGAAGTCATACTCAAAAATAAAATGATAAGAAAGTGGTGGCCAAATGGTAATTTTTCAGCATAATCTGCTAAAGCGCCATACTTAATGTAGTCACTTTCCGTGACCTGTCATTCCCCATAGCATCTTTCTTCTCTTCTCCATTTAATTTTCTGTAAATTTCCCACCCTGTCATTTCCACTGGGATTCTCAGTCATGTGCTTTGACTTCTAACTTTCTTAGACATGACATGGTGGGGAAATTAAAATAATGCCACCCCCAAATCTTATATTTTAGGCAGGAGAAATAGGCAGGTAATACAGGATCATGCAGCAGTGCTATCTCAAATGTTACTGAGTCCCTAAAGGTTTGGACACCAATTGGGTTAGATTAGTCTTAGCAGCTCAGGTCTCAGACTGAAGGAGCTGATTATCACTGACATACCAGCTTTAAACATATAATTGTAAATGTATGATTGTGTCCTCTAACAGAGTGTTTGTTGTTATAAAACACACATTTTTCTATGATACATAAGCTTTTCATTTTTGGAAAATTAAAATAATTCCACTGTAAACAGAAAATAAGTTTGGTGCTCAAACGTCAGTTTCTTACTTTTGTCCAGTACTCATACTCAGGTTTACTACTGCCACACATGGATATATATTGCCTTGCATGTCTATGTGTAAACATCTGATGGTAGTCACGATGTCATGGAGACACCACCATGCCAAAGGTATCCAGTATATAAAGAGGATTATAATTTATATTGTCGGGGCAACATTATACCTGGGGTGGGAACCATTATTTCATGGATGTACAGAATATGCCAATACTTAATAAATAATTCCAAGCGTTATGTCAAGAATGTTCTCTATCCTGCCACAGATGCCTACAATATACCAAGAATTACCACCTAAGTGCCATTATGCTATGTGTAGCACCCACACACAGGAATGTCCTTGGTATATCAACAAATACCAAAAAACAACAAATGGAGGGGCATACGTGGGAAATTCCGGGGACCAACAGCGGGCGTAGGTGGTCCGGAGCGGTCGGATCCACAAGGAAACCACAGTTGAGTTTTCCAGCCTGATGTTTTCCCCGATGAGGCCCTACATTTAATATTTGGAGGGTTCTGATCTCCCTAGTATGGGATTCCTAAGTGTTTAAAGGATTAGGTACGTCTCAAAGGTCCTGACGAATCGCATAAGATCATTTATTGACTAAAAATCAGTGAGAAATATGTTGACCTATGATGTAGAGTAACACAGGGGATCCTGTGTTTACTTTTCTCTTTTACTACTCTCTAGTGCGAGATTTAGTAGCTGTATTTAAATTTTTTTCTTCTATATGGGGAGTGTAGACATTATTTTACTATATCCCTATTTATTGTTTTTAATCATGTCCGAGGTATCAGCATCAGATTAAATATACAAACTATTTTTTACCTCTAGACATTTTTAACTATTCTTATACCAATCCTCAACCCCTTCTTTTGACCGGTTGTGCATTATCCTCAAAAAGATCTCCGGCAAAGAGCCCCCGTGTGGGGCCCATCAGGCATTGCAGCGCCGGCCTGAAGAGGAGCATAGCCCTATGATGAAGCATGTCACTGGAAGGTGAGTGAGGGCTCTTGCTTCGAACATTTTTGTCTTCCATGGTATGCAGAACCTTTAAGTTTGAAAGAAACCCTCCTTTGTATTTTGGAACCGTGTGTGCATTATTTGATTTATCAACAAATACCACCATTGTTCCAGGGATAGGGTCAATATCTGTGACAGGGACCCTGTTGTTATGGAAATAGAACATAATTGATGGATGTCTGTGTGAACAGGTCTGCTCACACACACTCATACAGAAAAGAAAAAAACAGACTGGAGGACTCACTGGTCTGCCATTTACCAATAAGAGAGCACAGGGTTCATATCTGATTAAAAGTGAGCTGGATAACTCTGATGCCTATACAAAATATAAATATGCATATATACACACACATTCTTATATTACATATGTCAGTTTGTGGTGTTCTATGTATCATAACTCTATTTCAAATCAGTGCAGAAACATAACATTTGTTAATAGTACAGTAAAATGTGGGTTACTTGAGCTGAAACAAAGGAATATCAGTATAATGATTGCTCATCAAGTCACCCCTGAAATAAAGGAAAAAAATAGCATGTGCTGTACACTATACGAGTATTGAAAGTCACGAGGTGTTCTGTGACCATATAGAGAAAGTTTGACCTGATCACCCATCACATCCTCATCTAATGCATAAATGACATCTGAATCCAAGGACACACACTATAATGGATCTGCTCCTTCTTGACTGAAAAGACCCAGTCAGTCAGCCTAGAACCGTACACCTCAGACGTTCCACAGAAATCTTCAATGAGTCTGATCCTCTTCAACGCATACATAATCACTCTAGTCAGCATTATCGACTCTCATGACATCAACATCTCCTAAGCTGACAGCACAAAACTCATTTCCTCCTTCATGAACAAGACACCCAGAATCCCACTTAAGTTCCATGTCTGCATATCTGAAATTACCCATTGGATGAAGACCAGTTGTCTAATGCTGAACACCAACAAGACCGAAATCATGATCTTTGGAAAGACCACATCTCCGTTGGGGTCTATCTGGTGGCCAATAGAGCTAGGACAGATCCTCCAGCACCCACGCCAAGAACCTCAGGATCATCATCAACAGCAAACTCAACATGGCCTCCCAAGACAACACCGTCACCGCCTCATGCTTCCATACCCTGAAGATGTTGAGGAAGATTTTCAAATGGTTCCCAATCAACACCTGGAGAACTGTTACATACTTCCTGGTACAAGCACGCTGGACTATGGGAACACCCTCTATGCCTTGATAAACAAAAAATCCACAAGGCTGCAGGCCACTCAGAACTTGTCAGTCAGAATCACTCTCAACTGCCCATGGTGCGCTCACATCACACCACATTTGAAGGAGATCCTCTGACTCCCCATATACAAAAATGCACCTTTCAAACTCCTCACCCATACTTATATGGCCCCACATACCTCAATAATTGCATCTGCTTTCACAAACCTTCCAGACACCTCTGTTCGTTTGGACTCCTACTTTCACACATCCAATACATACGGAAACGTAGAACCAGCCTCCTGCTACCTCACTCGTAAATCATGAAGCGACCTGCCACTATACGTAAGAGCCTTCTCCTCACTTCTTGGATTTTGCAAGAAGCTGAAGACCAGGCCTTTCAAATAGCCCCACTAGGCCCTAGGTTTGACTATGCTCACCCCTTCTAAGTGCCAGGATGATAGTACTCTCTACAAATCTGCATAACCTAACATAACATAACATAACATTATATTACACAACATAACAATGAGGCCAAAGGATGAGTTTTGTTATAAGGTCATAGAACTTCAAGGTGACATGTAATATCTTGTTATAGTAGACAGTATTTTATTTCTTATAATACATGGTCACACCATCACCCTTCCCACAAAAAATTAAAATCCTTGGTGACTTACGTTTTCATATAATAAGAGAGTATGTTTGCAGGCATGAAGAATAAAAGTAAAATCTGTTGTGCAAAATTGAACACACCAAATAGCAGTTAGTATTTTGTTGCAAAAAGATAATATAATCGCTTTATGTAAGTCAGTTTGAAAAAATAGTGCTACAAACTGTAAAAAACTGACAGATTTTATTTTTCCCCTAATGACCTTCAGTGTACACAAAAAAACCATGTTGCAATAAATATCTCCTTTCAACTCATCACTGCTCTTTATAGCAAAACACACCAGAAGAACTAAAAGCCAGGTCTCATTTTGTTTAGCCTGCAGCTGTAATTATGTTCTTGTACCTGTGTTTCACCTTGGCTGCTAGCTCTGGCGGAAGGTATTATGATGTCACTACTCAAATGTAATGTAATTGCACCTGAGCAGCTCTGCCATTTGTTTATTACAGATGACTATGAAGTTCTACCTAGAGACGTCACAACTTGACTCTAATAAGAAATTTGAATCAGGCTTTTATTCAATGATTGTAGGCTCATGTATTGCAATGTACTTACAAAGGGTTTTAGTGCAAAGCGGCAAAGAACCATTACAAAAACATGTTCAGTATCAAAATGTTAGTTGCACCTTTAGTATAGTTTGAATCAAACTGCACAATGGTACATGGCCTATGGGCATTGGAAGCTTTTTGCGATTTAATCTGTGTCTGCTTTCAGTAGTTCAATGCATTGCGAATTTAAGTTTCATCTTGCAATTTATGTTGGTGTATAGATGTGACCTGTTAGGCAAGTTACCCCGTCTGCCTTCAATTTTGTAATTTCAATTCCTTGATGGTATCATAGGAAAGTCCCCATCTCTTGTGTCAGACAGCTGACACAGCATAGTGTATGTCCTGTGGACCCCTTTTGTGGATGGGTCTCCTGTTTTAGTTGTGTCTCTTTCTGTTGTCTTGCAGTTTTCTCATACAAGTGGGACTTTCCTTTTTTTAAATCACTTTACAGCCTGATGGTTCAGTACAGAGTATAGCTTTATTTGATCATGATCACAATGTTTTTCTTGGCTCTGTTTCAGGCCTAGTTTCATCTAACATACTTTTGATGTCTCTTCTTCTTCCCACATTCTTTCAAGCAGACTCCACTAATAATTTACTCTTGAGCCTTTTCTCATTAGTGCTGTTCACAATTTCAGTTTGTCACACTTTTTATTGCTTCAATCTACACCAGCCACAACTGATCCGCTAACCATACCTGGGCACATACACACATACACTACAGAGCACAGATGCTGACCACGTCTCGTGTCTCTTTCTGGTTAGCTCCAGTGTATGGACTTGCAACCGTCACCAGCTCATGTATTAGTTTATGCCTTCAATAGAGCTGCGCTGAACATGACAGCTCCCCAGACAGCAACGAGTTCCCAAATGCCTCTCTTTGATGGGTAACATCCCACAGCACTCAATGTCATGATCACAACATAAGACTGCAGACCCATTATGATTATAAAACTCTGATTCCTTTACGTTCTACCAATCTATCAGACTTAAGCAAAATATTGGATTACAAGAATATGCAGCATCAGGAGATTAGTTGAAAATACATAATAGCCTTTAAATGGTAATACATTCATTCTATTGGTGGCATTATGTAGCACCTACCAAACACCAGGGGGTAGTGGAACTCATTGTCCTGTGCATGGGTTACCCTGGCTTGAAAGCCAAGTTTACAAAAAATAAATAATGGTATAAGAAAAAAATGGGGAAACAACAGAGAGGTAAAACACGGGCAAGAGTTAGTCATACGCAAGGATAGCAAAATAGACCTTTGGATATGAAGGTTGGAGGTACTGGCAACAGGTAAATGGAAAGAAGATGTGAATTGAAATGATTTAAGTCCTTTTTTGAAGGACCAGGCTAAAGGGGGTAGCCTGAGGTAAGCAGGGATATTGTTTCAGAAGGGGCAAAGGTAGAGAAGGTTTATGGCACTGTTGACTGTGGGTCTCAAGCCAATAAGAGGGACAGGGACTTCTTTACTAAATGTCAGATAGGATTTTATTAGGCTGAGGCAGGGTGATATTATCAGGTATCTCTGCAGCCTCCAATATAGATCACAAGACTGATCACCCCCTGGTCGTGTTTGAGGGGCATGTTGGACACCACTCAGTTCACTCTTCTCTGATGGCACCAGGTAGGTATGGATTGGTGTAGCTTTTTCCTCCATGAAGGAAATGACAAGAGAGATTCTTCTGAGGTCTGCACTATTGCTGTTACTGTTTAATATCAAGTACAACTCTTTGTACTGGTTAATAATGAAAAGAAAACATTACAAGCCTCCAGGTAGATGTGAATTGCACCATGATCCGCCTCTGGCAAGATAGCCAATCTGCAAACCAAGACAATTTATGAGATAATCAAGGATGGCCAAATTGCCAATTACTTTAAGAGACTGTAGTTTTCAAATCAATTCACAGGTTTAATCTTTTACATTAAAGGCACATATAATGAATTGTGTATTATCCTTTTATTTTAAGACCGTAACTGCTTTTTATAACACAAAATAACAATTTTATTTGTTTCACAAACCTTAATCTAGCACAAGAGAAAATTGTATTCTTGAAATTAACAACTCCTGCCATTATATAAGTATAACTTCACTATTTAACATATATAAGAACGTTAGAATGTGGTGAGGTCCATTAAAGATAATAGAGTAAATCCGGGCTTATGTAGGACCATCAGCTATCTGTTGCAACATTGCAATGTTTGTCCTTCTGTTTCTCCATTCTTAATTTATAACATGCTACAAACAGTGGGTAGAATTTCCTAATAGCCTTATAGCCCTTCTGCCTCAGTCTACACCTGTTGCTAAAGGCCGTCTCCCTTGTTAGAGGCCCTCGTCTGTGGCTTGGGCCTATAACTCAGGTTCAGGGCTATTAACAGCTGGTATTTCCCCAGCAGTCTGTATAAGGCTATAATAAATATTCTGATATTCTCACATACACTTCATAAGCATGCTTTCAATTGAGCAGATTCATTGTAGGCCTGGGCGGAGTACACGGAGTCTGACTCCACGGAATTCTGCAGAGTTGAAAAAGAAACTCTGTAGAATTCCAGAGAGGTGGAGTTCTGTGACCTGCAGAGTCCTGAATGCACCCAATCTCGGAAGCGCTAAGCCGGGTCAGACCTGGTCAGCCAGGCCTGACCTTGCTTAGTGCTTTCGAGATCAGGTGCCTTTAGGAGAGCGCCTTGGCAGGGAAAGCTGACAGGCCTAATGTGGATCGGCCTGCCCCGTGTGAAGTGCACACGGGGAAGGCAGGTGCACAAGAGGCCTGAAACGGCAGCTTTCTTTTGCTGCCCACAGCCCTGCCCTAAATTCAAGCCAGGACCTTAGGCAACGAAAGCTGCCAGGCCTGTTGTGCACCGGTGCACAAGAGACCTGAAATGGCAGCTCTCACTTCTTGAATTCAGACCAGGGCCATAGGCAGTGAAAACTGCCATTTCAGTCCTAGTTTGTGCACTAGTGTGCACAAACAACGATATAAGAGACGAGGACTTACCTGGATCTTCGCGGGGGTCCTCCTCTCCTTGTCTTCTGACAGCGATGAGTCTCTCTCTGGCAGCGGCTGCCTCCCTCTGTGCTCCGGTGTGCGCTGCAGCCTAGTTATGGGCTGCGCAAGCGCAGACTGCCTTGTGCCGTGCAGCCCTCACTGGGTTTGCACGCTCACAGGGTGAGCCCCACTCTGTTGGCAGACTAGTGGAGTTTTTTGACTTACTCCATGCTCCAAGTGGAGCACAGAGTTCCAAAAACTCTGTTAACTCTGCCAGCGGAGCGGAGCTCTCCGTACACCCTAATTCATAACTTTCACACTCAGACACCATGAGACTCCTTGCAGCTAATGATATTCAAGCCACTCAGTTTACTTACATTTTATGCTGGGTTTGGGTAGTAATCATGACCCTTGAAGAGGCTTCTTTTTGTCATTCAGTGGGTGGTTAAAAATGAATGTGGCAGGCTCTCTAATTCTATATTGTCTTCTGTTGTGTCCTCAGATATGAGTAAGCATTAACTTGCTGGAGCCATTATTTAATAACTTCTCTCTAGAAGATGCCCTGAACTGTTTACAGTGCAAACGGCCCTGCTGACTGTCGTCTGTGTGGAAGATGACAGCAGGAAAGAGCCAGACTAGGATCCCAGAAAATCTGCACTCCAGCTGACCTGGACAGATCCTGAGACCAGAGATGGAAACTGCATCGTGTATGTTTTGAGATCATGCTGATTAACCTGAAAGATACTGTCCACTCAACATTTTCCCTTTAACCTGGCATACAGTCATTTAGTGAGCATGTGGCACACGGGTCATTGTTAGCTAGGAAGTATGACCTGATGAGGGTTGCAAGACATTCTAGATTGATTTTCTTGAAGTCTATAGCACCAAATTCTGAACTCCGGAGGGGCATTAGGTTTGCTGCTGCTCAAGGCCACTGGATTTGTGCTGTTGGCTGGGTGTTCTCGTACTGAACTTGAAAACACTGAAAACATGTTCCAGAGATATTGCAAACTCTTCAGTGAAAGCATAAGTCTAAGTAAATGTTCTGCTATGTGGTAACCAGCTCAGTCGGTGCACAGCCACCTAAGACTGCCACTGCAGCCAAAGAATATTCACAGCAACTAGCCAATGTGGCGATCCCAAACACGAAGGGCCAGATTCACAAAGGTAAACTTAGACGTTTGGTCTAAACTTAGACTAAATGTCTACGGCTTTGGGAATTCACAATGGGCATTTACGAGTAGTATCTTTACGTCCCCACTCGGGGTGGATCTCTGTCCCCAGTGTAGACGTAAAGATACTAGTCGTAAATGCCCTTTGTGAATTCCGAAATCCATAAACGTTTGATCTAAGTCTAGACCAAATATCTAAGTTTACCTTTGTGAATCGGTCCCTAAGTAATTTGGGTGGCAATAGTGACACACTTTCTAATTCGTATATGCTGGGTTGCAGAAGGAGGTGAACAGACTAAATACATGTCCTCCCTAAACTGTGTTTGGTACATGCTACCAGCACAAACGTCTATGGTACACCAGAAATAAAAAAGAATTTCTTACCCAACAGTAACATAATGTGCAATTATAAAGCATATATTTACCCCCTACGGGCATCTCGGTGCCAGAAAAGAGATGTTTATTGCAGGGGTGTTCAAAATTAGCTTAGTTTGCTTTGAAATAATCCAGCAAAATTTTGGCAAGATTGCACAAAACAAAGCGTAATGATGGGGAATGCAAGTCCTATATTTATGCTATATTGTATTGCAAAATGCGTCCCTGTGTCAATTTTTGATGCAAGAATGCATTTTTCATTATAGAAAATAGTGCAAAAAACACAATTGCTGCAAACAAAAGCCAGTTGCGTTAGCTTTGTTTGTAATGTTGGTGTGCTCCTGTGCTATCATTTTGCAGGGAATGGCAGCATAATTACTGTAAGTAGCGTGATGGAGTTTTTCAAGGAATTTCACGAAACAAGAATGATGCAAAATTACGCCAGCGGAAGTTAAACTTTGCCCAGGCCCAGTTTATTGTTACTAGATCAATCTTACTTATTTCACAGACCTCAGAAGGTAAGGGGACGTGGATTACAACCTGTGCAAAGGAGATCAAGCATACTCCTGGAGTGCATTAGTTGAATATGCCACCAGATCACTATAACCCTCTACAGTTGTGTGGGCTATCTAGTCCACTTCTGGGTGGTGGGTTTTATTGAGTTTTGATACAGGTGCTACAATATTGTCTCAAACCCACTAAGCGCCCTTCCTTGAAGGCTGGGCTGTAGGGAAATTAGGAAATGGCCAGTGGTATATTGTAACCCACCATTTGACATCTTTCCTCCATTGAATTGAGTGTGTAAATCAGTGTTTTTTTATAATCCAGTCTGACCTGTAGTTCGTAAATTTTCACTATCTCTCTCCCTAACAGTAGCTAGAGAATGTCATGTTAATAGAATGATGGTGGCTCATCAAATGTAAGCTACGGCATTGGTGGTCATAATTCAGTAGAAGTAATGTATGTGATAGGGGCTTGTGTTTTTCTTTGGAAAGTCTTACCTTAAGTAACTTATCCCCTCCTAAAAACATAGGGCCGCATTATGAACTCGGCAGGATTTTCCAGCCGAGTTCTGGCTGGCGGTCTAAACACAGACCGCCAGCCCGTTGAGGACACCGGCAGCCAAATAAACAACATTCCGCTAGGCCTGGACATTGTCGACGGCTCTACATGGAGCCGTCTGCAATGTAGCAGTGCGGCGGGTGCAGCAGCATCCGTCACACATATCACTGCCTGTAAAACGGGCAGTGACATGCGCGACGGGCTGTGCACGGGGGCCCCGGAGCACGCCTTCCCCCAGCCTTTCCCTGGCAGGGGAAACCGCCAGGGAAAGGTTGGGGGAACACTGGTTCTTTCGGATAAGGAACTCCACCATCGTCAGGCTGCCTGCCGGCGGTAGCCTGGCGGTGGCGGAGTTCCGCCTGTGGCGGTCTCCATGTGAACATAATTTGGTGGTCCGGACCGCCATGCGGGTGGCAGTAATTTACACCACCGCCGGCATGGCGGTCCGGACCGTCATGTTCATAAGGACTGCCATATTTTTTAACCTATACCTCTGAACATACTTTTATTTATTGACATGTCCTATCTGAGTTTGCAACCTATGAAGTTAATCTCATCTCTTGACCCCCTCCTACAGTACCAGCTTCAAGTTTCCCTGTTCCTTTCACCTCATCACTGCTTGAGATAAAATGGTTGCAGCAGAAGATGCTTAAGGAAAACGCCTGAGAAGAAGAAAATGCTGGAGAGTTTGAGTGGGATAGTACGGATTGCAGCAATTGCAGAATAAGGAAAAGGAATGGGGGAGAAATAATACAAGAGACAAAAAGTAAATAATGAGCAGCAAGCCATGAAGGTAGGAAAAATATACTCAGGAAGTAGGGAAACATTCCTGGGACTGCAATGCATTCCCAGCTTCATTCAACACGCTTCCACCACAAAGTCCTCAAAAGTGTGGGAGAAACAACACCATTGGTGCTGAAAGATGTGAAGGTCTGAGTGCACTTACACTGGTGCAAAGGCACACTGAAAATGAATGGAGCATGAACCTTATTGGATCATAGTCTCCTCAACAGCTAAGGAATTCATGATGGACTTAATGGATCAGGAAGATGTATGCTTGAATAAAGAGTGCCACTGTGTCACAGGTCCGTATTTGAAGCTATTCAAAAATAGATATAAAGCTTATATTTATAAAAAGACATGGAGCCTGATTCACGAAGGTAAACTTACACTTTGTATAAGTTTATGATTGTTTGCTATTCACAAAGTTATTTTACCCTCTGAAGAGCTGTGATAATAGCAAAACATGTGCCAGGAGTTGCTTTTGCTCTATCCAGTGCTTTTCATCTGCAAAAAACAGTCCAAAATCACGGGTTTCTCTGCATCTGAAAAAATGTCAATGTCTTCATCACAGTAGTAACATACTCAGGCAAAGGTCCAGAGCACCTACAAAAATTAGTACCTGAATTGTTGAACTCTTCAAACAGATGAAGCACTGAGGCAAGATTTGCACAACTACTCAGACCCCACTGTCTGTTCTAAAAAGATGTCACAAACAAGGAATATCAAACTGCGCACCTAACATCCATTACTCAACAAAGATTTTGTTCTTATAGTGAATGTCCAAAAACTAAATATATCTGTATGTCTTACTAATAGTCTGATTGCTGAAAAATTGGTGGCGTTGTCTGCACATGAGGACCTAGAAAAGCCTTCACTTTCTATGCTTGATGTCACCTTTCGAATCCTTATATACTATGGCTACTTTCAAAATAACCGGTCAACAATAGGAATCTCAAATTCATTATCAGCATCCTTGTGACCTTCGATAATGAATGCTGAAACCCCTGACTTTCTGACATCAATTTCTCTTTGGCCATCTTAACCCTTCCCTATCAAAATCTGTCCTCTTTGGTATTCACTGGTCATCACTGCTTTTTCCTCACTTATGAGATTCTGCTGCCTCCTCTAATCTGAGGGTTACCTTTTCCTCTTACTGACATAGACCATTCTTCAGATTCATTTTGCCTGCTCAGCAACTCCCTTTTGTTCCTCTCATGCCCTAACTCCCCAGTGAGGGTCCATTCTTTCTTCCATTCTGTGAAACAAGTCATCCCCCTTCGAACTTGCTGCTCCATCAGGAACGTTAACTGGATACTGGACATCCCATACTGTGCTAATATTCAGATCTGCCCATTCCCTTGCGCCAAGCAGCTGTACATCCCCTAAGTTCTCTTCCTCACCTATCTGAGTAAAACTCTTGAATATTCTCCTTTTTACTACTCACACATTTCAGTTTGTCCCTACACTATTCCCATATCCGTGCTTTTCACTTTGTGTCACTCTTAGTTGGTTTCCTATCACCGTAGACTTGTGCCAATGCACAAAGCACATTTATAAAAATGTCCCTTACCAATATAACCGTACCCATTTTACTTCTTCATCATCCCTGTCCCATCTTATTCTTCTTGCTCTACTCCCTGCACAATTTTATCTTGGTATCTCGGTTCCCTGTGACTTTTCAACCCTTCTGTATCCTGCACTTGGACTACATACATGCTGCTAATTGTACTCTCTTTCATTTCAAGAGAACACACTGGCTGTGTTCCCACACCAGGTTATGTGGCTCCATCCATCCCCCTAGTCCTTCTGTCTGCTATTTTTTCTAGTTATCCTCTCTCCACCCTCTTCACAGTTCAATGCTCCTACGACTCACTGAAGTAAACTACACACAAGATCTGCTGCTTGTCCAACTGCCAATGCTAGCTTCTGGTTAGGTCATGAGTTGTGTTGACCTTGAGGTTATGCAGCCACTGAGTTCTCCCATGTAGTCCCATTTAACCACTATGTTGATTGCAGGACTAGCAAGACATTACCAATTTGAAAATGGCTGCTACTCTCAGTGGGGGGATACACTGTGTCAAACAATAAAAATGCCAGCCAATGCATCAAAAAGTCATGTCCGACAGGCCTCTATCTATCTTGCACATTACAATGAAGTGAAACGCATGGCACCTCCACTCCGCAAAGGGCCTATCTCTGCATGCATTACTGCCCAATATGACTGATTGCCAGTAAATGCCTGATTTTATAGATTTAGGAAAAGTCTATTCCTAACTGTACTATGGAAAATCAAATCGAGGAATATCATGATACGCTAAAATCATGGACAGAATATCTAAGGACAAACAATTGAAAGTTAAGTGCTTATAGAGGAAGTATAGGTTGACCCTTATTAACGTCACATCTATGCATCTCGAAAATATTGTCATGATTCGCTCTCTGCGTTCTCGTTACCACAACCAGGGGACTACCCGTGGGACTTTCCAGCATTCCAATAAGCTTCCATACCTTTCACTATTTGCATATACTGATTTCCAAGCTCTTTTACACTTTTTGGAAATTGGCATCGATTTCCAATCCATGCTCGGTTTTGTGGAAGCCAGTATGCTCATGCTAAAACCTTCATTACCTAGAATTCCCTGCTTATCGCTTCGTCTCCACCACTGCAGGTCGAGGGTGGGTGGAGAAATTCAGCATAACTGTATCTGAGAGGTGCTACACTACTCACACTTAAGGCATGTGATCCCAGTGAACTCTTTGTTCACTCATTGTAGTATTGTTCCTCTGAGGCTGAACCTTTGTTTCCTGAGTTTCTGGGTTTCTTAAAAATCGCTATTTCCGATTCGCAAAAGGCTTTTTTCATACATCTGGCCTCTAGTTTCCTTGTGTGGTTGTTACTTGATTTGTGCCAGGTGTGGCTTTTGTTTTACCTTCCTTCCTGCACTCCTCCTTGCTAGCTCCTTGTCTATCATGGCTGTGTATTTAGTTCTACTTCCTTGCTGTTACTGCTGTGCATGTTCTTGCTTCATTGCCAGGATCTATGGAAATAGCTGACAAACTAAGAGCCTGATTCAGATCTTGGTTTCTCCGTTGCGATGGTGATTGATAGCCTGTCGGACGAAATTTAAATACCATGAAAACAATGGTGTTTAGATTTCACTGGACAGAATATTCCTTACCCTTGTGATGGAGTAACCCCTCCGCCGAGATATAAAATATAAATCAGGCCCTATGTGTTGTTTCTTGTCCACTATGAGCATCATCTTTACTTTTATAACATCACCATCAGTATCAGCTCCACAGACCCTGCCTTTGCATTTAATCCCCTAAATGGCTATTTACAGTCAGTATCTGTAACAGCAATTGAGGGTGAGGTAATTACTGAGTTTAAATATTACTTTGTGGAGCTCCCGAGTGCTTTACCCCACATTCCCTTTACTGTTAATGTTTTTATAGATACATGTCTTGCACTCTGTCCTGGGTGTTAGTCTGAATGGCAAACTGTCTCTTGGCTGCTTGTCCTTTCTGAACTTTGACCGTTTATTTCCCATGTAAAGAGCTTCCCCTTCAGATCTCTTTTCTCCTCTGACTCCCTGTGTGATATTGGGCAGCTACCCTGCCAACAGTCCTTGCTAGAGACCATGACAGATATAAATATATTGTATTGTCAAGATACATATATTTGGAGTTAGGTATAGAAGGTCTAAACTTACATAACTTTTTATATTTTGTCCGATATTGTGTCCACGATATTTGGTGCCATCAAGAATCCTACTTTGATACTCTGGCGGGCACACTCTATTCCCTGGCATATGTAGGAGAAGACTACAGCATTTTATACCGGTGCTATTTTCCAGATAAACAAACTCAAAAAATAATTAAGCAAGTGCATGAAATGATAGCAAAACATTTAAAATAAAGCACCCATTGATTTCAGTTCATACGCATATGTTTTCATAAAAAAACTGCTCGTCTGTTTGGGTCTTGAAAGTTTCATTATTAAGTTAGGACTACTGTTCCAGAAAAAAGAAGAAGACAAAGTTAAACTAATTTTGAAAAACAGGACCCATTTTTAAAGGGAGATTGGAGCATGGACATAATATGAACTATTGAACTGAATGTTCAAAATGCAAAATAAACTGAAATAAATATAATCGAATCAATTCTTGTATACATTTTTTATAACAAAGGTAAATAGGAACATGAATTCTTATCAAGCTGCCTTAAGAGACAGCTTGGCATTGGCTCATAGGTTTTAGAATTAAAATGATATTGATTTTCCATGTTATTGAATAAATGTTCTAGTTTGCTTTGGAAAAACGTTTTCAAGTCAATTTCTCTACTCATGCCTTGCCTGGAGTAAGGGATGCTTAGCCATAGTAAAGTACGTGAACAAAAGAGTTACAGTAAGGAGCAATGATCTAATATGCATCCTAAAAATGACTAAAAGAAATGACATTTTATTCCCTTTTTGTTACGTCAAACAACCTAAACTGCATTGTATTCGTGCAAACGAATTGCTTGCAGAATATTCTTTATATTTGATTGGCAGACGTTGTCCCCTCGCATAAGACTTGAAAGTCACTGCTTAGTGCTCAGACGCAGAAGGGAGCTATGTCGTGCAACAGGATACAGATTTATCAATATTTTGCTTATGTGCTACCAATTAATGTGCAAGAAGGGAAAAGAATGCTGATGGACGTTACAAATATGGAAAGAGGAAGCAGATATATTACAGTTATTCTGAGACATAATTACAAATATGATTACGAATAAAAACCCAAATATAGATTTCAATGATAAAGTTTTGACTTTTAATTATCGGATTAAATTTGTGGTCTCACATGCCAGCACTACCTTCACGTATTGTGAGATATCGTCCATCTGCTTTCCAACCAGCCTCAAAGATTGCTCAGTAGTAGTGAGAAATATCAAAACGTTTTCACTCCATGTCGACCTGCCCAGTGGTCCTGAAGCCCTACCGGAAACGATGAGGAAGCCCTGGATTTCTACATGGCCAAACATATGATATGATAATATGTGACTATCTATCTGTGACTGAATAACTTTCTAGATTCTTTATCTTAATTGTAAATGCATCAATGGGGAATCTCAAAACAAATCAATTGAGCACTTTATGCCTGGATGTTCCCTGTACTCACCTGCCAAAGACTTCCTGAATCCTTCCAGCTCGCTGTATCTTGAAAGAAGCACTTGTTGTGTAAGAGTCTGGCCATGGAACTAACACACCTTGTGATTATATTTTTCACAAGAAAATAAAACATCACATTTTTTGTACCATCTTCATACTCCTACAAAGAAGGTTTTCTAAAACTTTTCGATTCATGCTGTTACACATGGGCCCTTTTCGCATGGTCGTCCCCAAACATTTTGCCTTTACCCTCCACTTTTTGTTGATTTTGTTTCATAGGACTCTGTACACTTTAGAACTGCTAATCAGTGCTAACGTACTTGTGCTCTCAGCTCAAAACATGATATCTTTGGCTTATGCCCAATTGGCATACTTAATTTACTTCTAAGGCCCTAGTAAAGTGCACTACATATGCCCAGGGCCTGTACATTGAATGCTACTAGTGAGCCTGCAGCACTGATTGTGCCACCCACTCAAGAAGCACTTGAAACATGTCTCATCCTGCAATTGCAGAGCCTGTGTGCCATTTCGACCTGGCAAAGTAAACCTTTTAACACATATATGTTATCCCTAAGGTAGGCTCTGGTCAACCCCAAGGGCAGGGTGTAGTGTATTTAAAAAGCTGGACATGTTCTTTCAAGTTTTACATCTCCTGGTAGTGAAAAACTCTTACATTTGTTTTTCACTACTGCGTGATTCTCCCATAGGATAACATTGGAGTTGCCTTATTACATTTTATAAGGGTAATTTCCAAATGGAAATAGATCACTGGATCACACACTGCTCATAAAATAATCCTCACTGCTCTGTGCCAAGCTCCTAGGAGGTGAGCACAGGTTAGTTTGTGGTTTGTTTGTGACTTACCCTGATTAGGGCTGTGGTTGCACCTTGACCACTGCTCACACCCCAGTCAACCAGTAACCTAATTTCTAACACACACTATGAAAGCATTAAGCAACTATGTCAGTTTATCTAGAAATATAGGAACTTTGGGCCAGATGTATGAAAGCTTTTTGCATTCTCAAACGGTGCGAATGCCCATTTCAGAATGTATGAAAGGCATTCTGAACGCAATTTTAAGGAATCGCTAAAATAGCGATTCCTTAAAATTGCGACCCTGTTTAGAGAGTCGCAAATTGCGACTCTCTAAATAAGAAATCGCAAATAAGGATTCCTTATTTGCGAGTTCTAAGCACATGTAAGAAGCAATTCCTAAATGTGATTTGGACATTTAAGAATCGCTATTTACCACCAGGTTGAACCTGGTGGTAACCTTGTGCAAATTTAAAAAATGCATTTAAAATGCATTTTTAAAATTTACATGTAAAGCACACATGCCCTTTTGGCATGTGTGCACCTTACATGTTGCAAATAATTATTTTGGGGTGCAGCAGAGGGGGCCTTAGGCCCCCAGCACCCTGGGGTTTTGCATTTCCAAAATTGCGATTTCTGGTTAAGAAATCGCAATTTTGGAAATGCAAAAAACTCGCAGATATCGGCCTACAGGCCCATAGGTGCGAATGGGTCCGATATCGCAATTTGCGATTCGGTAATAGCATTTACGATTTCTAAGAAATCACTATTACCGATTGGCAAATGTGATACATTGCATTTTGCGAATCAGAAATAGCGATTTCTTAAAAATCGATATTTCCGACTCGCAAAAGGCCTCCTTGATACATCTGGCCCCTTGTTACTTTGTTATGCATAGTAAAGTATCTTGAATGCAACCTGCTCACTTTCATGAAGTTGAATATATGGCACTATACAGTGCCACTACATCAAATAACAACATGCAAACTACAACCGTGATCTGCCACTAAATCAACTAGGCATGTATTTACTATAGTTAGAGACTATTATGACATAACTACATGACTGTACAGCTACTCTAATCATATCTTTTTAAATAATGCTTACACTACCCGAAACCCTAACCCTATGCCTTATCCTATAGCGTATCTTAAAAATAACCCTAAATCTCACCACAAAACCTATCCTCATGATGCCCTTGTTCTTCTTAATGTACTTGCCTACATTTTACCTTATCTGTAACCCCCAGCCTAACCATAAACTTAGACATAATTCTTAATCTTACCTTAACCCTGTAGAAAACTTAATCTTGCCATATACCTAATCCTAACCTCAAGCTTAACCATAAACATTACCCTAATCTTAAAACTTCTAGTAACCCGAAACCTATGACTGCCCTGTTACCTAACCTTAACATATAACGTTTACATTACTCGCTGTAGGAGTATAACCAGTAGTGGTATTCTCAGTGTTACTAAGAATAAATGCAGTGCCTTTGTGGAAGTGTACATGAGTGTAATGAATTTGATGTACTTTAGTGTAACCTTAAACACCATCTCTTTCTCATGTATTCTTTTGCCTTACTGCAATACAAAAGGTATCTCTGTGCACACAGACTAATAGGGCAGCATACTTTAGCAAGCATCTAGAGTAAGTTGGTCGGTTAGCCTGTGGTGAGGTAGTTGACAAGAAGAAGCAATTTAAAGAGCTGTTGTGGAGAGAGGTAACAGAGCACATCCCTATTTTATGAAATATTTAAGAAGGCTATGTTTTTACTGGAATCGAAAATTACAATATCGACCTCCCAAATTTATAACAAGAATGTCAACTATAATAGTATCCCGATGGTAACTATGCATAGGTAAATATAGATTAACTTATACTATATATTTATTGGTTTTACTGTTCTTAACTCCACATATATGTGCCTTCACAATACACACACACACACACACATACACACACATACACACACATACACATACACACCCACACACACACACATATATTTAGTGAAAAAACACAGGGACTTCATATTTGATAAGACCTACCATTTTAAACAAACAAAACCACAGGAATTCACCAGTCATAGTTATCACAAGTAACTGTACATCATGTCGTAAAGTAACTTGTGAAAGCCTGTTTTTTAGGATGACAAAAGAGAAAACATATGAAGAGCTGCTAACAGATTTTAGTCACAGGATAAATCATCTGTTGGTTTTTGCTATACCCATTTTAAGAATTGTGGTGGCTTCTAAGGTCATTATACCCGGTAATAGATGCTGATCCCTTGCTGGGATTTTGTGAACCAATGTTTTAGAGGAAACATTTTCTCCTCGTGATTTTCTTAGAAAGGTTTTGGTAGGTGCTCCAGGAGCTTCAATGAGAACCAACTTTCTAAAGATTCGCACTATCTTCTTGGCCACACAAATTGGCCACACAAAACCACACAAAAACCCTCTAAGGAAGAATGGGCTCCCAATCCACATAGAAAGAGCAGAAAAAGGAACTGGTGTTATTGCATCTGGTGAAGGGCATTAAAGGCTTTTGTGACATCACCAGGCATCACTTCTGGTGCTAATGTAAAGCCATTGCCCTACCGGCATCACAGAGCTTTGAAGTTTTCAGATCCAGTTTGACGCTTCGATTATTCAACAGGTGACAAATATGTGTATAGAAATATTCACAGTACACACTATCTTCCTCTGCCATATGAGAAAAAAGACAGATATTCTAAGTAAATCATATTTTTCCAACAGCAGCAGTGTCCTATCAGTTGATTACGCAGGGCTCTACTGTTGCTTACTATAGTGTTCGAATGAACAACTAGAGCGATAATGTTCTGTATTTATGAGGCAAATATGGTAGACCTGAACATCATCTTGATGGAATCAGAGCTGTAAACCTGAATGCATTCTCAGCAGAACAAAATGAGGGGCACTTTTTGTGCTGAGCTATATGATTAATGTGCTGAAAAGCTAATGTAAGCACACATGTTCTCTAAGTTTGCAAATGTCTTCCTTTTCCATGTCTGTAAACTATTCTGACATACAGAGTGAAACATGTACTTCCAACATAGGCAGACGTCTGCCACTTAACTCCCTAGTAATTAACTGCATGGTCACCACAGAGCTCTAGTGAAAAACTAGAGCACCAAAATGTTCTATTCGAGATAAAAATGAGGCAATCCTGAATGCCATTTTGTGGGAATAGGAGTAGGCTAAAGTAAATGGGTATTGAAATGTTCAGCAGGGATGTGGAATTTAGCAAAATATCTACTTGTCCATGTGACAGGTTGCTTCATAAATCTTCTTGTTCTTTAAAAAAAAATCCACTTGTCTCTTTGGTGCCATATAGTGTGAAGAATTTATGGCAGCAATCTCATTTTATAAGAGCTCTGATAATAGCCTCTCTGATTATGCTAGGGCTCATAGGGTTTGAAACCGTAATTTGCCACCTTTCCACTGATCTACATGCTGGGGCTGGAGGTAGCATTAAGCAATAGGTCCAGGGTTGGAATGCACTTTGGAGTGTGTGCAGACCTACTAACTTGCATGTTATAGGGGTTTTCACCAGCTCTTCTCTATTTTGTTTCTCATATTGAGAAATGTAGGAAATTTACTCCTGACAAGGGCAGAAATAAAACTGCTTCCACGATTGGGGGAAAAAAATGGTTGGAGGGAAAGTGAACTTGTAAACGATCAACAGAGTTTTTGCATGAGCAAAATCCAAACATGCATATTTGCTCATGCTAAAATGCAATTCACCAATATTTTCTAGGAGTACGATTTCCTGGCATACTGGCTGTAAATTATTGTGACTACATGAAAGCTATAAATCTGCACTAATGCAAGGCATATACCATGAGTGCACATTCTTCACTCTGTTTAAAAAGTGGGGCCCTAATTAGGTCTGGAGTTAACCAAGACCTTATGTTTTTATTAAAATTCTGCCTCTCTCTCTATCTATAGACTGGCTTAACTGTGAGTGACAGTATTCTGCTCTTTCTGCACAGCAAGGGGTTGGACCCAGGGCCTCGCCAGTGACCTGGCCATGCACCCACCCACCCATGACCACCCAACATCCTACTTGCTCGGCCCTTTACAGCAAAGGTTGACCAAATGGTCTATTGTTCAATGATGTTTAGTGGTCAGCTCTCTGCAAGTGACGTACCCCCACTGACCCATCCTTTGGGTGGAAACAAGTAAAAAAACACTGACAACCCTCAAAAGTACTTCATGTCTGAAATATACACTTTCTTTTGCATCTTTTAAAACCTTAAAGACAAACTTAAAAGAGTCCAACTACTGCTTATGACCTTGGCGGAGGGGATTACTCTGTCCCAAATGTGACGGACATCCCGTTTGTCGTATTACAAGTTCCATTACATTCTTTGGAACTTGTAAAATGGCGGATGGTATATCTGTCACTTTTGGGACAGAGTAATCCCCTCCGTGAAGGTCGTAATCAGGCCCATTGTGTTGTAGAATAGACCGGAGTGCTATAGAATGGCATATAGTGTGGTAAAGCAGATATGCATAGCCTGTCATTGAGTGGAGTACAGTGTTTTTGAGTGGAATTCAATGGAGCGGCGTGCAATGGAGTTGGGAAGAGTGGAGTGGCGTACACTTGAATAGCATAGAGTGGAGTGGCGTAGAGTGAAATAGCATACAGTGGAGTGGAGTGGAGTAGAGTGGATTGGCATACAGTGAAATAGAGTACAGTGGAGTGGTACACAGAAGAGTGGCATACAGTGGAGTGGTACAGAGAGTAATAGCATTCAATGGAGTGGCGTAGAGTTGGGTGGTGCACAGTTGAATGAGATAGAGTATGTGGCATACAATGGAATAGCATAGAGTGGAGTGATGTAGAGTGTAATAGCGTATAGTGGAGAGGCATAGAGTGGAGTGGCGTAGTATGGGGCATGGAGTGTAAGAGTGAGTGGCAATCAGTGTAGTAGCCTAGAGTGGAATGGCATAGAGAGTATTCACGTAGAGTAGAATGGCGCAGAGCTGTGTACAGTGGAATAGCATAGAATGGAGTAGCATAGACTAAAGTAGAATAGAGTGGAGTGGCATGGAGTGGTGTAGAGTGGAGTGGAGCAGAGTAGAGTGGCATACAATGGAATGCCATAGAGTGGAGTGGTGTCCAGTGGAATAGTACATAGTGGAGTAGGGTCAGAGAAGTGGAGTGGGGTGGCATAGAGTGGAATGTCATAGAGTGGAGTGCTGTAGAGTTGATGGGTGTACCGGGGAATGATATGCATAGAGTAGAGTAGAGTAAAGTAGAGAAGAATAGATTAGAATAAAGTAGTGTCTCATGGAGTATAGTAAAGTGGTGTGGAACAGCATAGAGGGAGTTGCGTACAGTGTTGTAGAGTGGAGTAAAGCTTGTACGGTGGTATAAAGTAAAGTAGAGTACTATAAACTTGCATTGAGAGGGCTACACTGTTTTACACTGTTTTACAGTGAAGCACTAAGGAGTGGAGT
Source organism: Pleurodeles waltl (assembly GCF_031143425.1). Lineage (NCBI taxonomy): Eukaryota > Metazoa > Chordata > Amphibia > Caudata > Salamandridae > Pleurodeles > Pleurodeles waltl. Next base: position 1,413,357,796 of record NC_090447.1, on the reverse strand, counting down.
ATAGTGTGGTAGAATAGAGAGGAGTAGACTGTTGTTCAGTGAAGTACAATGTTGAGTGGAGTACAGTGGAATGGCGTGCAATAGAGTTGGGTAGACTGGAGTGGCGAACACTGGAATAGCATAGAGTGAAGTGGTGTAGAGTGGAGTAGCATACAGTTGAGTGGTGTAGATTGGTTTGGCATGCAGTGAAATAGCGTACAGTGGAGTGGCAGACAGTAGAGTGGCATACAGTGGAGTGGTATAAAGTGTAATAGCCTCCAGTGGAGTGGCATAGAGTTGCGTGGTGTACATTTGAGTGAGATAGAGTGTGTGGCATAGAGTGAAGTGGTGTAGATTGAAGCTGCACACAGTTGAATATTATAGAGCTGAGGGGTGTACAGTGGAGTGGGGTACAGTGGAATAGTGTACATTGGAATAGCATAGAGTGGACTGGTGTGGAGTGGAGTTGCATAAAGTGAAATAGCGTATAGTAGAGTAGGGTACAGTAAAATAGCTTACATTAGAGCGGTGTGCATTGGAGTGGCATAGAGTGGAGTGGTGTAGAGTGGAGTGGGGTATAGTGGAGTGTGGTAGAGTGGAGTGGTGTGCAGTGTAATAGTGTACATTAGAGCGGTGTAGAGTGGAGTGGCATATACTGGGGTGTCATATAAGGGAATAGCGTACAGTGAGTGGAGAAGAACCGAGTGGTGTAGAGTGGAGAGAGGTATGCTGTAGTGCCATATAGTGGAACAGAATAGGGTAGAGTGAGCAGAGTAGTGTCATACAGTGGAGTGGCATTCAGTGGAATATCATACAGTAGAGTAGCAAGAGTGGAGTACCTTACAGTGGAGTGGTGTAGACTGGAGTGGGGTAGTATAAAGTGGCAAAGAGTGGAGTGGTGTACAGTGGAGTGGTGTAAAGTGGATTTGCATTCAGTGCAATAACATAGAGTGGAGTGACATAGAGTGTAGTGGCGTACAGTGGAGTGACATAGAGTGGAGCAGTGTAGAGTTGACTGGCATAGAGTGGAATAGCATACTATGGTAACAGGTAGAAATATTTATCTATATTTTCTATATATTTTTCCAGCACTTTGAGGAGAACCGCGTTTAAAAAAAATAACAAAGCAGTGCCATAATTTGTAGGTTTTACTGTGGTACTCTGAATTAAATATGCACAAAGTTGAAAACTTCATAAACACAAAGAGTATGGGGAACCTAGTGGACAAACCAGTCAGGCATGTTCAAAAGGTCATCAGATCACTATTATTATCACACACATAATAGTGTCATGCTTCATCATTTGACCACCTTAGGTGGTTAAATGATGAAGCATGCCACTATAATGTCTGTGATACCACCTATTCTGTAAGGAGGAATCCCCCAATAGATTTCCAGGAACACGGTTATCACAACCATACCCCACTTTTGATTAGATCACAATAATAGTGATCTGATGACCTGTTGAACAGGCCTGACCGGTTTGTCCACTATGTTTCCCATATTCTTTGTGTTTATGACTCTTGATTTAGGGAGGTAGCATGGGGACCAGAACCTCCCCTATCTCTCTCTATGTGTAAAACTGAAAACACACTGTTGTACACTATAGTTGCAAAATATTGTGTAAAACAGTGTATTTAATTTTTTTTTAAATATTTATTTTTTGTTATTCTTTTAAGTACTGTGATACTTCCTAGGAAGTACTGCGTTACTCCACACAAATGTGTTTTTAAATATATAGAAACATATAAACAATTTTCCATACCTATTACCACTTACATAAAGCGATAATAGGTAGGGGAAAGATATAAAACCTAATATTTATCTATATCGAAGGACGCAGATCCATTCCATTGGCGGCATCAAACAGAAGTATACAAAACAGTGATGGATTGAATGCTTGAAATAATCTCAGCCACTGGCAACCCAGATCTTTCTTACTTGCACACCATGCCACCTTAGTTTGGACCTAGCCATAAGCAAATAAGTCTTGACCCTGCTCCAATGTAAACAGTCCAGTTGAAACTGCCAAGCGTGGTCCCCTCGAATCGGAACACATGCAACCCAGGACCACATTTACCCTTATTAGGCTTTATCGGCTGGGCATAGCTTGGTTCCAGTGGCACAGTATACACAGGGCCCACATCTGGGTATATACATCCCACTTAGGGCATCACACTGAAGTATACAAGAAAGTGATGGATGTAATGCTTGAATTAATCTCAGCCAATGGTAATTATTCATGTTGCATCCCTGTCCATTATTATTTTGCGCACTGTGCCACCTCAGTTTGGACACAGCCATATGCAAAGAACTGTAATGTTCTGATTGGAGCAGGGTCAAGACTGATTCGCTTATGGCTGGGTCCAAACTGAGTTGGCATGGTGGGCAAAAGAACAATGGTTTGGAATGCTACTCCAGTGGTTAGATATATTGCAAGCATTCAACCCATCAGCTTCTGTGCATTTTCTGTATAAATCTAAGTGGCAAGAGAATGTCCAGATGTGGGTCCAGTGCTCCCTGTGTGACTGGAACCAAGCTACACTTGATTGAAGAGCCCCAATCAGGATGAGACCGGTCTTCAGGTGCTTGTGTTCCAGTTCGAGATGGACTGCTCTGACTGGAGCAGGGTCAAGACTGATTTTCAAATGGCTGGATGTAGCCAGATATTTGTTGAGTTTCTATATGTTACATTGTTATCCTAGTTACATGTTACAAATCCATCTATAAGATTGGTTTGAGTGATAGACATAACAATTAATACATTTGTCCATTGCCAACCAGTAAAGTATGTTTGGCTAGATGAAATCTCTTCCCTAATTGCTCTTGGCCTCATGCGAGGTACTGCATTCTGGATGTTTCTAATAATCCAACATATAAACTTCCGTTGACAAGCACTGTCCAATGCCTGTCACATACCGGAAAAAGGTACACACCCTCTCAATAGGTTGTCATTCCACCAGCAATTCATTAAAACTACTTGTACGTGCTTTGCCTTACTGCTACTTTGAAAGAATTTGTAGATTTCTTGCCTTTGGAAGCACGGAAAACAGTTGTACATGCGCTGATCACTTTACAGATTGATTACTGTTAGACCTGTCAGCTCTTGGCGTGGTTTCCCCTGTCTTTTTGGCTTCTGACCTGTTGTTTTTTATCCTGTGCTTAATTTTATTTTTGCTGGCTTTAGGACTCTGGGCACTTTACCACTGCTGGCCAGTGGTAAAGTGCAAGTGCTCTCTGTCTAAATTGGGTTGGTGATTGGTTTTCTCTGTGATTGGAATACTTGATTTACTAGTAAGTCCCTAGTAAAGTCCACCAGAGGTGCCCAGGGCCAGTAAATCATTTGTTTCTAGTGGTCCTGCAGCACTGTTAGTGCCACCCAATGAGTAGCCCTGTAAACATGTCTCAGACCTGCTACTGCAGTGTCTGTGTGTGCTATTTTAAACTGCCAGATCGACCTGGCGAGTGCATCCACTTGCCAGGCCCAAACCTTCTCTTTTACTACATGTAAGTCACTCCTAAGGTAGACCCAAAGCTGCCCAATTGCCAGGGGCCAGAGTAGAAAGGTAGGACATGTAGTGGGTGTGTTTTACATGTCCTGATAGTGAAATTCTGCAAAATTTGTTTTTCACTATTGAATGGCATGTGTGGTTTCCCATTGGGAGCAGTGCGAGATATGGAGTTTGGGGTCTGTGTACTCACAATTTAAAAATACATCTTTTTGTGAAGTTGGTTTTTAGATTGTAAACTTAAAAATCACACTTTTAGGAAGTTGGCATTTCCTTGCTTAACCATTCTGTGCCTTTGCCTGGCTGTGGAATACATGTATGGGTCAGAATGACAGTTGGTCTGTTTGTGAATTCACTCTAGACAGTCACACAAGAGGAGCTGAGGTGTGTCCTACCTATCCTGATGGGTGTTGCTGGGCTAGAGTGGAGGGAGAACCTGACACTTGAACCTGAATAGGGCTGTGCTTGCCCTGACACAAAGCAGTCTCCGACCCCTTAGAGTGTGTCTGGGGCCAGGACAGGGAAAGGCAGAGTCTTGTGCACTACAAAGACTTTCCTTTGAAGTTCGCCTACTTCAAAGGCAGAAATGAATATAAATATGGGACTGCTGACCCCACAGCTTCAGAACATTTCTGGACTGATGACATTCTTCCAGAAAGAAGAGATGGGTGCTGTAGAAGGAACTGCCACTCTGCCTGTTGCTTTGCTGTGCTGGTCTGCTGCCTGCTGCTTCTGTCCTGGGAGTGAAAGGACTAGATTTGGCTTTCTACATCCTCCTTTCAAAGGTTCTCCCAGGGCTTGAACTGAGATTGCATCCTGTTGTGAAGTCTCAGGGACTTTATCTGCCAGCGCCTGGGCTCTTCTGCTGAGATTCCTGACTTGCCAAGTGGTGCCAAATCCAGTCCCTGGGCCCTTGGAAGTGGAAGCTGGTGGCATGAAGTAAAATCCATGCACCGAGGCCACTGCGGCATAAAAATCGGCACAGTGCCTGCATCGCGGCTGAAAAATTGATGCAGCGCCTGTCTCATAGCTGTTTAATCGATGCATTGCTTGCTTCAGTGTGGATCTGTCATTGCCATACATCCGGATTTTCCACGCATCATCCCTGGTCGTCATTTTCTTCAACAACGCTGCACTGCAGTAAGGAATCAATGCATCGCCAGCCCGGCGGGAAAACAAGCCACGCTTTGCCCGTCCAGCGGGAAAAGAATTGACGCATCGCAAACCCAGCAGGAAAAGAATCCATGCATCACCCGTCCAGAGGAGAAATAATCGATGCATCGCTTGCTTTTCTGTCACATCACTTCCTTTGTGGTCCGCACTATCTCTGTTTTTGACGCATCGAAGACACTTTGAGTTATAAAGATACAACCACTGATTTTTCAGGATTAATACTTTTTTAAACCTTTAAAAAGTGATAACTTTATTTGTGTATGTTGGATTTTTGTCATTTTGGTCTTGGTTTACTCAGATAAATATTAGGAATTTTTCTAAACCTGTGTTGAGTACTTTACTGGTGTTTCCACTGTGTTACTGTGTGTGAGTACAAATACTTTGCACATTGCCTCTGAGATGAGCCTGACTGCTTATGCCAGGCTTCCAAAGGGGCGAGAAGGGGTTATCTGAGTTGTGTATCTCCCTTACCCTGACTAGAGTGAGGATCCCTAGTTGTACGGGGGTAAACTGTCTGTCAACTAGAGACCCCATTTCTAACAATTACGTTAACAGCCTTTATCTCGGTCTACCTCAGACCTTGATCAGTAGGCTTCAGGTGGTAGAGAATATGGCTGTGCGAGTAGTCTTGAAGACTCCAAGACGATTATCGATATCACGTAGTCTCAGAGAGTTACACTAGTTGCTTGGGCATAAGTGCATCCAGTTTAAATTTTTAACTCTGGTACATCATATATAGCATGAGGTTGGCCCAAAATACCTATCAGACAGATTTCAACCCTAAAGACCTAAACTCCTGTTAGAAATCTGAGATCTAGTAAAGCGAGGCTTTGGGGGTCATTCGGCCGGGTCAGGGTTGGCGGGAGCACCGCCAACAGGCTGGCGGTGCCCCGCAGGGCATTCTGACCGCGGCGGTTTGGCCGCGGTCAGTAGTGGAAAACCGGCGGTCTCCCGCCGGTTTTCCGCTGCCCAAAAGAATCCGCCATGGCGGCGCAGCTCGCTGCGCCGCCATGGGGATTCTGACACCCCATACCGCCATCCTGTTCCTGGCGGCTCTGCCGCCAGGAACAGGATGGCGGTATGGGGTGTCGTGGGGCCCCTGGGGGCCCCTGCAGTGCCCATGCCAATGGTATGGGCACTGCAGGGGCCCCCGTAAGAGGGCCCCACAAAGAATTTCACTGTCTGCATTGCAGACAGTGAAATTCGCGACGGGTGCCACTGCACCCGTCGCACCTTCCCACTCCGCCGGCTCAATTCTGAGCCGGCGTCCTCGTGGGAAGGGTGTTTTGCACTGGGCTGGCGGGCGGCCTTTTGGCGGTCGCCCGCCAGCCCAGTGCAAAACCCAAAATACCCTCAGCGGTCTTTGGACCGCGGAGCGGTATTTTGGAGGGGGGAACTCTGGCGGGCGGCCTCCGCCGCCCGTCAGAGTCAGAATCACCCCCTTTGTCAGATCCCCACTTTTAGATTAAAGAGAATGGGAGGCAAAACCTTTTATTAACTAGCAGATAAATGATGAAATAACTTCCTCCTATCTTTGTGGGAGCTGGATGAATAATTTATATTTAGGAAATTGTTAACACACAGTTCTTTTCCTCTCAGTAGTTTAGTGATGGATAAAATATTTTACCTTGTTCTTTTTGCTCAGCGCTGGGACACCTAATTAGGCAGCTGTTTGCGCTCTACAAACTGAATCATTCATTCATTCAAGTGATACAAACGTGTACTAGACAGTGCTGACCCGAACCACTGAAGGAGGTTGTTCACCCTACATGAACAAGACAGGTTATCTACACATAACAGAAGTCAGAGGTTCATGGTGTTACATTGCTGGACTTCAATATGTCTCAAGCATCCTCTCATTGAGAAACCACTAGCTCTCTCTTCCTTGATCCTTCTGCTACCAATGGCACAAACCTTAAATACTCATATGACTTGTTAGGGCTCATACTCCTTTGTGCCCCTTTCCTGCATCTCCAGGACTATTAGGCATCATCCATGGCTCTATCCTCTCCTCACCCCATCACTTCCTTGTAAGCGTTTCATTTATGGTTATTCCCCTCAATTAAATCGACTGCCATCTCATGCCATCATCTTGAAAAAAGATCCTTGATTGATCCCCCTGGTTTTTCCTCAGACACGATTCCGGTTTGATGTCTGTCCCTTTACAAATCTCATTTGTCTTTATATCAGTCCACAGACTGCTCTCCTACCTTGCATACTGCATCTCTCTTTACGCTCACAACCAGCTTTTTGCTGCAATCTGAGCACCAACTATGCACTCCCAATCCTCACTGCACATCTTCTAGATTCTTATCCTTTGGGTCAGATGTACAACCTTTTGTTTTTCTGACTTGCAATTTGCAATCAATTTGCAAATCGCAAATTGCGAGTCAATAACAAAATGTACAACAGTGTTAACCACACTGTTTGCAATTCCCAGATGAGTCGCAAGGGACCTGCGTCATGAGTATTCAGGGGGAAAATCGCAATTTGCACCCCATTTGGCAATGGCCGCATTCAGAGACATGGTGGCCTGCTAGGGTCAGAAAAAGAAAAGGAAAAGGAAAATAGGATGCATAATGAAAAATAAAAATGAAAAGTAGTATTTTTATTTTTTCAGAGCAGGCAGCAGTCCGTGAGAATACTGCCTGCTCTGAAAAAACATTTTCGCTACCATTCTCACAGGGGAAGGCGGACCCCTTCTTGTTTGAAAATGGGTTAGCACCAATTTGAAATTGGTGTTAACTGGGATTGTTTTACGACCACATTCACAGTCACAAAACAATCATACATCCCCCTGCGAGTCGCAATTAAGAAGGGATGCCATTGGGACGCCCATTCCTAATTGCGAGTCAAAATCCCTATTTTGCAAGTCGGTAACTGGATATCAATTCTTAATTAGGGATGGTGCATGGTGCACGGCCATTTTGCGGTCAAAAGTGGAGATTTCCGCTTTTTGCTACCGCAAAATTGCGTTCTACATCTGGTCCTTGTTCCTTTGTGCAGATCCCATTAAATAGGTTACTATTTATTTATTTATTTGTTTTATATTCAGGCTTTTATATCACAGAAACAACGAGGGGATATTGTTGCATTTCACAGTGAACAAGTTAACCACAAGAGGGTGGGAGATAAAGAACTATAACTAGAAAATAGAAAAGTTTGGAAACGTGGGTGAAAAAGGACAGCCAAACTAGTAAGCACAATCAAGAATGCTAAAATAGACCAATTGAGAATCTTAATGAATCAACAACAGAGCACATTAGCTCGGGAGTAAGAGGTTACAGGGTAAGATTGATTCAACGACTAGTACATTTATAGCAAACATCATCAAAAGAGTAGGACCAAGGCAAGGTTTTCCAACTTAAGGGAGCCATAGCAAACAATACCTATTATGATGTTTTTTTTGTAGGCCAGTGTCCTAAATATCAGATCAATATGTCTACATGTTTGGAGTAGGCAACCAGGGATGAAGTTTAGAGGCTAGATATTTAAATGTTGTAACTTTCTTACTTTGAAGGCGATGCAAGTTATTTGGTTGTAATGCCTACTATGAAAAGAAGCCAATGCACATTAATTAGGATTTGGGAGAGGTGGTTGAATACCCCTGGGGTAGCAATCAAAGAGGCTGTAAATCAGACTTGAGAATTTACAGGGAATTCTCAGTGAGGGCAGATATCAAAGAGATGCTGTAAATCACTTGGAAAATGAGGGGTCCTTGTTCTGTGGTTGTGAGAAGACACTGAAGGAGTTCAAAGTTCTATTTTAGGAACAGTTGTAAATCACAGAAATGTTACTGATGGGGTTGATGGAGGAGACAAGGTGAGACCTACAGGATTCATAATGGTGTTAGCTGAAAAACAGTTTTACTATACAGTATGAAAGAATGGGAAGCCAACTCGAGCACTGAAACAAAGTGGAAAAAGAATGAGTTCAGTTTTCAAGCGGTCGAGTTTTAGGAAGAGAACCAATATCACTTCTTGAAATACCTTGAGGCAGCTTTCCAGTCTAACAACCTTATTCACATATGACAATTTAAATATAGATAAGTGTCATCAACATATTTTTAGATTGAGACACTAGTGCATCACTCAGTCGTTCATTGTGTAGAAAGTCGATGTTAGGAGACAAGGGGGGTTATTCTAACTTTGGAGGAGTGTTAATCCGTCCCAAAAGTGACGGTAAAGTGACGGATATACCACCAGCCGTATTACGAGTTCCATAGGATATAATGGACTCGTAATACGGCTGGTGGTAAATCCGTCACTTTTCCGTCACTTTTGGGACGGATTAACACCTCCTCCAAAGTTAGAATAACCCCCAAGGAGAGGGAAGCCAGATTTCAGGGGTCAAAGTACATTTTCTAAAGATAGAAATTTAATTCTTTACCTTCTCCTCTGGTTTTCAACAAACAAAAGCATAATTGGTTTCCATACTCACTCTTTCACCAAAAGAATTCAATTAAAATGTGGAGAAAGAGTGAAGTTAGTAACACATTAATTTATTTATTATATAATTGTGTATATGTTAACTTCAGACAAAAATGCAAAGTAGATTGGTATTAAATGATCCAAAAAAGAAGCACTATAGAGGAAAAGCAATAGAAAAATATATGAAGCCAAGTAGAAAAGAAGGGAGGAGGAAGGAAGTAGGGAAAGAAGGAAGAAGGGAGGGAGTGAGGGAGGATGGGACTGCATATATGCCTGAGATAGGGAGGATGTGAGGAAGGATAATTGAAACACACCAAAGTGAGAACGACAAAGAAAGAAAGGTAAAAAATATATAAAGTTAGAAACTGAAGGAGAGAAGGCAAGGGAGAAGGGGAGTAGAAAGCAAGTGAAGCAGAAAGGAAGGATGGAAGACTGGTGGGCAGGATGGAAGAATTTATTGGGAGTGGCCATTTTGTAGTGTTAAGTCTCTGCAAGCAGGGGTGTAGCTTCAGGGGGGTGTTTGGGGTGTTACACCCTCCTAATAAATGCATTTTTTGACAAAAGGTCGGCTACAGGTGCCTTCAGTCCGATATTGTGAGATGTCAGCCGGATTTCAGCAGGGCAGGAATGTTTACACACACACAGACAAAAACACACTTACTGTCTGCTTTGAAAGTTCTCAAAATATGAGTTATTTTGTAAAATATTGTTTTTCCTTTCTTAGTACTCCTAGCAATCCACACCCTGCAATGGAGGGCCCCGTGGAGAGATGGATGCAGTCCAGTCCCTCCACGGGAAGCTTTGGGCCGGAAGGAGACGGCCTGAGGCGGGATAGGATTGGGGGAGGAAGGGGCGGGAGTAAAGGGTGGGGTATATGGAGACGGCGGAAACAGGGATCGGCCTCTTTTGCAGCTTTTGCGCTGCAGTTAGGATTGGATACAGGTTGTCAAAACAGGTGGTAAGTGTGAGAGCTTAGGAAGAACTGGGTGAGGGGTTGGGGTGTATAATGTTTGGTATGCCAGGGTTAGGGCAGATTGCTAGTGCGGGCAGTAAATGGGGAGGGTGGAGGGTCAGATGTGGGCCTGGCCACCCTTCCAAGGGGAAAAAGAAGCAGGTGAAGGATGACAGAGTGGGATGCCTGTTGTCAGGCAGGAGGCAAATGCAAAAGGGTGATGCGTGTGAGAATGGAAGGGGATGCTGGGTGAACCGAGAGGTGGGGAAGGAAGTGAGATTGGAGGACAAGGGAGTTCAAAGAGAAAGAAGAAGGTGTTCAATCAAGTTACGGTTATGTTAATGTTATGTTATGGAGCAATCCTGTCCTAATAAATGGCCTTTTACACTATGGAGACGGGTGTCAAGTGTTTATGTCCCGATGCACCTTTGCCCCTCGCATGCACCCTGATTCTTGTATGATGTATTTAAACATCATAAGCCAGTCCGGTTAGCGGAAAATCTGAAGCTCAACCCCCCCCCCCAAAAAAAAATCTTACTGACCAAGCCACGACCCTGTCTTTAAGAGATGCAGGGGCCATTCACAGGACTGAAGCTCCCAAGCATCCTCCACTGTGGGTAACCTCCCAGCCACAGATGTGACGAGCCGCCGCTGCCCATCCTGAGGCCATCCCGAATTGTGGAAAAAGGCCAAAGTTTAACGATTCTCAGGCCTTAGGTGACTGGGTAGACATGTCTCATTTAACAATTTTGATTAAGATGCATGTTGGAAAATGACTGTGTCCGTCACAACTCATTACGTTTCCTGCACAAAACAAAAATCATTACTCAGAACCGTGGTGCTGTTTTTGTAAAACAGCATGTATTGAATAACGTCAACCCAACCTTTTTTCTAATATGGGAATCTATTATCCATATCTAATTATCTGTAAGGTCAGAGGTCACTGGGCAGTGCAATTCAGCCATGGACCCACGGAAAATATGTAAGCACTTTCCCTGTGTGCTTCGCTGTCTTTTCAGATCAATCTTTCTGCTAATGACAACCAATCCGTTCATCTGTGATTACAGACCAGCTCCATCTTTCCATAGGCCCAGACTCTTTGGAATCAGGCGTATTGATCTTTTTAATAGAAGTCAGGAAAAAATGAAATTATGGGGCCTTCTCGTGGCAAAACTATGATAAATGAGAACTGAGCAAGTCGCTCAGGACATTTTTTGTCCTACTGCGGATTATTTTTAATCACTAAAAATGATTGTCTTTTTAATGACATTTGTCTGTCCATTACGCACGTTTACAGAAAACCCGAACATTGTGTTATGAAACTTTCAGTAAGGGACTGGAAGTGAAGGAGTGAGCTACGGCTGTAGAATTATTCGTGTCTTTTTATCTGTTTGTGCCTCTTGTGTGCACCCATTGATTGCAAGTTATTGTCATATGTTATGAATATTCCACATAGCCATACAATTGGAAGGATATTGTCCCCTCATCCAGCAACATTATTGTGTTCAATAATAGCAGAAAAAGAATGCTGCCAAGCACAGGGGGAACAACACAGCCACACTGATGGCAGAGACAAGCAAGCCTAAAGCTGATTAAACAAACATTGATCATATTATTGCATTTGGTATCGGTTTTCAATGTCAGGACCGTCCGAGGTGTAGTCCTCTCCTGTGTTAATAACCTTTCGAGCAACACCGTCCGCCATTATTCCACGCATTTTTACCAGCAGTCCCCCCAAGTCTTGGCATCAAACAGATAAACTCAAACTAATCCGCGTTCAATGTCAGCATAGAAATGACAGGTCCACCTTTCAACTCTTGACTCAAAATCAAAGGCCTCCAATAATCGGGAAAAAATAAGGTCCCTGTTTCAAATTAAATGTACGTCATCGCGCGCCATGAACCCTAGGCTGTGGCTGGCGTCATCCTTATAGCGGAATTATCGCCAGGCTGACGCCTTGTCCGACCATGTTGTCATGAATTGCGTCCTTTCAACACTTGGCGGCAGGTGCCCATGGGCACTGGGCTGCCATGGGTGTGCCAGTGGCTGGGGGCATCCCATCTGCCCTCTGCACCATGCTCTAACTGTTGTAATGTTCTTTTTTAGAATTCAACTCTCGAGGTGGAGCCAATGGCATGATGTCATCAACATCTTCAAAGGTTCCCTTCTCTGGCTCTAAGTCAGGCTTCTGCATCACAGTAGCAAAAGGTTGAAATTTTACATAGGACCCTTAAGACTATCTTTAAAAAAAAAAGGGAGGTACAACGCCACATATGTTTACACCCCCGCCATAGGTTTGAGGGACCAATCCCACCACTTAGGGGGCAATATCTGAGGCAGAGAATTGTCAGAAATTTGTGAGGGTAAAGAACTACCACCATGCTTATGACCTGGTCAACAGCCTAGCATAACGGGGGCAGATGACCCACGACCACAGGGATATCCACTGCAGCCCCACGGTGCAGGCTACCCCAGGCCAAGGGAATCCTTGTGATTCTGCCTATACTGTTACATATTCACTACTATGCACGTACAGGAATGCCAGTGGTGGCAATACCAGGGGCTCCTCAGACTCTGGAAACATGAGCCATAGAGGTTAGGCATATATTAACTGCTGGGAGATTGTGAAAGGAATAAACAAGGCAACAGGGGTCGAATGGGATAATATAGTGTTCCCAAACATCCAGACATTTAGGGCCTGATTTACGGAAAGTGGCTTTGCACCCAGAGCAGCGCCACTTTCCTTGCGCCCCTTAGCGCCTCCCAAACACCACTATGTGTGCACCATATCTAAGATATGGCGCACAATGTAGGCAGTTAGGGAACCAGAGTCAAATTTTTTGTCAGTAGTTTGGAGCTTTGCAGGACTAGCGTCAAAAATTGACACTAATCCTGCAAAGCCCATTGAGGCCCATTGTAAACAATGGTGTGCCTTCTTTTAACGCCTGCTCTGAGCAGGCATTAAAAGTGCCAAAAAAATTACGCAAAAAAATCTCTTTGATTTCTTTGTACCATTTGTTTGCCCCCCTCCCTAATGGGGAAATGACCCCTTTCAATACATTGTGCCTGGTACAGGTATAATGTAGCACAAAGGGTTACAAAGTGGCTTAATGCATGCATTGTACCACTTTGTGAATTTGGCGTGGCAGTTTTAGCCTCGTTGAGCCATATTAGCGTAAAATAAATTACGCTAATGTGGCGCCAGGGGGTCTTAAATCTGCTGCTTAGTCTGCACCTTTGTTACACAGTAATAACCTCTTGTGAGGGAACTGCTGCCAATCATTTCCTAGCACACCTGCTTCCAATCATGTGGGTAACAAAATACTCACACCAGAGGTCTAATAAAGTAACATCCCACATTTTTGTGGTTCTATGCTAACTCATTAACAGATGGTATATATTTAGATATTAGCCTAATGTGTTCATTTTAGTCACTGCGATAGTTGATGGGACGTTGTCCATTTTAACACCCAACAAGGCTGCTGCCGCTGATCTGTAAGTGAAGGATAGTGGTCAAGTCATTAAAAACTTTCTGAACAGGGCATGGCAGCAGCCTCCAGGAGAAATATACCGATATCACAAATTCTATTTCTACATGCGGGAATAAATTCAGAAGAATATTTAGTTGCCTTCAGAGCTGTGAAGGAGGTTCATGCCATTTGCCAATAACCCTGAGGAAAAATCTAACGGCAGAGCAAAGTACCAGAAACAAACGGTGAGAAGTGTCAATAAGCACCCCTCTGTGTGCAAATAGTTGTGAACAACTCTTTACAGGAAATCATTTAAGTCAAGGAGACCAGCTAATTCCAAGGAAAGAGGGGGTGGTATCCTGCTGAGATGACAGAGACTTATAGAATTCCATTGTTCTTTTTTAAGGCAAAGCTGGAGTTTCTTGTATTTTTTTGTATACTGAAAAATACTATTTATTGCACATTTTATCACATTCAATTATTTCAGATATCTTTGCAAGTTTGGAGCTTTGAAAAGGCTATACCACAGATCTTTACGGTCCTCGGAGTGAAGCTAAGTGTGTTTTTGTGAATGTACTTTATATTGAAAAATGTCCTTGGTCCAGAAAGAGGAGAGTTTTTGCTCAAAAGTACTTGTTCTGTACACTTGCTCCCTTCTCATGATTTGGCACAGAACACACCACCTTTCCCTTGGGGCAGGAAATACTTTAGAAGTAGCTCAGACCTTGCATCTGAACCCTTCTGTTGGAAAGTACTTGTTTCAGGATACATCCGTGCCAGTCCTTTGAACAGGCTTAAGGCTTGAATAGGTTGAAATATTTTTTTATTTTTTTTAATTAATAGTTGGGGAGCTTTCTGGAGCTCTGCTTATCCCCTTTTCCATACTTTGGTGCTCAATTAGATAAAACAAAGTGCAAGGTTAGAACAGTGGGTGCAAGCTAGTATACAATCAACAATGGAAGTCTCAGTGTGCTATTTTTCATAACAGTCCCTCGTACAGCCAATCCAGATTAAAACAAGCAGTAACTGCTCTCTTCTCATACCCTTCCTGAAACTAAGATAACTAGACTTTTCTTGTAAATTTGAGTTTGATGCCGTCTATGTTTTGGGGTGCTAACATTCTAGGGCACTGCCTCAATGCTTGATCCAGTTCAGTGCTCTTTAAGCAGTTAGATGTCTAGATGTAGAATGCAGAATCCTGTCAGATATCTAGTGGGGAATGGGGGTAGACATTGTAGATATCTGTAATCTTTGCTCAGTTCATCTTGTGAATGATTGTCGAGGACTGGAGGCAGACAAACCCCCTCATGTTTAGGTTGTCATTGCCTGAAGAAAGGGCCACTCCGTCCAGAAGCCAGGGTGCCACCCTCGTCTTAATGTACATGTGGATGGTGTCATGTGGCTCCTCTGTAGGAATCCCATTAGGAGGAAAATGTCAGAAAAAAATCTCTTATCCAATTTGGATAGTTTTTGATGGAAAGATGAAGAGTTTTACAAAAACTGGAAAACAAGATATGGAAACAACTGCAGAAAAAAAGAGTAAAAATCAAAGACAAAACGTATCTAGAGTGGGTGAGGAAAGCGACAACAGACTAGGGGAAACAAAAGTGCTGCAAAACTTATTTCTGAGCTTTAACTTCCTTTGTATATGAGTAGAACAGGATCTGTCTTCACAGTAAAATAGTTGAACACCCTCATGACAGAGGATCCTGGGCAGCACAAACTGGGAAGACGACCATCTTGGTTAGGAATAAATATAACTCTAACCACACCCACCATATAGTTCCTGTATGGCAGGTGCACAAAGAGAGAGACTGAACGCTTGGCATTTGTACCTCTCTACTCCTTTTTCCATAGTCTCAGCTTGACTTCCTGGACCATGCTAACTAAAGTGGAGAAAGAGGGTTTAAAGGGACTGGGTCGATCCTCTTTAAAGCTTCAGTAAACATACACAAAGGCCCAGCCCGAAAGAACTTCCACAGGGAGACCAAATGGTTTTGTTGTATGAAAAACCCTCACCCACCAGGGTTACCCCTTGGTGGCATGCTTCATCATGCTACAGAACAAGGCATGCTGCGACCAACGGAATACATGGGAGCATTGTTGGTTTCAACAATGTGAATGCTAAAAAGGGATAGGAGTGGTGGGGTCTTTGTGAGTTAAAAATACTGCCCTCTGGATGATATTACTAATGTAATATGTCTCACAGGGGTGGTTTGATTAAAAAGGGGTGTTGGGAGGGTGGGTTTATTATGTACCTTCCCTCCTAAATGGTCTACATGTTTTGGAGTCTGCTCCTAGACTCCTCAGCAGGACCAAGGTGAACTCCGTAGTATCACTCCTTGTGCGCCTACCACTAATAAAAGCACTATTACTACATGCTCTGTGGTATGGTAAATATATACAACTAAATTAAGTAAAATTATATTAAATAATACCCATAGGTATGGTTATTCTGCTGGTCAAACCTGTGGAAGAAAAAAGAATGAAAGAGTAAATGCATCTCTCATGGGTGTGGTGCTATTGCCACCATCACCCAGCCTAATGGCCATTGTAATACACACAGAAAACAAATACAAGACATACTACACATAAGAAACACTACAACACACTTCAACACGTGAGGCACCGCTAAGAAAAACACACATGGTGCATGCGTGACCTACTTTCAGTAGTATCTACGCTATTCGCATCTTAGGTCCTCCAGGAGGGGTGTGTGCTTGTAGTCACACACTGAAAAATACATGCAGCAAAGTCAGACTCACCGAGCGCGTCACCACCACTGCAGGTGGTCAGGGGCATTGTGTGCACTTACTTCGTCAAAGCGACACTCCCCCTTGCAGCCTAAATCTCACCTCACCGGGGCCTCAAAACACTGCGATCCTAGTTGGGATTGGTATTTATGAGAGAAAGCTGCTCGCGCATCCCAACTCGTGGGCGTGTCTGGAACTAGACTGACGACCTCCCAAGATGGCGGTCATTGGTGTCCACACGGAGGGCTGCGAGGGCCTCAAGTTATGGTGCCCCTTTAGATGCCTGAGAAAAGATTATACATATTACTTGGGCACCAGATATCCAAAGAAAAAGGCAAGGGGAGGAGGTGGGGGGGGGGGTGAAGAGATGTGGGGAAGACAAAAGGAGGGGGGAGGAAAGAAGTGGGGAAAAAAAGGGGAAGTGACCAATAAGTCACAAAATTAATAATAAAATAAAATAGCTACCAGGGCAAAAAAAAAGGGAATTGTTGAATCCCTAAATGGTGAATATGACTTAAAAGGATTCATGTGAAGTTTATTAGCAAATTATTGATGACCTGCTGGATGTGTTGGTGTCTTGCTCGTGAGAGGGAAACAGTCATTAGTGTTGTATTAGCTGTCCCCAGGGGATGTTTTGGTTCAGACCGTGTTGATGGGTGCATAATTTAAAAAGCCAACGTTGTTCCCTTTCGAGTAGGAAGGATTCACTCCTAGCCTCCTTGTGATGTTCAAGGATGACCCATTGGTAATCATCTACTGTGTGTGCACTATTGATATATGAGAGGACATTTTTGTGGTGGCGCGGCCACACCTTAAGGTGCTACGATGTTCACCAATGCGAATTTTTGCTTTGCGGGTAGTCATTCCTATGTAATGTAGATTGCATGGGCATGTAATCATATAGACTACTCCTTGGGCCTTGCAGTTGGTGAAACCCTTGATTTCCCATGTGTTATTGTCTTTAAAAATAACCCTCTTAGTTGTGTTTGTCAAGTGGCACACACTGCACTTGCCACATGGATAGTGTCCTGTGGGTGATGGTAGGAGGATGGTAGTGTCCAACCCTCTCTTGGGTGGTCGCGGCTGGGTATGTACTAGTATGCCCTTTATACTTTTGCCAAGCGTATGGGAAAACATAAGTTTGGGAAGGTCCAAATGGCCACTATTCAAAATGCGCCAATGCTTGTTGATAATCTTATTCACCAGATTGGAGGCTACATTGAGTGTCGTAATACATATACTGTAGGTCTTTCCTCTTTCTCTTTTTGGGGAGGGATTTCCAAAAGAGCCTCTCTGTTATTATTATGTGCTCATTTCATGGCACGATTGATGATTCTGGGATTGTATTTCCTAGCCTCCAATTTTAATGCAAGGTTCTAAGCTTGCTGTTTATAGTCAGATACCTCGGAACAGTTTCTCCTAAGTCTGAGGAACTGGCCAAAGGGAAGATTGTCTCTCAAATGGCGTGGGTGTGCACTGTCAAATAGTAGCAAACAGTTCTTAGCTGTCTATTTCTCATGGGTGGTAGGTTTTAGGGTGTCATTAGTTGGTATAATGTTGAGATCAAGAAAAACTAGTTGTTCCTTACACTTAATTAAAGTGAATTTCAGGAACTGATCCTGCACATGGAGCCACTCCAAAAAAGGGGCTACTAGTGTTTCCTCTCCTTTCAAGATGACTAGAATATCATCAATGTATCTTTTCCATAGTGAAATATTTTCCCTATATGGGTTGGTGGTTACCAGAATTATTTCCTTCTCCAGATGGTGAATGTAGAGACCTGCTAGACTTGGAGCAAAGGTGCTTCCCATGCTGGTGCCATGTTTCTGAAGGTACAGATTGTCTTCAAAGCCAAAAAAGTTCTTGGTTAATGCCCAGGAGCAGCATTCCAGAACCACGTTACCTGGTGTGTGATATTCCCAGTCTATATTAAAAATGCCCTCCTCTATAATGCATAAAGTGTCAGAGTGAGGTAGACTGGTGTACAGGCCCTCCACATCCAAACCTCACAGTGTTTCATTGGTAGGGTTGAAAGGCCTGTCTTTCAAGAGACACAATACATCCTTCATGTCCTTCAAGTATGTGTCCGTGTTCTGGACTATGGGTCTCAGGAAAGCATCAGTAAACAGGACATGGGTTCCAAAACTGAATTAATGCCAGACACAATGGGTCTCCCTGGTGGTGCTTTCGGGTGTTTATGGATCTTGGGAATAGTGTAAAAATATTGGGTCAATGGATTCTTGTTCATCAGAAAGTCACTCTCTTTCTGGGAAATCCAGTTGTGTGCCAGTGCTTGCTCAACCATACTCCTGATCTTATTTTTCAGGAAAATAGTTGGATCTTCCTGTAGTCTCTCATAATTAGATGTATCGCCTAGCAGTCTCAAGCACTCATTCCTATAGTTATCTATGGTCTGAATGACGAGGGCGCCCCCTTTGTCTGCTGGCTTGATGACTATGCGTGTATTGTTGGCTAGGTCTTGTAGCTCTTTCTTTTCTTCCCTTGTCATATTATGGAATACCTTCAGAGAAGCAGGTTCAATGTCATTGATATCTTTCATGACTGCTTGTTCGAAAGCCAAGATTTCCACTGGGATAGATGCACTAGGTGGTGTAAAAAAGGACTTATTACATAGTCCAGTATCACCCATAGTAGGACCCACAGTAGATGGGCAGCTCCCAAAGTAGGATCTAAGCTTGACCTTCCTTATGAATTCATTGATCTCCATACATAAATCCTAAACCTTTCTCCAGGACACTTGTTTGTGCGGAGGTAAGTGTCAAATCACTCGAGTTAACAACTAAACTGTGTGGTTGCTTGGGCCTGCTTGGATGTCCCGACCCTGTGAGTTCTCCACTGTCATGCTCCAGGTTAGCATTCTCCCCTGCTCTGTGTCCGGTGCCCAATGGACCTGAGACTGTTTCTTTGTCTTGCCCTTCGGGGTTCCTTGGCCTGTCCCAAAAAAAGGACGGTACTCCGGGTGATGGTCTCCCTGGGGACCCCAGTGCTCAAAAGGTAGAGGATACACGTGAGACGGAATGGGACCATGTGTAAAAGGGCCTGGCATAAAGGAGCCTTGTGTAAAATGCAGTGGGTACATGGGGTACAAAGGCCATCATCTCCCGGATCTGAAACCTGTTCTCCTGGCTCTTCTATTGCGTCTTCTACCTGGAAAAAATTATCTTGTGTTGGAGTAGGAATTACTAGAGCTTGAATCGGATGAGTCCGAGTCAGTGTTATACCCTGGGTTCCTTCCCGAAGATACATGGTCTTCTCTAATGTAGGGGTATACCTTCTCATGGGAGAATTTACTGACATCTTTTTTGAGTTTCTGGTAAATACACGTCATAATCATTGATGGATTGGTTAAGCTCCTCTAAGAGTTTTTTAAGGGCCCCTGTGGACATGTATGCTTTTAGGGGAACCTCTATGGTGAGGATTTCTCCCTTAAGTTCCTCCGCAAGGCGTGTGCCCATTTTTATAATTAAAATAAGCCAATCGCGAGTACCATGCCATGATATAAGTGACCAGTCCTTCTTGAAAATCTTGTAATTTTCTTTCTTCTTCCACAGGTTTGGCCAGCAGAACAACGATACCTATGGGTATTATTTAATTTAGTTGTATATATTTACCATACCACAGAGCTTGTAGTAATAGTGCTTTTATTAGTAGTAGGTGCACAAGGAGTGATACTAGAGAGTTCACCTTTGTCCGGATGAGGAGTCTAGGAGTAGACTCCGAAACATGTAGACCATTTAGGAGGTAAGGTACATTATATGCCCACCCTACCAACACCCCTTTTTAAGCATACCACCCCTGCGAGGCATATTAAATTAGTAATGTCATCCAGAGGGCAGTATTTTTAACTTACCAAGACCCCACCACTCCTATCCCTTTTTAGCATTCACATTGTTGAAACCAACAGTGCTCCTACGTATTCCGTCGGTCGCAGCACGCCTTGTTCTGTAGCAGAACGGGAGGAAACCCAATGTGTGAGCTCATGTAACCAAAACCAAAATGCAGCTTTCTAGTTTGTTGTGGATAGTGTTCTGAAGAACCAAAGTCAGACACAATCTCCAGGTAGGCCCAGGTGAAGAATTTTTGACTTTCACAACATGAAAAGGTAAACTTCTTCAGTGCAGGACACCAATGTCAACGCTGAAATTTTACTGTGTGTTGAATCTGCATAGAAAATGAGTTAACATAGAAAAATAATGCACACATTTGAAAATGTGCCTACTTGAGTGACCCGCAATAATGACGAAGTGTACTTATTAACAGCTTATTAACCCGTTTGGTGCGAGCGTCGGCCACTGGCTGATGCCCACACTACCTCCCTGGTGTGGGCCACCACCAGTGGCCGACACCAGGGAGGGGGTTGCACACCTGAGGATATTTTTTTTTAAAAAACCCCTGGCAGACACAGAAGATCTTCTGTGTCTGCCCCCGCCCCCCAACTGCGCTGACATCACTGTTTTATTTTCTCCATTGGAGCAGAAAGCAACGTTCGGGAAGGCCTTGTTTGAAAGGGAAGACTCTCACCTTTCAAACAAGGCCTTCCTGAACAGGTTTCCTGGCCCTCGATCGCAGCTAGATCCCCACTAGACACCAGGGATTTCACTTTGGGGGGTCGGCCCCCTCAGCAAACGGGCCGCCTCCCCCTCCCCCGGGGCACATTTTTGTTTATTAAATGTAGGTGTCCCCTGGGGGGCGCGATCACACTGGATCGCACCCCCCAGGGGCTAAATTTAAAAAAAAAAGAAAAAGAAATTGACACAGTGTCATCCGTGAGCAGTAGTTGTATGGTTTCCCTAGGGGCTATATATATATATGTCTATCTACATGGATAGATATATCTATCAACACAGAAAGACATATATATATATATATATAAAATATATATAGATATATATTGATCTACATATAAGTATGTATATATATATATCAATATATATATAATATATAGATCACTTTTGTCAATGCATGTGTGGTTTCCCTGGGGACTGCGATCGGCCCCCAGGAAAACCAGACCCACATATAAAAGTTATATATATATATATATATATATATATATATATATATTAATAAAACAATTTCCTCATGATGCAAGAAAAGGTCAGGACACTTCCAGCCAGTCAAAAAAAGTTTTTACTATTACACAGGAGGTTCCTCCCAACGCATTTCGGCCGTAGCTTTGATCACAGCCGGCACTAGGTGCCGGCTGAGCTAGAGGACAGATTCCACAGCTAGGCACTTTGCAAAAAACAGGTCTGCTTTCTTTGGGAAAATGTGATGTGTCCACGTTGTGTTTTGGGGCATTTCCTGTCGCGGGCGCTAGGCCTACCCACACAAGTGAGGTACCATTTTTATTGGGAGACTTGGGGGAACGCTGGGTGGAAGGAAATTTGTGGCTCCTCTCAGAGTCCAGAACTTTTTTCTATCACCGAAATGTGAGGAAAAAGTGTTTTTTGGCCACATTTTGAGGTTTGCAAAGGATTCTGGGTAACAGAACCTGGTGCGAGCCCCACAAGTCACCCTATCCTGGATTTCCTTGGAGTCTAGTTTTAAAAAAATGCACAGGTTTGGTAGGTTTCCCTAGGTGCCGGCTGAGCTAGAGGACAGATTCCACAGCTAGGCACTTTGCAAAAAACAGGTCTGCTTTCTTTGGGAAAATGTGATGTGTCCACGTTGTGTTTTGGGGCATTTCCTGTCGTGGGTGCTAGGCCTACCCACACAAGTGTGGTACCATTTTTATTGGGAGACTCGGGGGAATGGTGGGTGGAAGGAAATTTGTGTCTCCTCTCAGATTCCAGAACTTTCTGTCACTGAAATGTGGTGGGAAAGTGTTTTTGGGCCACATTTTGAGGTTTGCAAAGGATTCTGGGTAACAGAACCTGATGAGAGCCACAAGTCCCCCCATCTTGGATTTCCCTAGGTGTCTAGCTTTAAAAAATGCATAGGCTTGGTAGGTTTCCCTAGGTGCCGGCTGAGCTAGAGGCCAAAATCCACAGCTAGGCACTTTGCAAAAAACAGCTCTGTTTTCTTTGGGAGAATGTGATGTGTCCATGTTGTGTTTTGGGGCATTTCCTGTCGTGGGTGCTAGGCCTACCCACACAAATGAGGTACCATTTTTAACAGGAGACTTGGGGTAACGCTGGGTGGAAGGAAATTTGTGGCTCCTCTCAGATTCCAGAACTTTCTGTCACCGAAATGTGAGGAAAAAGTGTTTTTTTGGCCAAATGTTGAGGTTTGCAAAGGATTCTGGGTAACAGAATCTGGTGAGAGCCTCACAAGGCACTCCATGTTGGATTCCCCTAGGTGTCTAGTTTTCAAAAATGCAAAGATTTGGTATGTTTCCCTAGGTGCCGGCTGAGCTAGAGGCCAAAATCCACAGCTAGGCACTTTGCAATAAACAGCTCTGTTTTCTTTGGGAAAATGTGATGTGTCCACGTTGTGTTTTGGGGCATTTCCTGTCGCGGGCGCTAGGCCTACCCACACAAGTGAGGTACCATTTTTATTGGGAGACTTGGGGGAACGCTGGGTTGAAGGAAATTTGTGGCTCCTCTCAGAGTCCAGAACTTTTTTCTTTCACCGAAATGTGAGGAAAAAGTGTTTTTTGGCCAAATTTTGAGGTCTGCAAAGGATTCTGGGTAACAGAACCTGGTGAGAGCCCCACAAGTTACCCCATCCTGGATTCCCCTAGGTGTCTAGTTTTCAAAAATGCAAAGGTTTGGTATGTTTTCATAGATGCCGCCTGAGTTAGAGGCCAAAATCTACAGCTAGGCACTTTGCAAAAAAACAGTCAGATTTCAATGTAAAAATGTGTCCATGTCGCGTTTCCTGTCGCGAGCATTAGGCCTACCCATGCAAGTGAGGTACCATTTGTATCGGGACACTTGGGGGAACACAGAATAGTAAAACAAGTGTTATTGCCCTTTGTCTTTCACTACAATTTTTCCTTCCAAATGTAAGACAATGTGTAAAAATGACGTCTATTTGAGAAATGCCCTGTAATTCACATGGTTGCATGGGCACCCCGGAATTCAGAGATGTGCAAATAACCACTGCTTCTCAACACCTTATCTTATGCCCATTTTGGAAATACAAAGGTTTTCTTGACACCTATTTTTCACTCTTTATATTTCAGTAAATTAATTAAAGAGTCCAGCAGACATAACGGTATATTGCTTTCAAAAATCTGACATTGCAGGAAAAAGTTACAGAGTAAAACATGTAGAAAAATGGCTGTTTTTCTCAGCTCAATTTCAATATTTTTTTATTTCAGCTGTTATTTTCTGTAGGAAAACCTTGTAGGATCTACAAAAGTGACCCGTTGCTAAATTCTGAATTTTGTCTGCTTTTCAGAAATGTTTAGCTGTCTGGGATCCAGCATTGGTTTCACACCCATTCCTGTCACTAACTGGAAGGAGGAGGAGGCTGGAAGCACATAAATAGTAAAAATGGGGTACGTCCCAGTAAAATGACAAAATTGTGTTGAAAAATGAGTTTTTCTGATTCAAGTCTGCCTGTTTCTGAAAGCTGGGCAGATGGTGATTTCAGCATAGCAAACCCTTTGTTGATGCCATTTTCAGGGAAAAAAAACACAAGTCTTCTTCGGCAGCCCTTTTTTCTCATTGTTTTGAAAAAAACTAAATTTTCGCTGTATTTTGGATAATTTCTTGGTCTCCTCCAGGGGGACCCACAAACTCTGGGTACCTTTAGATTCCCTAGGATGTTAGAAAAAAAGGATGCAAACTTTGTGTGGATAGCTTATGTGGTCAAAGGATTATGAAGGCCTAAGCGCAAACTACCCCATTTAGCCAAAAAAGGGCTCATCACGGGGTGGGAGGGGGGAGGCCCAGCAGCTAAGAGGTTAATGTAGAATGTTGAGCTCATGTTTGGATAAATGTAATAGTATGTCATATTAATGGTCATGTATTATGTATCTGCTTTATTAATCATAGGCTTTAATTTAGCGAGGTCTTGGGCCTAGTTGCACGGCCTTATGTCAAGCTTCATTGCTTAGGCGAATTATAAAATGGCTGCTTAAGAGAATTAAATGGTGATTTTCCATTGCATGGACCAAATGTTAGTAACTAGAGTTCTTTCCCATGAGAACTGCTTGCTAGAATATGTTGTACTAGCTATGGATACTTCGTATAATTTAGTGTGTGTAAAGGCGACCTTCCCAGGAACAGACAATGGATGCACTGACTGGAGTATAAACTGTTACAAATTTGTTAACTGATGAGCCCAAGGACCGGAACAGGAGAAGAGAAGCCAATCATTGACCGTGAACTAAGATTTAGTAAATTCTACTTTCATTGGACTAAACTTAAATGTACCATTCTTTGACCAATAGCAGCATAGGAAGTAGTTTTAGGGAATCTAACTTAGCCAGACTGCACGGAGAAGAGAGAAGCCATTAGCCCCATTCTTCCAAACCTCCCAGAGAGGCCATTCCGCTATATTCTTCTTAACCATCCTGAGCGCTTATATGTTACTCTTTCCGAACTGCATAAAGATACTTTGTTTTCCTGAACCTTAATGCTGAATTCCGATGCCTTGCTGACCGAACAGATGTCCAGTTGACGAAGACTGTCACAGCTTGCTGAACCATACTGAGGCAAGGTATAAGACGATGTTACTGATTGTTATGTATATTTGCTTTCGTCCCTATGTACCAACCACTAATTTTGGCAGAGCCGTAGTTAAATGTTTTTTCCAAATCTGTGTTGACTAAATTGTTTTACATGAGGCCCAAACATGCTATTCTAATCTGAAGGTTAGCTAGGATACTCACTAGTGATGCTCGCTACATGTAATAACAGTTGATATCTTTTCTTTGGGGAATCAAAATGTCTGCCATTTCTCTTGCGCAGTTATTCTTGCTACTGATTTGTACTGTAACCTTAGAAGTTGTGGTGGTCGAAGCCTTGATTAAATTGAGATTCTTTAGAAGATGTGGGCAGCCAGTATTGTTTTTGTATGCTTATCATTTGATTTTGAGACTAAGTTACGTGATATTAGCATTGTTCATATAGGGAAATAAACATTTTAACTTTTACATAAGGTGTGGTTATTCATGGCCAAGAGTTCATGGTGCGTGGACATTACTGACTCCTAAGATTGGATGCTATTGACTATCATTGCTATTGATTTGTATTGGTAATGAGTCTTATGGTGGGAACTACTCTAAGCCCAGTCAAAAGGTCCATCGAACCTCTAACGCGTCCCCTTATAAACTAATGATAAATAACCAAATAAGGTCAGATGCGCTAACAACACCAACTTGTAACTAGCTATGAGGGCTCAAATGGTGGCTACGGGCTGTGCTAGGTAACAATATGGCATACCTTTTTTTAAGTTTTACATTATTTTCCCGATTTTTTTATTTTTCCCACTTAATTTTTATTTTCATTTTTTTGGGGTAATTTTTTTCAATAGGGATATTTTTGTGCTTTCCAATGATCTCAAAATTTCTATTTTTACCATGCTTTTTAGTTGTAACATTTTTAAATTATTCTTGATTGTTCATTGGGCACCTGTGCATTATGCTGTTGATGTTAATTATTTTGGTTTTACATTAATTTTTAATAATGTGACTTTTATTTGCCTTTTTACCAATAAATGCTTCTTTGATGTTATTTTTTCTGTATCCATAACATTTCAAACCCTCCCTCATCTTGCTTAATTTTTATGTTGTTTTTCTAATTTCAGCTTAATATTTTCAATAAAACAGGTCGTGAACGTTGAAGTTCTTTACTTCTTGCAGAGCTATTATTATGTTGGCATGTGAAGCACAGCAACTACATGGATATTCGTCTTGTCTATGAACTAACAATTTATTTACTTATTTATTACTAACAAAGCAAACTTTAATTCCGGAAAGCATCTTGGTGCAGAAACACAGAAGTCACCAGTTGAGAGGGGCGACGGATTAAACGCTATTCTCTGTCAGCAAATCTGTATCCAGGCATATGTAACAGTGACAAATAGAACATTCCTTTGCTTTGTTGGGTTGAATTGCTTGCTATCCACACTCCCTCCGTTTCCAGTTTTGTTACACTGTCAGACATAATTGTATTGAAAATGGTAGTGATATGTGGATGGATTTGATACATTATCTGAAACAAAGTCAATCTTTGTGTTTCTCATCCCATGAGATGGTTTCCATGATGAAAAAAAATGTGTTTAAATTGCCTTGATGTTGTGTTTCGCCATACAATTTTGAATTTTGCTAATTTAATATTTTGTGTCGTTCATTGAGTTCAAGAGACACCATGGAATGTGTTGGAGATAATCATTTGAAGTCTGGATGTATTTGATCCTGATGAGTCTATGACTGGTCCATGTGTTTAGGAGGTGCTTAGAAGTGTTTTAATATCATATCTATTGGAGCGTCCAACATAGATCCAGTACGAGTGGTGCCAGATTTTTAAAATATCCACATAATATAGAGTTGCATCCTTTGAATCTGAATGGTGTTAATGTACATAATAAGGGATTAAGCTGAAAAATCCCTCATAAATATATTGCCATGCTGGAGCTAAATTAGACAACTTATTGACCAGAATGATCCAGTGCCAGCAAATGCAACATCTCCAGTTCATAGTGATTTTGTATGGAGATTTGCACCAACTAACTTGGACTAACATACCCTGTGAAAGAAGGAGCGGTTGTGCACAAGTCAATGATTTTTGGACACATATTTGAGCAAACTGTCACTGTACAAGTATAAAGAAAATGTTATCTAGCAGCTATGCATATAAAGAAATGATCCAAGCTTCATCTTGCATCTTTTTGCTGCATTTATGCATTTCATGCCATAGCTTAACCTTTAGTCTTAATATTAAATGGGACAGACCCCATTTTGTATCTGAATTTTTTTCAGGGGAATGACATCATTTGGACCCCTCTTGGTAGAAGAATACGTGACCAAGTCTGAATCTGCATATATGGACCATATTCTATGTTTGGAATGAGTCTCTCCAAGAAACCTTCTTTCAAGATCTCTATGAAAGAAATTGATGACATGCCTTAGCCTGCAACCAATTATTCGGAGTAGAGATGGACTCCCCTTCTCTCTTATTTTTGCAACCCGAGAAACCCATGGTGGAGTTTCTTAAAAGCTTCTGGAAAGTATGTCCACATGCACAAGCAGGATTTAGCTCTGAAAACAGTACCCTTTCACTTGTAGGTTTTTGCAGTGTGTTACACATGTTCTCTAGAAGCAGAAATATGTGTGCTTAGATTGAAAATTGAAATTAACTCACTTGATTTAGATGCAACTTAAGTGACTTCAACTTTTCATGGAAACTTTGTTAATCTGCATCTAAGGACTCTATGGGGGTCATTCCGAACCCGGCGGGCGGCGGGTGCCGCCCGCCGGGCGGCGGGTGCCGCCCGCCGGGCGGAAACCGCCCAAACACCGCCTGCGGTCAAATGACCGCGGGGACCATTCTAACTTTCCCGCTGGGCCGGCGGGCGATCTTCAAAAGATCGCCCGCCGGCCCAGCGGGAAAGCCCCAGCAAAGATGAAGCCGGCTCCGAATGGAGCCGGCGGATTTGCTGGGGTGCGATGGGTGCAGTTGCACCCGTCGCGATTTTCAGTGTCTGCCAAGCAGACACTGAAAATCTTAATGGGGCCCTGTTAGGGGGCCCCTGCACTGCCCATGCCAGTGGCATGGGCAGTGCAGGGGCCCCCAGGGGCCCCGTGACACCCGTTCCCGCCAGCCTCTTCCTGGAACAGGCTGGCGGGAAGGGGGTCGGAATCCCCATGGTGGCGCTGCATGCAGCGCCGCCATGGAGGATTTCCCCAGCTGGGGGAAATCCGTCGGGAAACCGCCGGACCCGGCTGGGCGACCGCGGCTGTCGGAATACCTGATGTAGCATCGCCAGCCTGTTGGTGGTGCTACCTCCGGCCTCCACCCTGGCGGTCTATGACCGCCAGGGTTGTAATGAGGCCCTATATGTTTAGCGGTCAAGGGCAATTCCGGTGTACCATCCTTTTTGGTATGGTTCATGCCCAAGCAGGGTACAATTACAAAACTCGCACACATCATAACACACTGTTTTACTTTGAACGGGATATTGTATTTTTTATGCATGAAGATTTCTTCCTGATTTCTGCTTCTTGTGGCCTAAATTCCATGTGGATCACCTACGTAGCCTCTTCGTCGACCCTGATGCCCGGGACGGTTGATGTCTTGCGTATCTACATCTCTATAACCAGTGGTTGACCTGTAAAAGAACAAATGCCGGGATACAAATATTTGCTCAGAAGTCCACAACTGCCACAATCGAAGGTTGGGTGCTGAACAAAGGCTGTACTGTCTTGATTTCATCTTTTACTTCTTTAATACACTATCAGGCACTCCATGTCTCTTTATCTCATTATTGTGGGTTCTATTTCCCCTGCTTTCTCTCTTGGTCACGGTTTTTCCATTTTTGTCTTATTCCTTCTTTCCCCTTTTTGTTTGTTTCTCTCTCTTGCTATAGGTCAAAGTCTGTTGAGGAAAAATAAGTCCTAGTCCCTAAAAATGAGTGCCAGTGGCCCACCCCAGCAATCACTGTCTCAAACAAAGCACTGTACATAACTTCTAACTTCAATCAAGAGCTATAAGACTGCCAATGAAGTATTTTGTAGAGTGTGAAAAATTAGCATAATTTGTTTTTAACTAATTGTGTGAAATTCTGACAAAATTAAGCAAAATGCAAATCAGTCGTTTTGTGCAATATTTTAGCGCTAAGTGCATCCTTGCATCAATTTTTGGCTTGAGGATGCATTTAACAAAAGTACTGCAAATGTCAGCCACTTGCATTCTGATGTTCTTATGAGTTCACTGTAAATTTGTACTGTGAATGGTGAGCTTTTCTACACATTTTTACTGTGACTGGTGCGTAAATATGTAAAGTGGCTTAATAGTGCAACTTCAGGAATTTTGCATAAGAAGTGAAAAAGAAATTCCCAAAATTACGTGAATTACACTTTCACTGAGTCCTAGTTTTTTGCCTTTTGTGGTTTCTTCCTCCTAACTGCAGTCCTCCTAAGGAGCCACTTAACACCTTTAGGCCCAGATTTATACTCTGTTGTGCTGAATTAGCGTAATTTGTTTTTACGCTAATTCAGTGCAAACTTATATTTTGGCGCTAGACTAGTCTAATGTCAAAATATTGGAATTAAAGTCATTTTTGGATGCGTGAAACCACCTTGATCAATGAGATGCAAGGTGGACGTTCCCATCCAAAAAAGACTCTAAGGCCCTGGCTCCTTATTTATCCTCCTGTGCAAAAATGGTTCACGAGAGGGAGGTGGGCCTAAATAATGACGCTAAGCCTGCTTAGCGCCATTATTTAATGCCTGGGTCTGGGCAGGCGTTAGGGACCTGTGGACCCATTTCCATGGTCAAACACCATGGAGAGAGCCCACAGGTGCCCTCCCCAATCCCCAGGAACACCCCTACCCACACCAGATGGACACCACAGGACGGGGGACCCCATCCCAGGTAAGTAGGGTAAGTGTAGGTAAGTATTTAAAAAAAAGAATTAAGTGCCATTGGGGGCCCTGAAATGGGCCCCCCTACATGGCACTGGGTGCAATGTCCATGCCCAGGGGACCCTTGTCCCATGTGCTGGCCATTGGGATGATGGGCATGACTCCTGTCTTTTATAAGACAGGAGTCATGTGGTATGGATGGTTTTGCGTCAGGAAATGACGCTAGGCAAGTTATCTTTTTTTATTCTAACCAGCCTTAAGTTATTTTTTGGTGCAAAACACCATTCTCCCATACCGCCACCCCCACCCGGCTAATGTCATTTTCCATGACGTTAGCTCACCCTTTGCGCCGGATTGCGCCAGTCCATTAATTTGGTGCCGGCTGGCATCTTGGAATGGAGCAAGCTGGCGCTATACTTTTTGACGCAAAACTGCACAAATGCAGTTTTGCATCAAAAAGTATAAATCTTAATATATACTTTAAGTCCATGGTGGCTCTTTGGATACTGGGAGAAATTGCCCTTTCTTCTGGCAATCAAAAAAAAGTTAGTAAACTTCACTGCTTCCAAGCTTTAACTACTTTTTAAGGACCTCTGAGAGATCTAAGGGTGAACTACTCCTGCCAAGTGTCACACCTCCGACCTACAAATTACGCAGTTGCAAAAAAAATGCACTTTCGATTAGGTTCGAGTGATGTTTTTGTTATACAAGCAAAGCCTTGTTTACATTCCGATTATCGGCCTACCATAGTTCATGAAGTTACAGATATTTGCTGTGGTTACACCATGGATTACTTTATACTGCAAACTAGCATTTATCCTTGTAAGTTCTAGCTGGCATCAAATTGGATACTTATTTTGTGAATTAACATTAAAACTGTTTTTCTTACAGATGTGAAACAGGATGGACGGTGTTGGTATGCTTTTTCTCGAAACCACATTATATGAGGTGTGAACGTTTTCTGTAAATGTTGACAACTGCTGAGGGTAGTCATAATATTTGCAAGTTTCATGGGGATTTCACGATAGAATCTTTGCCTCTTCACGCACCTTTAATGTACTGACGGACGTATCAGAGTCTCAATACCTGGCTCTATAATAAATTAGCCATATTTTGAACTTTCAGTGCTTCATGTAGCTTTGTGATTCCATAAGCAGCTCCTAGGCTGGTATGAAGGTGGCTTGCATGTAAGCTCTGTTTCCAGTGCTGTGGAATTTATACTGATTCCTGAAGCACTTTCAAATAGACGGCTGCTTCTTTGCAATAAAATCTTTTTTTTATATAATGTATATATCAAATTAGGCACCTTAATGCTATAGTTAATGGAAATGTATTTTAGAAGACAGCCAGTGAGGACAGTAAAAGGAACTGCACAAATAAAATCCTTGTAGAACGATTGTTTCTATCGTGTAATCTAATAATAGTTAATGTTCTCTGTTCTTGACCTGCCAAAACCAATGACTTATCCCAGGATCGTAAATTTGCATTTCAGGAGTACCGCTGACACAAATTGGTAAATGGCAATCTTAGAAAAAAGTATTACCTTGTAATTTATTGGAGGAAGCTGGGGCTCTTACATCTAGGCAATCCTTCCTCTCCTCTATTCCCCTTCCTTCCACTCCCCTCTTCCACTTTCCATCCCGTCTCTTTACCCTCCCGCTCCCCTCATTTCCCCTTCTCTCTTCTCCTTGCTGTGGCTTTCTCGGTGGTTGTAGTCTTTGAACTAGGTGGGCCTCGATCCCCACGTAGAGGATGTTTCCGTAGTCCAGTAGAGTAGTGAGGAGTGCTCGGGTGACGGTGCGTCTTGCGCTTTGAGGAAGCCACTCTGAAAATCTTACATAACATGCACAGGATGAATAAGTATGAGGGTGACACTGCATTGACTTGTGGGTTTGCTATCCAGGATGATACCGATATTCCTGGCGTGCTCAACTGGGTTAGAGTGGGCCCCAGTTCTTTGGGCCACCAGGTGGCGTCCCAGGGGGAGTTGTAACTGACAAAGGTCAGGACTTCTGCATTACCTCTAGTTTTGGGAGAGGTAGAGGATGAGTTGTGTGTCATCGGCGTAGGATATAAGGTTGAGTCCGTGGGATCTGACTATATTGGCAAGGAGGAGCATGTAGATTTTGAAAAGGATGGGGCTGAGTGATCAGAAATAAGGGACATCACAGATGATCAGTTTGTGTTCAGAGGTGAAGAGTGGAAGAGTGGAAGGTGTACTTGTTGTGTTCTGTCAGTGAGGAAGGAAGGAAGTGATCAATCTGAGGGCGGCTCTTTGGATGCTATGTCGTGAAGTCTGGTGATGAGCATGTGGTGGGAGACGGTGTCAAAGGCTGTTGAGAGATCAAGGAGTATAAGGGCATCTGTTTCTTCTTTGTCGAGGAGGACCTAAATGTCATGTATGGACACAATCAGGGCTGTCTCAGTGCTGTGGTTGCTGCAGAATCTGGACTGGGAGTCGTCCAGGGGGTGATTGCGCTAAAGATAGATGCAGAGTTGTTAGTTGATGGCTTTTTTGATTACATTGGCTAGGAAAGGGAGCAGGGAAATAGCTCCATAGTTGCTGAGTTTGTTGGGGCCCGCTGAAAGTTTCTTCTGCAGGGGTTAGATTTCTGTGTGCTTCCAGTCTTCTGGAAAGGTGGCAGAATCCAGTGAGTTGTTGAGTGGGGGGAAAAGTTCAAGGCTGATGCTCCTAGACTGAAGATGTGGTGGGGGCATGGGTCTGGATTGATGTATTGCATGATGGTGTCCTGAGTATGAGGTGGTTCTAGTTGGTTAGTCTTGGGATAATCATGCGTGTGGTGCTATGGCCATTGAAATAGTCTTCAGGCTCGAGTTAAGGGTGGAAGTTTCTGATGATTGTGTAGATTTTGTTGTGGAAGAAATCTGCAAGGCTATTGTACAGGTCTTAAGAGGGAGAGATGTTGCTTGTCGCTGTTGCGGAGTAGTTGAATTCCTTGACTATGCAGGAGATTTCCCTACTGTCCTTGAGTTTAGCTTCAATGCGCAATGCAGAGCTTTTAATTTTTTCTGGCATAGTTGGTAGTGGTATAGGGTAAGTGCTGATTTGTCAGATGTTCTGTTGGCTGGGTCTTTGTTTGTGTACCACCTCCTCTCAAGGTGCTTGCAGTGGTGCTTGGCTGTCTAGAGGACTTTGGTATACTAGCTGGCTTGCTTGGTGGACCTTCTGTGCTTCTTGTTCTTGATGGGGGCAACAATGTCATTGCAGTCAGTGATCCAGGTGTTGAAGCTTCTGATGTCCTGGTTCACATTGTTGTGGAGTTTGGCCATGTTCAGGGGGATGGTGTTAGTCCATTCAGTCCTGTTCCATCTGTGAAGGGTGGCACTGGGTTGCTTGGGGGGGGGGTTGGCATGGGGCTCGTGATGATGAAGCGGGCGATTGAGTGGTCGGTCCATATGAGTTCTGTGATGTGGCTGTATTTGATGCGGTTGCTAGAGGTGAATCTGGGGTTGAGCGTGTGTCTTGCGATGTGCATAGGGTGGTGTATGAGTTGGATAAGGCCGGTGTAGTTCAGGCTGTTGAGGAGGCTGGTGAAGTTGGGGTTGGCTTTGTCGTCTAGGTGGAAGTTGAGATCCTCCTGGAGCATGTAGTCCTTCAGGACAATGGCAATGGAGGTGATGAAATCAGCGATGAGGTTTAAGAAAGTGGTTTGATGTCCCAGTTGGCAGTATGAGAGGGTTCCCCTAATGGTGGCTTTCTCACGCATTTGGATAGTGAAGTTGAGATGTACCATTGCTAGGATGGTGTTGCCTGTGGCAGTGGTACAGTTGATGGGGTGTCTGTGGATGATGGAGCTTCCTTCCCCTGGCTTGTTGATGCAGTAGTGGTGGGTGATTCTGTATACTGCTGGTCCCAGACCTCGTGGCATATTTGCTGAGTAAGCAAGTGTTGAGGAGGGTGCATGCGAACTGGTCATGGGAGGCTGGTTCCTTCGCTTCCTTCCCCTTCCCTTCCTTGCCCTGCCCAGCTCTTCCTTTCCTACCCTGTGCTGCCCTACTGTTGTGGGAATACTAGCACATCCAAGAGCTCGATTACAGTAAGATGCTGTTGCTTGCAACAATAGACTTATTTGGGTATATTCATTACATCCTTGAATATCAAGTTTGCAATAACCAATGCTTGTTGAAAGTCTCATTTATTATTACCAATGTTTGTTGATTATGCACATTGTACTCCACCTGCTCAAACTGTAACTGCTAAAACATGTGCTCTTCACAATGTGATCTATATTGAACATGTGCCACAATCAGGAGGATAATTGCTCATTTCCTCAACAAGCAACCAACTGCCTTTCCACCTGCTCCAACTGTAACTGCCAAAACATGTCCTCTTCACAATGTGATCTGTATTGAACATGTGCCACAATCAGGAGGATAATTGCTCATTTTCTTAACAAGCAATCAACTGCCAAAAGGCACATGTGCACATTTGATTATTTAAGGATGCTTGTGAGTCTGAGGCCTTGCTTGGCTTCACACCTATTGCTCTGCTCACCTGTTTCCAGTCCTGTCAAGTTCCTTGTCCTTCAGCCTGCCTCTAGTTGAGTTCCAGTGCAAGTCAAGTTCCTTGTTCTACAGCCTGCCTCCAGTTGAGATCCAGAGTTCCTTATTCCCCGTCCAGCTTCCAGTCGAGTTCTAGCACTTTTTGTCCTACGGACAGTCTCCAGTCAAGTTCTGGCAATCCTCACCCTCGCTCGGCTTCCCACAGAGTCCCGGCTCTCCTCTTCCGTCTTCTGACGACGATCCCATATTTCCTGTAAAAGAGAGAAAATAAGAAAGGTGAAAAAAACAGGTTAGGGTTCTTCTGAAATTTTCAAGCACGTAAGTTCATTTCAAGGTAAAGAAAGATTAATTGCTTAAATGAAACAAAACAGTGCTCTGCCTTTTAAATAATTTATGACAATAAGAAGTAGTGTGATTTATTGTTTGGGTGGGAATCCAAGGTACCGCTAAACATACATTAAGGAAAGACGTATTTCCTGTAACAAGTGCTCTCCTGAGAATTAGGAGATTGGAAATAGTGCAAGTTTATCAAAACTATTAGTAGCAAGAGATTACGCCAGAACACAAAGAAGCCCTTTAGTCAAGTTGATTGTTTTTGAATCTAGACACTGCTTCAGAGACTCTGAAAGTATTGTAAAAAGAGGAAGAGATTGGTTCAGCCTTATAGAAATGTATGCACAATGTGTCAACAATGTATAATTTTGCAATAGTTCATGCATTAATGAAGTAAATATTTGGCAGCCCAGAATCCTAAAAACCAAGAACCCAGTATTTTGAGAAATCAGAAGTCCTCTGACGCAGTCCAGGGTCCAGCAGTCCGATTTTGCAGTCCACGAAGCAGAAGCTGGCATTTTCTCTTTTTCTCTTGAGGACTTGTGAGAGGGCAATGTATTCTTCATCGCAGTCACGTTAGTCCTCACCGGGATTGGGGAATTTTCATTGCCCATCAGGACGCATGGAATTCAGGTGAGTGGCTTGCACAGAACACCTACCCTAGCCTTCCCTTATGTTTGCCATGGTGGCATTTAGAGTACATGTATCACTCACAAGTAACCAGTATTCATTAACAGGCAGAGTGTGAAATGCTTTTATTGCTTAAGCAAAACGTCACATAGATTGTGGACCTCTGTCTAGTTCTCACAAAATCCTGCCTTGCTTGCATTGAAGCCTTTGCATGTTTCTCCACAAACTGGCAATATGTGCTTGTGAGTGCATCTGAAAAGGGATAGGCCCTTTCCATGAATCAGCTTGCTAATAATTTTCAATGGATCTATACTGGTTGGTTGTTAAAGAATATAATCCTCTCAATCCCTAATGAATATGTCCTAAAATTCCCATTGAAAGCAACAGTCACAGAGCTTGGTATAAAGGATCCAGTAATGAGACTAGGAAAAGTCACGATCGGAGACAATTACTATCACAATGGTGCAACTGAGGAAAAGTAATCTACTGACTAGGGCTTGGAGGTACTTGGTGCAGGAGGATGGCAATTGGAAATGTGTCGTTAAACCCATTAATGTTGTAACTCAGCTGAGTCCCAAACAAAAAGCTAAAAAATAAAGAAAAGGGGTCAGTGTATAAATACCCTAACACCCTACCCTTGCTGCTGGGGTCCCCTGACACCCCGGTAAGGCAAAAGGCATTTTTTTTTAATTATGCTCCAAAACCACTACAGATTAATTGCAAAAAAAAAAAGTTCGGGCTCCCGCACTTGTATTAAAAAAATCCCCCAGCTGGGCCAGGTCCTGGGGGCATGCTAATATATATAAAAAATATAAGTCCTGGGGACCACCACCTCCCTCCGGCTTTCATTACCAAAAGGAGTGAGGCCGCGCAGACCCCTCTCCTGGAGCTTAAATATGCCCTGGGGACCACCACCTACCCGGAGTTAACTAAATACTGATGCAGTTTGCCACGCAAAACCCTTGGGCACCAGGAACCACCACCTCCTTGAAGACATAAGTATAAAGTGGAAGGGAGGCTGTGCAGGGACCCTTCCGGGTTACATTCGACCCAGGAGACCACCACCTCTCTGGGGCAGGCCCGTACACAACAAAGAAGGGGGGCCAGGTATCCCACCCAGAGCCAATAATGGCCCTGGGGACCACCACCCCCCAGGGCCGGCTCCTGCCAGCACCCTGGGGAGATAGCTCACCCCATAAACATTAGTGTTGTGCAACATCTTCCCGCACTTTTCTCAGGTTGATGGACAGCTTACTGAAAGGTATCCCCGAGCGCATTTCCCGCTGATTTTGGAGATGCATTCTTGATGCACGGAAATATGATTACATCTCCACCAAATAAAGAAGCACTTACTTTTGAAAAGTATAAAGTATTTGAATGTCTTGCGCATGGCCAATGCAAAGCAAGTGTGCTTTTTCTGCAGTTCCACCTTGAAAACTTAACTGTAATCCTCAATGGAGGTGTTTGCATCCTTGCTCTTTTGAGTGCAATATCTTATGTAGTGATAGTACAAGCATGTAAAATGAGCTAGAAGCCCCGCCCAATATACTTTAGTGGTATGCAACGTCTACTCACACTTTTCTCAGGGTGAAAGACAGTTTACTGAAATGCATCCTGTAAGGAAATGCCTCCTTGGCATGGTTGCCCCCTGACTTTTTGCCTTTGCTGATGCTATGTTTACAATTGAAAGTGTGCTGAGGCCTGCTAACCAGGCCCCAGCACCAGTGTTCTTTCCCTAACCTGTACTTTTGTATCCACAATTGGCAGACCCTGGCATCCAGATAAGTCCCTTGTAACTGGTACTTCTAGTACCAAGGGCCCTGATGCCAAGGAAGGTCTCTAAGGGCTGCAGCATGTCTTATGCCACCCTGGAGGCCTCTCACTCAGCACAGACACACTGCTTGCCAGCTTGTGTGTGCTAGTGAGGACAAAACGAGTAAGTCGACATGGCACTCCCCTCAGGGTGCCATGCCAGCCTCTCACTGCCTATGCAGTATAGGTAAGACACCCCTCTAGCAGGCCTTACAGCCCTAAGGCAGGGTGCACTATACCATAGGTGAGGGTACCAGTGCGTGAGCATGGTACCCCTACAGTGTCTAAACAAAACCTTAGACATTGTAAGTGCAGGGTAGCCATAAGAGTATATGGTGTGGGAGTCTGTCAAACACGAACTCCACAGCACCATAATGGCTACACTGAAAACTGGGAAGTTTGGTATCAAACTTCTCAGCACAATAAATGCACACTGATGCCAGTGTACATTTTATTGTAAAATACACCACAGAGGGCACCTTAGAGGTGCCCCCTGAAACTTAACCGACTGTCTGTGTGGGCTGACTAGTTCCAGCAGCCTGCCACACCAGAGACATGTTGCTGGCCCCATGGGGAGAGTGCCTTTGTCACTCTGAGGCCAGTAACAAAGCCTGCACTGGGTGGAGATGCTAACACCTCCCCCAGGCAGGAGCTGTGACACCTGGCGGTGAGCCTCAAAGGCTCACCCCTTTGTCACAGCCCAGCAGGGCACTCCAGCTTAGTGGAGTTGCCCGCCCCCTCCGGCCACGGCCCCCACTTTTGGCGGCAAGGCTGGAGGGAACAAAGAAAGCAACAAGGAGGAGTCACTGGCCAGTCAGGACAGCCCCTAAGGTGTCCTGAGCTGAGGTGACTCTAACTTTTAGAAATCCTCCATCTTGCAGATGGAGGATTCCCCCAATAGGGTTAGGATTGTGACCCCCTCCCCTTGGGAGGAGGCACAAAGAGGGTGTACCCACCCTCCGGGCTAGTAGCCATTGGCTACTAACCCCCCAGACCTAAACACGCCCTTAAATTTAGTATTTAAGGGCTACCCTGAACCCTAGAAAATTAGATTCCTGCAACTACAAGAAGAAGGACTGCCTAGCTGAAAACCCCTGCAGAGGAAGACCAGAAGACGACAACTGCCTTGGCTCCAGAAACTCACCGGCCTGTCTCCTGCCTTCCAAAGATCCTGCTCCAGCGACGCCTTCCAAAGGGACCAGCGACCTCGACATCCTCTGAGGACTGCCCCTGCTTCGAAAAGACAAGAAACTCCCGAGGACAGCGGACCTGCTCCAAGAAAAGCTGCAACTTTGTTTCCAG
Source organism: Pleurodeles waltl (assembly GCF_031143425.1). Lineage (NCBI taxonomy): Eukaryota > Metazoa > Chordata > Amphibia > Caudata > Salamandridae > Pleurodeles > Pleurodeles waltl. The sequence continues at coordinate 1,413,319,432 of NC_090447.1, read as the reverse complement.
CAGCTTTAAAGAACCCTGCAAGCTCCCCGCAAGAAGCGTGAGACTTGCAACACTGCACCCGGCGACCCCGACTCGGCTGGTGGAGATCCAACACCTCAGGAGGGACCCCATGACTACTCTAAGACTGTGAGTACCAAAACCTGTCCCCCCTCAGCCCCCACAGCGCCGCCTGCAGAGGGAATCCCGAGGCTTCCCCTGACCTCGACTCTTTGAATCCTAAGTCCCGACGCCTGGGAGAGACCCTGCACCCGCAGCCCCCAGGACCTGAAGGACCGGACTTTCACTGGAGAAGTGACCCCCAGGAATCCCTCTCCCTTGCCCAAGTGGAGGTTTCCCCGAGGAACCCCCCCCTTTGCCTGCCTGCAGCGCTGAAGAGATCCCGAGATCTCTCATAGACTAACATTGCGAACCCGACGCTTGTTTCTACACTGCACCCGGCCGCCCCCGCGCCGCTGAGGGTGAAATTTCTGTGTGGGCTTGAGTCCCCCCCAGTGCCCTACAAAACCCCCCTGGTCTGCCCTCCGAAGACGCGGGTACTTACCTGCAAGCAGACCGGAACCGGGGCACCCCCTTCTCTCCGTTCTAGCCTATGTGTTTTGGGCACCACTTCGAACTCTGCACCTGACCGGCCCTGAGCTGCTGGTGTGGTGACTTTGGGGTTGCTCTGAACCCCCAACGGTGGGCTACCTTGGACCAAGAACAGAACCCTGTAAGTGTCTTACTTACCTGGTAAAACTAACAAAAACTTACCTCCCCCAGGAACTGTGAAAATTGCACTAAGTGTCCACTTTTAAAGTAGCTATTTGTCAATAACTTGAAAAGTATACATGCAATTGAAATGATTCAAAGTTCCTAATGTACTTACCTGCAATACCTTTCAAATGAGATATTACATGTAGAATTTGAACCTGTGGTTCTTAAAATAAACTAAGAAAAGATATTTTTCTATACAAAAACCTATTGGCTGGATTTGTCTCTGAGTGTGTGTACCTCATTTATTGTCTATGTGTATGTACAACAAGTGCTTAACACTACTCCTTGGATAAGCCTACTGCTCGACCACACTACCACAAAATAGAGCATTAGTATTATCTATTTTTACCACTATTTTACCTCCAAGGGGAACCCTTGGACTCTGTGCATGCTATTCCTTACTTTGAAATAGCACATACAGAGCCAACTTCCTACATTGGTGGATCAGCGGTGGGGTACAAGACTTTGCATTTGCTGGACTACTCAGCCAATACCTGATCACACGACAAATTCCAAAATTGTCATTAGAAATTGATTTTTGCAATTTGAAAAGTTTTCTAAATTCTTAAAAGACCTGCTAGGGCCTTGTGTTAGATCCTGTTTAGCATTTCTTTTAGAGTTTAAAAGTTTGTAAAAGTTTGAATTAGATTCTAGAACCAGTTGTAGATTCTTAAAAAGTATTCCAACTTTTAGAAGCAAAATGTCTAGCACAGATATGACTGTGGTGGAACTCAACACCACACCTTACCTCCATCTTAAGATGAGGGAGCTAAGGTCACTCTGTAAACTAAAGAAAATAACAATGGGCCCCAAACCTACCAAAATACAGCTCCAGGAGCTTTTGGCAGAGTTTGAAAAGGCCAACCCCTCTGAGGGTGGCAACTCAGAGGAAGAGGATAGTGACTTGGAGGACAATTCCCCCCTACCAATCCTATCTAGGGAGAACAGGGTCCCTCAAACCCTGACTCCAAAAATAATAGTCAGAGATGCTGGTTCCCTCACAGGAGAGACCAACACCTCTGAAATCACTGAGGATAGCCCCAGTGAAGAGGACATCCAGTTAGCCAGGATGGCCAAAAGATTGGCTTTGGAAAGACAGATCCTAGCCATAGAGAGGGAAAGACAAGAGATGGGCCTAGGACCCATCAATGGTGGCAGCAACATAAATAGGGTCAGAGATTCTCCTGACATGTTGAAAATCCCTAAAGGGATTGTAACTAAATATGAAGATGGTGATGACATCACCAAATGGTTCACAGCTTTTGAAAGGGCTTGTGTAACCAGAAAAGTGAACAGATCTCACTGGGGTGCTCTCCTTTGGGAAATGTTCACAGGAAAGTGTAGGGATAGACTCCTCACACTCTCTGGACAAGATGCAGAATCTTATGACCTCATGAAGGGTACCCTGATTGAGGGCTTTGGATTCTCCACTGAGGAGTATAGGATTAGATTCAGGGGGGCTCAAAAATCCTCGAGCCAGACCTGGGTTGACTTTGTAGACTACTCAGTGAAAACACTAGATGGTTGGATTCAAGGCAGTGGTGTAAGTAATTATGATGGGCTGTACAATTTATTTGTGAAAGAACACCTGTTAAGTAATTGTTTCAATGATAAACTGCATCAGCATCTGGTAGACCTAGGACCAATTTCTCCCCAAGAATTGGGAAAGAAGGCGGACCATTGGGTCAAGACAAGGGTGTCCAAGACTTCAACAGGGGGTGACCAAAAGAAAGGGGTCACAAAGACTCCCCAGGGGAAGGGTGATGAGACAACCAAAACTAAAAATAGTAAAGAGTCTTCTACAGGCCCCCAAAAACCTGCACAGGAGGGTGGGCCCAGAGCCTCTTCACAAAACAATGGGTACAAGGGTAAAAACTTTGATCCCAAAAAGGCCTGGTGTCATAGCTGTAAACAGCATGGACACCAAACTGGAGACAAGGCCTGTCCCAAGAAAGGTTCCACTCCAAACTCCCATCCAGGTAACACTGGTATGGCTAGTCTCCAAGTGGGATCAACAGTGTGCCCAGAGCAAATCAGGGTCCACACTGAAGCTACTCTAGTTTCTGAGGGTGGGGTGGATTTAGCCACACTAGCTGTCTGGCCGCCTAACATGCAAAAATACAGACAGCAACTCTTAATTAATGGGACTAGAATAGAGGGCCTGAGGGATACAGGTGCCAGTGTCACCATGGTGACAGAGAAACTGGTTTCCCCTGGCCAATACCTGACTGGAAAAACTTACACAGTCACCAACGCTGACAATCAGAGAAAAGTACATCCCATGGCAATGGTTACTTTAGAATGGGGAGGGGTCAATGGCCTGAAACAGGTGGTGGTCTCCTCAAATATCCCAGTGGACTGTCTGCTTGGAAATGACCTGGAGTCCTCAGCATGGGCTGAGGTAGAACTAAAAACCCATGCAGCAATGCTGGGTATCCCTGAACTGGTGTGTGTGAAAACAAGAGCACAATGCAAGGCACAGGGTGAACAAGTAGAGCTGGAGTCTGGAAGAATGGCCCAGCCTACCAAGAGAACAGGAAAGTCAGTTGGGAAACCAACTGCAACACAGCAAAAGAAAGGGAACCTCTCTTCTCAGGAAGAAGTTCTGCCCTCTGAGGGAACTGAGCCTTTGGAGCTTGAACCTTATCAGGTTGAGCTCTTAGGCCCAGGGGGACCCTCAAGGGAGGAGCTGTGTAAGGGACAAGAAACCTGTCCCTCTCTTGAAGGCCTTAGGCAGCAAGCTGCTGAAGAGTCCAAGGGCAAGAAAAATGGAACACATAGGGTCTATTGGGAAGATGGACTCCTGTACACTGAGGCCAGAGACCCCAAACCTGGTGCCACTAGGAGAGTGGTAGTGCCTCAGCTGTTCAGGGAGTTCATCCTAACATTGGCCCATGACATTCCCCTTGCTGGACATTTGGGACAAACCAAGACGTGGGAGAGGTTAGTCAACCACTTCTACTGGCCCAATATGTCCAACATGGTTAAGGAGTTTTGCCTCTCCTGCCCCACCTGTCAAGCCAGTGGTAAGACAGGTGGGCACCCAAAGGCCCCCCTCATTCCACTTCCAGTGGTGGGGGTCCCCTTTGAAAGAGTGGGTGTGGACATAGTTGGTCCACTGGAACCTCCCACAGCCTCAGGAAATACGTATATCCTGGTAGTAGTGGATCATGCTACCAGGTATCCTGAAGCTATTCCCCTTAGGTCGACTACTGCCCCTGCAGTAGCCAAGGCCCTCATTGGTATCTTTACCAGAGTGGGTTTCCCTAAGGAGGTGGTGTCTGACAGAGGTACCAACTTCATGTCAGCATACCTGAAACATATGTGGAATGAGTGTGGAGTGACTTACAAATTCACTACACCATACCATCCACAAACTAATGGCTTAGTTGAGAGATTCAACAAGACATTAAAGGGCATGATCTAGGGGCTCCCAGAAAAGCTCAAAAGGAGATGGGATGTCCTCTTGCCATGTCTGCTTTTCGCTTACAGAGAGGTACCACAGAAGGGAGTAGGATTCTCACCCTTTGAACTTCTGTTTGGTCATCCTGTAAGGGGACCACTTGCTCTTGTTAAAGAAGGCTGGGAGAGACCTCTCCATGAGCCTAAACAAGACATAGTGGACTATGTACTTGGCCTTCGCTCTAGAATGGCAGAGTACATGGAAAAGGCAACCAAAAACCTTGAGGCCAGCCAACAGCTCCAGAAGTTTTGGTATGACCAAAAGGCTGCACTGGTTGAGTTCCAACCAGGGCAGAAAGTCTGGGTTCTGGAGCCTGTGGCTCCCAGGGCACTCCAGGACAAATGGAGTGGCCCTTACCCAGTGCTAGAAAGGAAGAGTCAGGTCACCTACCTGGTGGACCTGGGCACAAGCAGGAGCCCCAAGAGGGTGATCCATGTGAACCGCCTTAAGCTCTTCCATGACAGGGCTGATGTGAATCTGTTGATGGTAACAGATGAGGATCAGGAGGCAGAGAGTGAACCTCTCCCTGATCTTCTGTCATCAGACCCAAAAGATGGCACAGTAGATGGAGTGATCTACTCAGACACCCTCTCTGGCCAACAGCAAGCTGATTGTAGGAAAGTCCTACAACAGTTTCCTGAACTCTTCTCCTTAACCCCTGGTCAGACACACCTGTGTACCCATGATGTGGACACAGGAGACAGCATGCCTGTCAAAAACAAAATCTTTAGACAGTCTGACCATGTTAAGGAAAGCATCAAGGTGGAAGTCCACAAGATGCTGGAATTGGGAGTAATTGAGCGCTCTGACAGCCCCTGGGCTAGCCCAGTGGTCTTAGTCCCCAAACCTCACACCAAAGATGGAAAGAAAGAGATGAGGTTTTGTGTGGACTACAGAGGGCTCAATTCTGTCACCAAGACAGATGCTCATCCAATTCCAAGAGCTGATGAGCTCATAGACAAATTAGGTGCTGCCAAATTCTTAAGTACCTTTGACTTGACAGCAGGGTACTGGCAAATAAAAATGGCACCTGGAGCAAAAGAGAAAACAGCATTCTCCACACCTGATGGGCATTATCAGTTTACTGTTATGCCCTTTGGTTTAAAGAATGCCCCTGCCACCTTCCAAAGGTTGGTGAATCAAGTCCTTGCTGGCTTGGAGTCCTTTAGCACAGCTTATCTTGATGATATTGCTGTCTTTAGCTCCACCTGGCAGGATCACCTGGTCCACCTGAAGAAGGTTTTGAAGGCCCTGCAATCTGCAGGCCTCTCTATCAAGGCATCCAAATGCCAGATAGGGCAGGGAACTGTGGTTTACTTGGGCCACCCTGTAGGTGGAGGCCAAGTTCAGCCACTCCAGCCCAAGATCCAGACTATTCTGGACTGGGTAGCTCCAAAAACCCAGACTCAAGTCAGGGCATTCCTTGGCTTGACTGGGTATTACAGGAGGTTTGTGAAGGGATATGGATCCATTGTGACAGCCCTCACTGAACTCACCTCCAAGAAAATGCCCAAGAAAGTGAACTGGACTGTGGAATGCCAACAGGCCTTTGACACTCTGAAACAAGCAATGTGCTCAGCACCAGTTCTAAAAGCTCCAGATTATTCTAAGCAGTTCAGACTGATGCCTCTGAACATGGGATAGGGGCAGTTTTGTCCCAAACAAATGATGATGGCCTTGACCAGCCTGTTGCTTTCATTAGCAGGAGGTTACTCCCCAGGGAGCAGCGTTGGAGTGCCATTGAGAGGGAGGCCTTTGCTGTGGTTTGGTCCCTGAAGAAGCTGAGACCATACCTCTTTGGGACTCACTTCCTAGTTCAAACTGACCACAGACCTCTCAAATGGCTGATGCAAATGAAAGGTGAAAATCCTAAACTGTTGAGGTGGTCCATCTCCCTACAGGGAATGGACTTTATAGTGGAACACAGACCTGGGACTGCCCATGCCAATGCAGATGGCCTTTCCAGGTTCTTCCACTTAGAAAATGAAGACTCTCTTGGGAAAGGTTAGTCTCATCCTCTTTCGTTTGGGGGGGGGTTGTGTAAGGAAATGCCTCCTTGGCATGGTTGCCCCCTGGCTTTTTGCCTTTGCTGATGCTATGTTTACAATTGAAAGTGTGCTGAGGCCTGCTAACCAGGCCCCAGCACCAGTGTTCTTTCCCTAACCTGTACTTTTGTATCCACAATTGGCAGACCCTGGCATCCAGATAAGTCCCTTGTAACTGGTACTTCTAGTACCAAGGGCCCTGATGCCAAGGAAGGTCTCTAAGGGCTGCAGCATGTCTTATGCCACCCTGGAGGCCTCTCACTCAGCACAGACACACTGCTTGCCAGCTTGTGTGTGCTAGTGAGGACAAAACGAGTAAGTCGACATGGCACTCCCCTCAGGGTGCCATGCCAGCCTCTCACTGCCTATGCAGTATAGGTAAGACACCCCTCTAGCAGGCCTTACAGCCCTAAGGCAGGGTGCACTATACCATAGGTGAGGGTACCAGTGCGTGAGCATGGTACCCCTACAGTGTCTAAACAAAACCTTAGACATTGTAAGTGCAGGGTAGCCATAAGAGTATATGGTCTGGGAGTCTGTCAAACACGAACTCCACAGCACCATAATGGCTACACTGAAAACTGGGAAGTTTGGTATCAAACTTCTCAGCACAATAAATGCACACTGATGCCAGTGTACATTTTATTGTAAAATACACCACAGAGGGCACCTTAGAGGTGCCCCCTGAAACTTAACCGACTGTCTGTGTGGGCTGACTAGTTCCAGCAGCCTGCCACACCAGAGACATGTTGCTGGCCCCATGGGGAGAGTGCCTTTGTCACTCTGAGGCCAGTAACAAAGCCTGCACTGGGTGGAGATGCTAACACCTCCCCCAGGCAGGAGCTGTGACACCTGGCGGTGAGCCTCAAAGGCTCACCCCTTTGTCACAGCCCAGCAGGGCACTCCAGCTTAGTGGAGTTGCCCGCCCCCTCCGGCCACGGCCCCCACTTTTGGCGGCAAGGCTGGAGGGAACAAAGAAAGCAACAAGGAGGAGTCACTGGCCAGTCAGGACAGCCCCTAAGGTGTCCTGAGCTGAGGTGACTCTAACTTTTAGAAATCCTCCATCTTGCAGATGGAGGATTCCCCCAATAGGGTTAGGATTGTGACCCCCTCCCCTTGGGAGGAGGCACAAAGAGGGTGTACCCACCCTCCGGGCTAGTAGCCATTGGCTACTAACCCCCCAGACCTAAACACGCCCTTAAATTTAGTATTTAAGGGCTACCCTGAACCCTAGAAAATTAGATTCCTGCAACTACAAGAAGAAGGACTGCCTAGCTGAAAACCCCGGCAGAGGAAGACCAGAAGACGACAACTGCCTTGGCTCCAGAAACTCACCGGCCTGTCTCCTGCCTTCCAAAGATCCTGCTCCAGCAACGCCTTCCAAAGGGACCAGCGACCTCGACATCCTCTGAGGACTGCCCCTGCTTCGAAAAGACAAGAAACTCCCGAGGACAGCGGACCTGCTCCAAGAAAAGCTGCAACTTTGTTTCCAGCAGCTTTAAAGAACCCTGCAAGCTCCCCGCAAGAAGCGTGAGACTTGCAACACTGCACCCGGCGACCCCGACTCGGCTGGTGGAGATCCAACACCTCAGGAGGGACCCCAGGACTACTCTAAGACTGTGAGTACCAAAACCTGTCCCCCCTGAGCCCCCACAGCGCCGCCTGCAGAGGGAATCCCGAGGCTTCCCCTGACCGCGACTCTTTGAATCCTAAGTCCCGACGCCTGGGAGAGACCCTGCACCCGCAGCCCCCAGGACCTGAAGGACCGGACTTTCACTGGAGAAGTGACCCCCAGGAATCCCTCTCCCTTGCCCAAGTGGAGGTTTCCCCGAGGAACCCCCCCCTTTGCCTGCCTGCAGCGCTGAAGAGATCCCGAGATCTCTCATAGACTAACATTGCGAACCCGACGCTTGTTTCTACACTGCACCCGGCCGCCCCCGCGCCGCTGAGGGTGAAATTTCTGTGTGGGCTTGAGTCCCCCCCAGTGCCCTACAAAACCCCCCTGGTCTGCCCTCCGAAGACGCGGGTACTTACCTGCAAGCAGACCGGAACCGGGGCACCCCCTTCTCTCCGTTCTAGCCTATGTGTTTTGGGCACCACTTCGAACTCTGCACCTGACCGGCCCTGAGCTGCTGGTGTGGTGACTTTGGGGTTGCTCTGAACCCCCAACGGTGGGCTACCTTGGACCAAGAACAGAACCCTGTAAGTGTCTTACTTACCTGGTAAAACTAACAAAAACTTACCTCCCCCAGGAACTGTGAAAATTGCACTGTGTCCACTTTTAAAGTAGCTATTTGTCAATAACTTGAAAAGTATACATGCAATTGAAATGATTCAAAGTTCCTAATGTATTTACCTGCAATACCTTTCAAATGAGATATTACATGTAGAATTTGAACCTGTGGTTCTTAAAATAAACTAAGAAAAGATATTTTTCTATACAAAAACCTATTGGCTGGATTTGTCTCTGAGTGTGTGTACCTCATTTATTGTCTATGTGTATGTACAACAAGTGCTTAACACTACTCCTTGGATAAGCCTACTGCTCGACCACACTACCACAAAATAGAGCATTAGTATTATCTATTTTTACCACTATTTTACCTCTAAGGGGAACCCTTGGACTCTGTGCATGCTATTCCTTACTTTGAAATAGCACATACAGAGCCAACTTCCTACATTGGTGGATCAGCGGTGGGGTACAAGACTTTGCATTTGCTGGACTACTCAGCCAATACCTGATCACACGACAAATTCCAAAATTGTCATTAGAAATTGATTTTTGCAATTTGAAAAGTTTTCTAAATTCTTAAAAGACCTGCTAGGGCCTTGTGTTAGATCCTGTTTAGCATTTCTTTTAGAGTTTAAAAGTTTGTAAAAGTTTGAATTAGATTCTAGAACCAGTTGTAGATTCTTAAAAAGTATTCCAACTTTTAGAAGCAAAATGTCTAGCACAGATATGACTGTGGTGGAACTCAACACCACACCTTACCTCCATCTTAAGATGAGGGAGCTAAGGTCACTCTGTAAACTAAAGAAAATAACAATGGGCCCCAAACCTACCAAAATACAGCTCCAGGAGCTTTTGGCAGAGTTTGAAAAGGCCAACCCCTCTGAGGGTGGCAACTCAGAGGAAGAGGATAGTGACTTGGAGGACAATTCCCCCCTACCAATCCTATCTAGGGAGAACAGGGTCCCTCAAACCCTGACTCCAAAAATAATAGTCAGAGATGCTGGTTCCCTCACAGGAGAGACCAACACCTCTGAAATCACTGAGGATAGCCCCAGTGAAGAGGACATCCAGTTAGCCAGGATGGCCAAAAGATTGGCTTTGGAAAGACAGATCCTAGCCATAGAGAGGGAAAGACAAGAGATGGGCCTAGGACCCATCAATGGTGGCAGCAACATAAATAGGGTCAGAGATTCTCCTGACATGTTGAAAATCCCTAAAGGGATTGTAACTAAATATGAAGATGGTGATGACATCACCAAATGGTTCACAGCTTTTGAAAGGCCTTGTGTAACCAGAAAAGTGAACAGATCTCACTGGGGTGCTCTCCTTTGGGAAATGTTCACAGGAAAGTGTAGGGATAGACTCCTCACACTCTCTGGACAAGATGCAGAATCTTATGACCTCATGAAGGGTACCCTGATTGAGGGCTTTGGATTCTCCACTGAGGAGTATAGGATTAGATTCAGGGGGGCTCAAAAATCCTCGAGCCAGACCTGGGTTGACTTTGTAGACTACTCAGTGAAAACACTAGATGGTTGGATTCAAGGCAGTGGTGTAAGTAATTATGATGGGCTGTACAATTTATTTGTGAAAGAACACCTGTTAAGTAATTGTTTCAATGATAAACTGCATCAGCATCTGGTAGACCTAGGACCAATTTCTCCCCAAGAATTGGGAAAGAAGGCGGACCATTGGGTCAAGACAAGGGTGTCCAAGACTTCAACAGGGGGTGACCAAAAGAAAGGGGTCACAAAGACTCCCCAGGGGAAGGGTGATGAGACAACCAAAACTAAAAATAGTAAAGAGTCTTCTACAGGCCCCCAAAAACCTGCACAGGAGGGTGGGCCCAGAGCCTCTTCACAAAACAATGGGTACAAGGGTAAAAACTTTGATCCCAAAAAGGCCTGGTGTCATAGCTGTAAACAGCATGGACACCAAACTGGAGACAAGGCCTGTCCCAAGAAAGGTTCCACTCCAAACTCCCATCCAGGTAACACTGGTATGGCTAGTCTCCAAGTGGGATCAACAGTGTGCCCAGAGCAAATCAGGGTCCACACTGAAGCTACTCTAGTTTCTGAGGGTGGGGTGGATTTAGCCACACTAGCTGTCTGGCCGCCTAACATGCAAAAATACAGACAGCAACTCTTAATTAATGGGACTAGAATAGAGGGCCTGAGGGATACAGGTGCCAGTGTCACCATGGTGACAGAGAAACTGGTTTCCCCTGGCCAATACCTGACTGGAAAAACTTACACAGTCACCAACGCTGACAATCAGAGAAAAGTACATCCCATGGCAATGGTTACTTTAGAATGGGGAGGGGTCAATGGCCTGAAACAGGTGGTGGTCTCCTCAAATATCCCAGTGGACTGTCTGCTTGGAAATGACCTGGAGTCCTCAGCATGGGCTGAGGTAGAACTAAAAACCCATGCAGCAATGCTGGGTATCCCTGAACTGGTGTGTGTGAAAACAAGAGCACAATGCAAGGCACAGGGTGAACAAGTAGAGCTGGAGTCTGGAAGAATGGCCCAGCCTACCAAGAGAACAGGAAAGTCAGTTGGGAAACCAACTGCAACACAGCAAAAGAAAGGGAACCTCTCTTCTCAGGAAGAAGTTCTGCCCTCTGAGGGAACTGAGCCTTTGGAGCTTGAACCTTATCAGGTTGAGCTCTTAGGCCCAGGGGGACCCTCAAGGGAGGAGCTGTGTAAGGGACAAGAAACCTGTCCCTCTCTTGAAGGCCTTAGGCAGCAAGCTGCTGAAGAGTCCAAGGGCAAGAAAAATGGAACACATAGGGTCTATTGGGAAGATGGACTCCTGTACACTGAGGCCAGAGACCCCAAACCTGGTGCCACTAGGAGAGTGGTAGTGCCTCAGCTGTTCAGGGAGTTCATCCTAACATTGGCCCATGACATTCCCCTTGCTGGACATTTGGGACAAACCAAGACGTGGGAGAGGTTAGTCAACCACTTCTACTGGCCCAATATGTCCAACATGGTTAAGGAGTTTTGCCTCTCCTGCCCCACCTGTCAAGCCAGTGGTAAGACAGGTGGGCACCCAAAGGCCCCCCTCATTCCACTTCCAGTGGTGGGGGTCCCCTTTGAAAGAGTGGGTGTGGACATAGTTGGTCCACTGGAACCTCCCACAGCCTCAGGAAATACGTATATCCTGGTAGTAGTGGATCATGCTACCAGGTATCCTGAAGCTATTCCCCTTAGGTCGACTACTGCCTCTGCAGTAGCCAAGGCCCTCATTGGTATCTTTACCAGAGTGGGTTTCCCTAAGGAGGTGGTGTCTGACAGAGGTACCAACTTCATGTCAGCATACCTGAAACATATGTGGAATGAGTGTGGAGTGACTTACAAATTCACTACACCATACCATCCACAAACTAATGGCTTAGTTGAGAGATTCAACAAGACATTAAAGGGCATGATCATGGGGCTCCCAGAAAAGCTCAAAAGGAGATGGGATGTCCTCTTGCCATGTCTGCTTTTCGCTTGCAGAGAGGTACCACAGAAGGGAGTAGGATTCTCACCCTTTGAACTTCTGTTTGGTCATCCTGTAAGGGGACCACTTGCTCTTGTTAAAGAAGGCTGGGAGAGACCTCTCCATGAGCCTAAACAAGACATAGTGGACTATGTACTTGGCCTTCGCTCTAGAATGGCAGAGTACATGGAAAAGGCAACCAAAAACCTTGAGGCCAGCCAACAGCTCCAGAAGTTTTGGTATGACCAAAAGGCTGCACTGGTTGAGTTCCAACCAGGGCAGAAAGTCTGGGTTCTGGAGCCTGTGGCTCCCAGGGCACTCCAGGACAAATGGAGTGGCCCTTACCCAGTGCTAGAAAGGAAGAGTCAGGTCACCTACCTGGTGGACCTGGGCACAAGCAGGAGCCCCAAGAGGGTGATCCATGTGAACCGCCTTAAGCTCTTCCATGACAGGGCTGATGTGAATCTGTTGATGGTAACAGATGAGGATCAGGAGGCAGAGAGTGAACCTCTCCCTGATCTTCTGTCATCAGACCCAAAAGATGGCACAGTAGATGGAGTGATCTACTCAGACACCCTCTCTGGCCAACAGCAAGCTGATTGTAGGAAAGTCCTACAACAGTTTCCTGAACTCTTCTCCTTAACCCCTGGTCAGACACACCTGTGTACCCATGATGTGGACACAGGAGACAGCATGCCTGTCAAAAACAAAATCTTTAGACAGTCTGACCATGTTAAGGAAAGCATCAAGGTGGAAGTCCACAAGATGCTGGAATTGGGAGTAATTGAGCGCTCTGACAGCCCCTGGGCTAGCCCAGTGGTCTTAGTCCCCAAACCTCACACCAAAGATGGAAAGAAAGAGATGAGGTTTTGTGTGGACTACAGAGGGCTCAATTCTGTCACCAAGACAGATGCTCATCCAATTCCAAGAGCTGATGAGCTCATAGACAAATTAGGTGCTGCCAAATTCTTAAGTACCTTTGACTTGACAGCAGGGTACTGGCAAATAAAAATGGCACCTGGAGCAAAAGAGAAAACAGCATTCTCCACACCTGATGGGCATTATCAGTTTACTGTTATGCCCTTTGGTTTAAAGAATGCCCCTGCCACCTTCCAAAGGTTGGTGAATCAAGTCCTTGCTGGCTTGGAGTCCTTTAGCACAGCTTATCTTGATGATATTGCTGTCTTTAGCTCCACCTGGCAGGATCACCTGGTCCACCTGAAGAAGGTTTTGAAGGCCCTGCAATCTGCAGGCCTCTCTATCAAGGCATCCAAATGCCAGATAGGGCAGGGAACTGTGGTTTACTTGGGCCACCCTGTAGGTGGAGGCCAAGTTCAGCCACTCCAGCCCAAGATCCAGACTATTCTGGACTGGGTAGCTCCAAAAACCCAGACTCAAGTCAGGGCATTCCTTGGCTTGACTAGGTATTACAGGAGGTTTGTGAAGGGATATGGATCCATTGTGACAGCCCTCACTGAACTCACCTCCAAGAAAATGCCCAAGAAAGTGAACTGGACTGTGGAATGCCAACAGGCCTTTGACACTCTGAAACAAGCAATGTGCTCAGCACCAGTTCTAAAAGCTCCAGATTATTCTAAGCAGTTCATTGTGCAGACTGATGCCTCTGAACATGGGATAGGGGCAGTTTTGTCCCAAACAAATGATGATGGCCTTGACCAGCCTGTTGCTTTCATTAGCAGGAGGTTACTCCCCAGGGAGCAGCGTTGGAGTGCCATTGAGAGGGAGGCCTTTGCTGTGGTTTGGTCCCTGAAGAAGCTGAGACCATACCTCTTTGGGACTCACTTCCTAGTTCAAACTGACCACAGACCTCTCAAATGGCTGATGCAAATGAAAGGTGAAAATCCTAAACTGTTGAGGTGGTCCATCTCCCTACAGGGAATGGACTTTATAGTGGAACACAGACCTGGGACTGCCCATGCCAATGCAGATGGCCTTTCCAGGTTCTTCCACTTAGAAAATGAAGACTCTCTTGGGAAAGGTTAGTCTCATCCTCTTTCGTTTGGGGGGGGGGTTGTGTAAGGAAATGCCTCCTTGGCATGGTTGCCCCCTGACTTTTTGCCTTTGCTGATGCTATGTTTACAATTGAAAGTGTGCTGAGGCCTGCTAACCAGGCCCCAGCACCAGTGTTCTTTCCTTAACCTGTACTTTTGTATCCACAATTGGCAGACCCTGGCATCCAGATAAGTCCCTTGTAACTGGTACTTCTAGTACCAAGGGCCCTGATGCCAAGGAAGGTCTCTAAGGGCTGCAGCATGTCTTATGCCACCCTGGAGGCCTCTCACTCAGCACAGACACACTGCTTGCCAGCTTGTGTGTGCTAGTGAGGACAAAACGAGTAAGTCGACATGGCACTCCCCTCAGGGTGCCATGCCAGCCTCTCACTGCCTATGCAGTATAGGTAAGACACCCCTCTAGCAGGCCTTACAGCCCTAAGGCAGGGTGCACTATACCATAGGTGAGGGTACCAGTGCGTGAGCATGGTACCCCTACAGTGTCTAAACAAAACCTTAGACATTGTAAGTGCAGGGTAGCCATAAGAGTATATGGTCTGGGAGTCTGTCAAACACGAACTCCACAGCACCATAATGGCTACACTGAAAACTGGGAAGTTTGGTATCAAACTTCTCAGCACAATAAATGCACACTGATGCCAGTGTACATTTTATTGTAAAATACACCACAGAGGGCACCTTAGAGGTGCCCCCTGAAACTTAACCGACTGTCTGTGTGGGCTGACTAGTTCCAGCAGCCTGCCACACCAGAGACATGTTGCTGGCCCCATGGGGAGAGTGCCTTTGTCACTCTGAGGCCAGTAACAAAGCCTGCACTGGGTGGAGATGCTAACACCTCCCCCAGGCAGGAGCTGTGACACCTGGCGGTGAGCCTCAAAGGCTCACCCCTTTGTCACAGCCCAGCAGGGCACTCCAGCTTAGTGGAGTTGCCCGCCCCCTCCGGCCACGGCCCCCACTTTTGGCGGCAAGGCTGGAGGGAACAAAGAAAGCAACAAGGAGGAGTCACTGGCCAGTCAGGACAGCCCCTAAGGTGTCCTGAGCTGAGGTGACTCTAACTTTTAGAAATCCTCCATCTTGCAGATGGAGGATTCCCCCAATAGGGTTAGGATTGTGACCCCCTCCCCTTGGGAGGAGGCACAAAGAGGGTGTACCCACCCTCCGGGCTAGTAGCCATTGGCTACTAACCCCCCAGACCTAAACACGCCCTTAAATTTAGTATTTAAGGGCTACCCTGAACCCTAGAAAATTAGATTCCTGCAACTACAAGAAGAAGGACTGCCTAGCTGAAAACCCCTGCAGAGGAAGACCAGAAGACGACAACTGCCTTGGCTCCAGAAACTCACCGGCCTGTCTCCTGCCTTCCAAAGATCCTGCTCCAGCAACGCCTTCCAAAGGGACCAGCGACCTCGACATCCTCTGAGGACTGCCCCTGCTTCGAAAAGACAAGAAACTCCTGAGGACAGCGGACCTGCTCCAAGAAAAGCTGCAACTTTGTTTCCAGCAGCTTTAAAGAACCCTGCAAGCTCCCCGCAAGAAGCGTGAGACTTGCAACACTGCACCCGGCGACCCCGACTCGGCTGGTGGAGATCCAACACCTCAGGAGGGACCCCAGGACTACTCTAAGACTGTGAGTACCAAAACCTGTCCCCCCTGAGCCCCCACAGCGCCGCCTGCAGAGGGAATCCCGAGGCTTCCCCTGACCGCGACTCTTTGAATCCTAAGTCCCGACGCCTGGGAGAGACCCTGCACCCGCAGCCCCCAGGACCTGAAGGACCGGACTTTCACTGGAGAAGTGACCCCCAGGAATCCCTCTCCCTTGCCCAAGTGGAGGTTTCCCCGAGGAACCCCCCCCTTTGCCTGCCTGCAGCGCTGAAGAGATCCCGAGATCTCTCATAGACTAACATTGCGAACCCGACGCTTGTTTCTACACTGCACCCGGCCGCCCCCGCGCCGCTGAGGGTGAAATTTCTGTGTGGGCTTGAGTCCCCCCCAGTGCCCTACAAAACCCCCCTGGTCTGCCCTCCGAAGACGCGGGTACTTACCTGCAAGCAGACCGGAACCGGGGCACCCCCTTCTCTCCGTTCTAGCCTATGTGTTTTGGGCACCACTTCGAACTCTGCACCTGACCGGCCCTGAGCTGCTGGTGTGGTGACTTTGGGGTTGCTCTGAACCCCCAACGGTGGGCTACCTTGGACCAAGAACAGAACCCTGTAAGTGTCTTACTTACCTGGTAAAACTAACAAAAACTTACCTCCCCCAGGAACTGTGAAAATTGCACTGTGTCCACTTTTAAAGTAGCTATTTGTCAATAACTTGAAAAGTATACATGCAATTGAAATGATTCAAAGTTCCTAATGTACTTACCTGCAATACCTTTCAAATGAGATATTACATGTAGAATTTGAACCTGTGGTTCTTAAAATAAACTAAGAAAAGATATTTTTCTATACAAAAACCTATTGGCTGGATTTGTCTCTGAGTGTGTGTACCTCATTTATTGTCTATGTGTATGTACAACAAGTGCTTAACACTACTCCTTGGATAAGCCTACTGCTCGACCACACTACCACAAAATAGAGCATTAGTATTATCTATTTTTACCACTATTTTACCTCTAAGGGGAACCCTTGGACTCTGTGCATGCTATTCCTTACTTTGAAATAGCACATTCAGAGCCAACTTCCTACACATCCCCAAGCTTGTTTCCTGCTTATTTTGGAGACGCGTTCTTGATGTACGGAAATATGATCACATCCCAACCAAACAAAAAAACACATAGGGCCAGATGTAGGAAATCCATGAATTGCGACTCGCTATGGGGTCGCAAAGACCCACCTCATCAATATTCATGAGGTGGGTCGCTTTTTGCGACCCCATAGCGAGTCCCTGCACTCACAGGGATGGTGGCCTGCTGTAGTCAGCAGACCTCCATGTCTGTGACTGCTTTTTAAATAAAGCAGTTTTTTTTTTCATTTTGCAGCCCGTTTTCCTTAAAGGAAAACCAGTTGCAAAATGAAAAAAATACCGAAACCATTTGGTTTCGTTTTTTTCAGAGTAGGCAGTGGTCCATAGGAATATATTACATAAAAATATTTTTTTCGATATTAACAAAGGGGAAGGGGTCCCATGGGGACCCCTTCCCTTTTGCGAATGTGTTACCACCAGTGTGACATTGGTGGTAACTGCGAGTTGGTTTGCGACCGCATTCGCGGTCACAAAGCAACTCTGAATTGCGATGCGAGTCGCAAATAGGAAGGGAACACCCCTTCCTATTTGCGAGTCGCATTCCCAAATTGCGAGTCGGTACCGACTCGCAATTTGGGAATGAGCATCGCGGGAGGCCGTTTGCATGGTGCAAACTGCGTTTTTCGCAGTTTGCGCCATGCAAACGGCTTGCTACATCTGGCCCTTACTTCTCTAAAGTATAGAGCATCCTAACGTCTTGCTCATGGCCAAGACAAGCAAGTGTGTTTTCTCTGCAGTTCCACCTTGAAAACGTATTTGTAATCCTCATTGGAGGTGTTTGCATCCTTGCTCTTTCAACCGTAATATCTTATGTAGTGGTAGAGCATGTAAAATCGCCTAGATGCCCCGTCCCATACACATCAGTGGTGTGCAACATTTTCCCACACTTTTCTGAGGGTGATGGACAGCTTAGTAAAAGGCATACCGAAGAGCATTTCCCACTGATTTTTGGAGACACATTCTTAATGCACGGAAATATGATCACATCTCCACCAAATGAAGAAGCACTTACTACAGTAAAGTTCAAAGACTCCTAACATCTTGCACATGGCCAAAGCAAAGCAGGTGTGTTTTCCATGCAGTTCCACCGTAAAAAGTTATCTGTAATCCTAAATGGAGGTATTTGCATCTTTGCTCTTTCGAGTGTGATATTTTATGTAGTGATACAACGAGCATGTAAAATGGCCTAGAGGCCCCGCCCGTTTCACCCCGCCCAATATACATTTCTGTATGTAAGGTCTTTCTGCCTTTTTCCAGATTTATGGCCAGCTTACTAATAGGACCCTGCCGAACCTCTACGCACAATGTGATCATATTCTTGTGCATGGCCAAGGCAAAGCATGTGTGTTTTCTCTGCAGTTCTGCCTTAAAAAGTTATCTGTGGCATGAAGTTAGGTACTTACAGGGGTATGCCACAGAGCCTGGCCTTAGGCCAGGCTGCCCTGCGGCCAACCCCCGCTGCACACGATCAAAGACCGTGTGTGGCTCGGGGTTGGGAGGTTATAAGGGATAGGCCACAGGGCCTGACCATAGGCCAGGCCCTGCGGCCAACCCCGCCATGCATGGCACAGATTTGGGTGATTATAGGTGGTTGGGTGCAGATCCTGGCTGCAGGACAGGCCCTGCGGCCAACCCCCACTCCACAGGGCCAAAGGCTGTGCATGGCATTTCGTTGGGTGCTTATAGGGGGTTTGCTGCAGAGCTTGGTGCCAATTCCCACTGAGCACTGCCATCAGCCATGTGCGGCAGAGGTTGGATTAACGTAAAGTAATCAAGCTTGCTTAACGTTAAAAAAAAACATAGAAATTCACTGACAAAATCAAAGGTTACAGAGATGTTATAGTTATGAAATAAAATATAAAAAATATATATTCACTAAAAACCCCAAAGGTTACAGGGACATTATAGTTAGGAAATAGAATTTTTTTAAACATAGAAATTCACTTTACATCACTCATGACATGGTCGGTTACATCACTGATGACATCTCAAATTACATCACTGATGACATCATCCAGTGAGAGTAAGTGTTTCAAAAAGCATTCTTAGAGTTAAAGATCGATACTAAGCTACGGCATAAATTAAATTACTATTCTTGCTGAACTACTGAAAAGTGATACTATTTCTAACATATGTCATCTGAGTGGCTGTGTGAATGTCTGAATCTGTGTGTGAGCGGCTGTATGGGTGTGTGAGTTGCTGTGTCAGTAGCTGTTTTGGTGACTGAGAGGGTGTGTGTGTATAAGTGGTATTCTGTTCCAGGTCTTCGTCATGTTCTATGCCTTGCTTGTTAAGAACATTTTATTTTGGAGTTTATGAGGACTCAATGAAATGGCTTTACTTCCTTAAATTGAACATTTTTTTAACCTGGTGTTATCTTTAAAGAGACTCACTTTAAATATTTCAAGAAGGACGATATCAGAAATATTCAAATATGCAACTATATATTTTATTGCAAAATTGAAGGTGGAATGTAAAGACTAGGAATTTACCTCTTTCTCTGACTAGTTGACATTGCAGTCCTGTCAACACAAAACAGCCAATACAACAAATTATCTACATCATTCATGCCCTTTTACGTGCAAATAAAATAAATACCAGCTTTATACCTGTATGTCTGGCAGTGCCACCATTTAGTGCAAGAAAAAGGTACACTCCATCCAATTTCTGGTGAGCTCATGTCACATAAAAATAGAGAATTCAGCTATGTAGTAGCACACGAGGATGGCTAGAAGCAGGAAGCTTTTTACTTAAAGTCTCACCAAGCCAAGCCTACTTTCATTAAGGCTGGCAATCTTAATGCAAAGTACTGCTCCCAGGTGAGAATGGCTATAAGAGGCTATGACAGAAGGATGAAGCTAGCAGTGGATGAGAAATGACAGTCCTAAGGAGGAGTGTTATTGGATAAAGCAGGATTCTCTGATGTGTAGATCGTGTGATACAGGTACTCCTGCTACATGGAAGTAGCTCTCCTGTGTGCAGCCCAGCCTACTAAATTAGGAGCTTTTGATAGGTTGAATTAATACATGTACATCAACATTGAAAAGTGAAAATGTGATCATTTTCAGAAATTATAACCTGATATTTGGAAAAAATGCAGAACTTTCAAAATATATTTACAGCCGATATCTCAGACATGAATCACGCAGCATTGGTGAGAAATATTACAAATATTTGTATCATTTTTTTACATTACTGTGTGGCAACTGTGCCTGATACACTAAGGTGATCTCTGCTGGTAATCTTGCTTGTGGTTGTCATAATAGTGTTTGATTTGGTTCACTATGATAACACTTTTAATGTTAGTAGCTCAGGATGATTTCATTGACTATAAGTAAGTCTTATTATTACAGAAAAGTTTGGAGACCCCTAGCCTACAGAGTACTGATGTAACACTCAGTGTTTAATTTGCAAAGGTGCTTCCAGGTGGTGGGGACCAGCACTCGTTTTTGGGATTTGGACTTATTTTTCATCATCAGACTTTGACTCAGAGCAAGAAAGACAAGGGTGGCAATGGGAAAAAGAAGAATGGAAAGAATGATATGAAAATTAGGAGAAAGCAGGTTTGAAAAAGAACCTGCAACCATGAGTTAAAGGCACAACAAGTGTAGGATGCTGAAAGAACGAGGCATAATCTTGGACCAAAATTGGCACTGACTACAGTCTACTAAAAATCATTTAGTCCACTGGACTTATTAAGTTTACAAATTAAGTACTTCTAACACCCGGCCAACAGATGGGTGACTGAAGAAGGTTATACTTACTATAGGCATTAAGAGCATACTTCAGACAATGACCAAACCAGCTGCCCATGTGACACAGAATGGTTATGGATGATGTAGCAGGAGTAGGAGTACAAATCGTGCCACTGGTTTAAAGTGTACCCACAGGGAGGAGTGTAACTGAGCCCTCCATCTAAGGCAGCTGGGGTCCGCGGGGGAACACAGAGGTCATCTCATTATCAAGTCCATGCTGTTCAGTTGTACAGCAGGTGTGTATGATTTTTTGGTGGATATGGGTGTTGAATCGAGCAAAAGAAAGCATTGCAGAGGCAACATTGAGGAGATGAGATAAGTTAGTATGGCTGCCATCTTGTGGGAAATCATTCTTATGACTTTAAAAGCTACGCTTAATTTTAAACAATCGCCTTTGCCTTCTATTGTGCCTAATGTCTTGCCTGCAGGACAGGATTCCTTTCACACAGGCTGAAGAAACTTTCTGTCCTTCCAAGTGTGTTTGACAGCCACTGCAGTGCATCTTGCTGCAAACCGTAAAGGACTGGGGTCCCAAAGCTTTCAACAGTTTCATTGCCCACCTATCATTTGCTCTTTTAGCCAAACACAGATACAATGTCTACCAGCGAGTTTACTCTTTTGCACCTATCTCCTTACTCCCAATATTACCAAAACTTGAGAAAAATGCTAAATAGGGTTTGTTCTGCTTTTTCTTTTTCCACCTCTGTTGTATTTTTTCTTGCATGACCTCTTGTCCCAATGCAAATTGAATCCTCAATTGTCTAGGGGGAATTGACGAAGGAAAACATCACTGGTCGAAGGGATAAAAACACAGGCCTAACTACTGTAAAAGTGGAAGGAAATGGGAACAGGAAGGTTTAAAGCGGGGGTTTGGAAAGCTTACCATTTTCCCATTGACTTTGTACATGCAAATGTGTTCACCTTCACTTACCACTTGGCATGTAAAATCACCTGGATGCACACAATCTGAATCTCTCTCGCGCAACATTGATGTGCGACCATTGTTCTCACCATTGATGCCTGTACCTTTACACAATGATGGTGGACGTGCATAATGTTGTCTGTGTCTGTTAGTATGTCACTGAAATGGACTTGCTGTTTTCTCGCGAGCTTACCGTGAAACCTGGTGTGCGCTGTGCACGCTTCGTTTTCCACGCAACTTCGTGAAAATTAGGAGCATGCACTATTGAAAGTGTTGTGAAAGTCTAGCTTTCCGGAGAAAAATGCCCAAATTAAGACTTCTGGACCTTTTCATAATGTTTTAACTTTTTGCAAGACATACTCAAAGATCACAAAAAACTTTGAGACTTTTCACACCCTTTGCTTAAAGAACACTGCAGTAGGTAATCAAAATGGCATGAAGAACTATCGGCTACAGGAAGCTTTGCTTGAAGTGGTAAAGGGTAGAGCTTGTGAAATTATGCGTTAGAAAAACGTAAGGATCATAGATGACAAAAAGGAGCATAGTTTTATGACAGATTCTGTACGGGTCGGCTGCTATTTGAATAGTGCGCGATTTGATTTGGCAGTCTCAGGTAATCAAAAATAAATCTTAAATAAAAGATATAGAAATAAAGGTTCATTTGAGTACTTGGAGTCAGCTATCTTCCCCCATCGACCTGTTGAACAGCCATTCACAATCTCAGCGTACAGCATAGGGAAATGGTTCAGTTCACTCACCTTTGGTTCGTTTTTTGTGAACTGTCCCATTAAAATTAAACGTGATATTTACCTTGTTTACATTTCAATTTTTATTTCAAGCGTACGTGCCACGTTCAGACAGCATATGTTGTCCTTCTTTTTATTTTTATGGCATAGACTTCCAGTAAACAAAATAAAATCAAAAATAAACATTGCACCAACTTGCCATTGCCAAGCCTGTAAGCTTTGCCAATGCTTGTTAGAATCAGCAATTGCCCGGGTGCCCTTCGCCGTGCTCTCTAATGTGTCCAACGTGTATTTCCTCACTGCAGGCATACCCCTCCATGCTCAGAGGTGGGGCGTGCCTGTTCCTGTTCATTAATTCATTAATTAATCCGCACGTTCCTGGGAGAACAGGGGGCGAAATTAATTCTATAAGGTGCAATTTATAGGAACTTTTAGATCCTTAAAAGAGCCCCATAAAAAGACTGAATGCACGTTGAACCGTTTCCGATCAGAATCCCAAATGGCCATACCACTGAAAGAAACTTCCAGAGAAAAATGAAACACGATCACAAGCAGTTTCCCGCCACTTTGCAAGGAATTGCACCATGGAAGCTGTGGCTCGCGGTAGTTTTTTACGCTGTCTTTTCTCCCTCTGATAGACATCTTTGCAAAAGCAATAGATCCGCTAACAAGCTGCTTCTGCACTTTGTCTTCATTAGGGATTGCCAATATGAAGCACTGTCGCCGCCGTCTGCGGCACATTTAAGGTCACTCTTCAAACTTCCACGGCGCCCTTCCCCGGGGCAATCCCTACCCAAGGACACCTTCTGAGCTGACGCGGTGAGATGTAGGAATACAGAGGCCTGATCTGACAGCCGCGGCGGCTTCAGATGCCAGGCCCCGCTGGAGCCCGGCCCAGGGGTACGGATATCAATAACGCCAGACGAGCGCTTTCTTCGAGTCTCGTACTCTGTGATCGCAAAGTGCTGACTGAGAACCCTCTACCGGAAGTACAAAAGCCTTGACAAAAGCCAGATTTGCCTGTCCCCATCCCAAAGATGAGGAGGATAGTGGGCACGCGGCGCTGCTCACATCGGTGAATGACTTTGCAGTTGCAAGAGAGCGAGTGAACCAAGGAATTCAAAAAGTATTTTTTTTGCCTAGAAGTGATTAGCACTTTTGCCTACACTGACAGTGTGGACCACTGTAAGTGTGAAGGTATTCGATTTCGGAGCATGTTGCAAAAACAGGCGTATATTTTTACATGCCCTGCTGTCCCAGGACCATCGTTGTTGGTGCAATTGTCTGGAGCTGAGTGGTGGAGTTGTTTGATAGAAAAGCATGTAGCTTGTCAGATGCCAATATGGTAAATAAAAAAATACGATGTGCTAAACAAACACTGACAAAGTCGATAGGCCTGGCTTTCAGATAATGGGTGAAAACGTGAATAAACTCAACATGCCTGCATGTACACGAAGAGCTGGGCGAGCCAACAAATGAATGGGGAGAGCTAAACCGAAGTTAGGGTGACCAGATTTTGTAAAGCAAAAACTGGGACAGGCCAGAAATAAAAGTAGGACTTAGCCTTTAGCTTTATTTCTATATCTGGCCTGTCCCAGTTCACGAGTAGCCTTGTAAATCAATCTATCTATCTATCTATCTATCTATCTATCTATCTATCTATCTATCTATCTATCTATCTATCTATCTATCTATCTATCTATCTATCTATCTATCTATCTATCTCATATATGCGTACATAAATATGTGCATATATATGTATAACATATATACAAACACCCACAAGATGGATCCACATCTCCAGGTATACATACATCTTTTTTCTTTATTAACTCCAAAACAGATTTACACCAAATTATAAAAACAGATCTTTCTGGACTAAAATCTAACTTTTTGCCAAATATGGTGCAATTCTATTCAGCAGTACAGGCTGTAGTTATGTCTAAAATCCCTATGGGGAAATTGCATGGGAAAAAACATGTTTTGAGTCCCACCATTTTCTTGTCCCCCACTCGACAAATCACCCCAAAACTTTGCAGGCAGCCGCTGAAGTGCATGCCAAACTAGTTTTGGAAATTTTGTGAAGATTCTTCAAACTGTGCCAAAGTTTTTAGCAAAATAAAAGACCCTTTTTCTATTGAAACTAGGTCCTAACCTTCTCCCTCCCTCCCTCTCTCTCTTTCTCTCTCTCTCTCTCTCTCTCTCTATATATATATATATATATACACACACACTTACAAGGCTATCTTTACCAACGTTACATTTGCCATGGCAGGACCTCCGCCTTGCAACCCACTGCCCTCCTCTCCTGCCTACTCTGCCTGCCCTCTGCTGGGAGCGTGCAGCCGGTCTGTGCTGCCGAAAAGAAAAAAAACACCTATTTCAAACTTTAGAGGGCCCTACTGGAAAGAAGAGCACACATTTCTTTTCTGCTTTGAAGGATGACTTGACCTTTGTCCCAAAAAATGTGTTTCATTTTAAAGAAAACAGTGAAAGCTATTCAGTTATAATGGCATGTCTAGTATTTCAGGAAAATGGGATATAAGAACTGAAGTTTTGCTCTTTCTGCTGGGTCACCAGTGAATTTGTTTGCCTTTTGCTGAACTCTATTTCTGCTGACTATAGAGCACTTTGCCCTTTACCTATGTTAACCAGTGGTTAGCAGGGGTATGTACATACATATATATATCCCTTCTCCTCTCTTCCCCATTTCCCTCCTCTCGCCGTTTCCTGCATCCCACCAACCAGCGACCCACCTTCCCCCAGGACCAACTTAATGGAGGCCACAGCCTGGCAGCACCACTGGTATGCCAAAGTCTAGCCCGTCTGTGCCCGTCTACACCCATCTGCACCTGGACCGTGACCAGAGCTAGGAACCCTGCCCCTCCAGCCACCCACCGCTACTCCATCGAGGAGCTCAGAGCCATGAATCCTGGGTGCCACAACAATTGCTGCACCACATCCCCTTGTTCTACCAAAGGACTCTTTACCTGCCAAAACTGCAGCTTCTCCTGCAGCACTGAACCACCACTCCACACAGGACCACCCTTCACACCCACATGGAAGGCCACGGTCAGCCTGGAAACTCTTCGGTGTATCCTGCTCAACGCCCAATTCCTCTGCTCTGCAAACACGCCACAGTAATCTGAGACACCATCACCTCCCTCTCAACAGATGTTGCCTTCATCGCCGAAACCTGGCTAAACCCCTCCTTGAACCCAGACATCACCACCTCAACACCCGACAGCTACAAGATCATACACTGAGACGCACCAACAAACATGGCAGGGGCATCACCATCCTATTCAAGAGCACCATTCAGTGCATCACCACCAAGGACAACACCTCATCCGTCATGGAACACCTCAATTTTCAACTACAAACTGTCTCCAAAACTACCCTAAGAGGCACCCTCGTATACAGATCCCCAGGACCCTGACAAGCCTTCTTTGATCCCATCCCCAACATCATTGCACCACAAGCCATTGATTCCAACCACTCCATTCTACTCGGCAACATTAATTTCCACATCAACGACCCCAACAATGCCAACTCCACTACGGTCCTTGAGAACTTGAGCAGCAAAGGCCTCACCCAAATAGTCAACGTACCCACACACAAATCGGGACACACTCTCAACCCCCTCTTCACCTCCAGCGACAGAGTCAGATTCAGCCATCTCACAGAACTCTCCTGTCCATCCACAGCATTGTCCACTTCATCATCGCTGATGTCCAACACACCACCACTAGGAACCACAAAGCCGACTACTGCAACTGGAGCAGAATAACTGAATCACAGTGGATGGAGGCCATCAGCTCATCAAAACAAAAGGCCTCATCGGCCAGCCCATCCTGAATCTCTCCTCCTGGATCATCGAATGCACAGACTCTTTTGCCTCTTCTGAAACCAACCAGAACCAACAAAACCTTTACAAACACCAGCTGGTACACTCCGAAGCTCATAGCCACCAAGCGCAGCTGCTCCAAACTTGAAAAACAGTGGTGATCCACCAGGAATCCCTCCGATAGAACAGTCCACAAAGTAGCCCTCAGCAACTACCGCAGACCACTCAAGAGGCCAAGAAAGTGGCCATCAAGACCCACATCCACCCAGCATCCACCCGCACAAAATAACTTTTCAAAATAGTCAAAGAATACTCCAACCCAACAGCCACAGAGGACACCATGAATCCCTCTGAAGAACTTTACAACACGCTCTCAGACTATTTCCACAGCACGATCGCTTTTGACCCTCAACCCACAATCTCCAACCTCAGCTCTCTTGATCCCTCAGGGCACACCAACAGCACGATCTCCACTCAATCCACTGCACCAATCATGTCATCCATTCACTCCAGGGCACCCACTGGCCCATGCCCGACTATCTTTTCAACCTAAAAAAAAACCTCATCAGCACAGAGCTCACCAGCATCCTAAACACCTCCTTCACCTCTGCAGTTTTTCCAAACAAATGGAAAAATATGGAAATCAAACCCCCTCCTGAAAAAACCCTCCACCGAACCCAACAGACTCAAGAATTACCAACCCACCTCTTTACTCCCCCACCAAGCCAAAGTACTCGAGAAGGCCATCAATGAGCAGCTCACCAGCTACCTAGAAGAAAACAACTTACTGGACACCTCCCAATCAGGTTTTTGTTTCAACCACAGCACCAAGACCACACTCATCGCTGCCACTGACGACATTAGAGCACTCATCGACCGCAGGGAAACCACCACCCTGATCTTCCTCGACCTATCAGCCACTTTCAACCCAGTATACCACCACAGCCTCATCAACAGACTCCAAAGCATCAGAATACAAAATGACTCTCTCAAATGGATCACTTCCTTCATGACAGGACGCCCTCTGAGTGTCCAACTACCCCCCTTTTACCTCTGCACCCAAGAGCATAATTTGTGGCGTAATCCAAGGTTCATCCTTCAGCCCCACTTTGTTTAATACCTACATGACCCCTCGGGCCAACATCGTTAGATCCCATAGACTTCTCATCATCTCCTACACAGATGATACTCAACTGATCCACCCACTTTCTGAAGACCCCTCTACCACCAGAACCAACTTCTGCAACGCCATGACCACCGTAGCTGAATAAATGAAGACCGACTGCCTAAAGCTCAACTCCGACAAGACAGAAGTCCTTGTCTTCAGGATAAACAACTCCATTTGGGACCACAGCTGGTGACCAGTCGAACTTCGACCCACTCCGATGCCTACAGACCATGCTCGCAACCTTAGCATCATCCTCGACAGTGAGCTGTCCAAGAAGCGTCTGATCAAGCAGTTGCCTCCTCTTGCTTCTACACCCTCCCCATGCTCTGTAGAATCTTTAGATTAATCCCAGCCAACACCAGAAAAGCTGTCACACAGGCCCTTGTCACCACCTGCCTTGACTACGGCACGATCTCTATGTCGGCATATCCTCCCAGCTACTAAAGAGGCTCCAGCCAATACAGTACACCGCAGTCAGACTCATCTTGGACCTTCCCAGGCGCACCCACATCACCCCCCACCTCAGAAACCTCCACTGGCTCCCCGTCCATAAGAGATGTAATTTCAAGCTCTTCACACACCCCTACAAAGCTCTACACAATCAAGTACTGGACTACATCAACCACCGTCTACACTTCCACCAACCCACCAAACACCTATGCTCTTCCTCCCTGGCCCTCCCACACACACCCAGAATCCAGCACAGCCACACTGGTGGCCGTTCTTTTTTCTACATCACCACCAAGGCTTGGAATAACCTACCCCTCACCATCCGAATTGCACCCTCACTGGCAGACTTCAGGAAGAAACTCAAGACTTGGCTGTTCGACAGAGACATCACACCCCAGTGCCCAGATACCCCCAAGAATGACAGCGACGTGCTCTACAAATGACTTATTGATTGATAAAGTGCCTGTGCTCCTCCTTACAACGTGATGAAATTGGTACACAACTGCTTGACATATTTAACTTACCTATCCCTAGTGTATGATACTAATGTGTAACCAGAGCCTCTAAGTTAAATGTCACAAGTGGACTGCAACTCCCATGATGTGATCCACCATAGTGACAATGTAAACGTGACTGCTGGCATACCACCAGTAGCCTAGCTGTGCAGGTTTTAACTGCATATGCGACCAGTCAAAATAACCCCTTCTGACAGGCCTAAAATTCCTTTTAAAATATTTATACAACACCCCTAAATAGATCTTATTTCCCATATGGAGGAGGCATTGGCATTTAAAAGTGAGACATATAAATAAACATGTCCTTACATACAATGACTAGCCCCTCAAAGCTGTTTTCACTGTACTAGGGATGGCTGTTCCATAGGAACACACTAGGATGCAATATTCAGTACCAATACTGTATCTCGGGGATAGGACTAGCTAGAAAAGCAATAAAAAAAACATGTTAATATAGAAATCCAATTCCATAGCGAAGTCAGATTTTTTCTAAATATTACAAGAAAGTGACTTTTAGAAAGTTACCTTTGTTCCTGGAAGCTAAATCTACATTTTTCTTTCCCATTTCAGCCCTCCGGTAATAAACATTTTAATAGGCGTTGATGAGGTGTGAACTTTCTCCCAGGAAGAGTTTTGGAGTGATGGATCAGATTTATGAGGGCTGTATGCATGTACCAAATGATCATGTAAATTGCAGCGTTTCTTGAATGCAAACATGGGTTGGAAAAACAGCTGACACGATATGTTAATGTTTTAATGTACCTTACAATCAGATTGGAGAGCAGCATGACAAATTACCCCAGAAGACCACCATTAGGAAACAAGAATAATCAGGCGTCAACATTCCACAGAAAAGGACCTGAATGATGTTGGCAGGATCTGAGCGGACACAGTAGCATCTTCAACTCCTTACCTTTCCTATATACATAAGCACATGAGGTAGGATATCTGTGATTGCCAGGGGAATTACAGCAGGGCAGCCATCTTCAATGTGAACTTCAACTATTTAAACATAACCCATTTTTATTTTTATAATTGTAAATTAATCCTCAAACCTTAATGAAAATACAACATCCCGAAGGAAAAATTAGAAGCTATTGTGCTTACTTTTAAATGATGTGAAATTCCCTGTGAACGCTAATTGCAATATTGATGTAACGCCACTCAAGTAGTGTACGGGCAAGCAATATGTACAACAGTAGCAATGAAAATAAAACTCATTTGAAAACACAGGGACTGATTTTCAAAGGTAAACTTACACTTTTGTGGAAGTATACTACTTTTTGGGTATTCACAAACTGCAGGTTTAACTTCACTAATAGTAATTTTATGACTATAGAAACTCCACGTATGAAAAAGATAGGCCTCTCCTACACTACAATTGTTATTGTTTTGCATTTTTACCATATTACTGTTTCAGTACTGCATAAATAATTTACACATTGCAGCTAAGTTAAGCCTATCCGATTTGTGCCAAAGCTGCTAGGTGTTGAGCTCAGGTTAATTTAATGACTTTAGTCGTTCACTCTGGCAAGGAGTCGAATTATTAATTGAGTTGTGTTCTTACCCCACCCCTTAGCTGATAGCCAACGATTTTTACACTGAGGGCGCCATCTTGAAGCCAGGCATTAAACAAAAAGGCTTTCCAATAAAAAGTTCTTACGTTCAGAAGCAGTCAGAAAGGTTATAAACTCCACTTTGAGTTTGAGACTGCCTATCACCCACAGACTCCAGCTGGCAGATCTTGTTTTACATAACAAAGATGAAGACCAAATCTCCCAAGAGCCTGAACAGTTTTTGTTTCAAGATAGCATGGTACATAGGTTGAAAGGCCTAAAAGACCAAGGAACCGATGCACTTGCCAGATGAGGCCTAAAATGAAGCAGAGCCGTGAATGGTCTCTGCTTCCCTGTTCCATATTCTTGTTAAACTGAAGACGATACTGCTTACCTTTGGCAAAAAAACAGGAACCTATTCTTCCACTTCCAGTCTAGCCATTAAAGTCTAAAGAGTCAAGATACAGTGCTGTTGCACTGACCCAGAGGGGATGTAACAACAGTGCTGTTTTCCAGTAATTCAGCATGCATCCAGATGAATGCTCTGTGTACCTGCTTAGCTAGCATGTGCCTGCTCATTAGATGCCCAAAGTAATGTACATTGGTTTGGCTACAGCGTAGAGTGCAGATAAGCTTCTGGTATTGAATCTGGCCACTGACCTTGCTTTTGCATTTAAACAATAGACCAATGAGTGCCACACCAGGGTGAGCAACAAAAAATGATGTTGCAGCTTTGTGTGTGCTCACACTGGCTACAGCTTAGAGTCATGAGATGGTAATTGTCATGGATGCCAGACCAACATTCTATTCCATCACACAGTTCAACTCACAGATAAGTCCTCCAAGGGCTACCATGCCAGTCTCAACCTAAGGCCATCACTTAGATGTAGCAGACGAAAACTTTTATTCCTTTGCAACCATCCCAAAGCCACCACCCCCTTTTGTGTAGGACTGTAAAACTCTGCCAAGAAGCTCAAGCACATCATGAGCCAATGAAAAAGAGAATCTATTTGTCAAAGAAAATAGGAAAAACTAAAGTCGTTTTTAGGGCTACATTCCCTTTAATAACACTCCTTTAGGGTGAGATAAATTGTATCTTTAGAATTATAACAAACATTGGCAAAGTCAGTAGGTCTCACCTATGAGAGATATTGACTTTGGCAATATTTTTTAGCCATGCTGTACAGCAGTGCAGATGCTTTGCAATGTGGCTAAAACTAATTTTAAAACTATTTGTATTTATTTAAAAAGTACATTATCATGTGGGATGCATCCTACTTCCTTTTTTAATTATTATTATTATTGGTTTTAGCCAGAATGCTATGCAGCATTGCTACAAATCATTGCCAAAGTCAGTACTGCAGAGCTGTGCAGCATAAGCAAAAGGCAGCGGCAGAGCTAATAGTCTCAATGACAAGACCTATTGTCTTTGCCAGTGCTTGTTAGGTCTCAGCTCAACACCCCTGTGATTCTGAGCAAATCAGCTAACCTCCCCATGTGTAAAAACTAAAAAACATATGACATTTGGCAAAAGAATCCTATCACATAAAGAAAGCAATAGCACCCATGTCAGTGTCTTAGTTGAAATACATTTAGAAGCAGATAACATTTGTTGTCACAGTAAAAACAGATAACATCTATTGTCACAATAAACATAATTTAAAAGGAGAAACAGGCTTCTTTAAAGTGTTTGCGGTACAGTAAAACACAGCTACAAACAGGAAGAGGTTTAACAAGAACAACAGGTAAGAAGGAAATATAAAAGTAGTACCTCAAAAACGGCACAATCATTGGAAGGGCAGCAATCAGTAATTGGTCCATGCTCCAGCCAAAGGAAGCAGAAGCGAAGCCAGCCATAGTGGGTAAATTAGAAGGCAACAAATAAGAGTGACCTCGAACCCAACGAATGCTAAGCAATGGACGGGCTGCAAGCAGCTTGTTGTATTAAATATCTCTAGCAATCGAGAGTACATGCAGCACATGAGCTGTCACAGGCAAGACCTAAAGACGACAACAGGTTATCCATCCTGTAGTTAGGATAAACTTCACATTGTGATTGGTATCTAGAGATGATTCTTCCTTGGGGTGGGCAAAGTTGCAAGTCGTCGACCTTGTTTCTTAAAATTGTGTTTTTAACCTCTTCAGCAATGCGAATGAAGAAGCTGAGAAGGGTAAAGTACAAAATAGCAGCTAGAAAAGGAGTCCCATACGCCTACATCCTTGACGCAAAGCAGGGTCCACCACTCATGAAAGGATGGCGGGGGCATGCCACAGCTGTTGTGCTCCCATGCTGCCATTCAAAGGACAGCACGTAACACACAATTCCCTGCACCGTGATGTCCCATCCATGTTGGCGGTCATGTGGGTGACGTGAAAGTCAGGTAGGTGAAGTGAAATTAGGCTGGCTTCAAGCAGATATTTAACCTTTGTACTTATTTGCACATTTTTACCAAGTCGCAGGAAATCTTAGATTCTTGGTTTAGTCAATGGAAATCTGCCTCGTTTCTATTGGTCGATTAAAATCGGGAACAGGCACAGGCATGAGACTTTTGAACCAAGTAGATCACAATGAAAGAGTTTTATAAATACCATCACAATACATCACAATACGGTGCAATATATTACAAATGTATGCAGAAAGGACAAAAAATATTGATATCAAGACAGCAGATAACAGCGTTGAAGCACATGTAGGAAACTTAAATGAACTGATAGACAACAAGCGGATTGTCCTGCTTTGCACTTTAACAAGACGCACCCTTACCAACTGGATGCCAGAAATAAAATAATAAAATAATATACTTTCTGTGCCATACCCCTGATGTAATCATGGACAGCTGCTGAGATGCAAAGTCAAACAGAGTTATTTCCTTCAAAACAAAGTGGAACAGCTATTAATTACCAGTGAGTACAAATGTGCATTTAACCATGGAAACTTGTTGGCAAAAATCCAAATGACTTTCCTGCAAGGAGCTTGAAAAACAGCCTTTATAAACTCTTAAATTCCTCCAATGGTAACTTCACCATTAATCACCTTTATGACATCTTATATTTAGACTGTGAATAAATCCGAGGAACTAATCAGCCACTTTCCTGAGGAAATTGCCCAAAGCAAGACTGTTTGAAGGGGAGAGGAGGGATCGCAACCGCTTTTCTATTCAGACAAATCTCTTTTAATGTGTTTTTTCCCCCTTGAAGCCTTTTCTTCAGACATCGGAAAACACAGTCTTACAGGAAATAATACCAGCTTAATCTCCTGAAAAATGTCCTTCCTGCACTGAGGCACTCTTTCCAGCTAGTGAGCGCTACCCAGGGAAAATTAGCAGCAGGCTGGGCCAGAGCGAGCCATTCCGCGAAGTTATTAGCTCGACTTCCGGTGCATCTATTGGAACAGAGTCGGAGACACAAGTTCCCCCTTTAATGATGCTTTTTGTCTTCTGCCTTTTAATCTTCACATTTATGCTATTAAATCATATTTGGCTGACATTTATGTCTGTTTTTCATTTGCAGTTGCACTGTTATCTCACCATTTTCTTTCATCTACTGTCAACAATTATAATCGTGTATTTCGCTTCCATACACAGCACTTTGTGTGAACTGATTTTCCAAAAAAATGTAAATATCCTCCTTTAGGTTTACGCCTTCGTTTGCAGAGGATTTCCAAACTTTTCCAATTCTGAAAACATTCTCAAAACTGTTTAGGCGTGCAAGTTCTGTTTAATCTTACAAATACCCTTTTCTTACAACCTAAAAACCCCTTTTGCCATTGAAAAACATGGTTTTACAATTTAAAAGATGTACTGACATGCAGGTTTTCGTGCTGCTTCTAGAAGGAGCAGAGGCTGGACGCACTAGGACAGAAGTCCTCTGAAAGTTCCGTTTTCACCATGAATAACTAACTGTTCACTATGCACACGTGAACTGGAATAAAGCAATTACATAACTGTGCTGGAAAAGGTCACAAGAACACTCCAGAGAAGCAGCAAAAGTTTTCACAAGTATGATCATTTATACCTGCTTAAATGAATAGTTTGTATATATGCGTACATTTAAATACTTAGGTTTATTTTCACATTTGTTTGCTCTTTTTCTTTGCACGGAAGTCATTTTTCATATAAAAATTACTTTCCTACAGCTCAACCAATTTTGTGTCTGGTTCCTCCCTTCCCTTCTCCACTCTCATTAGGAAATTACTCAGACAGTTGGCTGGAATAGCTATCTGGCCTTACCCAGGATGGGAATGGTCTGGCAAAGGTTTGTGGGAAGTTATCAACTATCCATGGCATTTTTCCATCAGTGCTCACTTCCCACCTATGAAGCAGATTTAGTCTCATGCAAAATTACAGCATCCTCGGTATTTTCTGTCTGTGTTAATGCAATGTATGGTTGTAAAGTCGCACTTCGAGAATTACTAAAGTGAATTAGTACTTGTTTCTATTCCATTTGTGCACATAAATTGAACTCGGGAGTGGAATTCGATTTGTTGATTGTGTCTTAGGTGCTCGAAAAGTACCTTCTGCAGGTGTAAATATTTGATCATGATTGTAGAACCTAGATCTTGAGACATTTAACCTGCCCATGAAACTTACAACTGTGGAAAGTCAACAATTATGGTAGATTATCTGAAATGGTAGATGTAGGGTTAGGGCTAGTAATCTGGGGGCCTGATTCACAAAGGCAAACTTAAGTTTACGATTTTTATTCAGAAAGGATTTTGACGAGTAGTATATTTTCTGCACAATAGGACTGTCATATCTTTTTATGTGTGGAGAATCCTCACTCGGAAATATACCACTTGTAAAAAACCTTTGTAAATAACAATCAATCATAAATTTACACACAAGTTTAAATTTACCTCTGTGAATAAGTCAATTGGTGTTTCTAGCCTGGGGATCAAGTGCTGAGCCATTAGGAATATAGTGAAAATTCAAAAATTCAAATCTTTGTGGGTCCTCACCATTATTGTAAATTAGTTTCATCTCCTATTTGTGAAGCCACACTTAGAGGTGGTAATTTGTAATCCACTAAAAATGGTGGATTTCGTACATTTGGTCTGCCAAGGCTTGATGGCATCTCTGTTGTCAATGATGGTATATCAGCTACCTGATATAATGAGTCTTCTTTGCCACCATGTTTGGCAAACGTCCTTTCATAAGTAAAGGGAAAGCGTAGAAGTTTTCAGTGGAAAGTAAGGATATTTTCCCTAAAATGCTGGGAAGCATAGTGCCTAATGTTTTGTTTTTTTAATTCACTAACTGACAAAGGCATTGGTTGATTACCCGCCAGATGATCTCCCCAAACTGGTTCCTCCCACAGGGTTGGAGGGAGTTAAGTGTGAAACAACTGCATTCATGATGGAGAAATCGAAATTCAGTAGATGTACCACCACCAAATTTGCGGATTACCTTCATCCATCACAATGGCAGACAGAAGTTTGGCTGAAGGAAATCGAAATCAGCGCCTTAGTACCAAAAAAGCCAGACTGATTGTGCAAATCGGATGAGAGGTTCAGGGAGAAGAAATATGCTCAGTTGGAAAAATATTTTCCAAGTGGAAGTACAGGAAAGCTGGTGACATTTACACATGTACAAATATGCCACCCTTATTTCTTTAGAGTACCCGGGTAGTAATGCTCAGGATTAAGGCCCTCATTACGAGTTTGGCAGTCTTTTCTGAAGACCACCATGATGACAGCCATCAAAAGACCGCCAGTGATGGTGGTATCCCGATTGCAGTATTACGAGTTACATACCGAAGACTGCCCAAAAACAGTCACAAATCCGAGACCGCCAGGCTGACCAAGGGCAGGAGACCCACAAACCAGCACAATGGTCATTGGATGGTGAAAAATTATTGGCAGTGCGAATCACCACACTCAAATTACCACCACCACCAGAGCCCAACACAACATTGAACAGTATGGACACCCCACACCTGATACACATACCCACACTACACACACTCACAGCTGTATAAACACACCCACAAACAACCCACAATCCTTTGCAACTACAGCCACGGACAGACAGCAAGGAGCCACAAACCCATCACCTACCACTTATACATCATAGGCACACATACAATACACATGCAGCACACATCACACAAATACACCATCAGCAACATACACACATCACAACTGCACACAAACACCACAACACACCAGTACACAAAAGCAAGCACCCCCACACCTCACCAAGTCCCAATCACCACCCTTGCACACGACACCCATCCCCAAACAACATCACAACCACCATGTCCCTCAAAAACACCCACGATTCACAGACGAAGAGTTGAGGGTCATGGTAGATGAAATCATCAGGGTAGAGCGACAGCTGTTGGGAGCACACGTCCAGCAAACATCCGTAGCCAGGAAAATTGAGTTATGGTAGAGGATAGTTGACAGGGTCAACTCAGTGGGCACCCATCCACCCACAAGGGAGAACATCAGGAAGAGGTGAAACAACCTTAGGGAGAAGGTGCTTTCCATGGCCTCAGGATACCAGAATGCCATCAACAAGACTGGTGGTCTCCTCCCCCAGAGTTCACATCGTGGGAGCAGAAGGTCTTGGACATCATGCATCCAGAGGGCCTGACTGGAATAACTGGAGGACGGGACTCTGGTAAATCAACAACACTTCCCTGGCACCAACGACTCATGTACAGCATGCGTCTCCACCACCCTATCACTCCTCAAATCACACATCTCACACTTCTTCCCCCCAATCACCTAATGCCCCTCACCTGCATGCCACAACACCCCACTGCCACTATCCCCACACAGTCCCTCCCTTGTGCATGGATAGCACTCACAATGGCAAGCACCACAACTCCCACAATACATTACCCCCTACACATGAAAATCTGCTATTTCCACTTCACAGTAGAACACCAGCACGTAAAGCCATAGCACCAGCTACACCAAATGGATGCATCGACTGCGTACTAATACATGGCAATGATGGCAATGCTATCCACCATCGACAACCCAATATGGTACATGGAACCAATGTCACAATCCATGTCCCGCAAACAACGTCTGCAGTGCTGCTTCTGTCATTGCGATAACTGGGAAGCAAGTCAGGCCACTGCATGCACCAGACTATGAAACAAAGAAGTACACTTCCAAAATGTAACTGTCACCCTCTCCATCCACAGGTACCCTGTCACTGCCACCATGCAGAGGATGCCAGCGACAGACAGCCCTCCCCAAGATGAAGGCCCCAGTCGATGTCTGGACTATGAAGACTTACCTGGCCAATCTGTGCCAACTGGTCAGTCCACCACCACCTGCCGCACCCTGACCACATCTGAGTCCCCACCCAAGCAGAAACAACAGCAGAGCCAACCCCTCATCCCCAAACCTTTGTACCAAGGACTGGTCAAACAGCAGTGTGCCCACAGTACAGGAACCAGAGTCAACCCCTCACACCCAAGATGATAAAGGTCCTGGTGTAACTGGGAGTAGGCACACTGTGCCAGGTGCACAGACACAGTGGGGTAGGAGCAGTTGGAGGGCACCCATGGGCCAATGGATGGCCCCCGAGGGAAACGACTGACCAGGAGGCCATCATCAAAGTCCTGGGAGCATACCAGAAATCCCAGAACAAGATGTACCAGATCATCTCAACCTTGCAGGGGAACAATTGGCTGCAGAGGGAATACCACCAGGAGGCCATGCAGCAGTGGCAGGCCCCTCCATTGCAGGGGTGCTCAAAGAACTTACTACCATTCTGCATGCGTCCTTACCCCACCAGCAGGCCCCTTCCACTAGCCACATACCAACTGAGCCATCCACTTCTGCCACAGCTAATGGAATGGATGCCCTGCCAGAGGATCCACAGGCCAATAGCACCCCTCCCTCTATGACTGAGGAACCCCCACGCAAACAAGGTCATCCATCCAGACATCCTGCAGGACCTGATGCCAAGACCAAAACCACTGCCAGGAAGTGACCATCTTCTGAGCATTCACCCTTGTGTGCCACTGACACCCTCTTCACTGTCCACTGTCATGTTGCCATTTTCCCATGGCCCATGGACACTGGAACTGTACCACCTGCACCTGGGCCAACTGCTCTGATGATTACAGCCATGATTACCCCACTCTTCACCCATTGCACTTGTGTATCACAATAATCAGCATTGAGCACAGCTACTGCTTACCTGTCTTTATTGTAGCAAGTAAGATTTACTGTTGTACAAAATGTCATTATAGTTAACACATTGACCATTAAAACTCTGGAAGATGGACAGACGGGAGTGCAATGTGCGGAGAGTATGACAGTAGGACAGACATTTACTGAAATCTTTTGTCAACGGAGCCACCAGTCAAGCCAGGAACAGAGTAGCACCACCCAACAGACCTGCAAAGAGACCAAGACAGGGACAACTATCACAATAGGAGTCAATATTGTACAACCAACACAAATGCAGTACATTGTCGAGCTCACTAGTGCGAATAGGCAAGTGGAATTTAAACACATATTACCGTGGCAGAACCACATGTTCCAGACATGCATTCCCAATGGTACATCCCTCACAGCTGACGTTACTCCACTAAAGGCAAGTCCCACTGTCAGTAAAACTAAAGATCCATAAACGTCCATTGTGTACACTGAAGGTAGGTAGCAATACTGTCAACCACTATATGTGTGGCAGTCCAATTGCAGTTGACAGAGCAGAACATGGAACATACAGCATGCCCAAGTCATTGCCGCTGTGATGCCAAACTACAGCATAGCAAAAATGGCTCTGACATCAGAACAGTAACTCCTCTCCTGATCGCCAACATGTTGTCCCCCAAACCCACAACGTGGGATAGCTGCACATGCCACCTCCACTGAAGGCAAACATCAGGAAGAGCAATGTCACAAAGCAGACAGAAGTACAGTATACATACAAAAGAATAAACACATACCTGCATGTCTTAGGACGCATTGTTGGATCAACTATGTTCTAGTGTCAGCTGAATCCTCATCATCAGCCTCCTCATCACTATCAATGTCACCATCATCAGCCACTGGTCCACCTGCCACCTCCCCAACATCCAGCAATGGGATGTGATGTCTTAGGGCTAGATTGTGTAGCATGCAGCAGGCAGCAACTATCTAACAGACCTTAAGTGGTCTGTAGAGCAGGTTACCTCCGAGACGTGTAGGCACTGGAATCTGTCCTTCAGTAACCCAAAGGTCCTCTTGATGATACGTCTCGTCCTGCTGTGGGCCTCATTGTAATGGTTTTCTCTATCTGTTGTCACTGGTGTCAGCAGCCACGGCAGGTTTGAATAGCCGGAGTCACCTGTGTGCACAAAGATTTGACACATCACAATACTGGTAGTGACAGGGGGCAGTAGGTGGAGAGAGGTGAGATAACAGATGCACACATACAATTGGATACATACCAATGAGCCATCTCTCTGTCATTGTGCCATCATGTGTGGGACATTGCTGTTCCTCAGAATGTAGGAGTCATGCACGGAACCAGGAAACTTGGCCGTCACTTGGGAGATATACCGGTCAGCAAGACACACCACCTGGACATTTATTCAGTAGAAGTTTTTCCTGTTTCTGTACACTTGTTCATTGGCCCTGGGAGGTACCAAAGCAATGTGGGTGCCATCTATGGCCCCTATCACATGAGGCATATGTGCCATGTCATAGAAGCCTGCTTTAACAGTGGGCAAATCCACACATTGGGGGAACCTGATGTAGCTGTCCAGATGTTTGAGTAAAACACACAGTACATCCTTCAACACATGACTGAACATGGGCTGTGACATCCTTGCTGCCAAGCGCGCTGTGATCTGGAACAAGCCTGGGGCAAGGAAGTGCAGCACAGACAACACCTGCACTGTTGAAGGTATGGCATAGGGATGATGTATGGCAGACAAGAGATCTGGCTCCAACTGGTTACACAGTTCCATGATGATCTGACGTTTCAGACGATAGGTCTGTATGATGTGTCTTTCTTCCAGGGTAGCAAGATCGACAAGGGTCTGGTACACAGGTGCATGTCTCATTCTCACCATTGCACGGAATCTAGGAATGGGAGAGAGGAATAGGCATAAATTGATGTTGTCAGTTCACAAGCCAGCAAACACAATACATGTAGCACACAAGAGTAGTGTGGACATAACACTGAAGTACACTAAATCCATATGACCATGTTGAATGACCCTGTATGCCTCTATGCCATCATTGATGACAGTTCCAGGCCCAGACAGACAGTTTGCCAGACACGATACATTTGACACTTCCATGTTACAACACCCTATTACCACAGGTTATGAGTTGTATGTCCAATTTGAACATATAGATAATGGGTACCCCGTCTATGAGGCAGCAAGTGACTGCACATGTCATGTTATAGTTATCTGTACATCCAACATCACTATGCATGAATATCAAATGTGTCTACCATGTTGACATGTGTGTACATAGGTCATCTGTGCAAATCTCACTAAAATCATCCATGATGCACTTATCATTCACCTACAATACACAACATACATGCAAAATGGCAGCCGTCTGTCCTGCAAGCACAGGACAGATGGAAGTGACCTAATTCCGCCGGCATTTGTCGTCATGGTAGTAGGCTGTCTCAACCGCTGTGCAACTCCTCATTGGCTAACATTGTTGCCTATGGGAAACTGGGGCCAATGATGATCACGGCCGACGGTAACAGTCATGTACGCGGCGGACGTGACTGCCATTTTTTGTTGCATAGCTCAACACTCCTGACAATCGTGCATGCAAGACCTCCACTGCGTGTGCTGCTGTGTTCCGACTCATGCAGATGGCAAACGATTTACGCTAGTGGCATCCTTGCACACTTGTGTGGTCATGAGATGTGTCTGATGTGTGGAGTCCACTGCTGTTGTTGTGATGCCACTCTACGTTACTTTCTTCTTCTGTCTGTGTCACCGATGCAGGTCCGCGCCCATCAGGGGATTTGGTGTTCCATCGCCAAGTAATTGCAGGCCTGGGGGGTCCATGCCCGGTGGAGCACCTACTGCAGAAAGCAGTAGGAGGTCCTAAAACCCTGGGCCCGGAAGACTGCTGAGGCCCAGCTGGGGATGTCCTCCCAGTGAGGGAGGGGTGCCCATCGCACCCTCTCCCCCTAATGGCCCGCATTTAGGCGGTGGCCTACCCTGAGGTGGATGAGCATTTGAGGGCAGCACAGCAGCCACAAGGGGGTAAGTACACACTCACAACTGGCTAATAGTTTGGTTTGGTTAGCCTACTAGTGGGAAGATGTGGTGTAGATTATTGGTACTAGCACATTGGCTATGGGTATGAGCCAGCCTAGTAGGATTTTTCTCGATGTTGTCTGCCAATGCCGTGCAGACAGTGACTCACGAGGGGACTTACTCCCATGCTAGAGTTTGTCAGGACACATTACACATCTTTTAAGTGAGCAGATCCTTCCATCAGCAACAGTATACCTGAGGTGTCAGGGCATTGCCATCAGTAATAGACTGCCACTATGACTGAGGAAATTGGTGAGTTCTCAATCAGCTACCTCATACTGTAGGTGTAGATGGCAGCAGGGGGCCAAGAAATTACTGTACACATTGTGAAAGGATGTCATGGCATGCAACCTTGCTATGCAGGATTCATATGGGTAAGAAGTACAGGGTATGTCTATGTAAATGAGCATGGTAGTGTGGTAAGTACTGTGCTACTGTGGATTGTAGGATCCTTCATGAAGTCAAAGTGTGCCATATGTTTCCACATCAGTAGGTTTGCACTGCATAGCTTCAGGTTGTCCTATGATTTCATGCAGATGTGCATGTCAGTTCAAAGGCATGCAATGGCATGGCATGTCAGCATATTTTGAGGTTGTTACCCTGTGTGAATGATGTGTAGGCATTGATTCATTGCACCCTTTCCTTCTCTCCTGCCCTCCCTCTCCTCCTCTGTCTTTGTGTGCATCAGTATCATCAGGTGAAGGAGAAGGGGCACCGGCAAGTGGGGAAGCTGCGGCCCCGGAACGAAGGAGGCTGAGACCAGCAGAGCCAAGGGAACCAGTGGGACGGAGGGTGAGGGGAGTGCCACGGGGGAGACTGGATCGACAAAATCATCTACGGATTCCTCCTCCGATGGACGCTCCCTGTCGGTGGCAGACCGATCTGGGAACAGCCTAGCACCATCCTTGTCCGCCACCCCACTTACCAGCACCACCCTCCCTGTGGCTCCACCCCTATTTGCCTGTGCCCGCTCACCCAGGTGGGTGGGTGTCTCCTTTTGCCGCAGGCACCTCTGCCCCAGTCAGCTCTGCTGCTCTCAATGAGGAGGCTATTGACCTCGTGAGGTCCATCTCTGAGGGACAATCAACCATTGTGAATGCCATCCAGGGACTGGCATCACAGATGTGCAGATGAATGCCTACCTGGAAAGCATTCATGGTGCACTGACTGGCCTGCAGAGATCCTTTCCGGCTCTGGCCTCCTCGTTGACGGCAGCCAGTGTCCCTTCATCTTCCGTCCCCCCCCACCAAGCTACCTGTGCCCAATCCCACACCCTTCTCCCCACACCCATCTATAGCACACAGTCAGACCACCATTCATCATCTTCAACAGACATGGTTCGCAAAGACAGAAACAGGCTCCACAAGTCCCACCACAACCATGCAGACTGACAATAGTCATATGCAGACACAACAGCATCCACTCCCTACACAGACTCCCCCACCACCTTCTCCCTCATAGGCACTACACAGCTCAAACTTGCTATCAGCCCATCAACACTCCCAGATCCAGCCACCAGTCCCCTCCTGCCCACTGTCACCACAATAACAGAGACCCATGCATCCACCTCATACACCACAAGCGCACTCACCATGACTACCAACACCCTCGCATGCAGTACATCCACCTTACCTGCACACACCACCCCAACAGACACTCATACATCCACCCTGGCATCTTCCTGCATCTCCTCCCCCCTCCTCCCAGACACCCAGGACACACATGGCATCCACCCACCCAAGGCCCATACCCGTACACACCTCTCAATCACCCTCTCTCCCTCCACTCCCAAACAGTTTTTCCATGACAAACCCTGTTTTCCCCCCAAAAAGGTTTTTGTATGAGTTTGCCCTATTCCTCCCACTGACCCAGTCCCTGTTTCCCCCAAGCGCCGTACTACCCTCCCCAGACTCAGTCATTCCACCTCCCAGCCTTCCCATTGCCCCCTGGTACTGCCAATGTCCCTACCACGCCTAAAACATTGACTCCCACAAAAGCTAGGGAGGGCTGTCCAAAAGCCAAAACCAAGGGCCCTCCCCCTAAGGCAAAGTCAAAGTCCAAACCACCCATCAAGCCTAAACCAAAGGACCCCCACAAACCCCCACTTTGCCCCCCCCAATCATCCCTGAGGTGCCTGCTTGCCCCATTGAGGCTCCTTCCATGTGGAGGCCACTTTGCAGTCAGGAGTCAAGTTGGGGTGAGAGACATTGCCCTGTGTGTCAGGGGCACAGAGGACTATTTGACTGGTCAGTAGGCCCATTTTCTATATAGTTGTATTTACAGCTATTCATATATTTCAATATATTTGCTCCACTTCACTGTTGGTGTCGATGGTTACAAACTTGTCCTGGCTTTCCTTCTACATGTATGTGTTTTACATGTGTGATTGGATGTGTGTCTTCTATGTATGTGATGTGTTTGTGTAGCAGCATGAGTTGTGTGGGTGAGTTGTGCTATGTACTTGTGATGTGTTGTGTTGATGTTGTGTGGCATTGTGTTGTAGTGGTATGTGCTGCGATGCATATGTGATGTACTTTGTGTGTTGGCGTATGCTCAGACAAGTTGTTTGGCAGTGTTAATGTTTGT
This sequence comes from Pleurodeles waltl, assembly GCF_031143425.1. Classification (NCBI taxonomy): domain Eukaryota; kingdom Metazoa; phylum Chordata; class Amphibia; order Caudata; family Salamandridae; genus Pleurodeles; species Pleurodeles waltl. The sequence continues at coordinate 1,413,275,879 of NC_090447.1, read as the reverse complement.
ATTGGTTGTGTGCTGTTGTTACGTGTTGCTGCCAGTATGTGTTTTCATGTAGAGGTGTGCGGTGTGGCTCTCTGCCAATGCATTTGTGTGGTTACGAGGGTGTTGTTGTTGTGTGACTTGATGATGTTGTGTGTAGATGTGTTTGACAGTGGCAATGGTGTGTGTGCGGTGTGGTTTGTGTATGGCATGTGTATGTTGGCCGTGGTGTGTGTTGTTTGTGCATGAGTGTGTGTATGTAGATGTGCATGTGTGTTGGTACGGGTGTATGTTTGTGTGTGGCCGTGTTTTGCCGTGCCGGAGTTGTGTGTTTTGTGAATGGGTGTGTATTAACGGCATTCCCTCCAATGTGTGCTAGGTGGGCGTACTTACGGTTGTTTTCTTCATCGCTGTCGCTGGTTCTGGAGTAGTATGGCCAGCAGGAGCAGTGGGAAGACTTCAAGTTCAGGTTCCATGGCGGCAGCGGACTTGTTGGTGTTCCTGGAAGTGAGTGTTTCCTTTTATGTTGTTTGTTTCCGCCGGGCTTTTCATGGTGGTGTAACTGCCCGGAAATCCTGGCGGTGTGCAACCTTGTAATATGGTCTTTGGAAACATGGTCTCCACTGGCCTAAAGATGCCTGCCACCAGCTGCGGCAGTCCGTCCGCACTGGCGGTACTGCCGGTGTATTGACAGTTTTCTGTTGCGGACACTGCCATGTTCATAATATGGCTGTCTTCTCCACCCTGCCACCAGCGGTGCGACTACCATTGCCACCCTGGCAGTCAAGGGGCCGCCAAACTCGTAATGAGGGCCTAAGTGTGGGGCAAGTGGAGTATGCAGTCAACTCATCAGATTGCCGAGACTCATGAGGATAGTTTTGAATCCCTTTAAATTGGGGAATCTATGTAAATGTTGCAAATAAACCTATGAAGCTTGGATTTTGTATTTTTTGATCATTCTTTGTGAATCACCTCTGTCAGGCAGATTTGCAAAAACAATACAATGCTCAGCATTTGTGGCTTTTTTGTGGAACCTAACCAACACATTTGCCAAGAAATGGCTGCATATCTATTGCAAAATAATTTTGGGGGAATTAAAACTGAAGAAAACATACTGTCTAAATACAGGATATTTCAGCAAAAGAAGAACAATATCAATAATTGAAGGTGCTTTTGATTTGCTCTCTATAGGTATTCAGTTGTGAAGTAACCGGCTATCATGGTTTTCTGTAATCTCTGCACACATGATCACGTTTAAGTGGTCTTTGCAATAGCTTTTGGTGCACAAAGTGAGTTCTATCAAACAGGGCCAGTGTTTCTGAGTAAACTAATGGTGACTCTGTGCTGATAATGTAATTGAGATCCCGGGGCGATGTACGTTCTCAAGGTCTCCAGTTTTAGTTGAGGTGATGTGGTGGAAGGGGTTTCCATGTTCTCAGACCCAAAGTGAAGAATGTCATGCTGACTGAGGACTGCCCTGAATTCTCCTATATATGATTAACTTTCGCTGAGCTGTGAAAACCTGTCTGTTGAATTAATTGGGTCTACGGTCTCCTCGTGGAACTTCTAAAGTCCTTGTGTTGCCACCATTGGTTCCTAGCATCATCATGCCTAAGGTTGACAGCATGCAGCATTCTTTACAGCCAAGAATCTATGTCTACCTAAGGGTGGTTCTATGTTGTATCAATTATTCAACTTTTTATGTTTTAAAACAGAAACATGGCATAATTTAGTTTGGAAACCAAAAAAATCACCATGAACCACTGGTAGGAGGAAGCCATGAGGCAGGGGAGAATGTGGCAAGAAATATAACACACAGTGGTTTATTTGAGCCAGTAGTTGCTGGTAGGCATCACTGGGTCTTATTTTGGACCCCCAACTCTTAATTCAACTGTTTCTAGTATCTTGTATTGGGTCATATATTCTGTGATAGATAGTTCATTCAAATGTTTTATTTACTGAGGGAGACAGGAGGCTAGTTGCACATAGTTTCATTTTTCTGGTATTGAACAGTAGTGTAAAGATACACTGTATTTTACCTGCATTGCGCTGCAGAGGTTCAACAGAAGTGAGGGGACTACATCAGGATATAATGGTCTGCCTCAACTTGTCCATTTCTGGCTGAGGTGAATCACATCCCAATCCAGGGACAGCTCTCATTCTGTGCCTCAGTGCACCAGGATATGGGAGACAGTAGACCATTCCTTATGGCATAGTGCCACAGCTGTACCTCTTAGGCTGTGGCTCCACGGATGGCTCGCTGTGTCTTTCCTGCCACTTTCCCCACTCCAGTTGCATTGCCCTCCATCATCAGAGATAGACATTTACACCTGAAGTGATACCCTGGTGTCATCCCTCCTGAGTCACAGTTAATGTAAATTGTATTGTTTAGGTGAGCTGGCCACCCAATTAGAAAACACTGGGTAGCTGTGTCGAATTCCTGCCCTGTAAGACATGATTGCATAAGGATCTGTTGCAGAAAGGGGGTTACTGCTTACCCTAATACACAGCATCCACAAAAATATTTTTTGTAGTATCTTATCTATTTCAGAGTCCCCTTTGCACATGCAATCTAGGTGGGTGGGTTGGCAGGACTCAGCCCCTCTCCATAGTGCCAAACCCCTACAATAGTGAAGCACTTACAGATACAATTGTTATGATCATATTTACATATTGTAATAGATAAATAAAAGCTGAATGGAGTTTGTGCTAGTTTGCCTTTTCACATGTAACCACTAGTGTTTAATTGGTGGTAAAAGTTTGCACAAAAAATAACAAGCTTTGGCAAAGTCAAAAGATCTCAGGTTTGGACCTATTGGCCATGACAATTGTTTTTAGTAAAGCTATGCAGCTTCCTTTGTGCTTAAACCAAAAGAAAATGTTGTGCTTGGAGCACGAGCAGTGAAAGAACACATGCAGTTCGTCCATGCTCCACTTGAGGGACAAAGAGGAGGAGAGGAAGGAAATCCCACACAAGCTGATAAATAAGAAGCAAACAAATGAGTGACAATAAAGTCTAACATTGGAAAGCACTGGATTGGCTCTAAGCCTACTCTAAGCTAACAATACGTCCCTCAGCAGACTGCATTAGTAATGTCTAGAAGACGAGACCAATAAAAAGGTAAGTTTAAATCTGGCCCAGAAGCAGACGAAAAGCAGATTGAAATGTTATTGGCACCTGGATATTTGTGTGCCTCCTATTCATACTTAGGTCTAAATACTCCCATTGAAATTAGGCATCCACGCAAGCAATGCCCTGGCACTTTTGCTCCCCATTTCCTATGCCTGGCAAAGATAATGGGCTGAGTCTTAGTATTTAAATTTTCGCTAGACTGAGTGCACCTACCAAAACAGTTTACACTGTATATTTTACTGATAATCTCACAATCTATATGTTTTCATTTTGCTGGTTTCTTTCTCTGCACAGGTTTGGATAGGCTTTCCAGGCACATAAAGCCACATTTTTTTTGCACTTTGGAGCTACAACTTTTCATCAGGAGTAAAATCACCAAATGCATACAACGATGAAACCTCCACCCCAAATTGGCATCTTGCCTCCAAACCCCAGCATACAGGAAACAAGCTATGGGTGATACATCTTTCTGTGTACAAGGAGCCAAACTATGGAATTCATTGCCCCCAAACAAAGGATCAACACATAACTATCTCATTTTCTGGAGACTACTCAAGTGTTGGCTCTTTCCTACATGACCTCTATACTCAAACTCAGATGTACAGCATATGGCTGTCCATGTAAAGATGAATAATTTGATTGATTGTATGTATTTAGATGTGCATTTCTATATGCAAATATACATGCTACTTAAAGTTTAAAAATATATAGCTATTCTTTAGGTCTGCTTAACAAATGTACATATTACTTATGGTTAAAAATATATACATATATACATTATTTTATACTTAACATATATAGGTCACTGCATATATTTCATATTGGTTATTTCATTAGGCTCTTGGGGGTTTCTGTTTTATTTACCTATCACAATATGAAATATGATAATAACAATTGTATCAATAAGTGCTTCACTATTGAAGAAAATATGTATATTAAAACAATTATAAAAATACACAAATAAATTAGCTTAACATGCAGCAACTCTTGAAAGTCTGAGTTTCTAACTATCTATACATGCTCATATGGAATTTTATACAACACAACTTTATATTAATTATTATTTTCCTTATACATTTTTTCATTCTATGTAGTGATGTTTCAATATATATATTACTTTACTCCTACTGTAGAGAAAAAAGTCTTCTATTCCCCCAATGCTTTACTTTGTCACATCCTATACCTCTCTCAATATATCATCTACCTCTACTCTCTAACTGACCCCAAACCTCATTCCACTACTATCATCTCCTAAATAACCCTTTCTAATCTTTTCTCTCCTCTATCCGTCCTTGACACATTCCCAAGCCTCATGTTACTACTATGATGTCTCAAATAACACTTACTTGCCTCTTCCCTTCTGTATCCCTCCTTTGACTTATCCCAAACCTCATTTTACTATTATGATCTCCCTAATAACATTTTGTAGACTCTTTCCTCGTCTATGCTTCCTTTGACTCATTCCAGACCTCATCTTACTAGTATGATCTCCCAAATAACACTTTCTAGACTCTTCATTCCTCTATCCCTCCTTTATCCTGTTCAATCCAACTAACAGACTCAATCAATCAATCAACTAAACACTTGTAAAGAGCAACTTATCACCTGTGGGGTCTCAAAACGCTGTTGCGGAGTGCTACTCATTCGAAAAGCCAGGTCTTGGGATCCTTCCTGAACTGCTTCAGCGAGGTGGCCTGTCTGAGGTTGAGTGGGAGCGTATTCCATGTCCGGGCTGCGAGATAAGAGAAGTATCTGCTTCCAGCGGTGCTCTTCTTGATTCTGGGGATTGCCGTGAGGGTAAGTTGGGAGGATCACAGCTGCCTGGTGGGGGTGTAGAAGGCAAGGCGGTGGTTGAGGTAGGCCGGGCCTATGTTGTGTAGCGCCTTGTAGGTGTGCGTCAATAGCTTGTAGGTAATGCGTTTGTCCAGCAGGAGCAAGTGCAGGTCTCTGAGGTGGGTGGAGATGTGGCTGTGGCGGGGGATGTCCAGGAAGAGTTTGACTGCTGCGTTCTGGATTCTCTGTAGTCTTGTTTGGAGCTTCTTTCTGATGCTGGCATAGAGTGCATTGCTGTAGTCTAGTTTGCTGCTGACAAGCGCATGGGTGACCGTCCTTCTTGTCTCGGTGGGGATCCACTTGAAAATCTTCCAAAGTAAGCGGAGGGTGTGGTAGCAAGACGATGAGACAGTGTTGACTTGGTGGGTCACGGAGAGCATGGAGTCCAGGATGATGCCCAGGTTGCATGCTTGGTCGGTGGGGTTGGGTGCATTTCCTCGGGCAGTTGACCACCAGGAGTCATCCCAGGCGGAGGGGGGGGGAGCTGATTACGAGGATCTCTGACTTGTCCGAGTTGAGTTTGAGGCAGTTGGTTCCCATCCAGGGGGCGACTGCTCTCATTCTGTCATGGAAATTTCTCTTGGCTCTTGATGGGTCGTCAGTTAAGGAGAGGAACAGTTAGGTATTGCTGGTGTAGGATACGATGTTTAGGCTCTGCTGTTTGATGATTTTAGCAAGCGGGCCTTGTAGATGTTGAAGAGGGTCCGGTTTAGTGAAGATCCTTGGGGTGCTCCGCAGCCTGTTCTTTTGGGTGCCGAGGTGAATCGCGGGAGTCTGACACTCTGGGTTGTTCCAGGGAGTAAGGACCAAATCCATTCCTGTGTTTTACCCCAGACACCAGCGTCGTGGAGTCTGGTGCAGAAGGTGGAGTGGGAGAATGTGTCGAACGCGGCAGAGAGCTCGAGGAGGATGAGGGCCTCTGTGGTCCGGTATGGCATGGATGTCATTGGTGGCTGCAAGGAGGGCTATTTTGGTGCTGTGGTTGCTCCTGAATTTGAACTGGGAGGGATCTAGGACCTTTTTTGCTTCAAGGAACTCTGTGAGTTGCATGTTGATAGCCTTTTCAGTTACCTAGGCTGGAAAGGGGTGCAGAGAGATGGGTCTGTAAGTCTTCAAATCCCTTGGGTCCGCGGAGGGTTTTGGAGTGGGTTGATCTCTGCATTCTTCCAGTCAAATGGAAAGGTGGCTGTTTCGATGGAACGGTTGATATTCCGGCAGAGCTCTGGTGTGATGGTGGTGCTGGCCAGGTTTAAAATGTAATGTGGGCACGGTTCTGAGGGTGCCCTTGAGTGGATGGAATTCATGAGTTTCCGTGTGTCGTCTGTGGAGATAGGGGCCCAATGGTTCAGGGTCAGGTGCAGTGTGGGGTCCGTGGTGGTGCTGATGGGGGTGAGCTTTGGTTCTTGAATCCTTCGTATATGTCCTGTTTTTTCTGGTGAGAAACAGTGGCAAGATCATCGTAGAGGTCTTGAGAGGGGGTGATGTCTGAGGTGTCGGTTCTGGAGTTTGTGAATTCCTTGACTATGGTGAAGAGCTCCTTGCTGTTGTGTGCCTTGGAACTGATGCGTTCTTGGATGGCAGCTTTCTTGGAAGTTCTCATGGGCTGGTGGTGCGTAATAACTGCGATTTTGCAGTCTGTGTGATCTTAAATTGTTTCGCTGTATCTCCACTTTTATCCCAGTCTCACATGTCCACCGCTCAGATTAACAACTTGTATGTCTATAAACTAATCTACCACTAATTCTTTGGGTTGTGGAGTACTGTGCTGCCCTCCAAAAAGCATTTCAACACCTTGTCAGGGGTATTAGGCTTTATATAAATACAATGGCAATTACCAAACTTGCTAAAACTACCCTTGGAGTTCGAGCCCCTGTGAAGAGATAAAGGGCAAGTGTATGCAGATAAGCACCTGTATTGGTGCCTGCCACCCCTGCCACCTTCCTTCTAAGACAGCAGACCTACTGCCTAAGGGGAGAGGCTTGATCACATACCCACTTTGTTTTCAGTTTTTTTAAATCTTGCTCCCATTATGTCCCTGTGGTTCCCATGAATTGTGCTTAGGTGAGATCACACACACTTTAGCACCCTTTTGGTGAGTAATCCTGGGAGGTGGATCCCTATCAGTCACATTTTGCACACACCTGACACTCACAGACAGACGCAGATTTACTAAAAGAAACACAATTTTATTTACCAAGTGGTCTCCTCAGAGGAGTGGGGGGACTGAATGGTTGCATATGGCTTTAGCCATGCATTCTCCCTTGATGTCTTTATCACTCTAAATCCACAGTAGCTTAGTTGGCAAGGGACTTTGGGAGTGAAACACCTGATTTTGACATGAAAATCTACAGCCATCAAACTCCCATTATTCTCCTAATTTGGGAAATCACACACCCACTCATTAATAGCCTGCCCATCAATCTTACGGGGCATTAACATTCAAAAGTGAAACAGGGTGCAAGAGAGAGATGGGGAAAGTAAGGGAGGTCAGGAGGAAGAGAGCAGTAATGAGGGAGAGGGAGACACAAGGAGAGGAAAATGTGTGGGCAGTAAAAGAAGCAGATATAGAAAAAGGGATGGAAGGGAGTCAAATGTAGTATGGCGTTAAAGGGAAAATGAAAAGGTTTAGCTGAAAGGGTAGTTGAGAAGGGAGAATTGAGAGAAAGTGTGAGTTAAATAAGAGAAGAGATGTTGAGAAAGAGAATAAGAAAAATTAAGGTGATGGAACAGAAAGGCGAACTCAGAATAAGCACACCCATTTTCAGGAAAATATGTGATGTAGATCTGTAAATATAAGCACACAAATTCCAAGAGCGGTATTATAAATTCCAACAATGATATATAAATGTTGACCAAAACAGAGATCCCATCAGTGCCCCTTGATATGGCAACTTTAATTCCAAGTTTTCAAAAGTTATCACAAAATGCATTCAGCTAGCATGCATAATTGCTGAACTGGACTTTAGGTCTATTGGAAATGTTTACATTTTCCCTGGAGAGGGCAGATGTGAATGAAAATGGAGAGTTATGTTGATTCTTCCACGGAAGGGAGATGAGAATTGTTGAGTATAGAAAGACCATGTGCAAAGTGCAGCTCTAGTAGGTGCTTTTCAGCTCTCACCTGGAATTGAGATGGTGTGGGGCACATAGAGCCCAATGGAAGAAGGGTCCTCCAGTATTTCCATCACAGACTGTAGAGGGATCTCAGAGCACCTATTTCAAGGGGTGAAGTGGAGCGCCTCTGGTGGTGGGCAGTCATTTGCTTAAGGAAAGGAATAGCTCTGCAGATCACTCTGTAAGAAAAGCAGCTGCAAATAAGTTGCACTGGGCCAGCCATGGCTATTCATGTCACTCTAGAAGAAATATTGTAGACAATGGCACTTGGTACTGTTAATTTCTTTCAAACTAAGGACTACTCAGTAGTCAAATCATTCTATGAAGTGACACAACCATATTTAGAACTTCTATTGCCCTCAAACTAATATTGTGCTGTTTTATTTCTTTTTAACTCAAAGAACTTTGCTAAAAAAACAAATCAAAGTTGCAGTTATCTCTTTACACTAATAGTCCATGAGAATTCCACAGCAAGGGAATGCCCATCCTCCCCACCTTCAAGCATTATATAAGAACTCATTTTTGCTGCCTCTTCCTGAACTAATGCATGCTAGTCTACCAAAAGTCCAGCTGTGGGATCCAGAAGCTGCAGGACGTGTCAGGAGTCACCTACGAACTGTCCCTCGATGGTCAGCGGATTGCAGGAGGGTTAGTGACCAGCCAGGTTGCCAACAAGCACTGGCAAACCCAAACAGGAGCAGAAGAGAAGTTTGCGTAGTTCTGGGGACCAGCAAGGTCCAAGAGACTCCCCCCAGGAGGGAGAATCAGGACTGGCCTTCAGCATACAGGAAGGCCAACAGAAGTTTTTGGAGCCCCCACGAGTGAGCCGCTGGCGACGGACACAGGTAGTCACAAGGAAGCCTGACTAGCACAACAAAACAGAAGTCCCATGTCTCAGAAGCTGCAGGACAAGGGCTGATCTTTGGATTGCAGAGTGCTGGAGGCTAGGGCTTCACAGTGCCTGAAGAAGAGTCAACAAGTCTTGGCAAGTGCAACAGTCATGTGCCCAGGGATGCCAGTCCAATAGCGGGAGCAGGTTCCCACTGTCTCCCAACTTGGACAGAAGACACGCAGGACCCAGAGGAGGCCACAGACTCACTACCTAAGAAGCGGGATCTTCATACGTCCAGGGACATCAGACCCCACCAACCGGTCGATGTTGTCTTGAGGTGCCTGTGGTTTTAAGGGAGTGACTCCTTCACTGCAAGGGAGATTCCTTCATGCTTCCCAGTGCAAACAGAGCCCATGTGACCATGGAGGAAGCGCAGTCTTGGATGTTGCAGAATTCTTGCAGGATTCTAAGAAACAATGTTGCAATGGAAGCCTTCCCACTAGAAGCAGACTTGTTCAGTTTAAACAAAGACCAGCAAAGGTTCCAGACGCCATGAGCAGATGTCTTGTAGAGAGGTCCTTGTAGAGTCTTTCTTGACGAATCTGAGGACCTACCCCCAAGGGAGCCTTTAAGTAACCCTAAAAGGGGGTTGGTCAGCCTCTGCGGTTACTCACCTATCAGAGGGGGTCAGGTACGTCATCTACCTGGCCTAACCAGTCAGATGCTCACAGGGGCCTCTGCACAGCTTATTTCCAAGATGACAGAATCAAGTGACCACCGGCAAAGCTCTGTGCACCTCCCTAGGGGAGCAGATGGACAGGGGTCAGTCACGCCCATGTTCTTTGTGTAGTTTCGCAACAGAGTGAGAACCGGGGGTTCCTGAGTTGATGCAAACCGGATCATGCAAGGAGTGCACCAAATGTGCCCTTCAAAGCAGTCTGGTGATGCTCAAAGGCCACCTCACCCCAGCCCTTAGACACCTAATACATACCTGTCCCTTGCAGGAAATCCTTTGTTCTGCTCCTCTGGCCTGGCCTGGCTCACCAGCAGGAGGAACAGTGTCTATGGTCAGCAACAGTGTGGGCTGGCTGCTGGACCCGGTGAGTCTGCACAGGCAGAACCCCCAGAGTACCTGGTATCATGCAACAAACACTGGGATCGGTGTAGTTGCATGATTCCAACATGTTTGATACCAAACATGCCTAGGTTCAGAGTAGCCATTATGTAGATGGACCGCTTGCGTTGAACAGTGTCCACTACATCCCTTAAGATGGCTTCCCCGCACTTACAGAGTCCAGAAATTGGCCTGGGGTCTCTAGGAGTGCCCTGCTCATGCAGTGGTACCCTCACACTTAGAGACATGCACCCTGTCCTTGGGCTGAAGGGCCTACCAGAGGGGTGACTTATAATGTCTAAGTGCAGTGGTTAGGTTTGTCAGTGAAAACGGCTATGCACCCTTTTGCTAAGGCTGCAATGACAGGCCTGCAGTCACAGTTTTACATGGGCTCCCATGATTGGCATAATACATGCTGCAGGTCATGGGGGACCCCTGGCGTACCATTGCCCTGGATTCTTAGGTACCACATACTAGGGACTTACATGGGTACACCAGTATGCCAATAGTAGGTGTCAAAGATTACCAACAAACTAAATTTAGGGGAGCGAGCACAGTGACTGGGGTCCTGGTTAGCAGGATCCCAGTGAACTACAGTCCAAACACACTGACATCAGGCAAAAAGTGGGGGTAACTATGCCAGAAAAATGCACTTTTCTACAAATTACATCTCGATGGATCTCATTTATTGCTCCACACTCTAGTATGTGGCAGATGTAGGATCTAAGTGACAGCAGAGGTGTTGTCAATTCCCCATTTTAGCAGCTACAGCGGTGGGGGCGTTTGATGGAACTCTTCTGTCTGCAGCTCAGCAGACAAAGGCTCATAATTAACACAAAAGGGTGTGGAAGGTGAGTGAGTGAAAGGATGGCTGTAAGGATGGTTGAGTGAAAGGAAAGAAGGATGAAATGGATGTATGTGTGAAAGGGTAGATGGATGATGAGAGAGAAGACACATGGATGAGTGAGTGAAAGGATGAAAAATGAGTGAAACAGTAAATGGAGGATGGGTGAGTGGATGGGTGGATGGAGTGAAAGGCCTAGATGGATTGCCAGGATGAAAGGGTGGATGGCTGGATGTATGTATGGATGAGTGATAGTATGAATGTAAGGAAGGATGAGTGATAGAATGGATCACTGAATGAAAGGGAGGATAGATGGATGAAATTGTGGATGGATTGATGAGTGAAAGAGTGAATGGAGTGATGACTGAGTGGAAGGATGGATTAATGAGTGAAAGGGTAAAATGATGCATGTGTGAGTGAAATTGTGGATGCATGGGTGAGTGAATATATGGATGGATAGATGCATGGATGAATGAGTGAAAATATAGTAGATATAAGCAGTGCTTAATTTGTGCTTATTGTTTCCGGGGCTGAGCACCGACACTTGTTTTTGAGGGCCGGGGATTATTCTTCTGCCTCAAGCATTTGCTGCGAGCAGAAGACACATATGGGAAAGACGGAGGAAGAGAAAAACGAAAAAACGTCACAAAGGGAGAAAGCAGAAAGCTGCAAGAGTGAGCTAAAAGGGCCGGGAGTGGCTGTAGATGGATTGAAGAGGCCGGAGATGTCTTCAGGACTAAGCCGCCTCATTATTCCGTGTTCGCACACTTAATTGCGGCAGCCGCGTGTTTCAGAGGAGGGCTTTGGGCACCGGCACGTTTTTATTTACAAATTAGGCACTGGATATAAGGATGGATGACAAAGGCAGAATGGACTGAATGGGAGGAAGGATGGGTGAATGGATGGATGAGTGAAAGGGCGAATGGATGGATGGATCAGTGAAAGGGACAAATGATGGATGGATGATGAGAGAACGGATAGATAGATGAGTGAGTGTAAGGATGGATCGATGAGAGAAAGAGAAAATGGATGGATGGACTGAGTGAATGGATGGATGGATGGATGAATGAGGAAGAGGATGGATGTGAGAATGGATGAGTGAAAGAATGCATGATTGAGTAAAGGGGAGGTTAGGTGGATAGCTGGATGAAAGGGTGGACATATGGATGAGTGAAAGGGTGAATGGATGGACAAATGAGTGAATGGGTGGATGGATGAATGAGTCAGTGGAAGGATGGATGGACAGATGAGTGAAAAGGTAAATTAATGGACGGGTCAAAGGATGGCTAGATGAGTGAAAGGATGGATGGATGGATGAGGGAAAGGGAGGATGGGTGGATGTATGGAGTGAAAGGATAGATGGATGATCGAAAGGGTGGATGAATGAGCAAAAGGATATATGGGTGGAAGGATGACTGAAAGAATGGATGAATGATTGGACGAAAGGGGATGGATAAGTAAAAGGATGGAAGACAGAGTGAAGGGATTGATATGTTTGATAGATAGGTTTAAAGATAGATGGATAAGTTTGGATATGGATGGGCCAATGGATGGACAGAATGGTGGCAGACTGAATTTTGGATGAAAGACAATGGATGATAGAATGTAAAGGGGAAATGGTGATTATGAGTGGGTGGATGAAAAGATGAATGGATAAATGCTTGAATCGGGTGGATGGAAGAATGAAAAGATGAATGAATACATGCTTGGATGGAAGAGACAAGCAAACTCGTCCGGGGAGGGCAGCAATGACCTGCTTCACTTGCTTGGTGCCATAAAAGCTTTGGTTAAAAGTTGGGGGTATTTTAATTTTCTGGCTAGTTCCTTGAGTGACAGAAGAGTGTGGCGGACCCTACATAGGGTCACAATATAGATTGTGCTGTCAATTTTCATTGAAGCAATGTCAAGAGGAGCGTGGAGCTAAATTACCAGATTGTAAAGGAAGTGTACCTCTGTTGGGGAGGGAAACCACTAAGCAGCAGCATGAGTAATAATCATAGCTACAGAGGGAACAGTGACTGGTGCATGACAGTACAGGTCTTTGCAATCTGCAACACCTCATTGGCCCACTGGGTCCACTACCTGCTTGTCAGGTGTGCTGGTGGGGTATAAAAACCAGGTGCAGTGTCTCCTCTGGGGTCAGAGGTCGAATCTGGCAGGCCAGATATTGGATGCTGGGGTGGGTTCATGCCATGCCATTACTGGGGGAGGGGATTATTCTCATGCACCAGTTCCTGAAACTGCTTGAGCATCGAGTCCCAGGCTCCCGCTATAGGTCTTTTACGGAGGCATCATGCCTCCTCGTAGTATTGATTGGCATCTTTAGCTTCTAGAGAAGGAGTGGTTTGTGCCTTAGAGTGAGTGCAAAAGGCTGGTGGGCTCTCCAGTGCAGTGTAAGAGTGCGTTTGGCAGGTAGTAAGGCTAGATCCATAAATTGTGCTCACACTTTGTGGTTCTTCTCTCCTTTTTATAGCCGTAGGGCAGTCAATCAATCAGTCAATCAGGGTTCTTCTAGAGTGCACTAATCACCCATTCAGGTCTCAAGGTGCTAGGGGGGACGGGTTATGCAGCTCAGTCGAACGACTGGATGACCTGTTCAGTCAAAGTGCCAGGTCTTGAGGGCCTTCCTGAATTGAGGCAGAGAGGGAGATTGCCTGAGATGAAGTGGAAGAGAATTCCAGGTCTTAGCGGTGAGGTAGGAGAAAGCTCTTCCTCCGGCTGTGGTCTTTCGGATCCATTGGATGGTCACCAGGGCCAGGTGAGTGGAACCGATGTTTTGAGGGCCTTGTAGGTGTGTGTAAGGAGCTTGAAGGTGATTCTTTTGTTGATTGGGAGCCAGTGTAGGTCTCTCAGGTGCCCCAAGATGTGGCTGCGGCAGGGGATGACCAGGATAAGTCTAGCGGCGACGTTCTGTATTCTTTGCATTTTCTTTTGGAGCTTCTGGGTGGTGCCTGCATAGTGTGTGTTGCCGTGGTCTAGCTTGCTGCTGAAGAGCGCCTGGGTGATTGTTCTTCTGGATTCAATGGGGATCCACTTGAAGATCTTTCAGAGCAAGCAGAGTGTGTGGAAGCAGGAGGACCAGACTGTGTTTACTTGGTGGTTCATAGAGAGCGGGGAGTCGAGGATGATGCTGAGGTTACATGTGTGGTTGGTTGGTTTTGGGGGGTCTGAGTGCTGCGAGCCACCAGGAGTTGTCCTAGGCGGAGGTGGAGGTGCCCAAAATGAGGACTTCTGTCTTGTCATGGTTGAGCTTGAGGCAGCTGTCTTTCACCCAGGTGGGGTCTGCCTTCAACCTGTTCTGAAATTTGGTCTTTGCAACTGTAGGTTCATTGGTGGGTGAGAGGATCAGCTGAGTCTGATCAGCGTAGAAGACGATGTTGAGTCCATTGTTTCTGACTATGCCTGCTAGAGGGCGATGTAGATGGTGAAGAGAGCGGGGCTCAGGGTGAAGCCTTGGGGAATGCCACAGCTGATCTCTGCCCATGTGTTCAGGATAATGAGTTCATTAAAGGTGGCAAGAGTATCATGTATGACTTGGCAGTAGTGTTCTAGTCTATCCTTCTTTGCTTAACATGCCTCCTCCTTTTTGCTGGTCAAGTGGTCATTTTTTTTGTATGGCCAGCGTGTGTTTACAGTAGACCACCATTTTGTCTTTGTTCTCGGTTTCATGTGGCAGGGTCGCCATTTTGTTTTGTGTTTTCAGTGTGATTTCTGCCATAGGCCTGCAAGTGTTCTTTGTTGATCATGCCTTTGCCCTTAGTAGCCATGTGGCCTGCAGCCATTTTGTAGTTAGTGTGCTTTGCTTTTGCCATAGGTCTGCATGTGTTTTTTCTTGTGCAGGGCTTTGCCCCTGGTAGCCATGTGGCCAACAGCTATTTTGTAGTCAGTGGGCTTTGCTTTTGCCATAGGCCTGCATGAGTTAGAGTGCCCATTTTGTGTAGCCAGTGTGTTTCTTTTCTCTCTTTTTTCAAAGCCATTTTCCTTGGACATTGATAGAAGAGACCTATGCCTTTTTATTTTTTGTTTCTTTTTCCTTTTTTCTCTGATGTGAGTTTAATGTGCTTGAGGATGATTGTAGTATGTATGTACGGTGGTTTATAATTCATTTTTTCAATTTTTCCCTGCACTTCCTTGCCTCTCATAGGATTTCTCATAGTCCTATTGAGACATCAGCAATATTTTTTTCTTCAATTATTTGATTTTCCCTTGCACCCCTGGCCTGCCAGAGGTGCACACCAGCAATAATTATTGTAAGGGGTTTTCCATTTTCCCACTGAACCCCCTGCCTGCCATAGGTGTCTCAAAGGAGCACACCAGGGATCCTTTTTTTAGGATTATTATATTTTCCTAATTACTCGATGCTTGCCATCGACATCTCATATGCCCACACCAGCAGTCATGCAGTCATTTTTTGAAAAGATTATTCTATTTTCCCCTGCATGCCCTGCCTGCCATAGGCACACACGAGCAATATTTTTTAAGGATTTTTCCATTTTCCCCCCAACATCCTCTGCCTACCATAGGCCACAAGCGCACACCAGCAATAAATGTTTAAAGGATTATTCCATGTCCCCCTGCACCCTTTGCCTGTCCCCTGAACCCTTTGCCTGTCATCGGTATGTCCAAGGTGCACACAAGCAATATTTTTTTAAGGAATGACTGCCATAGGTGCCGCATAGGCGCACACCAGCAATGATTCTTTTCAGGAATATTCCTTTTTCCCCTGCAGCCCCTGCCTGCCACAGGCATACAAAGTAAACTATATGTTATGGAAATATTACATTATGTTTTTGAATGGATACACTATTGTTAATTATTTGTAATGTAACCTCACTAAGTTCTATTGTCAGTCTATTCAAACTGCAAATGCCATGTTTCACGGATTTATTTTTCTTGTATGTTTGCTTTTAGGTGCACAGGAGACATCATCACACACAGTACAGCCAGACAGAAGAGTGTCAGTGACACAGCACCTGAGCACTCCTCTACTTCCACTTGTGCAGCTATGTGCAAATGGCCACAAAGAAAGGTGTTCCTGCCAAAAAAGTGGCCAGTTAGGAGGAAAAGAAGAAGGATATTGTCACCACTGAGGTGCCACCCACCACTTTTTTCAGAAAACGTGGTGGGCCTGCTGTACCTTCATCTGGACAGCAGAATGCTGGAAGGATCACTCCCACATCAACAGCACCACCCTAACCTAAGGTTAGGCCCATGCCCATGTCTCTCAGTGATGCAGCCACTGCAGTCATGGCTATGAACAGTGAATCTGAACTAGATTTGTCTCAGTCACAAAATCGCCAGCGAAAGTTCTTCCTGAAGTAGGGGCAGAATAGGAGGTTTAGCTTCCTGCTGAGCAAGATGTTGGTCTTCAGTCATTGGCTTCACAATCCCTAGCAAGAAAAAGAAGGAGTACTCCATCATCTTCACCATTCCCCCCTCTTCTGATGATCTGGGCATGGATTGGACTCCGGCTCAGTCCAAGACGGTCCTGAGAGGCAAAAGAAAAGAAAAGTTCCTGAAAGCCTTAGAATTATGGAACGTGACAGCGATGATACAACCCAGTGATTGTCTGTATGCAGGGCAACTAAGTGTCAAATCTGAAAAAACATCACACAAGAGGTGGTGGTGGTGATAAGAGAAGGGAAGCAGCTGAGTCAACAGTGATAAAAGATGCTGGTCAAGAGGAAGAAGAGGATGACAGCATTAAAAAAAGCAGCTCATACTCCTTTAGTGTGCCACATCACCTGCATCAGCAACCTCCAAATGGCACAAGACTCAGATGCAGACACCCCACCACATAAAATGATGTCCCCATGACACACATTGAATCTACCACCTCCCAGTTTTCTCTGAAAGTTGCCTGTGTTAGTGGCACCTCAAAAGAAAAGAATTGAAGCTACTATTACGGTCATGTTTAGCTCAGAGGAGCCCTACAAAGTGAACAGCACATCTGTACTGGAAGGTGGCTAAAATGTCAGTGATGAACCTCCTCCTTTTTTCTTTTGTGGAAGGAGTGAGTTTTTGAGAATTTGTGGTGGCCGTCTGTCCAGAATGGAAGGTTCCCAGCTGGACTTATTTTGCGAGAGCTGCTGTTCCAGCTGTCCCATCATGATATGCTGCAATTGGTTGGCCAAGCTATGCAGCAGAATGCTGTTCACACTTTCCACTTGACGACAGACATATGGATAAATTGTCAAGCAACTGATTACATGTGTATCACTGCACCCTGGATCTCTTTTGTGGGGGGCTAGGCAACAGCTATCTGCAGCTCTCAGTTTTGAAGGAAGCTTTAACAGTGTTCATCGGCATGCAACAGTAACTAGTAACTGTGTTCATCGTGGAGAAATGCCATACAGCTGCAAACATCTTGGAAGAGTTTAATAGCAAGTTGCTTGAATAGTTTTGACCCAGAGGTCTCAGAACTAGATTTGTTGCCATGAAAATGGCACTAATATATTTTAAGGCCATGACAAATGGTGGCTATTTCAGTTCCTGTGTTTGGCACATTGCATTAACCTGATTGTGAAGGACTTTCTAAAAAAAGAAGACATAGCAACATACTGCCACCTGCTGCCACCTGCTGAAGAATCTGCACTTATTTCAGTCATTCTTTTAAAGCTTGGAACCTTTGAGAATCATTTAACGTGCTAAAAGAGTACAAGTTACAGCCCTCCTACAGGGGGTGCCAACACATTGGAACTCAACCTACTACATGTTGCAACGTCTGTTTGAGCAATACAGCCTAATCACCGACTATGTCCTTCAAAGAGGAGGGGATACAACTGGGAAAAGCATGACAATGAAGGCGGACAAATGAGGGATGGCACAAATACTACTTCCTTTTTAGGATTTCACTAAGGAAGTCAGTACGGAGGACAGTACGATGAGTCAAGCAACCTGTTGTTGCATCTGCTACAGGACCAGTTGAAAAAAATTGGTGCAAAGGTTTGCAATCTGAACGAAGAACCATATGAGGTGGTTGAAAGCCTACTCCTTCTCTTGGCTGTTAATCCAAGGCTACAAATAGGGATTGTGTCCCCCAAAGAGTACATGTGCGCCACAATATTTGATCCGCGGTACAAAAAGTACTGGGCACTATAATTTCTTTTTTCAGAAGGGGATGTTTTCAATTTACAATACTTGGATTATTGAACAAATGAGAGACTTGGAATAACGCCTGGAAGTTAGCGGTCTGGGCAGGAATTCTGGCATGCAGCCTTAAACCTTCAGAGAGGGCAATGCTGTTGTCTCACAGACAACTCCCCCAACACCAGCAACAGCAGCAACACAAGAATCAGAACCAATTTCTATAATAGCTTGATGTCAAGTGGCAGGGCTTATATCAAGTGCAGTGGTGAAGGCAACCAAGGTCAAGCAAGTGGCAGCATCAGTGACCATTCAGAGGATGGTCCAAGACTATATGCATGATCTACTTGAATCAGGACTGATTGGCCTATTGGTATGGGAAGATGTGATACCGGGGAAAGCTCAGCAAGCTGGCAATAAAGTATCCGGCTTGTCTGGTAGCCTACTAACAGTAACATTATGAGTAGTAACTAACTAGTAGTGATAGTAACTCCTTTCAAAGTGATAGGAGTTACTTACTACTCGCAGAGTTACTACTCATAAAATGACTGATGGAAAACTACTAGTCCTAAACTTACACTGTGAGAGTAAAGGAACATCAAGATGTGATCTTATTTTACTCTGTGAATCAGACCTTGTGTTGCTTACAATTTATATGCAACATGGAGTAACCTCCTGAGTCCTGACTCCTGACTCAAGGTGTTTGTAAGTTTAGTCTTTAATTTTTTAATGATTACTTAGAAGTTACTCCTGCTAATATGAACCTTTATCATTGTGGTCTGGTCTCACTCTTGGATTACCCAATAACTCTCTCTTTTCTTTTACTCCAGTTGCCTGTGATGGGTAATCCTTCAGAATAATTCTACAGTTGAAGTTCACCTCACAAGTGTCATTCGGACTAGCTGGTAGTGGGACGTTGCTTTGTGAAGTCTTTCCTGTTAGTGATAGCCCACTACTACCACCAGCATTGAGAAGGCCCCTTAGGAAACCCTGCAATGAGGTTTGGGAAGACTGAGAGAGGTAGCAGACATCACTTCATCTGTTCAGGTGAGAACTAATTGAGTACCTAGCACTGAGGATGTTTTTGGGAAGGAGAGGTAGATAAGATTATAATTTTTGAGTGTACTGTTGGCAAACCCCATTAGTGGTTAATAGTTACAGATGGTAGGACAAGGAAAGTAACTAACTAGTGTACAGTATAATTGATAGGTGACTGGGTGCTGCAAAAAAAAGAGTACCTCATTGAAGAATAAATAATGCCAAGCTATTTCAGGTAGGGAAAGTCTAGGGGAAAAGTCAATGTACAATATAATATATGACAATTTTAGAGGAAAGCTTCATGTCTATCTCTCGTCACTAAACCACAATACTACACTAACTAGCAAGGCAAAGACAGATAGTAACAAACATAAAAGGCCATTTTATTTTTTTACACTCAAAACCCACCTACTCCTCCCACAACAGGCACAGCCCCCTCACAAAGCAAACCCCCACTAATGTCCCTTTCACCCTTTTCCAAACCTCCGTTCCCACCCTCTCCACCCACAGCAGGCCCTCCCACTTAAATAAATATTCAATTAAAAATGGCTTTGAGGGCATCCAGTTCAGTGTTATGTTTGCTACCTCCAGGGCCAGTTTCTGCTGCCCACGCATGAGCAGTGTCAGTTCACATAGGGCTCTGTGGTGGAGGTGGTTGGATGATGATGAGGAGGTGCTCGTCGAGGATCATTCCCGGAAGTATTGGACTCTGACTACAGTTGGCAGCGGCACTCACATTGGCATGACCAGGATGGAGGTAGGACTGTGCGGCAGCCCAAGGATGTGGAGGCCCGTGCCTTCTCCTCCTCTTACTCCTCCAAGCCACCAGCTGGCAATATTCAGCTTCCACAACCTCCAACGTTTGGCACCACAGTCGGCCTGCTGTCTCCTGCCAGGATGGTTATTGGTCAGCTCCATCAGCAGGAGTAACTATATCAAGAAAGTAAAAACAAATACACAAATTGTGATGATCAAGGCAAACACTTGTCTATACTGTCTATAGTTGCACAGCAGCAGAACAATGCTAGTCCCATAGGACGATTGGAATTTAATTTGAATGTGATGATCAGTCACAGGGCCAAGTTTTTCCCACATATGCATCACATAATCCAATAACACTAACTACAAGAAACTAAGCCAGAACATTAAAAAAATCTAAAAGTGATTTTATTTTAAATGACTTCATAGTGAAACTGAACAGACACTTTTATGTGTGTTAATACGTGAATTAGCCACCCTTAATGAGCAAGGCATATACATGCTGTACAAATAATACTTGACTATATGGGCAACATTAATGATCCATGCTTGCAGGTTCGCTACTGTCGGCAAATTTTTGGGGCAACTGATGTGGCATGTTATGTCATTAACTTATAATGAATCCAAATGGCCCACTCTTCTCCGACTCCCTCTTCATTTCTACCCTGGGTCCAAACTTAGAGGCTGACAGAGTCTTACAGATGGGATACTCCATCACACACAAGGTGGACAATGGATATCCTGTCTGCCATATTATAGTAGACAGTGCACAAAATGTATACAATGCACTGTAGTACAGTCAACAGATATATATTATTTGTCATGTTTGTCTCAGAGTATCCCATCCGCCAAACTCTGAATCAGGCGTTTGGTCCCACATTACACCCTGACTTCTGCCACAAATTATTTTCAACAAATACATTCACTTGACAAAGGGGTAATTTAGTCTACAGGAAGATGTCATAGGAATTGGGGTAGGTAGAGGTTTATCTGTCGAACGGTTGGCTGTCACTGATAATGATACACTTTTGCTTAGTCACATTGGTTGATAGAAGGGAAATCCGCAATGGAAACCATGAAATGTAGGTCACTTGGGCTGAAAAATGAGGCATATGCCGAGATAGAATTTACATATTTAGGTAAGCTGGAACAGGAAGAAAGATGAAGTAAAGTTCTAGTAGGTGACTGAGTGACCACCAGGAAGCACACATTGTTTTCGGTTTGTATGGACTAAAGACTTCGTCGTGCCACAGCAGACACACATTTCACCTCCTTCACTGGATTGCTGAATTAAACCGTGCTGCAGTTTTGGGTGGCAAAATGCCTTGGACAGGGACTGGAGGTAAAGGGCGGGATATCTGCCTAACTTAAATACATTATTGTCAATAAGAGAGCCACAACTGGATCTGCTCCCCCTCCCTCAACCGGATGGCCCTCCTCCCATGTCTCTGTCTGGTTGGCACTTGTGGCGATCCTCGTAGTCTGTGCACCTAGAGAAAAGCATAATGCACCCATTTCAGCAACCTGATTAGCTACCTAAGTAATTATTTATTCTGCACAAGGCACAACAGAACCATTTCACTACAGTTAGGTTAGCTATATTTCAGTATCATATATTTTGGACATTTATTTGTTGGTTGACAACATTTTAAAAACCAGGTAATGAATGAGTCAACCAAAACATTTCTTCTCATAATGGAGGGATATGGCTACAAAAGGATAAGAGTAAAGCACAATGAAGGGGTGAAATGGAATTAAAATAACATATGGTAATGGTTGGCAATGGTATCTCACTCCTGCCCTGCTGCATTTTCATGGAAACTGCTAGTAAAAGACTCTGCCCCTGTGCATTTTGACTGTTTGATCAAGAAAGCAACATGCTTGGTGAATACTTGGACCTAGCAGGGATCCTTTTTAAGTTACAAAAAATCTGTTCTCTTAACAGTACCATACAAGACACGTAAAGGACAGGTAAGGGAAACCTTACTAAAGAAAGCAGAAGAAAGCTACACATAGTCAGCCGTGGAAAAAGGAAATACAGAAAACACTGGGAAATACAGGGATCACAAATATTAGAATGGGAGTTGGAAAAAAAGTGGAAAGTAAGTATACACAAGGCCATAATTTTACTGGTGTGAATAGAAAGCAAGAAGTAATAATAAACATGACTTACTGGGGCCAGCAGGACCTTCTGCCAGCTCTGCGGTGCTGGTGGTCATCCCACCCTCCGCGGTGCTAGTGGTGGCAGCTGCTTTCCCAGGTGCCCTCTTGCCCTTGGGTGCTTATGAAAGGAATAAAGAAGATAAAAAAACAATGGGCCTCATTCTGACTTTGGCGGGCGGCGGAGGCCGCCCGCCAAAGTACCGCCGTCAGAATACCGCTGCGCGGTCAAAAGACCGCCGCGGTAGTTCTGAGTTTCCCGCTGGGCTGGTGGGCGACTGCCAGAAGGCCGCCCGCCAGCCCAACGGGAAACCCCCTTCCATGAGGGTGCCGGGTCCGAATGGAGCCGGCGGAGTGGAAGGGGTGCGACGGGTGCAGTTGCACCCGTCGCGATTTTCAGTGGCTGCTTGGCAGACACTGAAAATCTTGGTGGGGCCCTGCGACACCCGTTACCGCCAGCCAGGTTCTGGCGGTCAAAACCGCCAGAGCCAGGCTGGCGGTAAGGGGGTCGGAATCCCCATGGCGGCGCTGCCTGCAGCGCCACCATGGAGGATTCCCCAGGGCAGCGGGAAACCGGCAGGACACCGCCGGTTTTCCGTTTCTGACCGCGGCGGTACCGCCGCGGTCAGAATGCCCATGGATGCACCGCCAGCCTGTTTGCGGTGCATCCGCGGTCGTTGGCCTGGCGGTAGTCTACCGCCAGGGTCAGAATGACCCCCAATGTTTGGTGGTACTCAGTTCAAAGATATTTTGAAAGGTGCAGCATTGTACTTTAGTTTCCTAACCTAAAATTTCATTTTTAACTATTGATGCATTTGAGGGCATGAACTTTGCTTTCCACTGCATCCTAATAGGTCAAGTCGGTGTCCCTCATAAGTCGGTCTCCCTTTGTGTATTTCACATCAGAGAGATTGTTCCTGTAATGAGCCACATAAAGCCACAGAGAAGAATGCTAACACCCATAAGAATGACTGACATTAGTTTACATCCCTTAATTCAGCCCAAGTGAGCACCTGGTTAGGCCACACCGGAATAGAATCCTAGCAGTGTCATTTAATTGATGTTCATTCCACTCCACTCATTCCACTCCTATGGTCATACACCCTAGAGTACTCCGTGATGCAAGAATGCATTTATTTATGTGAGTGGCACACACTAACATTAAAAAACCTCTTGCCTGAACACGGTACCACGCTCATAAATAAAATGTCCTTCTTGCAACAGAGGGAACATGTGACTGCAATCATTCCTGCAAAAAATATGTATGTACATATATATATATATATATATATATGTCTATATACATCTACATATCTATATCTATATACTTACTGACACCATGAATAATGATTATGAACACTTATTAACCAGTGTAAAATATATTAATTTTAATAAATAAAAATATATAAACATATTTAACATATATATATATCTATATACATATATACATATATAAGTGTGTCCGTCCAAAAGCGTCGTGGCCAGTGTGTTCCAAACTGTCAGCGCTGCCGCTAAGTGCTCCCCAGCGTGATAACATTTTACTTCCTCCTTCTATTGCAAAAGAAGATCAACACTCCAGCAGCAATTATATGTATAATGCCTTCCTAATGTTAGATTACTCCAACCATTGGTTTATATATCCTGAGTAAATATTGATGTGGTAATGAATATATACAATTGTACATGTGTTTTGTTTGTGCATTAACAAACACAACACAATTATTTGTGTAAATATAAAATTGCTTGATGTACCACTGCAGGTGTATGGATAACAAAATGGTGACTGCTTTGATAGAAAGAATGCTTCCTTTCTGATACTTGACATTTGCCCGGAACAGAAGACATGCCTTTTCCGGTGTTTAGCCCTCCTTGAGAGCATCGGTAGACTACTGAAAACATATGAGGCTCCATGTTTTCTGCACGGCTTCTGGACAACCTTTTCTTTTTATTTCCTACGCAGTGCGATCTCGCTGGGCAGTAGTTGAGCGCTTTGAATGACATTGACCCTGTTACATGGATAATTGTACTTTTGGCAGTTACTTGGATAATTGCATCTTTCCTGATAAGTTTCACTGAAAGTGATGCAGGGCATAGCAAAAAGCAGAAGGATCGGTCACACATCTTGGCAGATACACAATTTCCTTAATCACATCAGCATGGGAGTGTGCGAGCTAGACACTCTATAAACAAATCAAACTATTGGGAGATCTTGCGGGGGGAGGACTACAAGTCTCAGGCTCCCCTGAGGCTGCTGAGAAGGAGGAGGAGACAGGAATCGGCCTGTTAAGTACAGTGCTGCACTCCCGCAGCGTGAATGCACTTGTGTATGGAGATTTTGTGGAGGCAGACTATAAGCCCCACGCTCCCCTGAGGCTGCTGAGAAGTAGGCGGAGACAGGCGTTGGCCTGTTAAGAACAGTGCTACAATCCTGCACTAAGGCCTGGCCTGTCTTCGCCCGTCATCGGCGAAAAGAGGTCGGGACGGGTCCCCTCTCTTCCCCTGTGTGGCCGAGTGATCCCTGCCATGTGTGGAATATTTTAGACTAGCAGGGGAGGCCTTGAACTCCTCCTCCCTCCCTGTAGCAGTTGAGGCAGGGGGAACGCCGCTTACCACCAGGAAAACAGCAGGAGATGCTTATAACCAGCATACCTTGCCTGCAGGATCCATGAGGTTGGGCTGGGCCACCCCCTTTTTGTTTTCAGGTTAATCTTTGGAGAAAATTTAGTGATTGTTTGGAGCTTAACTGTTTGAGGGGGTCTCCTTCTTTTACATTACATTAGTAAACATGGGTAGGCGGAAGATATCATCAGTTGCGCCCAATTCCAATTCCACACTGGATGGTTACCTGCAAAGAGGGGTGGGTGCTCTCAGTAAGGAGATCAAATTGGCTGAGAGAAGACTGTCCTTGTCATCATCTTTATCGTATAGTCTGACCTCAGCTCAGGCTCCTGTTTTAGCCGCTAGTTCATTGCAGGATTTGGGCAATAAGGAGGAAGGCGCGGTAGTATCCCCATCTGCTACATATGCTCCAATTGTTAATCATGGACTTCCACCGACGGTCTGTGACTCTCAGATCATAGAAGGGGGATTAATACCTAAAGTGAATCCCAAACCTACTATTATGAAAAGGAAAAGCCTGGAGACTGGGACAAGACCTAAAAAGCAGAAAATCGCTGCCCATAAGATCGACCTAAACCCTAGTAGGGAGGAGGCCTCGGGCATGTCAGTTGGCAAATGTGGCCATTGAGGGTTTGCTGTCTGTGCAGAAGGTACTCCTATTGAACTTTAGGAAGATGATTATTGAGGCTATGCAACCAATACTGGTGTGCCTAGAACAGATTGAGACCAAAATGGATCGATTGATGTCTGTTTCAAAAAGTAAATCTCGGTCTGATCTTCCCGTGTTAGCGGGTCAGGCCCTCCCAAGTTCTATTGTTGATAATCAAAGGGACCAGGCTAATGCAGGCCCCTTGATATTTGTTGATTCCATTGTTACTGCCGCTCCTGTTAGCGCTAGAGTTTCTACTAATAGTCCTGGTGAAGGGGCTGGGTCTAGCCCTAATATGCAGCGCGAAGAAGTAAACCATTTATCTAAAGGTAAATCTTCACAGTATAACCCACAGCCTGTCCCCCAGGTTAAGGGGGCTTCTGTTTGCTCGCATTTACCCCCTCCATATACAATGGTGTTAACTGGGGTCCCGCCTCTGGCTGTTGATTTACCCGAAGGCACTCAAAGCCTGATGAATAAAGCAGCGGATTGGTGTAAGAAAAACGCTAAATCTCTCCATACAATAAGCAACAATATTATGATGGCCCGTAGAGTAAGTTGGGTGGGCCCTACATTAAAGTCTCTTGAAGGGGACTGTATTGTGTTAAATTTTAAGAATCCTAATTGGGTTAATTCCCTGTTATCTCGGTCGAGTCATATAGACAGAAGACAAAGTAGGATAATGGTTAGACCATTGGGCTTCTTTTACCCACCCCCATCAGATCTATTCCGGAAGGCCGAGTATAATGGGTCACACAAGTACAATAGGCCGCCTAGCCGGTTAGATTTTGTAGATCCATGTGTTAACTCTAACCTTTATGAAGCCCTCTCAGACCTACTGGACATTGATTGACGTTCGACTTCGTCAACATCCAGTGATCTTAGGGTTGTGATCAAATCATTAGAGATTGTCCCCAAGGCTAGGGACCCCCATCCTGGCCCTGGCAAGTCGCCTTCAGGGATTCATTCTGACATGAATAGTTCAGGAAATATGTTGGGTCTGCAGTTTTTATCCTGGAATGTGGCTGGGGTAAGAGATAACCGCGATAATGAGGATTGGCTGAAATATGTTGCTAACTATGTTGTTATATGCTGCCAGGAAACATGGGCTCTTAATCCTGTTTTGTTGAATGGGTATATGTCTTATTGCTCACCCGCCCCCCCCTTGTCATCGGAAAGAGGAAAGGGGGAAGGACGGGGGCTAGCAATTTTTCTTTCTTGTGCTTTAGACAACCCCATAGTTACTGTGGTGGCGTCTACTCACAACTTTCAAATTGTGTATTTGCAAATAGCTAAAACCTTAAATCTGACTTTAGTAAATTATTGTAATATCCAATTCTCATCCCAAACTGCAGAGATTGTTGAGGATTTAGAGAAGAAGCTTGCAGCCTTCTGCAGTACACAAAATTTTATGACCATTTCGGTAATTTGGGCAGGCGATTTTAATATTGTGAAATGTCATTTCAGTGGGGAGTGTGTCTGTAGGTTTTCTAACCTACATTAGAATCTTAGTGGCCACTTTTTACATTCTGCACACAACAAAGCTATACATAGATTAATCCTGTTTTATAGCCCGGCGACACTTCAGATGTAATCGTTAATGATGATAACAGACCCCCTACTTTTACAGGGAGAGGTAGAGGCAGTACGCTCAATCTTGTTTTGATATCTGCTAATTTGGTGTATAACTTGAGTTGCTTCAAAGTTCATCGGCTGCCATTTAGTGATCATAACCCTATCCATATTGTCCTGACTGGTAATTATTCTGTAATACCAGAAAGATCTACTTGTCCCCCTATGACTCATACAAAAAATAAATGGGCTCATCTAAAATGGAATAATGTCAACCCACGTTCATTTTTTAATAATTGAATTACAAACATGGAATCAGACTTTCTTTGCTGCCTGTCATTGGATAGACCCTCAGAAGACATCCTTAAGAGTGTTTGTAATATCAGTGGTGAGGTAGCAAACCAATTAACTTCTAAAAAGCAGATAAAAGAGCACCCAATGAAACCTTGGTTTAAGAATGAGTGAGCTAAGGCGCTCAAAGCGCTAAAAAAGGCTACTGCGCATGTACCACAAAATCAAGAGGTCATAACTAGCTCTAGAAGGGCCTATAAACAGGACGTTTTAAAGAGGAAGTGTGAGCTGAGGATCAAGGCCTGGGAAAATTTGGATAAAGCGGCAAACAAAAAGATGGCAAACTTTTCTGGGAGACTGTTAATCGCCCGTTTTTCATTTGAGATTTTTCCTCTGGAACTTGAGTGTTACGTTAGCAGCCAGGACTGGACTGACCACTTCTCCGATATTTTTAAATCCGGGGAAGTTTTTTCTACCCAAAGTGAAGTTGCAGTCTTTCCGTCTACTTCAGCTGGGTAGGAATGGTTAGCTGATCTTATTAACCTAGCCTCTGTAATAAACGCAATTCAGAGTGCTGCCAGTGGCAAGGCTCCAGGCCCTGATGGAATCCCAATTGATTCGCACAAATATAATATTGAGGTATGGGCTCCGTTATTGACTAATGTTCTAAGGGCAGCAGTTAAAGGCAACCTGAGGGATTCATGGAAAGAGGCCATTATTGTCCTGATTTAAAAAAAGGAGATCAGAATTTGCCCGTCTGTTATCGTCTGATCTCCCTATTAGGCTTCACAGTAGAGATTGTTGGCCGGGTAATCCTTGATAAACTAGAAACCTGGGCAGAAGTCACTATCTTTTTTTCTCCGCTACAATATGGTTTCAGATCCAGTTTAGGCACAGTAGAGCAGGCACTATATTTAAATCTTATTTGAGGCAAGTACGTGAAAGCCAGGAGAGGTGCCCTTCACATGGTATTCATGGACCTCTCCTGTGGTTTTGACTTAGTGAACCGCGCAATTTAATGGGTTCTTATGGATCAGGCCGGTACTGGCCCCGCATTTGTGGACCTCGTGCAAAGATTGCATACACACACAACTACCAAGGTGTGTGATACACTTTCTGGGGAATGCACAAGCCCAAGTGCTAGGGTGTCTAGAGGGGTAAGAGAAGGTTGTATCCTCACCCCATTCTTATTTTTACTGTATATCAACTCACTAGGCACTTATTTAGATTTATATAGTTTGGGCATCCCACAACTTGGCTCACAATCAGTCCTGGTCCTCCTTTACGCAGATGATGCTGTCCTTTTAGCACTAACTGCTAATGGTTTACAAAATCTGTTGAACGGACTTTATAATTTTATGACCAAATTAAAACTTAGGGTCAACTTCCAGAAATCATTTATATTGACCATTGATCCTAAAACCACAAAACAAGGGCTTTCCAGATAGGAGGAACCCAGCTGATGAAAGTACCTTTTTTAACTATTTGGGTTTGATGCCTCTGGGTCTTGGGAGAAACTGATCAGCCAAAAAACACTTAAAATGGGGGCAGCATCTGATGCTTCTTTTAGAATTGCTAACAAGCTTGGTCGCAAACCCCTTAGGGAATTTTGCATAAAAGCAAATGTATCTCTGTTGGGACCTATGGTGCAGCCGTGTGGGATTGCTCTCTTTTGGGCGACTTCAAGTCGTAGAAAATACATTTTTATCCCGCCTTCTGGCTTTACCTCAAAGTACACATAGGTGATCATTCCGACCTCGGCGGTCTTTTCTCCAGACCGCCGAGGCCGGGGGAGACAGAATACCGCCATTTCCGGCGGTATTCATGCCTCCCTATTCCGACATTTCCGCTGGCCCAGCGGACGGTAACAGCGTTACCGTCCGCTGGCCCAGTGGAAATGGCACATCAACATTGCCGCCGGCTCGTAATAGAGCTGGCGGCAATGTTGATGTGCAGCGGGTGCAGTAGCACCCGTTGCACATTTGCGCGATGGGGCTGTGCCTGGGGGCCCCTGCACTGCCCATGCCAAGCGCATGGGCAGTGCAGGGGCCCCCAGGGGCACCCCCAGTCCCCTTACCGCCAGCCTTTCAATGGCGGTGTTTACCGCCACGGACAGGCTGGCGGTCGAGGACTCATAATCCCCAGGGCAGCGGTGCTTGCACCGCTGCCCTGGGGATTATTCCCGCCAGGCAGAAGCCTCTGCGGGAAAGTGGAGGGGCCGGCGGTATGACCGTGGCTTTACCGCCACGGTCAGAATTGCTGGCGGAACACCGCCAGCCTGTTGGCGGTGTTACCGCCAACATACCGCCGGCCGCCAGGGTCGGAATGACCCCCATAGTCTGATCCTCCATCTTGAATCAGGAGTAGATTATCTTGAGGACCTTGTGAGTTTGGCCCGCTTGTTATTATGGATTAAAAGTTGGGCCACACCAAAGGCCGCATTTTGCCATTTAGTTTTACCAGATTGCTTAAAATTGAACAATTGGTAAACCATCCCCTGGTTGACATATGTTAAAAATAATTTTTATGATCTTGAATTAAATACCCTTTTTGACCTCCCAGGAGAGATTTGCCTTTAATCTAAAGGACATGTTAAAAAACGATTTGTATCTCATAGGGAGAAAGGGTGTATAGTAAGGGCCCTTAGCATGGTTGCTGTAATGACTTTTATGCAGCTGGACAACACTTCAGTGGCAAACATGTACTTGTTATGGCTAACCAACCCCCAGCACAGATTTTACATAACAAGGCTAAGGCTTAATTTAATCCATCATTTGGTAGCCTTCCCAGTGGTTGGCATGAATAACCACTTGTTCTTGTTGCCCATGTGATAACACCTTAATCCAATCCAGGGCTCATTTTATGCTTTTCTGCAAATTGTATTCTGTATGTCAGGCTCATTTTCTTTGCCCTATTTTTAAACAAATGCATTTTTCAACATATATAGACAGTTGGAGGTATTTGCAATTCGCTGCCTTACCGGAAACATGTTATGCTGTTGTGAGCTTTATTAGATCAGCCATAAAATTACGGAAGGTCTATGGTAATGGACATCTGATTTTTAAGACTGTTTCATTTTTACATGTAGCTGCTATCGCCCAACTAAGTGCATACTGCGCTTTATGTAGACGGAACCAGAATGTATTTTATTGTGAGTGGATTTCCCCAAATTTGTGCTTTTAACACTCACCCCAGTCACAGATCTGGGTTAAATCCATTGTTCCGTTGCTCAGCATGCCACCCCAGTTTGGACCTAGCCATGTGCAAATCAGTCTTGACCTTGCTTCCCATGGTAACAGTCCAGCCCAAACTGCAAGGCCATGTCCTCCCTGGACCAGACACAAGCATCCCAAGGGATCCAAGTCTGGGCAGAAGGTTTTTTGCTCCCCTCCTGATTCTAGAACTTTACCTCAAAGAAATGTGAGGAAAGTGTGTTCTTTTAGACAAATTTTGAGGTTTGTAAAGGAATCTGGGTGACAGAGCCTGATGAGAGATCCACAAGTCACCCTATCCTGGATTCCTTTAGGTATCTAGTTTTCAAAAATGTACAGGTTTTCTAGGTTTCCGTAGGTGCTGGATGAGCTAGAGCCCAAACTTCACAGTTAGGCACTTTGTAAAAATTGAGTCAGTTTTCAGTGGAAAAATTTGATGTGCCCATGCTGTGTTTTGGTGCATTTCCTGTCGTGGACACCAGGCCTACCCACACAAGTGAGGTACCATTTTTATTGGAAGACTTGGGGGAAATCTGGGTAGAAGGGAGTTTGTGGCTCCCCTCAGATTCCAGAACTTTGCATCACAGAAATGTGAGGGAAATTTGTTTTTTAGCAACACACAAGGATGATGGACGGAGTGCTGAAACTTTTCAACCACTCACCCCCAGTCACAGATCTGGGTTTAATCCATCGTTCTTTTGCTCACCATGCCACCCCAGTTTGAACCCAGCCATTTGCAAATCAGTCTTGATCCTGTTCTCCATGGGAACAGTCCAGCCCAAACTGCCAGGCCAGGTCCTCCCTGGACCTGAAACAAGCATCCTGGGACCGGTTTCACAGTATCTCCCTTCATCAGCCAGGCTAGCTTGAATCCAGTGGCACAGTGAGCAAGGGACCCACGTTTGGGCACACCCTTCCCACTTAGGGCAACTATAGCAGCACAGAAGGATGAGGGACCCAGTGCTGAAACTTTTCAACCACTCACCCCCCAGTCATAGAGCTGGGTTTGATCCATTGTTCTTTTGCTCACCATGCCACCCCAGTTTGGACCCAGCCATATGCAAATCAGTGTTGACCCTGTTCCCTATGGGAACATTCAAGCCCAAACTGCCAGGCCAGGTCCTCCCTGGATTCAAGCTAGCCTGGCTGATGAAGGGTGATACCCTGAAACCAGTCCTAGGATGCTTGTTTCCGGTCCAGGAAGGACTTGGCCTGGCAGTTCGGGCTGGACTGTTCCCATGTTTTCAGATCTTTTAGGGCATCTCTTATATACGTAGGACTAATGATTTAGAAAGTTCTTTGCAGGATTAGCCTCATTCTGACATGTAGGAATGTCATCAGACATTCTGAAAGTGATGTTCTCAATATATGTATGACAACTAGAGCAAAATATAAACTTCAAAAGAAATGAATGTTACCTTTCTGTTTTGACTGTATATTATCTGATAACAATACTTGTTAACATTATTAAAACTTTATAATGATATGCATAACACACATTTTGAGTATAACAGGATTCCCATTTGTCTAAATTCCTTGAAAAGGCGTGATTTATATCTATATTTGAAGTTATCCTGATGTCTGGACTTATATCACACATCACACACATTGACCTTGCATGAAAATGTTTTTTTTCAAATTGTCAAACTATCCACTTCTGGGGTCCTGGGTTTATAATACTGTTAAATGTTAATGTAGTTACATCCTGGATTGCATTGTGGTTAAAGTTGGTGCTGTGGTTTTGCTATTTTGTTGCATGGTTGTGCAGAAAGTAAATTACCAGAACTGTGTGATCCAAAGTTAGAGACCATAACTGTAGTAGAGCTTCAAAAAAATACTGCAGTTAGACTCAATGCACTTGCACACTTTGTGCAGCCTATTGCCAATGCCGCCATGCTTGCACCATATAACAAGCCTCTCATAGTTGAGGTCAGGGTGGTTTATGAGCAGACAGGTGTACTTTTCTGCCCAGAAACTCTCCTTTTAAGCTTTGAAGCTTAATTATATATGTGCATGATTTATAGCAGTGATTCCCAACCTTTTGACTTCTGTGGACCCCCACTTTATCATTACTGGAACCCAGGGACCCCCACTGAATCATTATTGGAATCCGGGGATCCCACCACTGAGTCATTTCTGAAAATGGGGGCCTAATCTGTCACTAATATTAACTTCACTAAGCAGTCGCGGACCCTTTGAGGAGGCTTTGCGTACCCCCAGGGGTCCCCGGACCACAGGTTGGGAACCACTGATTTAGAGAATGAGGTACACATGCAAATATGAAATAACAATGAGAAACAAATTGACTTGCTTTCCTGCATCTGCCGTGCCGACCGCCTCTCTCTTTCAATTTGGCCTCTAGGCAGGTGAGATGCGCTTCTCTCTCTGCACCACGTATGAAGAGAATCACACCCTAAACCCAGTGGGCTGCTGTCTTTGCTACTTCCACTTACCTCTTAATAGCCAGCCACTTGTGCTGTTATTTTCCGCAGTGTCCTTCCCCCTGGTGTTAGGAGGGGGGGGGTCAATGTCAGTTTTTGTCCCTTCCTGCGTCCTATTCCCTGAGTTCTCTGGGAAGGATATATATTCTCAGCCCAAGATGGCAGACTCCATTCAGCTCCATACGTTTTGCCCAAACCCTTATGGCTGTCCTACATGACCCTTTCCTCACTTCCAGATTCAGGAGTGAACTCCAAGTACCAACAGAGCTTCGCCAGTGTGGCACAAATATATTAGTAGTCTTTATGCCAGCCTAAGACAAACAAAGGAATGATAATAAAAATAGGAAAAATCATATTGTTTTTAAGGCTGCACAATGATTGTATGCATGGGAATGTCTATTCGTCGCACGTGTAACAACTACCGGATGCAAAGTAATGTACACCAGTGCAAGGTGACCCATTTTAGAGAGAAATGCAGCGACCAGGAAGTTACCTTATTTGCACTATACTATTTGCACTTTGGGGGCATCTTGTAATTGTTTTTAGGGCTGCTATACTGTAGGGAACATTTTTAAATGAAGTTACCATAAATCGTTCCTCACCAGTCAGAGTGAGACGCTGATAACCGCCATTTTTAATAGTACACCAGTCTTGTGGCAGACTACTTAATGCTGAGGCTGATGCATCCGTGCAGCTAATAGAACTGCGGCAGCCAGGAAGTTACCTTATTTGCACTAGACTATTTGCACTTGGGGACATTGTTCACTTGTTTTTAGAGCTGTTTTACTGTAGGGGGTATTTTTAATTGAACTAAGCATAAAGCTTTCCACATCAGTCAGAGCGGGAGCCAGATAACCAACATATTTGTTACTGCATTAGTGTTTTGGAAGACAACTTAATGCTGAGGCTGACACGTTCACAGAGCGGGCACTCTGAAACCATGCCAAAGGCAAGCCCATCTGTGTCTGTCCATGCTTTGACCACGCTCAGTGCCAGCCATGCCGCCGGTGGCACCCGGAGCTGAGTCGGCTTTCTGGTGTGGACTCAAGATCTATGATACACTATTCCAGGAAGAAATTGCTGGATATCGTCAAGCGGTATGGACCACTTCATGTCACCCACTGCCCTCAATCAGGCACTAGTGTGGCAGGGCGAGATTTGCCTTTATACACGTATAGCCATAACCTCAACACTTTTAAGTGTGGACTGATTAATGCTAGATCATTAGTGAAACATGCCACTGAAATCTATATACTGTTGGAAACAGGAAAGTGGGATATCCTTGTTTTTGCTGAGATCTGGACCTCATCTGAATCAGTAGTAGACCTTGGTCTGGCATGCCCAGTGGGCTTTAAGCTCTTCCATAAACTGCGTCCCAACAGGAGGGGAGATGAAAATGGGACTATCCATAAGGAAAAATGAAACCTCTCCTCTATCTTCCTAGAGGAGACTGAAGATGTTGAGGAATTAGGCTTCTCTTTAAAAACTAGTATTTCTACTTCTCATCTTTTGAGTTTTATGGAAGTCCTTTTGGATATGGCACTTACACACTCTAATTTCTTTATCCTAGGGGATTTAAGTTTTTGGGCGTAGGGAGACCTATCCTCCCCTCTTAAAGAATTACAGGATTCCTGTGACATTTTGGTGCTACAACAATGTGTGTCAGGTCCAACTCATCGGGCGGGACATATGCTTGATCTGATTTATGCCCCAGAAAGGCTGGTCTACCTGAATACGATTTTACTCGTACATTGAACTGATCATGCACTGGTTGCCTTCGATTTGATGGTGAAC
Organism: Pleurodeles waltl; assembly: GCF_031143425.1. Taxonomy (NCBI): domain Eukaryota; kingdom Metazoa; phylum Chordata; class Amphibia; order Caudata; family Salamandridae; genus Pleurodeles; species Pleurodeles waltl. The sequence continues at coordinate 1,413,241,412 of NC_090447.1, read as the reverse complement.
AATCCTGATTACTCTAAATGGCTGGAGGCTGGCATTAGGTATGCTTAGACTTTGCATAAGCTGATACTGGATAAGTCCTTATTGAGACCAATGTTAAATTTCCCCAATACCTTTGTCCCTGCAGGGTCAGTCCACTTTAATTGGCTTGGTCACAAAAAGGATATCTCAGACACATTGGATAGAATCAACCCATTCACCAACATGAAATGCCACTGTAATTCTTCAGCACCTTGGTTTAATAATTCACTAAAAACTTTAAAATGTGCATGTAAGAAATTAGATCACACATGGTGGAAGGAGTATAATGAAGGAGAAAAGGAATGTCAAAAAAAGCACTCCACAAGTATAAAACTGAGATCGAGAGAGTCAAAGCAGAATACTATGCTAATGCTATTCTTTGCACCACAAATGGCACTAAAAAGGTGTTTGAGGTCCTTTAGGAATGAACCAATCCTGAATGTGCCAAACAAGGAGTTCCCCCTTCGCAGAAACTCTGTGACAATCTAACAGAGTCCTTTGACATTAAGATTTTCAAGGTCTTAGAGGTCATTACGGTCAGTCCCAGGAAAAAGTTCCTGATTTAACCACTTCAAATTATGCTAAGCATCCTACCATGTGAAAGGCGAGCGATCTCTGATTAGACATCCCTATACCCAGATTTAATAAGTTGCAAACCGGCCTGACCACTCTGGAAGATCAGAGGAATTTTTTTTGAGTATTTAAACCCATTTTAGAGAAACACTTATGATCCATTGTTGGATCTACCTCATCTGGTCCCCCCCTTGTTCCTATGCCCCACAGGATATGGAAAGAGTTGGGGGATTAGCTTATTTCCTCGACATTGCAACTATGTATCCAATCCTTTGAAAAAGGGGCTGCAATGATTAGGATAACACATAATAAAAGAAACATAATTGTAGGGATGAGAGTTGTGAATACAAAGACCCCCACCATTGAACAATAAACATAAAATGTAAAGTCCCTAGCATAGCAAACCTAATCCATGCCCTAATGAGAGCTAGGTGTGATAAACCTAATATGCCAGTACCATGAGAAGCGCCCCCACCCCTTTTTACCTTGAAATGAGGTCTCTAGGTCAGACTCTGTGGTGACACAAAGCTGATTGCAGCGTCTATAGCATCTGGAAGGAATCCCTCTGATAACCTTGTCTATGTGAGATGTATTTATACAGATCGTGTAGGACCCCTGATGTAGGTAAGTTTCCAAACAATTGCAATTGATAAGGAGGCAGACCTGTGGTGGCAATTATGTAAACAATCCCCAACATTATGTTCCTGTCACATGTAAGTGTGAGAGGGATATGATGTGCATACCTACGTACATCACTATTATGACGCTGATAGGGATGCCTTTACAGAGTGGCACTGCAAATGCAAATCAAAACATTTTGCTAACTATAAACAATAGCATCCATCTTAAAACAAATAATAAAATAAATAGGGTAAGACAGAGCTGGCTAAGTAGGTTAAAAGCCACACGGCTAATCTAACCTCCTGAATCCCAATAAAAGCTAATATGGATTCATTACACCCTCCCTAATTGCTGGAACAAGGATGCTATTACACTATTGAGGGTGCAATTAGTCCAAACTAAAATGGTCTGAGTTAAAAACATGCTAAAATGTAATTAAAAACTAGGCTAAAAACATACAAAGAGATGAAAATGTCAACCATGACAAGTACAGCAGGCCAAAATGCAAACCAAATTAGTAGGGCAATTTTGCAGTATGCATTTTAAAATTTGAAATAAGGAGATTGGTCAAATCATTCAACAGTAGTTGTGATCTTGAAGGATGTCTCTGAAGTGATTAAATAGGAGCGCATCCAGGAATGACTCCACATCGTCAGAAGTCAGATCAATGACAGGATTGCAGATGGGTCCATGAAGCATAAGTGCACAGAAGCCGCAAGCGCAGGATCACCGGCGAAGGCAGCATCATGCATAGTGCCTGGTGGAGCCAAATAGTTCACCAGAGGTGGCTCATAAGTGACCTTGTGAATCAACCGCACTCTTATGGGGCTCGACCATAGATGAACCCTCATTGGGAACATCAGCAGTTCCTTGTTGGCAGGAGGCACTGGCTGAACAGCAAGACACACAGATGGTAGACACTCGAAGAGGCACCAGGTGCAAAGAAAGACTAGTTGCATACACCAATAGACTGGTCAAAATGACAAAGACCAATCATGCTCCAATTCCTCCAGCAACAGAGCATCAAAGAACTCTACCATGCGATCACGGCACAGTTGGGCTGGTGGTACTAGCTCCATCACTCCACTTAGCTGAGAAGGCACAACCACTGCGTATCAGGAACAGCAGCAGCAGTATCCAGCCAAACATTGCTAAGGTCACTAGAAAGCCGCCAAACACACTTGAAAAGTAAATGGATAGCTGATGGAATGACTCTGAAGGCAGTCTGGAAGATAGAAACAAATCCATACCCAACAGCCTTAAAGAAGTGTACAATCCCAGTAGTGCTCAAAGGTTAAATATTCTCAAGGCCAGCTCTCCAAGGTGCTTTGGGAAGTTGGTATTTAGTAGAGATTGTATCTCTGCTGATGATCTTGCTATCTGGAGGGTATAGCTATCTCCTAGCCGCTCGTATCGTATGTTTCAAACATTTTGTGAAAAGAAAGGTGGATATTAGCAGATTTATAACGCCATGTAGGAACCATACTGTTGACGGACTTTATGCTATTGTGAAGTGCAGCTTTTCTAACTTTTTTATATTGAGCATAGTGTAACTCTCTTCCTTTTTAGCCATTATGTATTGTTCCCTGGATAGATTAAAAGCAGCAAACAAGTCGCTACTGTTGATGTACTTCCATGGGATGTGGCCATTTTTCAGAATCAGTAGTGTCCAACACAACTGCATGATGGAATGCAGCTGACTTTGCCCATGATGTGAGACGGACATGTCATTCTGAATGATATCAATCGCAGAAGACACAATGTAATTTTGTGTCTATATTCTGTTGGACAGAGTATTCATGCCATTATCGAAAACAGCAAAAGCCTTTTGCATATTTTCTTTATCCTTCTGCCTTAAACGTGCAACTGCTTCCATTTGTGAAAGCTTCCATATTTCATTGTATATAGCACATGGAAATCCCTTAGAGTGTGTTTTCCTCGGACCTAGCAAGAAATCTTGCAAGTCTACTTCCTCTGATAAGAGATTAAGATGTTCTTTAGCTACTGCTAAGGTGTTAGTCTGTAACCATTTTTGGCACAGTTTACCCACAGTTTATCTGGTAACTATTCCCGAGTGTTGACCCGAAACATAGCAAGGGTCCAGCCGGCTAATCTTGAAACCCCCTGAGGAATTCACAAAATGCACCTGACACCCATTTGTGTCTATTGGCCACAATAAACACCCGCCAGGACTAGAAAGTTTTGAATTTTAGGTACCATTCTGAACCCAAGCATTCAGTTCTTCCGCTGTGATATTAAGGAATGTTTGCCAATCAGTGAATTTGGCTTGTGTGGGGATACTGGGCACATTCATTTCCTTCATTTTTGCTAACCGTAGGCAGTATGATTGTTGAATCGTGTAATTTAAGAATATCATTTGAACAGGAATAAGGTGTGCTCTAAACAAAGCTTACCTACCCTGAATTTGCCAATCTTGTGTACCCCATACTCTTTTCACATTTATAGTACTCTTCCAGTATTCATAACCTTCAACAGAAAGTCAGGAAACAAAGGAATCTGAATACATTAATTTTGTGTCAGATAGCAAAATCTTCCGTATTTTAGAAGGTGGTAATTTGAAATAATATGACTCTGCATTTGTTGTGTCATGCCCAGAAAAGTATGCAAATTTGTCTAGACATGTTTTAGGGCTCCCCACAGGTGGAGTTGAACAATGTTCCCACTGTGTAATTAAATACTTATTTATGTCTTGTTGCTCAGTGCAGATTGTAATGTCCCCAATGATTATACCAGAACATTTCTCCATAATTCCCTCTGTTTGTGTACACATCATCACTTTAAAATACATCATCACTTTAGCAGACATTGAATCAACTGTTTTAACATCCCAGTCATCAGAAACAACACCAGGTGTAACTACATCAGTCATTAAAATTTTGAAAACATAAGGAATTTGGATAACCTCAGTAGGCTCGTATATATCAAATGGAACTTTATCCTAAACAATCCCATCTGAGATTGATACTGCCTAAATGTTCCCAAAGGACAAGTCTCTTCGGACCTAATGAGAGGAAAGATATGGGGCATATTTAAGAAAAGTGGTGCTGCGCACAGTGCAGCACCACTTTTCTTCCGCCCCTTAACGCCCACCTAATGCCACCATGTATGCGCCATATTTAAAATATGGTGTGCCATGGTGAGGAGATTAGGGTCTGAATTGTTGATGGTAGTCCGGCGCTTTGCAGGATTAGCACCAAACATTCTGACGCTAATCCTGCAAAGCACCCAGAGGCCCATTGTAAGCAATGGAAGCCGCCTTTTAACGGTTAACGCCTGCTCTAAGCAAGCGTTAAAAGTGCCAACAAATGGCCTGCACCTAATAGTCTAGCTATTAAGGACTGCTTTGGGTCATGATTCCTACTCTCCACAACACTATTACCCTTGGGATGATATGGGGAAGAGTAATAGAGTTCAACACCCATCGTCCTCATGGTGTCCCTGAATGCCCTAGAGGCAAAAGCAGGGCCCTGGTCCGAGTGGAATGCTGCAACCGCATATGTATCAATAAAGATCAGCAAGTCTTTTATAACAGTTTGAGCATAAGCCGACCGCTGTGGCCATACCCACAGGATTCTAGATCAAGAATCAACAGCGACTAGATGTATTTGTATGCACAATCAGGTTGCAAGGGACCACAAGGATCCAGGCACACACAATGTAGCAGCCTGTTGGACACTAAGAGGGATGCCTGAGGTGGGTGTTTGATGTTTGAGCCCTTTATTTGCTGGCAAATGTCACAGCAAAGGACATGTTGCTTGGCCTGTTTATATAGACCCGGCCACCAGAAGGGTTTCTGTAAGAGTGATATTGTGGCCACGACACCAGCATGAGCAGATGCAACACCCTCATGCGCTGCTTTGATGAGATCTAATCTCTGGTCTTGGTTGGGGATCACTCGATCTGCCACTCCAGGAATTATCGCAAAGGCAACATTCTATGCACTTATATGGTACAAATATTTTGTAGGGTATGCTCTTGGAAGAGGCTTGCCCTAAGCCGAAGCTTTCACAACAGGCTGAATTTTTAAATCCAATCTCATGTGGGAACGAGTCACTGCAGCAACAGATGCCGTAGTTACTGCAGATGTGGCCGCTTCATCAGCCAAGGTATTTCCTATAACGTGTACTCATGCATGTTAGTGGGCCAATGTATGTACTACATGAGCATCCGGTAGCTTATTCTAAAGATCAGCCATCCTCCTCCACAGAGTTCTGTGTATGGTACGGGGAATCCTTATCCCACCCTACATGGTAGTGGTATAGCGTGGGTGCCTGCACGAAAGCCCAGTCAACAGCATAGGTTTCTTTTACCACTTCCGGAACAAGATCTGAGCAAGAAGGCAAAATTATATCTCCCCCTTATGGATGTGTTTGGGGGGCCAGTCTCTGTCTGCCGTAGGCTATCACAATTAAGTGAATCCCAAAATATTACACTAATGGTGCACTGTATGTCTCCCTCAATTCGGATATTTAAATCATAAACCCTGTCAGGTGGGAGAATGCGCCCGTCCGCATTCTTGACTGCAAGGAAGTTGTTATTTGCTGTCGCATTCTAATGATCTTTCAGACTCTGGTGACGTACCTTGACTTCTGCCGCACTGTCCAGCAGGGTCACTTCCCACGTCTTGTTCTTCCACAATGTTCTCAAGTTTGTTGCCATGTTTAACTTAAATTGCTGCCACCTTTTTCCTTTTAAATTGTGGCTTTTTTGTGGGGATTTGTCTTCCTTCTTGTCTGGAGACTGCTGTAAGTCGTTCTTCTGTTTCACGTAGTCAGGACATTGCTCTGGCTGGCCCACTCTCTCACTACGTCTATCTGGTGTGTCCTGAAAAGAACAAGAGGGAAATGAATCAGTATATCTGCCAGGAGCCTTTAAAGCTTCTCTATTTCTGAGATTATATCTCCTTTCGGAGCTCTCTGGGTGTGGAGAGTTTCCTATCTGACTTCATCTGTCTTTATTTTGTTTTTGTTTATCGCAGCATTTTTAAGAGCCTTGTTGGGCTTCTTTAGTACCGTCCTTAGGGGTGGAACTTTGAATTTCAGGATTTTTAGGCTTGACTCCCAAACTACCCCGTCCTATACTAGTATAGGTGATGGAAATTATTTTCGGTAGTTGACGCTCCTGTTTTAACTGTGGGATCTCCCGGAGCTGATGGTGTATGGACAACTCTACTGTATTATTGAGGAGACTGTGTTGACGTTGCACATGAGTTTCATCCCCAAATCCAGGGCTGGAGCATCCCCATGTTCATTTTGAATTTATTTTAACACTTCCTGCAAATTGGCAAGTGTAGGGGTACATGCGTGGTAGTGTAAATTGCAGCTAAAACTGTACCCCATGTGGTGCAGTCGTCCACTGAGGGATCAATTCCAAATTGCAAGCATATTGTGAGAATTCTATGCTTATCTTGGGGTTCCATATGGGGAAACTCTGCTTCTAGCTGGTTAGTTTTTTGTGCTATCAAGAACAGAATATTTTCATGTTCTGTGGGCACTTTGCCCACGATAGAATGTACTGTTTGTGGGTTAATTCCAGTAGCGGCCCATTGGTGACCAGCTGGTGCGGTGTTCAAGGTCCGTAAAGCAAATTGTACTAATTGTCTATATAGTTGTACTAGCTCATTGTAAGGTGCATGTGAATAAGCTGTTTGCATAGCATGCACGGCAGGATGTAGTGTGTATGTGGCAAACATGGGTCACATTGGTCTGTGGTTACTTAAGGGACCTAATCTCATGAGTTGTATTACATGTGGTAAGGTGCCATTGAACCAATTTTGATGTTCCTGATAGGAAAGCAGTATTTCTAAATACCGGTAAGCTTGGTACTGCTGCAGGACATTTGCTATTTTATGTGCGTGAAATGTATGTGTTCTGTCAGCTTTTTCAGGAAAGGTGACCCAGGGGTAGAATGTTTGTGTTTGGTAAACATCATGAGCTTCCACAATAAATGTGACATCCCCCCCCTTATCTGTTAAGCCATGGGCTTCTAGGTGTTGTGTTAGTGCGTGTCTGTTGTTTTCTAAAATGTCTGTGGCATTAGTCATGTCGAGTAATAGGTGCAGAGAAGAAACACCAAAAGGGGGGAAAGTCCCTTTAAGAGTTCAAGCTTGAACAACCTAGAGCCTAGTTAGGTACTCCTTTTTCAGCTGAGGAGGGTTGTCCTTAGGACCACGGGAATCTCCGTATAATGGTGCTTAAGGTACATGGTGTGTGTGAGGCAGAGATACTCAGGATAATCCTAAATTAGTGCCAAAACACCATTGTTGGTGTCTCCGTGTTGTAGTGGGACTCTCGCTCCTAGGCGAGACTGCTGGTTTAGGGATGACATCACTTTTGTTTGTAGGTGACTACTCCACTCCTACAACAAGTCGCAACTCTCAGCCCAACCTTCCCGGCTCACAAGAAGTACCTCAACAAAAACCCAAACAGTAAAATGTGATTTCTGACATCAAGGGGAGTTGTGGTGGAATGGAGATACCCATTTCTCATGTTAGTAATAACTCTCAGTCACACACAGGTAATGAAGGAGATGCAGGAAAGGTTTCAATAGGTTTATTGAAAAGACTGCAATCTACGGTAAAATGCATGAGATGCAATGATTAGGATAACGCATAATAAACAAAGCATAATTGTAAGGATGAGAGTTGTGTATGCAAAGACCCCCACCATTGTACAATAAACATCAGATGTAAAATCACTAGCATAGAGAACCTAATCCCTAGTCTAATGAGAGCTAGGTGTGATAAACTAGTCTGCTTTACTCGTTGCCATGGAAGTGTTACGTATGAGAGTAGGTAGGGGCCAGCTCACAGGCTTGGTTATGCTAGACTTGTTCGCTGCCTTCGACACAGTCAATCAGAAAATTCCCCTTGGAAGATTAGCTGAAATTGGTGTAGGAGGACTTGTTCTGTAATGGATGGAACCCAATCTGTCTGACCAATCTCAGGCCGTTGACATGCCCCCTTACTGCTCGGACTTTAAAAGCCTACGTTCTAGAGTTTCACAGGGCTTGGCTTTGAGCCCAGTCTTGTATAATGTCTATATGAGGCCACTGATCTCTTTGATAAGATTCAGTGGCAATTTTTCAAAACTGTATCTCAGATGTCGTCAGTTGGATGAAGTTGAATTCTCTTTATTTAAATGGGGCCAAAACCAATTTCTTTAGCTGTTCAGTTAATGTAATTCCCCCCGAATGTCTAGCTTCTGCTGACATAAGAATTGCATCCTTCTTGTACAGTCTGCAACCTGTGGATTCTATTTGATAACAAACTATTTTTGTAAGGACACTTGACCAAAGTTGCAGGCACCATTTTTGCACTCCTAAGGGATTTTAGGAAGGTGCTACCGCTCCTAATTAATAAAGCCAAATACACCATTATATGCAGTGTCATACTGAGCAGGTTGGATTACTGCAGTGCTATCCTACTCGGTGCCCCAGATTTTCTGGTCAGCAGATTGCAAGTGGCAGCTGCTAAATTAGCCCTTAATAGATCTCACAGGTCATTTGCGACTTAAACCTCGAGGGATCTACATTGGCTTCCAATCAGGCAGAGAATTACATTCAAGGCAGTGCGCATCGTGTTTAAAGCTCTACATGGATATGATCGACTACCAATACAACACAGACTGAAGCACTATACTCCTAGGAGATGTCTTCGCTCAAGCACTGCTAACCTAGTTCTCATAAACAAGTTCTACAAGAGAAGGCAAGGTGGCCATGCTTTTACAATTAAGGCAGCTCAGTTCTGGAATAAATTGCCTATTATCTCTGATCAGTCAGTGAATTATTTCCTTTCAGGAAGGCTTTAAAGACCTGGTTCATTCCAAGCTAATTCCTTCTGTCAGTGTTCTCTGTTCCTCTTTGAGTGCTATTTTCTGATATCTACATGTTTGAATCTCTATTTACTTTGCCAGTTTTTGGAGACAGTTTGCGCTTTATAATTGGTATTAATATATTTGAATTTTAATGTTAGCTTTAATTTAAAAGTTTGACAATCCTTAAACACCAAGTGCTTGTTCGCCTCAATTGTAAGAAATCTTTTCTAATATAATGTAGGCATGGTAAGGAAATGTCTTAACAACCATTAGATCAACTAAAGTAAAGAACAAACTGTGGTTATATCTCAAAAAAAAAAAAAAGCCAAATGCATAACACTTTCTTAAAATCATCAGACTAAAATCTACCATACTAAATCTAAAAATATTATCTAGATATCCACAATCTAAACATAAACCTTCAAAAAACAAAAATCTAAATTCTGTAAAAACACTAATCTAAAACTTGACTAATACATATCATAATATACAGATAATAAAACAACTCCCTCCCTCCTAAACTTATCTATAACATGTAATAATATATTAAAAACTCTCAGAATGTAGCTACTTAATTATATTCTAACATCTACATGAAGCTATTCTAAACTACAACTTTAGAAAGTACAAAAGTATAGCATTAAAATTTAGAACAATGCCAATTAAAAAAAGTTCTCTCAGTTGGCTCAAAGTAAATTTTCAAATTTGTTGTGCAATAGAGTGCCTCCAACAAACCATTAATATGACTGTTATCTGTTGATCTGTCTTGAATGTTAGTAAGATTTTCATATGTGTATTGTTCTTCTTTTGAATTCTCAATATATTAAATTGTTTTTTTCAAATGTTTAGTGTATTTTGATTCCGTTCAATATCTAGATATTGGAGTTTGATATTGTCTTGGATGGGAAGATATGCTTGCTAGGCAGAAGTGCTTGGTCCTGTCTTTGTTTATTTTTGCTAACATGTTTTTGGCTTTGCCTGCTTCATATATCCTGACCATTTTGCGAAACCCTCAGGGAATTGTTACCAGGTATTGCTAAAGTGTCTTACAGATGTTAAAGTGTTTCCGTGTTCATCATTCATGTTGTCCATGGAATAAAAAACAGACTCATGTGGAATTGGTTTTTACAACACATTAACTATTCTGATTAAAAAACAAGTCAGTAAAGTAATTCACAAATGTGCAGTGATCTATGACATTTCCTAAATAAAGTATAATGTGGAGATGATACTTAATAATTAGCTGACTAACACTCAATAGTGACTTACAACAAACAATCAAAAACTAATAAATCAACATAATGATATCCCCAAGGAAATGCTGGCAGTGTTCCCACATTTATACACAGTAAATCATTCTTTAAAACAGAAGAGTACAATATATTTTGCAAACGTAAAATATTCAAAAAGCATTTGATCTTTGTTTTGTTGCTAAACATAATTTAGTTACTTCAATTTCAACTATCCTATTTCTATGTTGTGGGAAAATGGCCCTTGTTTCAGTTACCCCCCTCCCCACTTTTTGCCTGATATTGATGCTGACTTGACTGAGAGTGTTCTGGGACCCTGCCAACCAGGCCCCAGCACCAGTGTTCTTTCACTAAAAATGTACCATTGTTTCCACAATTGGCACACCCCTGGCACACAGATAACTCCCTTGTAAAAGGTACCAGTGGTACCAATGGCCCTGTGACCAGGGAAGGTCCCTAAGGGCTGCAGCATGTGTTGTGCCTACCTAAGGGACCCCTCACCTAACACATGCACCTCCATTGCAGATTGTGTGTGTTGGTGGGGAGAAAAAGGCAAAGACCATATGGCACCCCCTGAGGGTGCAATGCACACAAACCACTGCCGGTGGAATAGGTAAGTCACCCCTCTAGCAGGCCTTAAAGCCCTAAGGCAGGGTGCACTATTCCACAGGTGAGGGCATAGTTGCATGAGCAATATGCCTCTACAGTGTCGAAGTCCATTCTTAGACATTGTAAGTACAGTGTGGCCATATTAAGTATATGGTCTGGGAGTTTGTCAAAGCGAACTCCACAGTTCCATGATGGGTACACTGAATACTGGGAAGTTTGGTATAAAACTTCTCAGAATAATAAACCCACACTGATGCCAGTGTTGGATTTATGAGAAAATGCACACAGAGGGCATCTTAGAGATGGCCCCTGTATTTTACCTAATTCTTCAGTGCAGGACTGACTGGTCTGTGCCAGCCTGCCATTGAGAGGCGAGTTACTGACCACACAGGGTGAGAGCCTTTGTGCTCTCTGAGGCCAGAAACAAAGCCTGCACTGAGTGGAGGTGCTTCACACCTCTCCCCAGAAGGAACCGTAACACCTAGCGGTGAGCCTGAAAGGCTCAGGCTTCATGTTACAATGCCCCAGGGCAATCCAGCTAGTGGAGATGCCCAGCCCCAGGACAAAGCCCCCACTTTTGGTGGCAAGTCCAGATGGATAATTCAGAAAAACAAGGAGGAGTCACCACTTCAGCCAGCACCACCCCTAAGGTGTCCAGAGCTTAAGTGACCCTCTCCGTGCAGAATCCTCCATCTTGGTTTGGAGGATCAGGGCCATTAGGGATAGGAATGTGCTCCCCTCCCCAAAGGGAGTGAGCACAAGGAGGGTGTAGCCACCCTCAGGGACAGTATCCATTGGCTACTGCCCTCTGACCCCTAAACCGCCCCTAAATCTTGTATTTAAGGGCTATTAAGATTCCTGATGACCTCACAAGAAGAAGAAGGACTGCTTAGCGGAAACCGCAGCAGAGAAGGAAAGAAGACAACAACTGACTTGGCCCAGCCCTACTGGCCTGTCTCCTGCTTCAAAGAACCGGAAGAAGAAAAGTGACGTGTCCTGCAATTCAAGCAACCTCAGAAAAACCTCCAGAGGACTGCCTGCATCACAGAGGATCAAGAACTCCCGTGGACAGCGACCCTGTCCAAAGAAGAACAGAAGAAGAAACCTCTTCTGAAGGACTCCCACCTCACTCCAGAAGCGTGAGTCCCAACCACTCTGCACCCGACGCCCACGGCCTGAGTCCAGGTGGCCCAACCGACCAAAGAGGACCCCCAGGCAATGGCGACCAAGTACCCACCCTGGGTTGACCTCTCGACCCCTCCACAATGACGCCTGCAGAGGGAATGACAAGGACCCCCCTGACCGGGACTGTCCTGGACGAAGATAACCGACGCCAAAGGACCCACTGCACCACCAGGCCTTGGAGAAATTGACACCCGGTGCAGCGACGATCAACAGGCGGCCCTCTTCCCTGTCCGACCAGTGGTGTGCCTGAGACACCCCCCCCCGGACCTCGCCTGCAGCACCTGAGTGACCCCCAGGTTCCTCTCATATTGTTTCAGTGGAAAGCTGATGCTCTGTTTGCACCCTGACCCGGTGCCGCTGAGGGTGTAGGATTGGTGCCTACTTGGGGCCCCTCCAGTGCTCCTCTAATCCCCCTGCACTGCCCTCTGAGCCGCGGGTACTTACCTGCTGGTAGACCGAATTCCGAGTACTCCCTGTCTCCATAGGGGCCCACGTTAATTTGGCTCCTCTTTGACCTCTGCACCCGACCGGCCCCGTGTTGCTGGTGGCGGGTGTTTGGCGTTAACTGGAACCCCCAACGGTGGACTACCTATACCAAAGAGACTGGAACTGTAAAACTGTAAAACTGCCCTTTATGTTCTTCCCCCAGGAACTGTTCTGAAAAATGCAATGTCCACTTTTGAAATAGGTATTCTCTGTTTACTTAAAAACTGTTTTCTTTGCAAAAGTGAACCAAAGTTACATTGATATCTGTGTTGAGTACTTACCTGCAAAGGAATTATTTATGAACTGAATCTTGTGGTTCTAGTAATAAAGTAACAAAATAATATTTTTCTATATAAAAACCTATTGGTCTGGAGTTAAGTCATTGAGTGTGTGTTTCTTTTATTGTCTGTGTGTACAACAAATGCTTAACACTACCCTCTGAGAAGCCTAGCTGCTCGACCACACTACCCCAAATAGAGCATTAGTATGAGCTATTATTGCCTTGTCAAGCCTCTGGGGAACCCCTGGACTCTGTGCACACTATATCTCACTTTGATGTAGTATATACAGAGCCAGCTTCCAACATATGCCTTCAGTACATTTTCGCCAAAATATGAAAAAAATTTAATGTTACAGTTACTGCCTGTCCCTTCTATTAACACTTAGTTTGAGACTAAAAAACATATGTCTGAGTTGAAATACACACACACACACATACACAGACGTATGTCTCAAGCAATAATGAATTCAAAGGATACATCTTTATTATTGACATGATACGTGTTCCATTGCCTAATGTTGCACATTTTATGTGTGCCCAACTAAGCCACACACTTCAACATTTTGTAAAAGGAAATATTTTCCATAGAAAGCATTAAGCTTATCTTTCACCAATTTCAGATAAGCATATCTAAAGAAAGTGCAGATGCCACCATGATACTTATGTATGTGTCTGCAGACTTAGATAAATTAACAAATTATTTATTAACATGTCTTATAATAACGATTTTATTGCATGGATGTTTACTCACTTCTGGACAAGGCACTCACCAAGACATCTAACAATGAGCACTATTTGTAAGAACACTGTTTCATTAAATCCATATTTCTTAGCATTCTTAATTACCTTACTCTATCTTACATTCAGAAGACAACGTTGGAGTTACAAATAAGGATATTTAGATAGTACTATTCATATTGATGTTATCTTTATTTTTTACATTTCAAAATTGTGACCAAGAACACGAGTTAACCTTACAATACATGATTTTTAATTTTGAAAAAGTTGATGATTTTAGCATAAACCAGACACGGTGATTGATTGCTTACTTGCCCTAAGTGCTATATTTCCATTCAAATATGAATAAAGTCTGCCTCTTTCTTAAATTTTTGTAGAAAATTAACAAATTGCCAAATGGGTTTGTACATCACTATTGCAGAACACATGGCAAAATGTTGGTGTTATCGGCAGGATAGGTACCGAAGTTGTGTAACTATCATTGCAATGTGATTGTACATCACACAAACTGAAATTCTTTAAAAAAAAAAAAAAAAGACTGGAGAGCAAACAAATGATAGAATGATAAGACTGAAATTCCTTGTGAGGTCATGGGAGTGGCTGAATGTAGGGATGGCCATGGAGAATAATGCTGACTGTACTGTAGTATCAACCTGTTAGAAACACATTGCAGTTGAGAACAACACACTGAATATGAAGTCCACCCCTTTAAGAGATCAGAATGAATTAATATCATAACTTAGGTGTAAGTAAGTAACACTGATAGTTTTCAGAGTTAACAAGACATTTCAAATAAGTCTTACCAAATTGTACTCTGTTAATGCTAGATGATGATTGGACACTACAGGCAACCTGTGAATAAAAACATGTCTGAAGCCAAGCAAACTTAACAATGCAAAAAACTCACCAGCAGCAGGATTTTGGAACGAGACAGTCTCCAGGGAATCAAAAGGATGTGATCCACCTTAAATGAAAATGAAAATCCTTCAGTATAATTAATGATCCACAATTATAACAGCATATATTATTGTATTCATAGATGTTTTGAACCCACAATTTTAAACATGCATTTTAGGGTCTGGTGTTCATAATTGGCAGAAACAGAATGCATCCACAGAAGGTGCTAGGCATGTGTTCTAGGACTGTATTGCAGTGGTGAGTGTGTTGCTGCCTGGCTAATGAAAATGCTTCGGAGAGTGATACTATAAGTACAGCTAAATGTAACATCGATTTTGTGCCAATCATTTGCAGGCAATTTTCAACACACAGCACATACGTATGAAATAAAAAGGTGTATAGACATATGCCATCCTACAGGTTGACTGGGGAAACATCCTTTTTTACGACTTTTTTTTTACGAAGGTCGTGGTTAACGAAAGCGCAACAACGCTTTTTTTAACCACAACTTTGTTTTTTTGTGCCTTAACTACGTATGTTCTGAACAACGAACATGCGTGGTTAAGGTACAAAGAAGGGACTTGGCGAAGGTAAGTGGTGGGTTTAGGTTTTGGGGAGGGGGTGGGGGGTCAGGGGGTTTTAGGTTTTGGGGTGGGGTTGGGGGGGTGGGGCGTTTTTGGTTTTGGGGAGTGGGTGGAGGGGCAGGGGGTTTTAGGTTTTGGGGTGGGGTTGGGGGGTGGGGCATTTTTGGTTTTGGGGAGTGGGTGGGGGGTCAGGGGGTTTTAGGTTTTAGGGTGGGGTTGGGGGGGTGGGGCGTTTTTGGTTTTGGGGAGTGGGTGGGGGGTCAGGGGGTTTTAGGTTTTGGGGTGGGGTTGGGGGGGTGGGGCGTTTTTGGTTTTGGGGAGTGGGTGGGGGGTCAGGGGCTTTTAGGTTTTGGGGTGGGGTTGGGGGGGTGGGACATTTTTGATTTTGGGGAGTGGGTGGGGGGTCAAGGGGTTTTAGGTTTTGGGGTGGGGTTGGGGGGGTGGGGTGAGGGATGTAGGGTGAATGGTGCCTATTGCTAATGATTTTATCAGGAATGCCTTTACAACGAAATATCGTTGTTAAGGCATTCGTGGTAAAATCATTAGTAGTAGCAACGAGGTCGGTGTTCCGACCTCGTTGTTAAGGCAGTAGTTTTTTTTGCAGTCGTTGTTTCGTCGTATATTCGTTGACTGTATTGAGCTCTTATGTAATTGTCATACTTTGCTTTTGTGTATGATTGCCATCATTCACTTGCATTTTTAGACAGATTTGTAAAATATGTTGTATGCAGATCCTTACAGACCAGAATTATGTTATGTAAATGTAACACTAAATCAGTTTGAAAAAAAATATTTGTAGCAGAACAAAAGTACTGTACTAAAGAAAGCCACATTCCGGTGCTTTATGTAACTTACTACTGTATTAATTAAATGAGTGGATAGGTTACATTAATGTGCATTTACACATGGAATTTGTAAAACCTAAAACTGCAAAGACTCTTTTTGCAAAGGTTTTGACTCTCAGATTTACACTTGCCAGAAAATGGCATAAATAGAACAATAAGAGCTTCATTATGACCCTGGCTGTCTTAAGACATCCAGGGCCACCAATGTGGCATCCGACAGCCACATTATGACTGTGGCGGTTGCGCCATGGTCAGACTGCCAGCACCACCACTTCTCCTCCACTGGTGTGGCTGACGGTGCTGGCGGTCATAATCCACCAGGACAGCGCTTCCCTGGGGATTACGAGTCTCCTCTCCGCCGGCGATTACGTGGCAGTAGCCCCACCATGTAAAGGCTGGCGGAGACGGGGTGCAGGGCACCCCTTGGCCAGCCCCGTCACGAAAATTGAAACCGGTGCTGGTGCACCCTACGCACTACAGCATTGCTGCCGGCTCTATTATGAGCTGGCGGCAATGTTGTAGGCTGTTTCCCACTGGGTCAGTGGGTGGAGACTCTGTTTCCGCCTGCTGACTCAGCGGGAAACTCTTAGTAGGGTCCATGGGAAAGTGACCGCACAGGAGGTAATCCTACCGTGGGAGTTTGGGGGATGGCCTTTTCTGTCCACCAAACTCATAATGACCCCCTAAATGTCTATTTTTTTTGTTTACTATTTGTATATTTGCTGCATTCAGCATGACACGTACAAAACGTAAATAATAGGCAAGGTGTTTATTTTGGTCAGAATGGTTTGCCTTATTAACCCCAGAAGGATCCTGAGCTTAATACTGACTCACATACAGTACATTGCAAGTTTGTCTGCATTTCCCAAAGGCAGTCAGCAGTGGATTGTTTCAAGAAAGTGAGAGAGCAGAAGTGCGCCATACTTTAAAAAAATATGTTGCCGTTCTTCTCACTCCTAGCACTGGCACACTTGTGGCTACATAGCGCCATTACAGGCATACATTCCTGCACAAGAACTATCCTTTGAGGTTATTGCTCTTTGTCTGTGTGCTGAAAAGGCAACTGATCAGTGGCAACCATGGTTCAGCCCTTATCTGGTCTTCATTGCACCTGACAGGATCAAAACAAAGCCTTCTCTGGACTCAACTCTGCCAAATCAAAATTCTGAGAGTAGGCTAGGTGAGGCTGGAATCTGGCGCCAATATAAAAGATGAAGGAGTGAAGAAAAGAAGTTGCACTGAGCTAAAGAGAGGTAAAAAGAAAAGCTTTTTTGTTTAGAAAAAAACGCCCAGTATATCAAGCAAAAAGAACAAGAAACAAGAAGATGAACTGGGAAAAATAAATTTGAATTGCATAGAGAAACAAGAGAATTAACAGAAGGGGCATTGAGTGTGATGAAGACAGCATTCCCAAAGCATCATGAGGCACCCTTTGCAGGTTTATTCACCTTTAAACAGATGCATCAGACAAGCACTTCCTAATTTGATCTGGAAGAGGTAATAATCCATTTTGTCTTGGAAGAACAGATTTTGGCAAGGATTAACAGTGTTCAATGTAGTTATATCATCTTTTGGCCACCGTCAGTAGAAGGTAGAAAGAAAACAAATGAAATCCAAGGACAACGCTGCAAAGTTAATTGCTATTGCTCAAACATAGAAAAGCAGAAAGAATGAAGAGAGTAGGTTGAAGTAACAGTGAGATATGTTGTGGGATCAATGTTGCACCCAGCAAATTCACAAAAGGTGAGTGCAGAACAGCAGTGTAAGTGGGTACAAATCTGTCAGCTGAGGGAGCACGAGAAGGCTGAGCAAACTGGGTGCTTTCTCACAGGCTGAGAGAAACAAGACCATGCCCCCAGCCCTGAACGTCACCACCCTGATTCTTTTAGGTGGTCTGACACACCTGATCTGAAAAGCAAAGAATAACAGCAGCAACACTGAGAAAGCCTTTTTTTCTGGCAGAATCCCCTACGATCTATGAAATGGCACTTGATTCAGAGGCAGAAGCCTGCCTAGTTAGAAAAGGAGAACCGAGTTACCACAAGAAAAATAGGTTTAAGATCCTAAAGACAGCCTACAAGATATGGGGACAGGTCAGGCGTTGGTTGCATATGGGAAGGATCGGTTTTTATCTTCCTATATCGGCCTCCCCGCCTTTTCCATTTATTTTTCAGGGTACAACCATGAATGATTGGAGGCAGAAAGATATAGGGCCTCATTACAACCCTGGTGGTCAAATACCGCCAGGGTTGTTTTGGCGATTGTACCGCCAACAGGCTGGCGCTACAATCTGCCTCATTACGACCGCATCGGTAGCGCCACGGTCACACCGCCGGGAACGGCGGTTTCCGGCCATGGTTGTCCCGGCGGTTTTAATCCACCAGTCTGTCCATGGCGGTAAAGACCGCCATGGAAAGGCTGGCGGGAATTGGAGTCGCGGGCCCCTGGGGCCTCTGCACTGCCCATGCATTTGGCAGGGGCAGTGCAGGAGCCCCCAGGCACAGCCCCACCCCGCTTTTCACTGTCTGCACAGCAGACAGTGAAAAGCACGATGGATGCAGCTACACCCGTCACACGGCTGCAACACCGCCGGCTCCATTAGGAGCCGGCTCCAATGTTACGGCCGACATATCTGCTGGGCCGGAGGGTGGAAACTATGTTTCCGCCCGCCGGCCCAGCGGAGATGTCATAATGCGGCCAGTGGGATTGTGGCCGCATAGGCGGCTGCTCGGCGGTTAAACCTTGTCCGGCGCCCTCCGCCGGCCGCCAAGGTTGTAATGAGGGCCATAATCCAGTTGTGTGATTTGTTTGCGGGATCTCAGCTCAGTTCGTTTTCAGATCTGTATGCACAACATGATCTCCCCCAGGTAAGATTTTTTTACTATTTACAGCTGCACAATTTCCTCCTCCGACGAAAGAAGGAAAATTCTAATTTGGAGAATCTCCATTTAATAGAGGCTGTCAGGTACAGATCCAGAACTTGTGCATTATATGAACTACTGATTGTCACTCAGAAGGGCGATCTTGCAGCCCAGAATGAGAAGTGAACTCTCGATTGGGTAGAGTGGGTCCTTGGCTGGAAAAATCACTGGGGTTGGCTGGCACGGTACTCCTGGCAGCTAGCTTGAAGTGTAAGCATTTAAAGACAGACTTTTATTTATATCATACCCCAGCTAAAGTCTCTCAATGGGGAGGTTCAGATGGTAAATGTAATCGCTGTGGGGCAGTGACGGCTGCGATTAGGCACATGTTTTTTGCCTGTCCCAAGCTGGCATCTCTTTTTTTTAAGGAATAGAGGTGTTCCTTAGTAATATTATTGGAGGGTGTGCTCACCTCATGCCATCTCTGCTATTATTGGGGATAGCTGAGGAAGGCAAAGGAAACAAAGCTCTAAAGAGGGAAGGCTGCCTCACATTCGTAGCTATGACTTTGCTCGATTATGTAATGTTTCAGACTGGCTGAAACCAGATCCTCCCTCATTTGAGATCTGTAGAGCGAGATTCTTGGCTATCTATGGTATGGAGGTGGTTCTGTATTGGCTCAAGGAGTATAAGAAGCGCAAGTGCAGTGACTAAGGGCCAGATGTAGTAAAATCCGATTTTACGAATCGGAAATTGCGAGTCGATGCGACTCGCAATTTCCGATTCGCAAAATCGGATGCAGAACGGTGTCTCAGACACTGTCAGCGAATCTCAATGGGGTCGCAAATACCCACCTCATTAATATTAATGAGGTGGGTCGCATTTTGCGACCCCGTTGAGATTCCCTGCACTCACAGGGATGGTGGCCTGCTGGAGACAGCAGACCTCCATATCTGTGACTGCTTTTTAAATAAAGCAGTTTTTTTTTTGTTTGTATTGCAGCCCATTTTCCTTGAAGGAAAACGAGCTGCAATACAAAAAAATAACGAAACCTCTTGGTTTCGGTTTTTCAGAGTAGGCAGTGGTCCATTGGACCACTGCCTGCTCTGAAAAAACATTAATGGCGACATTCACAAAGGGGAAGGGGTCCCATGGGGACCCCTCCCCTTTTGCGAATGGGTTACCACCAGTGTGACACTGGCGGTAACTGCAAATTGCTTTGCGACCGCGTTTGCGGTCACAAAGCAATTCTGCATCGCGGTGCGAGTCGCAAATAGGAAGGGAACAACCCTTCCTATTTGCGAGTCGCATTCCCATTTTGCAAGTCGGTACCGACTCGCAAAATGGGAATGTGCATCGCGATGCACGTTTTGAATGGCGCAAACTGCGATTTTCGCAGTTTGCGCCATGCAAAACGCTTCCTACATCTGGCCCTAAATGATTAAATAACGAATGAGAATGAATAATTGTATGACAACATTCTCTGTATTTAGCACTTTATGGCCCCCTGGACTCAAGCTGAACTGTGTATGACTATTGTAGCCAAGGTGTATGGGCAATAATCTTGATTTTTTTTGAGGGATGGAATGAGTAGCTTTTTTACATCTAGCACCAAAAGATTATGGACATTTTTGCAATAGGACTGGATTCTCCTTTTTGTTTTTTCTTTTCTTTTAGTCTCGCAACGTTTTATGTTAAAATGATGAAGTGTTCTTCAATGGTTATGATCAGTACTGTGATTAATGTTGTCTTGCCTCTCACATTAAAAATAAATGCAAAAAGGAGAAAGCCTTTTGAATATCACATGTCCATTTGAAAAAAAATAGAAATAAAAATGCATGCATTGCCTAAAGAGAAAAACACTTGTCATCTTGTTGGAAACAACAGCAATATTCTTCCTCTGCAACAGGAAGGTCATCTTTAATATAACCATTCAGGAAGTAGCAGTAAACATTCCAATCTCAGAAACAGCATGGAAAACCTTTCTCTTGAAAAAGGTTCCAGAGCAGAAGCTCATTTGTAAAACTGATGAGACCCTGCCTATGTTAGAAATCGCCCAGGGTTTCTGGTATTAGGGAGGATGCCACACTTCCTGAAAGCCCTGGAAAAGTCTACTTTCGAATTGTGGATTCTTCAAGTAGTACAGGAAGGATATCAAATAGAATTTGAACTTTTCTCCAAACTCAGAAGTCAGACAAACAGTGTGGGTAGCTAGTCTACTAAGGAGAACAGCATTTGTGAAAGCCTCATTGGTGAATGCAGTTGTGTCAGTACCTGTGGAGGAGAAAAGGTATTCTATCATCTTGTAGAACCCATATTGTCAGGAGAGTGAAATGGTGATAGATCTGAACAATTCGAATCAATGGGTGAAAGTAATTTCCTTCAATGTGGACACCCTTCAGATGATCATTCCTCTAGTGGCTTCAAGAACATTCATGGTCATTCTGACCTTAATGGACACTTACTTGAATGTCAGAACATCCATGGCACATCGGAAATATCTATGTTTTTTAATCAGAATTGTCACTTTCGCTTCTGAGTTCTGTTTGAACTTAGATCTGCCTCCAGAGCCTTCACTAAAATGGTGGCAACCTCAGTTGCTCTTCTTCACCTGCAAGTACGGCATGCGATTCCAATTGGCTACTTCATGCAACATTTAACTCATAAGTTTAGGAAGGTCTGAATGCAATCCATGACATGGCATGAGTTACTACTCAACTGGTAAAAAAGTGTCAGCTGTCCCCATTCGAGGATTTAGTATTTCTAGATTCTAGGTTGAGGACAGATGGTTCAGGGCGGATGTGGACATGATTTCACTTCTGGAGAACAATGCGTAGGAAATTGCAAATTGATATTTTACATTCTACAATTTTCACAGGCATGAGCACAAGTGTGGTTGAGAATTCAGGGCCACTTAGCCTTGTGTATGTATACAGTGCATGTTCCTGCCTGCGCATCTAAATCACTCTTTCTACATCTTCATGATCCCTGAACATTAGCCTCCCAGGACTTTGAGGAAATGGTTTCACTGGCCCCAAAGGTTTCTTATGCCCTTCACTGATTGTTGGTCCCAGAAAACTTGTGAAGGGGTCTACCACTTCATCCAGGGATCCCAGAAGTGGAAACAACAGATACCAGTTCTCTGATGTGGGGAGTGACCTTGGAAGGCCAAACTGTTTAGAGTCTTTGGTCATTGGTGGAGAGTCTATGCTTCTTCATTTGGAGGGGATTGACTGTGGTGTTCAGGGATCTCAGACATTATCAGCAATTCCTTTCTCAGAAACAGTTTCCTTTTCAAGCCAGATAATATGGTGTCAGTACCTTAAATCAACAGGCGGGGGAAATACAATAAAGATCACTGTAAAAGATAGTAATGAACTTGATGAAGTGGGTAGATTATCATCTTTTGACAAGAACAGACAAACTTATAAGAAGAGTAGACAGTGAGATAGTGGACAGTTTCAGCAGTGTTCACATTGCAATGGAATCTGCCACTGTCTCCTCTCACAATCCATGTTTGGGCTCCCCAGAACACAACTGTGCGTCCTCCTTTCCAATTTCGTTTCTTAGAGCCAAGACCATGCTGTAACACTCAAGTGATTTCAGGAGCTCCTGTAATGCCTTCCAAGACTTAGCTTGAATTGAAGAGGAGGATCGAGACATACAGTGGTTATAGTTGTCCTCTCATGGCCTCAAAGAACCTAGTACCCTCATCTCAAGTCAATGGCAACTTGCCCTTGTTGGCACCTTCCTTTGAAATCATTCCTGCTTTGCCTGATTGGAGGCGCAATTTCACCAAAACTGGCTCTTTTGGTCTACAAATTGAGGCTGAGAGGTTTGTAAAACAGGGGTTTGCCTGTCCAATTTGCTGAGACAATTTAAGACTCCACAGGGTTTAAGATTGAGAAATATTTCAGAAACGTTGTTATTTTAAATCTATTTTCCCCATTAAATTGTGGTTTGCCATTTATTTTGCAGTTCCCATTGTAGTGTCTTACATGATTTAGAATGGAACCTTTCTGGCTGCCAGCGGACTCATGCCCTCATTATGAGTCTGGCGGTTCTTGGACCACCAGACTTGCGGTGTCCCCTTACTGCTGCCGGGCCGCTGGTAAAGATCGCCATATTATGTTCGACAGGGAGTTCGGACCGCTGGGCCAGAGGCGAGCACCTCCGGCCAGGCGGTAGCCGTAATACCGCCAACGGTATTATGACTCGGCAGACTGCCAGCATTTTTGCCACAAATGCTGGCAGTCATGAACCCGGAGACAGGAATCTCCATTCCTGTCGCCCACACGACCACACACCTACATTCACACACCCCCACTCACCCACGCATTCACTTACATACACTCCCACACACTTGCGCCCAAACATGCACTCAGATACACCCATTCACTCGCAAACACACACTCAAGAAGACGCATGCACTCGCACACAAGCACTCAAACGGACACCCCCTTATCCCCCTCTGCTTTCACACAAACATACACGCACCAACACACACAATACCCCCCTTTTGGCATACACGCACTCACAAACGCACACACAGACACCCCCTCCCACCCTACATTCATACACATACACAGACACCACACACATCCATACTACCACCCCACCCACTCTCTCACACTGACATACACACCCCCCACTCACACATACGTACCCACCCTCTGCATTCATGCACACCCCCACCCCCTCCACACACTTCCATACAAACACTTGCACCCTGAGACCCCCCTCCACTTCCATTCGAACACACACACCCTCCACGCACACATAAATACACTCACCCACACCCATAGCGCTACACATACACACCACACACATGCACGCAACCTCCAAACCCCCATTTGGACGGTCCATCTACCTGTCTTGGCGAGGCGGTCGTCCGGGAGGGGATGGGTCTTGGCGTTTTCACTGCCAGCACCGCACTGCCGTTCAGGAAACCTCCGTGCTGTATTACGTATCGTAATACGGCAGGAGGTGTCCTGTTGACATGGCGGTGCTGGCGGTGGAAATGCCTCTCTTTTGCTGTTGGCCAGGCCCACGGTGTCGGATTTTCCGACATAACTCATAATGTGGCAGTCTTCAGACTTCCAAAACTGCTGGTCTTCGGGCGCCCATGGCTTTAGCGGACTTGTGAAAAAAAGACCCCCAAAGTCGTAATGAGGGCCTCAGTATCAGTATGGCATAATCACTAGAATAGAAGGTACTGAAAGTTTAGTTTAGAATGTTGGAGTGCACAGGTACATGCAAAGGAATAAAGACATGTGATTTACTGCTTCATGTATGCCCTAGTCATTAGTAGGTATCCAGTCTGGCGAAGACGCTACAACTGGTGACGATATAGGGATAAGTAAACCCAAGAAGAAAGTGCTCTTTTGGAGAGTTTACCATGGTCCAAGCAAACTGCTCATGCATGCCACGTATGCCTTAATTTAAGCACTGAGTCGATGGTTGTTGTATGTGGAGTCAAAGCGCGACTCCAGCTGGTGTGAAGCGTGTTAATAGAAAGAAAGCTTCACTAAGAAGTCTACGTGTTGTTGGTCAAGAACAAGAAGCTATGATCAAGATCATACAAGATCATGCAAAGGTTGTGGTAAGCGAACATTTTTGTGACAATGTGAAATAAGTGCATCACACAGCAAAGACACAATTGCCACCAGGACGTTCCAGAAGCAACGTTTGACACATGCCCACAAGGCCATGTGGTGACATCAGTTGAGGCAAAAATATTCTAAAAACTGTCATGCAAAAGAAAGTTATACATTGTACAGAGCCTTACCCCTGAAGGCAGATTTAGCCAGGTGTACAAAGCTCAGCTAAAGACAATTATCATCTATCTATAACGTTGTGAACAGAAGCACAGCAAGGCAGAGAGCCATCAGGTGCCAGAAAATGCAAACTTAAGTGTAACAACTATAAAACAGATGACTGACCAAGCCACAGCAGTCAACAAAGTGGCTCAAGGAGAAGTGCTCTGGGTTGTGCTTATAGAGCTGTGCATACCCGAAGCAGTTGCTCATCAAGCTGCCAAGTATCTCAGAACAACTTCAGAGGTCTTCAAGAGCAACTGCCTGGACAGTTGAATTCAAGAAACTAGAAGATTCCATTCCAACTAACATTAAAGAAGATCCTGATACTCACACCTCAAGAGACTTTAAAGAGGGCTTGCACAAAATGTATCATCCTACAGCATCAGGAAGCATGCTACTCTCATTGTCAGTAAGTTCCACACTAGTCTAGAATGCTGTCACCTTTCTGAAACCACATCCACCTTTTGATACTGCCAAAAATCAAAATATTATTTTAGATACATTTGAAGGGACTGATAACAGAGAGGTTATCAAATATGTTACACATCTTGCTGGTGATGGTGTGAAAGAAGTCATAAAGAAAATGCAGAGAACCGACTAAGAAGTCACATACTGCCAGATTAAAATTGTGTTGAATCTCAAATTCAATTCAGTACCAAACACTGATTATGGATGATGCATGTTCAGTCAAGAATGTCAAAGAGGTGAAGCAATCAATGAATTTGTGGAAAGACTTCACACACTCATCAGGCACTGTAAGTTAAATGAATTTACTGAAGAAGAAGCCATGCAGCTTAGAGTTATTGTTGGATGCTTGCCCGATTCATTCAAATGACGAATGCTGAGAGAAACTCTTAGTCTGGAGCAAGTGTAGATGGCTGCCAGAGCTGAGGAACATGCGGACAAAACAAGCTGCTAACGTGGACGCCAGAGGTGCCCAGAGTGTGTCAGTCATTGGTGTGAAAGGTAATTCGAAACAAAAGACTGATGAACACATAGTGATGTCTACACGTAAAAAGAAGTTGTGTTTCAGATGTGGATTTTTATTTCCACATGAAAGAAAATGTCCCAGCATTGGACAGATATTCAAAGGCTGTGGTAAATAGAGCAATTTTGTGATGATTTAAAATAAGTGTGTCATGCAGCAAAGACACAATGGCCACCAGGACATTCCAGAAGCAATGGTCGACACATGCCCACAAGGCCAAGTGGAGACAACATTTGAGGCAAAAAGATTCTAAACAAAGTTGATCATCATCTAATTCCTCATCAAACAGTTCTGTCTCAATAATAAATAAAAGTGAAGAAAGTGATTGCATCATGTCAATGTTTACCTCAGAGAAACGTGCACATCAGACTGGTTGCATGTGAAGAAAAATGTCAGTCAATAAAAAGTTGACATGCCAAAGCAATCAAATCATAAAAACACTGTCCAAAGATTACATTGAAAATCGATGGACATTCAATACCTTTCATAATTGACAATGGTGTATTGATAAATATAATGCCTGTAGAGAAATACAATGAACTGTCTCCATTACCACAGCCTTTGCCGTCAAAAACCATAGTGTATACTTGGGCTGCATCCAAGCACATGAAGAGTCAGGATTAATTTCTAGTGAGAGTGCAACATAAGAAAACGAAGTTACGAACACCTATCCTTGTGCTTCAAGTTACAGCGGCAAGTGTCTGTTTGCCTAGTTTGATTGATTTCTGTGAATTACAACATGAATGCTCTTCACAAAATAGTAAGTCCATTCCCTTTGTTGTTTTATGGTTTAGGAAAGATAAAGACTATGAAAGTAAATCTACATATTAATGAGGATGTCTGTCCTGTTTCTGAGAGACATAGATGAGTTGGTTTTCATTTACAATAAGCTGTTGAAAAAGAACTTCAATCTTTAGTTGAGCATGATATTATTGAGCAGTCCACTGGTCCAACACCATGGGTTTCTCCCATAATAGTAGTGCCCAAAAAGGACAGTGAAGGAGATGTGTGCATATGTGTTGACATATGCACAGCAATTCAGAGAATAACCACCATATGCGGCAAGTGCCTGTTTGCCCAGTTAGCTGTTGATATTGTACTGATTTCTGTGAATTACAACATGAATGCTCATCACAAAATAGTAAGTCAATTCCCTTAGTTGCTTCATGGTTTACGAAAGTCAAAGACAATGAAAGTAAAACTACATATTAATGAGGATGTCTGTCCTGTTACTCTCCCGTAGTAGTAGTGCCCAAAATATTCAGTGAAGTAGCTATGTGCATATGTGTTGACATGCCCAAAGCATACAAAGCAATTGAAAGAGCTGCACACTGTTGACATGATAATACAATTGAATGATGCCAAGGTCTTCTCTCGAGTTGATTTGAATAAGTCATCAGTTGGAACTTGAAGAAAGCTGCAGACACATTACAACTTTTTTTACACCTGTTGGTTTGTTTAGATATAAAAGACCTAGGGCCTGATTTAGATCTGGGCAGACCATGAGTCATGGTAGTGACCTGCTGAAGTAAAAAGACATAGGCCCTCATCATGACATTGGCGGTAAATCCCACTTACTGCCACGGTGAAGGCCGCCAAAATACCGCCGCGGTGGCGAATATCCATTCGCCATATTATGACACACACACACCAATCTGACAGAATACTGTCACTTACCCAAATCCGCCAGCCCAAACGTCAGTGTTAAACTGTCGGTACCAACACCCATACCGTTACGCCAACAGAACAACGCCCACTACATCATGGCCCACAAATCACCATGGCGGACATTCAATGGCAGTAAGCCATTGGAAGGACACACCAGCGCGCTCAGAATGGACACCCAAATACTAAACCACACAACATTGGCCAATACATTGGCTCATCCACACACCACACCAGCCCACAACACTTTAAAACCCACCCACATCATCCACAAACCTTTATGAATACAAATTATTGCCACCAGACAGGCACCAAGACCACTGCAACAACTAGACACACACACCCATTCATTCCTCACGCACTGTACTATGCATACCCAACCACAGTACCCTACACCCACACACTTACACACACCACAGAACACCCAGGTCCCCACAAAGGCACCCCCTTTCACAGATGAGGAGTTGCGAGTCACCGTGGAGGAAATAGTCAGGGTAGAGCCACAGCTGTTTGGAGCACAGGTACAGCAAATATCCATTGCCAGGAAGACGGAGCTATGGCGGAGAATCGTTGGCAGGGTGAACGCCGTGGAACAGCAAGGCATCGGCTCACTATACAGAGACTGGCGGTGGACCCCTACCTCCTCCCCCACAGCTCACAGCATTGGAGGAGCAAGTCTTGGCATTACTGCATCCTGAGGGACTCACTGGAGTTGCCCGAGGACTGGACACTCGTGAGTCAACATTTACTACTTATCAACCTCCATACCTGCATGCCATCTCACACCCTCACTCCCATCATTCTACTCCATCCCACACACTGCACCTACACGTATGACTAACCCCAATGCCAAGCCCTGCATGCTGTACCAATGCATGGACAGCCCTCCTAGCCCTGCATGGACGACCATCACCAAAGCATGCAATAGGGGAACTAACAATCCCACAGTACATCAACATACACAAACAAAGGTGGCAGGGTAACAGCAACGATAGAGGGGAAGCTAGGGATGTACAATATGTCACAGGCATGAAGCATAATACATCACTTACATCCCCGCAGGTGCCCCAGCCAATGTCAGCGGAGAGGAGGTGCCACGACTATCCAGTCCCCCAACAGAAGATGCCCCCAGTGATGAAAGTAACTCTGGACTTCAGGATCTCGATCAACAACCTTGCCCATCAGGGACCACTGGACAGTCGGTCACCCCAGCCCACTCACAGTCCACCACAGAGCTTTCCCCATCAGTATCCAACACCACAGAACCCACCCAGAGTCCCCACACCTCTGTCCCCAGGACACATCAATCAGCAGTATGCCCACCTGTACAGGGACCCCAGTCCACACCTCGCCCCCAAGACAATAAGGGACCTGGGAGGACTGCTGTGCGCCATGCCCAGGGAACTGACTCTCCAGGAGACACTCACCAAGATCCTGGGGGCCTACCAACAATCCCAGGACACGATGGGCCAGATCCTTGACAACATGCAGGAGAACAAGCTGCTGCACAAGGAACCCCATCAGGAGATCAGGGTGGACTTGCAGACTCTCAACACCACCATGTTCTCCATAGAAGGGGTGCTGGCAGACATGGCCAACATCATGAGGGAATCGACAGCACAGCAGTGGGCCCCTACCACTAGCCGGTCTATTGACCAGCCCTCCACTTCTGCTGCAGCTAGTGGGCAGGAGCCCTGCCACAGGACACACAGGCCACCAGCACCCCTCCCCCTGCAGAGGGTGAACCACCCCGTAAATGTTCTCTGTGACCCAGACAGAAGCCAGAGACACTTGCCAAGACCACCTCCAGGAAAGTATACTCTCCTGATTGTCCCCCTTGTGTCCCACCCTGTCACCTTGTCCACTTTGAACTGCCTTTGCTCCCCTTCCTATGGCCACTTGGACACTGGACCTGTGCTACAAACAGACTGGAACAATACCCTGGACTTTCCTCTAACATCACCCCATTCCATTCTATTTTTCCCTCAACTTTATAGCACTACAATAAACACTCTTGAATAGTATTTTATGTGTTGAGAATGTGCATTTAGGGGAACAGTCACATCTAGTGCAAATGATCTGAACACTGTGATAGCATACAGTTAATGACCTGTAACTGTCTGTGGTAATCGCATCAGGACACTGTTGTCATATCATCAACATCTGTGAAATGACAAGCCATAGGTGAGAGTAAGTTGAGATGCAAAGGAAGTGAATGCCATCATGCTACAGTCACACAGATGAAATCAAGAGTCAGAGCAATGGTCAGTTCCACTTTTGCCCCTGTGTGTCATTGGAAGTATTGATGTATAATTGATTTTCTGTTGTCCACATCCTCATCTTCTGCCTCATCATCCTCACTGTCCTCAGGGTCCACTGCTGCCACAGGGGCATCTCCAGTCTCTTCCTCCTGCAGAAAAGGCACATGTTGTCTGAGGGCCAGGTTGTGCAACATGCAGCATGCCACTACTATCTGGCAGACCTTCCCCGGTGAGTAGCACAGGGATCCACCTGTCAGATGGACGCCCCTGAACCTGGCCTTCAGGAGACCGAAGGTCCTTTCGATTATTCTTCTGGTTCCCCCATGTGCATCATTATAACAGTTCTCAGCCCCTGTCCTGGCATTCGTCACAGTGGCCTGGAGCCACGATAGGTTTGGGTAGCCAGCGTCACCTGCAAGTATTGAGGGACAAACATTAGCCTTGCACGATGCTATGGGGATAACACCTGAAGGCATACACTGACATACAGTGGGTGGGGACACTGGCTCATCTATTAGCCACACCCTGTGCCTCTGTAGTTGGGCCATCACATTTGGGATGCTGCTATTCCTCTGGACAAAGGCGTCATGCACTGACCCAGGATACTTGGCAGTGACGTGGGAGATGTACTGGTCCGTCAGGCACACCATTTGCACATTCATTGAGTGGAAACTCTTCCAATTCTTGAACACTTGTTCACTCTGGTGGTGGGGGAACAAAAGCAATATGTGTACAGTCAATCGCCCCAGTAATATTGGGGATATGCCACACTGCATAGAATCCTGCCTTCACAGTGGCCAAATCTTCCACCTGGGGAAAAACAATGTAGCTGTGTTTCACCAAGGCAGACAATACCCTTGCCAGCACGATTGAGAACAGGGATACTTTGCAGTGAATTGGGAGATGCACTGGTCCGCCAGGCACACTATCTGCACATTCATGGAGTGAAAGCTCTTTCGATTTCTGAACACCTGTTCATTTCTCCGGGTGGTGGGGGGGGGGACAAATACAATATGTGTACCATTGATTGCCACAATGATGTTGGGGATATGTCCCATTGCATAGAAGTCAGCTTTCACTGTGGCCAAACCCTCCACCTGGGGGAAAACAATGTAGCTGTGCATGTGTTTAATCAGGGCAGACAACACTCTGGTAAGCACTATTGAGAACATTGGCTGTGACATTCCTGCTGCCAAGCCAACTTTCACTTGGAAAGAACCAATTGCCAGGAAATGGAGCACTGATAGCACTTACACAAGAGGGGGTATCCCAGTGGGATGACGGATAGCTGATATCAGGTCAGGCTCCAATTGGGCACACAGCTCTGTGATTGTGGCCCTGTCCATTATAAAGGTGAGTATAATGTGCCTGTACTCCAGTGTAGCCAAGTCCACAGGGGGTCTGTACACAGATGTTGTCTCCTCCTCCTATTCATCCAGAGCGGTAGGTATCAAAGGGACACAAGAGTATGTAGGCTGTTACAGTTTGAACAATGGAACCACCACCTCAGTGTACATACAGCATCAATGTGATGGGACAGTGGGAATGGCAATGTATGTGCAATTCTAGGCAATGACGCAGTTATGGATAATCTGATCGTTGTCCAGCACCATGAAATGGCGACCGTCTGTCCTGTATCTTGGGACAAGTGGAAGTGAGGTAACTCCGCCGACTTTGGGCGCCATGGCAGAAGGTGGTCTTGCACCGCTGTGCAATTCCTCATTAGCTCATATGGGGCCCTATGTAGTACAGTGGCCAATGGGGATCAGTGCCGGCGGTGACGGTGTACACCACCACGGACGTGACCGCCATTTTCTATCTAAATCCTCACTTGTTTCCCGACTTTCCACAGGACAACACCTACACTGCGTGTTCTGCAATTACCTGTGTCTGGAACCTACCATGGCCTGTGTGACCAGGGAAAGGGCCCCTGCCTTCACTTCAGAGGAGTTGGAGTAACTGGTGGATGGGGTCCTACCCCAATATGGACTGCTATATGGTTCTCCAGACCAACAGGTGATACACCTTGGGCACAATGCATTTGGGAAGGATGCATCGAGATGTGTGTGCAAGCATCGTGTCATCTGGAGGGTGTCTTGTGGTAGTGTACATGGTGGGTGCCGGGCGATGTATATGCGAGTGGAGATGGAAATGGGATTGGTGGGCCATATGTGTGACAGGCTGGATTGTATGTGTAATGGTGTCCTTACATCTGTATCACTTCTGCAGGTCAGCACCCATCAAAAGAAGGGATTGTGGCGTGCGATTGCCAAGGAGGTGCAGACCCTGGGGGTCTACAGCAGGCGGAGCACCCACTGTCAGAAAAAGTGGGAGGACCTGAGATGCTGTGCACGGAAGACCACGGAGGCCCAGCTGGGGATGGCCTCCCAACAAGGAAGAGGTGCCCGTCAGAACCTGACCCCCCTGATGGCGTGCACACTGGCAGTGGCCTACCCAGAGCTGGATGGCCGCTTGAGGTTATCACAGCACCCACAAGAGGGTGAGTACAGTGGGCGTTACAACAATAATTGGAAGGTGGCATGAGATCCGGGTGGTGGGTGTGAGTTAGTGGGTGCCCCTTCATGCCAGGTCAGACATTGCTGCGTGATCCAGCTCAAGGGTAATGGGTGTATAGCAAATCAGTTAACAGTGGTTGGCCCTCATCTTGCTGTGGCATCTAGCCAATTGAATGCCAGTGCAACGCATAGTGCTCAATCTTTATCCCTGTGTGTGACGGTACTGTGTATGCCAACTGTGGTGTTGGTGCTGTAATTGACCCAGTGCTCCCTTTCTCTCCTCCTTGTGTCATCCTGTTCATGTGTTCATTAGCATAATCTGGCGGAGGAGCAGGGGTACCGGCGACAGAGGGAGCTGGATCCCACGGGACCCAGGAGGCAGAGTCCACCGACACCGAGGGAACCAGTGGGACGGAGGACGAGGGGAGCACCACGGCAGAGGCATGAGGTGACAACACCTTCTCTCATGGAGACTCCCTGGTACTGGCGGACACCTCTGTGACCACCCCAGCTGCAGGTACAGCTGTCACCCCCATACCTGCACCGCACTACCAATAGCCCCTCAGTGAGCTGCCAGTGCCCGCTCACCCAGGAGGGTGGGCATGTCCTTCACCCCAGGCATCCCAGGCCCTGCCCCATTGAGCCCTGCTGCCCTGAGTGAGGAGGCTATTGACCTCTTGAGATCCATCTCTGTAGGGCAGTCAACCATAGTGAATGCCATCCAGGGGCTGGCATCCCAGATGCAGCAAAGCAATGCATTCCTGGAGGGTATCCACGGTGGATTGGCGGCCCAAAAGAGATTGATTCAGGCTCTGGCCTCCTCTCTGATGGCAGTCATTGTCCCTGTTTCTACCGTCCCCACTCCAACTACCACTTCCCAGTCCCAGTCTCCTCAACCCCAACCCATCCCATGCACACATACAGACGAGCATGCACATAAGACATCACACAAGAGTGGCACAGTCAAACACAGGCACCACACTTCAGTCCACAAGCACCCACGCAAACACCAGACAGTTGGACACACAACCACATCCACTGCCTCCACTGTCTCCCCCTCCTCCTCCATCTCCCTCACAGCCACATCCAAACTCACACCTGCATGCACTGCTTCAACATCCACCACCAGCATCACCACACCAAGCAGCACACACACCTCACTAGCAGGCACCTCCACAACATCCATCCACGCATTCCACGTGTCCTCTCCCACCCTGTCTGCCCCCTCCTCCTAAAGGATACAAACGTAGGAACTCAGACACCCAACAGCCATCCACCTCACATCAGCACACTGCCCATGCACCTGCACCCAAGTCCAGCAGACATACTCCTGCAACAACCACTCCCTCCACTCTCATCTCTCCTCCCTCATCCTGCCCCACCGTCCCTAAGAAGCTTTTCTTGCCCAACTTGACCTCTTCCCTCGAACCAACCCCCCCGTCCTGCCCGTAAGAGCAGGGTCCCAATGACCCAGCCCAGCACCTCAGCCAAACAGTCCACGGGGACGGTGGAGGCAACTCCTAGTCATGGAGGCAAGACAATAATGGAGCCCACTCCACCAGCCAGGAAGGGGAAGGATCCCACTCCACCAGCCAGGAAGGGGATGGGTCCCACTCCTCCAGCCAGGAAAGGGAAGGATCTCACTCCACCAGTGGGCATGGAGCCCTCATCCCCTGCTGAGACACAGCAGCCCTCGCCTCCAGCAGAGGCTGCCCAGGAGGCACCTTCCACAGTTTGGACACAGCAGCACTCACCTCCTGCAGAGGCTGCCCAAGAGGCACCTTCCCCATCTGAGACACTGCAGCCTCACCTCCAGCAGAGGCTGGCAGGGTACCAACACCACCACCAGTGGTCACGGAGCCCTCACCTCCCAATGAGACAATGCAGCCCTCACCTCCAGCAAAGGGCATGTAGGCCATCCTACAGGGATTGCAGCACAAGGAGCCCCCTCCAGAACCAGTGGGCAAGTACCCCACCTGAGAGACTGTGACCTTGCAGTCCCCAGCAAAGGATAATGGGCATGGAGCCCTCTCCAGAACCAGTGGGCAAGTACCCCACCTGAGAGACTGTGACCTTGAACTCCCCAGCAAAGAATAATGGGCATGGAACCCCCTCCAGAACCGGTGGGCAAGTTCCCGACTTCAGCTGAGGTGCCTGCCCACTTCCAAAATGATGCCCCTGCACAGTTCTGTGCGGATGTTGTCAGGAAACAAGTTGGGCCTTGGACTGTGCCCTGTGGCCATGTGAGCCCTTTGTAATTTGGACTGGGCATTGGCCCTTTCTGTACAATTGAACATATCTCTTTGTTATCCAATTGGTTCATTTGGTGGCTGTTCTCATTCAATACATTCTCAGTACTGCGTTACTGTAGTCTTTGCATTATTATAACATGTGGTTTGTGCCATAGTTTTTCCCCTGCAACTGGTTGTGTGTATGGTGTGTGTGTCTGGTGTGTGTTGTGCGTGTGTGAGTCACTCTCCTTTACCTCCCTCCCTCCCTTGTGTGCTAGGCGGCTGTACTCACTGCCGTCATCTTCATCGGCATCGGTGTTCCAGGTGGAGCATGGCGTAGAAGAGCATCAGGAAGACTTGCAGTTCCGGTTCCATGGCCGCGTTGTTCTTCTCTGTGTCTCTGATGGCGAGTCTTTTGTCTTCTGTGCAGTGTTTCCACCAGGCTTTTGATGGCGTTGGTACCGCCCTGTAAATCGTGGCGGATTGCAGTGTCATGATGTGGTGGGCGGTACCTTGTCTTCCATCTGGCTGTTGGTGCCTACCGCCATGGTGCAAGGTGTTAACGCCCTGCCGGATGGTGTTGTACATTGGCTGTCTATAGGAGTTCTCACCGCCATGGTCTTAATTTGGTGGTAATTACCACCAGCCTGTTGGCGGTATTACCGCCACTTTAACTGTCACTGCCAATGTCATAATGACCACCTTAATTACACATCAGACATGGAACAAGCACATTCAACCTCTCAGCAATGACGGTGAAAATCAAAAATATAAAAAATGTCAAAGATGAATTGTCCATAACTCAGGAAGGAGTTATAAATCGAAGGATCCTAATTCCATAGAGTGTGAGACAAAAGTGATTGAAGTGGATCACAAAGAACATTGTGGTATTGTTGCCACAAAAAGAGCTCTCTGAGACTGAGTTTGGTTTCCATACTTACGACAAAGAGTTGAAAAGAAACTCAAGGCCTGTCACATATGTAACTGCCTATCAAACAAGGTTACTCAACATACTCTAAACATGTTAAAACTCCCTAAATGCACCTGGGAGAGAATATCCACTAATTTATTTGGTCCACTTGATAATGGATATCAACTGATGGTGATTGTAGATGAATACTCACATTTTCCTTTGGTTGAAGATCTCTCACACACGACTTATGAATGATTAATCAAAATACGTGATGACACCTTTGCGACATGGGGCATACCAGCCATTGTACAATCTGACAATAGTCCACCCTTCAACAGTAAATAATTCGAAACATTTCTAGAGCATCTGAACGTAAAGCAAAAATTCATCACACCTTTATGGCCACAGACCAATGGACCTGTTGAGCATTTTTTGAATACACTAAAGAAAGCAGCGCAGCATGCAACTCTTGACAACTCAAATTGAAAACAGTATTGAATTCTACTCTGCGAGTTTATCATTCAACACCCCACTCAACCACAGGTAAAAGTCCTGTGACTTTGATGTTCGGGAGAGCAATGACAACCAAGTTATCTCAATGGAGTTCTGAATGAGATAAAAATCAAAACGTGATTTGTACAAGGAACTTGGTTAACAAAGAGAAAATGAAGGTTTAATCAGACGCAATGACATGCAAAAGACATCTTAATCATAAAAGAGGATTTGGTGTTCGACAGATGCTCAAAAGAAAATCTCATGCTCATTATGATGCCGGACCTTTTCAAGTGGTGTCTACCAAAGGACACATGGTGACTGCCCAGAACCTGGGAAGTGTATTACCAGAGGCTCATTTCACTTTAGGCCTGTGTTTCATTGGTCTTCAACTCAAAATGATGAAAGAAAGTCTGACTCTGAAAACTCAATGATTGTTGCTGATTCCTCACCATCTTTAGCAATCTCTGACAGTTTACAGCTTCCACTAACCAGATCACGTAGGATGATCAAAGCACCAATAAGATTGAAGAGATGTAGTTGTACGTGTTTCTATATATATGTATGTCTAATGATTTTATAAAGAATTGTAATTCTTCCTTTAACAGAGGGGGAGATGTAGTGTCTTGCATGATTAGAACGAAACCTTTCTGGCTCCCAGCAGATTCCATATCAGTGTTATGTAATCGCTAGAATAGAATGTACTCAAAGCTTGGTTTAGAATGTGGGAGTGCACAGGTACATGCAGAGGGATGAAGACATGTAATTTACAGCTCAGTGTGTGGCCTAGTCATTGGCAGGTACCCAGGCTGGGGAAGACACTACACCCATGGGAAGGTTTTATCTCCCTTTTTCACCAGTAAGGGTTCAGTGGGCTGCAACAACAGCTTTCAGAGAGCTTGGGTCACTTGCGGGAAGAAAGATGTAAGGGAAGAGGCTTTTCAAGAGTTTTTCTCTTTGTCATCTGATAATTCACCTTCAGTTCCTCCATGGGACCTCCCTTAAGCCCTAAGGGCCCTTCTGTCATTTCCAATTGAGCCATTGACAAAACGTTTTTGACTATGCAACTAAAGTTTTTAATAGCAATTACTTATGAATGCAGAATCAAAGAACTAGGGTCTTATTATGTAGCGCCTCCTTTTTTCTCAGTCTTAGAGGACAAAGGCCCTCATTACAACATTGGCGGGTGGCAATCGCCGCCCGCCAAGTTGTAACCGCTGTGCGGCCGCCAATGCGACCACACTTCCGCGGTGCCCATTATGACATCCCCGCCGGCCCAGCGGGGATGTGGGGCGCAACTTGGGAGCCGGCTCCAAATGGAGCCGCGGTGTGGAGGCCATGCGACGGGTGCAGTTGCACCCGTCACGCTTTTCACTGTCTGCAGAGCAGATAGTGAAAAGCCGCATGGGGCCCTGTCAGGCAGCCCCTGCACTGCCCATGCCAGTGGCATGGCAGTGCAGGGGCCCCCAGGGGCCCCACGACTCCCTGTACCACCAGCCTTTTCCTGGTGGTTCAAACCGCCAGGAAAAGGCTGGCGGTAGGGGGACTCGTAATCCCCTGGGCAGCGCTGCCCTGGCGGATTACTACCGCCGGGGCCATTGTGGCGGGAAACCGCCGACCCCGGCGTTGCAACCGCAGCGCTTCTGCCGCGGTCGTAATGACCAGGGGAGCACCGCCAGCCTGTTGGCGGTGCTTCCATCATTTCAGCCCTGGCGGTCCTGTACCGCCAGGGTTGTAATGACCCCCAAAGTGGTTCCGTGCCCTGAAACTACCTTTATAGCTAAGGTATTTAAAACTTTGTACAGGGCACAAGAAATGGTGTTACCTTTCTTTTTTCCATCTTTGGCTTCCCTGAAGGAGGGATTATTTAATTACTCTAAGCCCTGAGAGCTCTTATACCAGTCAATACAACCAGCTGATCCCTCCTTAGACTATCTGGCCTTTGTCAGGCATAGGTATGTCAGAAGGATACTGGGAATAACATATATGAAACAGGACCAGGCGCAGATAAGCAAGCTTACTTTTACAGCATTTTTTGGACTTTCCTGTCTCGTGTATTCACCTTCAACAGCACTAACTAATACATGTACTCACAGGACCAGGAGTAAGGAATATTAACAATCAGTAATCTGTTTTTTTGTTCTGTTGTATTTTCCTATAGGGAAAATATTTTCCCACATGGAGTGACCCCTTTATGTATACTACCAAACAATTTGCAGACGTACTCTTTCCCACACGGGAAATGCACATCCTTGATCATTTTCAAGAGTAAATGTGCATGAATTACCAGGGTGGCAGATGACCTGCAAACTGCTTGCCAAATCTGCAAATGTAAGAGTTTGGCATTTTGCATGACTTCACCTCCCCTCATCACTTCAACTGCTGTGCCTCAGCTCCTACAATTATAAATGAGGAAAGTCTGAAATTGTTTATCAGCAAGGTTTGTAAACTCCCGCCCTACCATCCATTTTGCAGTTGATAAACCAAACAATATCAGTGGATAAAAATCTGGAGCATTATTATATGGAAGCATTTTCACAAATTACATGTATTTGGGCAAGGGTGTATGAAATTGTGATTTCTGATGTCTCACAACTCCACATAATAATTTCTTAAACAACAGGCATTTACACACTACCCTGTGGTTTCGACAAATGAAATCCAGAGCCGCTAAGGCCTGAGGGGAGATTGATGCTACTCATCAGCCTCACTCCCCATTCCATGCTCTGAGTTTGGATACACTTTCATAGATCCCAGCTGAGACTCTCAAACTTCCCATTGTATTTCCTGACTCTTAGGTCCCAAGATCCACCCACTCCACCAGGCTGTACAATTAGTGGCTCACCCTGTCTCTCCATTATCCTGGCTGGTCTCCCCACAAGCACTGGTGTTAGTGGGTGGGTCAGTCACGTGCTGCACCATTTGCTACTCAGGAGGATGTCCTCCTTAGGGACATCGTCGAGAAGGAATTCATCATGGTAGGTGTAGTCAGTGAAAAGTGGAAAACGTCAGCTAATATGGTTTATTTTGTTATAGTATGCAGATTTGTAGAGCACACTATCACCCAGGGGGGTAACCTGGAGGTGAGCAGTTGTGATTCTAGCCACACCTAGGGTCTAGTGAGACTACTCAAAAAGTCTTCAGCTTTTTGTAGAGTTCAAGAAGAGAGGAGGATGATCTGGTGGGTATAAGAAGGACGTTTCATGTTTTAGGAGTGATCTACGAGAAGGCCTGACTGCTGGATCTGGTTTTCTCTATGCATGGGATATGTGCAAGTGGAAGTCAAGACGAGTGGAGGTGTCTGGAATGTTAGTGAAAGCAGATGCTATTGTTGGTGCATGCTGGGCCAGTCTTATGTAGTGCTTTGAACATGTGGATGAGGAGTTTGAATCGTGCATGTTTCTGTATGAGCTCCTTCAGCTGTGGTATGATGAGAATGTGGAGTCGGAGGTTGAGAGTGATTCTAGCTGCAGAGATCTGAATGGTCTGCAGAAGTGTCTCATTTTCTCGAACTGCAAATTAATATTTGCTGTACAGTGTCAGTCCTATGTTGGACCATGCAAGTAAAGCCTGTTTCAAAGTACGACTGTATGTGATTTCTTTATCTTTTCTACTGCATCCTCTAGCTTGGTAAGCAGTGCTTACACACCCATCATACCTCTCTGCTCAAACTGTACACAACGTTTTGGAGACTAATGCCCTCATTATGACATTGGCGGTAAGTCCCGCTTACCGCCATGCTGACTGCCGCCAACATACCATTGGTGCGGCGGTTTACCACTACCCATATTATGACACACACAGAGCAATCCATCACTATACAGTCACACACACAAGTCCGCCAGCCCAAAGGTCACTGATAAACTGGCGGTATCAAAACCCACACCGTTACGCCAACAGAACTACGCCCACAGCATTATGACCCACGGATCACCGCGGCAGACATTCAACCGCGGTAAACCATTGGCGGTACATACCGCTGCGCTCAATATACACACAACCTAACAAAACACAGCATTGGACAATTCAAACTCCACACACCTGACACACATACACACACTACTCCCCCACACGTACACCAATATAAAACACACATCCACATTACCCACAACCCCTTTACGACTTGAAAGAATTGCCACCAGAGAGCGCGAGAAACCAAGAGCACCTACAGAACCAGAGCCACAGAACACAATCACCAATACACCATCCACGCACCTTACAGCACACACCCCAACACATCACCCCACACACCTTCACACACACTACACCCATGGTACCACAAAGACACCCCAGATTTTCTGAGGAGGAGCTAAGGGTCGTGGTGGAGGAAATTATTGAGGTAGAGCCACAACTATTCGGATCACAGATGCAGCAGACATACATTGCTAGGAAGATGGAACAATGGCAGAGGATCGTGGACAGGGTCAATGCCATGGGACAGCACCCCAGAACAAGGGATGACATCAGGAAGAGGTGGAACAACCTACGGGGAAGGTGCGTTCCACAGCAGCAAGACACCAGATAGCAGTACAGAGGACTAGCGGTGGACCCTCACCTCCTCCCCCACAACTTACAACATGGGAGGTGCAAGTCTTGGCAATCATGCATCCTGAGGGCCTGTCAGGAGTAGCAGGAGGACTGGACTCTGGTAAGTCAACTCTTTGCTACTTTCGACCCCCCCACCTGCATTCAATCACATACCCCCACCCCTACCCTCACCTCCATCACTCCACCACCTCTCATACATCCCACCATCACAAACCACCCATTCCAATACCAAGCCCTGCATGCACCACCAATGCATGGGCATCACTCATAGCCCTGCATGGACACTCATCACTAAAGCATGCACATTAGAGAGAATCACCTAGCCCACACAATCACTACTCACACAAGGCAAAGCTGACAGGGCAATCACAACTATAGAGGGCAACACACCCATGCACAAGATGTCACACACAGAAACAATAACACTGCATTTACATCCCCACAGGTCCCCAACACAACATCACCGGAGAGGAGGTGCCAGCAACATCCAGTCCCCCCACAGAAGAGGCCCACAGTGATGACAGCAGCTCTGGATGCCTGGATCCGGATGACCAACCTGGCCCATCAGGGATCTCCGGACAGCGGGTTACCCAGGCACA
Source organism: Pleurodeles waltl (assembly GCF_031143425.1). Classification (NCBI taxonomy): domain Eukaryota; kingdom Metazoa; phylum Chordata; class Amphibia; order Caudata; family Salamandridae; genus Pleurodeles; species Pleurodeles waltl. Next base: position 1,413,200,598 of record NC_090447.1, on the reverse strand, counting down.
GTCTCATACCACCACAGAGCCTCCCCCCTCAGGAAACACCAGCACAGCACCCACCCAGCGGGTCCATACCTCTGTCCCCGGGACACGTCAAGCAGCAGTGTGTCCACCACTAAAGGGAACCCAGGCCACCCCACAAACACAGGACAATCAGGGACCTGGGGTCGGTGGCAGTGGGCACACGGTTCAGTGGACAGAGGCACAGGACAACAGGGAAGCTGGGAGGACTGATGTGTGACAGGGTGAGGACAGGCCCAGGGAACCGACTCTCCAGGAGGCACTCATCAACATTCTGGGAGCATACCACCATTACCAGGAGACGATGGGCCACGTACTGGACAAGGTGCAGGAGACCCAGTGGCTGCAGGAGAAACAGTACCTGGGGATCAGGGAGGACCTGAGGGACATCCACATCACCCTGGTCACCATTGCAGGGGTGCTGGCAGACATGGCCAACACCATGAGGGAGGCAGTGGCACACCACTGGGCCACTGACACTAGCCACACAGATGAACAGCCCTCCACATCCGCTAGAGGACAGGAGGCCCTGCCACAGGAACAACAGGCCACCAGCACCCCTCCCCCTGTAGAAGGAGAACCACCCCGCAAACGGTCCCTGCGATCAAGGCAGAAGCCAGAGAACATTGCCAAAACCCCGCCAGGAAATAAGACTCTCCTGATTGTCACCCTTGTGTCCCACTCTGTCACCCTGTCCACCATGAACTGCAATTGCTCCACTTCCTATGCTCCCTTGGACAATGCACCTGTGATACAATTAGACTGGGCTCTATCCTGGACTTTCCTCCACTATCAACCCAGCCCTTTCCGCTACCCCCACTACTTCTTAGCTCTTAAATAAACACCATTTAAAAAATACAAGTATGGAGTCTGTCAAATGACTGAACAAAGTATTCATTTAACAAGCTTTAAACACTGCAATACAACTGTACAGGAATAAATACATAAGAATGACCTGTAGTAGGCTGCAGTCAACACACCAGGCGCCAGAGTGGGGCACAGATATCTGAAAATAGAGATGCCAAAGGGTACAGTAAGTGGCCATAGAATTGGGAGAATCCGCCTGCCATGTACAATGTCAAACACAAAACTGTCAGTGTAAAGTGAAGTTACAGTGTCTTACCTGTGTGTCACTGGAAGTACTGTTGTATAATTGCTGTTCTGTTGTCCTCATTGTCATCCTCTGCCTCCTCATCTTCACTGTCCACAGGGTCCACTGCTGCCACACGCTCATCTCCAGCGTCATCCTCCTGAAGAAAAGGCACCTGGTGTCTCAAGGCAAGGTTATGCAACATGCAGCATGCCACAATTATCTAGCAGACCTTCTTGGGTGAGTAGTACATGGACCCACCAGTTAGATGGAGGCAACAAAACCTGGCCTTCAGGAACCCGAATGTCCTTTCTATTATTCTTCTTGTTCGCCCATGTGCCTCATTTTAAGGTTTCTCTGCCCTTGTCCTGGGATTCCTCACAGAGGTCAGTAGCCATGAGAGGTTGGGGTAACCAGAGTCACCTGCAAATATCGAGGGATACCTTTTACCCACACACTAACCCTTATGCCCCAAACCATACCCATACACTAACATACACTAGGTGGGAACCAGGGCTCACCTATTAGCCACATCCGGTGCCTCTGGAGTTGAGCCATCACATATGGGATACTGCTATTCCTCAGGATAGAGGCATCATGCACAGACCCAGGATACTTTGCATTGAATTGGGAGATGCACTGGTCCACCAGGCACACTATCTGCACATTCATGGAGTGAAAGCTCTTTCGATTTCTGAACACCTGTTCATTTCTCCGGGTGGTGGGTGGGGGGACAAATACAATATGTGTACCATTGATTGCCACAATGATGTTGGGGATATGTCCCATTGCATAGAAGTCAGCTTTCACTGTGGCCAAACCCTCCACCTGGGGGAAAACAATGTAGCTGTGCATGTGTTTAATCAGGGCAGACAACACTCAGGTAAGCACTATTGAGAACATTGGCCATGACATTCCTGCTGCCAAGCCCACTGTCACTTGGAAGCCAGTTTCCAAGAAATGGAGCACAGATAGGACTTGCACAAGAGGGGGGATCCCAGTGGGGTGACGGATAGCAGATATCAGGTCAGGCTCCAATTGGGCACACAGCTCTGCGATTGTGGCCCTGTCCAGTCTATAGGTAAGGATAATGTGCCTGTCCTCCATTGTTGCCTAGTCCACCAGGGGTCTGTACATGGGTGATGTCTCTATCTCCTATTCATCCGCAGCGGTTGTAATCTAGGGAGCAAAACGGGGAGCAGCTGGTCAGTATTCCACATTTCCAAACACTACACTGCATTGCATGTTGTGACTGTAACAGTATTTTGTTGGATAGGCCCAAATGGTGCCTATGTGTACTGTGACGCAGTTAGGTGCCATGGCCTTCCCACCCCAAAAATGGTGGCTGCCTGTTTTGTGTGTATGGACATGTGGAAATGCGGTAATGCTGCTGACGTGAGCCGTTGCGGGAGGCGGTCGAGTACTGCCGTGCAACTCCTCATTGGTTGTCATTGGGCTCTAGGGGTTACAGTGGCCAATGGTGATGTACGCCGGCGGTGAGGGTACACACTGCCGCAGACATGACTGCCATTTTCTATCTGTTCACTCACTTGCTACCTGACCTTCAACAGGAGAGGACCTACACTGCAAGTGCTGCTGTGACCTGTGTCTCGAACCAACCATGGCTCATGTCACTGGGGAAAGGGCCCCTGCCTTCACTGCTGCAGAGTTGGAGAGACTGGTGGATGGGGTCCTATCCCCGTACTGAATGCTGTATGGGCCTCCAGACCAACAGGTTAGTACACTGTGAGCACGATACAAGGGGCATGAATGCATGGAGTGCTGTGTGTGAGCGCCTCGTGTGGGGGGGGTTGGTGGAAGGGTTCTGGGCACCGTGATGCATGTATGGTGGGCAATGTCATTGTGTAAGGGGATGTGAGGGCTATGGTGGGCCATTAGTGTAACACGCCGGACGGTCTGACTGAAACCTTTTTCTATGTTTCTTTTTCTGCAGGTCTGCGCCCATCAGAAAAAGGGTATATGGCATGCCATCGCCAAGGACGTGCGGACCCTGGGGGTCTATGGCAGGTGGAGCACCCACTGTCACAAACAGTGGGAGGACCTGAGACGCTGGGCAAGGAAGTCGGCGGAGGCCCAGCTGGGGATGACCTCCCAATGAGGAAGGGGTGCCCATCGAACCCTGACCCCCCTGATGGCCAGCATACTGGTGGTGGCCTATCCGGAGCTGGATGGGTGCTTGAGGGCATCACAGCAGCCACAAGGGGGTGAGTACAGTTTCCCTATATACTACTTGCGCTTGGTGGGGTGGTCTCCAGGTAGGGGATGTGGGCCTGTGGGTGCCCCTAGGCCAGGCCGGACAGGGTAGGCCCCATGTTGGGCAGGGACTGATGAACACCACCTCCTACCAAGCTAGTAGGCATCCACTACTGGGCAGGGGTCTGTGGGTGCAAGGTATGCTGCTATTGGCGTTAGGTACTCCTATCCATGGCCTGATGACTAGCATTGTGACTGGTAGTGCATCGCCTAATGCGTAGGGCTGTTCCCTGTGTGTGTGTGTTGTGTACGCCAACAGTGGTGTTGGATCAGCCATTGACCAAGTGTATCCTTTGTCTCTTCCCCCACTTTTTGTTTTGTCACCCTGTCCTTAGGTGCATTAGCATCAACTGGCGGAGGAGCAGAGGCACCGGCAATGAAGGGAACTGCATCCCATGGGGCCCAGGAGCACGAATCCACCAACGGTGAGGGCACCAGTGGGATGGAGGGTGAAGGGAGCACCACGGCAGAGACAGGAGGGGACAGTTCTGACAGTGATACCTCCTCCGATGGAAGGTCCCTGGTGGTGGCGGACACCTCTGTGCCCACCCCAACTACAGGTACAGCTGCCACCCCTGTACCAGCACCGCCCTCCCAGCAGCCCGTCAGTGAGTTTCCCGTGCCCGCTAACTCAGGAGGGTGGGCATCTCTTTCGCCCCAGGCACCTCAGGCCCTGCCCCAGTTAGCCCTGCTGCCCCTAGTGAAGAGGCTATTGACCTCCTGCGATCCATCTCTGTTGGGCAGTCAACCATAGTGAATGCCATCCATGGGCTGGCAGCCCATATGCAACAAACAAATGCATTCCTGGAGGGCATTCACTCTGGCATTTGCGCCCAAAAGAGATCAATCCAGGCTCTGGCCTCCTCCCTGATGGCAGCCATTGTCCCTGTTTCTAGCTTCCCCCCTCCAACTTCCTCTTCCCAGTCCCATTCCCCTCAACCCAAACCTATCCCAAGCACACAGGCAGACCAGCATACACACACGACAACACATAGGGGTGGCTCAGGCACCACACTTCATCCCACAGGCACTCACGCAAACACCATCCAGGTGCAGACAGACCACACTTCATCCCACAGGCACTCACGCAAACACCATCCAGGTGCAGACAGACCAACATCCACTGCCTCCACTGTGCCCCCCTCCTCCTCATCCTCCACCTCCCTCCCAGTAGCATCTCCACTCACACCTGCATGCACTACATCCTCATCCACTACCTCCATCACCATCATGCCTATCACTACACACCCCTCACTGGCAGTCAATGCACACGTCCCCTGTGTCCTCTCCCATTGTGTCTGTGCCCCCTCCTCCCAAAGTACACAAACGCAAGCACTCAGACACCCAACAGCCATCCACCTCACAACAGCATCCAGCCCATGCACCTGCACCCAAAATCAGCAGAAAGACACCTCCTACAACCACTCCCTTCCTCCACTCCCAAACCTTCACCCTCTTCCCGCCCAAATGTCCCTAAGAAGCTTTCCCTCTCCACCGCTGACCTCTTCCCTACCCCTCCTCTCCCATCCTTCACGTCGGGCCAGGGTGGTCAGAACCCAGGCGAGCATCTCAGCCACCCAGTCCACAGCCACAGTAGTGTCGACAGCTACTGCTGGTGGGAGAGGCTCCAGGGAACAAGCCATCAGCACTGAAAATGTGCCTGCATCAGGTGCCAGAGGAAAGGAAAAGGAGGCACCAACAGCTGCCAAAGGGAAGGGCAAGGAGGCACCACCAGCTGTCAAGGGGAAGGGCAAGGAGGTACCACCAGCTGCCAGAGGGAAGGGCAAGGAGGCACCACCAGCTGTCAAAAGGAAGGGCAAAGAGGCACCACCAGATGCCAAGGGGGAGGGCAAGGAGGCACCACCAGCTGCCAAGGGGAAGGACAAGGGGCTTGCACCACCAGGCAGGAAGGACAGGAGCCCTGGGGCTGGGACTGATTCTGAGCCCCCCCACCAAACAATGGCGGTTCAGCCATCGGAGGCTACAGGGGAAGGGCTGGAGTCTCCCTCCACCACTGCCTGCACCGCCACCAGCAGCAGCAGCCCCGGTGGGCAGCCGTCCGAGGCTGCAGGGGATGGGCTAGAGCCTCCCCCCACCCCTGCCTGCACCGCCACCAGTACCGCCATCAGCAGCAGCAGCCCAAGTGGGCAGCCGTCCGAGGCTGCAGGGGATGGGCTGGAGCCTCCCCCCACCACTGCCAGCCCCGGCAGCAGTCCTGCCACTGCCACCACTGAGCAGCCGTCACCGCCGGCAGGCAGTGTGTAGTCCTGCCTCCATGGGCTGTAGTGCGTCCTGGACCCTGCAAATCCTGTAGGTGTGACACCCAGGTGAGAGACTGTGACCTTGCACTCCCCAAGTGCTGCATCACAGAGCACAAGGCTCCCTCCAGAACCAGTGGAAGAAGCCATCCACTCACCGCATCCTTGCCAGGATGAAGCACACTGGGCACAAGGTCCCCTCCAGAACCAGTGGAAGAAGCTATCCACTCACTGCATCCTTGCCATGATGAAGCACACTGATCACAAGGCCCCCTACAGAACCAGTAGAAGATGCCATACACTCACTGCATCCTTGCCAGAATGAAGCACCCTGGGCACAAGACGCCCTCCAGAACCACTGGAGAAGCCATCCACTTGAGAGACTGTGGCCTTGCACTCCCCAGGATCAAGCACAGGGCATGTTGCCCCCTCCAGAGCATGTGGGCAAACCACCCACTTGAGAGACTGTGGCCTTGCACTCCCCAGGACCAAGTAGTGGGCAAACCACCCACTTGAGAGACTAGACTGTGGCCTTGCACTCCCCAGGACCAAGCAGAAGGCATATTGCCCCCTCCAGAGCATGTGGGCAAACCACCCACTTGAGAGACTGTGGCCTTGCACTCCCCAGGACCAAGCACAGAGCATGTTGCCCCCTCCAGAGCATGTGGGTAAACCACCCACTTGAAAGACTGTGGCCTTGCACTCCCCAGGACCAAGCAGTGGGCAAATCACCCACTTGAGAGACTGTGGCCTTGCACTCCACAAGACCAAACAGTGGGCAAACCACCCAGTAGAGAGACTGTGGCCTTGCACTCCCCAGGACCAAGCAGTGGGCAAACCACCCACTTGAGAGACTGTGGCCTTGCACTCCGCAGGACATCGCACAGGGAAGGTGGCCCCCTCCAGGACCAGTGGCGTTCTACCATCTTCCGGGTGAGGTGCCCCCCCTACCCTGTCACCCTGAGGTGCCTGTGTATTTTCGACCTAATGCCCCTGCAGTGTTCTCTCTGTGTTGTTGCAGGAGTGAGGTGGGGCCTTGGCCTATGTGTAGTGCCCTGAGGCCCACGGACATTGAGGACTGGTCAGTGTCCCTCCATTTGTATATATGTATATACTGTTTTGATTTAGAAGCACGTATTTCTACTATTTTATCTTATTAGACTCACTTTAATCAATTCCTTTTGTCCTTGCATTATTCCTGAGGGATACGGGGTGGATATGTAATGTTAATGCATCTGTTTGTGTGTATGGTGTTGGGGGTATTGCATGTGTGTGCCACTCTCTTTTTCCTCCCCCCTCCCTTGTGTGCTAGGCGGCAGTACTCACTGTGGTCGTCTTCGCCAGCGTTGATGTTCGTAATGCATGAAGAGGTATACAAGCATGGGGAAGATGTGCAACTGGGGCTCCATAGCATTGTGGTTGTTCCCTGAGTGTCCAGACCAGAGGTGAGTCCTTTGACTTCTGTGTTCTGTTTCCACCATGCTTGATGTCGCTGGTACCGTCTCGGAAAAGGTGTCAGATAGATCCTGTCTTAATATAGTGGGCATAACATTGTCTTCCGACTGGCTGTTGGCGGTTACTGCCGTGGTGCTTGTTGCTACCGCTGTGGTGGTCGGTGTGTTAAAGTGGCTCTCTGTCTGGGCGGTTTCCGCTGTGGTCATAATTCCATTTTTGTTACCGCCGGCCTGTTGGCGGTATTACCACCGCTTTATCACCAACCGCCAGGGTTGTAATGAGGGCCTAAATGTTCCAACAGTAGCATATAAGAAAACCTAAAAATGTAGGATTTCTTTAAAAATATTTCCAAATTGTAAGCAGATGAGTGGGACATGAAAAATAACAATAAAGCTGTTATCAATTTGAGAAAAATTTGCAGTAATTTTGAGCAGAATGTGTGACGGCAGGGGATAGATCTGCCCTGATCATGGAGAGGAGCCATTGTCTCACAACTCAGGCACTTTTACTCTTGCCATGTTTAATATGTATTTAGTGTCATATATGTTCATACTTTACCTTTTCACGCTATTAATGAAATGTATGCACACTGCACTTCATTCGGTGAGATCCTTCTGTTGAAGTTAGCAGAGGTTTCTAATTACTAAAATGGCACGTGACCCCTGGGCTCTTAGATGACCTACTCCTTTACTGAGTTGTGCTTCTAAGTTCCTCTATGTATTTAGAAGAGGAGGACATAAAACATTTTTTTTTATTTCTTCAACTACCTAGGTAATTCCAACTGAACCACTAACCAGAGTCATCGGTCCCATCAGAATTAGAAAGCCCACTGGAACACCACAGACCCGGTGTATGTCACTCGGAGACTATGGCTACAACCAAATCTTAGGTGTGAAATGAGGAATAACAGGGGAATATTTACTTCCTCAGGGAACTACATCTGGTGCCAAGTAAATCCACCCCATGGAGCTAGCGATGCACCCAGTACAGGTAGCTCAGGGGAGCAGAGTTCCCTGGTACCACACACAGTCATTCTTAATAAGGCCTTAAAGAGAGTAAAAAATGTGTTCTTATTGTTTTACCACTAAAAAGGGCCATATTGACGTAATCTTCACAAATAAAATGCATTAAAATTTGACCAAAGTTTATAGTATAATAATTAAATTACGATTCAATTCTTATGGATAAGCCACGATTAACGATTTGCACCTTTGTTTGCATCTAAAAAATTCTTGTAAACTGTGTGGCACAACAACAAAGGTTAACTGTGTTGCGTATTTACCACATCATTTCTTTTCCACTTGCATCCCTTATTTGTAAAAGAACCCGAGATGTTGATTTGGATCATAAAGAAAAGATGCATTCAAGGGACATCCAACTTCTGCCAAAGAGGGAGGATCCATGCCAGATTCTCATATTATGAATATAGGATAAATGTACATTGGGTTATGAAAATGAAAACAATTTGAAATGAAGTGGTAATCCTTATATGTTGGTCATACAGAACATAGAAAATCACTATCCTAGAAAACATTGGAAATTGTTTCAATTGTAGCTTGCTCACAGCAACTCTTAAATTGATTCCCACATTTGCAATTGTTCACCTGCCTGTAATAGCCCCAGATCAACTTAAATGTAATTTTGGTTTCATAAAAAGTCATTGGTGGCCATTTGATACAGATACTGAATATAAATTGCGTTGTTCATATTGGGATGCATGTATTTAAACCCTTGTGTAAAACTCAAACATGAACCAAGAAGTCACAATTCTACTTGTGTCTGAACAAGCAGTACTGATGAATCCAAACTGCAGGACTGCATACACAGGGTCTGCAATTTGCGCATATGATGCCACCAGGGCCAGATTACGAGGACAAATAGTGATGAACTACGTGAAACACTGTAACAAAACATAACACAACATAACTGCCCTGTGAAATCACCCCTCGCTGAAAAACTGATTCCCAAGGCCAATTCAAGAAGGAAACTTACTTTTCTGTCTGAAAAACAATTCCCATTGACCACCGTATTGCAGAAATGTGCTTTTTCCAAGTGAAAAAACAATTCATCTTGATGGGACTTTTAATTTATTGGCTTATTGGTAAAAGTTTGTTTGTGTGTGTTTGCACAGCGGGCATAACTTCCTTCACTCAAAAACAAGAGAAAACTGAATAAAAAATAAAACGAAACAAAAAGGTTTCACCTCTGCTGTTAACACATTTTGACCTTTCCTCACGTTTGTGGAGAAAAGTGGTTTATAGCACCAATCAGTATGAATTATTAACGCCAAGATTAATAATTCATTTATTAGAAGTTAAAATGCATCATGCGTTGTCAGATGACACTAGGGGGAGAAAATGAAGCAAACGACAGAACCCCAATTAGCGCAGTGTTAATGAGGCAGTTTAGAATACTTGATGGGATTGTGGGTCGTCGAAGTGCTGTTGGCTTCCTCTCTAAAACCACACTGGGAGCAAAGAGCCCAGCAGCTAACGACAGCTCTTCTGGCGATTCGTGTGAATCATCTGGCCATCATGTGTGATGGAGAAGGGCCCATTGCTGGATAATCAATGGGTTCTTAAGTACCAGCCCCCTACACACACTACCACCTACAGCCACAAAACAGCTATAAGTACCTCAGAGGGGAGGAGAGATAGTGACACACAAGAGTGGCAGATGGGGTTTGACACATATATTCAAAGACGCAATTGAGGCATCAACACAATTGTTTATTTTAACTTCTAGGAATAATTCGCCCACTTGCCGAGTTCAAATAAGACAGGAAGGGAACAGTCTTCATTGTGGAACTTTAGGTGAAAGCGTGGGATCTGTGATGGAACACGCGTGGCTATTCCACGACAACTAACCAGTAATTTCCCAGGACTGTGAGGATGTGGCAGAACAACGCACTGGGTTACCCTCCCTTAACTTCCACATGGAACTTCTACATGGAGGCCATGTAGTAGCCCATAATCAAAGACATAGCACTGCATCTGATCAATATGTAATGGGATCTTCCAGTCGTGGCATGCAGTAGTCCACCGCTTATCTTATATGGTCAAGTAGCATCCAAGTGTATTTTGATAAGTACTTTAACAGCAGCCCATGCCCAAAGAAAACATATGAAAGTCATTTATCTAGTATAAAAAGGCTATGTATCATGGACGTCCAGTCATCAAAATGCCAGGGGTAGCAGAAGTGACTTGCACATCCTTTGATGCCTGATGATATCACAGGGTATCGGAGGGCCACCTCCGCATTGGCCTATGCCATCTTTGCCACTATTGTATCCCCTGAGCAGTAAGCATTTTGCCCTCAATGTATACCCCCAGCAGGGAACTCTGTAGATGCGATAATGGCAATGATGGAAACTGCAGAAATTAAAAAAACATGCCTCTTACAGACATGTTTATTAATTTTTTGTTCCTGCTGCCGCCTTCAGGGCCCATGAGGCCTGAGGTAGCAAGCGCAATACTATAGGTTCCAGAGAGAAATCCATGGGTCATACCTGCTACATCCATACCAAGGGCCAAATTTATGCTGGGTCGGCCCCTCCGTTATGGTGGGGGAGCGTCGTCCCACTGCTGAAAGGCAGCAGAACAATAAAGTGATAATAAAAATATTTTATTATTTTATTTTGTAACTTATCCAGTCCGCTAGTCAAGGTGGGGCCATCCTCTGCATTAGCAGCAGGGAGGAGGAGTGGTAGGTGCACTATATGTCAGTTTGGCCGGTCATCCTAGGTCGGCCAAACCGACGTACGCACTTAGAACTCTCCATCCGAGCTGTGTTTCACAGCCAGGTGGAGAAACAGCACAGGCTCCTAGTCCCTTACTAAGCAGCATTTCAGCTCACTGAAACTAATCCCGGCGCTGTTCTCATGTTGGGTAACAGCATGAGAGAAGCATCTGGACTGAGTGGGGAGGAGAGCAAGCAGAGAAGCACTGAGGTGTCGGGAGCAGAGGAACACCGAGGCAGCGTCCAGCAGTGGCAGGTAAGACTTTTTTTTTAAAAATATTCTCCAAATCTTCCTCCCCCTGCTCCATGTGCTGCCCCACTAAGCATTATTGACAGCAACCATCACTGTATTTATGGCCATGTTTGCGTTGCTCTTGTACCACTCAATGTGGTACAGGAGCAATGCAATCCTTAAGTCATACTTATGAATCCAAGCAAGTCCACCTTTCATGGCCCTGCGCGGCTTCATAAATCTTGAGCAGTGTAACACAGCGCAAATTTCTGCATTACATTACTCTGCACCAGGGCAGCAATTCCATGGGTGTTCCATAGGTGTTCCCACACAACATTCATAGATGTTGACAAATTCCCAGATTTACAACTTGTAAACCTGGGAAATCGCCAAAAATATAAGCCCCATCAGGAGAGGCTTAACGAAGGGCAATATCTTTGTCCTCATTTTTCCTCTTTCTATGTGTGCTGCATTCTGCAGCACATATCGAACGAGAAAAAAGCCTCCCCGGATTGCTTTTGCACAGGAAGGTCTCCCTTCCTGAATAAAAACAATCCTGCATTTAACACAGGCACACTTGCACTGGTACGAGGGTGTCTGCGTTGATGCTAGGCTGCCAAAAGGGCGCCAGCAGAGGGGTAAAGGACAGGAATATGCTGCACTGGATAAATATGGCACAACCCTGCCCTTTCCCTGTGATGCAGGGCAGCTCAGCAAGGTGACTTGTTGCACTGCCCTGCTCCATAAAGCCCATAAATATGGGCCCACGTTTTCATTCCAACCTAGCAAGCTAGCAAAATGCGTCAATTGATAAAGTCATGTACGCTGGTCTATAGCCTGCCGGCCTTGGGTTTGAATGCTGAAGGAACTACTTGGTGTTTGTGTCTTCCAACCTCAGTGCAAGGAGTAGCAATTCTGTCTGTCTAATAGTAGTTTTAGAACAAATGTTGGTAGTATATAGGCACACAGACAGTGGTGTCCTGTTTTACAAATAGTTATCTCAGTAACCATTCTGATCATGAATACAGTCTTCAGCATCTATATAAAGGCTCACCCCCTCCAAAGAGACATGGCCACATTGGCTGCGGCTTCATCCCTGCGCAAGATCAAAGCTGAAATTCCAACAAAATCTCTGACCCCTTGGTGCTTTGGACCTGGAGTTAGGGAGGGCAGTGGTTTGCCAATATCTGCCTTCAACACTGACATCAGCACTTTGAAATGGCAGCCAGTCACAAGCCAGTACCTTGTAAAACACATAAAACCAATGAATGTTTACATATTATTTCATCAATGCTTACATACGATTTCAACAGGTTAAGATTGATCCTATAAAGTGAATGATTAACCCTTAGGGGGTCATTCCTACCCTGGCGGTCCGAGACCGCCAGGGTAGGGGACGGAGGAAGCACCGCCAACAGGCTGGCGGTGCTTCTGGGGCTATTCTGACCGCGGCGGTAAAGCCGCGGTCAGAAAAGGGAAGCCGGCGGTTTCCTGCTGGTTTCCCGCTGCCCCTGTGAATCCTCCACGGCGGCGCTGCAAGCAGCGCCGCCATGGGGATTCCGACCCCCTTCCCGCCATCCTGGTTCTGGCGGTTTTCACCGCCAGAACCAGGCTGGCAGGAACGGGTGTCGTGGGGCCCCTGGGGGCCCCTGCAGTGCCCATGCCACCGGCATGGGCACTGCAGGGGCCCCCTAACAGGGCCCCACATTGATTTTCAGTGTCTGCTTGGCAGACACTGAAAATCGCGACGGGTGCAACTGCACCCGTCGCACACCAGCAACTCCGCCGGCTCCATTCGGAGCCGGCTTCCTCGTTGCTGGTGCTTTCCCGCTGGGCGGGCGGGCGGCCTTTTGGCGGTCGCCCGCCAGACCAGCAGGAAAGTCAGAATGACCGCCGCGGTCTTTTGACCGCAGTACGGTCTTCTGGCGGTTCCCGCTCGGCGGGCGGCGACCACCGCCCGACAAAGTAGGAATGAGGGCCTTAGTGTTTTGGCGTGTTGCTTTTTAAAGGAAATAGAAACAAACACCTTTGCAGTTAGTCTCTATTTCAGATCGATACCAGGGTGTTTTGAAAGGTAGTCAATGTGAGCTGACAAGGACTTGTCAAATGGCAAGTAATTTGAGGTGCAGGAAATCGGACTGTGAGACTGTGGAAGAGAGACGCTTCAGCCTTGATGTGAGATGTGGCCGAGCTTTAACACAGTACTAGTGCCTAGAAGACAGCATTGATTTCTTTGCCGGATTCCGGTGCTTACTGTTGTATGTTTGCAAAAAATAGCTATATGGTGGCAATGTTATATGTGTCCCGCTCTCTAGTCTCGTTTCTGCAGTGAAATGGCTTCAGTGTGTGAAAGAGGCTGCAATGCCTCCTGCAGGCCTTCACTAGCATGAGCTGTACAGCTGAATTTCCGATGTAGCCAGTCTTGTTTATGTGTGCTCAAATGACATGTATTGTTTTTTGCACATTTTCTGCTGCCTATGTTAAAAAAAACAGAGAAGAGTTTTTCGACTCTCTGCTATACTGCGGATATAGGATCTGCCTGAAGATTTGACCTTGCATAAAGTTCTGTTCCATAGGAACTAAAAGATACAAATTTGCAGCTGAAGAATTAACCGAAGAATTAACAGAGATATAGTTCTTATTATGTGCAGCAAATGCAAGATCCAAGCATTACGGTTTCCCACATTGCTCCATACGCCTTAATGCAAGAAAAAGGTACATAAAGCCCTACAATTGGGGCTGGCGGGAAGTCTATCCGGTTGTTGGGGAGAGATGCTCAAAGCTGAACTTCCAATTTGATGCCTCCCAGCATATATGTATAGAGGGGCTTTACATGGCACTGCAAAGATTATGATAAATGTGTACATCCAGCTGCAATCTAGATGAATATTAGATAGATAAGGAGTTCTAGTAATAAATGAAGGATGTGGTAAGAATATGAACAATGCGTGTGATGTATTTAGCTGTTAAAATTATTTATTTTTTAGCTGTTGAGGTGTTTACAATTATGATGCAAATTCTTGTTCACGTGGTTTATACAAGAATAACACATAATACATTCTAGAACATCCTAAAACACAATTGTGTGCATACGTGCTAATTCTGAGGTTCTGGGTGTGACTCTGCGCTATCACCTGCAGATTCTCTGACAGGTTTGCCAGTCGCCAAACACCCACAGTTCTTATACACATAATGGAAAGAAAGGGTGACAGCCACATGGCAGTTTTGCTATCCTCAAAAAAGGCCATATGTAACTGTTTGGATCCAGGAAATCTATTGAATGTAGCCCCAAAGCTCTCCGGCTACTCGACATTACCTATCACAGCATAGCACAAGCACAAAGGCCTTTCTCAGGGAAAATGTATACGGTATATAAACAGCAGTATCAACACAACAGTAAAGTTAAGACATGAGTTAAAATTTCCAAAACAACCTAGGTAAAATAGTAAAATTCCACTATAAAAAGACTCCTAAATGATACATATCGATTAAGGGGATCAGACGTTATGAATGTATGAAAAAATAATAAAGAACATTCATGGATTGCAATGAGATTCCAAAAGGTCATTGTTATCTTCTAGGATGAAAGGAATGTGTCCTAGGCATTTTCCAAGGGTAGCGGTGATGGGGAGAGGTCCAGCAGTTTGATCTTCTGACTTAGTTATGGAAGTCAAAATATGCCATTTGGGCAAGTCAAGAAGCTGTGGCCAATAGGGACTCTGTGGGCTCTGATACGCTGATTACTCAGTCCTGCTTAAGCTCCGAGCTCTGCGGCAAAAAACTCAGGGGATCATCCCGTGACATCATAGCTGTCGAGGTTGCATCAACATCTAAAGCACTTCTGCATTATTCAGCCCTGATATTTCGTTTTTGGACTGAATTTTTCTGGTGGACAGAATCCATCCTTGGAGCAAGGAATGAAGCTGTGGTCTGGCACGATTTCATAATGTTGGGCACCTTTTCTAGGTGTTTCACTGATGCCATGATTTTATTCAGCAAAATGCTACAAGTGGACTGCGCCTGAAAATATTCCCTTCCAAGGTCAAGTTGAGGAGCCCAGGACCGTGTCCTAGTCCTTCAGAGGTGAAAAAAGGAATGTAAGTGTTAACTTTTACTCCTTATAGGAAAAGATGTATCATATAACTACAAATATGTTTCTGTACAAACAAATTTCTGCATTACATTACTCTGCACCAGGGCAGCAATTCCATGGGTGTTCCATAGGTGTTCCCACACAACATTCATAGATGTTGACAAATTCCCAGATTTACAACTTGTAAACCTGGGAAATCGCCAAAAATATAAGCCCCATCAGGAGAGGCTTAACGAAGGGCAATATCTTTGTCCTCATTTTTCCTCTTTCTATGTGTGCTGCATTCTGCAGCACATATCGAACGAGAAAAAAGCCTCCCCGGATTGCTTTTGCACAGGAAGGTCTCCCTTCCTGAATAAAAACAATCCTGCATTTAACACAGGCACACTTGCACTGGTACGAGGGTGTCTGCGTTGATGCTAGGCTGCCAAAAGGGCGCCAGCAGAGGGGTAAAGGACAGGAATATGCTGCACTGGATAAATATGGCACAACCCTGCCCTTTCCCTGTGATGCAGGGCAGCTCAGCAAGGTGACTTGTTGCACTGCCCTGCTCCATAAAGCCCATAAATATGGGCCCACGTTTTCATTCCAACCTAGCAAGCTAGCAAAATGCGTCAATTGATAAAGTCATGTACGCTGGTCTATAGCCTGCCGGCCTTGGGTTTGAATGCTGAAGGAACTACTTGGTGTTTGTGTCTTCCAACCTCAGTGCAAGGAGTAGCAATTCTGTCTGTCTAATAGTAGTTTTAGAACAAATGTTGGTAGTATATAGGCACACAGACAGTGGTGTCCTGTTTTACAAATAGTTATCTCAGTAACCATTCTGATCATGAATACAGTCTTCAGCATCTATATAAAGGCTCACCCCCTCCAAAGAGACATGGCCACATTGGCTGCGGCTTCATCCCTGCGCAAGATCAAAGCTGAAATTCCAACAAAATCTCTGACCCCTTGGTGCTTTGGACCTGGAGTTAGGGAGGGCAGTGGTTTGCCAATATCTGCCTTCAACACTGACATCAGCACTTTGAAATGGCAGCCAGTCACAAGCCAGTACCTTGTAAAACACATAAAACCAATGAATGTTTACATATTATTTCATCAATGCTTACATACGATTTCAACAGGTTAAGATTGATCCTATAAAGTGAATGATTAACCCTTAGGGGGTCATTCCTACCCTGGCGGTCCGAGACCGCCAGGGTAGGGGACGGAGGAAGCACCGCCAACAGGCTGGCGGTGCTTCTGGGGCTATTCTGACCGCGGCGGTAAAGCCGCGGTCAGAAAAGGGAAGCCGGCGGTTTCCTGCTGGTTTCCCGCTGCCCCTGTGAATCCTCCACGGCGGCGCTGCAAGCAGCGCCGCCATGGGGATTCCGACCCCCTTCCCGCCAGCCTGGTTCTGGCGGTTTTCACCGCCAGAACCAGGCTGGCAGGAACGGGTGTCGTGGGGCCCCTGGGGGCCCCTGCAGTGCCCATGCCACTGGCATGGGCACTGCAGGGGCCCCCTAACAGGGCCCCACATTGATTTTCAGTGTCTGCTTGGCAGACACTGAAAATCGCGACGGGTGCAACTGCACCCGTCGCACACCAGCAACTCCGCCGGCTCCATTCGGAGCCGGCTTCCTCGTTGCTGGTGCTTTCCCGCTGGGCGGGCGGGCGGCCTTTTGGCGGTCGCCCGCCAGACCAGCGGGAAAGTCAGAATGACCGCCGCGGTCTTTTGACCGCAGTACGGTCTTCTGGCGGTTCCCGCTCGGCGGGCGGCGACCACCGCCCGACAAAGTAGGAATGAGGGCCTTAGTGTTTTGGCGTGTTGCTTTTTAAAGGAAATAGAAACAAACACCTTTGCAGTTAGTCTCTATTTCAGATCGATACCAGGGTGTTTTGAAAGGTAGTCAATGTGAGCTGACAAGGACTTGTCAAATGGCAAGTAATTTGAGGTGCAGGAAATCGGACTGTGAGACTGTGGAAGAGAGACGCTTCAGCCTTGATGTGAGATGTGGCCGAGCTTTAACACAGTACTAGTGCCTAGAAGACAGCATTGATTTCTTTGCCGGATTCCGGTGCTTACTGTTGTATGTTTGCAAAAAATAGCTATATGGTGGCAATGTTATATGTGTCCCGCTCTCTAGTCTCGTTTCTGCAGTGAAATGGCTTCAGTGTGTGAAAGAGGCTGCAATGCCTCCTGCAGG
The DNA here is from genome assembly GCF_031143425.1 of Pleurodeles waltl. Lineage (NCBI taxonomy): Eukaryota > Metazoa > Chordata > Amphibia > Caudata > Salamandridae > Pleurodeles > Pleurodeles waltl. Next base: position 1,413,183,257 of record NC_090447.1, on the reverse strand, counting down.
CCTTCACTAGCATGAGCTGTACAGCTGAATTTCCGATGTAGCCAGTCTTGTTTATGTGTGCTCAAATGACATGTATTGTTTTTTGCACATTTTCTGCTGCCTATGTTAAAAAAAACAGAGAAGAGTTTTTCGACTCTCTGCTATACTGCGGATATAGGATCTGCCTGAAGATTTGACCTTGCATAAAGTTCTGTTCCATAGGAACTAAAAGATACAAATTTGCAGCTGAAGAATTAACCGAAGAATTAACAGAGATATAGTTCTTATTATGTGCAGCAAATGCAAGATCCAAGCATTACGGTTTCCCACATTGCTCCATACGCCTTAATGCAAGAAAAAGGTACATAAAGCCCTACAATTGGGGCTGGCGGGAAGTCTATCCGGTTGTTGGGGAGAGATGCTCAAAGCTGAACTTCCAATTTGATGCCTCCCAGCATATATGTATAGAGGGGCTTTACATGGCACTGCAAAGATTATGATAAATGTGTACATCCAGCTGCAATCTAGATGAATATTAGATAGATAAGGAGTTCTAGTAATAAATGAAGGATGTGGTATGAATATGAACAATGCGTGTGATGTATTTAGCTGTTAAAATTATTTATTTTTTAGCTGTTGAGGTGTTTACAATTATGATGCAAATTCTTGTTCACGTGGTTTATACAAGAATAACACATAATACATTCTAGAACATCCTAAAACACAATTGTGTGCATACGTGCTAATTCTGAGGTTCTGGGTGTGACTCTGCGCTATCACCTGCAGATTCTCTGACAGGTTTGCCAGTCGCCAAACACCCACAGTTCTTATACACATAATGGAAAGAAAGGGTGACAGCCACATGGCAGTTTTGCTATCCTCAAAAAAGGCCATATGTAACTGTTTGGATCCAGGAAATCTATTGAATGTAGCCCCAAAGCTCTCCGGCTACTCGACATTACCTATCACAGCATAGCACAAGCACAAAGGCCTTTCTCAGGGAAAATGTATACGGTATATAAACAGCAGTATCAACACAACAGTAAAGTTAAGACATGAGTTAAAATTTCCAAAACAACCTAGGTAAAATAGTAAAATTCCACTATAAAAAGACTCCTAAATGATACATATCGATTAAGGGGATCAGACGTTATGAATGTATGAAAAAATAATAAAGAACATTCATGGATTGCAATGAGATTCCAAAAGGTCATTGTTATCTTCTAGGATGAAAAGAATGTGTCCTAGGCATTTTCCAAGGGTAGCGGTGATGGGGAGAGGTCCAGCAGTTTGATCTTCTGACTTAGTTATGGAAGTCAAAATATGCCATTTGGGCAAGTCAAGAAGCTGTGGCCAATAGGGACTCTGTGGGCTCTGATACGCTGATTACTCAGTCCTGCTTAAGCTCCGAGCTCTGCGGCAAAAAACTCAGGGGATCATCCCGTGACATCATAGCTGTCGAGGTTGCATCAACATCTAAAGCACTTCTGCATTATTCAGCCCTGATATTTCGTTTTTGGACTGAATTTTTCTGGTGGACAGAATCCATCCTTGGAGCAAGGAATGAAGCTGTGGTCTGGCACGATTTCATAATGTTGGGCACCTTTTCTAGGTGTTTCACTGATGCCATGATTTTATTCAGCAAAATGCTACAAGTGGACTGCGCCTGAAAATATTCCCTTCCAAGGTCAAGTTGAGGAGCCCAGGACCGTGTCCTAGTCCTTCAGAGGTGAAAAAAGGAATGTAAGTGTTAACTTTTACTCCTTATAGGAAAAGATGTATCATATAACTACAAATATGTTTGTGGTGCTCCTTGTGCAGTTGACCTTGGGATGAAGGGAAAACAGCATTTGTCATCACTTCTAGGCAGGGCTGCAGCCAGTGGCCAGTTTTAAATAATTAGTATTGATGCTTCTTCTAGAAAAGGTGTTATGAATCCTTTTCTCCCTTTGGGACAGCAGAAGACAAGCTTTTGTGATCCCAAGAGTAGCCATCAGAGTCAAAAATTCACTCCTTGGCGGGAACAAACCTCAGCAGAAACTGTGTTTAGTCCTTTCTCTAGCATCATGTTCTATTTCTTCTTGTTCTAACATGCCAACAGCAGTTTGAGGTGAGGTTGGTCAGGTGAGTACCTTATAGGGGTTCACAACTAATGATTAGCTGAATTCACTTAAAGAATCATGTCAGCATTCTAACTGAATTCCATCTTACTTTAACAACAGCTCTTGGGTTTTAGGGAAATAATCAGTTGTCCAAGGCCTCCTGTTCCAGTTTTCCAAAATTGTGCAGTGGAGTTTTGGCGAAGGTTCCATTTCCAAGTTTCCTAGCACTAACCCAATTCCAAACTTTTAGACCCTTAATGATCACAGTGAGGCACATACCTTTTAGTCATCCACGTGCTATTCCATCCAGAGTTACGTGCCTTGCTTTCAGTATGATTCTCATACTTCAAAAGAACCTACAAGGGTTATCTCTTTGAAATGTCATTATCAACACAACATGCTTGCTTGTGTGATCTGGTTCTGTGAGTGCTCTGTTGTCTGTCTGAGTCCTGAAATGAGTTACTAGGTGCCTACAAGGTGCCTTGCTGCACTGCTTTGCGAAACATTTTGATAAATCTGCCCCTCAATTTAGCTTCAATGACCCAGGTGGATCTCTTGATTAAATGAATTATATTTTCCTTTAGAGTTAAATTCAGCTTGCTTATCCTTAGCATTAATGTGAGACCCACAAAGGACTTTTAATATTGTTTATACTTCATCTTGTGTGATAGAGGGACAACGACTGACTAATGTTCAACCCTTATTAGGAGTTTCTGATTTGTGATTCAAATTTGCAAAAACCTGGGGTACTGAGAGAGCTACATAGCTAGATCCTTCTAGTAATCACAATTCCCATAAAGTTATTTGTGCTTTCTCCTGTGTATAATACCCCTAGTAAAGGCAAATATGCAGGTACTACGAGCAGGAGACTGGACCGGTTAGCAAGAAGCTTTGTTATGAACATCTTAAACGACACTAACTGTTTTGCAAGATGACATAGAACAGCCAGAGTCGAAAGCAGTGCAACTATTGTCCAGCTAAATCGAACGCAATGGAGTGTTTTTCAGCTCATTGTCCTCAAATTTGTCATGCATCACTGGAACCTAAAGATGAGAAAAAGAAGTGCACAGGCGAAAAAATATCCTGTTTAACATGTATTTCTCCTTTATAGCAAATCCTAACAGCAATGATCCAATGACTCAACTTCTCATGAGTTAATTCTCTATCTAAAAAAATATGTATGACGACCTCATTACAAAATTTATCACATTTATGTTTCTTCTATTTATTTATAACAACCATCTCATTATTACAAGCCCTTAGCCTAATCTCACACAAACATACCCATCATCTCTCTCACACATTCATACAATTCATAAGCAGTCCAAGGAACATCTTCTTGTCAACCAGTTAGGAGAGCACATGTATCTTCCTCTCCCAAAGACTGAGGGCCTGATTTAGAAATTGGTGGACGGGGTTACTGCATCACAAACATGACGGATATTCCATTCGCTGTATTCTGATTCCATTATATCCTTGGACATCGTAATATGATGGATTGGATATCCATCACGTTGGTTACAGAGTAACCCCTCTGCCAAACTCTAATTCAGGCCCTGAGTCCTTCGTCTATATTAACACCAGAAGAATTGTTCTAGATATATTTTCACAGTAGATCTCTGCCTGCTAAAGTGGACTTGAATAAAGGCCAAAGCAACAATAGTGTCGTGAATTTTAGAAAGGGCTTGGCATCAATGAAGGATGCTTGGCTGAATATATACTGTTGTCTTCTCCCCTCTTCTGAACTAGGTTCAGTATTCACACAGGTTAACTAGGGAACAACCCATTCTTTTATTCGTTGGCTGAAGAACACACAACACCAAAAAAGTGCGACCACTCTGATGATTGCTGTCCTGCTGCCAACATCAAAACTATCATCAGACACCACAGAGTTTGTTAGCTTTGAAACTGGTGCTGAAGAATTGAAATGTTAAGACTTTTGTCACTTTTCTGTACCTTTGAACCGCAGCTCTGATGCTTGTGATCTAGGATCTAATTCTCATCTGCTGCTCTAGAGCAATAAACTAAAGACTAGTCCTTCTAAGAAATATCTTGTGTGATCAGTCTCCGCTGTTGGGCACCCCTTTCTCTACCTAGGTACGAGAGACCCAACGGGTGACGTGTGTAATGTAAAGATGCACTAAAGACATTACATTTAAATATAATACAGCACTTGCTTACAGCATAGAAAAAATGGCGTTTCACTTCTAGTTCATTGAATGTTTATTTCTCTATTAATCACGGGCCAAGATTTACTACTGTGTTCTATCGCAGCCTCTGAGATTATGCGATTGTTCTTTCTACACAAGGCATTTTTAGGTGTTATCTTTTTGGGGGGGCATTACCCACATTCAAACGCCCTCTCTCTTCCAGAGCTTCATTTGTTATTCAAAAAAAGTGCAGGGGTTCAAGATCTTTCTTAGAGCCCATGGTCAGCGCAGGTGAATTTTGGGGTTACGGAACACCAAGGCTGCCAGTGGCGTAACAAACCTTGAGCCCCACCCCCGCAAAGCACCTTGAGGGGGGGGCTTTCACCCTGGGCCCAGTCAGAGTCCTGCCACCCGTGCACAGTGTACTGTGCTGAGTGGGCCTGTGGAGGTCGCTCCCCCGGCACTGCAGGGACTGCGGGGGGCTGGGCCTTTGTTATGCCACTGGAGGCTGCCAAGTCTTGATTGCACCTCATGCCTCCTTCTTTCTCCACCCTACACTTCCCGTCTCTTTAACTCGTTGTTGCAGGATCTTTTTCCCTGCTTTCTCCCTTTGTCTCTGTTTTCCTACCTTTCTCTTCTTCCTTCTTGCTATGTCACCGTTTCTCTAGCGCCCCCTTTTTCTGCCTTTCTCTCCCTCGCTCTGGGTCGCAGTCTCACGATATATAATAAGTCCTGGTCCCACAAATGAGCCACAGTCACATATTAACCACTGCTCTTAACTCTTTTAAAGGGAGGAACAACAAGGTTAGGCTCGGGCGTCTGAGTGTGGAAGAGCTCCTGAACAAACACAGCACCTTGCAGGACCGTAAAACGAGTAAATACTTGCCCCATAGACACTGCATTCCGATATAAATCGAATAATAAAGGAGTATTTGTCATAACTATATAAAAGGAAAGGTAATAAGAGGCTGATTTAAGACATTCCTGTTCAAAATGTAGTTCTAATCGTCTGCCGTGCAGCCCTATTATCAATATCTCCAACATCAATAATGGTGACTATTACATTCTGGACATTAGTTTTTAGCAGCAATCAATATTCATGTTGGGTCAATCCATCAGCAGAGGCAGGAAAGGATTATATCTCATGTTCTCTCGGTGCCTCGAGTCCAGACTGCTGTGATAGATATATCATTGCTTCTGTGGCACCCACTGAGACATCTGTCGGCGACGCTTCTCCTATTAATGTGTTGTAAGGAAGCCATCTGCCTTGTTGTGAACTTCCAAACTTTCTGCTTTTTAATGCCTCCTATGAGTTGTCCTCCCTTGGGTTCTGAGGACCTGCTTTAAACCAACGTGTGCTGCTGTCACACTAATAAACCATTCTCTTATGGATACATCACTCTGGGCCCGCCATGGCCAACTCATGTGAATTTCTACTGCTGGCCACATAAGGACTGTGGGCCATATTTACAAGGCCCGTGGTGCAGAGCGGCGCAGAAAGTGCCTTACTGAGCTACCCTGCACCACCGGTAAAGGGCAGAAATGCACTGTTATCTACAAGATATGGCACATTTCTGTCCTCTACCCATGCGCTGGCGCATAGATTGCTGCCATGTGCCAACACAGGCACCCTTGCACAGAGGTGCAAGGTTGCCTGTGTTGTTGAGATGTTTGTTTGTGTGCAGGAAGGGACACCTTTCTGCACAAAAACAATCAATGGAGGCGATTTCCTCTTATGTGTGCTGCAGAATGCATCACACATAGAAAGAGGAAAAAATGTGATGAAATAAGGATATTTCTCCCTGTTGCATCACACTTATGCCACCCCTAAGGTGACATAGGTTTTTGATGCATTCCCAGGTTTACATAACCTTGCAAATCTGGTAATCCATGGATGTTGCATGGGAACACCCAAGCAACACCCATGGAAAAGCCTCCCTGACGCAAAGTAAGGCAACGCAGCGACTTGCGCTGTGTTGGTTTACTCCATATCTACAAGGCCATGAAAAGCCAAAGTGGCTTTGCATGACCTTGAAGTTATGGGTCAGCAGCCTGCACCGCTGGTGCATTACATGAAGTGACGCACCAGCAGCGCCGGCCGCTTGCAAATATGGGCATGTGTTTTTTGTCAGTGCGCACATGTAACGTTTAGCACATGAGACTATTGCTGTTCAATGGCAGTGTGCTTCTTTTAAAAAGGTGCAATGTAGACAAATGCACTTTATTCATTGTTGCAAAGTGTATAGAATTGAAATGGCCTTTGTCAGCCCGTGGATACTCAGCGGTCCCAAAGGGCAAATGCAGCTACAGTAAACAGTTCTAATTCAATTATTAAAAACGTACCCCCTTGCATTTGCGCTATGATAATGAAAACTAGAAAGTATATGTAATACATGTAGACCTGATGTTTCTTGGGCTCTGTCAAATTTTGAAATCTTTATTTTACATAAATCCAGCACAGCATCGACAAACAGCGGTCTGAGGCTGACTTGGCCACCCACGGAAAGGGATCACCAACATTTCAAGTGTTTGGTGGTGAATCTTGTAGGGAAAGCCCATTGTACTTTACTTTTTGCGGCTTTGCCTGGATAACCCTTTAAGACTAATATGGAAGGTGAGGACCATTGGCTATTGGGAGCAGATCAGCATTACAGACTCCATATCCAGCATAGGGACACCTACACCCCCCACCAACAGTGACACGTTAGAGCATCATAGAACTCAGGAATTCACATAAGAGATTTCAGGTGTCTCGTTCACTTTGCTTTTAAAAATAGGAACATATTTTAGGTAAATGTCAATTTTGAATTGTAGGCCTACATTTGCATAAAAAGAAACTCAGACTTCACATACACAGTGCCCTACAGGGGTCTTCAGAGCTGTGTAGCAGTTCCTGGGCCTAAAGTTTCTTCCTGGTGAATGAGTGATAACATTTGTAAAGTGCAAACTAAGAAGTAAATTATCTCTTGGTGCTTGTTCCTGAGAGAAGAAGACTGTCACCTTGTGTCACCTGTAATGTTGGACTGAATCCTATCTGCTATTGTTGAATCAGCTGCTCTCAGTTTATAGCAGCATCTATGGACATAGCTTCAAAGGGGGCGTTTGGAGTGCTATTCCCCTAATAAATGTATTCGGGGTTTGGTAAGTGGTTTTAGGGCATCAGAGTTCGATGAGGCAGTGTCTATGTTGAGTTTCCCCTCAGATCATGATCAATCAACTGCAAAGACGAGTGTCCCCTGAGCCTTCGAAGAGCATTTTCACCCAACAGATACAACTGACAGGACATACCAAATCGACCCTCATTGAGACCTGATGGCTTGATAACTTTCTGATTCCCAAAAACATTGGTGAGCCCTGTCAGCCTTTGGGTGGTATCCCCCCCCACAACTTTTTGCCTTCCACCCCTACTTTTTCTACCTAGTTTTAGCTGGAATTAGAACTCTGCACACTTCCCCACTGCTAACCAGTGATAAAGTGTTTGTTCTCTCTCTCGTCTAATCATGGTAATATTGGCTTATTCCCAACTGGTATATTTAATTTACTTATAAGATCCCAATAAAGTGGCACTACATGTGCCCAGGGCCTGTAAATTAAATGCCTCTAATTGGCTTGAGGCACTTGTTGTGCCAACCACTTAAGTAGCCATTTAAACATATCTCAAGCCTGCCATTGCAGAGCATGTGTTTGCAGTTTCAACCTGCCATTCCGAAGTGGCAAAAGAAACCTTTTAAACAAGTATGTTATAATGCACTCATATACTACACATTGAATAATCCTCCAATTAAACTAACCTTGAAACATAAACAAAACTAAGTGTGCAACCGTGGTACAAGCTCTGCCTTATGCTAACATAATAATTGATGATTAGCTGGTTCTGAAAGTTGAACCAGACCCAAAGTGCACAACTCTATGGCCAATGGGTTTCCAATGTGAACAGTTTCCAATCCCAATACTTAATACAGAGAAGGCCTGTACTTTAAGCAGCGTGTTGATGGTGGCAAGTTCGGGAGTGGACAGCATTATGCTTAAAAAGACGTAATATACATGGAAGACTACTCAGCATTTGCACCAACAATTGGTTGTGTTTTTGACATACGCTATAAAGTGGTCGTATGTCCTCCCTCAACATTATGTTCATCGCAAAGGAACGGCCGGGTCACAGCACTGAGTAACATATGGGCCTTGTGTGTTCATCGAGTAACTCACTGCGTTGAGTTCACATTCCCCCATATTTTTACCCTTGATGAAGGGTTTTTCCAGAAATTCATTGGGTTTTAGATATGACTATTTGAATAGGAACACTGTCATATTGTCGTATGATCGGATTCTGATTCTACAAGTGTGGAACAACATTTGTTGTGAATCAAGACTGTTGAAATCATTTCTCTTCAATAAAGTGTTTGAAGGATTGTAAAGCATTTATTTCAAAGGATTGTTCAAATCGCATTAGGTATTAGGATTGAAAACTGTTTACATTGGGAGCCCATGGGTCATAGAGTTGTGCACTTGGGGTCTGGTCCATCATTTGGCGACCAGCTACTCATCAAACGATTCCTTTTGCCAGGCCCAAACCTTCCCTTTTTATGGACATGTCACCCGTAGGGTAGGCCCTGAACAGCCCAGAGGGCTGGGTGCAGTGTATTTAAAAGGTAGGGCTTGTACGTTTAGGTTTTCTATGTCCTGGTAATGAAAATTTGTTTTTCACTACTGCAAGGCCTCTCTTCCATAGAATAACGTTGGAGTTGCCTTATTACATCTTATAAGTGTAATTTCCAAACGGGAAGAGATGTCCCCTTCATGTTTGGTGTCTCTAGCATCACAATTTAAAATCCTACCTTATGATAAAGTCGGATTTTAAATTGCAAGTCTGAACATTCCACTTTTACAAAGTTGACGTTTAAAATTAATTCAAGATTCATTTCTCCATTAATTACATGCAAATCTGTGTTGTGACTCATTCTCCACTGTCACTATTGGCAAAGATAATTTAAGTTATTTTTCTATAAACAATATCCTTATAGGCTCTGTTCCTTTGACCATATTTTATATCCAAGCTCATAAGGGACTTTTGGGTTGTCTTTTTCTTGACAGACTTAAATACAGTTGGCATTTTCCTGCTTTTGGCCTTTTGGTGCCTGCAGCCTGTCTCTGGTCACATGACTGAGTGTACCTGGCAGTTGGGATTTTTGTATTTCTTGTAAACAACCGCACACAATATGAGCTTAGGTGTGCCGGAATGGACCATCAATGGCAGGATGGGAAGGAGGAGCTAGACACAGCCTCACTTACACCTGAGTAGGCTGTGTCCTGTCCATACACAAAGGGCCTAACAACCCATCATAGTTACTCCAGCCAGCTTGGAGCCAGGGCAGGAAAGGCAGAAAATTATTTGCACTTCAAAGCCACTGTCTAGAAACTTCTCCCAAAATTCCAGAACCAGGGCACCAGGCTATATATACTGGACCTCAGACACCACCACTTCAGTATACTTTTGGGCCTGTGGACACTGTGCCAGGAAGAAGGACTGCTGTGCTGCTGAGGGACTGCCGCTCTGCTAGACAGCACTCTGCTGGATGCCTGCTTTGCTGTGCTGACCTGCTGCCTGCTACCCTCTTGCCTTGGTGAGAAGGACTGGGTCTGCATCTTTTTAACCCAGAACTCAGAGTGACTTCAAGGTCTTGTTGGTTGGCCTCCTGATCTGGGACATATCAGGCTTCCAACAACCTTGTTTCTGCACCTGGACTCTGCCATCTGTGAGTCTGCCCTGCCAAGAGGTGCCACCTCATTCCTGGGCCCTCTGAAGTGGGCCTAAGATGCTCTGTCAGCCTGTGGATCCAGCAGTGGGCCTAAGATGCTCTGTCAGTCTGTGGATCCAGCAGAGCTGATGCATCTCCTGACACGTTGTGGGCACTGCATGGATTTGACCCGTCACAAAGACTTGCATCACCGTCACAACCTGCATCACCTTCGGAACTGCAGCTGCATGACACTCCCCTGGTACAGGCCCTTACACCTCTCATCGATGGCAGCCTCCATGTCACTTCCGGACTCCGCGTTGCAGCCTCGCTTTGCTTCGGAACAGACGCATCGGCACGACTGCGTGTCGAGTCCCCTATACCGGACTTCGCTTCATAAGCGCTGTCAATGGCACCCTCGATGTAGATGCAGCAGGATATCGCACCGCAGCATTGCTGCTTACCAGAACCAATGCATCACCTCGGCTGCGTGATGCATCTTCGACGCAAATCCACACCACGCTCTGCAACCCAGGATTGAAGGTACTTTTGTTCAGCGGATCTAATTTGGTCCCTGTAGCTGGCCTGTGCTCCATCATGGTTGGCCTGAACTTTTGACTTTGTCCTGGTCCGGCGTGACCAGACTTCCACAGGTAGCGTTTATGCCTTTTGGCACTATTTTTACATAAAACTCCCCAGTTCTACTAATTGGATTTTTATTGTTCTGGTCTTGTTTTATTTAATGAAAACTGCTCAATTTTCTATCACTGTTGTTAACTCATTTTGTGGTATGTTTTCATTGTGCTACTGTTTGAAGTGTTGCACAAATACTTTACACATTGCCTCTATGCTAAGCCTGACTGCTCTGTTCCAAGCTACCAGGGGGTTGAGCACAGGTTAATTTGCAGTTTCTTAGTGGCTTACCCTGACAAGGATTGCAGTGACTTCTTTACCAGGGCTCACACTCCAGTCAACCAATAATCCAATTTCTTACATTGGTATTTCAGATTGGACTTGTGTTTGTGCAGTGCCATACAGTAACATTGTGTCACACTATCAGCCCACACAAATAATCTAAGACAGATTCGAATAAATCCCCCCTAATTGGCCTTTCTGAGTTTTTTAAATGTTCTCTCTATCTCTTGTGCCTTTATCCACTTCTTCAAACATGGAGCTTGATCTGGCCAACAAGAGAGGGGACTTCCATCCAAAAGCTCCACCACGAAGGTGGAATTGCAATAGGTGCTGAGGGACTGGGCAGAAGTCCACCAGTCACTTGCTAAAAGTGCACATATGTACTTTTCGGTCTGCTACATAGATGGAGGCTCAAGCCAAATTATTATTTCTGTTATGGGAAGGAGCGAGGAGGGGAAATATCAATAGTTCCCTCTTTGGCAGATCTTCTGTTTTTGGGAGTGGGATTGTGGGTAGAGGAGAGTAGTACTAATGTACATTCCTCTTTGCTACTCTATTCTTTGTAGGTAAAAGTAGGGAACAGGGGAGTTTTCACCAGTGCATGAAATCTAGTAGAAAGGATGATCAGTAAGGTCCTACTCTAGCGTGCACTGTTTTATTCTGCAGGTGTTTTTTGTAGATGCACTTGAATTAAGAATGATTCAATGCTGAGGTTAGCCCAGTGGTCATTGCAGAGGGCCTTTAAGAGGATCACCTTGGCATGGGCAGGCAGTGTGGGCACCTGGAGGGCTGCTGTGAAATTTTTCTGTAGCTGTAGAACAATACATGCTTGGTTGCTAAGTTTTGGATTTAATGATGTTTTTAGCATAGGTAGAGTGGTGCCTGTTTGTGCACTATCTGAATGTTCATGTGAGCGTGTTTGTGCATGGTTACGCTTAGTTCTGCTGGTCAGTCTGCACGGAAACCTGTGTGTCTGTTGCCCTATGTACATGGATGCCTGCATATCTGTTGATCCATGTGCAGCAGTGCCAGCATAAATGTAGTCTGTGTAGAGACTGCTATTCTTATCTGTCTGTTGGTCTGTGTCAATAACTGCATATATGTCTATTGGTCTATGTACCCTTGTCTGTATACTGGTCTATGAGTATGGATACCCCTATGTGTGTTATTTTTTTCCATCTGTTGTTCTGTTCATCTACAGCTCTTTCCGTATACTCCCTGTCATGCCCAGTGATTCAATTGTATCATCAAGGGGACTTCACCAGAGTAGCTACATTTATGTTTTGAGTCTTTCCAATATCCACACATGCCGCATTTTGGTAGATATGCTTTAGTCTCTCGCTTATTTTCTTTATTCTTCTGGGAAATAGAACACCATTGAAATATAGCTGCGCACAGATTTGTACGGTGATCAAACAACCTTTCTTCTCTTTGTTGCATTTATTGCTAGTATGTTCTAACCATTCTATTTGCCACCCCCGTCCCAGTCCATCACGAGTTTACTATAGTGTGAAACATCTCGCTTTGTAGCTTCCTTATAGCACTTTCTTCGACGATGGAGGTTTGTTTGGATTGATAACTACGAGGTGCATTATTCAGGGTCTTTTGAGGTTATTTATGGTCCGGTAATAGCTTCAGTGTTATCAGATCATGATAGTCCACGGATAATGCTGCTGTTGTTGGCAGGTGAGTTAGTAGCTACTGTGGGGATGGAGGTAAATAGTTCCTACCCCAGGAGAAGCACGTTGTGGACAGCAAGCAGCTGGAGTTAGGCAATCAGGCATCTTTTGATTTCAGGTCTTTAATTGTAGGATGGTTTGGACAGTTTTGTAGTCAGAAGCTGGATGAAGAATTGATTGTTTGATTGTAACATTATTGCCGACTTTATGGTTGCCTATACACTGATCTCAAAGACCCTTAAGTTCCCCTTTTCCATTTCTTCTGGCAAGAGGTCAGCGTGTTAAACTCACCAGAGGATCATTATAAGAATGTAAAGTTATGGGTTTCTCTATACAGCCTTAACATACCCCTTTTAAACAAAAAATATTCGTATACTTCAGACATCTTTCTTGCCCAATACCTTATCAAAGGGAGAGGATGTGCTGTTAGGACCAGAGCTATCGACTTTGGAACTGGGAAACCAGTTCTGAGTCCCCACGTTGGCTCAACATCATGTGATTCAGGGCAAATCGCTTCATCTCTCTGTGGCTCAAAAACTGATCTGACCTTGTGTAATGTAACTGATGTTCATGCAAAAGGCTCCAAAACCCTTGGACTGAGTTTGTACTATAAAAAGCTGCAAAGTTTTATACTGACAACAACCAATAACTTGTTCTCTACTTTATGGCTTTATGGCCTTTGCCCTGCTCCCCCCGCACGCCCCGCACCCGCACCCGGCACCTTCCCCAGGGCAGCCGGGACCAGGAGCGGAGCAGAAGGGACCACCACCACGGTCCACCAAGGACTGGCACAGTCCAGCAACTCTGTACTCTCTGCACCTCCCCAGGACCCAGGCCCTCAAAAGCTCCTAACCCCCCCGGTTGTGAGCACACACTCAGAATTTAAACATCCATTAAAGTTTCTTTTTGAAGGACGGCACCCTTAACTGCCTCTAAACAAAAAAAACAAAAAAAAAAAACTCAACAAGGCCCTTTCCCTCACCCCAACAGCCTGCTCAAAATCACCCCGCTCTAAAGGCAGCAAAACCTACCGACCATGAGATCAGGCAAAGCACGAGGCAGTATTACAAACCGTCCAGCAAAACAAGGAAAGAGAAAAAGGAAAGGAGACCTGGCTCCGGATGAAGCAACCCCAAAAAGGAGAGCAAGCAGCGAACAGGATCGACCCCTCCCCCACCCATGCAGGAGGCAAAACCTAACAAAGGGCACACTCGGGGGAGGCGAACAAAATTCCAGCACGGAAGAAACGATCTGGAGAGAACCCGGCTTTTGGAAGGAAGCGACCCCGCAGGAGGGGGCTCCAGAGTCCGTAGTCCCTCACAAACATCACAAGATAACTGACTATTTCACTACTACTGGCACCAACACCACCAACACCACCAGAAAAAGGATCGACTCCCTGGGTCCATCCCAAACAAGTTTTGGGGAAATAACCTCACCATGCCAAGACTGGCAACAGCAAGGAAGCAGCGAAAAGAAACTCAGAATGATTCCACCCCCTCGCCTCCCCCTATCACCAACAGTAGTGATCAGGAAAAATCACCCCACAAAACTATACGCATCATGTATAGTCCAGGACAATGTGGTACCACCAACTCCTACACCAACATTCGTCTTCAATCCTAGGCAAGACATAACTCTATGTAATAACCCCCTAGACGCTACTAAGTACCAATGGACATCTAGCCCAGCGAAACTACCCATCCTGGACTCAGAACTGGTAGCAATCGCAGAACATTTAGAACAAGAATCTCAGGAAGGTGGCCCTTTCTGTCAAAGTCCAAAACTTCACTCATTCCCAACGTACAACGGTGAAAAAGAAGAACAGGACCTCTGGGATATAGAACAGGTACCCATAAACGGACCAGCAAAAGCAGAAACAGTGACAGCCGCACAGAAAGCCCCCCATAAAACAACATTAAACAAAGTACTACCAAGTGATAATCAAGAGCCCGACTCAAAATCCCGAGCCCCAGGGGCAGTCAGATCAGAAGAAATGTGGGCTGCAATCCTAAATTCAATGCAAGCAACGGTCATGGCGCTGCAATTTCATTCAAATAAAATGGACATTCAAGTTGACCTGCTAAACACCCTGGCAGTATTTGTCTCCGGGATCGACAGTAAGTTGGAAAAATTAAACGCACTTATAACAAGGGAGCAAGTCAATCACTCCAATGACTTTACAATCTGCTCCTGTAAAGAGGTAGTAGAAAAGATATCCCAACTGCCGCAAATCTTAGAGGAAATACTTCAAGAAGTCCGCTCCACCAGGAAAGATGAATATACATGTATTAAACCGCTCGCCACCATTCTGAAACCCACCCCGAGGGAGCCGAAACAAAAACAGCAGCAGCCCCTTCCCTCCCTGGCGCCCGCTCCATCAATTTTAAGTGAGGAGAGAACTTTGGCTGACAGCCGCCAACTAGCAAGCGCTCGAATGGAACCTATGGTGAATCATCCTCCGCTACAGTCCATCAATAAGCCCAGGAATCCTGAGTCTACCACAACCCGGACCCTCTCAAAAAGAGAACGAAAGCGGGCAAGGAAGGAAAGGAAGTCCGCCCAACTTTATCAACTCAACTCGTCAAAGGATCCACCTAAAGACCAGGCGACGTCAAATGGTGGGTACAATAGAGACATTATCACCCACATAAGTACAAACTCTAACACAATAGTAGATGGGATAACATTCCCCGCCTCAGCAGACACTACCCACTTAACAAAGTCCCCCCCGAGACCACACGAAACAATTGGCACTACAACAAACGTAAGACCTAGCCCCACAAGGGGTCAGCAGAGCAAAAAATTAAAACCAATTGCGCCTGCGCAGTCCCCCCAATTAACACTGGTCAATGTGGACAGCAAGACTGCAATTAGTCAGAGAGAAGATGACTATAAGGTTCAAGACCGGCACATAGAGCAAAATCAGTCACTTATAACAGACACGAATACCCTCCAGTTACTCTGGATTCCAGAATTCACCTCCAGGTCCTCCACAGATGTTCTTAATCGATCTTCTATCTTAAGAATCATAAAAGCCTTACCGGATCTTCAGTTTGTGGCCTCGAAGGACCTCACAGCTATAAAATGTATTCAAGCAAGAGGCAACCAACACACAGATCCAACACTTACCATCTTCTCGGCTCCAGATATCCCAAAGCGGATCATGAAAAGAAAGGACCTTTTGAAAGACTGGGGCATTGAGGTAACCATCTTCAAAGGAGACCGCTATCCAACCCCGTTACTAGCCCCACAATACCTGGTAACCTCCAAAGGCGCATGGTCGGTTCTGAAAGGAGTACATCAGGCCAGCAGACCCATCGAAGAAAGGTGCAGTGAGGAGAACCCACCTACACACCCGCTGACAGTCCAAGTATGGAGAGAAGAAGGGAGGGAAAGAGTGGTTTTGGGTCAACAAAAGTACCCAGAAAGGGAACGGGTAGCGACGGTTTTACCCCCAAGACTGATGGGCAACAATTGAATTGGTAAGGATCAACCCGCACACGGCATTTTATCCATCTGCTCCTGGAATATCGGTGGCCTTCGGTCAAAACTGGAGGATCCTGCAGTAATACATTTTTTCAGCACTTTTGACATCTTACTCATACAGGAATCCTGGAAAATGGAATCAATACCGATAATCGGATTCATGGAATATCATAACCCAGCAACTAAAACAAATAGGCCCGGTAGGCCAAAGGGAGGCCTTGCCATCTACATTAGTACCAGCCTTTTAGTAAAAATCTCTGAGCGTAAGGAGGAAAACCAACCTTTCCAATTTCTCCAGCTAGACGATTGGGGGAAAAACACACAGGAGCCATTGATTCTGGTCAACACATACATCAATCCTAAAAATAAAAAAATCTAAGCAAATACATTTTTAACGCAACTATTAAGGATAAAAGGTACAGTAAAATCAGCATTCTGGTTAATATCGGGCAATTTCAATCTCGGCTTATTTCACATCCCCAGTGAGGATCACACCCAAACAGTGGCAAGAATGCCTAGCCAAACCCTCCCCAAAAAACTCCGGGAAGACAAAATAGGGGAGAGTTTTATACGCACCTGTGAATTAGTAGGCCTCTTCGCGCTAAACGGAAGGAAATGCCCCGATATCCCACCGGCATGGACAAGATTCTCCGGGAAATCAGTCTCCTATCTAGACTACACTTTAGTGTCCCCTGCTTTATATAAGTTAGTAAACACCTTCATCATCATAGACCGCACGGAAAGCGACCATAAGCCACAGGTATTGGGGATCTGTGCATCACCGCAAAAACCGGTGAAAGTGACAGCCCTAAACGGGACACTAGGCACCGAAAATCTAAAGCGACTCAAATGGTCCTCAGACACCATCAAAACCCAGGCAGAAGAGGCCCTACGAAACCTAGAATCAAATACCACAAGTGGGGCAAAGCTGACAACAGTCTGGGAGAGCTTTGCCCTAGATCTCACTAAAAAAGATTCCTTATGTAACACAAGAAAGGGAGCGCAATTGAATCATCGCCAAAGTTCACTTCTACCGCTGCCAGTGCGCAAAAGGAAAGCAGCCGCAGGGAAATTACTAAGGTCTCTACGTAAATCCCCAGATAATGTATCAACAATAACTGCCTTGAGAGAGCAAAGGAAGTTGTACAAAAGGGATCTATGGTCCTTTAAAAAGGCCCAAAAGGAGGACTTGTGGGCCAAACTACATTTTGCGACTAAAACATCTGATTCCAAAAGATTTTGGAAAATCATCAATATAATAGACAATGGCGCAAAAGCAGGCAATAACACAAACATAACAGAGGAAGTATGGGTATCCCATTTAAAGTCCCATCTAAAAGAACAGATCATCAAAGAAGGACCTCAAATTCAGTCGCACATGATTAGCTGGGATCCCAACATCCCGGAACCTTTGAAATTTACGGCACCAGAATTACTAAAAATCATCGGGAAGTCACGAATGGACTGCGCTCCCGGCCCCAATGGCCTACCGCAAGCACTATTTAAACAAGAAACAGAAAGATGGGCCAATTTCCTGGCAGCAATGTTTAATGACGTGATCACAACAGGCAACGTCCCGGCATCCTGGAAAGGCTCAGTAATCCACCCCATATATAAGGGTGGGTGAGTGCTCTCCCCAAGCAACTACAGACTAATCTCTCTTTTAGACGTTGACCTAAAGTACTTTTCCTGCTGTGTGCTAAAACATCTAGAAGCCTGGATCACAGATAACAATATTCTACCCTTCAATCAAACCGGGTTCACCAAGCACCAAGGAACATTAACACATCTTATGGGGCTAGGCTTGATTATAAACAGAGCAAAAGCAAAGGGGACTCCAACCTATTTATGTTTTGTTGATTTTAAAGCTGCTTTTGATTGTGTCTCCCGCGGTAAATTGTGGGCCAAACTACTTCAGTGGGGGCTGCCACATTCCATTTTAAATGCCATCATAATGATATACTCTGATACTTGGGTGAAGGTTAAACTTGGGGATGGCTCTCACCTATCCAGGGCAGTCAAAACAACAGTGGGGGTGAAGCAAGGCTGTGTATTGGCCGCAACACTCTTTAACCTGTACATAGCAGACCTCCCCACCAAGTTAAATGGTCACTCATCTCACTCTCCCTCACTGGGCGGCCAACAAGTATCCAATCTACTATATGCAGACGACCTATTACTAATCAGTAATACCAGAATAGGAATGCAGAAATTGCTAAAGGCATTAGAAGAATTCTCAGGCTCCAATGATTTAGAAATTAATCATAAAAAATCTAAAATGATTACCTTAAACCGCAGGCCATCCACCCAAGGTAAATGGCATATGAATGGGAAAACCCTAGAGGAAGTAACATCATACAGATACCTAGGATTGGTAGTGGATGCTAGAGGTAATTACACGGCACAAAAAGAAGCAATAAAAAACAAAACGCAGCCCTTACTTACGCCTTTTGTAAGCTTGCAAATTCAATCTGTGGTCATGCTTTGAACCCATTAACAGCTGTAATGAGAGCGAAGCTTCTTCCAACTATCACCTATGGGACCGAAATAATGAGGGGGATGGAAGTAGGTCTTCTGGAAAAGCTTCTGATAAAAACCTATAAACGCGTTTTTCGGCTCCCTGGGCGTGCATCGCCAGCCCAGGTCAGACTGGAATTCATGCTGGTCAAACAGTCGTTAGCCCGTCCGGCGGCATACATTAAATGCTGCTACAAATTGAGCCGCGCTTCAAAGGGCTCTTTAGCCAATCTAGTCTGGCAGGAAATTATCCTAGAAAGAGGGAACTCCAACTACATAAAATTCCTAGAAGAGAGTAAGAGTCTTCTGGAATTAGATGAGGTATGGAACAGGTCCTTACCCATCCCCATTTTCAATAAAGTAGTGAATAAAGCGAGTAAATTACAGAGCCGGCTAGAAGACAAGACCTCATTGTCCCAAAGGGGACATAGTTGGTTGATCCTTAACTCCTACAAAACATTTAAAGAATCACCACTTATGGCGGGCCCGTACTCACGGAAAATCAAGCAATCCTTTCTCAGACTTAGGCTGGGTGAGGTCCCTACCTTAGACCTCATGCCAAAATGGATGAAGGAGCGGCAAGCAGACTCCCAGGAGTGCCGTCTCTGCCATCTAGCAGATGAAAACCTGATGCATGTGGTCTGCATTTGTCCAGCCCTGGCGGCCGAAAGGAGACTCTTGCTGAAAAAAGAATTTAACGTCTTAAGAATTAGATCCTGCAGACAAGCACTAATTGCAGCCTTTAACCCTCAAAATACTATATTGAACATTAGGCTGGTTCAATTTCTGGAAATTTTCACTCATAAAATCACGACCTCTCGAAATGTCCAGATAGAGGGAGGGCGGAAACGATAGCGAAATTCATATAATCCGCTTTGTATATCCTAAAGAAGGGAAGGCTCCTATGTAGTTCACAGAGCTGCTTAGCTCGTGTCATAATAAAGTCCGGCTTCAACAATCAGACGTAAGTAGGGGTAGATATAATTGATGGAAGGCCTCCCCCCACTCTGTCTTATTTTTACCAATGTCTCAGTTGTCTGCCACTATTTCCGTTAAATATCTCGGGGGAACGATATCTCATATAGCTTTTCATTTTAAACATAGGATTTTATCCGGCGTTGTATTCATTTTACATTAAAAAAAAAAAAAGATTGTTCTGTTGTCTCATTATTAATACTTATAGCACCAGTATGTGTCACGGTTTCGGGCGGGTCTGATCAGGACTTTGGTTGGGACACCCCTTGAGGTCACTGAATATCCTAAAGAGGTAGTACACTGGGGCAGAGGAGCAGCTAAAATCATACACGGAAAAGACAGCTATGGATAGGCACAGGAAACAGGAAAGTGAAAGCAGAGCAACCCTTGTGTGAACAGACAGGAAACGGATTACCAGTGGACAAACATGCTGGGGTTGTACACAGAGTAAGGCGCAGAACCTCCCACAGTGACAGGGAATCTCAATGCCTCTGTGCAGTTTGCTCTTACAGATAGTCACCCTGCCAGCCCCATAGAAAGGAGGCAGCAGAAGTGATTCTGTCTCTGGACCCTAGAGCACAAACAAAGATAGTACTTACATACACAGGACACGCTCTTGTGGGTCCAGCTGGAAACACAGTGGCGATTCCTGAGAAAACAGCAATAGCACACTGTCACTGTTAGGCACGAAATACAACGTATAACACTGGACAAGGATGGGGGCTGGAATTGCCTCCTGGAAACCAGGAGCCAACCCCAGTACACAGGAGGACACGTATACACTGGTAAAGACTGATAGAACACTTACCAGACACAAAGAACCAAGAAGAAACAGAAGGGAACAAACAAAGAGGCAGAGGCAAGAACTAGGAACAGGCTCAGGCTGAAGCAAAGGCGGGTCTAGGACTTGAAAACAGGGCGCAAACTTCTGGCTGGGACAGACAGAGACAGGACTGGGAAACTGAGAACAGGCTCTGGCTGGAACAGGCAAGGACAGGACTGGAATACAGGGAGTAGGAAATGAGCAGTAAACAGGACTGGGAAACAGAGAGAAGGTTCAGGCTGAAACAAGGCAGGAGCAGGGCAGAGAAACAGGGAGCAGACTTTGGAAGAAACAAACAGGTACAAGGCTAAGAAGTAGGGAGCAGACTCTGGCTGGAACAATCAGGAGCAGGGCAGAGAAACAGGAAACTGGAACAGAACAGGAACAAAACTGGAACACCATCCGACAAGGGGTCTGTAACACAAAGGAATTGAAGTCCGATGCACGACGGGGAGCTTGAGGAAATGGCTGCTTATAAGCAGTTCCAAGCTGGGCTGCACAGGAGAGGTTTCAGGTGTGTGTGGTTTCGGACACTTGCAAGTCCTGGAGGAGAGGATCCAGTGAAAAGGCGCAACTGGACTTCTCCCATTGAAAACAATGGGAAACAGAATCCGGGTTTTCCTGACTACCAAGCTGTGCATTATGGGATTTGCAGTCCCAAGAAGCAAATTTAGTCCTACACAAGTGTACCATGGAGAAAAGAGAAACAAACAGGAGTCAGCTAGGGACTCTAGATAGGTGTTCAAGGTGATTCCCAGGCTTCTGACAGTCCCCTTACAGCGCCCCCTGGAAATGGGACGACCGAGTCGTAACAGTATGTTCCTTTCTTAAAATCTGTATATAGAAGAAAAACTCACTAACCACTTCACCTTAAGCTAAAGAACTGTAATTGTCTTTTTGCACTAAAATTGTTCTGTTAAATGTTTATGTGGAAGGAAAGTTTTATGGTTTTAATTAACTAATAAACTTGTGGTTTTTTTTTACTTTTTTACTACTTTATGGCTAATCAGCATTCAAACTTCAGATTGGTCTTTGCCACATGGTTTTTATGCTAGAAATATTTAGTTCAACACTGGGCAGAATGAACTTCACTCCTCATTTCCCACTCTCTCTTAGGTCTATCAGTGTAGGTTCAGATCTTAGTGGAACTTGGGTAGCAGATATTCCTTTAACAATTTCAGTGGAATTCCATTTCCCCTGATGCAGCCAATGAAAGTCATTACCAAATATAGGTACTCTGCCAAGTCAGTGGTGATTTGTGCAACAAACTGGCTGTTTCACCCACAGAAGGGTCCGCTTTGTTGGGGAGCCAACAGCAGGGTATCCACAATTCCCTTTAAAGCTGGAGAATATTCTACCAGCAGATGTAGGAATTAGTAAACTTTCCTAATTGATGGTAAATTGTCAGGTCCCACTTATCTTCTCTTGATAACCTTCTGAGTGATGTCTACCAGACTGTGACAGACACTAGACATTATGGTGAATCAGCTCTAGATTAGCTGACTGAGCCACCATCATTTGTGATTGAGTTTCCTGCACATCAGTGGTGGTAACTGTACTGCATAAGGTGATGGTTCAGCCAGTCAGTTTAGAGCAGATCTGTTGCATCCGACATCTGCTTCACTCAACTGGGGCAAGCGATAAATCGGACATTTTTTTTAGGCTTTTTATTACTGCCCACCCTGCAAGTCAGACCTTTATTGCTATCTGCGGAACAATATCATCAATATCACCCCTTACACCCATCTTTAATAATACTCTGCCTTTTGTACTCCAGGCAGAGGTCTGATTCATTGTTCAATTTGCTAATAGGTGCAAGCGCAACATGCCCTGAATCCTAATTGGTCAAGTTAGGATCTTAAAATCAGACATATTAATGTTTCATTTTTGGTAATGATAGAAGGGGAGTCATTCATTTCAATCAGTTAAGACTGCTCCATCTAGCACTGCCAACTGTCTACTTGACTGACTGATTACTTGTGATGGGCCTAGTTACAAATACACTTTGGAGAGCCCTCAAGACTACAGTGATGAGGATTCATTTAAAGGATTGCGTTCGAGGAAGAACAGAGAGTCTGTAAAGCATTATTTCAAAGCACGAAGTCTAAAAATGGCTCATTCACAACAGTAAATGGCGACATAGAAAGTAGGGGTGGGTAGCTCGTGCTTTTGAGAAACGTATAGGAGAATGATTAGCCCGGTCCGAGGACGCTGTATGCTGATGCATCCTTAGCATGGATCCGTGTTTGAATTAATGGTCACAGGTACACTTCTTGGTGGGTCAACTCAGCCTCTCATCCTTTTGAGGTCGATAACATAAGTACCATTAGGCTGAATTAAGACTATTGATATTCGGCACCCTTCTCTGCAAATGTGCGCTTTACAGATATGCATGCTATGTTATGTTGTGAGTTTGTAATTCTGAAAGGGAACAACATGGACGTCTAGATTTATTTTATTGTTTCATAGAATTATTATACAGCGTGCAGATTCACATGGGGACGTCCTGATGCCGAGAAAAATGAGCCAAGATAACAACCGGCATCTCTAGAGGTTAAATCGCCCCCTCTTTAATGTGCTTCAGTTGCATTTACATTTTTTTTTTTTTTTTTTTACCCATTCAACCATAGCGACATATTCGTTGCAGTCATTACAAATGTACATCATTTTAAAAAAATACTGTCAGTCCTGGAGAAAATTCCGATCCAACCATCAATTCTCCTCTGTCCAAGCATTAAAATGGACGTCATCCTCTACCTGGCCCAGACAGAAAGAGCTGTGCTGAGCACAGTGGGGCTCCGGTCCCTTCCCCGCCCCGCCTGGAGGGAAGCTGTGGTTGTGAAAGCTGGGGAGTAAACAGAGAAACTAGCCAGGAATTGGTCCAACAACAGAATGGACTCATTTGGTGCAGTTTCCTTACTTATTCAAGACAGCAGAATGTGTCGATGCAAAACTGTAATGCATTGGCAAGCACCCGGGCCGCGTTCAAGGCCATTATTTTTTGCCCTTCTTCCACTTCCGATAGGGTGAAACGTTTGTAAAAATAGTTTCGATTTTTGCTAATGGTGATCTCCTTACCTTTGATTTCTCTATCTTCGTGGTGTCATCATTTCACCGTTGAATATTTATTCTTGTTATTTTTCTTTTGCTATTACTTGTAAATCTTCTATCCATTTGGCATGATTATTACCTTTACTTTTTTTAATTAAATTGGCTTATTTTTATTTTACCTGGCCTTAAAAATCGAAGTTATTTCTTACAGTTATGTACTGGTGTAATGTTGGCTTAAGTACTGCGCCTGTACTCACTGTCCTCTCTGTGGTTTACCTGATGGTCCCTGCTGAGCCACTGAAGTTGAGCGAAGATGACCATCATTGAAATCTGTCTGCCTCTTTCTAGCTGACTGTGAGTCGCTGCCCAGCGGGCCAGTTTCTCAAAGTTCTTGTTTAGGAATAACACCCTACGAGAAATATCTTCTGCACCCCTCTTTGCAGTTACAATTTTGGTATTTGGCACTCTATATTTAATTGTTGTTTGTTCTTAAATGAGGATTTGTATTTATTTGTATTGATATCAGATATTGAATTGTTTCTCTGTAGGGGTTTGCATCTCTCATTTATGAATGTACTTTGAGCACGTTGCTTTGGTGGGGGTTGTGTTTTATGTTCCCATGAAATACATGGAGTCCATCTCTGTGCCTGGCCTTTGGTGGTGTGCGTATTAACATAACCTGTTCGGATATTTTTATATTGCTTGTTAGGTCTGGTTTCTTTAAAATGTAAATAGAATGAGCATAGATTCCACTCAGAGGAGTATTACTCTCTGAAATCAAGCCATTGGCTATTCGTGTACCATTTCACCTTCTTGATACTGTTTCTGTTAGATAGCATGAGGGACTATTTTACAATTTACCCCCGAAAAGTACACTTAGAGCCTTATGTAGAACTTGGCATATGGAATACTTCATCACAAATGTGGCGGACATCTCGTCTGCCATATTACGATCTCCATAAGATATAATGGGGTTGTAATACAGCAGATGGGATCTCTGTCACATTTGTGATGTAGTATTCCCCCCGCCAAATTCTAAATTAGGCTCTAAAACATCATGCTATTTGCCACAATCAATTCTTTATCTCCCATATGCATTCTGTACAGAAAGCATTCAATTTTTGCTACTTTTTATTTTTTAATATAGGGTATATATCACATAACCCTACCTGTTATGAAATTGTCTCCTAATATATATACAAGTTAAAAACAATTTTAAGCATCACTTAGTCCGCCACTTCAACGCCAAGAATGCTGACCAGTTCCTCCTTCCTGTCAGGTCAGTCCTGCGGTCCAGTGAGCTGCACTTTCCGAGCCGCACTCCACCTCAGCTTGCCCTCCGCCAGGCTCTTCCCCTTCCAGGCCCTGCTGCCTGGATGAATAAAGGAGAAGGCAAGATAATATACAATAACAGACAAACGGGAAACAAAAAGGAAAAATAAACACACATGGGTAGTAAAAAAAAGTTACAAAAAGTGAAAGTAAAGTTGAAAAAGTGGGTAGGTGGCCACAAATGGGGTGGATGGAGATGTATGACAGAGAAACACGAGGTACAGCCGGGAGGAGCAGGCTGGAGTAAACATACATGCAGCATGCTTGCACAACACAGCTTGCTGTTTTCTTCTATTTTTTTATGCAAAATATGTCTCTAGTGTAATTTTTCACTGGCGGAGCTAGAGATGAATTTCACATAGATATACATATTTTAAAATATTTTTTTGGAAGTTCTGCATAATTACCTGAATGTAAAATACTCACACTTTGCACACCCCTTCGAGACACAAAGCAATTGTTTCAACCCCTTTTTCGAGGACGATGAAGATGAAAGAGTGTGGACAAAAGGAGGAGAAGAGAGTTCCACATTTTGGGAGCCTATCTAGAGAATGTTTGATTCAGAGTGCATATTTTGTTGAATATATGGATCTCAAGTGGTACTTCTAAGTTGACAAGAAACTCCTGAGGTCTTGTGCTTTGTAGCTAAATAGTGAGAGGTATCGCATGTTATGAGTTGTGTATTAAGCATGCAAGTTTGAAAGCAAATCATCAGTCAAAAGGAAATCAAACCAAATTGAGCAGCACGAGGATAATCTGGTCAAATTTATCACTCCCAAATATAAAACAAGCCAAAGCTTGTAATGTTGCTTTGTCGGGTTTGAGGTACATTTTAGAAATAACAAAAATAATGAAATTACTGTAGTTTAGTCTGGAAAGACCCAAAGCTCGAACAAGTTCATTTAACTCTTGTTCACATAAAAAAAGGTTAAATCCACAAACTAATCTGAGATGGCTATTGGCTAATCTGGCAGCATCGTTGATGTTTTTGTGGCAATTAAGTAGGCTATCAAGAGTAGTCCAAATGATTTAGTGCAAATTAACAATGGTTGTTCTGCAGTCTAGAATGCTAGTTGAGTCCAACCATTATTGGGCAGGTCTGGCAGATGATTGGGAAGGCATTATGAGGAATGGTTTATATTAGCTAAAGAAAAAAACAATAAGTAGATTTCAGTGGGGGGACATTCAGATAAAGTTCGGTGTCATCAGCATAGTGGTGATATAGGGCTAATTGTACTAAACTTTTTGCATGTGGCAAACAGCGAATTCTGCTGTTTACAACGTGCAAAAAGCACACCACAATGCACAAACCCCGTTTTCCGATTCGGTAACCTGGTTACCGAATCGCAAAAAGGGATTGCAAGTCACAATTAGGAAGGGGTGTTCACTTCCTAATTGCGAGTCGCAGCGCGATGTTGTATTGTTTTGTGACTGTGAACGCGGTCACAAAACAATCGCAGTTAGCAGCCATTTGAAATGGGTGCTAACCCATTCACAAAAAGGAAGGGGTCCCCATGGTACCCCTTCCCCTTTGTGAATGGCATTAAAAACATTTTTCCAGAGAAGGCAGTGGTCCACTGCCTGCTCTGAAAAAATGAAACAAAAACTTTTCATTTTTTAGTTTTGTAATGCATCTCGTTTTCCTTTAAGGAAAATGGGCTGCATTACAAAAAAACAAAAACTGCTTTATTTAAAAGCAGTCACAGACATGGTGGTCTGCTGTCTCCAGAAGGCCACCATCCCTGTGAGTGCTGCGATTCTCAAGGGGGTCGCAAATTGCGACCCAGCTCATGAATATTCATGAGGTGGGCATTTGCGACCCTCTTGCGAGTAGCAAACAGTGTCCGGGACACTGTTGTGCATAAGGTTTTGCATTTGCGAGTCGCAAAACCCAACGTACCTACATCTGGCCCATAATGTCTAACAAATATGTGAGTAGAAATTTTTATTATGGTTTGGGGTGGGTGAAATATTTTACACTAACCTACAAGTTCACATTATGCAGAGAACATCTCTTATTCATATTTATTAAATAAATCCCCAATAATTGCTATTGAGAGCTTAGGTGATGCAAACACAGGGTTTTACTAACCTGAATGACTTTTTGATAATGCTTTCTAGTGAGATCATATTTAGAAAGATCAACAGGCATTAGCAAAAGACAGTGATTTGTGTGACCCCTAAAGAAACATCTGTTTACACAAAGGTCTTGAGAAGTTGATCACACCTAGTAATTGCTGGGTACAATTAAACCTTCACTAGTGGTGTTGTCTCATGCTAAACCTTGTTAAGGGAAAACCTGCCAAAGTTTAAAGGGAAAAAGACCCAGTAAATACTGGAACTTGTGGATTTAAGTGCAGAAAGTGTTATTTCCCATTTGCATAGGGAAACTTGTAATTATCATATCAGACCCCAAGGGTATTGAGTTTCACTGGTGTTATAATCATCTCAAAACCCTCTGGGGCATTCTTAAGTAGGGCCCTTGTGAGAAAATAAATATGTTTTGTTAATGGTTGTGCACTTGTTGTACCACCTGTGGGTGTTTACATGCTCACAATAGGACTGGGTAGCCTGCACAATGGTGCAGGACCATGTGCTGAAATATGCACAGTACAAATGTCAATTAGAAAAACCATCTACTGGCGTCAGCCAATCATGGCACACAAAAATAAAGCTTGATGTGACTAAATCACCTAAACGCATTCCACCAACCTGAAATACAAAACAACGTCTACCATTAATCAGAAGAATAAACAAAGTGGCAAAACTCGAGCCACAATCTTCAAACAAAGCAACCAGCCACAAATGTTGAGAGCTGCCTGTCTAACAAGCATTGGCAGAGTTGATGGGTCTGGTTGTAATGTGACAACACATGCACATAAACATAAAGGCTTCATAAGTGTGTTGCATGCACAAATACTGTTTATCACATTTTAGCCTGCCCAATTGGCTTTGCTAAAGTTGGGAACACAGTAGCAAAAAACGAAGGTAGGTGCCTTTCATTTGTTATGCACTAATCCTTGAAGGAATGCCTATAATACAGTGCAAGGACTCTCTAAGCATTTTTAGTTTTGAGCTTGGTGATGTCCCTAGTTTAGGCAGAATCATCTCCATTTTTGTAATGTTGAAGGTAGGCTGTAGGAACTGTAGGAGCTCCCAAGTAACTTTAAAAAAAAAAGAAACAGTAAGTCTCCTGGTCAATAAATGCATGCCACTAGGAGAACTTACCATACTTTCCAAAAACACTCCTAGTTGAAGTTGTATGATCTTCAGCTAAAATGCAAGGCCCTCTTTTGGTTGTTTTTAGTATTGCATTTTGTGGGCTAAAAATGTGAAAAAAAGACTCATGGACATGTTGGTTTTATAATGTTTTTTTTTAGAAAAAAAGACAACATGTTTCTAACTCGACCTTTTAACATTTCTCACCCCTCAAAATTCAATAACAACTATGTTAAAAGACTCACAGACATGTTGATTTAATTTTTCTAATTAAAACGTATTAAGCTTTTTTTATAATAATCACTATTATTAAACATTGCATATTGAGAATTACCAAAATATACAGCTAAATTAAAATATTGGTGATTTTTTTAAAGAAAGATGGTAGACTTTATTTATATTTACTCACCCCTTTATAAAGCCAATAGGCCCACTTTTTATATTTTGGTTTTGTGCCTCTCTGTCTGCTTGATTGCAGCCAGGACCTGCAAGACCAATTGCACACTGCACATGCCAGAAGGCCATTCGCGGTGTGCAACCTCGCACAAAGGCATGGATGTGCGCAGCGTGGGGTTGGCTGCCCGTGAGGGGTTGGATGCAGAGTCTGTACAGAGGTAATGCCCTGTGGCCAATCCCGCACCTCACAAGGCCTTTGTCTTCTAAAGTAAGTATAACTTGTGCCCCCCATGCTCTGCTATTGTCCCACATAGTACAACACTTATTGCATAACCTAAGACATCATTGATAAATTAACTGCAACATCTAAAATTACATTATTGATGACAAGACTGTGTATGGCGAGGTCAAGAGATATAGTTACTTTGAAGCATGAGTTATAGTTAAGAACGATAACTATAGCTGGTGGATTTCAGTGTTTTTTTAGTTTAAAATGTTACATTGTAATATAAATTTTCCCTTACTGTTAGAAATGGGGTTTGTGGTTGGCTGGGGTATGCACCTTAGCCAGGCAGAACCCACCACTCTAGTCAGAGCAAGTAACGTACACACCAAAGATAATCTGTGCTCACCCTTTGGTAGCTTTGACAAAGAGCAGTCAGGCTTATCCCCGAGGGAATGTGTAAAGCAATGTTGCAACACACTCACCAGTGGCACACCTAATACTCTACATAAAAGACCCCACACAGGATTATATAAAAATATGTTATGTATTACACGTAAATCATAGACCTAAACAACCATACATTTTTTGCATTATTATGCAAATCCTAAAGTCATACTTGGTATCCTCAACAGTGTAAGAACCAAAAAGTATATCATAGGGCATCAGGGCATGAAATGCAACAGTTTATGAGGTAAAAACATGATGGTCACTAGAAAACCTTAAATCATTGGCTGGTAACGCAGAATGTGTAGGGTAAATCTCCCAGCATTACAGTGATCACCTATACACAGCACAGCACATCTGTGCTCCTATCACAGGTTTTATGGTAAATTGTCACCAATCATAGGCTACAGAACCCCTTTGCACCTACCCTATTGATTACAACATCACCAAGATTCCCAGTCCTGCTGCCTGATCCAACTAATCAGTGTCCCCAAAGTATGTGTGCAAGCTGGGCTGGGAACCTCATTCTGCTAGCAGAGTTTGCAGAGTTTTTCCCACTCTACGATCAGCGTAGAGCGCGGAGTTCCGAAAAACTCTACGTAGTGGGGCGGAGTGGAGTTTTTTTCTTGCTCGCACTTGTCAACGCTGAGTTGGCGAGTGCAAGTGTGTCAAATCTTACTCAAGGCCACCTCCCAGCATGATGTCTCAACACGAGTGCTCACAATATGGTTGCGATCCCTCGAGTTGAGAAACCTCAGTTTGCATTGAGGTAGCTGCCGCTCGAGTAGAAAATCAACTCGAGTGACAGAAAAGAAACAGCGTCCTGTTGCTCTGCACCAGGAGCCGTTCGTGCTGCCTTTTCAGCATGGGACAAAAACCTGGCTCTAAAAATCAGCACGAACGGTACGACCTAACGCACTCTGCCACTTGCGGAATTCTGCATAGTGTGGCTGAGGTTTTTGGGCACTTCGCAGAGGTCTGCGTAGTGCAACTTCACGAACTCCACTGAGGCCTAGTTTTGGTGCTCTCTCGTGAGCTCGGCGATACTCCCAGGCCACTAGCGAGAGAGCGTGAGACTTGTGTTGCTTTCAGCCACACCAATGGCTAAAACAGGGCCGCTTATGAGCCCAGGCCCATTTTTTAAATACATTTTCTACTCCAGAGCCACTAAATGTAGTCAAAAAGATATTTTGACTCAATTCTTTTCTCCAATGGACCCTGCAATTTGTTTCTCAGATTGAGAAGCCTTTTTTTTCAAATAGGAAGGAAATGTTTCAGAGACTCCAACTTCCTGTTCCTGTCCAGCAAGCTCCTCCCACTGCTTTGTCCATCTCCTGGTCACTTTTAACTTGGATTTCGAGGTGGAAGGATCACTCTCTTTGTCTCCTTGATATACCTTTGGATAAGGACCTTGTTTTTGTTGAATCACACAAGTGATTTAAAAAACTTCTGAATAAGAGTGTTGTAGTTGTTTCGCTTGGGCATGCACCAGTATTTCTTTGTGCCTTAATTTGATATTTGATTTTAAGATGTTATAGTGTTGGGTGGGCTGGAGTTTAAGTATGGGTCTAGTTAGTATTTATTATGTATTTAATTGATTTTTCACCTTTTGTAAAGGAACATTGTTGCTCTACATGTTTGTAGCAATTGCAATATTATTTTAGTATGTGGCCTAGATTTCCAAAGGGCTATTTAGCCACTAGGCCCAGTACTAGTAGTCATCAGTGCATGAAATAAATGCTTCTGTGTATATGTTTTTAAAACTTCATTTAGGACAGGGATGGCATTGGATTAAATTTAAAATGCTGGTTATTGTTTGCATTTCATATTTTCGCACAAAGTGTATATATTGTAGGGTAATAATATTTGATCGCATAGGAGGATGGTGTTTGACCATGTGGCTGGCAGCCATTTTGTGCATGCAGCCAGTGTCCCTTTGCCATAGACTTGCATGTGTACTTCTTTGTTCTCCTTGCTCCTTGTTGATGTTGTTTGACCATGTGGCTGGCAGCCATTTTGTGGATGCAGTGTCCCCTTGCCATAGGCTTGCATATTTTCTTTGTTTGCCATGCCTCCCTTTTCTTTGTTGTTGTTGCTTGATCATGTGGAACACGACAGACAAATCAACAGCATAATTCATTTTGTTAATGATTATTCTATTTCCCCTGGACCACCTTGCACATAGGTTATTATTCCATTTACCCATGTACCTCTCTCTGACTGCCCCAGGTGTTTCCTTTAAAACAGATGGAGATAAAGCAAAGAGCTAGATCTGCCTGTTGTGCTGTCTGATTTGAAATGTAATTTTTTATGGTGTGGTGGTGTGGTTTGCCTTTACAATGTTTGATTAAATAGGTATATTACATAAATAACCATCTGCACTAAGATTGCATTTCTCTGTACTATTTTCAACCTGTAACAATGCCATGTTTCACTAACTACATGTTCGAAGCCGCAGCCAGATCTTCCCAAAGTTGGAGCAGAATAGGAAGTTGAGCTTTCTGCTGAGCAAGAACCTCTTCTTTTAGAATCAATGGCTCCCAGATCTCCAGCAAGAAATAGGAAGGGTACTTCACCACCATGTTCTCCAAGCACCACTTCTGACAACGATGAGAGGGACATAGAAAGGACCCCAGCAGAGTCCAGGAGATGCCAGGAGAGGCAAGGGAAAAGAAAAGCTCCAGAAAGCCGTAGAATCAGAGAAGGGGATGATGATGAGGAGGATGATGATGACGAGCCAGCCATTGTGAAGCTGGCACAGAGGAGCCCGACATTACTATCCAACCTGTTCTGAGGGATGTGGCACAGGCAGCACCGCAAGCTACCATATTTATAAGGTCCAAGCAGAGACCTGCACCAAGTCCTACCTCAGTAGAAGTATGCACTGCAGAGAGGCAATAGACACATGCACCTAAATCCAGTTATTCTTCAGGCATTCGCCCAATAAGAAGGTACTCCTCCCCAGTTTGGGACTTTTTTACAATTAGCAAACAGGAGAACATTGCCATTTGCTCCATTTGCCACGCAAGTGTTCGTTGAGGTAAGACAGGTTCACATTATACAACTCATATGAAAAACATTACACAATCCGAAGGGAGCAGCACCTTTAAAAAAAATGCTTAACGTCGTCACTGTGGTGAAGAGGAAGAGAGCCAGGAAACATCAGCTACAACTGGTCAAATCACTGTGAAAGGTGAGGAAGAAGAGGGCAACATCCTCATGCAAAGCAGCCCTGTCCCCAGCAGTGCACCAGAATCATCTGCCTCAGCGACCTCACAATGGCACCAGGAAGACTCAGAGTCAGATGGAGACACCACAGCATACGGTGACTGCACCACCATGACGCACATTGAGTCTACCATCACCTGCATCTCAAACGTTGGCTATGTCAGTGGCCCCACAAAAGAAGAAAATCCAGGCTACAATTATGGGCATTTTTAGGCAGGAGGGTTCCTACAACCGCAACTACCAAATGGCAACTTTGGACAATGGGAAGCAGGCAATAAGGTTAGCGTTAGACCTCCTCCCTTTTTCTTTTGTGGAAGGAGTGGGATTCTTAGAGTTTGTGGCAGCCAGCCCTCTGCCAAAAATGGAAGGTTCAAAGCCAGAACTATTTTGCCAGAGTTGCTGTTCCAGCACTGCATCACGATGTGCTGCAAGTGGTTGGAAAAGCTTTGCAGCAAAGTGTTGTCCACACTATCCGGCTCAAAATGTAGACAACTTGTCAGGTGACTGATTATATGTGCATAACCGCACATTGGATCTCTTTTCTAAGGATAAAGCAAAAGCTATCTACAGGTCTTGGCCATGAAGACATTTTTAAGAGCATTCAGCGACAATAGCCATGTTCACCATGGAGAAATCACACACATCTTGGAGGAATTTAATAGCAAGGTGTCAGAATGGCTTTGACCTAGAGGTTCTTCAAGTTGGATTTGTTGCCATGGACAATGGCAGTAACATAGTCAAGACCGTGGCAGATGGTGGCTATTTCAGGGTCCTGTATTTTGTGTACTGCATCAACATGGTTGTGGAAGACTTTCTAAAAAAAGAAGATATAATCAGCAACATACTGACCACCTCCAGACGCATCTGCACTCATTTCAGCCATTCTTTTAAAGCCTAGAAACAGTTGCGGATTATTCAGTGTGATAACAGAGTGCCAGTTAAAGCCCTGATACAGGTGGTGCCAACAGGCTGGCACTCATCCTATTATATGTTGAGCAGTACAAACAGATTAATGACTATAGGGGTCATTACAACCCTGGCGGTCGGTGTTAAACCGGCGGTAAGACCGCCAACAGGCTGGCGGTCTTACTTTGGGGAATTATGACCATGGCGGTTACCGCCATGGTCATCCGCCGGTTCTCCGTTCCGCCCGCTGGGCTGGAGACCTGGGTCTCCAGCACGGCGGCCATCACTATACCGCCGGCGGTATTTGGACCCGGCTTACTGCCGTGGATTTCCAGCGGTTTGAACCGCCATGAAATCCATGGCGGTAAGCACTATCAGTGCCAGTGAACTCCTTCCCTGGCACTGATAGGGGTCTCCCCCACCCCTCAACCCCACCCAGACTCCCTCCCCTACACCCCCCACCACCCCTGCCACTCCCCAAAGGTGGCAGGACCCCCCTCCCCACCCCGACCCTCAACATCACATCACCCATACCCACACGACGTGCACACAGGCACCACCTACACACTTACACGCACACACGCCGACATACATGCCTACATCCACACACACAGTCAGACACGCACACCCACATTCAAACATACAAGCACACATCCATACAGACATACCCACAGACATACACGCACTCATTCCCATACACACAACACCCCCGCAAGCATACACGCACTCACACAACCCCTCTACATACACACATGCGCACCCCCATGCACCCACACAACACACCCCACCCCCCTACCCTCACGAACGATCGACTTACCTGGTCCGACGATCATCCGGGAGGGGACGGGAGCCATGGGGGCAGCTCCGCCGACACCACACTGCCAACAGAACACCGCCACGGCGAATCACAGGATGTGATTCGCTGGGCGGTGTTCTGTTGGCGTGGCGGTGAAGGTGGAGCAACCTCCATTTCCCTGCCTCCCACCAGTATGGCTGCTGGCGGCTCTCCGTCGGTAAAAGGACGGCGAGCTGCCAATGGTCATAATAGGCCGAGCGGAAAACCGCCACCACTGGCGGTCTTCCGCACGGTGGTCCCTCGGCGGTCTTCAAAAAGGACCGCCGAGGTTGTAATGACCCCCTATGTCATTCAAAGAGGAGATGATGCAATTGGGAAAGCTATGACCCTGGACGAGGACAAATGGGGCCTAGTCAAATGCCTCACACAGATGATCCTCCCTTTGGAGGTTTTCACAAAGGAAGTTAGCAATGAGGACAGTACAATGGGCCAAGCTATCCTGATATTGCATCTGCTACAGGAGCAGCTAAAGACGGTGTCTGAAAGGTTTGCATTTGGGGGTGCGAACGAAAACCCAGAAGTGCATTCCTTGGTTAATAGCCTAAGCTATTGCTTGACTTGTAATGCAAGACCTCAAAATTACATCATCTCATCCGAAGAGTACAT